>NC_090389.1:11877790-13230290 GCF_036365525.1 Heterodontus francisci | reverse complement strand
GTGTGTGTGTGAAACTATGTGAGTGTGTGTGTGTGAGAGTGAGTGTGTGTGTGTGAGAGTGAGTGTGTGTGTGTGAGAGAGAGTGTGAGTATGTGTGAGTGTGAGTATGTGTGAGTGTGTGTGTGTGTGAGTGTGTGTGTGAAAGTATGAGAGTGTGTGTGTGAAACTATGAGAGAGTGTGAGAGTGTGTATGTGAGTGAGAGTGTGTGTGTGTGAGAGTTTGTGTGTGTGTGAGAGTTTGTGTGTGTGTGAGAGTGTGTGTGTGTGAAAGTATGAGAGTATGTGTGTGAAAGTATGAGAGTGTGTGTGTGAAAGTATGAGAGTGTGTGTATGAGTGTGTGTATGTGTGTGAGAGTGTGTGTATGTGTGTGAGAGTGTGTGTGTGTGAGAGTGTGTGTGTGTGAGAGAGTGTGAGAGTGTGTGTGTGACAGTGTGTGTGTGTGTGAAAGTACGAGAGTGTGACTGTGTGTGAAAGTATGAGAGTGTGACTGTGTGTGAGAGTGTGTGTGTGTGAAACTATGAGAGTGTGAGAGTGTGTGTATGTGTGAGAGTGTGTGTATGTGTGAGAGTGTGTGTATGTGTGAGAGTGTGTGTATGAGAGTGTGAGAGTGTGTGTATGTGCGTGTGTGTGATAGTGTGAGAGTGTGTGTGAAAGTGTGAGTGTGTGAGAATGAGTGTGTGTGTGTGTGTGTGTGTGTGTGTGTGTGTATGTGTGTGTGTGAAAGTATGTGAGTGTGTGTGTGAGTGTGAGTATGTGTGTGAGATTGTGTGAGTGTGTGAGTGTATGTGTGTGTGAGTGTGTGTGTGTGTGAAACTATGTGAGTGTGTGTGTGTGTGTATGAGTGTGTGTGAAAGTGTGTGTGTGTGTATGAGTGTGTGTGAAAGTGTGAGTGTGTGTGTGTGTGTGAGAGAGAGTGTGAGTATGTGTGTGTGTGTGTGAGAGAGAGTGTGAGTATGTGTGTGTGTGTGTGAGAGAGAGTGTGAGTATGTGTGTGTGTGTGTGAGAGTGAGTGTGTGTGTGTGTGTGAGAGTGTGTGTATGTGTGTGTGTGAGTATGTGTGTGTGAAACTATGTGAGTGTGTGTGTGTGTGTGAGTATGTGTGTGTGAAACTATGTGAGTGTGTGTGTGTGTGTGAGAGTGAGTGAGTGTGTGTGTGAGTGTGTGTGTGTGAAACTATGAGAGTGTGTGTGTGAAACTATGAGAGAGTGTGTATGTGAGTGAGAGTGTGTGTGTATGAGTGTGTGGAGAGTGTGTGTGTATGTGTGAGAGTGTGTGTGGGAGTGTGTGTGCGAGAGTGTGTATGTGTGTGAGAGTGTGTGTGTGTGTGTGAAAGTATGAGAGAGTGTGTATGTGTATGTGTGTGAGAGCGTGTGTGTGTGTGTGTGTGTGTGTATGTGTGTGTGTGTGAGAGTGTGTGAGTGGGTGTGTGTGTGAGAATGTGTGTGTGAGAATGTGTGTGTGAGAGTGTGTGTGTGTGAAAGTATGAGAGTGTGACTGTGTGTGAGAGTGTGTGTGTGTGAAACTATGAGAGTGTGAGAGTGTGTGTATGAGAGTGTGTGTATGAGAGTGTGTGTATGTGCGTGTGTGTTAGTGTGAGTGAGTGTGTGTGAGTGTGTGAGAGAGTGTGTGTGTGAAAGTATGAGAATGTGTGAGAGTGTGAGTGTGTGAGTGTGTGAGTGTGTGAGTGTGTGAGTGTGTGAGTGTGTGAGAGTGTGAGAGTGTGAGAGTGAGAGTGTGTGAGAGTGAGAGTGTGTGAGAGTGAGAGTGTGTGAGAGTGAGAGTGTGTGAGAGTGAGAGTGTGTGAGAGTGAGAGTGTGTGAGAGTGAGAGTGTGTGAGAGTGAGAGTGTGTGAGTGTGTGAGTGTGTGAGTGTGTGAGTGTGTGAGTGTGTGAGTGTGAGAGTGTGAGAGTGTGTGAGAATGTGAGTGTGTGTGTGTGTGTATGAGAATGTGAGTGTGTGAATGTGAGAATGTGTGTGTGAGAGTGTGTGTGTGTGTGTGTGAAAGTATGAGAGTGTGTGAGAGTGTGTGTGTGTATGAGAATGTGTGTGTGAGTGTGTGTATGTGTGTGAGATTGTGTGTATGAGAATGTGTGTGTGTGTATGTGTGTGAGATTGTGTGTATGAGAATTTGTGTGTGTGAGTGTGTGTGTGTAAAAGTATGAGAGTGTGTGAGAGTGTTTGTGTGTGAAAGTATGAGAGTGTGTGTGTGTGTGTATGAGAGTGTGTGTGTGTGTGTATGAGAATGTGAGTGTGTGTGTGTGTGTGAAAGTGTGAGAGTGTGTGTGCGTATGAGAATGTGAGTGTGTGTGTGTGTGTCAAAGTGTGAGAGTGTGTGTATGAGAATGTGTTTGTGTGAATGTGAGAATGTGTGTGTGAGAGTGTGTGTATGAGAGTGTGAGAGTGTGTGTGTGTGTGAAAGTATGAGAGTGTGTGTGTGTATGAGAATGTGTGTGTGTGAGTGTGTGTATGTGTGTGAGATTGTGTGTATGAGAATGTGTGTGTGTGAGTGTGTGTGTGTGAGAGTGTTTGTGTGTGTATGAGAATGTGTGTGAGAGTGAAAGTATGAGAGTGTGAGAGTGTGAGAGTGTGTGTGTATATGTGTGAGAATGAGAGTGTGTGTGAGTGTGAGAGTGTGTATGCGTGTGTGTGAAAGTATGAGAGTGTGTGTATGTGTGTGTGTGTGAGAGTGTGTGAGTATGTGTGTGTGAGTGTGAGAGTGTGTGTGTGTGAAAGTATGAGTGTGTGTGAGAGTGAAAGTATGAGAGTGTGAGAGTGTGTGTGTATATGTGTGAGAATGAGAGTGTGTGTGAGTGTGAGAGTGTGTATGCGTGTGTGTGAAAGTATGAGAGTGTGTGTGTGAGAGTGTGAGAGTGTGTGTGTGTGAAAGTATGAGTGTGTGTGTGTGTGAAACTATGAGAGTGTGTGAGTGTGTGTGTGAGAGTGTGTATGTGAGTGTGTGTGTGTGAAAGTATGAGAGTGTGACTGTGTGTGAGAGTGTGTGTGAGAGTGTGTGTATGTGTATGAGTGTGTATGTGCGTGTGTGTGAAAGTGAGTGTGTGAGAATGAGAGTGTGTGTGTATGTGAGAGTGTGTGTGTATGAGAATGTGTGTATGTGTGTGTGTGAGAGAGTGAGAGAGAGTGTGTGAATGTGTGAGAGTGTGTGTGTGTGAATGTGTGAGAGTGTGTGAATGTGTGAGAGTGTGTGAAAGTATGAGTGTGTGAGTGCGTGTGTGTGTGTATGAGAATGTGTGTGTGTGTGTGTGTGTGTGTGTATGAGAATGTGTGTGTGTGTGTGTATGAGAATGTGAGTGTGAGAGAGTGTGTATGTGAGAGTGTGTGTGTGAAAGTATGAGAGTGTGTGTATGAGAATGAGTGTGTGTGTGTGAGTGTGTGTGAGTGTGTGTGTATGAGAATGTGTGAGAGTGTGTGTGTGTGTAGAGTGTGAGAGTGTGTGTGTGAGAGTGTGTGTGTGTGTAGAGTGTGAGAGTGTGTGTGTGTGTAGATTGTGAGAGTGTGTGTGTGTGAGTGTGTGTATGAGAATGCATGTGTGTGAGAGCGTGTGTGTGTGTGTGAAAGTATGAGAGTGTGTGAGTGTTTGTGTGTGTATGAGAATGTGGGTGAGAGTGTGTATGAGAATGTGTGTGCGAGAGTGTGTGTATGAGAATGTGTGTGTGTATGAGAATGTGTGTGTGTGAGAGTGTGTGTGTGTAAGTATGAGAGTGAGAGTGTTTGTGTGTGTATGAGAATGTGTGTGTGAGAATGTGTGTATGAGAATGTGTGTGTGTGTGTGTATGTGTGTGTGTGTGTATGAGAATGTGTGTGTGTGTGTGTGTGTGAGTGAGAGTGTGTCAGCTGGATTATACCCCGCCCCAGCGGGTCGGATGGAGGTGTGGGGGTGGGGTAACATTGAGCGGGAGGCTCCGGGGGCCCTTCTCATCCCGCTCCCAGCCTCCGGCCAGCTTTACGGCAGTTGTCGGCGGGGGTAGGGGTGGGAAACGACCCGCCTGCCTGCCCCAGGCCAATTGAGGCCCTTAAACGGCCACTTATGGGTATTTTCCTGCCTCCACGGGTATGTTACCCGTGGCAAGCAGGCGTGCACGGGACGTGAAAGGCTGCCCAGCGATAGTTGCCGGCCTTTCAGCACGCCGGTGGGGTGCCATTGCAGTCAAGCACAGGGTGCCTGATTGAGAGCTGCCCCTGCCTCCCAACCCACCCCTGGACCCACAACGCCTCCCCCTCCCCCCAAATGACTGCCCTTGCCTTGCCACCACCACCAACCATCCCCCCGGCAAGGCAAGCCCAACTTACCTGAAGTCCTGGCTCCATGGCGTCGGCTGTGCTGCAGTCCCAGCAGTGGCCACTGCTCCCGGTTGTGCTGCTGGGACTAAGAGCTGCCGGCCCGCTGATTGGCCGGCAATTCACTGAGGCGGGACCTCCTCCCTCAAGTGGGTGGACGTCCCGCCTCGGGATAATTAAAGCCCGGGGATCTGTAAAATGCGGGTCGGATCCCCGAGCTAGGCGGAAGTGGGTTTGCCATCGACTTTTACGTTGGTGACAAAGTCATAGAGTTATACAGCACAGAAACAGGCCCTTCAGCCCATTGTGTCTGTGCTGGCCATCAAGCACCTAACTATTCTAGTCCCATTTTCCAGCACTTGCATGCTATGATGTTTCAAGTGCTCATCTAAATACTTCTTAAATGTTGTGAGGGTTACTGCCTCTACCACCCCTTCAGGCAGTGTATTCCACGTCCCGTCCGCCTACGGTAAAATCCAGCCCTATGTGTGAGTGTGTATGTGAGTGTGTGTGTGAATCTAGGATCGTAGAATGGTTACAGCTTAGAAGGAGACCATTCAGCCTGTCGTATCTGTGCTGGCTCTCCAAGAGCAGCTCACCTAGTCCCACATCCCTGCCTTTTCTCCATAGTCCTGCAAATTGTTTCTTTTCAGATAATTGTCCAATTCTCTTTTGAAAGCCACAATTGAATCTGCCTCCATCAAACTTTCAGGCAGTGCATTCCAGATCCTAACCACTCATTGCGTAAAAAGGTTTTTCCTTGTGTCACTGTTACTTCTTTTGCCAATCACCATAAATCAGTGTCCTCTGGTTCCTGACCCTTCCGCCAATGGGAACAGTTTCTCCCGATGTACTCTGTCCAGACCCCTAATGAATTTGAAAACCTCTATAAAATCTTCTCTTAATCTTCTCTTCTCCAAGGAGAACAGCCCCAGCTTCTCCAATCTATCCCCTTAACTGAAGTTCCTCATCTCTGGAACTATTCTCGTGAATCACTTTCTCTCTTACCTTGTCTCTACTCCTTGATTTACCATATCTTCCCAAATTTGATCCCATTCCCCCACAATTCAGTTTAAAACCCTCTCTACTTCCCTACCTGCCCTTTACACTCAAGTCTAGGTCATTGATATTTATCAGGAAAAGCAGGGATCCCAACACCGACCCCGGGGGAACACCACTACATACCTTCCTCCTGCCTGAGAAAAAAACCATTCACAACTACTCTGTTTCCTGTCACTCAGCTAATTTATATCACCTCTCCTCATTCTTCCTACCAAAATGAATCACTTCACACTTTACTGCATTAAATTTCATCTGCCACTTTCCACCCATTCCACAAACCTGCCTATGTCCTCTGGAGGTTCATCACTATCTTTCTCACCGTTCACAATACCCGCAAGTTTTGTTTCATCTGCAAAGTTTGAAATTGTGCCCTTTACATCCAAGTCTCGGTCATTGATATTTATCAGGAAAAGCAGGGATCCCAACACCGACCCCGGGGGAACTCCACTGTATACCTTCCTCCAGTCCTAAAAACAACTCTGTTTCCTGTCACTCAGTCAACTTTATATCCATGTTGCTACTGGCCCTTTTATTCCATGGGCTCTAACTTGGTTGACAAGCCTGTTATGTGGCACTTTATCAAATACCTTTTGGAAATCCATTGGCACCACATCAACCACATTACCCTCATCGACCATCTCTGTTACCTCATCAAAAACTCAAGCTAGTTAGTTAAACATGATTTGCCTTAACAAATCTTTGCTGGCTTTCCTTAATTAATCCACATTTCTCCAAGTGACTATGCATTTTGTCCCCAATTATTGTTTCTGAAAGCTTTCTCACCACCAAGGTTAAACTCACTGGCCTGTAGTTGCTGGGCTTGTCCTTACACCCTTTTTTTGAACAAGGGTACAACATTATATGGGGATAGTGCAGGAAAGTGGCATTGAGGTATATGATCATCCATGATCTAATTGAATGGCGGAGCAGGCTTGACAGGCTGAATGGCCTACTCCTCATGCTATGTGTTCTCCCCACAGCCTATTTATTTGCAATTCTACACTCCTCTGTCACCACACCTGTATCTAAGGAGGATTGGAAGATTATGGCCAGTGCCTCTGCAATTTCCACCCTTTCTTCCCTAAGTATCCTTGGATGCATCACATCTGGTCCTGGTGACTTATCAACTTTAAGTACAGCCATCCTATCCTATAACTCCTCCTTATCAATTTTTAGCCTATTCAGTGTCTCAACTATTTCCACTTTCACTGTGACTTGGGCAGCATCTTCTTCTTGGTAAAGACATATGTAAAGTACTCATTTAGTACCTCAGCCATGGTCCCTGTCTCCATGCATAAATCCCCTTTTAGGACCCTAATCAGCCCACTGCTCCTTTTACCACCCTTTTACCATTGATATGCCGAGAGAAGACTTTTGAATTAGCCGCGAGTCTCTTCTCATATTCTCTCTTTGCTTCTCTTATTTGTTTTTTCACTTCCCCACTGAACCCTCTATATTCAGCCTGATTGTCAATTATATTATCCACCTGACATCTGTCATATGCACCCTTTTTCTGCTTCATTTTACTCTCTATTGCTTTTGTCATCCAGGGAGCTCTGGATCTGTTTGCCCCACCTTTCCCCACCTTGGGAATGTACCTTGACTGTACCCAAGCTATCTCCTCTTTAAAAGCAGCCTATTATTCAATTACAGTTCTGCTTTCCAATCTTTGGTTGCAATTTACTTGGGCCAGATCTGTTCTCACTCTATTGAAGTTGGCCCTCCCCTAATTAATAATCTTTACTCTGGATTGCTCCTTGTCCTATTCTATAGCCAACCTAAACCTTATGATTCTATAGTCACTGTCCCCCTAAATGTTCCCCTACTGTCACTTCTTTCACTTGACTGATCTCATTCCCCAGAACCAGATCCAGCAATGCCTCCTTCCTCATTGGACTGGAAACATACTGATGTAGAAAATTCTCCTGAACACACTGTAGAAACTCTTGCCCCTCTTTGCCTTTTACATTATTACTGTCCCAGCCTATATTCGGATACTTAAAGTTCCTCATTATAACTACTCTAAAATTCTTGCACCTCTCTCTGTAATTTCCTTGAAAATTTGTTTCTCTATGTCCTTCCCCCTATTCGGTGGCCTATAGATTACACCAGGCAACGTAATGATATCTCTATTGTTTCTTAGCTCTAACCAAATAGATTCTGTCCTTTACCCCTCTAGGCCATCCACTCTCTCCAACACTGTAATATTATCCTTAATCAATACTGCCACCCCTCCTCCTTTCTTTCCTTTCCTATCTTTCCTGAACACCCTGTATCCAGGAATATCTAGGACCCAGTCCTGCCTTTTTATGAACCATGTCTCCTTTATCATATTTCCACGTGGTTATCTGCACCTGCAGCTCACAACCTTATTTACCACACTCCACACATTCACAGACGTGCACAATAAACCTAATTTAAACTTTATTACATTCCCTCTTACATTGTCCCCACCTAATGCCTGACTATTTTCTACTCAAGTACTATCTATCTCTCTCAATTCTCTGTGCACCTTGGTTTTCCTCTCTATATTTGACTCCTGGTTCCCAGACCCCTGCCAAGTTAGTTTAAACCCTCCCCAATAGCACCAGCAAAAGACTCTGCAAGGACATTGGTCCTGGCTCTGTTCAGGTGCAATCCGTCCGACCTGTACAGGCCCCATCTTTCCCTGAACCGATCCCAATATTCCAGGAATCTGAACCCCTCCATCCTGCACCATCTCTCCAGCCACGCATTCATCTGCTCTATCCTCCTATTTCTAAACTCACTTGCATGTGGTACCAGGAGTAATCCTGAGATTGAGGTCCTGCTTCTAGTTTCTTTTCTAGCTTCCTAAACTCTGCCTGCAGAACCTCATTCCTCTTTCTACCTATGTCATTGGTACCAATATGGACCACGATTCCTGGCTGTTTACCCTACCCCCTCAGAGTGCTCTGCAGCTGCTGAGTGACATCATTGACCCGGACACCAAGGAGGCAACATACCATCCTGGATTCACTTCTACAGCCACAGAAACACCTGTCTGTTCCTTGAACTATTGAATCCCCTATCACTATTGCTTTTCCAATCTTCCTCCTGCTCCCTGTACAAATGAGCCAGCTGTGGTGCCTTGACTTGGTTCATTACTCTCATCAGTATTCAGAACTGAATACTGGTTGGAGAGTGAGATGCACTCAGCGGGTTCCTGCACTATCTGCCTTGTCCTTCTTGACTGCCTGGCAGTCACCTCTCATTCCCTCTCTGCCTGCATACTCTTAAGCTGCGGGGTGACCACATCTATAAACGTGCTGTCCATGAAACTCTTGGCCTGGCGGATACACCGCAGTGATGCTAGTTGCTGCTCAAACTCCAAAACTTGGAATTCGAGCTGCTATAGTTGACATTTCCTGCGCATGCTGTTGTCCAGGAAACGAGAAGTGTCGTGGAGTTCCCATATGGAGCAGGTGCACACTCCATGGGTCTGAGCTGCCCTGCCCTGCCTTTATTTATTAGACGATTAAACTTACTACTTAAAAAAGATTCACCAGCTACTCACCAATCAGCTACTCCCAATCTGCTTTATACTCCTCCCGGACTGCTTCACACTGCTCCAATTCCGGTCTGTCTGTGTGAGAGTGCGTGCACATGGGTTTGCATGTGAGTATGTGTGTATGCGAGTATGTGAGTGTGTATGTGTTTATATGTATGTAAGAGTGAGTGTGTGTGTGTGTGTGTGTCAGACCATGTGGGCAGAAGTTGATGTGCTGTTTAATGCTGGTATGGTAGCATAGGGGACAAAGAGTCACGTTGGAACTGTCTGCCTGAAAATCCGGCGTCATAACGTCAGTTATGGATTTTGTCAGCAGCGGGAAAGCACCAAGATGGCAATTCTGCCCCTTTGCGATGGGAAGCTATTTTAAATTGCTGAGAGATAATCATTTACATTTCATTATTAACAATTTAATGTTTGGCTCTTGATTTAGTGGACGGTGGGTGGCACTCACGTGCCATCAACGTTACGGGCATTAAAACTCGGCAGCACCGAGGCAAGAGGCTTTAGTGCCTGGGTGGGGAGGCAGATCTAGGTATTGCTGCATCAGTGAAGAGGGGGGTTAGCAAGCCACTGTCGGACTGTGTTTCTGCGGGCTCCGCAAGGGGGCTCGGGGTCTCGGGGGTTCTAAAAGGAGGCTTGGAGTTTCGAGGCCCCTGCAAGGTAGCTCTGGATCTTTAGGATTCTGCAAGGGTGCTCGTGTTTCGGAACAGCTGGAAGAGAGGGCTGGCTATCTTTAGGGTTGGCCTTTGAGTGCCATCAGGGATTCTGCCCAGAGAATTTTCAGAAGATCAGTTGCCAAGGCACAGTCATTTCTGTAAGGACAGTGCTCTGTAGGCCCACAGGTCACCTGGCATGGGTCACATACATCCTGTCTTTTTGGACCTCTGTGGATTGATGTGGTGCCTCTAATGAAGGGAGAGCTGACATGGCTGCTGTGCCTGTCTGTAAATCTCCATGACAAGAGCAACAGCAGCCAGCTATGCAAAAAAGGGCCTACCTGCACCAGAGGGTGTACTGGACTCGAATCAGCTACCTCCAAATGTCTGAGCACCACTGTCAACGAAGACTACGCCTCTTCAGGGAGGCCGTCACCGACTTGTGTATCCTGCTGCAGGATGAGTTGCAGCCTCTGGGATTTGGGGGTCACCCCATGCCAGCGGCCCTGACGATCACTGTGGCACTCAGGTTCTATGCATCTGACTCTTTCCAAGGATCCACTGGGGACATGTGTGGGGGTCTCCCAGGCAGCACTGCATCAAGGGTGCGACCATTGCCCCCTGTTCAAGGGGGCAGACGACTATGTGCGTTACTGCACCGATCCTGACAGTCAGGCCGAGAGGGCCATCAGGTTCGGAGCCATCGTTGGATTCCCCCAGGTGCAAGGTGGTGTAATAGATTGTACGTATGTGGCCATCAAGCCTCTAACAGAACTGCCATCCGCCTTCATCAACAGGAAGGGCTTCCATTCCATCAACATTCAACTGGTCTGTGACCTCCGAAAGCTTTTCCTGCAGGTGTGTGCTCGTTTCCCGGGAAGCAGCCATGATGCCTACATACTTCAACAGTCCCAGGTGCCACAACTTTTCCAGACCCCTGCTTGCCATCAGGGATGGATTCTCGGGGACAAGGGCTACTCATTATAGACATGGCTACTGACGCCTGTGAGGAACCCTTGCACTGTAGCAGAGGAGAGGTACCACAGCTCCACCAGAGTGACCATCGAGCAGACCATTGGGCGACTGAAGATGAGATTCCGGTGCCTGGATCGATCCGGTGGAGCCCTGCAGTATGACCCAGTGAGGATCTTGCATATCATGGTGGTCTGCTGTGCACTGCACAATCTAGCACTGCAGAGGGGGGAGGCTTTGCATGATGATGAAATGGCTGAGTGACACTCCTCCACTGATGCAGAGGAGGGAGATGAGCAGGCAGCACTGGATGTTGAAGACCTTGTGCCAGAGGTCAGGCAGATTGAGTGACATGCGAAGGAGGCAAGAGAAAACCTCATAATTACCCATTTCCAGCCACCCTGATGTCCACTGACAGATTCTCCAATTAAGACCTTAGTGCATGTAGTCTGTCGCCTCCATTTGTGTTCCTTGACTTTTGACCAGTTGTAATGTGCACTGATGCCCTTGGGAGAACATATGTTAATGAGGGCTGTGGGCACACTGGCATTGCACGAAGGGGGAAGTCAGCAGCTCACAAATAAGGCATAATGGAAAGATGATTTCAGACAATGATCATTAATGATTGTAACAAAAGAACTTTTAATTAATCAATAAGTTGCATATGTTCTACATCCAAATGTGCCGAGGTGGTTTTCTTAATACATTTACGAGTGCTCCTACAAGGTGTAACCCCTGCACTAGCAGCTGGGCTGGACACAGGCTGATCAGGCTGCCTCTTGGCTTGTGATGACTTCGGCGGCCGTCCTCTGGCTGCCTGAGGCCTGGAGGGCCCCAACTGGCTGAAGGTTTCCTGCACAGGTGCAGGACTCTGCTGAGGTTCTGCAGCTGTTGGAGCTGGGCTCACTGGTGGAGAGGCTGAGGAGCTGGTGTCAACACACGGAGTGCCTTGAGGGGGGCCCCCAGCTGTGGAGGTCAGCCTCTCCTCCTCCCTTTGAAGGCTCACTTGAACCTCCCTGCTGAACAGAGAAAGACGATGACCTGGAGGAGACTCCATGTACCTCGTCCCTCTCTCGCCTTGCCACTGCTACGTCAAGCTCATGGCCAAGGCGATGGTGTGCTGGTCTGCGCACATCTGTGGGATCAGTCTGTCCACGAGGGTCACCAACCTCTCGAAGGAGGAAGCCATGTGCTCACGCGCCTGGGACATGGCAGCTGTCTTGGCAAGGATGGACTCCCCCATCATCCGCTCATGGCTGAGCATTGCCTCTGGCATCCCTTGCAGATGTTGCCTTACCTCTCTCTGCAACTCCAGCATGCCCTGTGCTGCTGACACCAAAGGTTCATTATCTGCCTGGGTTCAGAATGGGCCTGGACACCCACAGTCCTCAGACTGTCAGAGGCCTCGGTTGTCTCACCCACCGTCAGCTGCTCAGGTGTGTGTGCGGTGCTCTCAGCAGCTTGTGACTCTGATTCTACAGCCAAGCTGAAACCCACTGAGGTGAAAGTATCTGCACTGCTGGAAGGTGCAGGAGAGTCATGGGATGGTGCATCCTTTGAATGTTCCTCCTCCTCAGAAGTGGAATTTTATCCCCTTCCACTGGAGTCTCCTGCAGATGCCAACCTGCATGAGAGAACACAAACGTGTGGGTTAGTATGAGCAGATCTAGTCATGCCAAACATGTATGATGTGGATCTTCACAGTTGAAATGTATGTTGATGGAAGTCAATCCTAACTCATTTGCACCACGACTCCAGTCTCGCCATTTACTATGGAGCAGCCACCTTGGGCCCCTGCCAGCTCGAGTGCCTCCTCCTCTGCCGTGGAGAGAGGCTGAATGTCAGTTATCCCTCCGCCAGTCCATGACGTCTTCCTGCTGTTCTGGGTCCTCTTTCTTGCAAGTGGAAAGAGGGAGATGGTCATACTTTGCTGAGACATCAATATGACAGTTCTGCTAGTGACAGCCACTCGTCCCTTGCTGGGCTTTCCCATTTAGCTCATCCTCCCGTCAGCTCTCAGGGTCGTTAATGGGGATGAGCTGTGAAAGACTGTGGCCTTTGGCCAAGATGCAGCCATGTATCTGTCAGGATGGGTGATGCTTAACCTCCTTTGCCAGTGCCTTTGTGGTGCCTCCCTCCCCATGTCCTCCTTAATACTGTGAAGCCTCATGCAAACCCTCAAAAAGAGATAGGTATGGAGTCCTCACCTTGACAGAATGAAGGAGATCATTGACTGTCTTGCTGCACTGAACCCATGTTTGTGGGGGGTGACCCCATGGCTGCTGACCTCCTCTGCGATCTCCATCCAGGTTTTCTTGGCCAGGTGGGAGGACCTCTTCTTGCCATCCTTGGGGAAGAGGACCTCCCGCCTTTCCCTTGCAGCTAGAGGAGAATCTCCAGGGAATCTCATGGGAATCTCCATGAACTGTGGGGCCTCCCAGTGTCTTCCTTCTGCCATAGTTGATGCAGGCTCCGTTTCAACTTCCTTGCCTATCAGTCCAATGCAGGGGTCCTGGGCCAACAAGCCTTTTGTTCTCAAAAGGTAGGAGTGAATACAGGGCTGGCAGGCTTTACATATGGTGCCAGAACCTGCACCGTGGTCATCTGATGACATGATGATCATCTCGCCTCCCACCCCAATGCATGATTGGTGGGGGCCATCGCCTCCCAGTAAGTAAATCGGCCACCAACCGTGTGATTGCCATAGGCCAGCCATCCATGTCGCGTTCGGGAACTGCACCCTTGTGGCGGGCTCACAAAATTCAGCACTGTATGTGTGAGGGTGTGTGTGTTTGTCTGTGTGTCTGAGTGAGCGTGCAAGTGTTTGTGCGTGCCAGAGTGTGTCTGTATGTCTCAGAGTCTGTGTGTGTGTCAGTGTGAATGTGTATGTTTGTGGGATGTCCACACTAACTTCAGCCCATGGGCCTGCAGATAGCTCAGACATGCTGAGCGGATCATGAAGATTTGACATTACGGTAGCTTGACATGGCAAACACTGATTGATTTTGTGCTCCACCATGAACACAAAAGTCCGAGTGTATCAAGCCTGTGTCCTCAGAACCTTTCTCTACGGCAGCGAATCCTGGACAACGTATGTCAGCCAAGAGCGACGTGTCAATTCATTCCATCTTCGCTGCCTCCGGAGAATCCTTGGCATCAGGTGGCAGCACCGTATCTCCTCGAGGCGGCCAACATCCCCAGCATATACACCCTGCTGAGTCAGCAGCGCTTGAGATGGCTTGGCCATGTGATTTGCATAGAAGATGGCAGGATCCCCAAAGACACATTGTACAGCGAGCTCGTCACTGGTATCAGACCCACCGGCCGTCCATGTCTCCGCTTTAAAGACGTCTGCAAACGCGACATGAAGTCCTCTGACATTGATCACAAGTTGTGGGAGTCAGTTGCCGGTGATCACCAGAGCTGGTGGACAGCCATAAAGGCGGGGCTAAAGAGTGGCGAGTCGAAGAGACTTAGCAGTTGGCAGGAAAAAAGACAGAAGCGCAAGGCGAGAGTAAACTGTGTAACAGCCCCAACAACCAATTTAATCTGCAGTGCCTGTGGAAGAGTCTGTCACTCTAGAATTGGCCTTTGTAGCCACTCCAGGCGCTGCTTCACAAACCACTGACCACCTCCAGGCGCTTACCCATTGTCTCTCGAGACAAGGAGGCCAAAGACGAAGAAGAGGAGATGCGGTCAGTTCCCAGGAACCATACCTTTTCCCAAAGAAATTGCTTGGTTTTGACAATTCCCTGGTGCCCCTCATGTGCTATTTCTACAACACATTCTCTCAAAGACTGCAGAATGACAATGCATTTCCTGCGTAACACGAGATCAGAAGTGGTTGCAACTGTGAGCTCATTTTGAACATTGTGAAGACCTTGTAGTGTGTGAGCGATTTTGTTTGTAGACACTCTCTCAATCATGTCTTTTCAGTTTTGTAATTTCATAGCTGTCATACATATCTGCAACGCTTCATCTTGTTTTGTTGCCACTTTGATGTCAGTTAATTTTAGTGACTTTGGCACCACATTTACACTCACATAGTTAAGGTGTTGTTCAGCAGTCTGTTCTTCGCGAATAGCAGGACTGATTATTGGGAAAGGATGGCGTGAAATGTAGTCCACTGGGTTGAGTTTGCCTGACTGATACCCAACACAGAACTTATACTCTTATAGTTTGAGTATCCAACACTCTATTCGAGTAGGTGGCTTGCTCAGCGGATTGTTGAATAGGCTCACTAGTGGCCTATGAACCGGTTATCACTTCAAACCCGCTTCCATACAAGTAGAGATGAAAGTGTAGGATACTCCATGTGCTCGAGAGTGCTTCTCTCTCTGTTTGTGAATATCATTGTTCTACAGCTCTTAATGATCTGCTTGCCATCGCGACAATTGATGGGTGACCTGCTTTGTCTTTCTGCACGAGAACTGCACCTAAACCAACAGGGCTCACATCCACGACTAGCTGGGTAGTTTACTCAGGGTCAAAGTCGGCATTTGTGCAACTTGCTGACAAACATTGTTTGATCTGGTGTACAGCCTGTTTGTGAGATTTAGTCCACTCCCACTTGGTGTCTCTTTTGTCAGCGTGTGTAGGGGGGCAGACCTCATAGTGAGGTCAGGAATGAAACAACTACAGTATGTGATGAGCCCAAACAGACTCTGGACTTCATGCACATTCATATGATCTGCATCGTTTTACAATGGCTTTGACTTTGTGTGGATCAGGTGATACTCCTTCACTTCTGATGACCAAAGAATTTAATTCTGCTTTCATTGAACAAGTACTTGTCTTTGTTGCATTCTCTAAGACATTGTAGGCATACATGTAGGCGTGTCTCAAGTTCACTTACAGTGCAACCGTAGATGAGAATGCCATTGCTGATATTCAGTATGCCCTCAAGTCCTTGCAGTAAGATCATAAGAAATAGAAGCAGGAGAAGGCCATTTGGCACCTTGAGCTTGCCTTGCCATCATTAAGATCATGACTGATCTGATTGTGGCCTTAACTGCACTTTCTGCACCCCACCCCCCCTCCCCATAACCCTTGACTCCCTTGTAGATCAAAAATCTGTCTAACTCAGCATTGAATATATTCAATAACCCAGCCTCCGCTGCTGTCTGGGGAAGAGAATTCCAAAGATTCACGATCCTCTGAGAGAAGAAATTCCTCTTCATCTCTGTCTTAAATGGGAAATCTCTTATTTTGAATCTGTGCCCCTAGCTCTAGATTCCGCCACATGGGGAAACATCCTCAAAGCATCTACCCTGTCACGCCCCCTCAGAACCTATGTTTCAATAAGATCACCTCTCATTCTTCGAAAATCCAATGAGTATAGGCCCAACCTGTTCAACCTTTCCTTATAAGACAATCCCTTCATCCCAGGAATCAACCTAGTGAACCTTTTCTGAACTGCCTCCAATGCAAATATATCCTTAAGTTAGGAGACTAAACTGTACACAGTACTCTAGGTGCAGTATCACCAATGCTCTGTACGGTTGTAACAAGACTTCCCTAATTTTATACTCCATCTCCCTTGCAATAAATGCCAACATTCCATTTGTCTTCCTAATTATTTGCTGTACCTGCATGCTAACGTTTTGTGATTCATGTACAAGGACACCCAGATTCCTCTGTACCACAATATTCTGTAGTCTCTCTCCATGTAAATAATATTCTGTTCTTCTATTCTGCAGTGCAGACTGAATCATGTGCTGAAATACCTCAGCTGCTGAGTTGACTCCAAAGTTGAGCCTCTTGTATCGAAAGAACCTGATGTGAGTGGAGAACACTGTAAGATACCTCGATTCTCCTGCAAGCTCAATTTAATGGTAGCCTGCATTGAGGTCAAGTTTAGCAAAACATTTGGCACATTCTCTTTCTCTATGATATCATCAATTGTTGGTGTCAGATATCCCACCCCAGGGGGTGGGTTCATCCCTAACATTCTCAATCATGTCAAAGTCAAGCAAGCATTGAAGTTCCTTCTCTGTTTTCTGACATGGAACAGATGGAACGGTACTCCTCTATGTTGATGCACAACTGGATGCACCTCGGGATCTACGTGCAGCTTGCATGTAGCACCCTTCATTTTGCCAATACCCGTGAAATGGTCAGTGTACAGTTCAAGAGCGTTGTTGGTATGCATAGGAACTATGTATGTGACTGTAATCATGCACAGATCTGTTGCTGTGGGGAAACTGATGAGTGTGTCACTTTCTCCAGATATGATATGGAATACAGCATTTGTTCTGATGTCTTTGAACGTGACTGGTATTTCAAAAGTCCCCACAACTTTCAGTAGTTAGTTACCGTTGTAGGGGAATATTTTGTATTCGCTGGTTTGCAAAGGATGGGACAGACCTGAAGTTTGTTGAACGTTTTATCTCCCATGACATTGACAGATGCTCCTGTGTCTCTGAGAACATCTACTTTCGAGCAGCCAGTGGTCACTGTCACATGTAGCTGGTTGCTGTGTCCGGAAGAGACCACAAATATATTCAGGGTCATCTATCTCTATATTGTCTACATTCTCTTGCCCTTTTGGTGTGCTACACGCACTTGGCACCCTTTTGGTAGTATTGGTCTTAACAGTTGATTTTGCTGATGAGTGGCAAATGCGAGCTAAATGGTTGAGTTTCCCACCAGCTTTATACTGCTTGCGAGCAGCAGGGCATACTGTCTGATATGGGTGAGTACCGCCACAGTGGAAGCGTTGCTTGGACAAGTCATGATCCTGTTTGCGAGATTGCTGTTGTTGCTTTGCAGGTGGTTGCTTGGCACATGAGCGGTGAACACTGCTCACAGGAGTTGAGCTTGAAGTGTGGCAGTTGCTGTTGGCAGCCTCAACTTCAGCAGTTCTGGACTTGGAAAGGGATAGCGATCTTGTTAACACCAACTGCTCTGGCAGTTTTCTGTCTTTCTCGAGTGCTTTACTGTGTATTTGACAAGTGAAGCATCCTTCAATTATTTGTATTTTGATTTCCCATTCGACACCAAAGTCACATTTAGTTGCCAGTTGTCTAAATCGTGTGCAATATTGATCCAATGTCTCATTTGCTTCTTGCTTGGTTTGCCGGAAAATGATTGTTTCATCTATTGCATTCTTCTTGGGTGTGAAATAAGTTGTTAGTGCATTTTTTGCTGAGTCATAGTTGCCTTGCACAGACTTAAGTGTCTCAAAAATATTTTCCAATTCTTCACCTCCATAGTGGAGAAGTATGGCCTTTTTTTCTTTTATCGGTGATACCAAAGCCCTCCATTACACCTTCGAATCACCAAAGCCACTTCTACCGATGTAGGAACACAGATGAGTGCTGGGAGTGTGCATTAAAATGTAATAGGTTGAGCATAGACATCACCATCTTGATTGTCAGTCCAGCGATAGCATGTGATCAAGGATCCAGGATTGTGCTCTGCAGTCACAATCACACAGATGTCGTCAAAGGTAATAATGGCAGGTGGAAGAAATAAATGCACATTTTGTGGGGTGCTACATTCCTACAATAAATTCTTCTGTAAGGTTTAAGCAAACCAAACTACCCTTGCTTTTTATAAGGCTCTGGTGAGGCCTTCAGTTCTGAACACCACACTTTAGGAAGGATGTGAGGGTCCTTGAGAGGGTGCGCAGGAAATTTACCAGAATGGTTCCAGGGATGGAGGATTTTAGTTACAAGGTTAGGTTGGAAAAGCTGGGGTTGTTCTCTCGGGAGCAAAAGTGATTGAGGGGAGACTTGATACAAGTGTACAAGATTATGACAGGCTTAGATAAGTTAGACAAGGAAAAACTGTTCCCATTAACTAAAGAGTACAAGGACTAGAGGACACAGGTTGAAAGTTTTGGGCAAGAGAATGTGAGGAAGAACTTTTTTATCCAGTGAGTGGTAATGACCTGGAACTCGCTGTCCACGTGAGTGGTGGAAGCAGAGACAATAAATGATTTTTAAAGGAAATTGGATGGGCACTTGAAGGAAATAAACTTGCAGGGCTATGGGGATCGAGCAGGGGAGTGGGACTGAGTGGATTGCTCTGCGGAGAGCTGGTATGAACTCAATGGGCCAAATGGCCTACTTCTCTGCCATAAATAACTCGAAACCTCCACGGCAAGGCCTGCTGTGCATAAACCCTAACACTGTCCGTATTTGACAATCTGCATTACCTGGAGTTCACGACTGAAAGCACAGTATAAAGTAAATGCAGATTCCATCATCCTTGTAGTCATTCAAGCATGTACGGTAGCCTCAAATGAATAATAAATGAACACTACACTATCAAAACCTCATTCACTGCCAAACCTAACAGCATTAAAGTGGGGAATCAATGGGAATTGGAATGGATAAAGGAACCACTCCTCTTGAATATCTCTCCAGTTCCATTCCTGCTGATTGGGCAGATCTAAAATTCCCGCTTGAAGCCTGTCCATGCTCCATCTCTCTTTCTCTTTGTATCACCATCCCTCTCTTTGAAAGTGGTATGGTGTGTGATTCTGTATGTTTTTCCCTGTGTGTGTGTCTCTCCAGTCGGAATTTTATGTCGGACTAGAGACCTCGCCCACCAGCCAAAAAGTCGGCGGTGAGCCTGCCTCCACCGGGCCTGGGAGCTACACTGTGATTTTACTTGGCCCAGGTCCTTAATTGGCCTTGGGGCGGGACTTCTGTCCCTCTGAGGCAGGAAGTCCTACCTCCAAGTGGTGCCGGCCAATCAACAGGCCGACAGCTCTTCAGTCCCAGCAGCCACTGGGAGCAGTGGCCACTGCCGGGATTGCAGCCAGTGAGAGGAGCAGCAATGGAGGAGGCCCCAGAATAGAGCTAAGCATGTGGGGCCTTGCCGGCGGGGCAAGGTGGGCTGAGGGTGGGGGAATGTGCTGCAGTGGGGGTGACTTGTGCCATGGGGGGGCCTCCATGGGACACAAGCTCCACCAGCTCACACAGAGGCCGCCAGGTTTTACTGGGTGGCCTCCTGAAGTCCTGAGCCACCTGCCTGCCACTAGTGATATAGCAGTGGCAGAAGGAGGCCCTTAAATGGCAATTAATTGGCCTGGGGTGGGCGGGCCATTTGTCACTGTCACTCGTAAAATTGCAGCGAGGGCAGGGAGGTGGTGGAAATGGCACACCCACCCCCCCCACCTCCCACTCAATTTTATGCGCTCTCCCCCACCTACCCATGCCTGCAGTGGGACTGTAAAATTCTGTCCTCTGTCTCTCTATGTGGCATGTGAGGTCTGTGTGTGTATGTGACCCTCTGTCTGACTGTCTGTCTCTGTATGCAGTAGCTGTGTGTGTATATGTCCGTCTCTGTCTGTACCTCTCTCTGTCTCTGTATGCAGTATATGTATATATGTGTCGATCTCTCTCTTCCTCTGTCTAACTCTCTCTCTGTATGTGGTGTGTATGTGACCCCGCCCCGCTCTCTGTCTGACTCTTTCCCTCTCTCTCTCTCTCTCTGTGTATGTGATATGTGCTGTGTGTCGCTCTAACTCTGTCCCTCTCTCTCTCTCTTTCTGTTTCTATGTGGTATATGTTGTGTATGTGATCCTGCCTCTGTCTGACTTTCTCTCTGTCTCTGTCTCTATATGTAGTATGTGGTGTGTATGTGACCTTGCCTCTCTATCTGTCTGGCTCTGTATGCGGTATGTGTCCCTCTCTCTCTCTGTCCCTCTTTCTCTCTCTCTCTCACTCTTTCTCTCTCTCTGTCCCTCTGTCTGTCAGTCTGTCTCTCTCTCTCTCTCTGTCTGTCTGTTTCTCTCTCTCTCTCTCTAACTGTCTCTATCTCTCTCTCTCTCTAACTCTCTCTCTTTCTGTCTCCCTCTCTCTCTCCAACTCCATTTCTCTGTCTCTGTCTCTGTATCTGGTATGTGTGTATGTGTCAATAATAAATTCATCCTTGCTGCTGGCTCGGCTCTCTTTCTGTGATATTAGCGTGAATGTCAGTGTCAAAGTCGTGAGTTGAAAATAAATACGGTTTGGCCCAGGGACACTGTGGGCTGGATTTTATTTTGGTCATGGAACGGGAGATGGGGGTGGGCGCGGGGGGCAACCCTTTATTGGACACCCGGTCCGAATTCAAAGGATGTCCACGTGGCAGCAGGTCCCTCTGACGTTGTTTAAATATCAGCAGAGACAGTCCTTAATGGGCCACCTAAGTTGCTTAATTGGCCTCCTAGTGGACTTCCTGTCTACCACAATGCTTGCCACGGACAAAATGGCATGGGGGCAGGACAGCTTCAGGCACACTGCCCAATGCCACCCTACCTCCCAGCCTGTCACCAAGAGCCAGATAAAATCCAGCCCTGATTCCTTGGCAGTCCAGTGATCTTATGGAGACACCTGCGGACACGTTCCACAGGCTCAAAGGTATATTAGTCTTGGGAAAGTATTGATGTACTCTGTATTGTGTATTGATGACCCCGAGATGAGCTTTCGACCTCATATTTGTGCCATCACTAAGACTGTCTATTTCTACCTCTGTAACATCGCCTGGCTTTGCCCCTGTCTCAGCTCATCAGCTGCTTAAACCCTTATTCATGCCTTAGTTACCTCTAGACTCAACTATTCCAATGCACTCCTGCCTGGTCTCTACATTCTACCCTGCATAAACTTGAGGTCATCCAAAACTCTACTGCCCGAGTCTTAACATGCACCAAGTCCTGCTCACGGATCACCCCAGTGCTCGCTGACCTAAATTGCCTCCCGGTCAAGCAACATGTTGACTTTAAAATTCCCATCTTTGTTTTCAAATCCCTCCATGGCCTCGCCCCTCCCTATCTTTGTAATCTCCTCCAGCCCCACATCTCTCCAAGATAATTGTGCTCATCTAATTCTGGCCTCTTTCGCATCTCTGATTTTAATCGTTCCACCATTGGTGGCCGTGCCTTCAGTTGCCTGGGCCCTAAGCCTTGGAATTCTCTCCCTACACCTCTTCGCCTTGCTTTGCTCCTTTTAAGACACTCCTTAAAACCTACCTCTTTGATCAAGCTTTTAGTCATCTGACTTTATATCTCTTTATGTGACTCAGTGTCATATTTTGTTTTATAATTGGGATGTTTTATTACATTAAAGGTGCTATATAAATATAAGTTGTTCTTGTTGATGTACTGTTGTGAGTGAGTGGAGCTGGGCCAACTAATTTTTTATTATGCATTCATTGTTACCACAGATGTTTGATGGTCGAGCAACTGATCCAAGTACGTCTTCTATTGTTCTTCTTGCACTGATTAGGTGAATGTATTAAAGCTTAGAAATTATGACAACATTGATATTTGCAAAGATCCTGAGCAACATGAGCCTGTGTGTGAAAGGTTGGGGAGTTGGAGGGGGTACAGTGTGTGTGCATCCACAACTCCTCAGATACTGAAGCAGTCCATACCCATATGCAGCAAGACCTGGACAACATTCAGGCTTGGGTTGATAAGTGGCAAGCAACATTGGCGCCAATGAGAGAGAATCTAACCATCTCAACTTGACATTCAATGGCATTACCATCGTTGAATTCCCCCACTATCAACATCCTGGGGGTTCCATTGACCAACACCTGAACTGGAGTAGCCATATAAATATCGTGACTACAAGAGCCGGTCAGAGGCTTGGAATTCTGCAGCGAGTAACTCACCTCCTGACTCCTCAAAACCTGTCCACCATTTACAAGGCACAAGTCAGGAGTTCGATGGAATACTCTCCACTTGCCTCGATGGGTGCAGCTCCAATAGCACCCAAGCAGCTCAACAACTTCTGGGACAAAGCAGCCCCCTTGATTAGCACCCCATCCACCGCCTTCAACATTCACTCCCTCCACCGCCGATGCACAGTGACAGCAATGTGTACCATCTACAAGATGCACTGCAGCAACTCACCACACCTCCTTCGACAGCGCCTTCTAAACCTGCGCCCTCTTCCACCAAGGGCAGCAGACACGTGGGAATACCATCACTTGAAAGTTCCCCTCCAAGCCACATAACAACCTGACTTGGAACTATATTGCTGATCCTTCACTGTCGCTGGGTCAAAATTCTGGAACTCCCTAACAGCACTGTAGGAGTACTGCACCAGATGGACTGCAGTGGTTCAAGAAGGCAGTTCACTGCCAGCTTCTCAAGGGCAATTAGAGATGGGCAACAAATGCTGACCTAGCCAGAGATGCCCACATCCCATGAAAAAAATTTTAAAAGTTGGATGAGTTACAGTGGGCCCTTCTGCAACCCACAAAGTTCTTCAATCCACATTTGGGGGGTCACCTGACCACTCCTACTTGGTTTATCGATGCATCAATGACACAAGGCCTTGTCCCACACCAAGCTGCCTGAGGCCTCAGCCTTGATGAATAAGTAGCTGCTTTCCTCAATGTTGAATGTAGGGCAATGGTGGATTGGAAAGTCTCTCGCTGTCCATCTATCTAGAGCCCACAGGCATCTGAAGCTGGAACGTAACAGAATTGGTGACAAAAATCCCCAGCAAGAAAGTGCAGCAGGATTCAAGCCCCTGGTAACATTTTCCTCTCTAAAAGGGAGGAATAGAGGACAAAAGCAAAACACTGTAGTTGCTGGAAATCTGAAATAAAAACAGAAAACGCTGGAAATACTCAGCAGGTCTGGCAGCTTCTGTGCAGAGGGAAACAAAGTTAATGGGCATAATTTTACTGGCACCCAGGTGGCAGCTGGAAGCTGGTAATATTGTGAGGAGCCACGTCAGGACAGCTTCCAGTGCCATCCTGCCACCAGAGTCTTTCCCCCGTGACAGGCTTGCTCCAAGAAGGCGGGCATGCGATTTGTATACTTAAAGGGCCATACTTAATTCAGGGCCATTTTACAGAGCTACCAGAAGTTTTCCCATAGCAGGGCAGCCCCCGTCATGTGGGCAAGCTGCCAGCTTCATGGAGGTGGTCTCCCTGTGGCTGCCAATGAGGGTGCCATGGGCAGGAAAGGCAGAGCCTGCGATCACAATGATCCCTCAGATCCTCTGGCTCTTGGCCCCCTGGATTCTCTATTTTTATTTTACTTACCTGAAGGTGCCCTAAGGTCCCCGACCTGCCTCAGCAGCGCCCACCTCTCCCGGTGGCACTGCTCAGGCTTCCGAGCTGCCAGCCCTCTGTTTGGGCTGACAGCATCAGTAGCCCACCTGCCTTCCTTAATTGGACAGCTGGCCTGCTGCCAACCAATAAAATTGCTAGGACGATCCCATTGCCGACAAGTGCGGGCTGGGGACCTGCTTTTCGCGCTGACGTCCGGGTCCCGATGCCAGCAATAAAATTCACCCCAAATGTTTCAGGTCAATAACTTTTCATCAGAACTGGAAAATGTTGGAGATGTAACAGGTTCGAAGCCAGTACAGAGGCAGAGAAAGGGATTGGAGAGATCAGAACAAAAAGGGAAGCTCTGTGATAGGGTGGAGGGTAGGGTTGATTAAATGATGAAAGGGATGATGGTGCAAGGCTAAAGGGAATGGCAATGGGACAAGTAAAGAAACACAGATGGGTCAAGAAGTAGTTTTAATAGAGGACAAACTGTTTACAGTCTATGAATAAACCTCAGTCCACCAGATCCTTGAATGTAATTGTTTTCTTTCTTAGGTACAGGAAGACATTATCTTTTCAACTCCATGACAGGTGCAAGACGCTGGGTGTGAGAGGATAAGGAGCTCCAGCTAGAGACCCTCCCTTGCTTGGATCACACACTGGGGGAGATGTTTACTTGCTGCATTACTGCATTTTAATTTCGTATATTGGGGTGAATTCTCAACATCACAGCCCGAATGGTTGACACTTCAGGGGTGTAGCATGGGAAAATCTGATGAGCAGGATCGCACGCCCCTGACAGAATCTACCGAATCTTTGCCATGCGCCACCCTGGTGACCCTTAACCCCGATGACCCTGAACCTCGGCTGTGCAGGTGTAACTGTCTCCTTTACTCATCAGTCGTGTGCTTTATTGATCAACCGCTGCACAAATAAATTTTCTGAAATATGTGAATGCAAATATGTGAGTACTTCATTATAAACCTTGCTGGAATATCTTTCATCATTTTGCTTTTAAATTTTTTTCCCAGTTGCCTCTCCACAATTAAGGGATGTCTGCATTATAGGACACACAGCATTCTACTACACATCTAGCTTTTATTGGCACATGGATCAGGGCAGGTTTTTTACAGAAAGAAAGATGAAAAGAACATTGCATTTCTGTAGCACCTTTGACAACCTCAGGATGTCCCAGGGCACTTTACGTTCACTGAAGTACTTCTCAAGTGTAGCCACTGTTGTAAAGTATGATGGGACAAGGGCTAAGGGTCCAAGATACTATCAGTGTCGGAGACAGTAGGAGAGATAAACGTAGCAACTGATTAATACAAACATACGAACATGTGAATTAGAAGCAGGAGTAGGCCACTCGGCCCCTCGAGCCTGCTCCACCATTCAATAAGATCATGGCTGATCTGATTGTAATCTTTGACTACACATTCCCGCCTACCCCTGATAACCTTCCACCCCATTGCTTATCAAGAATCTATCTACGTTTGCCTTAAAAATATTCAAAGACTCTGCTTCCACTGCCTTTTGAGGAACAGAATTCCAAATATTCACGACCTTCTGAGAGAAAAAATTTCTCCTCATCTCCATCTTAAATGGGCGACCCCTTATTTTTAAACAGTGACCCCCTAGTTCTAGATTCTCCAACAAGAGGACACATCCTTTCCACATCCACCCTGTCAAGACCCCTCAGGATCTTATATGTTTCAATCAAGTCACCTCTTACTCTTCTAACCTCCAGCCGATACAAGCCTTGCCTGTCCAATCTTTCCTCATAAGACAACCTGCCCATTCCAGGTTTTAGTCGAGTAAACGTTCTCTGAACTGCTTCCAATGCATTTACATCCTTCCTTAAAGAAGACTAATACTGTACACAGTAATCCATATGTGGTCTCATCAATGCCCTGCATAACTGAAGCATAACCTCCCTAATTTTGTATTCAATTCCCCTCACAATCAAAGATAACATTCTATTAGCTTTCGTAATTACTTTCTGAACCTGCATACTAACCTTTTGCTGTTCATACACTAGGACACCCAGATCCCTCTGCATCTCAGAGCTCTGCATTCTCTCACCATTTAGGCAATACTCAAGAAGCTCGACACCATCCAGGACAGAGTAGCCCGCTTGATTGGCACCCCATCCACAAACATTCACTTCCTCCACCACCGACGCACAGTGGTAGCAGTGTGTACCATCTACAAGATGCACTGCAGCAACGCACCAAGGTTCCTTAGAAAGCGCCTTCCAAACTTGCGACCTCTACCACCTGGAAGGACAAGGACAGCAAATGCATGGGAACATCACCACCTGACAGTTTCCCTCCAAGCTACAGACCATCCTAACTTGGAACTATATCACCGTTCCTTCACTGTTGCTGGGTCAAAGTCCTGGAACTCTCTTCCGAACAGCACTGTGGGTGTACCTACCTAATATGGACTGTAGCAGTTCAAGAAGGCAGCTCGCCACCACCTTCTCAAGAGCAATTAGGGATGGGCAATAAATGCTGGCCTAGCCAGTGATGCCACATCCCATGAACGAATAAAGAAAATATGCTTTTTTATTCCCCCTGCCAAAATGGACAATTTCAAATTTTTCTACATTATACTCCATTTGCCAAATCTTTGCCAACTCACTTAACCTATTGTAACCTCCTTATGTCCTCTTCACGACTTACTTTCCTACCTATCTTTGTATCATCAGCAAATCTAGCAACCATACCTTCGGTCCCTTCATCCAAGTCATTTATATAAAGTTGAGGCCCCAGCACTGAACCCTGCAGCACACCACTTGTTACATCTTGCCAACCAGAAAATGACCCATTTATGCCTACTCTCTGTTTCCTGTTAGCTAGCCAATCTTCTATTCATGCCAATATGTTACCCCCAACACCATGAGCTTTTATTTTCTGCAATAACCTTTAATGTGGCAGCTTATCAAATGCCTTCTGTAAATCTAAGTACAGGACATCCACTGGTTCCCCTTTATCCACAGCACTCGTTACTTCTTCAAAGAACTCCAATAAATTGGTTGGACATGATTTCCCTTTCACAGAACGTTGTTGACTGTACCTGATTACCTTGAATTTTTCTAAGGGTCCTGCTGAAATGTCTTTAATAATAGCTTCTAACATTTTCCCTAAGACAGATGTTAAGCTAACTGGCCCGTAGTTTCCTGTTTTCTGTCTCCCTCCCTTTTTGAATAAAGGAGTTACATTCACCATTTTCAATCTAATGGAACCTGCCCTGAATCTAGGGAATTTTGGAAAATCACAGCCAATGCATCAACTAGCCACCTCTTTTAAGACCCTAGGATGAAGTCCATCAGGACCTGGGGACTTGTCAGCCCGCAGCTCCAACAATTTGTTCAGTACCACTTCCCTGGTGATTGTAATTTTCTTGAGTTCCTCTCTCCCTTCCATTTCTCGATTTACAGCTATTTCTGGGATGTCATTTGTTTCCTCTGTAGTGAAGACCGATGAAAAATACCTGTTCAATTTATCTGCCATCTCCTTATTTTCCATTATTAATTCCCCAAATTCACTTTCTATAGGACCAACGCTCACTTTGTTAATTCTTTTTTTAAAGTGTCTGTAGAAACAAAATTGGGTTTTAAATGCCTGCAGCTTGGAGGAGGAAGAGGAGAGGTGAGGACCTCTACAGTTTGTCCTTTGGCAAGGAATGAGTTGGAATAGGACATGGAGCAATGAGATGTGAGTTCAGCACAGTGAGGGGAAAGAGTAAGTTTGGGGGCTAGAAGAATGAGAGATAAGTTTAGAGGAGCATTGAGTGTACTAGTGTAGCTATAATGGACAAAAACAAGAGCATTTGCAATGGAGAAAGCAGTTGGTGGCTAGAGACTGTTGTGGTATGACTTTAGAAGTGGACTACTTTAAATACCTGTAAGTGACCATCACCAGAGGAAATGATGTTATGTCACACATGACCAGGGAGTTGTGGGTGTAGCCCAGCAGAGTGAGATGAATTTAGATGTGGCTCATGCAGTAACTGTTTGTGTGTATATTATATATGTGTGTGTGTGTGTGAATATATGTATATATATATTTATATAGATATTTATTTTTTATTTAGAGATACAGCACTGAAACGGGCCCTTCGGCCCACCGAGTCTGTGCCAACCATCAACCACCCATTTATACTAATCCTACATTAATCCCATATTCCTATCACATCCCCACCTGTCCCTATATTTCCCTACCACCTACCTATACTAGGGGCAATTTATAATGGCCAATTTACCTATCAACCTGCAAGTCTTTTGGCTTGTGGGAGGAAACCGGAGCACCCGGAGAAAACCCACGCAAACACAGGGAGAACTTGCAAACTCCGCACAGGCAGTACCCAGAATTGAACCCGGGTCCCTAGAGCTGTGAGGCTGCGGTGCTAACCATTGTGCCGCCCATATATGTGTGTGTGTTCCAGTTAGGTTATAATAAAAACATGTGTTTTCTTTGGATATTACTAATAGTCCTGTGAGTCTTACAATAGTTCACATATCAAAGGAACAAGTAATATTACAGAAACCAGAGAGGGAGGACCTGTCAGACAGATACCTTTATCTGACATAAAAACAAGAAATGCTGGAAATACTCAGCAGGTCTGGCAGCATCAGTGGCGAGAGAAGCAGAGTTAATGTTTCAGGTCAGTGACCCTTCTTCAGAACTGCTGAAGAAGAGTCACTGACCTGAAACATTAACTGTGCTTCTCTCTCCACAGATGCTGCCAGACCTGCTGAGTAGTTCCAGCATTTCTTGTTTTTGTGCCAGATTTCCAGCATCTGCGGTATTTTGCTTTTACCTTTATCTGGCACCCTGCCTAGAAGTGTGAGAGGTGTTAGAAGGGCCACCTGACAAATGGGAGCAGTATTCAAGTCTCGAAAGACATGAGCATCATAGAAGTGAAGGGAAAAGAAAGCATTACATTTTATATATGTACACAACATTCAAAAATGCACATCATAGAGTGTACAGATGGTCACAGTTAGATGAACATTGCATATAAACAGGCCTGGGTCTCTCCTTGTTAGATGGCTGCAGATGAAAGGTGTGAAGCAGTGTAGGATACAGCGATGGCTGGCATCAGTAACAGTGTTAGCCACATTGGGCCTCCTGAACCACTGGCACTATTGCTGGGTGCATCATCAGCTAGGGCCTGAGCTTTCCAAATAGCCATTCAATGCACATGGGAAAGAGTGCTGTCTTAGTAACGGCACACTCCCCAACAGAGAATTACACACTCGAACAATAAGGGATCATTACCAGTGTGTCTGGAGAGAGGATTGCAGAGATCACTTCAGTGATCCACAAATATATCAAGACTGCCAAGTGCAGAAAAAAGTGCAATTTAAATGAAACTTAGTGAAACACACTGGTTTGTCTGCTCTCTGAAAACTCCCATATCCATCTGGGCATTTTCTTCTCTTGTGATCAAAATTATTGTTTTAAATCACATATTCATATCTTCCAGAATTTTGGCAGCATGGATTTCTTAAAAACAATTATTTTTGTGAGTGGCAAAAACAGTCCTTCAAAGAGAGTACTGTATATTCAGAAAGGATGTTGTTCCTCAGTTTTATAATTGGATTTAATTTAGCTGAGGAACTCATGGCTGCCACTGGTCTATAGAAATTGTCTTATCACCTGGGGAATGTGGATCCATGTTCAGTGTATTATTACCTGATCAATGTCTGTCTGTGTACAGTGTATAATCACCTGGGGAGTGTGTGTCTATATCAGGGTTGTCCAACCTTTTTGCATGGGGAGCTACATTACAATTTTTGTCTTACATAGGGGGCCAATGAGACAATTTTGGAAAGATAAAGGCATTAAAAATGTATCCTACTATTGATCAAATCAACAACAAATGTGCATTTTTGTGACGAAGCTTTAAATGAGAAGATTAATTTATTGACTTACCTTTCTCGTCACTATGTTGGATGTTGATTTAGTGAGATACCTGGTATTTGTTTTGCTTGCACAAGTAGTCAGTGTTTGCACACACATTTGTTGTAGCAATGTGGAGTATTCCGGATAGATGTTCATCTGTCAGGAATGATCCTGATCACGCTCTCTCCCTTTCTCTCTCTCTCTTTCTCTCTGTCTCCCTCCTTCTCTCCTCTCTGAGTCTCCCCTCTCTGTGTTCCCCCCCCCCCCTCCTGTGTTGTCCTTGCTGTCTGTATATACCCCTCACTCTGTCCCACTCTCTCTTCCGCTGTCCCACCTCTCTCTCTCTCTCTCTGTACTCTCTCTCTCTCTCCCTCTCTCTTTATCTGTCCCCCCCCTCTCTCTCTCTGTCCCCCCACTATCTCTCTTGTCATGAACAGATGAGAGCTAATTGTAATTTGTTTTTGTGCAGTTGGGTGTTATTGTCAATTGCCATTATACACAGCAAGTTAAGTTTTTACTTCTGTGTTTCACTTGTTAAAATGGAAGAGATGGGACAGCTATTTGAAGAGATCCAGTCACATGACCCAGAAGCCACACTTTTCAGCCTGCCTAGATTTGAAACACTGTTAATTGAGGGAACAGCTTGTTCAAAAACCACAGCTGCCTTGAAGCTGCATCTGACCTCTCTACAGCCTCTCTGCAAGAAGAGAAAAGGAAGCCACAGTCTGCAAAACAGCAAGAAAATTAAAAAGAAGACACAGTCTGCAAAACAGCAAGAAAATCTCTGCCAGTTTTCTCTCCAGCAAAAAAGGTGACATCAGAAATTAAGCTGCCTCAATTTATCTCCGAGAGTGCAAGAAGAAGAAAGTATAAGAGAAGAGGTTTTTCCACTCGGAATTTCTAGTCGGTTAACTCTAGTTTCGGACTTTCTGTTAGTTAAACGGACTCTAGTTTCAACTGAAACCCATGTTAGTTTGTAGTTAAGCTAATTTTTTATTTAATAAATGTCCTTGCCCTTTTTTATGCCTTTACCCTTTCCTTGTATGTTTGTGAGCGTGTGCTCTGACGTTAACACCTTCCCAAGTATGAGAGTGTGTGTTAATGAACCCTACTTCTTTGTTTTAACTTTAATAACAGTGTCTTTGCAGTCCTTTACAAGTCAGGGTTCAAGAGAGGGAAAAATGTAATTGTAATGTTTACGGACAGGTTGTGGAAAATACACAGAAATGTTATTTTATATAAAAAGGTTAGCTACCTGTTCAGAACATTCACTCCCCCTCTTTGTCCCTTTCTCTTTCTGTCCCCCTCTCTTTCCCCCATTCTCTCTGTCCCACTCTCTCTCTGTCCCCTCTCTCTGTCCCACCTCTCTCTGTCCCCCTCTCTCTCCCTCTGTCTCCCTCCTCTGTCCGCTCTTTCTCTCTCCCTGTCCCTCTCTCTCTCTGCCCCCTCTCTTTATGACCCGCTCTCTTTCCCACTCTCTCTGTCCCCCCACTGTCTCTGTCTCTCTCTCTCTGTCCACCCTCTCTCTGTCTCTGTTCCCCTCTCTCTGTTCCCCTCTCTCTATTTCCCTCTCTCTAACTCTCTCTCTCTTCCTCCCCTGTCTCTCTCTCTCTCTCTGACAGTTGCATAGAGCAGGAATGGTCAGCAGAGCAGCTTATTGGCTGGTCATTTTTTTTTAAAATCACATGTCAGTTTTACAGCTGACAGGTGCTGACATTGGGAACAGCGATTTCTGAACTTTGGACAAATTCGTGATTTTCTGGTGGGTTCGACGTATTTTTCCATCCATAGGCCAGATGGAAACCTATGGCAGGCCGGATCCAGGCCTGTGGGCAGTATATTGGACAACCCTGTTCTATATGTAGTGTATAATCACCTGGGGAATGTGGGTCTGTTTTCAGTGAATATTCACCAGAGCAATGCAGATCAGCATTCAGTGCATAATCAGCTGGGGATTGCAGTCTGTGATCAGTGTATAATCATCGAGGCATGTGGATCTGTTCAGTGTATAGTCACATGGGGAACATGGTTCTGTGTTCAGTGTCTAATCACCTGGGGATTGTGGGTCAGTGTTCAGTGAATATTCACCTGGTGAATGTGGGACAGTGTTCAGTGAATATTCACCTGGGGATTGTGGGACTGTGTTCAGTGAATATTCACCTGGTGAATGTGGGACTGTGTTCAGTGAATATTCACCTGGTGAATGTGGGACTGTGTTCAGTGAATATTCACCTGGGAAATGGTTGTTCTGTGTCCAGTTTATCATCACTTGAAGAATGTGGGTCTGTGTTTGTTTCATTATCACCTGGTCAATGTCGGTCTTCTCAGTCTATAATCACCTGGTGAATGTGGGTCTGTGTTGAGTGTGTAATCACTTGATGAATGTGGTTTTGTGTAGTGTATATTCACGTGGGGAATGTGAGTCTGTGTTCAGTGTATCATTACCTTTGGATTGTGGGTCTGTGTTCATTGGTAAATCACTCGGGGACCGTGGGTCTACTCAATGCATATTCAGCTGGTGAATATGGGTCTGTTTTTAGTTTCTAATCCCCTTTGGAAGGTCGCTCTGTGTTCTGTTTATAATGACCTGGGAATTGTAAGCTGCTGCAGTGTATAATTACCTGTCAAATATTGGGCTGTGTTCAGACTGTAATCATCTGCGGAATGTGGGTCTGTGTTCAAACTGTAATTACCTGGGGAATGCGGGTCTGTGTTCAGTGTGTAATAGCTGAGGAATGTTGGTCAGTGTTCTGTGTATTAACACTTGGGGAATCGTGGATCTGTGTCCAATATATCATCACTTGGGAAATGTGGGTCTGGGTTCCTTGTATTAACAGCTGGGGAATGTATGGTACCTGAGGGTAGATTCAGTTGGGACAAAATCAGAAATGAAAAGGGAAGGCAGAAAATTAGTGGATGAGTCTGGAAGGCAGAGGAAACAAAGGTTAGAAAATAAAAATAAATAGTTTGGCAGTGTTCAAGGGAACCTACTTCCGTGCAAGGAGTATAGCAAATAAAGCAGACGAGCTGAAGGCACAGATAGGCACTTGGCAGTACGATATCATAGCAATTACAGAAACATGGCTTTAGGAGGGACAGGAGTGGCAGCTCAATGTTCCTGGTTACAAGGTCTTCAGACGCGATAGAGAGGGTGATAAAAAAGTCGGGGGGGGGGGGGTGTGGGGGGGTGACAATTTTGGTCAAAGAAACAATTACAGCTGTGAGGAGGGATGATATGTTAGAAGGATCATCAAATGAGGCCATATGGATTGAGCTAAGGAACACAAAAGAGGCAATCACACTGCTGGGAGTGTACGATAGACCCGCAAATAGTCAAAGGGAGATAGAAGAGCAGATATGTAGGTAAGTCTCTGAGAAGTGCAAAAACAATAGGACATTAATGGGGGATTTTAACTACTCCAATATTAACTGGGATAGCTTTAGTATGGAAGGAATTGAAGGAGCAGAATTCTTGAGGTGCATTCGGAGCACTTTTTTTGCCCAGTATGTAGCAAGTCCAACAAGAGAGGGTGCAGTTTTAGATTTAGTTTTAGGAAATGAAGCTGGGCAGGTGGCAGGAGTGGCAGTGGGAGAGCATTTTGGTGGTAGTGATCATATTTCAGTTACTTTTAACATAATTATGGAAAAGGACAGAGATAGAACAGGAGTTAGAGTTCTCAATTGGGGCAAGACCAAGTTTACTAAGCTGAGCAGTGATTTAGCGAAAGTGAACCGGAAACAGCTATTTGAAGGTAAATCAGTGTCAGAGCAGTGCAAGGCATTCAAAGGGGTTCAGAGTAAACATGTTCCCACAAAGAAAAAGGGTGGGACAGCCAAATCTAGAGCCCCCCTGGATGTCAAGGAGCTTATAGTGTAAGATAAGGCAGAAAAGGAAAGCTTATGTCTGACACCAGAACTCAACACTACAGAAAGCCGAGAGGAGTATAGAAAATAGAGGGGTGCAATCAAAAAGGAAATTAGGAAAGCAAAGAGAGGGCATGAAAGAATATTGACAAATAAAATCAAGGTGAACCCAAAGATGATTTATCGATTGTTACAACCAGGTGAGAAAGGTATCTAGTGGTCTGTTACTGTCTTCACCTGGTCTTATTGTAACAGCGTTTCATTTTTAATACACTGTGTTTTGAGCTCCCCCTTTTGTGAATCCTTGTTCACAGCTTTCCAATTATAAGGCAAAGAAACCAACACATCAGGTTTTCTCAGGTTTAAAGGAGAAAAGTGAAATTTATTGAAACTTAGACTTAAACTCTAATATGGTTGACGCCTAAGGATTTACGACACACCCACACTAGCATGCACACATGATATACACATGCAAATAGGGACAGAAAAGAGTAGAGAAAAGTATAATAGAAAGGGGTTCGAGGCAATATCAGAAGTGTTTCTTGTTTACTGTGCTTCGAGCTCACTTGATTGAAGGTCGTCTTGCTGTTCGTCGGGCCCAGTGTTCTTCTTAAACCTTGTTCATGTAGGAGACTTTTCTCTTTTTGAGGTTCATGTGTTTTCAATGGTTTCTGATGCTGGTGTGAGCGAGATGAGAGCAGACAGGAGAGAGATGTTCTCAAACCAGGAGCCAGGAGCTTTCTCAGTTCAAATCCCTTGTTGGAAGTTCAAATTCAAAACCTCCAACAGTCAGTCAGTCATGTGACCAAAACTGGTCTGACCACTTTTTCTATATATTGGGAAAGCAACGACCGGGTCCCCATTGTTCCAACACTGTCTGTTACTATTCAGATGTCTTTCCAGAGAGGAGCTTGCAGTTTTAAGTTTTAATGTTCATGTGGTGAAATAATGTGTGCCTCAGTCTTGGCAGGTGGGGTGGGAGGTTGGGGGGGGTGGAGGTGGGTGGTTGCCTGACACAATACAGTCAGAGTAAGAGGATAACTAAGGAAAAGGTAGGGCCCATAAAAGTCCAAAAAGGTAACCTATGTGTAGGGGCAGAAGATATTGGCATCGTTCTTAAAGAATACTCGCATCTGTCTTCACAAAAGAGAGGGACGATATAGATATTGTAGTTGAGGAAGAGGGGTGTGAAATATTGGATGTGATAAACATCGGAAAAGAGGAAGTATTAATAAGATTAGCATCCTTGAAAGTGGATATATCACCAGGGCTGGATGAAATGTACCCCAGGCCGTTAAAAGAAGCCAGGGAGTAAATAGTGGAGGGTATGACATTATTTTCCGATCCTCACTGGATACAGATTTGGTGGCAAAGGATTGGAGGACTGTTAACGTTGTACCTTTGTTGAAAAAGGGAGCGAGGGATAGACCAAATAATTACAGGCCAGTCAGTCTAACCTCAGTAGTGGGCAAATTATTGGAATCAATTCTGAGAGACAGGAGAAACTGTCACTTAGAAGGGCATGGATTAATCAGGGATAGTCAGCATGGATTTGTTTAGGAAAGATTGTGTCTGACTAACTTGATTGAATATTTTGAAGAAGTAACAAGGAAGATTGATGAGGGTAGTGAAGTTGATGTGGTCGACATGGATTTTAGAAAAGCTTTTGACAAGGTCCCGCATGGCAGACTTGTTAAAAAAAAAGCCCATAGGATCCAGGGAAATGAAGCATGCTGGATACAAAATTGGATCAATGGCAGGAAACAAAAGGTAATTATTGACGGATGTTTTTGTGACTGGAAGGCTGTTTCCAGTGGCGCTTCACGGGGCTCGGTACTAGGACCCTGCTTTTTGTGCATATATAAACGATTTGGGTGTAAATATAGGAGGCATTATCTAGAAGTTTGCAGATGATACAAAAATTGGCCTTGTGGTTGATAGCGAGCAGGATTGCTGTAGGCTGCAGAATGATATCAATGGACTGGTCAGGTGGGCAGAAAAGTGGCAAATGGAATTCAACTTGGAGAAGTGTGAGCTGATGCATTTGGGGAGGTCAAACAAGATAAAGGAATACAGAATTCATGGGAAAATACTGAGAGATAGGGGACAGAAAGAGAGATGAACAGAGAAAGAGAGGGATAGAAAGAGAGAGAGATAGAGGGGCGACAGAGAGAGATAGAGGAGGATGGAGAGAGGGAGAAGGGGGTCAGAGAGAGAGAGGGGACAGAGAGAGAGAGGGACAAAGACAGAGAGGGTCAGAGAGAGAGAGAGAGAGAGGAGAAAGAGGGGGGACAGAGAGAGAGGGGACAGAGTGAGAAAGAGAGGGGACAGAGAGAGAGAGGGGGCACAAAGAACGAGGATGACACAGAATGGGGAGAGCAACACAGAGGGTGAAGCAACAAGAGAGGGGGAAACTGAGAGGGGGTTTCAGAGAGAGGGAGACAGAGAGAGAGAGGGAGATAGAGTGATTAAGATCATTCCACAGATGGACATCTATCGGGAATACTCCACATCGCTAGAAGAAGTGGGCAGGCAAACACTGACACTTGTGCAAGAAAAGAAATGTCAGCCATCTCATTAAATCAGCATCCAACATAGTGACGAGAAAGTAAGTCAATGAATTAATCTTCTCATTTAAAGCATCTTCACAAAAATGCATATTTGTTGTTAAGATTAATAGTAAGATAAGTTTTTACAGCCTTTATCTTTCTGAAATTCCCTCATCGGCCTCTAGTGTAAGACAAAAATTTGAATGTGGCTCCCCCATGTGAAATGGATGGATAATGCTGGGAATGTGTGTCTGTGTACAGTATATAATCACTTGGCGAATGTGCATCTGTGTTCAGTGTATAATAACTTGGTGAATGTGGGTCTGTGTTCAGTGTATAATCACCTTTGGATTGTGAGTCTGTGTTCAGTGTATAATCACCTGCCGTATGTGGGTCGGTGTTCATCGGTAAATCACTTGGGGACTGTGGGCCAATTCGGTGCATATTCAGCTGGGAAATGTGGATCTGTCTTCAATGTATTGAATGTCAGAGTCAGACAGTTATAGAGTTATACAAGCACAGAAACAGGCCCTTCGGCCTATCGTGTCTGTGCCAGCCATCAAGCACCTATCTATTCTAATCCCATTTTCCAGCACTTGGCCCATAGCCTTGTATGCTATGGCATTTCAAGTGCTCATCTAAATACTTCTTAAATGTTGTGATGGTTCCTGCCTCTACCACCTCTTCAGGCAGTGTGTTCCAGATTCCAACCACCCTCTGGGTGAAAACATTTTTCCTCAAATCCCCTCTAAACCTCCTGCCCCTTATCTTAAATCTATGCCCCCTGGTTATTGATCCCTCTGCTAAGGGAAAAAGTTTCTTCCTATCTATGCCCCTCATAATTTTGTATACCTCAATCAGGTCCACCCTCAGCCTTCTCTGCTGTAAGGAAAACAACCCGAGCCTATCGAATCTCTCTTCATAGCTGAAATGCTCCACCCCTGGCAACATCCTGGTGAATCTCCTCTGCACCCTCTCCAGTTCAATCACATCCTTCCTATAGTGCAGTTAACAGAACTAGACACAATACTCCAGCTGTGGCCTAACTAGCGTTTTATACAGCTCCATCATAACCTCCCTGCTCTTATATTCTATGCCTCGGCTAATAAAGGCAAGTGTCCTATATGCCTTCCTAACCACCTTATCTACCTGTGCTGCTACCTTCAGTGATCTATGGACAAGTACACCAAGGTCCTTCCGACCCTCTGTACTTCCTAAAGTCCTACAATCCATTGTATATTCCCTTGCTTTGTTAGTCCTCCCAAAATGCATCACCTCACACTTCTCAGGGTTAAATTCCATTTGTCACTGCTCCACCCATCTTACCAGCCCATCTATATCGTCCTGTAATCTAAGACTTTCCTCCGCACTATTTATGACACCACCAGTTTTCGTGTCATCTGCGAACTTACTGATTATAACTCCTATATTCATGTCTAAATCCTTCCTATAGTGCAGTGAACTCTAATTAATGTACACTACAAATAGCAAGGGTCCCAGCACCAATCCCTGCGGTACACCACTGGTCACAGGCTTCCACTCACAAAAACAACCCTCGACCATCACCCTCTGTCTCCCACCACTAAGCCAATTTTGGATCCAATTTGCTAAATTGCCTTGGATCCCATGGGCTCTTACATTCTTAACCAATCTCCCATGCGGGACCTTATCAAAAGCCTGACCAAAGTCCATGTGGACTACATCAACTGCCTTACCCTCATCTACATATCTAGTCACCTCCTTGAAAAATTCAATCAAGTGAGACAGAATCTCTCCCTGACAAAGCCATGCAGACTATCCCTGATTATTCCTGCCTCTCCAAGTGGTGTTTAATCCTGTCCCTCAGAATCTTTTCCAATAGTTTCCCTAACACTGATGTTAGACTCACTGGCCTGTAATTACCTGGTTTATCCCTGCTACCCTTCTTGAATAATGGTACCACATTCTCTGTCCTCCAGTCCTCTGGTACCTCTCCTGTGGACAGAGAGGATTTGAAAATTTGTGTCAGAGCCCCTGCTATCTTGTTCATTGCCTCACATAGCAGCCTGGGATACATCTCATCTGGGCCTGGGGATTTATCCACTTTTAAGCCCGCTAAAACTGCTAATTCCTCCTCCCTTTCAAAGCTAATTTGTTCAAGTATATCACAATCCCCCTCCCTGATCTCTATACCATTTAATACCTCACCTATGTCCTCCGGCTCCACACACAGATTGCCACTTTGTCCCTAATGAGCCCTACTCTTTCCCTGGTTCAGTGCATAATCATCTGGGGAATGTGGGACAGTTAGTGTATAATCACCTGGGAACTGTGGGTCTGTGTTCAGTTTCTCACCATCTTTGGAAGGTGGGCCTATGTTCAATGAATATTCATCTGGGGATTGTGGGACAGTCAGTGTACAATCATCTGGGGAATTTGGGTCTGTGTTCAGTTTCTCATCACCTTTGGAAGGTGGGTCTGTGTTCAGTGTATAATCACCTGGGGTATATGGGTTTGTTCAGTGCAAATTCAGCTGGGGAATGTGGGTCTCTGTTCAGTGCATGGGGAATGTGAGTCTGTGCACAGTGTAGAATCACATGGGGAATGTGGATCTATGTTCAGTGTAAAACCACATGGGGAATGTGGATCTATGTTCAGTGTATAATCAGATGGGAATGTGGGTCTGTGCACAGTGTAGAATCACTAGGGGAATGTGGGTCTATGTTCAGTGGATAATCACATGGGGAATGTGGGTCTATGTTCAGTGTAAAACCATATGGGGAATGTGGATCTATGTTCAGTGTATAATCACATAGGGAATGTGAGTCTTGTCACAGAGTAGATTCACATGGGGAAAGTGGGTCAGAGTTCAGTGCATATTCACATGGGGAATGTGGGACTGTGCAAAGTGTAGAATCACATGGGGAATGTGGGACTGTGTTCAGTGTATAATCACTAGGGGAATGTGGGACTGTGTGGAATGTGAAATCATGAGGGAAATGTGGATCAGTGTTCAGTGTATAATCACTGGGGGAAAGTGGGTCAGAGTTCAGTGCATAATCACATGGGGAATGTAGGACTGTGCACACTATAATCACATGGGGAATGTGAGTCTGTGCACAGTGTATAATCACTGGGGGAACGTAGGTCAGAGTTCAGTGCATAATCACATAAGGAATGTGGGACTGTGTTCAGTGTCTAATCACTGGGGGAAAGTGGGTCAGAGTTCAGTGCATAATCACATAAGGAATGTGGGACTGTGTTCAGTGGATAATCACTGGGGGAAAGTGGGTTAGAGTTCAGTGCATAATCACATAGGGAATGTGGGACTGTGTTCAGTGGATAATCACACAGGGAATGTGGGACTGTGTTTACTTTATAGTCACGAGGGGAATCTGGGTCTGTGTTCAGTTTATAGCCACGAGGGGAATGTGGGTCAGTGTTCAGTGTATAATCAGATGGGAAATGTGGGTCAGTGTTCAGTGCATAATCAGATGGGGAATGTGGGTCAGTGTTCAGTGCATATTCAGATGGGGAATGTGGGTCAGTGTTCAGTGTATAATCAAACGGGGATTGTGGGTCTGGGATCAGTTTATAATCACTGGGGTAATGTGGGTCAGTGTTTAGTGCATGATCAAACGGGGATTGTGGGTCTGTGTTCAGCGTATAATCACTTGGGGAATGTGGGTCTGTGTTCAGCGTATAATCACTTGGGGAATGTGGGTCTGTAATCACGAGGAGAACGTGGGTATGTATTCAGTGAGTAATCACTGGGGGAATGTGGTTCTGTGTTCAGTGTATAATCACCAGGAGACTGTGGGTCCATGTGTAATCACGAGGGGCATGTGGTTCAGCCTTCTGTGTGCAATCACCAAGACAATGTGGGTATGTATTTCGTGTGTAATCACTGGAGGACTGTGGGTCAGTGTTCAGTTTATAATCACATGGGGATTGTGGGTCAGTGTTCAATGTATAAACACTAGGGGATTGAGGGTCAGTGTTCACTGTAGAATCAGATGGGATATGTGGGTCAGTGTTCAGTGTATAATCACTTGGGGATGGTGGGTCAGTGTCCAGTGTAGAATCAGATGGGGAATGTGGGTCTGTGTTCAGTGTATAATCAGATGGGGAATGTGGGTCAGTGTTCAGAGCATAATCAGATGGGGAATGTGGGTCTGTGTTCAGTGCATGATCAGATGGGGAATGTGGGTCAGTGTTCAGTGTATAAATACTAGGGGCATGTGGGTCAGTGCTCAGTGTATTATCAGATGGGGAATGTGGGTCAGTTTTCAGTGTATAATCAGATGGGGCATGTGGGTCAGTGTTCAATGTATAAACACTGGGGGCATGTGGGTCAGTGTTCAGTGTTTAATCAGATGGGGAATGTGGGTCAGTGTTCAATGTATAAACACTGGGGGCATGTGGGTCAGTGTTCAGTGTTTAATCAGATGGGGAATGTGGGTCAGTGTTCAGTGAAAAATCAGATGGGGAATGTGGCTCAGTGTTCAGTGTAAAATCAGATGGGGAATGTGGGTCAGTGTTCAGTGTATAATCAGATGGGGAATGTGGGTCAGTGTTCAGTGTATAATCACATAGGGTATGTGGGACTGTGTTCAGTGGATAATCACTGGGGGAAAGTGGGTCAGAGTTCAGTGTATAATCACATAGGGAATGTGGGACTGTGTTCAGTGGATAATCACTGGGGGAAAGTGGGTCAGAGTTCAGTGCATAATCACATAGGGAATGTGGGACTGTGTTCAGTGGATAATCACTGGGGGAAAGTGGGTCAGAGTTCAGTGCATAATCACATAGGGAATGTGGGACTGTGTTCAGTGGATAATCACTGGGGGAAAGTGGGTCAGATTTCAGTGCATAATCACATAGGGAATGTGGGACTGTGTTCAGTGTATAATCACTCGGGGAACGTGGTCTGTGTTCAGTGTATAATCACTTGGGGAATCTGGGTCTGTGTTTACTTTATAGTCATGAGGGGAATCTGGGTCTGTGTTCAGTTTATAGCCACGAGGGGAGTGTGGGTCAGTGTTCAGTGTATAATCAGATGGGAAATGTGGGTCAGTGTTCAGTGCATAATCAGATGGGGAATGTGGGTCAGTGTTCAGTGCATATTCAGATGGGGAATGTGGGTCAGTGTTCAGTGTATAATCAAACGGGGAATGTGGGTCTGGGATCCGTTTATAATCACTGGGGTAATGTGGGTCAGTGTTTAGTGCATGATCACAAGGGGAATGTGGGTCTGTGTTCAGCGTATAATCACTTGGGGAATGTGGGTCTGTGTTCAGCGTATAATCACTTGGGGAATGTGGGTCTGTGTTCAGCGTATAATCACTTGGGGAATGTGGGTCTGTAATCACGAGGAGAACGTGGGTATGTATTCAGTGAGTAATCACTGGGGGAATGTGGTTCTGTGTTCAGTGTATAATCACCAGGAGACTGTGGGTCCATGTGTAATCACGAGGGGCATGTGGTTCAGCCTTCTGTGTGCAATCACCAAGACAATGTGGGTATGTATTTCGTGTGTAATCACTGGAGGACTGTGGGTCAGTGTTCAGTTTATAATCACATGGGGATTGTGGGTCAGTGTTCAATGTATAAACACTAGGGGATTGTGGGTCAGTGTTCACTGCAGAATCAGATGGGAAATGTGGGTCAGTGTTCAGAGTATAATCACTTGGGGATGGTGGGTCAGTGTCCAGTGTAGAATCAGATGGGGAATGTGGGTCTGTGTTCAGTGCATGATCAGATGGGGAATGTAGGTCAGTGTTTAGTGTATAATCAGATGGGGAATGTGGGTCAGTGTTCAGAGCATAATCAGATGGGGAATGTGGGTCTGTGTTCAGTGCATGATCAGATGGGGAATGTGGGTCAGTGTTCAGTGTATAAATACTGGAAGCATGTGGGTCAGTGTTCTGTGTATTATCAGATGGGGAATGTGGGTGAGTTTTCAGTGGATAATGAGATGGGGAATGTGGGTCAGTGTTCAGTGCATAATCAGATGGGGCATGTGGGTCAGTGTTCAATGTATAAACACTGGGGGCATGTGTGTCAGTGTTCAGTGTTTAATCAGATGGGGAATGTGGGTCAGTGTTCAGTGAAAAATCAGATGGGGAATGTGGGTCAGTGTTCAGTGTAAAATCAGATGGGGAATGTGGGTCAGTGTTCAGTGTAAAATCAGATGGGGAATGTGGGTCAGTGTTCAGTGGAAAATCAGATGGGGAATGTGGGTCAGTGTTCAGTGTATAATCAGATGGGGCATGTGGGTCAGTGTTCAGTGTATAATCAGATGGGGAATGTGGGTCAGTGCTAAGTGTATAATCAGATGGGGAATGTGGGTCAGTGTTCAGTGCAAAATCAGATGGGGAATGTGGGTCAGTGTTCAGTGTCTAATCAGATGGGGAATGTGGGTCAGTGTTCAGTGTATAATCAGATGGGGACTGTGGGTCAGTGTTCAGTGGAGAAACACGAGGGGCATGTGGGTCAGTGTTCAGTGTCTAATCAGATGGGGAATGTGGGTCAGTGTTCAGTGTATAATCAGATGGGGCATGTGGGTCAGTGTTCAGTGTATAATCAGATGGGGAATGTGGGTCAGTGCTAAGTGTATAATCAGATGGGGAATGTGGGTCAGTGTTCAGTGCAAAATCAGATGGGGAATGTGGGTCAGTGTTCAGTGTCTAATCAGATGGGGAATGTGGGTCAGTGTTCAGTGTATAATCAGATGGGGAATGTGGGTCAGTGTTCAGTGTATGATCAGATGGGGAATGTGGGTCAGTGTTCAGTGTATAATCAGATGGGGAATGTGGGTCAGTGTTCAGTGTATAATCAGATGGGGAATGTGGGTCAGTGTTAATTGTATAATCAGATGTGGAATGTGGGTCAGTGTTCAGTGCATAATCAGATGGGGCATGTGGGTCAGTGTTCAATGTATAAACACTGGGGGCATGTGGGTCAATGTTCAGTGTATAATCAGATGGGGCATGTGGGTCAGTGTTCAGTTTATAATCAGATGGGGAATGTGGGTCAGTGTTCAGTGGATAATCAGATGGGGAATGTGGGTCAGTGTTCAATGTATAAACACTGGGGGCATGTGGGTCAGTGTTCAGTTTATAATCAGATGGGGAATGTGGGTCAGTGTTCAGTGCATAATCAGATGGGGCATGTGGGTCAGTGTTCAGTTTATAATCAGATGGGGAATGTGGGTCAGTGTTCAGTGGATAATCAGATGGGGAATGTGGGTCAGTGTTCAATGTATAATCAGATGGGGAATGTGGGTCAGTGTTCAATGTATAATCTGATGGGGAATGTGGGTCAGTGTTCAATGTATAATCTGATGGGGAATGTGGGTCAGTGTTCAATGTATAATCAGATGGGGAATGTGGGTCAGTGTTCAATGTATAATCTGATGGGGAATGTGGGACAGTGTTTAATGTATAATCAGATGGGGAATGTGGGTCAGTGTTCAGTGCATAATCAGATGGGGAATGTGGGTCAGTGTTCAATGTATAATCTGATGGGGAATGTGGGTCAGTGTTCAGTGCAAAATCAGATGGGGAATGTGGGTCAGTGTTCAATGTTAATCTGATGGGGAATGTGGGTCAGTGTTCAGTGCATAATCAGATGGGGAATGAGGGTCAGTGTTCAGTGTCTCATCAGATGGGGATGTCGGTCAGTGTTCAATGTATAAACACGAGGGGCATGTGGGTCAGTGTTCAGTGTATAATCAGATGGGGATGTGGGTCAGTGTTCAGTGTATAATCAGATGGGGAATGTGGGTCAGTGTTCAATGTATAAACACTTGGGGCATGTGGGTCAGTGTTCAATGTATAAACACTGGGGGAATGTGGGTCAGTGTTCAGTGTAAAATCAGATGGGGAATGTGGGTCAGTGTTCAGTGTAAAATCAGATGGGGAATGTGGGTCAGTGTTCAGTGTATAATCACATGGGGAATGTGAGTCTGTGCACAGTGTATAATCACTGGGGGAACGTAGGTCAGAGTTCAGTGCATAATCACATAAGGAATGTGGGACTGTGTTCAGTGTATAATCACTGGGGGAACGTGGGTCAGAGTTCAGTGTATAATCACATAGGGTATGTGGGACTGTGTTCAGTGGATAATCACTGGGGGAAAGTGGGTCAGAGTTCAGTGCATAATCACATAGGGAATGTGGGACTGTGTTCAGTGGATAATCACTGGGGGAAAGTGGGTCAGAGTTCAGTGCATAATCACATAGGGAATGTGGGACTGTGTTCAGTGGATAATCACTGGGGGAAAGTGGGTCAGAGTTCAGTGCATAATCACATAGGGAATGTGGGACTGTGTTCAGTGTATAATCACTCGGGGAACGTGGTCTGTGTTCAGTGTATAATCACTTGGGGAATCTGGGTCTGTGTTTACTTTATAGTCATGAGGGGAATCTGGGTCTGTGTTCAGTTTATAGCCACGAGGGGAATGTGGGTCAGTGTTCAGTGTATAATCAGATGGGAAATGTGGGTCAGTGTTCAGTGCATAATCAGATGGGGAATGTGGGTCAGTGTTCAGTGCATATTCAGATGGGGAATGTGGGTCAGTGTTCAGTGTATAATCAAACGGGGATTGTGGGTCTGGGATCAGTTTATAATCACTTGGGGAATGTGGGTCTGTGTTCAGCGTATAATCACTTGGGGAATGTGGGTCTGTAATCACGAGGAGGACGTGGGTATGTATCCAGTGAGTAATCACTTGGGGAATGTGGGTCTGTGTTCAGCGTATAATCACTTGGGGAATGTGGGTCTGTAATCACGAGGAGAACGTGGGTATGTATTCAGTGAGTAATCACTGGGGGAATGTGGTTCTGTGTTCAGTGTATAATCACCAGGAGACTGTGGGTCCATGTGTAATCACGAGGGGCATGTGGTTCAGCCTTCTGTGTGCAATCACCAAGACAATGTGGGTATGTATTTCGTGTGTAATCACTGGAGGACTGTGGGTCAGTGTTCAGTTTATAATCACATGGGGATTGTGGGTCAGTGTTCAATGTATAAACACTAGGGGATTGTGGGTCAGTGTTCACTGCAGAATCAGATGGGAACTGTGGGTCAGTGTTCAGTGTATAATCACTTGGGGATGGTGGGTCAGTGTCCAGTGTAGAATCAGATGGGGAATGTGGGTCTGTGTTCAGTGCATGATCAGATGGGGAATGTAGGTCAGTGTTTAGTGTATAATCAGATGGGGAATGTGGGTCAGTGTTCAGAGCATAATCAGATGGGGAATGTGGGTCTGTGTTCAGTGCATGATCAGATGGGGAATGTGGGTCAGTGTTCAGTGTATAAATACTGGAAGCATGTGGGTCAGTGTTCTGTGTATTATCAGATGGGGAATGTGGGTGAGTTTTCAGTGGATAATGAGATGGGGAATGTAGGTCAGTGTTCAGTGCATAATCAGATGGGGCATGTGGGTCAGTGTTCAATGTATAAACACTGGGGGCGTGTGTTTCAGTGTTCAGTGTTTAATCAGATGGGGAATGTGGGTCAGTGTTCAGTGAAAAATCAGATGGGAATGTGGGTCAGTGTTCAGTGTGAAATCAGATGGGGAATGTGGGTCAGTGTTCAGTGGAAAATCAGATGGGGAATGTGGGTCAGTGTTCAGTGTATAATCAGATGGGGCATGTGGGTCAGTGTTCAGTGTATAATCAGATGGGGAATGTGGGTCAGTGTTCAGTGTATAATCAGATGGGGAATGTGGGTCAGTGTTCAGTGCAAAATCAGATGGGGAATGTGGGTCAGTGTTCAGTGTATAATCAGATGGGGATGTGGGTCAGTGTTCAGTGTATAAACACTGGGGGCATGTGGGTCAGTGTTCAGTGTCTAATCAGATGGGGAATGTGGGTCAGTGTTCAGTGTATAATCAGATGGGGAATGTGGGTCAGTGTTCAGTGTATAATCAGATGGGGAATGTGGGTCAGTGTTCAGTGCAAAATCAGATGGGGAATGTGGGTCAGTGTTCAGTGTATAATCAGATGGGGATGTGGGTCAGTGTTCAGTGTATAAACACTGGGGGCATGTGGGTCAGTGTTCAGTGTCTAATCAGATGGGGAATGTGGGTCAGTGTTCAGTGTATAATCAGATGGGGACTGTGGGTCAGTGTTCAGTGGAGAAACACGAGGGGCATGTGGGTCAGTGTTCAGTGTATAATCAGATGGGGAATGTGGGTCAGTGTTCAGTGTATAATCAGATGGGGAATGTGGGTCAGTGTTAATTGTATAATCAGATGGGGAATGTGGGTCAGTGTTCAGTGCATAATCAGATGGGGCATGTGGGTCAGTGTTCAATGTATAAACACTGGGGGCATGTGGGTCAGTGTTCAGTTTATAATCAGATGGGGAATGCGGGTCAGTGTTCAGTGGATAATCAGATGGGGAATGTGGGTCAGTGTTCAATGTATAAACACTGGGGGCATGTGGGTCAGTGTTCAGTTTACAATCAGATGGGGAATGTGGCTCAGTGTTCAGTGCATAATCAGATGGGGCATGTGGGTCAGTGTTCAATGTATAAACACTGGGGGCATGTGGGTCAATGTTCAGTGTATAATCAGATGGGGAATGTGGGTCAGTGTTCAGTGGATAATCAGATGGGGAATGTGGGTCAGTGTTCAATGTATAATCAGATGGGGAATGTGGGTCACTGTTGAATGTATAATCTGATGGGGAATGTGGGTCAGTGTTCAATGTATAATCAGATGGGGAATGTGGGTCAGTGTTCAATGTATAAACACTGGGGGCATGTGGGTCAATGTTCAGTGTATAATCAGATGGGGCATGTGGGTCAGTGTTCAGTTTATAATCAGATGGGGAATGTGGGTCAGTGTTCAGTGGATAATCAGATGGGGAATGTGGGTCAGTGTTCAATGTATAATCAGATGGGGAATGTGGGTCACTGTTGAATGTATAATCTGATGGGGAATGTGGGTCAGTGATCAATGTATAATCAGATGGGGAATGTGGGTCAGTGTTCAATGTATAAACACTGGGGGCATGTGGGTCAATGTTCAGTGTATAATCAGATGGGGCATGTGGGTCAGTGTTCAGTTTATAATCAGATGGGGAATGTGGGTCAGTGTTCAGTGGATAATCAGATGGGGAATGTGGGTCAGTGTTCAATGTATAATCTGATGGGGAATGTGGGTCAGTGTTGAATGTATAATCTGATGGGGAATGTGGGTCAGTGTTCAATGTATAATCAGATGGGGAATGTGGGTCAGTGTTCAATGTATAATCTGATGGGGAATGTGGGTCAGTGTTCAGTGCAAAATCAGATGGGGAATGTGGGTCAGTGTTCAATGTTAATCTGATGGGGAATGTGGGTCAGTGTTCAGTGCATAATCAGATGGGGAATGAGGGTCAGTGTTCAGTGTCTCATCAGATGGGGATGTGGGTCAGTGTTCAGTGTATAATCAGATGGGGAATGTGGGTCAGTGTTCAATGTATAAACACTTGGGGCATGTGGGTCAGTGTTCAATGTATAAACACTGGGGGAATGTGGGTCAGTGTTCAGTGGATAATCAGATGGGGAATGTGGGTCAGTGTTCAGTGTATAATCAGATGGGGAATGTGGGTCAGTGTTCAGAGGAAGAACACTGGGGGCATGTGGGTCAGGGTTCAATGTATAAACACTGGGGGAATGTGGGTCAGTGTTCAGTGGATAATCAGATGGGGAATGTGGGTCAATGTTCAGTGTATAATCAGATGGGGCATGTGGGTCAGTGTTCAGTGTGTAATCAGATGGGGAATGTGGGTCAGTGTTCTGTGTATAATCAGATGGGGAATGTGGGTCAGTGTTCTGTGTATAATCAGATGGGGAATGTGGGTCAGTGTTCAGTGTATAATCAGATGGGGAATGTGGGTCAGTGTTCAGTGCAAAATCAGATGGGGAATGTGGGTCAGTGTTCAGTGTCTCATCAGATGGGGATGTGGGTCAGTGTTCAGTGCATAAACACTAGGGGCATGTGGGTCAGTGTTCAGTGTATCAACACTGGGGGGGTGTGGGTCAGTGTTCAGTGTATAAACTCTCGGGGCATGTGGGTCAGTGTTCAGTGTATAATCAGATGGGGAATGTGGCTCAGTTGTCAGTGTATCAACACTAGTGGCATGTGGGTCAGGATTCAGTGTATAATCAGATGGGTAATGTGGGTCAGTGTTCAGTGTATAAACACTAGGGGCATGTGGGTCAGTGTTCAGTGCATAATCAGATGGGGAATGTGGGTCAGTATTCAGTGTGTAATCAGATGGGGAATGTCGGTCAGTGTTCAGAGTATGATCAGATGGGGAATTTGGGTCAGTGTTCAGTGTATAATCAGACGGGGAATGTGGGTCAGTGTTCAGTGCATAATCAGATGGGGAATGTGGGTCAGTGTTCAGTGCATAATCAGATGGGGAATGTGGGTCAGTGTTCAGTGCATAATCAGATGGGGAATGTGGGTCAGTGTTCAGTGCATAATCAGATGGGGAATGTGGGTCAGTGTTCAGTGTATAATCAGACGGGGAATGTGGGTCAGCGTTCAGTGTATAATCAGACGGGGAATGTGGGTCAGTGTTCAGTGTATAATCAGACGGGGAATGTGGGTCAGTGTTCAGTGTATAATCAGATGGGGAATGTGGGTCAGTGTTCAGTGTATAATCAGATGGGGAATGTGGGTCAGTGTTCACTGGATAATCAGGTGGGGAATGTGGGTCAGTGTTCAGTGCATAATCAGGTGGGGAATGTGGGTCAGTGTTCAGTGTATAAACAGATGGGGAATGTGGGTCAGTGTTCAGTGTATGCTCAGATGGGGAATGTGGGTCAGTGTTCAGTGTATAATCAGAAGGGGAATGTGGGTCAGTGTTCAGTGTATGCTCAGATGGGGAATGTGGGTCAGTGTTCAGTGTATAATCAGACGGGGAATGTGGGTCAGTGTTCAGTGTGTAATCAGAAGGGGAATGTGGGTCAGTGTTCAGTGCATAATCAGATGGGGAATGTGGGTCAGTGTTCAGTGTATAATCAGAAGGGGAATGTGGGTCAGTGTTCAGTGCATAATCAGATGGGGAATGTGGGTCAGTGTTCAGTGTATAATCAGAAGGGGAATGTGGGTCAGTGTTCAGTGCATAATCAGATGGGGAATGTGGGTCAGTGTTCAGTGTATAATCAGAAGGGGAATGTGGGTCAGTGTTCAGTGCATAATCAGATGGGGAATGTGGGTCAGTGTTCAGTGTATAATCAGGTGGGGAATGTGGGTCAGTGTTCAGTGCATAATCAGATGGGGAATGTGGGTCAGTGTTCAGTGTATGCTCAGATGGGGAATGTGGGTCAGTGTTCTGTGTATAATCAGAAGGGGAATGTGGGTCAGTGTTCAGTGCGTAATCAGATGGGGAATGTGGGTCAGTGTTCAGTGTACAATCAGACGGGGAATGTGGGTCAGTGTTCAGTGTGTAATCAGAAGGGGAATGTGGGTTAGTGTTCAGTGCATAATCAGATGGGGAATGTGGGTCAGTGTTCAGTGTATAATCAGAAGGGGAATGTGGGTCAGTGTTCAGTGCATAATCAGATGGGGAATGTGGCTCAGTTGTCAGTGTATCAACACAAGTGGCATGTGGGTCAGGATTCAGTGTATAATCAGATGGGTAATGTGGGTCAGTGTTCAGTGTATAAACACTAGGGGCATGTGGGTCAGTGTTCAGTGCATAATCAGATGGGGAATGTGGGTCAGTATTCAGTGTGTAATCAGATGGGGAATGTCGGTCAGTGTTCAGAGTATGATCAGATGGGGAATTTGGGTCAGTGTTCAGTGTATAATCAGACGGGGAATGTGGGTCAGTGTTCAGTGCATAATCAGATGGGGAATGTGGGTCAGTGTTCAGTGCATAATCAGATGGGGAATGTGGGTCAGTGTTCAGTGCATAATCAGATGGGGAATGTGGGTCAGTGTTCAGTGCATAATCAGATGGGGAATGTGGGTCAGTGTTCAGTGTATAATCAGACGGGGAATGTGGGTCAGCGTTCAGTGTATAATCAGACGGGGAATGTGGGTCAGTGTTCAGTGTATAATCAGACGGGGAATGTGGGTCAGTGTTCAGTGTATAATCAGATGGGGAATGTGGGTCAGTGTTCAGTGTATAATCAGATGGGGAATGTGGGTCAGTGTTCACTGGATAATCAGGTGGGGAATGTGGGTCAGTGTTCAGTGCATAATCAGGTGGGGAATGTGGGTCAGTGTTCAGTGTATAAACCGATGGGGAATGTGGGTCAGTGTTCAGTGTATGCTCAGATGGGGAATGTGGGTCAGTGTTCAGTGTATAATCAGAAGGGGAATGTGGGTCAGTGTTCAGTGTATGCTCAGATGGGGAATGTGGGTCAGTGTTCAGTGTATAATCAGACGGGGAATGTGGGTCAGTGTTCAGTGTGTAATCAGAAGGGGAATGTGGGTCAGTGTTCAGTGCATAATCAGATGGGGAATGTGGGTCAGTGTTCAGTGTATAATCAGAAGGGGAATGTGGGTCAGTGTTCAGTGCATAATCAGATGGAGAATGTGGGTCAGTGTTCAGTGTATAATCAGAAGGGGAATGTGGGTCAGTGTTCAGTGCATAATCAGATGGGGAATGTGGGTCAGTGTTCAGTGTATAATCAGAAGGGGAATGTGGGTCAGTGTTCAGTGCATAATCAGATGGGGAATGTGGGTCAGTGTTCAGTGCATAATCAGGTGGGGAATGTGGGTCAGTGTTCAGTGCATAATCAGATGGGGAATGTGGGTCAGTGTTCAGTGTATGCTCAGATGGGGAATGTGGGTCAGTGTTCTGTGTATAATCAGAAGGGGAATGTGGGTCAGTGTTCAGTGCGTAATCAGATGGGGAATGTGGGTCAGTGTTCAGTGTACAATCAGACGGGGAATGTGGGTCAGTGTTCAGTGTGTAATCAGAAGGGGAATGTGGGTTAGTGTTCAGTGCATAATCAGATGGGGAATGTGGGTCAGTGTTCAGTGTATAATCAGAAGGGGAATGTGGGTCAGTGTTCAGTGCATAATCAGATGGGGAATGTGGGTCAGTGTTCAGTGTATAATCAGATGGGGAATGTGGGTCAGTGTTCACTGGATAATCAGGTGGGGAATGTGGGTCAGTGTTCAGTGTATAATCAATGGGGAATGTGGGTCAGTGTTCAGTGTGCAAACACTAGGGGCATGTGGATCAGTGTTCAATGCATAAAAACTAGGGGCATGTGGGTCAGTGTTCAGTGCATAATCATATGGGGAATGTGGGTCAGTGTTCAGTGTATAATCAGATGGGGAATGTGGGTCAGTGTTCAGTGTATAATCAGACGGGGAATGTGGGTCAGTGTTCAGTGTATAATCAGATGGGGAATGTGGGTCAGTGTTCAGTGTATAATCAGATGGGGAATGTGGGTCAGTGTTCACTGGATAATCAGGTGGGGAATGTGGGTCAGTGTTCAGTGCATAATCAGATGGGGAATGTGGGTCAGTGTTCAGTGTATGCTCAGATGGGGAATGTGGGTCAGTGTTCTGTGTATAATCAGAAGGGGAATGTGGGTCAGTGTTCAGTGCGTAATCAGATGGGGAATGTGGGTCAGTGTTCAGTGTACAATCAGACGGGGAATGTGGGTCAGTGTTCAGTGTGTAATCAGAAGGGGAATGTGGGTTAGTGTTCAGTGCATAATCAGATGGGGAATGTGGGTCAGTGTTCAGTGTATAATCAGAAGGGGAATGTGGGTCAGTGTTCAGTGCATAATCATATGGGGAATGTGGGTCAGTGTTCAGTGTATAATCAGATGGGGAATGTGGGTCAGTGTTCAGTGTATAATCAGACGGGGAATGTGGGTCAGTGTTCAGTGTATAATCAGATGGGGAATGTGGGTCAGTGTTCAGTGTATAATCAGATGGGGAATGTGGGTCAGTGTTCACTGGATAATCAGGTGGGGAATGTGGGTCAGTGTTCAGTGCATAATCAGGTGGGGAATGTGGGTCAGTGTTCAGTGTATAAACAGATGGGGAATGTGGGTCAGTGTTCAGTGCATGCTCAGATGGGGAATGTGGGTCAGTGTTCAGTGTATAATCAGAAGGGGAATGTGGGTCAGTGTTCAGTGTATGCTCAGATGGGGAATGTGGGTCAGTGTTCAGTGTATAATCAGACGGGGAATGTGGGTCAGTGTTCAGTGTGTAATCAGAAGGGGAATGTGGGTCAGTGTTCAGTGCATAATCAGATGGGGAATGTGGGTCAGTGTTCAGTGTATAATCAGAAGGGGAATGTGGGTCAGTGTTCAGTGCATAATCAGATGGGGAATGTGGGTCAGTGTTCAGTGTATAATCAGAAGGGGAATGTGGGTCAGTGTTCAGTGCATAATCAGATGGGGAATGTGGGTCAGTGTTCAGTGTATAATCAGGTGGGGAATGTGGGTCAGTGTTCAGTGCATAATCAGATGGGGAATGTGGGTCAGTGTTCAGTGTATGCTCAGATGGGGAATGTGGGTCAGTGTTCAGTGTATAATCAGAAGGGGAATGTGGGTCAGTGTTCAGTGCGTAATCAGATGGGGAATGTGGGTCAGTGTTCAGTGTACAATCAGACGGGGAATGTGGGTCAGTGTTCAGTGTGTAATCAGAAGGGGAATGTGGGTTAGTGTTCAGTGCATAATCAGATGGGGAATGTGGGTCAGTGTTCAGTGTATAATCAGAAGGGGAATGTGGGTCAGTGTTCAGTGCATAATCAGATGGGGAATGTGGGTCAGTGTTCAGTGTATAATCAGATGGGGAATGTGGGTCAGTGTTCACTGGATAATCAGGTGGGGAATGTGGGTCAATGTTCAGTGTATAATCAGATGGGGCATGTGGGTCAGTGTTCAGTGTGTAATCAGATGGGGAATGTGGGTCAGTGTTCTGTGTATAATCAGATGGGGAATGTGGGTCAGTGTTCAGAGTATAATCAGATGGGGAATGTCGTTCACTGTTCAGTGTATAATCAGATGGGGAATGTGGGTCAGTGTTCAGTGCAAAATCAGATGGGGAATGTGGGTCAGTGTTCAGTGTCTCATCAGATGGGGATGTGGGTCAGTGTTCAGTGCATAAACACTGGGGGCATGTGGGTCAGTGTTCAGTGTATCAACACTGGGGGGATGTGGGTCAGTGTTCAGTGTATAAACACTCGGGGCATGTGGGTCAGTGTTCAGTGTATAATCAGATGAGGAATGTGGGTCAGGATTCAGTGTATAATCAGATGGGTAATGTGGGTCAGTGTTCAGTGTATAAACACTAGGGGCATGTGGGTCAGTGTTCAGTGCATAATCAGATGGGGAATGTGGGTCAGTATTCAGTGTGTAATCAGATGGGGAATGTCGGTCAGTGTTCAGAGTATGATCAGATGGGGAATTTGGGTCAGTGTTCAGTGTATAATCAGACGGGGAATGTGGGTCAGTGTTCAGTGCATAATCAGATGGGGAATGTGGGTCAGTGTTCAGTGCATAATCAGATGGGGAATGTGGGTCAGTGTTCAGTGCATAATCAGATGGGGAATGTGGGTCAGTGTTCAGTGCATAATCAGATGGGGAATGTGGGTCAGTGTTCAGTGTATAATCAGACGGGGAATGTGGGTCAGCGTTCAGTGTATAATCAGACGGGGAATGTGGGTCAGTGTTCAGTGTATAATCAGACGGGGAATGTGGGTCAGTGTTCAGTGCATAATCAGATGGGGAATGTGGGTCAGTGTTCAGTGTATAATCAGATGGGGAATGTGGGTCAGTGTTCACTGGATAATCAGGTGGGGAATGTGGGTCAGTGTTCAGTGCATAATCAGGTGGGGAATGTGGGTCAGTGTTCAGTGTATAAACAGATGGGGAATGTGGGTCAGTGTTCAGTGTATGCTCAGATGGGGAATGTGGGTCAGTGTTCAGTGTATAATCAGAAGGGGAATGTGGGTCAGTGTTCAGTGTATGCTCAGATGGGGAATGTGGGTCAGTGTTCAGTGTATAATCAGACGGGGAATGTGGGTCAGTGTTCAGTGTGTAATCAGAAGGGGAATGTGGGTCAGTGTTCAGTGCATAATCAGATGGGGAATGTGGGTCAGTGTTCAGTGTATAATCAGAAGGGGAATGTGGGTCAGTGTTCAGTGCATAATCAGATGGGGAATGTGGGTCAGTGTTCAGTGTATAATCAGAAGGGGAATGTGGGTCAGTGTTCAGTGCATAATCAGATGGGGAATGTGGGTCAGTGTTCAGTGTATAATCAGAAGGGGAATGTGGGTCAGTGTTCAGTGCATAATCAGATGGGGAATGTGGGTCAGTGTTCAGTGTATAATCAGGTGGGGAATGTGGGTCAGTGTTCAGTGCATAATCAGATGGGGAATGTGGGTCAGTGTTCAGTGTATGCTCAGATGGGGAATGTGGGTCAGTGTTCAGTGCATAATCAGAAGGGGAATGTGGGTCAGTGTTCAGTGCGTAATCAGATGGGGAATGTGGGTCAGTGTTCAGTGTACAATCAGACGGGGAATGTGGGTCAGTGTTCAGTGTGTAATCAGAAGGGGAATGTGGGTTAGTGTTCTGTGCATAATCAGATGGGGAATGTGGGTCAGTGTTCAGTGTATAATCAGAAGGGGAATGTGGGTCAGTGTTCAGTGCATAATCAGATGGGGAATGTGGGTCAGTGTTCAGTGTATAATCAGATGGGGAATGTGGGTCAGTGTTCACTGGATAATCAGGTGGGGAATGTGGGTCAGTGTTCAGTGTATAATCAATGGGGAATGTGGGTCAGTGTTCAGTGTGCAAACACTAGGGGCATGTGGATCAGTGTTCAATGCATAAAAACTAGGGGCATGTGGGTCAGTGTTCAGTGCATAATCATATGGGGAATGTGGGTCAGTGTTCTGTGCATAATCAGATGGGGCATGTGGGTCAGTGTTCAATGTATAAACACTGGGGTCATGTGGGTCAGTGTTCAGTGTCTAATCAGATGGGGAAGGTGGGTCAGTGTTAATTGTATAATCAGATGGGGAATGTGGGTCAGTGTTCTGTGCATAATCAGATGGGGCATGTGGGTCAGTGTTCAATGTATAAACACTGGGGGCATGTGGGTCAGTGTTCAGTGTCTAATCAGATGGGGAATGTGGGTCAGTGTTCAGTGTATAATCAGATGGGGACTGTGGGTCAGTGTTCAGTGGAGAAACACGAGGGGCATGTGGGTCAGTGTTCAGTGTGTGATCAGATGGGGAATGTGGGTCAGTGTTCAGTGTATAATCAGATGGGGAATGTGGGCCAGTGTTAATTGTATCATCAGATGGGGAATGTGGGTCAGTGTTCAGTGCATAATCTGATGGGGCATGTGGGTCAGTGTTCAATGTATAAACACTGGGGGCATGTGGGTCAGTGTTCAGTTTATAATCAGATGGGGAATGTGGGTCAGTGTTCAGTGGATAATCAGATGGGGAATGTGGGTCAGTGTTCAATGTATAAACACTGGGGGCATGTGGGTCAGTGTTCAGTTTACAATCAGATGGGGAATGTGGGTCAGTGTTCAGTGCATAATCAGATGTGGCATGTGGGTCAGTGTTCAATGTATAAACACTGGGGGCATGTGGGTCAATGTTCAGTGTATAATCAGATGGGGCATGTGGGTCAGTGTTCAGTTTATAATCAGATGGGGAATGTGGGTCAGTGTTCAGTGGATAATCAGATGGGGAATGTGGGTCAGTGTTCAATGTATATTCAGATGGGGAATGTGGGTCAGTGTTCAATGTATAATCTGATGGGGAATGTGGGTCAGTGTTCAATGTATAATCTGATGGGGAATGTGGGTCAGTGTTCAATGTATAATCAGATGGGGAATGTGGGTCAGTGTTCAATGTATAATCTGATGGGGAATGTGGGTCAGTGTTCAGTGCAAAATCAGATGGGGAATGTGGGTCAGTGTTCAATGTTAATCTGATGGGGAAAGTGGGTCAGTGTTCAGTGCATAATCAGATGGGGAATGAGGGTCAGTGTTCAGTGTCTAATCAGATGGGGATGTGGGTCAGTGTTCAATGTATAAACACGAGGGGCATGTGGGTCAGTGTTCAGTGGATAATCAGATGGGGATGTGGGTCAGTGTTCAGTGTATAATCAGATGGGGAATGTGGGTCAGTGTTCAATGTATAAACACTGGGGGAATGTGGGTCAGTGTTCAGTGGATAATCAGATGGGGAATGTGGGTCAGTGTTCAGAGTATGAACACTGGGGGCATGTGGGTCAGGATTCAGTGTATAATCAGATGGGGCATGTGGGTCAGTGTTCAGTGTGTAATCAGATGGGGAATGTGGGTCAGTGTTCAGTGTATAATCAGATGGGGCATGTGGGTCAGTGTTCAGTGTGTAATCAGATGGGGAATGTGGGTCAGTGTTCTTTGTATAATCAGATGGGTAATGTGCGTCAGTGTTCAGTGTGTAATCAGATGGGGAATGTGGGTCAGTGTTCAGTGTATAATCAGATGGGGCATGTGGGTCAGTGTTCAGTGTGTAATCAGATGGGGAATGTGGGTCAGTGTTCAGTGTCTCATCAGATGGGGATGTGGGTCAGTGTTCAGTGTATAATCAGATGGGGATGTGCGTCAGTGTTCAGTGCATAAACACTAGGGGCATGTGGGTCAGTGTTCAGTGTATCAACACTGGGGGGATGTGGGTCAGTGTTCAGTGTATAAACACTCGGGGCATGTGGGTCAGGATTCAGTGTATAATCAGATGGGTAATGTGGGTCAGTGTTCAGTGCATAATCAGATGGGGAATGTGGGTCAGTATTCAGTGTGTAATCAGATGGGGAATTTGGGTCAGTGTTCAGTGTATAATCAGACGGGGAATGTGGGTCAGTGTTCAGTGCATAATCAGATGGGGAATGTGGGTCAGTGTTCAGTGCATAATCAGATGGGGAATGTGGGTCAGTGTTCAGTGCATAATCAGATGGGGAATGTGGGTCAGTGTTCAGTGCATAATCAGATGGGGAATGTGGGTCACTGTTCAGTGTATAATCAGACGGGGAATGTGGGTCAGCGTTCAGTGTAAAATCAGACGGGGAATGTGGGTCAGTGTTCAGTGTATAATCAGACGGGGAATGTGGGTCAGTGTTCAGTGTATAATCAGATGGGGAATGTGGGTCAGTGTTCAGTGTATAATCAGATGGGGAATGTGGGTCAGTGTTCACTGGATAATCAGGTGGGGAATGTGGGTCAGTGTTCAGTGTATAATCAGGTGGGGAATGTGGGTCAGTGTTCAGTGTATAATCAGATGGGGAATGTTGGTCAGTGTTCAGTGTATGCTCAGATGGGGAATGTGGGTCAGTGTTCAGTGTATAATCAGAAGGGGAATGTGGGTCAGTGTTCAGTGCATAATCAGATGGGGAATGTGGGTCAGTGTTCAGTGTATGCTCAGATGGGGAATGTGGGTCATTGTTCAGTGTATAATCAGAAGGGGAATGTGGGTCAGTGTTCAGTGCATAATCAGATGGGGAATGTGGGTCAGTGTTCAATGTATAATCAGACGGGGAATGTGGGTCAGTGTTCAGTGTATAATCAGGTGGGGAATGTGGGTCAGTGTTCAGTGTATAATCAGATGGGGAATGTGGGTCAGTGTTCAGTGTACAATCAGAAGGGGAATGTGGGTCAGTGTTCAGTGCATAATCAGATGGGGAATGTGGGTCAGTGTTCAGTGTATAATCAGAAGGGGAATGTGGGTCAGTGTTCAGTGCATAATCAGATGGGGAATGTGGGTCAGTGTTCAGTGTATAATCAGATGGGGAATGTGGGTCAGTGTTCACTGGATAATCAGGTGGGGAATGTGGGTCAGTGTTCAGTGTGCAAACACTAGGGGCATGTGGATCAGTGTTCAATGCATAAAAACTAGGGGCATGTGGGTCAGTGTTCAATGTATAATCAGATGGGGAATGTGGGTCAGTGTTCACTGTATAATCAGATGGGGAATGTGGGTCAGTGTTCAGTGTATAATCAGACGGGGAATGTGGGTCAGTGTTCAGTGTATAATCAGATGGGGAATGATGGTCAGTGTTCAGTGTATAATCAGATGGGGAATGTGGGTCAGTGTTCAGTGTAAAATCAGAAGGGGAATGTGGGTCAGTGTTCAGTGTGCAAACACTAGGGGCATGTGGATCAGTGTTCAATGCATAAAAACTAGGGGCATGTGGGTCAGTGTTCAATGTATAATCAGATGGGGAATGTGGGTCAGTGTTCACTGTATAATCAGATGGGGAATGTGGGTCAGTGTTCAGTGTATAATCAGGTGGGGAATGTGGGTCAGTGTTCAGTGTATAATCAGATGGGGAATGTGGGTCATTGTTCAGTGTATAATCAGAAGGGGAATGTGGGTCAGTGTTCAGTGCATAATCAGATGGGGAATGTGGGTCAGTGTTCGGTGTATAATCAGAAGGGGAATGTGGGTCAGTGTTCAGTGCATAATCAGATGGGGAATGTGGGTCAGTGTTCAGTGTATAATCAGAAGGGGAATGTGGGTCAGTGTTCAGTGCATAATCAGATGGGGAATGTGGGTCAGTGTTCAGTGTATAATCAGATGGGGAATGTGGGTCAGTGTTCAGTGTATAATCAGATGGGGAATGTGGGTCAGTGTTCACTGGATAATCAGGTGGGGAATGTGGGTCAGTGTTCAGTGTATAATCAGAAGGGGAATGTGGGTCAGTGTTCAGTGCATAATCAGATGGGGAATGTGGGTCAGTGTTCAGTGTATAATCAGAAGGGGAATGTGGGTCAGTGTTCAGTGCATAATCAGATGGGGAATGTGGGTCAGTGTTCAGTGTATAATCAGAAGGGGAATCTGGGTCAGTGTTCAGTGCATAATCAGATGGGGAATGTGGGTCAGTGTTCAGTGTATAATCAGATGGGGAATGTGGGTCAGTGTTCAGTGTATAATCAGATGGGGAATGTGGGTCAGTGTTCAGTGCATAATCAGATGGGGAATGTGGGTCAGTGTTCAGTGTATAATCAGATGGGGAATGTGGGTCAGTGTTCAGTGTATAATCAGAAGGGGAATGTGGGTCAGTGTTCAGTGCATAATCAGATGGGGAATGTGGGTCAGTGTTCAGTGTATAATCAGATGGGGAATGTGGGTCAGTGTTCAGTGTATAATCAGATGGGGAATGTGGGTCAGTGTTCACTGGATAATCAGGTGGGGAATGTGGGTCAGTGTTCAGTGTATAATCAGAAAGGGAATGTGGGTCAGTGTTCAGTGTGCAAACAATAGGGGCATGTGGATCGGTGTTCAATGCATAAAAAGTAGGGGCATGTGGGTCAGTGTTCAATGTATAATCAGATGGGGAATGTGGGTCAGTGTTCAGTGTATAATCAGATGGGGAATGTCGGTCAGTGTTCAGAGTATGATCAGATGGGGAATTTGGGTCAGTGTTCAGTGTATAATCAGACGGGGAATGTGGGTCAGTGTTCAGTGCATAATCAGATGGGGAATGTGGGTCAGTGTTCAGTGCATAATCAGATGGGGAATGTGGGTCAGTGTTCAGAGCATAATCAGATGGGGAATGTGGGTCAGTGTTCAGTGCATAATCAGATGGGGAATGTGGGTCACTGTTCAGTGTATAATCAGACGGGGAATGTGGGTCAGCGTTCAGTGTATAATCAGACGGGGAATGAGGGTCAGTGTTCAGTGTATAATAAGACGGGGAATGTGGGTCAGTGTTCAGTGTATAAACACGAGGGGCATGTGGGTCAGGATTCAGTGTATAATCAGATGGGTAATGTGGGTCAGTGTTCAGTGCATAATCAGATGGGGAATGTGGGTCAGTATTCAGTGTGTAATCAGATGGGGAATTTGGGTCAGTGTTCAGTGTATAATCAGACGGGGAATGTGGGTCAGTGTTCAGTGCATAATCAGATGGGGAATGTGGGTCAGTGTTCAGTGCATAATCAGATGGGGAATGTGGGTCAGTGTTCAGTGCATAATCAGATGGGGAATGTGGGTCAGTGTTCAGTGCATAATCAGATGGGGAATGTGGGTCACTGTTCAGTGTATAATCAGACGGGGAATGTGGGTCAGCGTTCAGTGTATAATCAGACGGGGAATGTGGGTCAGTGTTCAGTGTATAATCAGACGGGGAATGTGGGTCAGTGTTCAGTGTATAATCAGATGGGGAAAATGGGTCAGTGTTCAGTGTATAATCAGATGGGGAATGTGGGTCAGTGTTCACTGGATAATCAGGTGGGGAATGTGGGTCAGTGTTCAGTGTATAATCAGGTGGGGAATGTGGGTCAGTGTTCAGTGTATAATCAGATGGGGAATGTTGGTCAGTGTTCAGTGTATGCTCAGATGGGGAATGTGGGTCAGTGTTCAGTGTATAATCAGAAGGGGAATGTGGGTCAGTGTTCAGTGCATAATCAGATGGGGAATGTGGGTCAGTGTTCAGTGTATGCTCAGATGGGGAATGTGGGTCAGTGTTCAGTGTATAATCAGAAGGGGAATGTGGGTCAGTGTTCAATGTATAATCAGACGGGGAATGTGGGTCAGTGTTCAGTGTATAATCAGGTGGGGAATGTGGGTCAGTGTTCAGTGTATAATCAGATGGGGAATGTGGGTCAGTGTTCAGTGTACAATCAGAAGGGGAATGTGGGTCAGTGTTCAGTGCATAATCAGATGGGGAATGTGGGTCAGTGTTCAGTGTATAATCAGAAGGGGAATGTGGGTCAGTGTTCAGTGCATAATCAGATGGGGAATGTGGGTCAGTGTTCAGTGTATAATCAGATGGGGAATGTGGGTCAGTGTTCACTGGATAATCAGGTGGGGAATGTGGGTCAGTGTTCAGTGTGCAAACACTAGGGGCATGTGGATCAGTGTTCAATGCATAAAAACTAGGGGCATGTGGGTCAGTGTTCAATGTATAATCAGATGGGGAATGTGGGTCAGTGTTCACTGTATAATCAGATGGGGAATGTGGGTCAGTGTTCAGTGTATAATCAGACGGGGAATGTGGGTCAGTGTTCAGTGTATAATCAGATGGGGAATGATGGTCAGTGTTCAGTGTATAATCAGATGGGGAATGTGGGTCAGTGTTCAGTGTATAATCAGAAGGGGAATGTGGGTCAGTGTTCAGTGTGCAAACACTAGGGGCATGTGGATCAGTGTTCAATGCATAAAAACTAGGGGCATGTGAGTCAGTGTTCAATGTATAATCAGATGGGGAATGTGGGTCAGTGTTCACTGTATAATCAGATGGGGAATGTGGGTCAGTGTTCAGTGTATAATCAGGTGGGGAATGTGGGTCAGTGTTCAGTGTATAATCAGATGGGGAATGTGGGTCAGTGTTCAGTGTATAATCAGAAGGGGAATGTGGGTCAGTGTTCAGTGCATAATCAGATGGGGAATGTGGGTCAGTGTTCGGTGTATAATCAGAAGGGGAATGTGGGTCAGTGTTCAGTGCATAATCAGATGGGGAATGTGGGTCAGTGTTCAGTGTATAATCAGAAGGGGAATGTGGGTCAGTGTTCAGTGCATAATCAGATGGGGAATGTGGGTCAGTGTTCAGTGTATAATCAGATGGGGAATGTGGGTCAGTGTTCACTGGATAATCAGGTGGGGAATGTGGGTCAGTGTTCAGTGTATAATCAGAAGGGGAATGTGGGTCAGTGTTCAGTGTGCAAACAATAGGGGCATGTGGATCGGTGTTCAATGCATAAAAAGTAGGGGCATGTGGGTCAGTGTTCAATGTATAATCAGATGGGGAATGTGGGTCAGTGTTCAGTGTATAATCAGATGGGGAATGTCGGTCAGTGTTCAGAGTATGATCAGATGGGGAATTTGGGTCAGTGTTCAGTGTATAATCAGACGGGGAATGTGGGTCAGTGTTCAGTGCATAATCAGATGGGGAATGTGGGTCAGTGTTCAGTGCATAATCAGATGGGGAATGTGGGTCAGTGTTCTGTGCATAATCAGATGGGGAATGTGGGTCAGTGTTCAGTGCATAATCAGATGGGGAATGTGGGTCACTGTTCAGTGTATAATCAGACGGGGAATGTGGGTCAGCGTTCAGTGTATAATCAGACGGGGAATGTGGGTCAGTGTTCAGTGTATAATCAGACGGGGAATGTGGGTCAGTGTTCAGTGTATAATCAGATGGGGAATGTGGGTCAGTGTTCAGTGTATAATCAGATGGGGAATGTGGGTCAGTGTTCACTGGATAATCAGGTAGGGAATGTGGGTCAGTATTCAGTGTATAATCAGGTGGGGTATGTGGGTCAGTGTTCAGTGTATAATCAGATGGGGAATGTTGGTCAGTGTTCAGTGTATGCTCAGATGGGGAATGTGGGTCAGTGTTCAGTGTATAATCAGAAGGGGAATGTGGGTCAGTGTTCAGTGCATAATCAGATGGGGAATGTGGGTCAGTGTTCAGTGTATGCTCAGATGGAGAATGTGGGTCAGTGTTCAGTGTATAATCAGAAGGGGAATGTGGGTCAGTGTTCAGTGCATAATCAGATGGGGAATGTGGGTCAGTGTTCAATGTATAATCAGACGGGGAATGTGGGTCAGTGTTCAGTGTATAATCAGGTGGGGAATGTGGGTCAGTGTTCAGTGTATAATCAGATGGGGAATGTGGGTCAGTGTTCAGTGTACAATCAGAAGGGGAATGTGGGTCAGTGTTCAGTGCATAATCAGATGGGGAATGTGGGTCAGTGTTCAGTGTATAATCAGAAGGGGAATGTGGGTCAGTGTTCAGTGCATAATCAGATGGGGAATGTGGGTCAGTGTTCAGTGTATAATCAGATGGGGAATGTGGGTCAGTGTTCACTGGATAATCAGGTGGGGAATGTGGGTCAGTGTTCAGTGTGCAAACACTAGGGGCATGTGGATCAGTGTTCAATGCATAAAAACTAGGGGCATGTGGGTCAGTGTTCAATGTATAATCAGATGGGGAATGTGGGTCAGTGTTCACTGTATAATCAGATGGGGAATGTGGGTCAGTGTTCAGTGTATAATCAGACGGGGAATGTGGGTCAGTGTTCAGTGTATAATCAGATGGGAATGATGGTCAGTGTTCAGTGTATAATCAGATGGGGAATGTGGGTCAGTGTTCAGTGTATAATCAGAAGGGGAATGTGGGTCAGTGTTCAGTGTGCAAACACTAGGGGCATGTGGATCAGTGTTCAATGCATAAAAACTAGGGGCATGTGGGTCAGTGTTCAATGTATAATCAGATGGGGAATGTGGGTCAGTGTTCACTGTATAATCAGATGGGGAATGTGGGTCAGTGTTCAGTGTATAATCAGGTGGGGAATGTGGGTCAGTGTTCAGTGTATAATCAGATGGGGAATGTGGGTCAGTGTTCAGTGTATAATCAGAAGGGGAATGTGGGTCAGTGTTCAGTGCATAATCAGATGGGGAATGTGGGTCAGTGTTCGGTGTATAATCAGAAGGGGAATGTGGGTCAGTGTTCAGTGCATAATCAGATGGGGAATGTGGGTCAGTGTTCAGTGTATAATCAGAAGGGGAATGTGGGTCAGTGTTCAGTGCATAATCAGATGGGGAATGTGGGTCAGTGTGCAGTGTATAATCAGATGGGGAATGTGGGTCAGTGTTCACTGGATAATCAGGTGGGGAATGTGGGTCAGTGTTCAGTGTATAATCAGAAGGGGAATGTGGGTCAGTGTTCAGTGTGCAAACAATAGGGGCATGTGGATCGGTGTTCAATGCATAAAAACTAGGGGCATGTGAGTCAGTGTTCAATGTATAATCAGATGGGGAATGTGGGTCAGTGTTCAGTGTATAATCAGACGGGGAATGTGGGTCAGTGTTCAGTGTATAATCAGATGGGGAATGTGGGTCAGTGTTCACTGTATTATCAGACGGGGAATGTGGGTCAGTGTTCACTGTATAATCAGATGGGGAATGAGGGTCAGTGTTCAGTGTATAATCAGACGGGGAATGTGGGTCAGTGTTCAGTGCATAATCAGATGGGGAATGTGCGTCAGTGTTCAGTGTATAATCAGATGGGGAATGTGGGTCAGTGTTCAGTGTATAAACACTGGGGGCATGTGGGTCAGTGTTCAGTGGATAAACACGAGGGGCATGTGGGTCAGTGTTCAGTGTATTATCAGACGGGGAATGTGGGTCAGTGTTCACTGTATAATCAGATGGGGAATGAGGGTCAGTGTTCAGTGTATAATCAGATGGGGAATGTGGGTCAGTGTTCACTGTATTATCAGACGGGGAATGTGGGTCAGTGTTCACTGTATAATCAGATGGGGAATGAGGGTCAGTGTTCAGTGTATAATCAGACGGGGAATGTGGGTCAGTGTTCAGTGCATAATCAGATGGGGAATGTGGGTCAGTGTTCACTGGATAATCAGGTGGGGAATGTGGGTCAGTGTTCAGTGTATAATCAGAAGGGGAATGTGGGTCAGTGTTCAGTGTGCAAACAATAGGGGCATGTGGATCGGTGTTCAATGCATAAAAAGTAGGGGCATGTGGGTCAGTGTTCAATGTATAATCAGATGGGGAATGTGGGTCAGTGTTCAGTGTATAATCAGATGGGGAATGTCGGTCAGTGTTCAGAGTATGATCAGATGGGGAATTTGGGTCAGTGTTCAGTGTATAATCAGACGGGGAATGTGGGTCAGTGTTCAGTGCATAATCAGATGGGGAATGTGGGTCAGTGTTCAGTGCATAATCAGATGGGGAATGTGGGTCAGTGTTCTGTGCATAATCAGATGGGGAATGTGGGTCAGTGTTCAGTGCATAATCAGATGGGGAATGTGGGTCACTGTTCAGTGTATAATCAGACGGGAAATGTGGGTCAGCGTTCAGTGTATAATCAGACGGGGAATGTGGGTCAGTGTTCAGTGTATAATCAGACGGGGAATGTGGGTCAGTGTTCAGTGTATAATCAGATGGGGAATGTGGGTCAGTGTTCAGTGTATAATCAGATGGGGAATGTGGGTCAGTGTTCACTGGATAATCAGGTAGGGAATGTGGGTCAGTATTCAGTGTATAATCAGGTGGGGTATGTGGGTCAGTGTTCAGTGTATAATCAGATGGGGAATGTTGGTCAGTGTTCAGTGTATGCTCAGATGGGGAATGTGGGTCAGTGTTCAGTGTATAATCAGAAGGGGAATGTGGGTCAGTGTTCAGTGCATAATCAGATGGGGAATGTGGGTCAGTGTTCAGTGTATGCTCAGATGGAGAATGTGGGTCAGTGTTCAGTGTATAATCAGAAGGGGAATGTGGGTCAGTGTTCAGTGCATAATCAGATGGGGAATGTGGGTCAGTGTTCAATGTATAATCAGACGGGGAATGTGGGTCAGTGTTCAGTGTATAATCAGGTGGGGAATGTGGGTCAGTGTTCAGTGTATAATCAGATGGGGAATGTGGGTCAGTGTTCAGTGTACAATCAGAAGGGGAATGTGGGTCAGTGTTCAGTGCATAATCAGATGGGGAATGTGGGTCAGTGTTCAGTGTATAATCAGAAGGGGAATGTGGGTCAGTGTTCAGTGCATAATCAGATGGGGAATGTGGGTCAGTGTTCAGTGTATAATCAGATGGGGAATGTGGGTCAGTGTTCACTGGATAATCAGGTGGGGAATGTGGGTCAGTGTTCAGTGTGCAAACACTAGGGGCATGTGGATCAGTGTTCAATGCATAAAAACTAGGGGCATGTGGGTCAGTGTTCAATGTATAATCAGATGGGGAATGTGGGTCAGTGTTCACTGTATAATCAGATGGGGAATGTGGGTCAGTGTTCAGTGTATAATCAGACGGGGAATGTGGGTCAGTGTTCAGTGTATAATCAGATGGGAATGATGGTCAGTGTTCAGTGTATAATCAGATGGGGAATGTGGGTCAGTGTTCAGTGTATAATCAGAAGGGGAATGTGGGTCAGTGTTCAGTGTGCAAACACTAGGGGCATGTGGATCAGTGTTCAATGCATAAAAACTAGGGGCATGTGGGTCAGTGTTCAATGTATAATCAGATGGGGAATGTGGGTCAGTGTTCACTGTATAATCAGATGGGGAATGTGGGTCAGTGTTCAGTGTATAATCAGGTGGGGAATGTGGGTCAGTGTTCAGTGTATAATCAGATGGGGAATGTGGGTCAGTGTTCAGTGTATAATCAGAAGGGGAATGTGGGTCAGTGTTCAGTGCATAATCAGATGGGGAATGTGGGTCAGTGTTCGGTGTATAATCAGAAGGGGAATGTGGGTCAGTGTTCAGTGCATAATCAGATGGGGAATGTGGGTCAGTGTTCAGTGTATAATCAGAAGGGGAATGTGGGTCAGTGTTCAGTGCATAATCAGATGGGGAATGTGGGTCAGTGTGCAGTGTATAATCAGATGGGGAATGTGGGTCAGTGTTCACTGGATAATCAGGTGGGGAATGTGGGTCAGTGTTCAGTGTATAATCAGAAGGGGAATGTGGGTCAGTGTTCAGTGTGCAAACAATAGGGGCATGTGGATCGGTGTTCAATGCATAAAAACTAGGGGCATGTGAGTCAGTGTTCAATGTATAATCAGATGGGGAATGTGGGTCAGTGTTCAGTGTATAATCAGACGGGGAATGTGGGTCAGTGTTCAGTGTATAATCAGATGGGGAATGTGGGTCAGTGTTCACTGTATTATCAGACGGGGAATGTGGGTCAGTGTTCACTGTATAATCAGATGGGGAATGAGGGTCAGTGTTCAGTGTATAATCAGACGGGGAATGTGGGTCAGTGTTCAGTGCATAATCAGATGGGGAATGTGCGTCAGTGTTCAGTGTATAATCAGATGGGGAATGTGGGTCAGTGTTCAGTGTATAAACACTGGGGGCATGTGGGTCAGTGTTCAGTGGATAAACACGAGGGGCATGTGGGTCAGTGTTCAGTGTATAAACACAGGGGGCATGTGGGTCAGTGTTCAGTGGATAAACACGAGGGGCTTGTAGGTCAGTGTTCAGTGTATAAACACTGGGGGCATGTGGGTCAGTGTTCAGTGGATAAACACGAGGGGCATGTGGGTCAGTGTTCAGTGAATAATCAGATGGGGAATGTGGGTCAGTGTTCAGTGTATAAACACTGGGGGCATGTGGGTCAGTGTTCAGTGTATAAACACGAGGGGCATGTGGGTCAGTGTTCAGTGTTTAATCAGATGGGGAATGTGGGTCAGTGTTAGGTGTATAAACACTGGGGGCATGTGGGTCAGTGTTCAGTGTATCAACACTGGGGGCATGTGGGTCAGTGTTCAGTGGATAAACACGAGGGGCATGTGGGTCAGTGTTCAGTGTATAATCAGATGGGGAATGTGGGTCAGTGTTCAGTGTATAATCAGAAGGGGAATGTGGGTCAGTGTTCAGTGTGCAAACACTAGGGGCATGTGGATCAGTGTTCAATGCATAAAAACTAGGGGCATGTGGGTCAGTGTTCAATGTATAATCAGATGGGGAATGAGGGTTAGTGTTCAGTGTATAATCAGATGGGGAATGTGCGTCAGTGTTCAGTGTATAATCAGATGGGGAATGTGGGTCAGTGTTCAGTTTATAATCAGATGGGGAATGTGGGTCAGTGTTCAGTGGATAATCAGATGGGGAATGTGGGTCAGTGTTCAGTTTATAATCAGATGGGGAATGTGGGTCAGTGTTCAATGTATAATCAGATGGGGAATGTGGGTCAGTGTTCAATGTATAATCTGATGGGGAATGTGGGTCAGTGTTCAGTGGATAATCAGATGGGGAATGTGGGTCAGTGTTCAGTGGATAATCAGATGGGGAATGTGGGTCAGTGTTCAATGTATAATCAGATGGGGAATGTGGGTCAGTGTTCAATGTATAATCTGATGGGGAATGTGGGTCTGTGTTCAATGTATAATCTGATGGGGAATGTGGGTCAGTGTTCAATGTATAATCAGATGGGGAATGTGGGTCAGTGTTCAATGTGTAATCTGATGGGGAATGTGGGTCAGTGTTCAGTGCAAAATCAGATGGGGAATGTGGGTCAGTGTTCAATGTTAATCTGATGGGGAATGTGGGTCAGTGTTCAGTGCATAATCAGAAGGGGAATGTGGGTCAGTGTTCAGTGTGCAAACACTAGGGGCATGTGGATCGGTGTTCAATGCATAAAAACTAGGGGCATGTGGGTCAGTGTTCAATGTATAATCAGATGGGGAATGTGGGTCAGTGTTCAGTGTATAATCAGACGGGGAATGTGGGTCAGTGTTCACTGTATAATCAGATGGGGAATGTGGGTCAATGTTCACTGTATAATCAGATGGGGAAAGAGGGTCAGTGTTCAGTGTATAATCAGACTGGGAATGTGGGTCAGTGTTCAGTGTATAATCAGACGGGGAATGTGCGTCAGTGTTCAGTGTATAATCAGATGGGGAATGAGGGTCAGTGTTCAGTGTAAAATCAGACGGGGAATGTGCGTCAGTGTTCACTTTATAATCAGATGGGGAATGAGGGTCAGTGTTCAGTGTATAATCAGACGGGGAATGTGCGTCAGTGTTCAGTGTATAATCAGACGGGGAATGTGGGTCAGTGTTCACTGTATAATCAGATGGGGAATGAGGGTCAGTGTTCAGTGTATAATTGATGGGGAATGTGCGTCAGTGTTCACTGTATAATCAGATGGGGAATGTGGGTCAGTGTTCAATGTATAAACACTTGGGGCATGTGGGTCAGTGTTCAATGTATAAACACTGGGGGAATGTGGGTCAGTGTTCAGTGTATAATCAGATGGGGAATGTGGGTCAGTGTTCAGAGTATAATCAGATGGGGAATGTGGGTCAGTGTTCAGTGTATAATCAGATGGGGAATGTGGGTCAGTGTTCAGAGTATGAACACGGGGGGCATGTGGGTCAGGGTTCAGTGTATAAACACTAGGGGCATGTGGGTCAATGTTCAGTGTATAATCAGATGGGGCATGTGGGTCAGTGTTCAGTGTGTAATCAGATGGGGAATGTGGGTCAGTGTTCTGTGTATAATCAGATGGGGAATGTGGGTCAGTGTTCAGTGTGTAATCAGATGGGGAATGTGGGTCAGTGTTCAGAGTATAATCAGATGGGGAATGTCGTTCACTGTTCAGAGTATAATCAGATGGGGAATGTGGGTCAGTGTTCAGTGCAAAATCAGATGGGGAATGTGGGTCAGTGTTCAGTGTCTCATCAGATGGGGATGTGGGTCAGTGTTCAGTGCATAAACACTAGGGGCATGTGGGTCAGTGTTCAGTGTATCAACACTGGGGGGATGTGGGTCAGTGTTCAGTGTATAAACACTCGGGGCATGTGGGTCAGTGTTCAGTGTATAATCAGATGGGGAATGTGGCTCAGTTGTCAGTGTATCAACACTAGTGGCATGTGGGTCAGGATTCAGTGTAAAATCAGATGGGTAATGTGGGTCAGTGGTCAGTGTGTAATCAGATGGGGAATGTGGGTCAGTGTTCAGTGCATAAACACTAGGGGCATGTGGGTCAGTGTTCAGTGCATAATCAGATGGGGAATGTGGGTCAGTATTCAGTGTGTAATCAGATGGGGAATGTCGGTCAGTGTTCAGAGTATAATCAGATGGGGAATGTGGGTCAGTGTTCAGTGCATAATCAGATGGGGAATGTGGGTCAGTGTTCAGTGCATAATCAGATGGGGAATGTGGGTCAGTGTTCAGTGCATAATCAGATGGGGAATGTGGGTCAGTGTTCAGTGCATAATCAGATGGGGAATGTGGGTCAGTGTTCAGTGCATAATCAGATGGGGAATGTGGGTCAGTGTTCAGTGCATAATCAGATGGGGAATGTGGGTCAGTGTTCAGTGTATAATCAGACGGGGAATGTGGGTCAGTGTTCAGTGTATAATCAGACGGGGAATGTGGGTCAGTGTTCAGTGTATAATCAGACGGGGAATGTGGGTCAGTGTTCAGTGTATAATCAGATGGGGAATGTGGGTCAGTGTTCAGTGTATAATCAAATGGGGAATGTGGGTCAGTGTTCACTGGATAATCAGGTGGGGAATGTGGGTCAGTGTTCAGTGTATAATCAGGTGGGGAATGTGGGTCAGTGTTCAGTGTATAATCAGAAGGGGAATGTGGGTCAGTGTTCAGTGCATAATCAGATGGGGAATGTGGGTCAGTGTTCAGTGTATGCTCAGATGGGGAATGTGGGTCAGTGTTCAGTGGATAATCAGAAGGGGAATGTGGGTCAGTGTTCAGTGCATAATCAGATGGGGAATGTGGGTCAGTGTTCGGTGCATAATCAGACGGGGAATGTGGGTCAGTGTTCAGTGTATAATCAGATGGGGAATGTGGGTCAGTGTTCAGTGTGTAATCAGAAGGGGAATGTGGGTCAGTGTTCAGTGCATAATCAGATGGGGAATGTGGGTCAGTGTTCAGTGTATAATCAGATGGGGAATGTGGGTCAGTGTTCACTGGATAATCAGGTGGGGAATGTGGGTCAATGTTCACTGTATAATCAGATGGGGAAAGAGGGTCAGAGTTCAGTGTATAATCAGACTGGGAATGTGGGTCAGTGTTCAGTGTATAATCAGACGGGGAATGTGCGTCAGTGTTCAGTGTATAATCAGATGGGGAATGAGGGTCAGTGTTCAGTGTAAAATCAGACGGCGAATGTGCGTCAGTGTTCACTGTATAATCAGATGGGGAATGAGGGTCAGTGTTCAGTGTATAATCAGACGGGGAATGTGCGTCAGTGTTCAGTGTATAATCAGACGGGGAATGTGGGTCAGTGTTCACTGTATAATCAGATGGGGAATGAGGGTCAGTGTTCAGTGTATAATCAGATGGGGAATGTGCGTCAGTGTTCACTGTATAATCAGATGGGGAATGTGGGTCAGTGTTCAATGTATAAACACTTGGGGCATGTGGGTCAGTGTTCAGTGTATAATCAGATGGGGATGTGGGTCAGTGTTCAGTGTATAATCAGATGGGGAATGTGGGTCAGTGCTCAATGTATAAACACTTGGGGCATGTGGGTCAGTGTTCAATGTATAAACACTGGGGGAATGTGGGTCAGTGTTCAGTGTATAATCAGATGGGGAATGTGGGTCAGTGTTCAGAGTATAATCAGATGGGGAATGTGGGTCAGTGTTCAGTGTATAATCAGATGGGGAATGTGGGTCAGTGTTCAGAGTATGAACACTGGGGGCATGTGGGTCAGGGTTCAGTGTATAAACACTAGGGGCATGTGGGTCAATGTTCAGTGTATAATCAGATGGGGCATGTGGGTCAGTGTTCAGTGTGTAATCAGATGGGGAATGTGGGTCAGTGTTCTGTGTATAATCAGATGGGGAATGTGGGTCAGTGTTCAGTGTGTAATCAGATGGGGAATGTGGGTCAGTGTTCAGAGTATAATCAGATGGGGAATGTCGTTCACTGTTCAGAGTATAATCAGATGGGGAATGTGGGTCAGTGTTCAGTGCAAAATCAGATGGGGAATGTGGGTCAGTGTTCAGTGTCTCATCAGATGGGGATGTGGGTCAGTGTTCAGTGCATAAACACTAGGGGCATGTGGGTCAGTGTTCAGTGTATCAACACTGGGGGGATGTGGGTCAGTGTTCAGTGTATAAACACTCGGGGCATGTGGGTCAGTGTTCAGTGTATAATCAGATGGGGAATGTGGCTCAGTTGTCAGTGTATCAACACTAGTGGCATGTGGGTCAGGATTCAGTGTAAAATCAGATGGGTAATGTGGGTCAGTGGTCAGTGTGTAATCAGATGGGGAATGTGGGTCAGTGTTCAGTGCATAAACACTAGGGGCATGTGGGTCAGTGTTCAGTGCATAATCAGATGGGGAATGTGGGTCAGTATTCAGTGTGTAATCAGATGGGGAATGTCGGTCAGTGTTCAGAGTATAATCAGATGGGGAATGTGGGTCAGTGTTCAGTGCATAATCAGATGGGGAATGTGGGTCAGTGTTCAGTGCATAATCAGATGGGGAATGTGGGTCAGTGTTCAGTGCATAATCAGATGGGGAATGTGGGTCAGTGTTCAGTGCATAATCAGATGGGGAATGTGGGTCAGTGTTCAGTGCATAATCAGATGGGGAATGTGGGTCAGTGTTCAGTGCATAATCAGATGGGGAATGTGGGTCAGTGTTCAGTGTATAATCAGACGGGGAATGTGGGTCAGTGTTCAGTGTATAATCAGACGGGGAATGTGGGTCAGTGTTCAGTGTATAATCAGACGGGGAATGTGGGTCAGTGTTCAGTGTATAATCAGATGGGGAATGTGGGTCAGTGTTCAGTGTATAATCAAATGGGGAATGTGGGTCAGTGTTCACTGGATAATCAGGTGGGGAATGTGGGTCAGTGTTCAGTGTATAATCAGGTGGGGAATGTGGGTCAGTGTTCAGTGTATAATCAGAAGGGGAATGTGGGTCAGTGTTCAGTGCATAATCAGATGGGGAATGTGGGTCAGTGTTCAGTGTATGCTCAGATGGGGAATGTGGGTCAGTGTTCAGTGGATAATCAGAAGGGGAATGTGGGTCAGTGTTCAGTGCATAATCAGATGGGGAATGTGGGTCAGTGTTCGGTGCATAATCAGACGGGGAATGTGGGTCAGTGTTCAGTGTATAATCAGATGGGGAATGTGGGTCAGTGTTCAGTGTGTAATCAGAAGGGGAATGTGGGTCAGTGTTCAGTGCATAATCAGATGGGGAATGTGGGTCAGTGTTCAGTGTATAATCAGATGGGGAATGTGGGTCAGTGTTCACTGGATAATCAGGTGGGGAATGTGGGTCAATGTTCACTGTATAATCAGATGGGGAAAGAGGGTCAGAGTTCAGTGTATAATCAGACTGGGAATGTGGGTCAGTGTTCAGTGTATAATCAGACGGGGAATGTGCGTCAGTGTTCAGTGTATAATCAGATGGGGAATGAGGGTCAGTGTTCAGTGTAAAATCAGACGGCGAATGTGCGTCAGTGTTCACTGTATAATCAGATGGGGAATGAGGGTCAGTGTTCAGTGTATAATCAGACGGGGAATGTGCGTCAGTGTTCAGTGTATAATCAGACGGGGAATGTGGGTCAGTGTTCACTGTATAATCAGATGGGGAATGAGGGTCAGTGTTCAGTGTATAATCAGATGGGGAATGTGCGTCAGTGTTCACTGTATAATCAGATGGGGAATGTGGGTCAGTGTTCAATGTATAAACACTTGGGGCATGTGGGTCAGTGTTCAGTGTATAATCAGATGGGGATGTGGGTCAGTGTTCAGTGTATAATCAGATGGGGAATGTGGGTCAGTGCTCAATGTATAAACACTTGGGGCATGTGGGTCAGTGTTCAATGTATAAACACTGGGGGAATGTGGGTCAGTGTTCAGTGTATAATCAGATGGGGAATGTGGGTCAGTGTTCAGAGTATAATCAGATGGGGAATGTGGGTCAGTGTTCAGTGTATAATCAGATGGGGAATGTGGGTCAGTGTTCAGAGTATGAACACTGGGGGCATGTGGGTCAGGGTTCAGTGTATAAACACTAGGGGCATGTGGGTCAATGTTCAGTGTATAATCAGATGGGGCATGTGGGTCAGTGTTCAGTGTGTAATCAGATGGGGAATGTGGGTCAGTGTTCTGTCTATAATCAGATGGGGAATGTGGGTCAGTGTTCAGTGTGTAATCAGATGGGGAATGTGGGTCAGTGTTCAGAGTATAATCAGATGGGGAATGTCGTTCACTGTTCAGAGTATAATCAGATGGGGAATGTGGGTCAGTGTTCAGTGCAAAATCAGATGGGGAATGTGGGTCAGTGTTCAGTGTCTCATCAGATGGGGATGTGGGTCAGTGTTCAGTGCATAAACACTAGGGGCATGTGGGTCAGTGTTCAGTGTATCAACACTGGGGGGATGTGGGTCAGTGTTCAGTGTATAAACACTCGGGGCATGTGGGTCAGTGTTCAGTGTATAATCAGATGGGGAATGTGGCTCAGTTGTCAGTGTATCAACACTAGTGGCATGTGGGTCAGGATTCAGTGTAAAATCAGATGGGTAATGTGGGTCAGTGGTCAGTGTGTAATCAGATGGGGAATGTGGGTCAGTGTTCAGTGCATAAACACTAGGGGCATGTGGGTCAGTGTTCAGTGCATAATCAGATGGGGAATGTGGGTCAGTATTCAGTGTGTAATCAGATGGGGAATGTCGGTCAGTGTTCAGAGTATAATCAGATGGGGAATGTGGGTCAGTGTTCAGTGCATAATCAGATGGGGAATGTGGGTCAGTGTTCAGTGCATAATCAGATGGGGAATGTGGGTCAGTGTTCAGTGCATAATCAGATGGGGAATGTGGGTCAGTGTTCAGTGCATAATCAGATGGGGAATGTGGGTCAGTGTTCAGTGCATAATCAGATGGGGAATGTGGGTCAGTGTTCAGTGCATAATCAGATGGGGAATGTGGGTCAGTGTTCAGTGTATAATCAGACGGGGAATGTGGGTCAGTGTTCAGTGTATAATCAGACGGGGAATGTGGGTCAGTGTTCAGTGTATAATCAGACGGGGAATGTGGGTCAGTGTTCAGTGTATAATCAGATGGGGAATGTGGGTCAGTGTTCAGTGTATAATCAGATGGGGAATGTGGGTCAGTGTTCACTGGATAATCAGGTGGGGAATGTGGGTCAGTGTTCAGTGTATAATCAGGTGGGGAATGTGGGTCAGTGTTGAGTGTATAATCAGATGGGGAATGTGGGTCAGTGTTCAGTGTACGCTCAGATGGGGAATGTGGGTCAGTGTTCAGTGTATAATCAGAAGGGGAATGTGGGTCAGTGTTCAGTGCATAATCAGATGGGGAATGTGGGTCAGTGTTCAGTGTATGCTCAGATGGGGAATGTGGGTCAGTGTTCAGTGGATAATCAGAAGGGGAATGTGGGTCAGTGTTCAGTGCATAATCAGATGGGGAATGTGGGTCAGTGTTCAGTGCATTATCAGACGGGGAATGTGGGTCAGTGTTCAGTGTATAATCAGATGGGGAATGTGGGTCAGTGTTCAGTGTGTAATCAGAAGGGGAATGTGGGTCAGTGTTCAGTGCATAATCAGATGGGGAATGTGGGTCAGTGTTCAGTGTATAATCAGATGGGGAATGTGGGTCAGTGTTCACTGGATAATCAGGTGGGGAATGTGGGTCAGTGTTCAGTGTATCAACACTAGTGGCATGTGGGTCAGGATTCAGTGTAAAATCAGATGGGTAATGTGGGTCAGTGGTCAGTGTGTAATCAGATGGGGAATGTGGGTCAGTGTTCAGTGCATAAACACTAGGGGCATGTGGGTCAGTGTTCAGTGCATAATCAGATGGGGAATGTGGGTCAGTATTCAGTGTGCAATCAGATGGGGAATGTCGGTCAGTGTTCAGAGTATGATCAGATGGGGAATTTGGGTCAGTGTTCAGTGTATAATCAGACGGGGAATGTGGGTCAGTGTTCAGTGTATAATCAGATGGGGAATGTGGGTCAGTGTTCAGTGCATAATCAGATGGGGAATGTGGGTCAGTGTTCAGTGCATAATCAGATGGGGAATCTGGGTCAGTGTTCAGTGCATAATCAGATGGGGAATGTGGGTCAGTGTTCAGTGCATAATCAGATGGGGAATGTGGGTCAGTGTTCAGTGCATAATCAGATGGGGAATGTGGGTCAGTGTTCAGTGCATAATCAGATGGGGAATGTGGGTCAGTGTTCAGTGCATAATCAGATGGGGAATGTGGGTCAGTGTTCAGTACATAATCAGATGGGGAATGTGGGTCAGTGTTCAGTGTATAATCAGACGGGGAATGTGGGTCAGTGTTCAGTGTATAATCAGACGGGGAATGTGGGTCAGTGTTCAGTGTATAATCAGATGGGGAATGTGGGTCAGTGTTCAGTGTATAACCAGATGGGGAATGTGGGTCAGTGTTCACTGGATAATCAGCTGGGGAATGTGGGTCAGTGTTCAGTGTATAATCAGGTGGGGAATGTGGGTCAGTGTTCAGTGTATAATCAGATGGGGAATGTGGGTCAGTGTTCAGTGTACGCTCAGATGGGGAATGTGGGTCAGTGAACAGTGTATAATCAGAAGGGGAATGTGGGTCAGTGTTCAGTGCATAATCAGATGGGGAATGTGGGTCAGTGTTCAGTGTATGCTCAGATGGGGAATGTGGGTCAGTGTTCAGTGGATAATCAGAAGGGGAATGTGGGTCAGTGTTCAGTGCATAATCAGATGGGGAATGTGGGTCAGTGTTCAGTGCATAATCAGACGGGGAATGTGGGTCAGTGTTCAGTGTATAATCAGATGGGGAATGTGGGTCAGTGTTCAGTGTGTAATCAGAAGGGGAATGTGGGTCAGTGTTCAGTGCATAATCAGATGGGGAATGTGGGTCAGTGTTCAGTGTATAATCAGATGGGGAATGTGGGTCAGTGTTCACTGGATAATCAGGTGGGGAATGTGGGTCAGTGTTCAGTGTATAATCAGATGGGGAATGTGGGTCAGTGTTCACTGGATAATCAGGTGGGGAATGTGGGTCAGTGTTCAGTGTATAATCAATGGGGAATGTGGGTCAGTGTTCAGTGTGCAAACACTAGGGGCATGTGGATCAGTGTTCAATGCATAAAAACTAGGGGCATGTGGGTCAGTGTTCAATGTATAATCAGATGGGGAATGTGGATCAGTGTTCAGTGTATAATCAGACGGGGAATGTGGGTCAGTGTTCAGTGTATAATCAATGGGGAATGTGGGTCAGTGTTCAGTGTGCAAACACTAGGGGCATGTGGATCAGTGTTCAATGCATAAAAACTAGGGGCATGTGGGTCAGTGTTCAATGTATAATCAGATGGGGAATGTGGGTCAGTGTTCAGTGTATAATCAGACGGGGAATGTGGGTCAGTGTTCAGTGTATAATCAGACGGGGAATATGGGTCAGTGTTCAGTGCATAATCAGATGGGGAATGTGGGTCAGTGTTCAGTGCATAATCAGATGGGGAATGTGGGTCAGTGTTCAGTGCATAATCAGATGGGGAATGTGGGTCAGTGTTCAGTGCATAATCAGATGGCGAATGTGGGTCAGTGTTCAGTGTATAATCAGACGGGGAATGTTGGTCAGTGTTCAGTGTATAATCAGACGGGGAATGTGGGTCTGTGTTCAGTGTATAATCAGACGGGGAATGTGGGTCAGTGTTCAGTGCATAATCAGATGGGGAATGTGGGTCAGTGTTCAGTGTATAATCAGATGGGGAATGTGGGTCAGTGTTCAGTGTATAATCAGGTAGGGAATGTGGGTCTGTGTTCAGTGTATAATCAGATGGGGAATGTGGGTCAGTGTTCAGAGTATAATCAGATGGGGAATGTCGTTCACTGTTCAGAGTATAATCAGATGGGGAATGTGGGTCAGTGTTCAGTGCAAAATCAGATGGGGAATGTGGGTCAGTGTTCAGTGTCTCATCAGATGGGGATGTGGGTCAGTGTTCAGTGCATAAACACTAGGGGCATGTGGGTCAGTGTTCAGTGTATCAACACTGGGGGGATGTGGGTCAGTGTTCAGTGTATAAACACTCGGGGCATGTGGGTCAGTGTTCAGTGTATAATCAGATGGGGAATGTGGCTCAGTTGTCAGTGTATCAACACTAGTGGCATGTGGGTCAGGATTCAGTGTACAATCAGATGGGTAATGTGGGTCAGTGGTCAGTGTGTAATCAGATGGGGAATGTGGGTCAGTGTTCAGTGCATAAACACTAGGGGCATGTGGGTCAGTGTTCAGTGCATAATCAGATGGGGAATGTGGGTCAGTATTCAGTGTGTAATCAGATGGGGAATGTCGGTCAGTGTTCAGAGTATAATCAGATGGGGAATGTGGGTCAGTGTTCAGTGCATAATCAGATGGGGAATGTGGGTCAGTGTTCAGTGCATAATCAGATGGGGAATGTGGGTCAGTGTTCAGTGCATAATCAGATGGGGAATGTGGGTCAGTGTTCAGTGCATAATCAGATGGGGAATGTGGGTCAGTGTTCAGTGCATAATCAGATGGGGAATGTGGGTCAGTGTTCAGTGCATAATCAGATGGGGAATGTGGGTCAGTGTTCAGTGTATAATCAGACGGGGAATGTGGGTCAGTGTTCAGTGTATAATCAGACGGGGAATGTGGGTCAGTGTTCAGTGTATAATCAGACGGGGAATGTGGGTCAGTGTTCAGTGTATAATCAGATGGGGAATGTGGGTCAGTGTTCAGTGTATAATCAGATGGGGAATGTGGGTCAGTGTTCACTGGATAATCAGGTGGGGAATGTGGGTCAGTGTTCAGTGTATAATCAGGTGGGGAATGTGGGTCAGTGTTGAGTGTATAATCAGATGGGGAATGTGGGTCAGTGTTCAGTGTACGCTCAGATGGGGAATGTGGGTCAGTGTTCAGTATATAATCAGAAGGGGAATGTGGGTCAGTGTTCAGTGCATAATCAGATGGGGAATGTGGGTCAGTGTTCAGTGTATGCTCAGATGGGGAATGTGGGTCAGTGTTCAGTGGATAATCAGAAGGGGAATGTGGGTCAGTGTTCAGTGCATAATCAGATGGGGAATGTGGGTCAGTGTTCAGTGCATAATCAGACGGAGAATGTGGGTCAGTGTTCAGTGTATAATCAGATGGGGAATGTGGGTCAGTGTTCAGTGTGTAATCAGAAGGGGAATGTGGGTCAGTGTTCAGTGCATAATCAGATGGGGAATGTGGGTCAGTGTTCAGTGTATAATCAGATGGGGAATGTGGGTCAGTGTTCACTGGATAATCAGGTGGGGAATGTGGGTCAGTGTTCAGTGTATCAACACTAGTGGCATGTGGGTCAGGATTCAGTGTAAAATCAGATGGGTAATGTGGGTCAGTGGTCAGTGTGTAATCAGATGGGGAATGTGGGTCAGTGTTCAGTGCATAAACACTAGGGGCATGTGGGTCAGTGTTCAGTGCATAATCAGATGGGGAATGTGGGTCAGTATTCAGTGTGCAATCAGATGGGGAATGTCGGTCAGTGTTCAGAGTATGATCAGATGGGGAATTTGGGTCAGTGTTCAGTGTATAATCAGACGGGGAATGTGGGTCAGTGTTCAGTGTATAATCAGATGGGGAATGTGGGTCAGTGTTCAGTGCATAATCAGATGGGGAATGTGGGTCAGTGTTCAGTGCATAATCAGATGGGGAATGTGGGTCAGTGTTCAGTGCATAATCAGATGGGGAATGTGGGTCAGTGTTCAGTGCATAATCAGATGGGGAATGTGGGTCAGTGTTCAGTGCATAATCAGATGGGGAATGTGGGTCAGTGTTCAGTGCATAATCAGATGGGGAATGTGGGTCAGTGTTCAGTGCATAATCAGATGGGGAATGTGGGTCAGTGTTCAGTACATAATCAGATGGGGAATGTGGGTCAGTGTTCAGTGTATAATCAGACGGGGAATGTGGGTCAGTGTTCAGTGTATAATCAGACGGGGAATGTGGGTCAGTGTTCAGTGTATAATCAGATGGGGAATGTGGGTCAGTGTTCAGTGTATAATCAGATGGGGAATGTGGGTCAGTGTTCACTGGATAATCAGCTGGGGAATGTGGGTCAGTGTTCAGTGTATAATCAGGTGGGGAATGTGGGTCAGTGTTCAGTGTATAATCAGATGGGGAATGTGGGTCAGTGTTCAGTGTACGCTCAGATGGGGAATGTGGGTCAGTGAACAGTGTATAATCAGAAGGGGAATGTGGGTCAGTGTTCAGTGCATAATCAGATGGGGAATGTGGGTCAGTGTTCAGTGTATGCTCAGATGGGGAATGTGGGTCAGTGTTCAGTGGATAATCAGAAGGGGAATGTGGGTCAGTGTTCAGTGCATAATCAGATGGGGAATGTGGGTCAGTGTTCAGTGCATAATCAGACGGGGAATGTGGGTCAGTGTTCAGTGTATAATCAGATGGGGAATGTGGGTCAGTGTTCAGTGTGTAATCAGAAGGGGAATGTGGGTCAGTGTTCAGTGCATAATCAGATGGGGAATGTGGGTCAGTGTTCAGTGTATAATCAGATGGGGAATGTGGGTCAGTGTTCACTGGATAATCAGGTGGGGAATGTGGGTCAGTGTTCAGTGTATAATCAGATGGGGAATGTGGGTCAGTGTTCACTGGATAATCAGGTGGGGAATCTGGGTCAGTGTTCAGTGTATAATCAATGGGGAATGTGGGTCAGTGTTCAGTGTGCAAACACTAGGGGCATGTGGATCAGTGTTCAATGCATAAAAACTAGGGGCATGTGGGTCAGTGTTCAATGTATAATCAGATGGGGAATGTGGGTCAGTGTTCAGTGTATAATCAGACGGGGAATGTGGGTCAGTGTTCAGTGTATAATCAGAAGGGGAATGTGGGTCAGTGTTCAGTGTGCAAACACTAGGGGCATGTGGATCAGTGTTCAATGCATAAAAACTAGGGGCATGTGGGTCAGTGTTCAATGTATAATCAGATGGGGAATGTGGGTCAGTGTTCAGTGTATAATCAGACGGGGAATGTGGGTCACTGTTCAGTGTATAATCAGATGGGGCATGTGGGTCAGTGTTCAGTGTGTAATCAGATGGGGAATGTGGGTCAGTGTTCAGTGTATAATCAGATGGGGCATGTGGGTCAGTGAACAGTGTGTAATCAGACGGGGAATGTCGGTCAGTGTTCAGTGTATAATCAGATGGGGAATGTGGGTCAGTGTTCAGTGTATAATCAGACGGGGAATGTGGGTCAGTGTTCAGTGTATAATCAGACGGGGAATGTGGGTCAGTGTTCAGTGTATAATCAGACGGGCAATATGGGTCAGTGTTCAGTGCATAATCAGATGGGGAATGTGGGTCAGTGTTCAGTGCATAATCAGATGGGGAATGTGGGTCAGTGTTCAGTGCATAATCAGATGGGGAATGTGGGTCAGTGTTCAGTGCATAATCAGATGGCGAATGTGGGTCAGTGTTCAGTGTATAATCAGATGGGGAATGTGGGTCAGTGTTCAGTGTATAATCAGACGGGGAATGTGGGTCTGTGTTCAGTGTATAATCAGACGGGGAATGTGGGTCAGTGTTCAGTGCATAATCAGATGGGGAATGTGGGTCAGTGTTCAGTGTATAATCAGATGGGGAATGTGGGTCAGTGTTCACTGGATAATCAGGTGGGGAATGTGGGTCAGTGTTCAGTGTATAATCAGATGGGGAATGTGGGTCAGTGTTCACTGGATAATCAGGTGGGGAATGTGGGTCAGTGTTCAGTGTATAATCAATGGGGAATGTGGGTCAGTGTTCAGTGTGCAAACACTAGGGGCATGTGGATCAGTGTTCAATGCATAAAAACTAGGGGCATGTGGGTCAGTGTTCAATGTATAATCAGATGGGGAATGTGGGTCAGTGTTCAGTGTATAATCAGACGGGGAATGTGGGTCAGTGTTCAGTGTATAATCAGAAGGGGAATGTGGGTCAGTGTTCAGTGTGCAAACACGAGGGGCATGTGGATCAGTGTTCAATGCATAAAAACTAGGGGCATGTGGGTCAGTGTTCAATGTATAATCAGATGGGGAATGTGGGTCAGTGTTCAGTGTATAATCAGACGGGGAATGTGGGTCACTGTTCAGTGTATAATCAGATGGGGCATGTGGGTCAGTGTTCAGTGTGTAATCAGATGGGGAATGTGGGTCAGTGTTCAGTGTATAATCAGATGGGGCATGTGGGTCAGTGAACAGTGTGTAATCAGACGGGGAATGTCGGTCAGTGTTCAGTGTATAATCAGATGGGGAATGTGGGTCAGTGTTCAGTGTATAATCAGACGGGGAATGTGGGTCAGTGTTCAGTGTATAATCAGACGGGGAATGTGGGTCAGTGTTCAGTGTATAATCAGACGGGGAATATGGGTCAGTGTTCAGTGCATAATCAGATGGGGAATGTGGGTCAGTGTTCAGTGCATAATCAGATGGGGAATGTGGATCAGTGTTCAGTGCATAATCAGATGGGGAATGTGGGTCAGTGTTCAGTGCATAATCAGATGGCGAATGTGGGTCAGTGTTCAGTGTATAATCAGACGGGGAATGTGGGTCAGTGTTCAGTGTATAATCAGACGGGGAATGTGGGTCTGTGTTCAGTGTATAATCAGACGGGGAATGTGGGTCAGTGTTCACTGTATAATCAGATGGGGAATGTGTGTCAGTGTTCAGTGTATAATCAGATGGGGAATGTGGGTCAGTGTTCACTGGATAATCAGGTGGGGAATGTGGGTCAGTGTTCAGTGTATAATCAGGTGGGGAATGTGGGTCAGTGTTCAGTGTATAATCAGATGGGGAATGTGGGTCAGTGTTCAGTGTATGCTCAGATGGGGAATGTGGGTCAGTGTTCAGTGTATAATCAGAAGGGGAATGTGGGTCAGTGTTCAGTGTATAAACACTGGGGGCATGTGGGTCAGTGTTCAGTGTCTAATCAGATGGGGAATGTGGGTCAGTGTTCAGTGTATAATCAGATGGGGAATGTGGGTCAGTGTACAGTGTGTAATCAGATGGGGAATGTGGGTCAGTGTTCAGTGTATAATCAGATGGGGAATGTGGGTCAGTGTTCTGTGTGTAATCAGATGGGGAATGTGGGTCAGTGTTCAGTGTATAAACACTGGGGGCATGTGGGTCAGTGTTCAGTGTCTAATCAGATGGGGAATGTGGGTCAGTGTTCAGTGTGCAAACACTAGGGGCATGTGGATCAGTGTTCAATGCATAAAAACTAGGGGCATGTGGGTCAGTGTTCAATGTATAATCAGATGGGGAATGTGGGTCAGTGTTCAGTGTATAATCAGATGGGGAATGTGGGTCAGTGTTCAGTGTATAATCAGATGGGGAATGTGGGTCAGTGTTCAGTGTATAATCAGAAGGGGAATGTGGGTCAGTGTTCAGTGTGCAAACACTAGGGGCTTGTGGATCAGTGTTCAATGCATAAAAACTAGGGGCATGTGGGTCAGTGTTCAATGTATAATCAGATGGGGAATGTGGGTCAGTGTTCACTGTATAATCAGATGGGGAATGTGGGTCAGTGTTCAGTGTATAATCAGACGGGGAATGTGGGTCACTGTTCAGTGTATAATCAGATGGGGAATGATGATCAGTGTTCAGTGTATAATCAGATGGGGAATGTGGGTCAGTGTTCAGTGTATAATCAGAAGGGGAATGTGGGTCAGTGTTCAGTGTGCAAACACTAGGGGCATGTGGATCAGTGTTCAATGCATAAAAACTAGGGGCATGTGGGTCAGTGTTCAATGTATAATCAGATGGGGAATGTGGGTCAGTGTTCAGTGTATAATCAGACGGGGAATGTGGGTCACTGTTCAGTGTATAATCAGATGGGGCATGTGGGTCAGTGTTCAGTGTGTAATCAGATGGGGAATGTGGGTCAGTGTTCAGTGTATAATCAGATGGGGAATGAGGGTCAGTGTTCAGTGTATAATCAGACGGGGAATGTGGGTCAGTGTTCAGTGTATAATCAGACGGGGAATGTGGGTCAGTGTTCAGTGTATAATCAGACGGGGAATGTGGTTCAGTGTTCAGTGCATAATCAGATGGGGAATGTGGGTCAGTGTTCAGTGCATAATCAGATGGGGAATGTGGGTCAGTGTTCAGTGTATAATCAGACGGGGAATGTGGGTCAGTGTTCAGTGTATAATCAGACGGGGAATGTGGGTCAGTGTTCAGTGTATAATCAGATGGGGAATGTGGGTCAGTGTTCAGTGTATAATCAGATGGGGAATGTGGGTCAGTGTTCACTGGATAATCAGGTGGGGAATGTGGGTCAGTGTTCAGTGTATAATCAGGTGGGGAATGTGGGTCAGTGTTCAGTGTATAATCAGATGGGGAATGTGGGTCAGTGTTCAGTGTATGCTCAGATGGGGAATGTGGGTCAGTGTTCAGTGTATAATCAGAAGGGGATGTGGGTCAGTGTTCAGTGCATAATCAGATGGGGAATGTGGGTCAGTGTTCAGTGGAGAATCAGAAGGGGAATGTGGGTCAGTGTTCAGTGCATAATCAGATGGGGAATGTGGGTCAGTGTTCAGTGTATAATCAATGGGGAATGTGGGTCAGTGTTCAGTGTGCAAACACTAGGGGCATGTGGATCAGTGTTCAATGCATAAAAACTAGGGGCATGTGGGTCAGTGTTCAATGTATAATCAGATGGGGAATGTGGGTCAGTGTTCAGTGTATAATCAGACGGGGAATGTGGGTCAGTGTTCAGTGTATAATCAGAAGGGGAATGTGGGTCAGTGTTCAGTGTGCAAACACTAGGGGCATGTGGATCAGTGTTCAATGCATAAAAACTAGGGGCATGTGGGTCAGTGTTCAATTTATAATCAGATGGGGAATGTGGGTCAGTGTTCAGTGTATAAACAGACGGGGAATGTGGGTCACTGTTCAGTGAAAATCAGATGGGGCATGTGGGTCAGTGTTCAGTGTGTAATCAGATGGGGAATGTGGGTCAGTGTTCAGTGTATAATCAGATGGGGCATGTGGGTCAGTGAACAGTGTGTAATCAGACGGGGAATGTCGGTCAGTGTTCAGTGTATAATCAGATGGGGAATGTGGGTCAGTGTTCAGTGTATAATCAGACGGGGAATGTGGGTCAGTGTTCAGTGTATAATCAGACGGGGAATGTGGGTCAGTGTTCAGTGTATAATCAGACGGGGAATATGGGTCAGTGTTCAGTGCATAATCAGATGGGGAATGTGGGTCAGTGTTCAGTGCATAATCAGATGGGGAATGTGGGTCAGTGTTCAGTGCATAATCAGATGGGGAATGTGGGTCAGTGTTCAGTGCATAATCAGATGGCGAATGTGGGTCAGTGTTCAGTGTATAATCAGACGGGGAATGTGGGTCAGTGTTCAGTGTATAAACACTGGGGGCATGTGGGTCAGTGTTCAGTGTCTAATCAGATGGGGAATGTGGGTCAGTGTTCAGTGTGCAAACACTAGGGGCATGTGGATCAGTGTTCAATGCATAAAAACTAGGGGCATGTGGGTCAGTGTTCAATGTATAATCAGATGGGGAATGTGGGTCAGTGTTCAGTGTATAATCAGATGGGGAATGTGGGTCAGTGTTCAGTGTATAATCAGATGGGGAATGTGGGTCAGTGTTCAGTGTATAATCAGAAGGGGAATGTGGGTCAGTGTTCAGTGTGCAAACACTAGGGGCTTGTGGATCAGTGTTCAATGCATAAAAACTAGGGGCATGTGGGTCAGTGTTCAATGTATAATCAGATGGGGAATGTGGGTCAGTGTTCACTGTATAATCAGATGGGGAATGTGGGTCAGTGTTCAGTGTATAATCAGACGGGGAATGTGGGTCACTGTTCAGTGTATAATCAGATGGGGAATGATGATCAGTGTTCAGTGTATAATCAGATGGGGAATGTGGGTCAGTGTTCAGTGTATAATCAGAAGGGGAATGTGGGTCAGTGTTCAGTGTGCAAACAATAGGGGCATGTGGATCAGTGTTCAATGCATAAAAACTAGGGGCATGTGGGTCAGTGTTCAATGTATAATCAGATGGGGAATGTGGGTCAGTGTTCAGTGTATAATCAGACGGGGAATGTGGGTCACTGTTCAGTGTATAATCAGATGGGGCATGTGGGTCAGTGTTCAGTGTGTAATCAGATGGGGAATGTGGGTCAGTGTTCAGTGTATAATCAGATGGGGAATGAGGGTCAGTGTTCAGTGTATAATCAGACGGGGAATGTGGGTCAGTGTTCAGTGTATAATCAGACGGGGAATGTGGGTCAGTGTTCAGTGTATAATCAGACGGGGAATGTGGTTCAGTGTTCAGTGCATAATCAGATGGGGAATGTGGGTCAGTGTTCAGTGCATAATCAGATGGGGAATGTGGGTCAGTGTTCAGTGTATAATCAGACGGGGAATGTGGGTCAGTGTTCAGTGTATAATCAGACGGGGAATGTGGGTCAGTGTTCAGTGTATAATCAGATGGGGAATGTGGGTCAGTGTTCAGTGTATAATCAGATGGGGAATGTGGGTCAGTGTTCACTGGATAATCAGGTGGGGAATGTGGGTCAGTGTTCAGTGTATAATCAGGTGGGGAATGTGGGTCAGTGTTCAGTGTATAATCAGATGGGGAATGTGGGTCAGTGTTCAGTGTATGCTCAGATGGGGAATGTGGGTCAGTGTTCAGTGTATAATCAGAAGGGGATGTGGGTCAGTGTTCAGTGCATAATCAGATGGGGAATGTGGGTCAGTGTTCAGTGGAGAATCAGAAGGGGAATGTGGGTCAGTGTTCAGTGCATAATCAGATGGGGAATGTGGGTCAGTGTTCAGTGTATAATCAATGGGGAATGTGGGTCAGTGTTCAGTGTGCAAACACTAGGGGCATGTGGATCAGTGTTCAATGCATAAAAACTAGGGGCATGTGGGTCAGTGTTCAATGTATAATCAGATGGGGAATGTGGGTCAGTGTTCAGTGTATAATCAGACGGGGAATGTGGGTCAGTGTTCAGTGTATAATCAGAAGGGGAATGTGGGTCAGTGTTCAGTGTGCAAACACTAGGGGCATGTGGATCAGTGTTCAATGCATAAAAACTAGGGGCATGTGGGTCAGTGTTCAATGTATAATCAGATGGGGAATGTGGGTCAGTGTTCAGTGTATAATCAGACGGGGAATGTGGGTCACTGTTCAGTGAAAATCAGATGGGGCATGTGGGTCAGTGTTCAGTGTGTAATCAGATGGGGAATGTGGGTCAGTGTTCAGTGTATAATCAGATGGGGCATGTGGGTCAGTGAACAGTGTGTAATCAGACGGGGAATGTCGGTCAGTGTTCAGTGTATAATCAGATGGGGAATGTGGGTCAGTGTTCAGTGTATAATCAGACGGGGAATGTGGGTCAGTGTTCAGTGTATAATCAGACGGGGAATGTGGGTCAGTGTTCAGTGTATAATCAGACGGGGAATATGGGTCAGTGTTCAGTGCATAATCAGATGGGGAATGTGGGTCAGTGTTCAGTGCATAATCAGATGGGGAATGTGGGTCAGTGTTCAGTGCATAATCAGATGGGGAATGTGGGTCAGTGTTCAGTGCATAATCAGATGGCGAATGTGGGTCAGTGTTCAGTGTATAATCAGACGGGGAATGTGGGTCAGTGTTCAGTGTATAATCAGACGGGGAATGTGGGTCTGTGTTCAGTGTATAATCAGACGGGGAATGTGGGTCAGTGTTCACTGTATAATCAGATGGGGAATGTGTGTCAGTGTTCAGTGTATAATCAGATGGGGAATGTGGGTCAGTGTTCACTGGATAATCAGGTGGGGAATGTGGGTCAGTGTTCAGTGTATAATCAGGTGGGGAATGTGGGTCAGTGTTCAGTGTATAATCAGATGGGGAATGTGGGTCAGTGTTCAGTGTATGCTCAGATGGGGAATGTGGGTCAGTGTTCAGTGTATAATCAGAAGGGGAATGTGGGTCAGTGTTCAGTGTATAAACACTGGGGGCATGTGGGTCAGTGTTCAGTGTCTAATCAGATGGGGAATGTGGGTCAGTGTTCAGAGTATAATCAGATGGGGAATATGGGTCAGTGTACAGTGTGTAATCAGATGGGGAATGTGGGTCAGTGTTCAGTGTATAATCAGATGGGGAATGTGGGTCAGTGTTCTGTGTATAATCAGATGGGGAATGTGGGTCAGTGTTCAGTGTATAAACACTGGGGGCATGTGGGTCAGTGTTCAGTGTCTAATCAGATGGGGAATGTGGGTCAGTGTTCAGTGTGCAAACACTAGGGGCATGTGGATCAGTGTTCAATGCATAAAAACTAGGGGCATGTGGGTCAGTGTTCAATGTATAATCAGATGGGGAATGTGGGTCAGTGTTCAGTGTATAATCAGATGGGGAATGTGGGTCAGTGTTCAGTGTATAATCAGATGGGGAATGTGGGTCAGTGTTCAGTGTATAATCAGAAGGGGAATGTGGGTCAGTGTTCAGTGTGCAAACACTAGGGGCTTGTGGATCAGTGTTCAATGCATAAAAACTAGGGGCATGTGGGTCAGTGTTCAATGTATAATCAGATGGGGAATGTGGGTCAGTGTTCACTGTATAATCAGATGGGGAATGTGGGTCAGTGTTCAGTGTATAATCAGACGGGGAATGTGGGTCACTGTTCAGTGTATAATCAGATGGGGAATGATGATCAGTGTTCAGTGTATAATCAGATGGGGAATGTGGGTCAGTGTTCAGTGTATAATCAGAAGGGGAATGTGGGTCAGTGTTCAGTGTGCAAACACTAGGGGCATGTGGATCAGTGTTCAATGCATAAAAACTAGGGGCATGTGGGTCAGTGTTCAATGTATAATCAGATGGGGAATGTGGGTCAGTGTTCAGTGTATAATCAGACGGGGAATGTGGGTCACTGTTCAGTGTATAATCAGATGGGGCATGTGGGTCAGTGTTCAGTGTGTAATCAGATGGGGAATGTGGGTCAGTGCTCAGTGTATAATCAGATGGGGCATGTGGGTCAGTGTTCAGTGTGTAATCAGACGGGGAATGTCGTTCAGTGTTCAGTGTATAATCAGATGGGGAATGAGGGTCAGTGTTCAGTGTATAATCAGACGGGGAATGTGGGTCAGTGTTCAGTGTATAATCAGACGGGGAATGTGGGTCAGTGTTCAGTGTATAATCAGACGGGGAATGTGGTTCAGTGTTCAGTGCATAATCAGATGGGGAATGTGGGTCAGTGTTCAGTGCATAATCAGTTGGGGAATGTGGGTCAGTGTTCAGTGTATAATCAGACGGGGAATGTGGGTCAGTGTTCAGTGTATAATCAGACGGGGAATGTGGGTCAGTGTTCAGTGTATAATCAGATGGGGAATGTGGGTCAGTGTTCAGTGTATAATCAGATGGGGAATGTGGGTCAGTGTTCACTGGATAATCAGGTGGGGAATGTGGGTCAGTGTTCAGTGTATAATCAGGTGGGGAATGTGGGTCAGTGTTCAGTGTATAATCAGATGGGGAATGTGGGTCAGTGTTCAGTGTATGCTCAGATGGGGAATGTGGGTCAGTGTTCAGTGTATAATCAGAAGGGGATGTGGGTCAGTGTTCAGTGCATAATCAGATGGGGAATGTGGGTCAGTGTTCAGTGGATAATCAGAAGGGGAATGTGGGTCAGTGTTCAGTGCATAATCAGATGGGGAATGTGGGTCAGTGTTCAGTGTGTAATCAGAAGGGGAATGTGGGTCAGTGTTCAGTATATAATCAGAAGGGGAATGTGGGTCAGTGTTCAGTGCATAATCAGATGGGGAATGTGGGTCAGTGTTCACTGGATAATCAGGTGGGGAATGTGGGTCAGTGTTCAGTGTATAATCAATGGGGAATGTGGGTCAGTGTTCAGTGTGCAAACACTCGGGGCATGTGGATCAGTGTTGAATGCATAAAAACTAGGGGCATGTGGGTCAGTGTTCAATGTATAATCAGATGGGGAATGTGGGTCAGTGTTCAGTGTATAATCAGATGGGGAATGTGGGTCAGTGTTCAGTGTATAATCAGATGGGGAATGTGGGTCAGTGTTCAGTGTATAATCAGAAGGGGAATGTGGGTCAGTGTTCAGTGTGCAAACACTAGGGGCATGTGGATCAGTGTTCAATGCATAAAATTAGGGGCATGTGGGTCAGTGTTCAATGTATAATCAGATGGGGAATGTGGGTCAGTGTTCACTGTATAATCAGATGGGGAATGTGGGTCAGTGTTCAGTGTCTAATCAGACGGGGAATGTGGGTCACTGTTCAGTGTATAATCAGATGGGGAATGTGGGTCAGTGTTCAGTGTATAATCAGAAGGGGAATGTGGGTCATTGTTCAGTGTGCAAACACTAGGGGCATGTGGATCAGTGTTCAATGCATAAAAACTAGGGGCATGTGGGTCAGTGTTCAATGTATAATCAGATGGGGAATGTGGGTCAGTGTTCTGTGTATAATCAGATGGGGAATGTGCGTCAGTGTTAAGTGTATAATCAGATGGGGCATGTGGGTCAATGTTCAGTGTGTAATCAGATGGGGAATGTGGGTCAGTGTTCTGTGTATAATCAGATGCGGAATGTGGGTCAGTGTTCAGTGTATAATCAGATGGGGAATGTGGGTCAGTGTACAGTGTGTAATCAGATGGGGAATGTGGGTCAGTGTTCAGTGTATAATCAGATGGGGAATGTGGGTCAGTGTTCTGTGTATAATCAGATGGGGAATGTGGGTCAGTGTTCAGTGTCTCATCAGATGGGGATGTGGGTCAGTGTTCAGTGTATAAACACTAGGGGCATGTGGGTCAGTGTTCAGTGTATCAACACTGGGGGGATGTGGTTCAGTGTTCAGTGTATAAACACTCGGGGCATGTGGGTCAGTGTTCAGTGTATAATCAGATGGGGAATGTGGCTCAGTTGTCAGTGTATAAACACTAGTGGCATGTGGGTCAGGATTCATTGTATAATCAGATGGGTAATGTGGGTCAGTGGTCAGTGTGTAATCAGATGGGGAATGTGGGTCAGTGTTCAGTGTATAAATACTTGGGGCATGTGGGTCAGTGTTCAGTGCATAATCAGATGGGGAATGTGGGTCAGTGTTCAGTGGATAATCAGATGGGGAATGTGTGTCAGTGTTCAGTGCATAATCAGATGGGGAATGTGGGTCAGTGTTCAGTGTATAATCAGACGGGGAATGTGGGTCAGTGTTCAGTGTATAATCAGACGGGGAATGTGGGTCAGTGTTCATTGTATAATCAGATGGGGAATGTGGGTCAGTGTTCAGTGTATAATCAGACGGGGAATGTGGGTCAGTGTTCAGTGTATAATCAGACGGGGAATGTGGGTCAGTGTTCAGTGTATAATCAGATGGGGAATGTGTGTCAGTGTTCACTGGATAATCAGGTGGGGAATGTGGGTCAGTGTTCAGTGCATAATCAGGTGGGGAATGTGGGTCAGTGTTCAGTGTATAATCAGATGGGGAATGTGGGTCAGTGTTCAGTGTATAATCAGAAGGGGAATGTGGGTCAGTGTTCAGTGTATAATCAGAAGGGGAATGTGGGTCAGTGTTCAGTGTATAATCAGACGGGGAATGTGGGTCAGTGTTCAGTGTATAATCAGACGGGGAATGTGGGTCAGTGTTCAGTGTATAATCAGACGGGGAATGTGGGTCAGTGTTCAGTGTATAATCAGAAGGGGAATGTGGGTCAGTGTTCACTGGATAATCAGGTGGGGAATGTGGGTCAGTGATCAGTGTATAATCAGATGGGGAATGTGGGTCAGTGTTCACTGGATAATCAGGTGGGGAATGTGGGTCAGTGTTCAGTGTATAATCAGAAGGGGAATGTGGGTCAGTGTTCAGTGTATAATCAGAAGGGGAATGTGGGTCAGTGTTCAGTGCATAATCAGATGGGGAATGTGGGTCAGTGTTCAGAGTATAATCAGATGGGGAATGTGGGTCAGTGTTCACTGGATAATCAGGTGGGGAATGTGGGTCAGTGTTCAGTGTATAATCAGAAGGGGAATGTGGGTCAGTGTTCAGTGTATAATCAGAAGGGGAATGTGGGTCAGTGTTCAGTGCATAATCAGATGGGGAATGTGGGTCAGTGTTCAGTGTATAATCAGATGGGGAATGTGGGTCAGTGTTCACTGGATAATCAGGTGGGGAATGTGGGTCAGTGTTCAGTGTATAATCAGAAGGGGAATGTGGGTCAGTGTTCAGTGTGCAAACACTAGGGGCATGTGGATCAGTGTTCAATGCATAAAAACTAGGGGCATGTGGGTCAGTGTTCAATGTATAATCAGATGGGGAATGTGGGTCAGTGTTCAGTGTATAATCAGACGGGGAATGTGGGTCAGTGTTCAGTGTATAATCAGATGGGGAATGTGCGTCAGTGTTCAGTGTATAATCAGATGGGGAATGTGGGTCAGTGTTCAGTGTATAAACACTAGGGGCATGTGGGTCAGTGTTCAGTGTATAAACACTGGGGGCATGTGGGTCAGTGTTCAGTGGATAAACACGAGGGGCATGTGGGTCAGTGTTCAGTGAATAATCAGATGGGGAATGTGGGTCAGTGTTCAGTGCATAAACACTGGGGGCATGTGTGTCAGTGTTCAGTGCATAATCAGATGGGGAATGTGGGTCAGTGTTCAGTGTGTAATAAGATGGGGAATGTGGGTCAGTGTTCAGTGTATAATCAGATGGGGAATGTGGGTCAGTGTTCAGTGCATAATCAGATGGGGAATGTGGGTCAGTGTTCAGTGTATAATCAGATGGGGAATGTGGGTCAGTGTTCAGTGCATAATCAGATGGGGAATGTGGGTCAGTGTTCAGTGTATAATCAGAAGGGGAATGTGGGTCAGTGTTCAGTGCATAATCAGATGGGGAATGTGGGTCAGTGTTCAGTGTATAATCAGAAGGGGAATGTGGGTCAGTGTTCAGTGTGTAATCAGACGGGGAATGTGGGTCAGTGTTCACTGGATAATCAGGTGGGGAATGTGGGTCAGTGTTCAGTGTATAATCAATGGGGAATGTGGGTCAGTGTTCAGTGTGCAAACACTAGGGGCATGTGGATCAGTGTTCAATGCATAAAAACTAGGGGCATGTGGGTCAGTGTTCAGTGTATAATCAGATGGGGAATGTGGGTCAGTGTTCAGTGTATAATCAGATGGGGAATGTGGGTCACTGTTCAGTGTATAATCAGATGGGGAATGATGGTCAGTGTTCAGTGTATAATCAGATGGGGAATGTGGGTCAGTGTTCAATGTATAATCAGATGGGGAATGTGGGTCAGTGTTCACTGTATAATCAGATGGGGAATGTGGGTCAGTGTTCAGTGTATAATCAGATGGGGAATGTGGGTCAGTGTTCAGTGTGTAATCAGAAGGGGAATGTGGGTCAGTGTTCAGTGTATAATCAGACGGGGAATGTGGGTCACTGTTCAGTGTATAATCAGATGGGGAATGATGGTCAGTGTTCAGTGTATAATCAGAAGGGGAATGTGGGTCAGTGTTCAGTGTGCAAACACTAGGGGCATGTGGATCAGTGTTCAATGCATAAAAACTAGGGGCATGTGGGTCAGTGTTCAATGTATAATCAGATGGGGAATGTGGGTCAGTGTATAGTGTATAATCAGATGGGGCATGTGGGTCAGTGTTCAGTGTGTAATCAGATGGGGAATGTGGGTCAGTGTTCTGTGTATAATCAGATGGGGAATGTGGGTCAGTGTTCAGTGTATAATCAGATGGGGCATGTGGGTCAGTGTTCAATGTATAATCAGATGGGGAATGTCGTTCACTGTTCAGTGTATAATCAGATGGGGAATGTGGGTCAGTGTTCAGTGTATAATCAGATGGGGAATGTGGGTAAGTGTTCAGTGTATAAACACTAGGGGCATGTGGGTCAGTGTTCAGTGTATGAACACTCGGGGCATGTGGGTCAGTGTTCAGTGTATAATCAGATGGGGAATGTGGCTCAGTTGTCAGTGTATAAACACTAGTGGCATGTGGGTCAGGATTCAGTGTATAATCAGATGGGTAATGTGGGTCAGTGGTCAGTGTGTAATCAGATGGGGAATGTGGGTCAGTGTTCAGTGTATAAACACTAGGGGCATGTGGGTCAGTGTTCAATGTATAATCAGATGGGGAATGTGGGTCAGTGTTCAGTGTATAATCAGACGGGGAATGTGGGTCAGTGTTCAGTGTATAATCAGATGGGGAATGTGCGTCAGTGTTCAGTGTATAATCAGATGGGGAATGTGGGTCAGTGTTCAGTGTATAAACACTAGGGGCATGTGGGTCAGTGTTCAGTGTATAAACACTGGGGGCATGTGGGTCAGTGTTCAGTGGATAAACACGAGGGGCATGTGGGTCAGTGTTCAGTGAATAATCAGATGGGGAATGTGGGTCAGTGTTCAGTGCATAAACACTGGGGGCATGTGTGTCAGTGTTCAGTGCATAATCAGATGGGGAATGTGGGTCAGTGTTCAGTGTGTAATCAGATGGGGAATGTGGGTCAGTGTTCAGTGTATAATCAGATGGGGAATGTGGGTCAGTGTTCAGTGCATAATCAGATGGGGAATGTGGGTCAGTGTTCAGTGTATAATCAGATGGGGAATGTGGGTCAGTGTTCAGTGCATAATCAGATGGGGAATGTGGGTCAGTGTTCAGTGTATAATCAGAAGGGGAATGTGGGTCAGTGTTCAGTGCATAATCAGATGGGGAATGTGGGTCAGTGTTCAGTGTATAATCAGAAGGGGAATGTGGGTCAGTGTTCAGTGTGTAATCAGATGGGGAATGTGGGTCAGTGTTCACTGGATAATCAGGTGGGGAATGTGGGTCAGTGTTCAGTGTATAATCAATGGGGAATGTGGGTCAGTGTTCAGTGTGCAAACACTAGGGGCATGTGGATCAGTGTTCAATGCATAAAAACTAGGGGCATGTGGGTCAGTGTTCAGTGTATAATCAGATGGGGAATGTGGGTCAGTGTTCAGTGTATAATCAGATGGGGAATGTGGGTCAGTGTTCACTGTATAATCAGATGGGGAATGTGGGTCAGTGTTCAGTGTATAATCAGACGGGGAATGTGGGTCACTGTTCAGTGTATAATCAGATGGGGAATGATGGTCAGTGTTCAGTGTATAATCAGATGGGGAATGTGGGTCAGTGTTCAATGTATAATCAGATGGGGAATGTGGGTCAGTGTTCACTGTATAATCAGATGGGGAATGTGGGTCAGTGTTCAGTGTATAATCAGATGGGGAATGTGGGTCAGTGTTCAGTGTGTAATCAGAAGGGGAATGTGGGTCAGTGTTCAGTGTATAATCAGACGGGGAATGTGGGTCACTGTTCAGTGTATAATCAGATGGGGAATGATGGTCAGTGTTCAGTGTATAATCAGAAGGGGAATGTGGGTCAGTGTTCAGTGTGCAAACACTAGGGGCATGTGGATCAGTGTTCAATGCATAAAAACTAGGGGCATGTGGGTCAGTGTTCAATGTATAATCAGATGGGGAATGTGGGTCAGTGTATAGTGTATAATCAGATGGGGCATGTGGGTCAGTGTTCAGTGTGTAATCAGATGGGGAATGTGGGTCAGTGTTCTGTGTATAATCAGATGGGGAATGTGGGTCAGTGTTCAGTGTATAATCAGATGGGGCATGTGGGTCAGTGTTCATTGTATAATCAGATGGGGAATGTCGTTCACTGTTCAGTGTATAATCAGATGGGGAATGTGGGTCAGTGTTCAGTGTATAATCAGATGGGGAATGTGGGTAAGTGTTCAGTGTATAAACACTAGGGGCATGTGGGTCAGTGTTCAGTGTATCAACACTGGGGGGATGTGGGTCAGTGTTCAGTGTATGAACACTCGGGGCATGTGGGTCAGTGTTCAGTGTATAATCAGATGGGGAATGTGGCTCAGTTGTCAGTGTATAAACACTAGTGGCATGTGGGTCAGGATTCAGTGTATAATCAGATGGGTAATGTGGGTCAGTGGTCAGTGTGTAATCAGATGGGGAATGTGGGTCAGTGTTCAGTGTATAAACACTAGGGGCATGTGGGTCAGTGTTCAGTGCATAATCAGATGGGGAATGTGGGTCAGTGTTCAGTGCATAATCAGATGGGGAATGTGGGTCAGTGTTCAGTGCATAATCAGATGGGGAATGTGTGTCAGTGTTCAGTGCATAATCAGATGGGGAATGTGGGTCAGTGTTCAGTGTATAATCAGATGGGGAATGTGGGTCAGTGTTCAGTGCATAATCAGATGGGGAATGTGGGTCAGTGTTCAGTGCATAATCAGATGGGGAATGTGGGTCAGTGTTCAGTGGATAATCAGATGGGGAATGTGGGTCAGTGTTCAGTGTATAATCAGACGGGGAATGTGGGTCAGTGTTCAGTGGATAATCAGATGGGGAATGTGTGTCAGTGTTCAGTGCATAATGAGATTGGGAATGTGGGTCAGTGTTCAGTGTATAATCAGACGGGGAATGTGGGTCAGTGTTCATTGTATAATCAGATGGGGAATGTGGGTCAGTGTTCAGTGTATAATCAGACGGGGAATGTGGGTCAGTGTTCAGTGTGTAATCAGACGGGGAATGTGGGTCAGTGTTCAGTGTATAATCAGATGGGGAATGTGGGTCAGTGTTCACTGGATAATCAGGTGGGGAATGTGGGTCAGTGTTCAGTGTATAATCAGACGGGGAATGTGGGTCAGTGTTCAGTGTATAATCAGAAGGGGAATGTGGGTCAGTGTTCAGTGCATAATCAGATGGGGAATGTGGGTCAGTGTTCAGTGTATAATCAGACGGGGAATGTGGGTCAGTGTTCAGTGTATAATCAGAAGGGGAATGTGGGTCAGTGTTCAGTGTATAATCAGAAGGGGAATGTGGGTCAGTGTTCAGTGCATAATCAGATGGGGAATGTGGGTCAGTGTTCAGTGTATAATCAGATGGGGAATGTGGGTCAGTGTTCACTGGATAATCAGGTGGGAATGTGGGTCAGTGTTCAGTGTATAATCAGAAGGGGAATGTGGGTCAGTGTTCAGTGTGCAAACACTAGGGGCATGTGGATCAGTGTTCAATGCATAAAAACTAGGGGCATGTGGGTCAGTGTTCAATGTATAATCAGATGGGGAATGTGGGTCAGTGTTCAGTGTAAAATCAGACGGGGAATGTGGGTCAGTGTTCAGTGTATAATCAGACGGGGAATGTGGGTCAGTGTTCACTGTATAATCAGATGGGGAATGTGGGTCAGTGTTCAGTGTATAATCAGACGGGGAATGTGGGTCAGTGTTCAGTGTATAATCAGATGGGGAATGTGCGTCAGTGTTCAGTGTATAATCAGATGGGGAATGTGGGTCAGTGTTCAGTGTATAAACACTAGGGGCATGTGGGTCAGTGTTCAGTGTATAAACACTGGGGGCATGTGGGTCAGTGTACAGTGGATAAACACGAGGGGCATGTGGGTCAGTGTTCAGTGAATAATCAGATGGGGAATGTGGGTCAGTGTTCAGTGTATAAACACTGGGGGCATGTGGGTCAGTGTTCAGTGTATAAACACGAGGGGCATGTGGGTCAGTGTTCTGTGTTTAATCAGATGGGGAATGTGGGTCAGTGTTAGGTGTATAAACACTGGGGGCATGTGGGTCAGTGTTGAGTGTATCAACACTGGGGGCATGTGGGTCAGTGTTCAGTGCATAAACACTGGGGGCATGTGGGTCAGTGTTCAGTGGATAAACAGGAGGGGCATGTGGGTCAGTGTTCAGTGTATAATCAGATGGGGAATGTGGGTCAGTGTTCAGTGTATAATCAGAAGGGGAATGTGGGTCAGTGTTCAGTGTGCAAACACTAGGGGCATGTGGATCAGTGTTCAATGCATAAAAAGTAGGAGCCTGTGGGTCAGTGTTCAATGTATAATCAGATGGGGAATGTGGGTCAGTGTTCAGTGTGTAATCAGAAGGGGAATGTGGGTCAGTGTTCAGTGTATAATCAGACGGGGAATGTGGGTCACTGTTCAGTGTATAATCAGATGGGGAATGATGGTCAGTGTTCAGTGTATAATCAGAAGGGGAATGTGGGTCAGTGTTCAGTGTGCAAACACTAGGGGCATGTGGATCAGTGTTCAATGCATAAAAACTGGGGGCATGTGGGTCAGTGTTCAATGTATAATCAGATGGGGAATGTGAGTCAGTGTTCAGTGTATAATCAGATGGGGCATGTGGGTCAGTGTTCAGTGTGTAATCAGATGGGGAATGTGGGTCAGTGTTCTGTGTATAATCAGATGGGGAATGTGGGTCAGTGTTCAGTGTATAATCAGATGGGGCATGTGGGTCAGTGTTCAATGTATAATCAGATGGGGAATGTCGTTCACTGTTCAGTGTATAATCAGATGGGGAATGTGGGTCAGTGTTCAGTGTATAATCAGATGGGGAATGTGGGTCAGTGTTCAGTGTGTAAACACTAGGGGCATGTGGGTCAGTGTTCAGTGTATCAACACTGGGGGGATGTGGGTCAGTGTTCAGTGTATAAACACTCGGGGCATGTGGGTCAGTGTTCAGTGTATAATCAGATGGGGAATGTGGCTCAGTTGTCAGTGTATAAACACTAGTGGCATGTGGGTCAGGATTCAGTGTATAATCAGATGGGTAATGTGGGTCAGTGGTCAGTGTGTAATCAGATGGGGAATGTGGGTCAGTGTTCAGTGTATAAACACAAGGGGCATGTGGGTCAGTGTTCAGTGCATAATCAGATGGGGAATGTGGTTCAGTGTTCAGTGCATAATCAGATGGGGAATGTGGGTCAGTGTTCAGTGGATAATCAGATGGGGAATGTGTGTCAGTGTTCAGTGCATAATCAGATGGGGAATGTGGGTCAGTGTTCAGTGTATAATCAGATGGGGAATGTGGGTCAGTGTTCAGTGCATAATCAGATAGGGAATGTGGGTCAGTGTTCAGTGCATAATCAGATGGGGAATGTGGGTCAGTGTTCAGTGGATAATCAGATGGGGAATGTGGGTCAGTGTTCAGTGTATAATCAGACGGGGAATGTAGGTCAGTGTTCAGTGGATAATCAGATGGGGAATGTGTGTCAGTGTTCAGTGCATAATCAGATGGGGAATGTGGGTCAGTGTTCAGTGTATAATCAGACGGGGAATGTGGGTCAGTGTTCATTGTATAATCAGATGGGGAATGTGGGTCAGTGTTCAGTGTATAATCAGACGGGGAATGTGGGTCAGTGTTCAGTGTATAATCAGACGGGGAATGTGGGTCAGTGTTCAGTGTATAATCAGATGGGGAATGTGGGTCAGTGTTCACTGGATAATCAGGTGGGGAATGTGGGTCAGTGTTCAGTGTATAATCAGACGGGGAATGTGGGTCAGTGTTCAGTGTATAATCAGAAGGGGAATGTGGGTCAGTGTTCAGTGCATAATCAGATGGGGAATGTGGGTCAGTGTTCAGTGTATAATCAGACGGGGAATGTGGGTCAGTGTTCAGTGTATAATCAGAAGGGGAATGTGGGTCAGTGTTCAGTGTATAATCAGAAGGGGAATGTGGGTCAGTGTTCAGTGCATAATCAGATGGGGAATGTGGGTCAGTGTTCAGTGTATAATCAGATGGGGAATGTGGGTCAGTGTTCACTGGATAATCAGGTGGGGAATGTGGGTCAGTGTTCAGTGTATAATCAGAAGGGGAATGTGGGTCAGTGTTCAGTGTGCAAACACTAGGGGCATGTGGATCAGTGTTCAATGCATAAAAACTAGGGGCATGTGGGTCAGTGTTCAATGTATAATCAGATGGGGAATGTGGGTCAGTGTTCAGTGTAAAATCAGACGGGGAATGTGGGTCAGTGTTCAGTGTATAATCAGACGGGGAATGTGGGTCAGTGTTCAGTGTATAATCAGATGGGGAATGTGGGTCAGTGTTCAGTGTATAATCAGATGGGGAATGTGGGTCAGTGTTCAGTGTATAATCAGATGGGGAATGTGGGTCAGTGTTCAGTGTATAAACACTGGTGGCATGTGGGTCAGTGTTCAGTGGATAAACACGAGGGGCATGTGGGTCAGTGTTCAGTGAATAATCAGATGGGGAATGTGCGTCAGTGTTCAGTGTATAATAAGATGGGGAATGTGGGTCAGTGTTCAGTGTATAAACACTGGGGGCATGTGGGTCAGTGTTCAGTGGATAAACACGAGGGGCATGTGGGTCAGTGTTCAGTGAATAATCAGATGGGGAATGTGGGTCAGTGTTCAGTGTATAAACACTGGGGGCATGTGGGTCAGTGTTCAGTGTATAAACACTGGGGGCATGTGGGTCAGTGTTCAGTGGATAAACACGAGGGGCATGTGGGTCAGTGTTCAGTGAATAATCAGATGGGGAATGTGGGTCAGTGTTCAGTGTATAAACACTGGGGGCATGTGGGTCAGTGTTCAGTGTATAAACACGAGGGGCATGTGGGTCAGTGTACTGTGTTTAATCAGATGGGGAATGTGGGTCAGTGTTAGGTGTATAAACACTGGGGGCATGTGGGTCAGTGTTCAGTGTATCAACACTGGGGGCATGTGGGTCAGTGTTCAGTGTATAATCAGATGGGGATGTGGGTCAGTGTTCAGTGTGCAAACACTCGGGGCATGTGGATCAGTGTTCAATGCATAAAAAGTAGGAGCCTGTGGGTCAGTGTTCAATGTATAATCAGATGGGGAATGTGGCTCAGTGTTCAGTGTATAATCAGATGGGGAATGTGCGTCAGTGTTCAGTGTATAATCAGATGGGGAATGTGGGTCAGTGTTCAATGTATAATCAGATGGGGAATGTGGGTCAGTGTTCAGTGTATAATCAGAAGGGGAATGTGGGACAGTGTTCAGTGTGCAAACACTCGGGGCATGTGGATCAGTGTTCAATGCATAAAAAGTAGGAGCCTGTGGGTCAGTGTTCAATGTATAATCAGATGGGGAATGTGGGTCAGTGTTCAGTGTATAATCAGATGGGGAATGTGCGTCAGTGTTCAGTGTATAATCAGATGGGGAATGTGCGTCAGTGTTCAGTGTATAATCAGATGGGGAATGAGGGTCAGTGTTCAGTGTATAATCAGATGGGGAATGTGGGTCAGTGTTCAGTGTATAATCAGATGGGGAATGTGCGTCAGTGTTCAGTGTATAATCAGATGGGGAATGTGCGTCAGTGTTCAGTGTATAATCAGATGGGGAATGTGCGTCAGTGTTCAGTGTATAATCAGATGGGGAATGAGGGTCAGTGTTCAGTGTATAATCAGATGGGGAATGTGGGTCAGTGTTCAGTGTATAATCAGATGGGGAATGTGCGTCAGTGTTCAGTGTATAATCAGATGGGGAATGTGGGTCAGAGTTCATTGTGTAATCAGATGGGGAATGTGCGTCAGTGTTCAGTGTATAATCAGATGGGGAATGTGGGTCAGTGTTCAGTGTATAATCAGATGGGGAATGTGCGTCAGTGTTCAGTGTATAATCAGATGGGGAATGTGCGTCAGTGTTCGGTGTATAATCAGATGGGGAATGTGCGTCAGTGTTCAGTGTATAATCAGATGGGGAATGAGGGTCAGTGTTCAGTGTATAATCAGATGGGGAATGTGGGTCAGTGTTCAGTGTATAATCAGATGGGGAATGTGCGTCAGTGTTCAGTGTATAATCAGATGGGGAATGTGCGTCAGTGTTCAGTGTATAATCAGATGGGGAATGTGCGTCAGTGTTCAGTGTATAATCAGATGGGGAATGTGGGTCAGTGTTCAGTGTATCATCAGATGGGGAATGTGGGTCAGTGTTCAATGTATAATCAGATGGGGAATGTGGGTCAGTGTTCAGTGTATAATCAGATGGGGAATGTGGGTCAGTGTTCAGTGTATAATCAGAAGGGGAATGTGGGTCAGTGTTCAGTGTGCAAACACTCGGGGCATGTGGATCAGTGTTCAATGCATAAAAAGTAGGAGCCTGTGGGTCAGTGTTCAATGTATAATCAGATGGGGAATGTGGGTCAGTGTTCAGTGTAGAATCAGATGGGGAATGTGCGTCAGTGTTCAGTGTATAATCAGATGGGGAATGTGCGTCAGTGTTCAGTGTATAATCAGATGGGGAATGAGGGTCAGTGTTCTGTGTATAATCAGATGGGGAATGTGGGTCAGTGTTCAGTGTATAATCAGATGGGGAATGTGCGTCAGTGTTCAGTGTATAATCAGATGGGGAATGTGCGTCAGTGTTCAGTGTATAATCAGATGGGGAATGTGCGTCAGTGTTCAGTGTATAATCAGATGGGGAATGAGGGTCAGTGTTCAGTGTATAATCAGATGGGGAATGTGGGTCAGTGTTCAGTGTATAATCAGATGGGGAATGTGGGTCAGTGTTCAGTGCATAATCAGATGGGGAATGAGGGTCGGTGTTCAGTGTATAATCAGATGGGGAATGTGGGTCAGTGTTCAGTGTATAATCAGATGGGGAATGTGGGTCAGTGTTCAGTGTATAATCAGATGGGGAATGAGGGTCAGTGTTCAGTGTATAATCAGATGGGGAATGTGGGTCAGTGTTCAGTGTATAATCAGATGGGGAATGTGCGTCAGTGTTCAGTGTATAATCAGATGGGGAATGAGGGTCAGTGTTCAGTGTATAATCAGATGGGGAATGTGGGTCAGTGTTCAGTGTATAATCAGATGGGGAATGAGGGTCAGTGTTCAGTGTATAATCAGATGGGGAATGTGGGTCAGTGTTCAGTGTATAATCAGATGGGGAATGTGCGTCAGTGTTCAGTGTATAATCAGATGGGGAATGTGCGTCAGTTTTCAGTGTATAATCAGATGGGGAATGAGGGTCAGTGTTCAGTGTATAATCAGATGGGGAATGTGGGTCAGTGTTCAGTGTATAATCAGATGGGGAATGTGCGTCAGTGTTCAGTGTATAATCAGATGGGGAATGTGGGTCAGTGTTCAGTGTATAATCAGATGGGGAATGTGGGTCAGTGTTCAGTGTATAATCAGATGGGTAATGTGCGTCAGTGTTCAGTGTATAATCAGATGGGGAATGTGCGTCAGTGTTCAGTGTATAATCAGATGGGGAATGTGCGTCAGTGTTCAGTGTATAATCAGATGGGGAATGAGGGTCAGTGTTCACTGTATAATCAGATGGGGAATGTGCGTCAGTGTTCAGTGTATAATCAGATGGGGAATGTGGGTCAGTGTTCAGTGTATAATCAGATGGGGAATGAGGGTCAGTGTTCAGTGTATAATCAGATGGGGAATGTGGGTCAGTGTTCAGTGTAGAATCAGATGGGGAATGTGGGTCAGTGTTCAGTGTATAATCAGATGGGGAATGAGGGTCAGTGTTCAGTGTATAATCAGATGGGGAATGTGCGTCAGTGTTCAGTGTATAATCAGATGGGGAATGAGGGTCAGTGTTCTGTGTATAATCAGATGGGGAATGTGGGTCAGTGTTCAGTGTATAATCAGATGGGGAATGTGGGTCAGTGTTCAGTGTATAATGAGATGGGGAATGTGCGTCAGTGTTCAGTGTATAATCAGATGGGGAATGTGGGTCAGTGTTCAGTGTATAATCAGATGGGGAATGTGCGTCAGTGTTCAGTGTATAATGAGATGGGGAATGTGCGTCAGTGTTCAGTGTATAATCAGATGGGGAATGTGGGTCAGTGTTCAGTGTGTAATCAGATGGGGAATGAGGGTCAGTGTTCAGTGTATAATCAGATGGGGAATGTGGGTCAGTGTTCAGTGTATAATCAGATGGGGAATGTGCGTCAGTGTTCAGTGTATAATCAGATGGGGAATGTGCGTCAGTGTTCAGTGTATAATCAGATGGGGAATGTGCGTCAGTGTTCAGTGTATAATCAGATGGGGAATGAGGGTCAGTGTTCAGTGTATAATCAGATGGGGAATGTGGGTCAGTGTTCAGTGTATAATCAGATGGGGAATGTGGGTCAGTGTTCAGTGTATAATCAGATGGGGAATGAGGGTCAGTGTTCAGTGTATAATCAGATGGGGAATGTGGGTCAGTGTTCAGTGTATAATCAGATGGGGAATGTGCGTCAGTGTTCAGTGTATAATCAGATGGGGAATGTGGGTCAGTGTTCAGTGTATAATCAGATGGGGAATGAGGGTCAGTGTTCAGTGTATAATCAGATGGGGAATGTGGGTCAGTGTTCAGTGTATAATCAGATGGGGAATGTGCGTCAGTGTTCAGTGTATAATCAGATGGGGAATGAGGGTCAGTGTTCAGTGTATAATCAGATGGGGAATGTGGGTCAGTGTTCAGTGTATAATCAGATGGGGAATGAGGGTCAGTGTTCAGTGTATAATCAGATGGGGAATGTGGGTCAGTGTTCAGTGTATAATCAGATGGGGAATGTGCGTCAGTGTTCAGTGTATAATCAGATGGGGAATGTGCGTCAGTGTTCAGTGTATAATCAGATGGGGAATGAGGGTCAGTGTTCAGTGTATAATCAGATGGGGAATGTGGGTCAGTGTTCAGTGTATAATCAGATGGGGAATGTGCGTCAGTGTTCAGTGTATAATCAGATGGGGAATGTGGGTCAGTGTTCAGTGTATAATCAGATGGGGAATGTGGGTCAGTGTTCAGTGTATAATCAGATGGGTAATGTGCGTCAGTGTTCAGTGTATAATCAGATGGGGAATGTGCGTCAGTGTTCAGTGTATAATCAGATGGGGAATGTGCGTCAGTGTTCAGTGTATAATCAGATGGGGAATGAGGGTCAGTGTTCAGTGTATAATCAGATGGGGAATGTGCGTCAGTGTTCAGTGTATAATCAGATGGGGAATGTGGGTCAGTGTTCAGTGTATAATCAGATGGGAAATGAGGGTCAGTGTTCAGTGTATAATCAGATGGGGAATGTGGGTCAGTGTTCAGTGTGCAAACACTCGGGGCATGTGGATCAGTGTTCAATGCATAAAAAGTAGGAGCCTGTGGGTCTGTGTTCAATGTATAATCAGATGGGGAATGTGGGTCAGTGTTCAGTGTGTAATCAGAAGGGGAATGTGGGTCAGTGTTCAGTGTATAATCAGACGGGGAATGTGGGTCACTGTTCAGTGTATAATCAGATGGGGAATGTGGGTCAGTGTTCAGTGTATAATCAGATGGGTAATGTGCGTCAGTGTTCAGTGTATAATCAGATGGGGAATGTGCGTCAGTGTTCAGTGTATAATCAGATGGGGAATGTGCGTCAGTGTTCAGTGTATAATCAGATGGGGAATGAGGGTCAGTGTTCAGTGTATAATCAGATGGGGAATGTGCGTCAGTGTTCAGTGTATAATCAGATGGGGAATGTGGGTCAGTGTTCAGTGTATAATCAGATGGGAAATGAGGGTCAGTGTTCAGTGTATAATCAGAAGGGGAATGAGGGTCAGTGTTCAGTGTGTAATCAGATGGGGAATGTGCGTCAGTGTTCAGTGTATAATCAGATGGGGAATGTGGGTCAGTGTTCAGTGTATAATCAGAAGGGGAATGAGGGTCAGTGTTCAGTGTGTAATCAGATGGGGAATGTGGGTCAGTGTTCAGTGTATAATCAGATGGGGAATGTGGGTCAGTGTTCAGTGTATAATCAGAAGGGGACTGAGGGTCAGTGTTCAGTGTGTAATCAGATGGGGAATGAGGGTCAGTGTTCAGTGTATAATCAGATGGGGAATGTGGGTCAGTGTTCAGTGTATAATCAGATGGGGAATGTGGGTCAGTGTTCAGTGTATAATCAGAAGGGGACTGAGGGTCAGTGTTCAGTGTGTAATCAGATGGGGAATGTGGGTCAGTGTTCAGTGTATAATCAGATGGGGAATGTGGGTCAGTGTTCAGTGTATAATCAGAAGGGGACTGAGGGTCAGTGTTCAGTGTGTAATCAGATGGGGAATGAGGGTCAGTGTTCAGTGTATAATCAGATGGGGAATGTGGGTCAGTGTTCAGTGTATAATCAGATGGGGAATGAGGGTCAGTGTTCAATGTATAATCAGATGGGGAATGAGGGTCAGTGTGCAGTGTATAATCAGATGGGGAATGTGGGTCAGTGTTCAGTGTATAATCAGATGGGGAATGTGCGTCAGTGTTCAGTGTATAATCAGATGGGGAATGTGGGTCAGTGTTCAGTGTATAATCAGATGGGGAATGTGCGTCAGTGTTCAGTGTATAATCAGATGGGGAATGTGGGTCAGTGTTCAGTGTATAATCAGATGGGGAATGTGGGTCAGTGTTCAGTGTATAATCAGATGGGGAATGTGCGTCAGTGTTCAGTGTATAATCAGATGGGGAATGTGGGTCAGTGTTCAGTGTATAATCAGAAGGGGAATGAGGGTCAGTGTTCAGTGTGTAATCAGATGGGGAATGTGCGTCAGTGTTCAGTGTATAATCAGAAGGGGACTGAGGGTCAGTGTTCACTGTGTAATCAGATGGGGAATGAGGGTCAGTGTTCAGTGTATAATCAGATGGGGAATGTGGGTCAGTGTTCAGTGTATAATCAGATGGGGAATGTGGGTCAGTGTTCAGTGTATAATCAGAAGGGGACTGAGGGTCAGTGTTCAGTGTGTAATCAGATGGGGAATGAGGGTCAGTGTTCAGTGTATAATCAGATGGGGAATGAGGGTCAGTGTTCAGTGTATAATCAGACGGGGAATGTGCGTCAGTGTTCAGTGTATAATCAGATGGGGAATGTGGGTCAGTGTTCAGTGGATAAACACGAGGGGCATGTGGGTCAGTGTTTAGTGAATAATCAGATGGGGAATGTGGGTCAGTGTTCAGTGGATAAACACGAGGGGCATGTAGGTCAGTGTTCAGTGAATAATCAGATGGGGAATGAGGGTCAGTGTTCAGTGTATCAACACTGGGGGCATGTGGGTCAGTGTTCAGTGCATAAACACTGGGGGCATGTGGGTCAGTGTTCAGTGTATAATCAGATGGGGAATGTGGGTCAATGTTCAGTGTATAAACACTAGGGGCATGTGGCTCAGTGTTCAGTGTATCAACACTGGGGGCATGTGGGTCAGTGTTCAGTGCATAAACACTGGGGGCATGTGGGTCAGTGTTCAGTGGATAAACACGAGGGGCATGTGGGTCAGTGTTCAGTGTATAATCAGATGGGGATGTGGGTCAGTGTTCAGTGGATAATCAGATGGGGAATGTGGGTCAGTGTTCAGTGTATAATCAGATGGGGATGTGGGTCAGTGTTCAGTGGATAATCAGATGGGGAATGTGGGTCAGTGTTCAGTGTATAATCAGATGGGGAATGTGGGTCAGTGTTCAGTGTATAATCAGATGGGGATGTGGGTCAGTGTTCAGTGTATAATCAGATGGGGATGTGGGTCAGTGTTCAGTGGATGATCAGATGGGGAATGTGGGTCAGTGTTCAGTGGATAATCAGATGGGGATTTGGGTCAGTGTTCAGTGTATAATCAGATGGGGATGTGGGTCAGTGTTCAGTGTATAATCAGATGGGGAATGTGGGTCAGTGTTCAGTGTATAATCAGATGGGGATGTGGGTCAGTGTTCAGTGGATAATCAGATGGGGATGTGGGTCAGTGTTCAGTGTATAATCAGATGGGGATGTGGGTCAGTGTTCAGTGTATAATCAGATGGAGAATGTGGGTCAGTGTTCAGTGGATAATCAGATGGAGAATGTGGGTCAGTGTTCAATGTATAATCAGATGGGGAATGTGGGTCAGGGTTCAGTGTATAATCAGATGGGGATGTGGGTCAGTGTTCAGTGTATAATCAGATGGGGATGTGGGTCAGTGTTCAGTGTATAATCAGATGGGGATGTGGGTCAGTGTTCAGTGTATAATCAGATGGGGATGTGGGTCAGTGTTCAGTGGATAATCAGATGGGGAATGTGGGTCAGTGCTCAGTGAATAATCAGATGGAGAATGTGGGTCAGTGTTCAGTGGATAATCAGATGGGGAATGTGGGTCAGTGTTCAGTGTTTAATCAGATGGAGAATGTGGGTCAGTGTTCAGTGGATAATCAGATGGGGAATGTGGGTCAGTGTTCAGTGTATAATCAGATGGGGAATGTGGGTCAGTGTTCAGTGTATAATCAGATGGGGAATGTGGGTCAGTGTTCAGTGTATAAACACTAGGGGCATGTGGGTCAGTGTTCAGTGTATCAACACTGGGGGGATGTGGGTCAGTGTTCAGTGTAAAAACACTCGGGGCATGTGGGTCAGTGTTCAGTGTATAATCAGATGGGGAATGTGGCTCAGTTGTCAGTGTATAAACACTAGTGGCATGTGGGTCAGGATTCAGTGTATAATCAGATGGGTAATGTGGGTCAGTGGTCAGTGTGTAATCAGATGGGGAATGTGGGTCAGTGTTCAGTGTATAAACACTAGGGGCATGTGGGTCAGTGTTCAGTGCATAATCAGATGGGGAATGTGGGTCAGTGTTCAGTGCATAATCAGATGGGGAATGTGGGTCAGTGTTCAGTGGATAATCAGATGGGGAATGTGTGTCAGTGTTCAGTGCATAATCAGATGGGGAATGTGGGTCAGTGTTCAGTGTATAATCAGATGGGGAATGTGGGTCAGTGTTCAGTGCATAATCAGATGGGGAATGTGGGTCAGTGTTCAGTGCATAATCAGATGGGGAATGTGGGTCAGTGTTCAGTGCATAATCAGATGGGGAATGTGGGTCAGTGTTCAGTGCATAATCAGATGGGGAATGTGGGTCAGTGTTCAGTGTATAATCAGAAGGGGAATGTGGGTCAGTGTTCACTGGATAATCAGGTGGGGAATGTGGGTCAGTGTTCAGTGTATAATCAGAAGGGGAATGTGGGTCCGTGTTCAGTGTGCAAACACTAGGGGCATGTGGATCAGTGTTCAGTGCATAAAAACTAGGGGCATGTGGGTCAGTGTTCAGTGTATAATCAGATGGGGAATGTGGGTCAGTGTTCACTGGATAATCAGGTGGGGAATGTGGGTCAGTGTTCAGTGTATAATCAGACGGGGAATGTGGGTCAGTGTTCAGTGTATAATCAGACGGGGAATGTGGGTCAGTGTTCAGTGTATAATCAGACGGGGAATGTGGGTCAGTGTTCAGTGTATAATCAGACGGGGAATGTGGGTCAGTGTTCAGTGTATAATCAGACGGGTAATGTGGGTCAGTGTTCACTGTATAATCAGAGGGGGAATGTGGGTCAGTGTTCAGTGTATAATCAGACGGGGAATGTGGGTCAGTGTTCAGTGTGCAAACGCTAGGGGCATGTGGATCAGTGTTCAATGCATAAAAACTAGGGGCATGTGGGTCAGTGTTCAATGTATAATCAGATGGGGAATGTGGGTCAGTGTTCAGTGTATAATCAGACGGGGAATGTGGGTCAGTGTTCAGTGTATAATCAGACGGGGAATGTGGGTCAGTGTTCACTGTATAATAGATGGGGAATGTGGGTCAGTGTTCAGTGTATAATCAGACGGGGAATGTGGGTCAGTGTTCAGTGCATAATCAGATGGGGAATGTGCGTCAGTGTTCAGTGTATAATCAGATGGGGAATGTGGGTCAGTGTTCAGTGTATAAACACTAGGGGCATGTGGGTCAGTGTTCAGTGTATAAACACTCTGGGCATGTGGGTCAGTGTTCAGTGTATAAACACGAGGGGCATGTGGGTCAGTGTTCCGTGTTTAATCAGATGGGGAATGTGGGTCAGTGTTCAGTGTATAAACACTGGGGGCATGTGGGTCAGTGTTCAGTGTATCAACACTGGGGGCATGTGGGTCAGTGTTCAGTGTCTAATCAGATGGGGAATGTGGGTCAGTGTTCAGTGTATAAACACTGGGGGCATGTGGGTCAGTGTTCAGTGTATCAACACTGGGGGCATGTGGGTCAGTGTTCAGTGGATAAACACGAGGGGCATGTGGGTCAGTGTTCAGTGTATAATCAGATGGGGAATGTGGGTCAGTGTTCAGTGTATAATCAGATGGGGAATGAGGGTCAGTGTTCAGTGTATAATCAGATGGGGAATGTGCGTCAGTGTTCAGTGTATAATCAGATGGGGAATGTGGGTCAGTGTTCAGTGTTTTATCAGATGGGGAATGAGGGTCAGTGTTCAGTGTATAATCAGATGGGGAATGTGGGTCAGTGTTCAGTGTATAATCAGAAGGGGACTGAGGGTCAGTGTTCAGTGTGTAATCAGATGGGGAATGAGGGTCAGTGTTCAGTGTATAATCAGATGGGGAATGTGGGTCAGTGTTCAGTGTATAATCAGATGGGGAATGAGGGTCAGTGTTCAATGTATAATCAGATGGGGAATGAGGGTCAGTGTGCAGTGTATAATCAGATGGGGAATGTGGGTCAGTGTTCAGTGTATAATCAGATGGGGAATGTGCGTCAGTGTTCAGTGTATAATCAGATGGGGAATGTGGGTCAGTGTTCAGTGTATAATCAGATGGGGAATGTGCGTCAGTGTTCAGTGTATAATCAGATGGGGAATGTGGGTCAGTGTTCAGTGTATAATCAGATGGGGAATGTGGGTCAGTGTTCAGTGTATAATCAGATGGGGAATGTGCGTCAGTGTTCAGTGTATAATCAGATGGGGAATGTGGGTCAGTGTTCAGTGTATAATCAGAAGGGGAATGAGGGTCAGTGTTCAGTGTGTAATCAGATGGGGAATGTGCGTCAGTGTTCAGTGTATAATCAGAAGGGGACTGAGGGTCAGTGTTCACTGTGTAATCAGATGGGGAATGAGGGTCAGTGTTCAGTGTATAATCAGATGGGGAATGTGGGTCAGTGTTCAGTGTATAATCAGATGGGGAATGTGGGTCAGTGTTCAGTGTATAATCAGAAGGGGACTGAGGGTCAGTGTTCAGTGTGTAATCAGATGGGGAATGAGGGTCAGTGTTCAGTGTATAATCAGATGGGGAATGAGGGTCAGTGTTCAGTGTATAATCAGACGGGGAATGTGCGTCAGTGTTCAGTGTATAATCAGATGGGGAATGTGGGTCAGTGTTCAGTGGATAAACACGAGGGGCATGTGGGTCAGTGTTTAGTGAATAATCAGATGGGGAATGTGGGTCAGTGTTCAGTGGATAAACACGAGGGGCATGTAGGTCAGTGTTCAGTGAATAATCAGATGGGGAATGAGGGTCAGTGTTCAGTGTATCAACACTGGGGGCATGTGGGTCAGTGTTCAGTGCATAAACACTGGGGGCATGTGGGTCAGTGTTCAGTGTATAATCAGATGGGGAATGTGGGTCAATGTTCAGTGTATAAACACTAGGGGCATGTGGGTCAGTGTTCAGTGTATCAACACTGGGGGCATGTGGGTCAGTGTTCAGTGCATAAACACTGGGGGCATGTGGGTCAGTGTTCAGTGGATAAACACGAGGGGCATGTGGGTCAGTGTTCAGTGTATAATCAGATGGGGATGTGGGTCAGTGTTCAGTGGATAATCAGATGGGGAATGTGGGTCAGTGTTCAGTGTATAATCAGATGGGGATGTGGGTCAGTGTTCAGTGGATAATCAGATGGGGAATGTGGGTCAGTGTTCAGTGTATAATCAGATGGGGAATGTGGGTCAGTGTTCAGTGTATAATCAGATGGGGATGTGGGTCAGTGTTCAGTGTATAATCAGATGGGGATGTGGGTCAGTGTTCAGTGGATGATCAGATGGGGAATGTGGGTCAGTGTTCAGTGGATAATCAGATGGGGATTTGGGTCAGTGTTCAGTGTATAATCAGATGGGGATGTGGGTCAGTGTTCAGTGTATAATCAGATGGGGAATGTGGGTCAGTGTTCAGTGTATAATCAGATGGGGATGTGGGTCAGTGTTCAGTGGATAATCAGATGGGGATGTGGGTCAGTGTTCAGTGTATAATCAGATGGGGATGTGGGTCAGTGTTCAGTGTATAATCAGATGGAGAATGTGGGTCAGTGTTCAGTGGATAATCAGATGGAGAATGTGGGTCAGTGTTCAATGTATAATCAGATGGGGAATGTGGGTCAGGGTTCAGTGTATAATCAGATGGGGATGTGGGTCAGTGTTCAGTGTATAATCAGATGGGGATGTGGGTCAGTGTTCAGTGTATAATCAGATGGGGATGTGGGTCAGTGTTCAGTGTATAATCAGATGGGGATGTGGGTCAGTGTTCAGTGGATAATCAGATGGGGAATGTGGGTCAGTGCTCAGTGAATAATCAGATGGAGAATGTGGGTCAGTGTTCAGTGGATAATCAGATGGGGAATGTGGGTCAGTGTTCAGTGTTTAATCAGATGGAGAATGTGGGTCAGTGTTCAGTGGATAATCAGATGGGGAATGTGGGTCAGTGTTCAGTGTATAATCAGATGGGGAATGTGGGTCAGTGTTCAGTGTATAATCAGATGGGGAATGTGGGTCAGTGTTCAGTGTATAAACACTAGGGGCATGTGGGTCAGTGTTCAGTGTATCAACACTGGGGGGATGTGGGTCAGTGTTCAGTGTAAAAACACTCGGGGCATGTGGGTCAGTGTTCAGTGTATAATCAGATGGGGAATGTGGCTCAGTTGTCAGTGTATAAACACTAGTGGCATGTGGGTCAGGATTCAGTGTATAATCAGATGGGTAATGTGGGTCAGTGGTCAGTGTGTAATCAGATGGGGAATGTGGGTCAGTGTTCAGTGTATAAACACTAGGGGCATGTGGGTCAGTGTTCAGTGCATAATCAGATGGGGAATGTGGGTCAGTGTTCAGTGCATAATCAGATGGGGAATGTGGGTCAGTGTTCAGTGGATAATCAGATGGGGAATGTGTGTCAGTGTTCAGTGCATAATCAGATGGGGAATGTGGGTCAGTGTTCAGTGTATAATCAGATGGGGAATGTGGGTCAGTGTTCAGTGCATAATCAGATGGGGAATGTGGGTCAGTGTTCAGTGCATAATCAGATGGGGAATGTGGGTCAGTGTTCAGTGCATAATCAGATGGGGAATGTGGGTCAGTGTTCAGTGCATAATCAGATGGGGAATGTGGGTCAGTGTTCAGTGTATAATCAGAAGGGGAATGTGGGTCAGTGTTCACTGGATAATCAGGTGGGGAATGTGGGTCAGTGTTCAGTGTATAATCAGAAGGGGAATGTGGGTCCGTGTTCAGTGTGCAAACACTAGGGGCATGTGGATCAGTGTTCAGTGCATAAAAACTAGGGGCATGTGGGTCAGTGTTCAGTGTATAATCAGATGGGGAATGTGGGTCAGTGTTCACTGGATAATCAGGTGGGGAATGTGGGTCAGTGTTCAGTGTATAATCAGACGGGGAATGTGGGTCAGTGTTCAGTGTATAATCAGACGGGGAATGTGGGTCAGTGTTCAGTGTATAATCAGACGGGGAATGTGGGTCAGTGTTCAGTGTATAATCAGACGGGGAATGTGGGTCAGTGTTCAGTGTATAATCAGACGGGTAATGTGGGTCAGTGTTCACTGTATAATCAGATGGGGAATGTGGGTCAGTGTTCAGTGTATAATCAGACGGGGAATGTGGGTCAGTGTTCAGTGTGCAAACGCTAGGGGCATGTGGATCAGTGTTCAATGCATAAAAACTAGGGGCATGTGGGTCAGTGTTCAATGTATAATCAGATGGGGAATGTGGGTCAGTGTTCAGTGTATAATCAGACGGGGAATGTGGGTCAGTGTTCAGTGTATAATCAGACGGGGAATGTGGGTCAGTGTTCACTGTATAATAGATGGGGAATGTGGGTCAGTGTTCAGTGTATAATCAGACGGGGAATGTGGGTCAGTGTTCAGTGCATAATCAGATGGGGAATGTGCGTCAGTGTTCAGTGTATAATCAGATGGGGAATGTGGGTCAGTGTTCAGTGTATAAACACTAGGGGCATGTGGGTCAGTGTTCAGTGTATAAACACTCTGGGCATGTGGGTCAGTGTTCAGTGTATAAACACGAGGGGCATGTGGGTCAGTGTTCCGTGTTTAATCAGATGGGGAATGTGGGTCAGTGTTCAGTGTATAAACACTGGGGGCATGTGGGTCAGTGTTCAGTGTATCAACACTGGGGGCATGTGGGTCAGTGTTCAGTGTCTAATCAGATGGGGAATGTGGGTCAGTGTTCAGTGTATAAACACTGGGGGCATGTGGGTCAGTGTTCAGTGTATCAACACTGGGGGCATGTGGGTCAGTGTTCAGTGGATAAACACGAGGGGCATGTGGGTCAGTGTTCAGTGTATAATCAGATGGGGAATGTGGGTCAGTGTTCAGTGTATAATCAGATGGGGAATGAGGGTCAGTGTTCAGTGTATAATCAGATGGGGAATGTGCGTCAGTGTTCAGTGTATAATCAGATGGGGAATGTGGGTCAGTGTTCAGTGTTTTATCAGATGGGGAATGAGGGTCAGTGTTCAGTGTATAATCAGATGGGGAATGTGCGTCAGTGTTCAGTGTATAATCAGATGGCGAATGTGGGTCAGTGTTCACTGTATAATCAGATGGGGAATGTGCGTCAGTGTTCAGTGGATAATCAGATGGGGAATGTGGGTCAGTGTTCAGTGTATAATCAGATGGGGAATGTGGGTCAGTGTTCAGTGTTTTATCAGATGGGGAATGAGGGGCAGTGTTCAGTGTATAATCAGATGGGGAATGTGCGTCAGTGTTCAGTGTATAATCAGATGGGGAATGTGGGTCAGTGTTCAGTGTATAATCAGATGGGGAATGTGGGTCAGTGTTCAGTGTTTTATCAGATGGGGAATGTGGGTCAGTGTTCAATGTATAATCAGATGGGGAATGTGGGTCAGTGTTCAGTGTATAATCAGATGGGGAATGAGGGTCAGTGTTCAGTGTATAAGCAGATGGGGAATGAAGGTCAGTGTTCAGTGTATAATAAGATGGGGAATGTGCGTCAGTGTTCAGTGTATAATCAGATGGGGAATGTGGGTCAGTGTTCAGTGTATAATCAGATGGGGAATGTGGGTCAGTGTTCAGTGTATAATCAGATGGGGAATGTGGGTCAGTGTTCAGTGTATAATCAGATGGGGAATGTGGGACAGTGTTCAGTGTATAATCAGATGGGGAATGAGGGTCAGTGTTCAGTGTATAATCAGATGGGGAATGTGCGTCAGTGTTCAGTGTATAATCAGATGGGGAATGTGGGTCAGTGTTCAGTGGATAATCAGATGGGGAATGTGGGTCAGTGTTCAGTGGATAATCAGATGGGGAATGTGCGTCAGTGTTCAGTGTATAATCAGATGGGGAATGTGGGTCAGTGTTCAATGTATAATCAGATGGGGAATGAGGGTCAGTGTTCAGTGTATAATCAGACGGGGAATGTGGGTCAGTGTTCAGTGTATAATCAGATGGGGAATGTGGGTCAGTGTTCAGTGTGTAATCAGATGGGGAATGAGGGTCAGTGTTCAGTGTATAAACAGATGGGAATGAGGGTCAGTGTTCAGTGTATAATCAGATGGGGAATGTGTGTCAGTGTTCAGTGTATAATCAGATGGGGAATGTGGGTCAGTGTTCAGTGTGTAATCAGATGGGGAATGAGGGTCAGTGTTCAGTGTATAATCAGATGGGGAATGTGTGTCAGTGTTCAGTGTATAATCAGAAGGGGAATGTGGGTCAGTGTACAGTGTGTAATCAGATGGGGAATGAGGGTCAGTGTTCAGTGTATAATCAGATGGGGAATGTGTGTCAGTGTTCAGTGTATAATCAGATGGGGAATGTGGGTCAGTGTTCAGTGTATAATCAGATGAGGAATGTGCGTCAGTGTTCAGTGTATAATCAGATGGGGAATGAGGGTCAGTGTTCAGTGTATAATCAGATGGGGAATGAGGGTCAGTGTTCAGTGTATAATCAGACGGGGAATGTGCGTCAGTGTTCAGTGGAAAATCAGATGGGGAATGTGGGTCAGTGTTCAGTGTATAATCAGATGAGGAATGTGCGTCAGTGTTCAGTGTATAATCAGATGGGGAATGTGGGTCAGTGTTCAGTGTATAATCAGATGGGGAATGAGGGTCAGTGTTCAGTGTATAATCAGACGGGGAATGTGCGTCAGTGTTCAGTGGATAATCAGATGGGGAATGTGGGTCAGTGTTCAGTGTATAATCAGATGGGGAATGTGGGTCAGTGTTCAGTGTGTAATCAGATGGGGAATGAGGGTCAGTGTTCAGTGTATAATCAGATGGGGAATGTGTGTCAGTGTTCAGTGTATAATCAGATGGGGAATGTGGGTCAGTGTTCAGTGTATAATCAGATGAGGAATGTGCGTCAGTGTTCAGTGTAAAATCAGACGGGGAATGTGCGTCAGTGTTCAGTGTATAATCAGATGGGGAATGTGGGTCTTTGTTCAGTGTGTAATCAGATGGGGAATGAGGGTCAGTGTTCAGTGTATAATCAGATGGGGAATGTGTGTCAGTGTTCAGTGTATAATCAGATGGGGAATGTGGGTCAGAGTTCAGTGTATAATCAGATGGGGAATGTGGGTCAGTGTTCAGTGTGTAATCAGATGGCGAATGTGGGTCAGTGTTCAATGTATAATCAGATGGGGAATGTGGGTCAGTGTTCAGTGTATAATCAGATGGGGAATGTGGGTCAGTGTTCAGTGTGTAATCAGATGGCGAATGTGGGTCAGTGTTCAATGTATAATCAGATGGGGAATGTGGGTCAGTGTTCAGTGTATAATCAGATGGGGAATGTGCGTCAGTGTTCAGTGTATAATCAGATGGGGAATGTGGGTCAGTGTTCAGTGGATAAACACGAGGGGCATGTGGGTCAGTGTTTAGTGAATAATCAGATGGGGAATGTGGGTTAGTGTTCAGTGTATAAACAATGGGGGCATGTGGGTCAGTGTTCAGTGGATAAACACGAGGGGCATGTAGGTCAGTGTTCAGTGAATAATCAGATGGGGAATGAGGGTCAGTGTTCAGTGTATCAACACTGGGGGGATGTGGGTCAGTGTTCAGTGCATAAACACTGGGGGCATGTGGGTCAGTGTTCAGTGTATAATCAGATGGGGAATCTGGGTCAATGTTCAGTGTATAAACACTAGGGGCATGTGGGTCAGTGTTCAGTGTATCAACACTGGGGGCATGTGCGTCAGTGTTCAGTGCATAAACACTGGGGGCATGTGGGTCAGTGTTCAGTGGATAAACACGAGGGGCATGTGGGTCAGTGTTCAGTGTATAATCAGATGGGGATGTGGGTCAGTGTTCAGTGGATAATCAGATGGGGAATGTGGGTCAGTGTTCAGTGTATAATCAGATGGGGATGTGGGTCAGTGTTCAGTGTATAATCAGATGGAGAATGTGGGTCAGTGTTCAGTGGATAATCAGATGGGGAATGTGGGTCAGTGTTCAGTGTATAAACACTAGGGGCATGTGGGTCAGTGTTCAGTGCATAATCAGATGGGGAATGTGGGTCAGTGTTCAGTGCATAATCAGATGGGGAATGTGGGTCAGTGTTCAGTGGATAATCAGATGGGGAATGTGTGTCAGTGTTCAGTGCATAATCAGATGGGGAATGTGGGTCAGTGTTCAGTGTATAATCAGATGGGGAATGTGGGTCAGTGTTCAGTGCATGATCAGATGGGGAATGTGGGTCAGTGTTCAGTGCATAATCAGATGGGGAATGTGGGTCAGTGTTCAGTGCATAATCAGATGGGGAATGTGGGTCAGTGTTCAGTGCATAATCAGATGGGGAATGTGGGTCAGTGTTCAGTGGATAATCAGATGGGGAATGTGGGTCAGTGTTCAGTGTATAATCAGACGGGGAATGTGGGTCAGTGTTCAGTGTATAATCAGACGGGGAATGTGGGTCAGTATTCATTGTATAATCAGATGGGGAATGTGGGTCAGTGTTCAGTGTATAATCAGACGGGGAATGTGGGTCAGTGTTCAGTGTATAATCAGACGGGGAATGTGGGTCAGTGTTCAGTGTATAATCAGATGGGGAATGTGGGTCAGTGTTCACTGGATGATCAGGTGGGGAATGTGGGTCAGTGTTCAGTGCATAATCAGGTGGGGAATGTGGGTCAGTGTTCAGTGTATAATCAGATGGGGAATGTGGGTCAGTGTTCAGTGTATAATCAGAAGGGGAATGTGGGTCAGTGTTCAGTGTATAATCAGACGGGGACTGTGGGTCAGTGTTCAGTGTATAATCAGAAGGGGAATGTGGGTCAGTGTTCAGTGCATAATCAGATGGGGAATGTGGGTCAGTGTTCAGTGTATAATCAGACGGGGAATGTGGGTCAGTGTTCAGTGTATAATCAGAAATGGACTGTGGGTCAGTGTTCAGTGCATAATCAGATGGGGAATGTGGGTCAGTGTTCAGTGTATAATCAGAAGGGGAATGTGGGTCAGTGTTCACTGGATAATCAGGTGGGGAATGTGGGTCAGTGTTCAGTGTATAATCAGAAGGGGAATGTGGGTCCGTGTTCAGTGTGCAAACACTAGGGGCATGTGGATCAGTGTTCAATGCATAAAAACTAGGGGCATGTTGGTCAGTGTTCAATGTATAATCAGATGGGGCATGTGGGTCAGTGTTCAGTGTATAATCAGACGGGGAATGTGGGTCAGTGTTCAGTGTATAATCAGACGGGGAATGTGGGTCAGTGTTCACTGTATAATAGATGGGGAATGTGGGTCAGTGTTCAGTGTATAATCAGACGGGGAATGTGGGTCAGTGTTCAGTGCATAATCAGATGGGGAATGTGGGTCAGTGTTCAGTGTATAAACACTAGGGGCATGTGGGTCAGTGTTCAGTGTATAAACACTGGGGGCATGTGGGTCAGTGTTCAGTGTATAAACACGAGGGGCATGTGGGTCAGTGTTCCGTGTTTAATCAGATGGGGAATGTGGGTCAGTGTTCAGTGTATAAACACTGGGGGCATGTGGGTCAGTGTTCAGTGTATCAACACTGGGGGCATGTGGGTCAGTGTTCAGTGTCTAATCAGATGGGGAATGTGGGTCAGTGTTCAGTGTATAAACACTGGGGGCATGTGGGTCAGTGTTCAGTGTATCAACACTGGGGGCATGTGGGTCAGTGTTCAGTGGATAAACACGAGGGGCATGTGGGTCAGTGTTCAGTGTATAATCAGATGGGGAATGTGGGTCAGTGTTCAGTGTATAATCAGATGGGGAATGAGGGTCAGTGTTCAGTGTATAATCAGATGGGGAATGTGCGTCAGTGTTCAGTGTATAATCAGATGGGGAATGTGGGTCAGTGTTCAGTGTTTTATCAGATGGGGAATGAGGGTCAGTGTTCAGTGTATAATCAGATGGGGAATGTGCGTCAGTGTTCAGTGTATAATCAGATGGCGAATGTGGGTCAGTGTTCACTGTATAATCAGATGGGGAATGTGCGTCAGTGTTCAGTGGATAATCAGATGGGGAATGTGGGTCAGTGTTCAGTGTATAATCAGATGGGGAATGTGGGTCAGTGTTCAGTGTTTTATCAGATGGGGAATGAGGGGCAGTGTTCAGTGTATAATCAGATGGGGAATGTGCGTCAGTGTTCAGTGTATAATCAGATGGGGAATGTGGGTCAGTGTTCAGTGTATAATCAGATGGGGAATGTGGGTCAGTGTTCAGTGTTTTATCAGATGGGGAATGTGGGTCAGTGTTCAATGTATAATCAGATGGGGAATGTGGGTCAGTGTTCAGTGTATAATCAGATGGGGAATGAGGGTCAGTGTTCAGTGTATAATCAGATGGGGAATGAAGGTCAGTGTTCAGTGTATAATAAGATGGGGAATGTGCGTCAGTGTTCAGTGTATAATCAGATGGGGAATGTGGGTCAGTGTTCAGTGTATAATCAGATGGGGAATGTGGGTCAGTGTTCAGTGGATAATCAGATGGGGAATGTGGGTCAGTGTTCAGTGTATAATCAGATGGGGAATGTGGGTCAGTGTTCAGTGTATAATCAGATGTGGAATGAGGGTCAGTGTTCAGTGTATAATCAGATGGGGAATGTGCGTCAGTGTTCAGTGTATAATCAGATGGGGAATGTGGGTCAGTGTTCAGTGGATAATCAGATGGGGAATGTGGGTCAGTGTTCAGTGGATAATCAGATGGGGAATGTGCGTCAGTGTTCAGTGTATAATCAGATGGGGAATGTGGGTCAGTGTTCAGTGTATAATCAGATGGGGAATGAGGGTCAGTGTTCAGTGTATAATCAGACGGGGAATGTGGGTCAGTGTTCAGTGTATAACCAGATGGGGAATGTGGGTCAGTGTTCAGTGTGTAATCAGATGGGGAATGAGGGTCAGTGTTCAGTGTATAATCAGATGGGGAATGTGTGTCAGTGTTCAGTGTATAATCAGATGGGGAATGTGGGTCAGTGTTCAGTGTATAATCAGATGAGGAATGTGCGTCAGTGTTCAGTGTATAATCAGATGGGGAATGAGGGTCAGTGTTCAGTGTATAATCAGATGGGAAATGAGGGTCAGTGTTCAGTGTATAATCAGACGGGGAATGAGCGTCAGTGTTCAGTGGATAATCAGATGGGGAATGTGGGTCAGTGTTCAGTGTATAATCAGATGAGGAATGTGCGTCAGTGTTCAGTGTATAATCAGATGGGGAATGTGGGTCAGTGTTCAGTGTATAATCAGATGGGGAATGAGGGTCAGTGTTCAGTGTATAATCAGAAGGGGAATGTGCGTCAGTGTTCAGTGGATAATCAGATGGGGAATGTGGGTCAGTGTTCAGTGTATAATCAGATGGGGATGTGGGTCAGTGTTCAGTGGATAATCAGATGGGGAATGTGGGTCAGTGTTCAGTGTATAATCAGATGGGGATGTGGGTCAGTGTTCAGTGTATAATCAGATGGGGATGTGGGTCAGTGTTCAGTGGATAATCAGATGGGGAATGTGGGTCAGTGTTCAGTGTATAATCAGATGGAGAATGTGGGTCAGTGTTCAGTGGATAATCAGATGGGGAATGTGGGTCAGTGTTCAGTGTTTAATCAGATGGAGAATGTGGGTCAGTGTTCAGTGGATAATCAGATGGGGAATGTGGGTCAGTGTTCAGTGTATAATCAGATGGGGATGTGGGTCAGTGTTCAGTGTATAATCAGATGGAGAATGTGGGTCAGTGTTCAGTGGATAATCAGATGGGGAATGTGGGTCAGTGTTCAGTGTATAATCAGATGGGGAATGTGGGTCAGTGTTCAGTGGATAATCAGATGGGGAATGTGGGTCAGTGTTCAGTGTTTAATCAGATGGAGAATGTGGGTCAGTGTTCAGTGGATAATCAGATGGGGAATGTGGGTCAGTGTTCAGTGTATAATCAGATGGGGATGTGGGTCAGTGTTCAGTGTATAATCAGATGGAGAATGTGGGTCAGTGTTCAGTGGATAATCAGATGGGAAATGTGGGTCAGTGTTCAGTGGATAATCAGATGGGGAATGTGGGTCAGTGTTCAGTGTATAATCAGATGGAGAATGTGGGTCAGTGTTCAGTGGATAATCAGATGGAGAATGTGGGTCAGTGTTCAGTGTATAATCAGATGGGGAATGTGGGTCAGTGTTCAGTGTATAATCAGATGGAGAATGTGGGTCAGTGTTCAGTGGATAATCAGATGGGGAATGTGGGTCAGTGTTCAGTGTTTAATCAGATGGAGAATGTGGGTCAGTGTTCAGTGGATAATCAGATGGGGAATGTGGGTCAGTGTTCAGTGTATAATCAGATGGGGATGTGGGTCAGTGTTCAGTGTATAATCAGATGGAGAATGTGGGTCAGTGTTCAGTGGATAATCAGATGGGGAATGTGGGTCAGTGTTCAGTGGATAATCAGATGGGGAATGCGGGTCAGTGTTCAGTGTATAATCAGATGGAGAATGTGGGTCAGTGTTCAGTGGATAATCAGATGGGGAATGTGGGTCAGTGTTCAGTGTTTAATCAGATGGAGAATGTGGGTCAGTGTTCAGTGGATAATCAGATGGGGATGTGGGTCAGTGTTCAGTGTATAATCAGATGGAGAATGTGGGTCAGTGTTCAGTGGATAATCAGATGGGGAATGTGGGTCAGTGTTCAGTGTATAATCAGATGGGGAATGTGGGTCAGGGTTCAGTGTATAAACACTAGGGGCATGTGGGTCAATGTTCAGTGTAAAATCTGATGGGGAATGTGGGTCAGTGTTCAGTGTATAATCAGATGGGGAATGTGGGTCAGTGTTCTGTGCAAAATCAGATGGGGAATGTGGGTCAGTGTTCAGTGTCTCATCAGATGGGGATGTGGGTCAGTGTTCAGTGTATAAACACTAGGGGCATGTGGGTCAGTGTTCAGTGTATCAACACTGGGGGGATGTGGGTCAGTGTTCAGTGTATAAACACTCGGGGCATGTGGGTCAGTGTTCAGTGTATAATCAGATGGGGAATGTGGCTCAGTTTTCAGTGTATAATCAGATGGGGAATGTGGGTCGGGGTTCAGTGTATAAACACTAGTGGCATGTGGGTCAGTGTTCAGTGCATAATCAGATGGGGAATGTGGGTCAGTATTCAGTGTATAATCAGATGGGGAATGTGGGTCAGGGTTCAGTGTATAAACACTAGTGGCATGTGGGTCAGTGTTCAGTGCATAATCAGATGGGGAATGTGGGTCAGTATTCAGTGTGGAATCAGATGGGGAATGTCGGTCAGTGTTCAGAGTATAATCAGATGGGGAATTTGGGTCAGTGTTCAGTGTAGAATCAGATGGGGAATGAGGGGCAGTGTTCAGTGTATAATCAGATGGGGAATGTGCGTCAGTGTTCAGTGTATAATCAGATGGGGAATGTGGGTCAGTGTTCAGTGTATAATCAGATGGGGAATGTGGGTCAGTGTTCAGTGTTTTATCAGATGGGGAATGTGGGTCAGTGTTCAATGTATAATCAGATGGGGAATGTGGGTCAGTGTTCAGTGTATAATCAGATGGGGAATGAGGGTCAGTGTTCAGTGTATAATCAGATGGGGAATGAAGGTCAGTGTTCAGTGTATAATAAGATGGGGAATGTGCGTCAGTGTTCAGTGTATAATCAGATGGGGAATGTGGGTCAGTGTTCAGTGTATAATCAGATGGGGAATGTGGGTCAGTGTTCAGTGTATAATCAGATGGGGAATGTGGGTCAGTGTTCAGTGTATAATCAGATGGGGAATGTGGGTCAGTGTTCAGTGTATAATCAGATGTGGAATGAGGGTCAGTGTTCAGTGTATAATCAGATGGGGAATGTGCGTCAGTGTTCAGTGTATAATCAGATGGGGAATGTGGGTCAGTGTTCAGTGGATAATCAGATGGGGAATGTGGGTCAGTGTTCAGTGGATAATCAGATGGGGAATGTGCGTCAGTGTTCAGTGTATAATCAGATGGGGAATGTGGGTCAGTGTTCAGTGTATAATCAGATGGGGAATGTGGGTCAGTGTTCAGTGTATAATCAGACGGGGAATGTGGGTCAGTGTTCAGTGTATAACCAGATGGGGAATGTGGGTCAGTGTTCAGTGTGTAATCAGATGGGGAATGAGGGTCAGTGTTCAGTGTATAAACAGATGGGGAATGAGGGTCAGTGTTCAGTGTATAATCAGATGGGGAATGTGTGTCAGTGTTCAGTGTATAATCAGATGGGGAATGTGGGTCAGTGTTCAGTGTGTAATCAGATGGGGAATGAGGGTCAGTGTTCAGTGTATAATCAGATGGGGAATGTGTGTCAGTGTTCAGTGTATAATCAGATGGGGAATGTGGGTCAGTGTTCAGTGTGTAATCAGATGGGGAATGAGGGTCAGTGTTCAGTGTATAATCAGATGGGGAATGTGTGTCAGTGTTCAGTGTATAATCAGAAGGGGAATGTGGGTCAGTGTTCAGTGTATAATCAGATGAGGAATGTGCGTCAGTGTTCAGTGTATAATCAGATGGGGAATGAGGGTCAGTGTTCAGTGTATAATCAGATGGGGAATGAGGGTCTGTGTTCAGTGTATAATCAGACGGGGAATGTGCGTCAGTGTTCAGTGGATAATCAGATGGGGAATGTGCGTCAGTGTTCAGTGGATAATCAGATGGGGAATGTGGGTCAGTGTTCAGTGTATAATCAGATGGGGAATGTGGGTCAGTGTTCAGTGTGTAATCAGATGGGGAATGAGGGTCAGTGTTCAGTGTATAATCAGATGGGGAATGTGTGTCAGTGTTCAGTGTATAATCAGATGGGGAATGTGGGTCAGTGTTCAGTGTATAATCAGATGAGGAATGTGCGTCAGTGTTCAGTGTATAATCAGATGGGGAATGAGGGTCAGTGTTCAGTGTATAATCAGACGGGGAATGTGCGTCAGTGTTCAGTGTATAATCAGATGGGGAATGTGGGTCAGTGTTCAGTGTGTAATCAGATGGGGAATGAGGGTCAGTGTTCAGTGTATAATCAGATGGGGAATGTGTGTCAGTGTTCAGTGTATAATCAGATGGGGAATGTGGGTCAGTGTTCAGTGTATAATCAGATGGGGAATGTGGGTCAGTGTTCAGTGTGTAATCAGATGGCGAATGTGGGTCAGTGTTCAATGTATAATCAGATGGGGAATGTGGGTCAGTGTTCAGTGTATAATCAGATGGGGAATGTGGGTCAGTGTTCAGTGTGTAATCAGATGGCGAATGTGGGTCAGTGTTCAATGTATAATCAGATGGGGAATGTGGGTCAGTGTTCAGTGTATAATCAGATGGGGAATGTGCGTCAGTGTTCAGTGTATAATCAGATGGGGAATGTGGGTCAGTGTTCAGTGGATAAACACGAGGGGCATGTGGGTCAGTGTTTAGTGAATAATCAGATGGGGAATGTGGGTCATTGTTCAGTGTATAAACAATGGGGGCATGTGGGTCAGTGTTCAGTGGATAAACACGAGGGGCATGTAGGTCAGTGTTCAGTGAATAATCAGATGGGGAATGAGGGTCAGTGTTCAGTGTATCAACACTGGGGGGATCTGGGTCAGTGTTCAGTGCATAAACACTGGGGGCATGTGGGTCAGTGTTCAGTGTATAATCAGATGGGGAATGTGGGTCAATGTTCAGTGTATAAACACTAGGGGCATGTGGGTCAGTGTTCAGTGTATCAACACTGGGGGCATGTGGGTCAGTGTTCAGTGCATAAACACTGGGGGCATGTGGGTCAGTGTTCAGTGTATAATCAGATGGGGAATGTGGGTCAATGTTCAGTGTATAAACACTAGGGGCATGTGGGTCAGTGTTCAGTGTATCAACACTGGGGGCATGTGGGTCAGTGTTCAGTGCATAAACACTGGGGGCATGTGGGTCAGTGTTCAGTGGATAAACACGAGGGGCATGTGGGTCAGTGTTCAGTGTATAATCAGATGGGGATGTGGGTCAGTGTTCAGTGGATAATCAGATGGGGAATGTGGGTCAGTGTTCATATTATAATCAGATGGGGAATGAGGGGCAGTGTTCAGTGTATAATCAGATGGGGAATGTGCGTCAGTGTTCAGTGTATAATCAGATGGGGAATGTGGGTCAGTGTTCAGTGTATAATCAGATGGGGAATGTGGGTCAGTGTTCAGTGTTTTATCAGATGGGGAATGTGGGTCAGTGTTCAATGTATAATCAGATGGGGAATGTGGGTCAGTGTTCAGTGTATAATCAGATGGGGAATGAGGGTCAGTGTTCAGTGTATAATCAGATGGGGAATGAAGGTCAGTGTTCAGTGTATAATAAGATGGGGAATGTGCGTCAGTGTTCAGTGTATAATCAGATGGGGAATGTGGGTCAGTGTTCAGTGTATAATCAGATGGGGAATGTGGGTCAGTGTTCAGTGTATAATCAGATGGGGAATGTGGGTCAGTGTTCAGTGTATAATCAGATGGGGAATGTGGGTCAGTGTTCAGTGTATAATCAGATGTGGAATGAGGGTCAGTGTTCAGTGTATAATCAGATGGGGAATGTGCGTCAGTGTTCAGTGTATAATCAGATGGGGAATGTGGGTCAGTGTTCAGTGGATAATCAGATGGGGAATGTGGGTCAGTGTTCAGTGGATAATCAGATGGGGAATGTGCGTCAGAGTTCAGTGTATAATCAGATGGGGAATGTGGGTCAGTGTTCAGTGTATAATCAGATGGGGAATGTGGGTCAGTGTTCAGTGTATAATCAGACGGGGAATGTGGGTCAGTGTTCAGTGTATAACCAGATGGGGAATGTGGGTCAGTGTTCAGTGTGTAATCAGATGGGGAATGAGGGTCAGTGTTCAGTGTATAAACAGATGGGGAATGAGGGTCAGTGTTCAGTGTATAATCAGATGGGGAATGTGTGTCAGTGTTCAGTGTATAATCAGATGGGGAATGTGGGTCAGTGTTCTGTGTGTAATCAGATGGGGAATGAGGGTCAGTGTTCAGTGTATAATCAGATGGGGAATGTGTGTCAGTGTTCAGTGTATAATCAGATGGGGAATGTGGGTCAGTGTTCAGTGTGTAATCAGATGGGGAATGAGGGTCAGTGTTCAGTGTATAATCAGATGGGGAATGTGTGTCAGTGTTCAGTGTATAATCAGATGGGGAATGTGGGTCAGTGTTCAGTGTATAATCAGATGAGGAATGTGCGTCAGTGTTCAGTGTATAATCAGATGGGGAATGAGGGTCAGTGTTCAGTGTATAATCAGATGGGGAATGAGGGTCAGTGTTCAGTGTATAATCAGACGGGGAATGTGCGTCAGTGTTCAGTGGATAATCAGATGGGGAATGTGGGTCAGTGTTCAGTGTATAATCAGATGAGGAATGTGCGTCAGTGTTCAGTGTATAATCGGATGGGGAATGAGGGTCAGTGTTCAGTGTATAATCAGAAGGGGAATGTGCGTCAGTGTTCAGTGGATAATCAGATGGGGAATGTGGGTCAGTGTTCAGTGTATAATCAGATGGGGAATGTGGGTCAGTGTTCAGTGTGTAATCAGATGGGGAATGAGGGTCAGTGTTCAGTGTATAATCAGATGGGGAATGTGTGTCAGTGTTCAGTGTATAATCAGATGGGGAATGTGGGTCAGTGTTCAGTGTATAATCAGATGAGGAATGTGCGTCAGTGTTCAGTGTATAATCAGATGGGGAATGAGGGTCAGTGTTCAGTGTATAATCAGACGGGGAATGTGCGTCAGTGTTCAGTGTATAATCAGATGGGGAATGTGGGTCAGTGTTCAGTGTGTAATCAGATGGGGAATGAGGGTCAGTGTTCAGTGTATAATCAGATGGGGAATGTGTGTCAGTGTTCAGTGTATAATCAGATGGGGAATGTGGGTCAGTGTTCAGTGTATAATCAGATGGGGAATGTGGGTCAGTGTTCAGTGTGTAATCAGATGGCGAATGTGGGTCAGTGTTCAGTGTGTAATCAGATGGCGAATGTGGGTCAGTGTTCAATGTATAATCAGATGGGGAATGTGGGTCAGTGTTCAGTGTATAATCAGATGGGGAATGTGCGTCAGTGTTCAGTGTATAATCAGATGGGGAATGTGGGTCAGTGTTCAGTGGATAAACACGAGGGGCATGTGGGTCAGTGTTTAGTGAATAATCAGATGGGGAATGTGGGTCATTGTTCAGTGTATAAACAATGGGGGCATGTGGGTCAGTGTTCAGTGGATAAACACGAGGGGCATGTAGGTCAGTGTTCAGTGAATAATCAGATGGGGAATGAGGGTCAGTGTTCAGTGTATCAACACTGGGGGGATCTGGGTCAGTGTTCAGTGCATAAACACTGGGGGCATGTGGGTCAGTGTTCAGTGTATAATCAGATGGGGAATGTGGGTCAATGTTCAGTGTATAAACACTAGGGGCATGTGGGTCAGTGTTCAGTGTATCAACACTGGGGGCATGTGGGTCAGTGTTCAGTGCATAAACACTGGGGGCATGTGGGTCAGTGTTCAGTGGATAAACACGAGGGGCATGTGGGTCAGTGTTCAGTGTATAATCAGATGGGGATGTGGGTCAGTGTTCAGTGGATAATCAGATGGGGAATGTGGGTCAGTGTTCAGTGTATAATCAGATGGGGATGTGGGTCAGTGTTCAGTGTATAATCAGATGGAGAATGTGGGTCAGTGTTCAGTGGATAATCAGATGGAGAATGTGGGTCAGTGTTCAGTGTATAATCAGATGGGGAATGTGGGTCAGGGTTCAGTGTATAATCAGATGGGGATGTGGGTCAGTGTTCAGTGGATAATCAGATGGGGAATGTGGGTCAGTGTTCAGTGTATAATCAGATGGGGATGTGGGTCAGTGTTCAGTGTATAATCAGATGGGGATGTGGGTCAGTGTTCAGTGGATAATCAGATGGGGAATGTGGGTCAGTGTTCAGTGTATAATCAGATGGAGAATGTGGGTCAGTGTTCAGTGGATAATCAGATGGGGAATGTGGGTCAGTGTTCAGTGTTTAATCAGATGGAGAATGTGGGTCAGTGTTCAGTGGATAATCAGATGGGGAATGTGGGTCAGTGTTCAGTGTATAATCAGATGGGGATGTGGGTCAGTGTTCAGTGTATAATCAGATGGAGAATGTGGGTCAGTGTTCAGTGGATAATCAGATGGGGAATGTGGGTCAGTGTTCAGTGTATAATCAGATGGGGAATGTGGGTCAGTGTTCAGTGGATAATCAGATGGGGAATGTGGGTCAGTGTTCAGTGTTTAATCAGATGGAGAATGTGGGTCAGTGTTCAGTGGATAATCAGATGGGGAATGTGGGTCAGTGTTCAGTGTATAATCAGATGGGGATGTGGGTCAGTGTTCAGTGTATAATCAGATGGAGAATGTGGGTCAGTGTTCAGTGGATAATCAGATGGGGAATGTGGGTCAGTGTTCAGTGGATAATCAGATGGGGAATGTGGGTCAGTGTTCAGTGTATAATCAGATGGAGAATGTGGGTCAGTGTTCAGTGGATAATCAGATGGAGAATGTGGGTCAGTGTTCAGTGTATAATCAGATGGGGAATGTGGGTCAGTGTTCAGTGTATAATCAGATGGAGAATGTGGGTCAGTGTTCAGTGGATAATCAGATGGGGAATGTGGGTCAGTGTTCAGTGTTTAATCAGATGGAGAATGTGGGTCAGTGTTCAGTGGATAATCAGATGGGGAATGTGGGTCAGTGTTCAGTGTATAATCAGATGGGGATGTGGGTCAGTGTTCAGTGTATAATCAGATGGAGAATGTGGGTCAGTGTTCAGTGGATAATCAGATGGGGAATGTGGGTCAGTGTTCAGTGGATAATCAGATGGGGAATGCGGGTCAGTGTTCAGTGTATAATCAGATGGAGAATGTGGGTCAGTGTTCAGTGGATAATCAGATGGGGAATGTGGGTCAGTGTTCAGTGTTTAATCAGATGGAGAATGTGGGTCAGTGTTCAGTGGATAATCAGATGGGGATGTGGGTCAGTGTTCAGTGTATAATCAGATGGAGAATGTGGGTCAGTGTTCAGTGGATAATCAGATGGGGAATGTGGGTCAGTGTTCAGTGTATAATCAGATGGGGAATGTGGGTCAGGGTTCAGTGTATAAACACTAGGGGCATGTGGGTCAATGTTCAGTGTAAAATCTGATGGGGAATGTGGGTCAGTGTTCAGTGTATAATCAGATGGGGAATGTGGGTCAGTGTTCTGTGCAAAATCAGATGGGGAATGTGGGTCAGTGTTCAGTGTCTCATCAGATGGGGATGTGGGTCAGTGTTCAGTGTATAAACACTAGGGGCATGTGGGTCAGTGTTCAGTGTATCAACACTGGGGGGATGTGGGTCAGTGTTCAGTGTATAAACACTCGGGGCATGTGGGTCAGTGTTCAGTGTATAATCAGATGGGGAATGTGGCTCAGTTGTCAGTGTATAATCAGATGGGGAATGTGGGTCGGGGTTCAGTGTATAAACACTAGTGGCATGTGGGTCAGTGTTCAGTGCATAATCAGATGGGGAATGTGGGTCAGTATTCAGTGTATAATCAGATGGGGAATGTGGGTCAGGGTTCAGTGTATAAACACTAGTGGCATGTGGGTCAGTGTTCAGTGCATAATCAGATGGGGAATGTGGGTCAGTATTCAGTGTGGAATAAGATGGGGAATGTCGGTCAGTGTTCAGAGTATAATCAGATGGGGAATTTGGGTCAGTGTTCAGTGTAGAATCAGACGGGGAATGTGGGTCAGTGTTCAGTGCATAATCAGATGTGGAATGTGGGTCAGTCTTCAGTGTATAATCAGACGGGGAATGTGGGTCAGTGTTCAGTGCATAATCAGATGGGGAATGTGGGTCAGTGTTCAGTGCATAATCAGATGGGGAATGTGGGTCAGTGTTCAGTGCATAATCAGATGGGGAATTTGGGTCAGTGTTCAGTGTAGAATCAGACGGGGAATGTGGGTCAGTGTTCAGTGCATAATCAGATGGGGAATGTGGGTCAGTCTTCAGTGTATAATCAGACGGGGAATGTGGGTCAGTGTTCAGTGCATAATCAGATGGGGAATGTGGGTCAGTGTTCAGTGCATAATCAGATGGGGAATGTGGGTCAGTGTTCAGTGTATAATCAGACGGGGAATGTGGGTCAGTGTTCAGTGCATAATCAGATGGGGAATGTGGGTCAGTGTTCAGTGCATAATCAGATGGGGAATGTGGGTCAGTGTTAAGTGCATAATCAGATGGGGAATGTGGGTCAGTGTTCAGTGTATAATCAGACGGGGAATGTGGGTCAGTGTTCAGTGTGTAATCAGATGGGGAATTTGGGTCAGTGTTCAGTGTAGAATCAGACGGGGAATGTGGGTCAGTGTTCAGTGCATAATCAGATGGGGAATGTGGGTCAGTGTTCAGTGTATAATCAGACGGGGAATGTGGGTCAGTGTTCAGTGTGTAATCAGATGGGGAATTTGGGTCAGTGTTCAGTGTAGAATCAGACGGGGAATGTGGGTCAGTGTTCAGTGCATAATCAGATGGGGAATGTGGGTCAGTGTTCAGTGCATAATCAGATGGGGAATTTGGGTCAGTGTTCAGTGTAGAATCAGACGGGGAATGTGGGTCATTGTTCAGTGCATAATCAGATGGGGAATGTGGGTCTGTGTTCAGTGCATTATCAGATGGGGAATGTGGGTCAGTGTTCAGTGCATAATCAGATGGGGAATGTGGGTCAGTGTTCAGTGTATAATCAGACGGGGAATGTGGGTCAGTGTTCAGAGTATGATCAGATGGGGAATTTGGGTCAGTGTTCAGTGTAGAATCAGACGGGGAATGTGGGTCAGTGTTCAGTGCATAATCAGATGGGGAATGTGGGTCAGTATTCAGTGTGTAATCAGATGGGGAATTTGGGTCAGTGTTCAGTGCATAATCAGATGGGGAATGTGGGTCAGTGTTCAGTGTATAATCAGACGGGGAATGTGGGTCAGTGTTCAGTGCATAATCAGATGGGGAATGTGGGTCAGTGTTCAGTGTATAATCAGACGGGGAATGTGGGTCAGTGTTCAGTGTATAATCAGATGGGGAATGTGGGTCAGTGTTCAGTGTATAATCAGACGGGGAATGTGGGTCAGTGTTCAGTGTATAATCAGACGGGGAATGTGGGTCAGTGTTCAGTGTATAATCAGACGGGGAATGTGGGTCAGTGTTCAGTGTATAATCAGATGGGGAATGTGGGTCAGTTTTCAGTGTATAATCAGATGGGGAATGTGGGTCAGTGTTCACTGGATAATCAGGTGGGGAATGTGGGTCAGTGTTCAGTGTATAATCAGATGGGGAATGTGTGTCAGTGTTCAGTGTATAATCAGATGGGGAATGTGTGTCAGTGTTCAGTGTATAATCAGATGGGGAATGTGGGTCAGTGTTCATTGTATAATCAGATGGGGAATGTGGGTCAGTGTTCAGTGTATAATCAGATGGGGAATGTGTGTCAGTGTTCAGTGTATAATCAGAAGGGGAATGTGGGTCAGTATTCAGTGTATAATCAGATGGGGAATGTGGGTCAGTGTTCAGTGTATAATCAGATGGGGCATGTGGGTCAGTGTTCAGTGTATAATCAGATGGGGAATGTGGGTCAGTGTTCACTGGATAATCAGGTGGGGAATGTGGGTCAGTGTTCAGTGTGTAATCAGACGGGGAATGTGGGTCAGTATTCAGTGCATAATCAGATGGGGAATGTGGGTCAGTGTTCAGTGTATAATCAGACGGGGAATGTGGGTCAGTGTTCAGTGCATAATCAGATGGGGAATGTGGGTCAGTGTTCAGTGTATAATCAGATGGGGAATGTGGGTCAGTGTTCACTGGATAATCAGGTGGGGAATGTGGGTCAGTGTTCAGTGTATAATCAGATGGGGAATGTGGGTCAGTGTTCAGTGTATCATCAGATGGGGAATGATGGTCAGTGTTCAGTGTATAATCAGATGGGGAATGTGGCTCAGTGTTCAGTGTGCAAACACTAGGGGCATGTGGGTCAGTGTTCACTGTATAATCAGATGGGGAATGTGGGTCAGTGTTCAGTGTATAATCAGATAGGGAATGTGGGTCAGTGTTCAGTGTATAATCAGATGGGGAATGTGCGTCAGTGTTCAGTGTATAATCAGATGAGGAATGTGGTTCAGTGTTCAGTGTATAAACACTGGGGGCATGTGGGTCAGTGTTCAGTGTATAAACACTGGGGGCATGTGGGTCAGTGTTCAGTGTATAAACACTGGGGGCATGTGGGTCAGTGTTCAGTGGATAAACACGAGGGGCATGTGGGTCAGTGTTCAGTGAATAATCAGATGGGGAATGTGGGTCAGTGTTCAGTGTATAAACACTGGGGGCATGTGGGTCAGTGTTCAGTGTATAAACACGAGGGGCATATGGGTCAGTGTTCAGTGTTTAATCAGATGGGGAATGTGGGTCAGTGTTAGGTGTATAAACACTGGGGGCATGTGGGTCAGTGTTCAGTGTATCAACACTGGGGGCATGTGGGTCAGTGTTCAGTGCATAAACACTGGGGGCATGTGGGTCAGTGTTCAGTGGATAAACACGAGGGGCATGTGGGTCAGTGTTCAGTGTATAATCAGATGGGGAATGTGGGTCAGTGTTCAGTGTATAATCAGATGGGGAATGTGGGTCAGTGTTCAGTGTATAATCAGATGGGGAATGTGGGTCAGTGTTCAGTGTATAATCAGATGGGGAATGTGGGTCAGTGTTCAGTGTATAATCAGATGGGGAGTGTGGGTCAGTGTTCAGTGTATAAACAGATGGGGAATGTGGGTCAGTTTTCAGTGTATAAACACTGCGGGCATCTGGGTCAGTGTTCAGTGTATAAACACTCGGGGCATGTGGGTCAGTGTTCAGTGTATGGTCAGATGGGGAATGTGGGTCAGTGTTCACTGTCTAATCAGATGGGGAATGTGGGTCAGTGTTCAGTGTATAATCAGATGGGGAATGTGGGTCAGTGTTCAATGTATAAACACTGGGGGCATGTGGGTCAGTGTTCAGTGTATAATCAGATGGGGAATGTGGGTCAGTGTTCAATGTCTAAACACTAGGGGCATGTGGGTCAGTGTTCAGTGTATAATCAGATGGGGAATGTGGGTCAGTGTTCAGTGTATAATCAGATGGGGAATGTGGGTCAGTGTTCAGTGTATAAACACTAGGGGCATGTGGGTCAGTGTTCAGTGGATAAACACGAGGGGCATGTGGGTCAGTGTTCAGTGGATAAACACGAGGGGCATGTAGGTCAGTGTTCAGTGAATATTCAGATGGGGAATGTGGGTCAGTGTTCAGTGTATAAACACTGGGGGCATGTGGGTCAGTGTTCAGTGTATAATCAGATGGGGAATGTGGGTCAGTGTTCAGTGTATAATCAGAAGGGGAATGTGGGTCAGTGTTCAGTGTGCAAACACTAGGGGCATGTGGATCAGTGTTCAATGCATAAAAACTAGGGGCATGTGGGTCAGTGTTCAATGTATAATCAGATGGGGAATGTGGGTCAGTGTTCAGTGTGTAATCAGATGGGGAATGTGGGTCAGTGTTCAGTGTATAATCAGATGGGGAATGTGCTTCAGTGTTCAGTGTATAATCAGATGGGTAATGTGGGTCAGTGTTCAGTGTATAAACACTAGGGGCATGTGGGTCAGTGTTCAGTGGATAAACACGAGGGGCATGTAGGTCAGTGTTCAGTGAATAATCAGATGGGGAATGTGGGTCAGTGTTCAGTGTATAAACACTGGGGGCATGCGCGTCAGTGTTCTGTGTATAATCAGATGGGGAATGTGGGTCAGTGTTCAGTGGATAATCAGATGGGGAATGTGGGTCAGTGTTCAGTGTATAATCAGATGGGGATGTGGGTCAGTGTTCAATGTATAATCAGATGGGGAATGTGGGTCAGTGTTCAGTGTATAATCAGATGGGGAATGTGGGTCAGTGTTCAGTGTATAATCAGATGGGGAATGTGGGTCAGTGTTCAGTGTATAATCAGATGGGGAATGTGGGTCAGTGTTCAGTGTATAAACAGATGGGGAATGTGGGTCAGTTTTCAGTGTATAAACACTGCGGGCATCTGGGTCAGTGTTCAGTGTATAAACACTCGGGGCATGTGGGTCAGTGTTCAGTGTATGGTCAGATGGGGAATGTGGGTCAGTGTTCACTGTCTAATCAGATGGGGAATGTGGGTCAGTGTTCAGTGTATAATCAGATGGGGAATGTGGGTCAGTGTTCAATGTATAAACACTGGGGGCATGTGGGTCAGTGTTCAGTGTATAATCAGATGGGGAATGTGGGTCAGTGTTCAATGTCTAAACACTAGGGGCATGTGGGTCAGTGTTCAGTGTATAATCAGATGGGGAATGTGGGTCAGTGTTCAGTGTATAATCAGATGGGGAATGTGGGTCAGTGTTCAGTGTATAAACACTAGGGGCATGTGGGTCAGTGTTCAGTGGATAAACACGAGGGGCATGTGGGTCAGTGTTCAGTGGATAAACACGAGGGGCATGTAGGTCAGTGTTCAGTGAATATTCAGATGGGGAATGTGGGTCAGTGTTCAGTGTATAAACACTGGGGGCATGTGGGTCAGTGTTCAGTGTATAATCAGATGGGGAATGTGGGTCAGTGTTCAGTGTATAATCAGAAGGGGAATGTGGGTCAGTCTTCAGTGTGCAAACACTAGGGGCATGTGGATCAGTGTTCAATGCATAAAAACTAGGGGCATGTGGGTCAGTGTTCAATGTATAATCAGATGGGGAATGTGGGTCAGTGTTCAGTGTGTAATCAGATGGGGAATGTGGGTCAGTGTTCAGTGTATAATCAGATGGGGAATGTGCTTCAGTGTTCAGTGTATAATCAGATGGGTAATGTGGGTCAGTGTTCAGTGTATAAACACTAGGGGCATGTGGGTCAGTGTTCAGTGGATAAACACGAGGGGCATGTAGGTCAGTGTTCAGTGAATAATCAGATGGGGAATGTGGGTCAGTGTTCAGTGTATAAACACTGGGGGCATGTGCGTCAGTGTTCAGTGTATGATCAGATGGGGAATGTGGGTCAGTGTTCAATGCATAAAAACTAGGGGCATGTGGGTCAGTGTTCAATGTATAATCAGATGGGGAATGTGGGTCAGTGTTCAGTGTGTAATCAGATGGGGAATGTGGGTCAGTGTTCAGTGTATAATCAGATGGGGAATGTGCTTCAGTGTTCAGTGTATAATCAGATGGGTAATGTGGGTCAGTGTTCAGTGTATAAACACTAGGGGCATGTGGGTCAGTGTTCAGTGGATAAACACGAGGGGCATGTAGGTCAGTGTTCAGTGAATAATCAGATGGGGAATGTGGGTCAGTGTTCAGTGTATAAACACTGGGGGCATGTGCGTCAGTGTTCTGTGTATAATCAGATGGGGAATGTGGGTCAGTGTTCAGTGTATAAACACGAGGGGCATGTGGGTCAGTGTTCAGTGAATAATCAGATGGGGAATGTGGGTCAGTGTTCAGTGTATAAACACTGGGGGCATGTGGGTCAGTGTTCAGTGGATAAACACGAGGGGCATGTAGGTCAGTGTTCAGTGAATAATCAGATGGGGAATGTGGGTCAGTGTTCAGTGTATAAACACTGGGAGCATGTGGGTCAGTGTTCAGAGTATAATCAGATGGGGAATGTGGGTCAGTGTTCAGTGTATAATCAGATGGGGAATGTGGGTCAATGTTCAGTGTATAAACACTAGGGGCATGTGGGTCAGTGTTCAGTGTATCAACACTGGGGCATGTGGGTCAGTGTTCAGTGCATAAACACTGGGGGCATGTGGGTCAGTTTTCAGTGGATAAACACGAGGGGCATGAAGGTCAGTGTTCAGTGTCTCAACACTGGGGGCATGTGGGTCAGTGTTCAGTGCATAAACACTGGGGGCATGTGGGTCAGTGTTCAGTGTATCAACATTGGGGGCATGTGGGTCAGTGTTCAGTGTATAAACAGATGGGGAATGTGGGTCAGTTTTCAGTGTATAAACACTGCGGGCATCTGGGTCAGTGTTCAGTGTATAAACACTCGGTGCATGTGGGTCAGTGTTCAGTGTATGGTCAGATGGGGAATGTGGGTCAGTGTTCACTGTCTAATCAGATGGGGAATGTGGGTCAGTGTTCAGTGTATAATCAGATGGGGAATGTGGGTCAGTGTTCAATGTATAAACACTGGGGGCATGTGGGTCAGTGTTCAGTGTATAATCAGATGGGGAATGTGGGTCAGTGTTCAGTGTATAATCAGATGGGGAATGTGGGTCAGTGTTCAGTGCATAATCAGATGGGGAATGTGCGTCAGTGTTCAGTGTATAATCAGATGGGGAATGTGGGTCAGTGTTCAATGTCTAAACACTAGGGGCATGTGGGTCAGTGTTCAGTGTATAATCAGATGGGGAATGTGCGTCAGTGTTCAGTGTATAATCAGATGGGGAATGTGGGTCAGTGTTCAATGTCTAAACACAGGGGCATGTGGGTCAGTGTTCAGTGTATAATCAGATGGGGAATGTGGGTCAGTGTTCAGTGTATAATCAGATGGGGAATGTGGGTCAGTGTTCAATGTCTAAACACTAGGGGCATGTGGGTCAGTGTTCAGTGTATAATCAGATGGGGAATGTGGGTCAGTGTTCAGTGTGTAATCAGATGGGGAATGTGGGTCAGTGTTCAATGTCTAAACACTAGGGGCATGTGGGTCAGTGTTCAGTGTATAATCAGATGGGGAATGTGGGTCAGTGTTCAGTGTATAATCAGATGGGGAATGTGGGTCAGTGTTCAATGTCTAAACACTAGGGGCATGTGGGTCAGTGTTCAGTGTATAATCAGATGGGGAATGTGGGTCAGTGTTCAGTGTGTAATCAGATGGGGAATGTGGGTCAGTGTTCAGTGTATAATCAGATGGGGAATGTGCGTCAGTGTTCAGTGTATAATCAGATGGGGAATGTGGGTCAGTGTTCAGTGTATAATCAGATGGGGAATGTGGGTCAGTGTTCAGTGAATAATCAGATGGGGAATGTGGGTCAGTGTTCAGTGTATAAACACTGGGGGCATGTGGGTCAGTGTTCAGTGGATAAACACGAGGGGCATGTAGGTCAGTGTTCAGTGAATATTCAGATGGGGAATGTGGGTCAGTTTTCACTGGATAATCAGGTGGGGAATGTGGGTCAGTGTTCAGTGTGTAATCAGATGGGGAATGTGGGTCAGTGTTCAGTGTATAATCAGATGGAGAATGTGCTTCAGTGTTCAGTGTATAATCAGATGGGTAATGTGGGTCAGTGTTCAGTGTATAAACACTAGGGGCATGTGGGTCAGTGTTCAGTGGATAAACACGAGGGGCATGTAGGTCAGTGTTCAGTGAATAATCAGATGGGGAATGTGGGTCAGTGTTCAGTGTATAAACACTGGGGGCATGTGCGTCAGTGTTCTGTGTATAATCAGATGGGGAATGTTGGTCAGTGTTCAGTGTATAAACACGAGGGGCATGTGGGTCAGTGTTCAGTGAATAATCAGATGGGGAATGTGGGTCAGTGTTCAGTGTATAAACACTGGGGGCATGTGGGTCAGTGTTCAGTGGATAAACACGAGGGGCATGTAGGTCAGTGTTCAGTGAATAATCAGATGGGGAATGTGGGTCAGTGTTCAGTGTATAAACACTGGGAGCATGTGGGTCAGTGTTCAGAGTATAATCAGATGGGGAATGTGGGTCAGTGTTCAGTGTATAATCAGATGGGGAATGTGGGTCAATGTTCAGTGTATAAACACTAGGGGCATGTGGGTCAGTGTTCAGTGTATCAACACTGGGGCATGTGGGTCAGTGTTCAGTGCATAAACACTGGGGGCATGTGGGTCAGTTTTCAGTGGATAAACACGAGGGGCATGAAGGTCAGTGTTCAGTGTCTCAACACTGGGGGCATGTGGGTCAGTGTTCAGTGCATAAACACTGGGGGCATGTGGGTCAGTGTTCAGTGTATCAACATTGGGGGCATGTGGGTCAGTGTTCAGTGTATAAACAGATGGGGAATGTGGGTCAGTTTTCAGTGTATAAACACTGCGGGCATCTGGGTCAGTGTTCAGTGTATAAACACTCGGTGCATGTGGGTCAGTGTTCAGTGTATGGTCAGATGGGGAATGTGGGTCAGTGTTCACTGTCTAATCAGATGGGGAATGTGGGTCAGTGTTCAGTGTATAATCAGATGGGGAATGTGGGTCAGTGTTCAATGTATAAACACTGGGGGCATGTGGGTCAGTGTTCAGTGTATAATCAGATGGGGAATGTGGGTCAGTGTTCAGTGTATAATCAGATGGGGAATGTGGGTCAGTGTTCAGTGCATAATCAGATGGGGAATGTGCGTCAGTGTTCAGTGTATAATCAGATGGGGAATGTGGGTCAGTGTTCAATGTCTAAACACTAGGGGCATGTGGGTCAGTGTTCAGTGTATAATCAGATGGGGAATGTGCGTCAGTGTTCAGTGTATAATCAGATGGGGAATGTGGGTCAGTGTTCAATGTCTAAACACAGGGGCATGTGGGTCAGTGTTCAGTGTATAATCAGATGGGGAATGTGGGTCAGTGTTCAGTGTATAATCAGATGGGGAATGTGGGTCAGTGTTCAATGTCTAAACACTAGGGGCATGTGGGTCAGTGTTCAGTGTATAATCAGATGGGGAATGTGGGTCAGTGTTCAGTGTGTAATCAGATGGGGAATGTGGGTCAGTGTTCAATGTCTAAACACTAGGGGCATGTGGGTCAGTGTTCAGTGTATAATCAGATGGGGAATGTGGGTCAGTGTTCAGTGTATAATCAGATGGGGAATGTGGGTCAGTGTTCAATGTCTAAACACTAGGGGCATGTGGGTCAGTGTTCAGTGTATAATCAGATGGGGAATGTGGGTCAGTGTTCAGTGTGTAATCAGATGGGGAATGTGGGTCAGTGTTCAGTGTATAATCAGATGGGGAATGTGCGTCAGTGTTCAGTGTATAATCAGATGGGGAATGTGGGTCAGTGTTCAGTGTATAATCAGATGGGGAATGTGGGTCAGTGTTCAGTGAATAATCAGATGGGGAATGTGGGTCAGTGTTCAGTGTATAAACACTGGGGGCATGTGGGTCAGTGTTCAGTGGATAAACACGAGGGGCATGTAGGTCAGTGTTCAGTGAATATTCAGATGGGGAATGTGGGTCAGTGTTCAGTGTATAATCAGATGGGGAATGTGGGTCAGTGTTCAGTGTGTAATCAGATGGGGAATGTGGGTCAGTGTTCAGTGTGTAATCAGATGGGGAATGTGGGTCAGTGTTCAGTGTATAATCAGATGGGGAATGTGGGTCAGTGTTCAGTGTATAATCAGATGGGGAATGTGGGTCAGTGTTCAGTGTATAAACACTAGGGGCATGTGGGTCAGAGTTCAGTGGATAAACACGAGGGGCATGTGGGTCAGTGTTCAGTGAATAATCAGATGGGGAATGTGGGTCAGTGTTCAGTGTATAAACACTGGGGGCATGTGGGTCAGTGTTCAGTGGATAAACACGAGGGGCATGTAGGTCAGTGTTCAGTGAATAATCAGATGGGGAATGTGGGTCAGTGTTCAGTGTATAAACACTGGGGGCATGTGCCTCAGTGTTCAGTGTATAATCAGATGGGGAATGTGGGTCAGTGTTCAGTGTATAAACACGAGGGGCATGTGGGTCAGTGTTCAGTGGATAAACACGAGGGGCATGTGGGTCAGTGTTCAGTGAATAATCAGATGGGGAATGTGGGTCAGTGTTCAGTGTATAAACACTGGGGGCATGTGGGTCAGTGTTCAGTGGATAAACACGAGGGGCATGTAGGTCAGTGTTCAGTGAATAATCAGATGGGGAATGTGGGTCAGTGTTCAGTGTATAAACACTGGGAGCATGTGGGTCAGTGTTCAGTGTATAATCAGATGGGGAATGTGGGTTAGTGTTCAGTGTATAATCAGATGGGGAATGTGGGTCAGTGTTCAGTGTATAATCAGATGGGGAATGTGGGTCAATGTTCAGTGTATAAACACTAGGGGCATGTGGGTCAGTATTCAGTGTATCAACACTGGGGCATGTGGGTCAGTGTTCAGTGCATAAACACTGGGGGCATGTGGGTCAGTGTTCAGTGCATAAACACTGGGGGCATGTGGGTCAGTGTTCAGTGTATCAACACTGGGGGCATGTGGGTCAGTGTTCAGTGTATAAACAGATGGGGAATGTGGGTCAGTTTTCGGTGTATAAACACTGCGGGCATCTGGGTCAGTGTTCAGTGTATAAACACTCGGGGCATGTGGGTCAGTGTTCAGTGTATGGTCAGATGGGGAATGTGGGTCAGTGTTCACTGTCTAATCAGATGGGGAATGTGGGTCAGTGTTCAGTGTATAATCAGATGGGGAATGTGGGTCAGTGTTCAATGTATAAACACTGGGGGCATGTGGGTCAGTGTTCAGTGTATAATCAGATGGGGAATGTGGGTCAGTGTTCAATGTCTAAACACTAGGGGCATGTGGGTCAGTGTTCAGTGTATAATCAGATGGGGAATGTGGGTCAGTGTTCAGTGTATAAACACTAGGGGCATGTGCGTCAGTGTTCAGTGTATAATCAGATGGGGAATGTGGGTCAGTGTTCAGTGTATAATCAGATGGGGAATGTGCGTCAGTGTTCAGTGTATAATCAGATGGGGAATGTGCGTCAGTGTTCAGTGTATAATCAGATGGGGAATGTGGGTCAGTGTTCAGTGTATAATCAGATGGGGAATGTGGGTCAGTGTTCAGTGTATAATCAGATGGGGAATGTGGGTCAGTGTTCAGTGTATAATCAGATGGGGAATGTGCGTCAGTGTTCAGTGTATAATCAGATGGGGAATGTGGGTCAGTGTTCAGTGTATAAACACTAGGGGCATGTGCGTCAGTGTTCAGTGTATAATCAGATGGGGAATGTGGGTCAGTGTTCAGTGTATAATCAGATGGGGAATGTGCGTCAGTGTTCAGTGTATAATCAGATGGGGAATGTGCGTCAGTGTTCAGTGTATAATCAGATGGGGAATGTGGGTCAGTGTTCAGTGTATAATCAGAAGGGGAATGTGGGTCAGTGTTCAGTGTATAATCAGATGGGGAATGTGGGTCAGTGTTCAGTGAATAATCAGATGGGGAATGTGGGTCAGTGTTCAGTGTATAAACACTGGGGGCATGTGGGTCAGTGTTCAGTGTATAATCAGATGGTGAATGTGCGTCAGTGTTCAGTGAATAATCAGATGGGGAATGTGGGTCAGTGTTCAGTGTATAAACACTGGGGGCATGTGGGTCATTGTTCAGTGGATAAACACGAGGGGCATGTAGGTCAGTGTTCAGTGAATATTCAGATGGGGAATGTGGGTCAGTGTTCAGTGTATAAACACTGGGGGCATGTGGGTCAGTGTTCAGTGTATAATCAGATGGGGAATGTGGGTCAGTGTTCAGTGTATAATCAGAAGGGGAATGTGGGTCAGTGTTCAGTGTATAATCAGATGGGGAATGTGGGTCAGTGTTCAGTGTATAATCAGATGGGGAATGTGCGTCAGTGTTCAGTGAATAATCAGATGGGGAATGTGGGTCAGTGTTCAGTGTATAAACACTGGGGGCATGTGGGTCATTGTTCAGTGGATAAACACCAGGGGCATGTAGGTCAGTGTTCAGTGAATATTCAGATGGGGAATGTGTGTCAGTGTTCAGTGTATAAAAACTGGGGGCATGTGGGTCATTGTTCAGTGGATAAACACGAGGGGCATGTAGGTCAGTGTTCAGTGAATATTCAGATGAGGAATGTGGGTCAGTGTTCAGTGTATAATCAGATGGGGAATGTGCGTCAGTGTTCAGTGAATAATCAGATGGGGAATGTGCGTCAGTGTTCAGTGAATAATCAGATGGGGAATGTGGGTCAGTGTTCAGTGTATAATCAGATGGGGAATGTGCGTCAGTGTTCAGTGTATAATCAGATGGCGAATGTGCGTCAGTGTTCAGTGTATAATCAGATGGGGAATGTGGGTCAGTGTTCAGTGTATAATCAGATGGGGAATGTGCGTCAGTGTTCAGTGTATAATCAGATGGGGAATGTGGGTCAGTGTTCAGTGAATAATCAGATGGGGAATGTGGGTCAGTGTTCAGTGTATAAACACTGGGGGCATGTGGGTCAGTGTTCAGTGGATAAACACGAGGGGCATGTAGGTCAGTGTTCAGTGAATAATCAGATGGGGAATGTGGGTCAGTGTTCAGTGTATAAACACTGGGGGCATGTGCCTCAGTGTTCAGTGTATAATCAGATGGGGAATGTGGGTCAGTGTTCAGTGTATAAACACGAGGGGCATGTGGGTCAGTGTTCAGTGGATAAACACTAGGGGCATGTGGGTCAGTGTTCAGTGAATAATCAGATGGGGAATGTGGGTCAGTGTTCAGTGTATAAACACTGGGGGCATGTGGGTCAGTGTTCAGTGGATAAACACGAGGGGCATGTAGGTCAGTGTTCAGTGAATAATCAGATGGGGAATGTGGGTCAGTGTTCAGTGTATAAACACTGGGAGCATGTGGGTCAGTGTTCAGAGTATAATCAGATGGGGAATGTGGGTTAGTGTTCAGTGTATAATCAGATGGGGAATGTGGGTCAGTGTTCAGTGTATAATCAGATGGGGAATGTGGGTCAATGTTCAGTGTATAAACACTAGGGGCATGTGGGTCAGTGTTCAGTGTATCAACACTGGGGCATGTGGGTCAGTGTTCAGTGCATAAACACTGGGGGCATGTGGGTCAGTGTTCAGTGCATAAACACTGGGGGCATGTGGGTCAGTGTTCAGTGTATCAACACTGGGGGCATGTGGGTCAGTGTTCAGTGTATAAACAGATGGGGAATGTGGGTCAGTTTTCGGTGTATAAACACTGCGGGCATCTGGGTCAGTGTTCAGTGTATAAACACTCGGGGCATGTGGGTCAGTGTTCAGTGTATGGTCAGATGGGGAATGTGGGTCAGTGTTCACTGTCTAATCAGATGGGGAATGTGGGTCAGTGTTCAGTGTATAATCAGATGGGGAATGTGGGTCAGTGTTCAATGTATAAACACTGGGGGCATGTGGGTCAGTGTTCAGTGTATAATCAGATGGGGAATGTGGGTCAGTGTTCAATGTCTAAACACTAGGGGCATGTGGGTCAGTGTTCAGTGTATAATCAGATGGGGAATGTGGGTCAGTGTTCAGTGTATAAACACTAGGGGCATGTGCGTCAGTGTTCAGTGTATAATCAGATGGGGAATGTGGGTCAGTGTTCAGTGTATAATCAGATGGGGAATGTGCGTCAGTGTTCAGTGTATAATCAGATGGGGAATGTGCGTCAGTGTTCAGTGTATAATCAGATGGGGAATGTGGGTCAGTGTTCAGTGTATAATCAGATGGGGAATGTGGGTCAGTGTTCAGTGTATAATCAGATGGGGAATGTGGGTCAGTGTTCAGTGTATAATCAGATGGGGAATGAGCGTCAGTGTTCAGTGTATAATCAGATGGGGAATGTGGGTCAGTGTTCAGTGTATAAACACTAGGGGCATGTGCGTCAGTGTTCAGTGTATAATCAGATGGGGAATGTGGGTCAGTGTTCAGTGTATAATCAGATGGGGAATGTGCGTCAGTGTTCAGTGTATAATCAGATGGGGAATGTGCGTCAGTGTTCAGTGTATAATCAGATGGGGAATGTGCGTCAGTGTTCAGTGTATAATCAGATGGGGAATGTGGGTCAGTGTTCAGTGTATAATCAGATGGGGAATGTGGGTCAGTGTTCAGTGAATAATCAGATGGGGAATGTGGGTCAGTGTTCAGTGTATAAACACTGGGGGCATGTGGGTCAGTGTTCAGTGTATAATCAGATGGGGAATGTGCGTCAGTGTTCAGTGAATAATCAGATGGGGAATGTGGGTCAGTGTTCAGTGTATAAACACTGGGGGCATGTGGGTCATTGTTCAGTGGATAAACACGAGGGGCATGTAGGTCAGTGTTCAGTGAATATTCAGATGGGGAATGTGGGTCAGTGTTCAGTGTATAAACACTGGGGGCATGTGGGTCAGTGTTCAGTGTATAATCAGATGGGGAATGTGGGTCAGTGTTCAGTGTATAATCAGAAGGGGAATGTGGGTCAGTGTTCAGTGTATAATCAGATGGGGAATGTGGGTCAGTGTTCAGTGTATAATCAGATGGGGAATGTGCGTCAGTGTTCAGTGAATAATCAGATGGGGAATGTGGGTCAGTGTTCAGTGTATAAACACTGGGGGCATGTGGGTCATTGTTCAGTGGATAAACACGAGGGGCATGTAGGTCAGTGTTCAGTGAATATTCAGATGGGGAATGTGTGTCAGTGTTCAGTGTATAAACACTGGGGGCATGTGGGTCATTGTTCAGTGGATAAACACGAGGGGCATGTAGGTCAGTGTTCAGTGAATATTCAGATGGGGAATGTGGGTCAGTGTTCAGTGTATAATCAGATGGGGAATGTGCGTCAGTGTTCAGTGAATAATCAGATGGGGAATGTGCGTCAGTGTTCAGTGAATAATCAGATGGGGAATGTGGGTCAGTGTTCAGTGTATAATCAGATGGGGAATGTGCGTCAGTGTTCAGTGTATAATCAGATGGCGAATGTGCGTCAGTGTTCAGTGTATAATCAGATGGGGAATGTGGGTCAGTGTTCAGTGTATAATCAGATGGGGAATGTGCGTCAGTGTTCAGTGTATAATCAGATGGGGAATGTGGGTCAGTGTTCAGTGTATAATCAGATGGGGAATGTGCGTCAGTGTTCAGTGTATAATCAGATGGGGAATGTGGGTCAGTGTTCAGTGTATAATCAGATGGGGAATGTGCGTCAGTGTTCAGTGAATAATCAGATGGGGAATGTGCGTCAGTGTTCAGTGTATAATCAGATGGGGAATGTGGGTCAGTGTTCAGTGTATAATCAGATGGGGAATGTGCGTCAGTGTTCAGTGTATAATCGGATGGGGAATGTGGGTCAGTGTTCAGTGTATAATCAGATGGGGAATGTGCGTCAGTGTTCAGTGTATAATCAGATGGGGAATGTGCGTCAGTGTTCAGTGTATAATCAGATGGGGAATGTGGGTCAGTGTTCAGTGTATAATCAGATGGGGAATGTGGGTCAGTGTTCAGTGTATAATCAGATGGGGAATGTGCATCAGTGTTCAGTGTATAATCAGATGGGGAATGTGGGTCAGTGTTCAGTGTATAATCAGATGGGGAATGTGCGTCAGTGTTCAGTGTATAATCAGATGGGGAATGTGGGTCAGTGTTCAGTGTATAATCAGATGGGGAATGTGCGTCAGTGTTCAGTGTATAATCAGATGGGGAATGTGCGTCAGTGTTCAGTGTACAATCAGATGGGGAATGTGGGTCAGTGTTCAGTGAATAATCAGATGGGGAATGTGCGTCAGTGTTCAGTGTATAATCAGATGGGGAATGTGGGTCAGTGTTCAGTGTATAATCAGATGGGGAATGTGCGTCAGTGTTCAGTGAATAATCAGATGGGGAATGTGCGTCAGTGTTCAGTGTATAATCAGATGGGGAATGTGCGTCAGTGTTCAGTGTACAATCAGATGGGGAATGTGGGTCAGTGTTCAGTGAATAATCAGATGGGGAATGTGCGTCAGTGTTCAGTGTATAATCAGATGGGGAATGTGCGTCAGTGTTCAGTGTATAATCAGATGGGGAATGTGCGTCAGTGTTCAGTGAATAATCCGATGGGGAATGTGGGTCAGTGTTCAGTGTATAATCAGATGGGGAATGTGCGTCAGTGTTCAGTGAATAATCAGATGGGGAATGTGGGTCAGTGTTCAGTGTATAAACACTGGGGGCATGTGGGTCATTGTTCAGTGGATAAACACGAGGGGCATGTAGGTCAGTGTCCAGTGAATATTCAGATGGGGAATGTGGGTCAGTGTTCAGTGTATAAACACTGGGGGCATGTGGGTCAGTGTTCAGTGTATAATCAGATGGGGAATGTGGGTCAGTGTTCAGTGTATAATCAGAAGGGGAATGTGGGTCAGTGTTCAGTGTGCAAACACTAGGGGCATGTGGATCACTGTTCAATGCATAAAAACTAGGGGCATGTGGGTCAGTGTTCAATGTATAATCAGATGGGGAATGTGGGTCAGTGTTCAGTGTGTAATCAGATGGGGAATGTGGGTCAGTGTTCATTGTATAATCAGATGGGGAATGTGGGTCAGTGTTCAGTGTGCAAACACTAGGGGCATGTGGATCACTGTTCAATGCATAAAAACTCGGGGCATGTGGGTCAGTGTTCAATGTATAATCAGATGGGGAATGTGGGTCAGTGTTCAGTGTGTAATCAGATGGGGAATGTGGGTCAGTGTTCATTGTATAATCAGATGGGTAATGTGGGTCAGTGTTCAGTGTATAAACACTAGGGGCATGTGGGTCAGTGTTCAGTGGATAAACACGAGGGGCATGTAGGTCAGTGTTCAGTGAATAATCAGATGGGGAATGTGGGTCAGTGTTCAGTGTATAAACACTGGGGGCATGTGCGTCAGTGTTCAGTGTATAATCAGATGGGGAATGTGGGTCAAGGTTCAGTGTGTAATCAGATGGGGAATGTGGGTCAGTGTTCAGTGAATAATCAGATGGGGAATGTGGGTCAGTGTTCAGTGTATAAACACTGGGGGCATGTGTGTCAGTGTTCAGTGGATAAACACGAGGGGCATGTATGTCAGTGTTCAGTGAATAATCAGATGGGGAATGTGGGTCAGTGTTCAGTGTATAAACACGAGGGGCATGTGGGTCCGTGTTCAGTGTATAAACACTGGGGGCATGTGCGTCAGTGTTCAGTGTATAATCAGATGGGGAATGTGGGTCAGTGTTCAGTGTATAAACACGAGGGGCATGTGGGTCCGTGTTCAGTGGATAAACACGAGGGGCATGTGGGTCAGTGTTCAGTGAATAATCAGATGGGGAATGTGGGTCAGTGTTCAGTGTATAAACACTGGGGGCATGTGGGTCAGTGTTCAGTGGATAAACACGAGGGGCATGTAGGTCAGTGTTCAGTGAATAATCAGATGGGGAATGTGGGTCAGTGTTCAGTGTATAAACACTGGGGGCATGTGGGTCAGTGTTCAGAGTATAATCAGATGGGGAATATGGGTTAGTGTTCAGTGTATGATCAGATGGGGAATGTGGGTCAGTGTTCAGTGTATAATCAGATGGGGAATGTGGGTCAATGTTCAGTGTATAAACACTAGGGGCATGTTGGTCAGTGTTCAGTGTATCAACACTGGGGCATGTGGGTCAGTGTTCAGTGCATAAACACTGGGGGCATGTGGGTCAGTGTTCAGTGGATAAACAGGAGGGGCATGTGGGTTAGTGTTCAGTGTATCAACACTGGGGGCATGTGGGTCAGTGTTCAGTGCATAAACACTGGGGGCATGTGGGTCAGTGTTCAGTGTATCAACACTGGGGGCATGTGGGTCAGTGTTCAGTGTACCAACACTGGGGGCATGTGGGTCAGTGTTCAGTGCATAAACACTGGGGGAATGTGGGTCAGTGTTCAGTGTATCAACACTGGGGGCATGTGGGTCAGTGTTCAGTGCACAAACACTGGGGGCATGTGGGTCAGTGTTCATTGTATAATCAGATGGTGATGTGGGTCAGTGTTCAATGTATAAACACTTGGGGCATGTGGGTCAGTGTTCAATGTATAAACACTGGGGGAATGTGGGTCAGTGTTCAGTGGATAATCAGATGGGGAATGTGGGTCAGTGTTCTGTGTATAAACACTTGGGGCATGTGGGTCAGTGTTCAATGTATAAACACTGGGGGAATGTGGGTCAGTGTTCAGTGGATAATCAGATGGGGAATGTGGGTCAGTGTTCAGTGTATAATCAGATGGGGCATGTGGGTCAGGATTCAGTGTGTAATCAGATGGGGAATGTGGGTCAGTGTTCAGTGTGTAATCAGATGAGGAATGTGGGTCAGTGTTCAGTGTGTAATCAGATGGGGAATGTGGGTCAGTGTTCAGTGTATAATCAGATGGGGAATGTGGGTCAGTGTTCAGTGTATAATCAGATGGTGAATGTGGGTCAGTGTTCAGTGTATAATCAGATGGTGAATGTGGGTCAGTGTTCAGTGTATAATCAGATGGGGAATGTGGGTCAGTGTTCAATGCATAACAACTAGGGGCATGTGGGTCCGTGTTCAGTGTATAATCAGATGGGGAATGTGTGTCAGTGTTCAGTGTGCAAACACTAGGGGCATGTGGATCAGTGTTCAATGCATAAAAACTAGGGGCATGTGGGTCAGTGCTCAATGTATAATCAGATGGGGAATGTGGGTCAGTGTTCAGTGTAAAATCAGTTGGGGAATGTGGGTCAGTGTTCAGTGTATAATCAGACGGGGAATGTGGGTGAGTGTTCACTGTATAATCAGATGGGGAATGTGGGTCAGTGTTCAGTGTAAAATCAGTTGGGGAATGTGGGTCAGTGTTCAGTGTAAAATCAGTTGGGGAATGTGGGTCAGTGTTCAGTGTATAATCAGATGGGGAATGTCGGTCAGTGTTCAGTGTATAATCAAACGGGGAATGTGCGTCAGTGTTCAGTGTATAATCAGATGGGGAATGTGGGTCAGTGTTCAGTGTATAATCAGATGGGGAATGTGGGTCAGTGTTCAGTGTATAATCAGACGGGGAATGTGCGTCAGTGTTCAGTGTATAATCAGATGGGGAATGTGGGTCAGTTTTCAGTGTATAATCAGATGGGGAATGTGGGTCAGTGTTCAGTGTGCAAACACTAGGGGCATGTGGATCAGTGTTCAATGCATAAAAACTAGGGGCATGTGGGTCAGTGCTCAATGTATAATCAGATGGGGAATGTGGGTCAGTGTTCACTGTATAATCAGATGGGGAATGTGGGTCAGTGTTCAGTGTATAATCAGACGGGGAATGTGCGTCAGTGTTCAGTGTATAATCAGATGGGGAATGTGGGTCAGTGTTCAGTGTGCAAACACTAGGGGCATGTGGATCAGTGTTCAATGCATAAAAACTAGGGGCATGTGGGTCAGTGCTCAATGTATAATCAGATGGGGAATGTGGGTCAGTGTTCAGTGTGCAAACACTAGGGGCATGTGGATCAGTGTTCAATGCATAAAAACTAGGGGCATGTGGGTCAGTGCTCAATGTATAATCAGATGGGGAATGTGGGTCAGTGTTCACTGTATAATCAGATGGGGAATGTGGGTCAGTGTTCAGTGTGCAAACACTAGGGGCATGTGGATCAGTGTTCATTGCATAAAAACTAGGGGCATGTGGGTCAGTGCTCAATGTATAGTCAGATGGGGAATGTGGGTCAGTGTTCACTGTATAATCAGATGGGGAATGTGGGTCAGTGTTCAGTGTATAATCAGATGGGGAATGTGGGTCAGTGTTCAGTGTATAATCAGATGGGGAATGTGGGTCAGTGTTCAGTGTATAATCAGATGGGGAATGTGGGTCAGTGTTCAGTGTATAAACACTGGGGGCATGTGGATCAGTGTTCAATGCATAAAAACTAGGGGCATGTGGGTCAGTGTTCAGTGTATAATCAGAAGGGGAATGTGGGTCAGTGTTCAGTGTATAATCAGATGGGGAATGTGGGTCAGTGTTCAGTGTATAATCAGATGGGGAATGTGCGTCAGTGTTCAGTGGATAAACAGGAGGGGCATGTGGGTTAGTGTTCAGTGTATCAACACTGGGGGCATGTGGGTCAGTGTTCAGTGCATAAACACTGGGGGCATGTGGGTCAGTGTTCAGTGTATCAACACTGGGGGCATGTGGGTCAGTGTTCAGTGTACCAACACTGGGGGCATGTGGGTCAGTGTTCAGTGCATAAACACTGGGGGAATGTGGGTCAGTGTTCAGTGTATCAACACTGGGGGCATGTGGGTCAGTGTTCAGTGCACAAACACTGGGGGCATGTGGGTCAGTGTTCATTGTATAATCAGATGGTGATGTGGGTCAGTGTTCAATGTATAAACACTTGGGGCATGTGGGTCAGTGTTCAATGTATAAACACTGGGGGAATGTGGGTCAGTGTTCAGTGGATAATCAGATGGGGAATGTGGGTCAGTGTTCTGTGTATAAACACTTGGGGCATGTGGGTCAGTGTTCAATGTATAAACACTGGGGGAATGTGGGTCAGTGTTCAGTGGATAATCAGATGGGGAATGTGGGTCAGTGTTCAGTGTATAATCAGATGGGGCATGTGGGTCAGGATTCAGTGTGTAATCAGATGGGGAATGTGGGTCAGTGTTCAGTGTGTAATCAGATGAGGAATGTGGGTCAGTGTTCAGTGTGTAATCAGATGGGGAATGTGGGTCAGTGTTCAGTGTATAATCAGATGGGGAATGTGGGTCAGTGTTCAGTGTATAATCAGATGGTGAATGTGGGTCAGTGTTCAGTGTATAATCAGATGGTGAATGTGGGTCAGTGTTCAGTGTATAATCAGATGGGGAATGTGGGTCAGTGTTCAATGCATAACAACTAGGGGCATGTGGGTCCGTGTTCAGTGTATAATCAGATGGGGAATGTGTGTCAGTGTTCAGTGTGCAAACACTAGGGGCATGTGGATCAGTGTTCAATGCATAAAAACTAGGGGCATGTGGGTCAGTGCTCAATGTATAATCAGATGGGGAATGTGGGTCAGTGTTCAGTGTAAAATCAGTTGGGGAATGTGGGTCAGTGTTCAGTGTATAATCAGACGGGGAATGTGGGTGAGTGTTCACTGTATAATCAGATGGGGAATGTGGGTCAGTGTTCAGTGTAAAATCAGTTGGGGAATGTGGGTCAGTGTTCAGTGTAAAATCAGTTGGGGAATGTGGGTCAGTGTTCAGTGTATAATCAGATGGGGAATGTCGGTCAGTGTTCAGTGTATAATCAAACGGGGAATGTGCGTCAGTGTTCAGTGTATAATCAGATGGGGAATGTGGGTCAGTGTTCAGTGTATAATCAGATGGGGAATGTGGGTCAGTGTTCAGTGTATAATCAGACGGGGAATGTGCGTCAGTGTTCAGTGTATAATCAGATGGGGAATGTGGGTCAGTTTTCAGTGTATAATCAGATGGGGAATGTGGGTCAGTGTTCAGTGTGCAAACACTAGGGGCATGTGGATCAGTGTTCAATGCATAAAAACTAGGGGCATGTGGGTCAGTGCTCAATGTATAATCAGATGGGGAATGTGGGTCAGTGTTCACTGTATAATCAGATGGGGAATGTGGGTCAGTGTTCAGTGTATAATCAGACGGGGAATGTGCGTCAGTGTTCAGTGTATAATCAGATGGGGAATGTGGGTCAGTGTTCAGTGTGCAAACACTAGGGGCATGTGGATCAGTGTTCAATGCATAAAAACTAGGGGCATGTGGGTCAGTGCTCAATGTATAATCAGATGGGGAATGTGGGTCAGTGTTCAGTGTGCAAACACTAGGGGCATGTGGATCAGTGTTCAATGCATAAAAACTAGGGGCATGTGGGTCAGTGCTCAATGTATAATCAGATGGGGAATGTGGGTCAGTGTTCACTGTATAATCAGATGGGGAATGTGGGTCAGTGTTCAGTGTGCAAACACTAGGGGCATGTGGATCAGTGTTCATTGCATAAAAACTAGGGGCATGTGGGTCAGTGCTCAATGTATAGTCAGATGGGGAATGTGGGTCAGTGTTCACTGTATAATCAGATGGGGAATGTGGGTCAGTGTTCAGTGTATAATCAGATGGGGAATGTGGGTCAGTGTTCAGTGTATAATCAGATGGGGAATGTGGGTCAGTGTTCAGTGTATAATCAGATGGGGAATGTGGGTCAGTGTTCAGTGTATAAACACTGGGGGCATGTGGATCAGTGTTCAATGCATAAAAACTAGGGGCATGTGGGTCAGTGCTCAATGTATAATCAGATGGGGAATGTGGGTCAGTGTTCACTGTATAATCAGATGGGGAATGTGGGTCAGTGTTCAGTGTATAATCAGATGGGGAATGTGGGTCAGTGTTCAGTGTGCAAACACTAGGGGCATGTGGATCAGTGTTCAATGCATAAAAACTAGGGGCATGTGGGTCAGTGCTCAATGTATAATCAGATGGGGAATGTGGGTCAGTGTTCACTGTATAATCAGATGGGGAATGTGGGTCAGTGTTCAGTGTATAATCAGATGGGGAATGTGGGTCAGTGTTCAGTGTATAATCAGATGGGGAATGTGCGTCAGTGTTCAGTGTATAATCAGATGGGGAATGTGGGTCAGTGTTCAGTGTATAACCAGATGGGGAATGTGGGTCAGTGTTCAGTGTATAATCAGATGGGGAATGTGGGTCAGTGTTCAGTGTATAAACACTGGGGGCATGTGGGTCAGTGTTCAGTGGATAAACACGAGGGGCATGTGGGTCAGTGTTCAGTGAATAATCAGATGGGGAATGTGGGTCAGTGTTCAGTGTATAAACACTGGGGGCATGTGGGTCAGTGTTCAGTGTATAAACACGAGGGGCATGTGGGTCAGTGTTCAGTGTTTAATCAGATGGGGAATGTGGGTCAGTGTTAGGTGTATAAACACTGGCGGCATGTGGGTCAGTGTTCAGTGTATCAACACTGGGGGCATGTCGGTCAGTGTTCAGTGCATAAACACTGGGGGCATGTGGGTCAGTGTTCAGTGGATAAACACGAGGGGCATGTGGGTCAGTGTTCAGTGTATAATCAGATGGGGATGTGGGTCAGTTTTCAGTGTATAATCAGATGGGGATGTGGGTCAGTGTTCAGTGTATAATCAGATTGGGATGTGGGTCAGTGTTCAGTGTATAATCAGATGGGGAATGTGGGTCAGTGTTCAGTGTATAATCAGATGGGGATGTGGGTCAGTGTTCAGTGTATAAACACTAATGGCATGTGGGTCAGTGTTCAGTGTATAAACACTGGGGGCATGTGGGTCAGTGTTCAGTGTATAATCAGATGGGGAATGTGGGTCAGTGTTCAGTGTCTAATCAGATGGGGAATGTGGGTCAGTTTTCAGTGTATAAACACTGCGGGCATCTGGGTCAGTGTTCAGTGTTTAAACACTCGGGGCATGTGGATCAGTGTTCAGTGTGTGGTCAGATGGGGAATGTGGGTCAGTGTTCACTGTCTAATCAGATGGGGAATGTGGGTCAGTGTTCAGTGTATAATCAGATGGGGAATGTGGGTCAGTTTTCAGTGTATAAACACTGCGGGCATCTGGGTCAGTGTTCAGTGTATAAACACTCGGGGCATGTGGGTCAGTGTTCAGTGTATGGTCAGATGGGGAATGTGGGTCAGTGTTCACTGTCTAATCAGATGGGGAATGTGGGTCAGTGTTCAATGTATAAACACTGGGGGCATGTGGGTCAGTGTTCTGTGTATAATCAGATGGGGAATGTGCGTCAGTGTTCAGTGTAAAATCAGATGCGAATGTGGGTCAGTGTTCAGTGCATAATCAGATGGGGAATGTGGGTCAGTGTTCAATGTATAAACACTGGGGGCATGTGGGTCAGTGTTCTGTGTATAATCAGATGGGGAATGTGGGTCAGTGTTCAGTGTATAATCAGATGGGGAATGTGGTTCAGTGTTCAGTGTAAAATCAGATGGGGAATGTGGATCAGTGTTCAGTGCATAATAAGATGGGGAATGTGGGTCAGTGTTCAGTGTATAAACACTCGGGGCATGTGGGTCAGTGTTCAGTGCATAATCAGGTGGGGAATGTGGGTCAGTGTTCAGTGTATAAACACTCGGGGCATGTGGGTCTGTGTTCAGTGTATAATCAGATGGGGAATGTGGGTCAGTGTTCAGTGTATAATCAGATGGGGAATGTGGGTCAGTGTTCAATGTATAAACACTTGTGGCATGTGGGTCAGTGTTCAGTGTATAATCAGATGGGGAATGTGGGTCAGTGTTCAGAGTATAATCAGATGGGGAATGTGGGTCAGTGTTCAGTGCATAATCAGATGGGGAATGTCGGTCAGTGTTCAGAGTATGATCAGATGGGGAATGTCGGTCAGTGTTCAGAGTATGAACAGATGGGGAATGTGGCTCAGTTGTCAGTGTATAAACACTAGTGGCATGTGGGTCAGTATTCAGTGTATAATCAGATGGGGAATGTGGGTCAGTGTTCAGTGCATAATCAGATGGGGAATGTCGGTCAGTGTTCAGAGTATGAACAGATGGGGAATGTGGGTCAGTGTTCAGTGTATAATCAGATGGGGAATGTGGGTCAGTGTTCTGTGTATAATCAGATGGGGAATGTGGGTCAGTGTTCAGTGCATAATCAGATGGGGAATGTCGGTCAGTGTTCAGAGTATAATCAGATGGGGAATGTGGGTCAGTGTTCTGTGTATAATCAGATGGGGAATGTGGGTCAGTGTTCAGTGCATAATCAGATGGGGAATGTGGGTCAGTGTTCAGAGTATAATCAGATGGGGAATGTGGGTCAGTGTTCAGTGCATAATCAGATGGGGAATGTCGGTCAGTGTTCAGAGTATAATCAGATGGGGAATGTGGGTCAGTGTTCAGTGCATAATCAGATGGGGAATGTCGGTCAGTGTTCAGAGTATGATCAGATGGGGAATGTGGGTCAGTGTTCAGTGTATAATCAGATGGGGCATGTGGGTCAGTGTTCAGTGTATAATCAGATGGGGAATGTGGGTCAGTGTTCAGTGTATAATCAGATGGGGAATGTGGGTCAGTGTTCAGTGTATAATCAGATGGGGAATGTGGGTCAGTGTTCAGTGTATAATCAGATGGGGAATGTGGGTCATTGTTCAGTGTACAATCAGATGGGGAATGTGGGTCAGTGTTCAGTGTCTCATCAGATGGGGATGTGGGTCAGTGTTCAGTGTATAAACACTAGGGGCATGTGGGTCAGTGTTCAGTGCAAAATCAGATGGGGAATGTGGGTCAGTGTTCAGTGTCTCATCAGATGGGGATGTGGGTCAGTGTTCAGTGTATAAACTCTAGGGGCATGTGGGTCAGTGTTCAGTGTATCAACACTGGGGGGATGTGGGTCCGTGTTCAGTGTATAAACACTCGGGGCATGTGGGTCAGTGTTCAGTGTATAATCAGATGGGGAATGTGGCTCAGTTGTCAGTGTATAAACACTAGTGGCATGTGGGTCAGGATTCAGTGTATAATCAGATGGGTAATGTGGGTCAGTGGTCAGTGTGTAATCAGATGGGGAATGTGGGTCAGTGTTCAGTGTATAAACACTAGGGGCATGTGGGTCAGTGTTCAGTGCATCAACGCTGGGGGCATGTGGGTCAGTGTTCAGTGTATAATCAGATGGGGATGTGGGTCAGTGTTCAATGTATAAACACTGGGGGAATGTGGGTCAGTGTTCAGTGGATAATCAGATGGGGAATGTGGGTCAGTGTTCAGTGTATAAACACTTGGGGCATGTGGGTCAGTGTTCAATGTATAAACACTGGGGGAATGTGGGTCAGTGTTCAGTGGATAATCAGATGGGGAATGTGGGTCAGTGTTCAGTGTATAATCAGATGGGGCATGTGGGTCATGATTCAGTGTATAATCAGATGGGTAATGTGGGTCAGTGGTCAGTGTGTAATCAGATGGGGAATGTGGGTCAGTGTTCAGTGTGTAATCAGATGGGGAATGTGGGTCAGTGTTCAGTGTGTAATCAGATGGGGAATGTGGGTCAGTGTTCAGTGTATAATCAGATGGGGAATGTGGGTCAGTGTTCAGTGTATAATCAGATGGTGAATGTGGGTCAGTGTTCAGTGTATAATCAGATGGGGAATGTGGGTCAGTGTTCAGTGTATAAACACTAGGGGCATGTGGGTCAGTGTTCAATGTATAATCAGATGGAGAATGTGGGTCAGTGTTCAGTGGATAATCAGATGGGGAATGTGGGTCAGTGTTCAGTGTATAATCAGATGGGGCATGTGGGTCAGGATTCAGTGTATAATCAGATGGGTAATGTGGGTCAGTGGTCAGTGTGTAATCAGATGGGGAATGTGTGTCAGTGTTCAGTGTATAATCAGATGGGGAATGTGGGTCAGTGTTCAGTGTGCAAACACTAGGGGCATGTGGATCAGTGTTGAATGCATAAAAACTAGGGGCATGTGGGTCAGTGCTCAATGTATAATCAGATGGGGAATGTGGGTCAGTGTTCACTGTATAATCAGATGGGGAATGTGGGTCAGTGTTCAGTGTATAATCAGACGGGGAATGTGCGTCAGTGTTCAGTGAATAATCAGATGGGGAATGTGGGTCAGTGTTCAGTGTATAAACACTGGGGGCATGTGGGTCAGTGTTCAGTGGATAAACACGAGGGGCATGTGGGTCAGTGTTCAGTGAACAATCAGATGGGGAATGTGGGTCAGTGTTCAGTGTATAATCAGATGGGGAATGTGCGTCAGTGTTCAGTGTATAATCAGATGGGGAATGTGGGTCAGTGTTCAGTGTATAAACACTGGGGGCATGTGGGTCAGTGTTCAGTGGATAAACACGAGGGGCATGTGGGTCAGTGTTCAGCGAATAATCAGATGGGGAATGTGGGTCAGTGTTCAGTGTATAAACACTGGGGGCATGTGGGTCAGTGTTCAGTGTATAAACACGAGGGGCATGTGGGTCAGTGTTCAGTGTTTAATCAGATGGGGAATGTGGGTCAGTGTTAGGTGTATAAACACTGGGGGCATGTGGGTCAGTGTTCAGTGTATAAACACGAGGGGCATGTGGGTCAGTGTTCAGTGTTTAATCAGATGGGGAATGTGGGTCAGTGTTCAGTGCATAAACACTGGGGGCATGTGGGTCAGTGTTCATTGGATAAACACGAGGGGCATGTGGGTCAGTGTTCAGTGTATAATCAGATGGGGATGTGGGTCAGTGTTCAGTGTATAATCAGATGGGGAATGTGGGTCAGTGTTCAGTGTTTAATCAGATGGGGATGTGGGTCAGTGTTCAGTGGATATTCAGATGGGGATGTGGGTCAGTGTTCAGTGTATAATCAGATTGGGATGTGGGTCAGTGTTCAGTGTATAATCAGATGGGGAATGTGGGTCAGTGTTCAGTGTATATTCAGATGGGGATGTGGGTCAGTGTTCAGTGTATAAACACTAATGGCATGTGGGTCAGTGTTCAGTGTATAAACACTGGGGGCATGTGGGTCAGTGTTCAGTGTATAATCAGATGGGGAATGTGGGTCAGAGTTCACTGTCTAATCAGATGGGGAATGTGGGTCAGTGTTCACTGTCTAATCAGATGGGGAATGTGGGTCAGTTTTCAGTGTATAAACACTGCGGGCATCTGGGTCAGTGTTCAGTGTATAAACACTCGGGGCATGTGGGTCAGTGTTCAGTGTAAAATCAGATGCGGAATGTGGGTCAGTGTTCAGTGGATAATCAGATGGGGAATGTGGGTCAGTGTTCTGTGCATAATCAGATGGGGAATGTGGGTCAGTGTTCAATGTATAAACACTGGAAGCATGTGGGTCAGTGTTCAGTGTATAATCAGATGGGGAATGTGGTTCAGTGTTCAGTGTAAAATCAGATGGGGAATGTGGGTCAGTGTTCAGTGTATAAACACTCGGGGCATGTGGGTCAGTGTTCAGTGCATAATCAGGTGGGGAATGTGGGTCAGTGTTCAGTGTATAAACACTCGGGGCATGTGGGTCAGTGTTCAGTGTATAATCAGATGGGGAATGTGGGTCAGTGTTCAGTGTATAATCAGATGGGGAATGTGGGTCAGTGTTCAGTGCATAATCAGATGGGGAATGTGGGTCAGTGTTCAATGTATAAACACTGGAAGCATGTGGGTCAGTGTTCAGTGTATAATCAGATGGGGAATGTGGTTCAGTGTTCAGTGTAAAATCAGATGGGGAATGTGGGTCAGTGTTCAGTGCATAATAAGATGGGGAATGTGGGTCAGTGTTCAGTGTATAAACACTCGGGGCATGTGGGTCAGTGTTCAGTGCATAATCAGGTGGGGAATGTGGGTCAGTGTTCAGTGTATAAAAACTCGGGGCATGTGGGTCAGTGTTCAGTGTATAATCAGATGGGGAATGTGGGTCAGTGTTCAGTGTATAATCAGGTGGGGAATGTGGGTCAGTGTTCAGTGTATAAACACTCGGGGCATGTGGGTCAGTGTTCAGTGTATAATCAGATGGGGAATGTGGGTCAGTGTTCAGAGTATAATCAGATGGGGAATGTGGGTCAGTGTTCAGTGCATAATCAGATGGGGAATGTGGGTCAGTGTTCAGAGTATGAACAGATGGGGAATGTGGCTCAGTTGTCAGTGTATAAACACGAGTGGCATGTGGGTCAGTATTCAGTGTATAATCAGATGGGGAATGTCGGTCAGTGTTCAGAGTATGAACAGATGGGGAATGTGGCTCAGTTGTCAGTGTATAAACACGAGTGGCATGTGGGTCAGTATTCAGTGTATAATCAGATGGGGAATGTCGGTCAGTGTTCAGAGTATGAACAGATGGGGAATGTGGCTCAGTTGTCAGTGTATAAACACTAGTGGCATGTGGGTCAGTATTCAGTGTATAATCAGATGGGGAATGTGGGTCAGTGTTCAGTGCATAATCAGATGGGGAATGTCGGTCAGTGTTCAGTGTATAATCAGATGGGGAATGTGGGTCAGTGTTCAGAGTATGAACAGATGGGGAATGTGGCTCAGTTGTCAGTGTATAAACACTCGTGGCATGTGGGTCAGTATTCAGTGTATAATCAGATGGGGAATGTCGGTCAGTGTTCAGAGTATGAACAGATTGGGAATGTGGCTCAGTTGTCAGTGTATAAACACTAGTGGCATGTGGGTCAGTATTCAGTGTATAATCAGATGGGGAATGTGGGTCAGTGTTCAGTGCATAATCAGATGGGGAATGTCGGTCAGTGTTCAGAGTATGAACAGATGGGGAATGTGGGTCAGTGTTCAGTGTATAACCAGATGGGGAATGTGGGTCAGTGTTCAGTGCATAATCAGATGGGGAATGTCGGTCAGTGTTCAGAGTATAATCAGATGGGGAATGTGGGTCAGTGTTCAGTGTATAATCAGATGGGGCATGTGGGTCAGTGTTCAGTGTATAATCAGATGGGGAATGTGGGTCAGTGTTCAGAGTATAATCAGATGGGGAATGTGGGTCAGTGTTCAGTGCATAATCAGATGGGGAATGTCGGTCAGTGTTCAGTGCATAATCAGATGGGGAATGTGTGTCAGTGTTCAGAGTATAATCAGATGGGGAATGTGGGTCAGTGTTCAGTGCATAATCAGATGGGGAATGTCGGTCAGTGTTCAGAGTATGATCAGATGGGGAATGTGGGTCAGTGTTCAGTGTATAATCAGATGGGGCATGTGGGTCAGTGTTCTGTGTATAATTAGATGGGGAATGTGGGTCAGTGTTCAGTGCATAATCAGATGGGGAATGTCGGTCAGTGTTCAGAGTATAATCAGATGGGGAATGTGGGTCAGTGTTCTGTGTATAATCAGATGGGGAATTTGGGTCAGTGTTCAGTGTATAATCAGATGGGGAATGTGGGTCAGTGTTCAGTGTAGAATCAGATGGGGAATGTGGGTCATTGTTCAGTGTACAATCAGATGGGGAATGTGGGTCAGTGTTCAGTGTCTCATCAGATGGGGATGTGGGTCAGTGTTCAGTGTATAAACACTAGGGGCATGTGGGTCAGTGTTCAGTGCAAAATCAGATGGGGAATGTGGGTCAGTGTTCAGTGTACAATCAGATGGGGAATGTGGGTCAGTGTTCAGTGTCTCATCAGATGGGGATGTGGGTCAGTGTTCAGTGTATAAACACTAGGGGCATGTGGGTCAGTGTTCAGTGCAAAATCAGATGGTGAATGTGGGTCAGTGTTCAGTGTCTCATCAGATGGGGATGTGGGTCAGTGTTCAGTGTATAAACTCTAGGGGCATGTGGGTCAGTGTTCAGTGTATCAACACTGGGGGGATGTGGGTCCGTGTTCAGTGTATAAACACTCGGGGCATGTGGGTCAGTGTTCAGTGTATAATCAGATGGGGAATGTGGCTCAGTTGTCAGTGTATAAACACTAGTGGCATGTGGGTCAGGATTCAGTGTATAATCAGATGGGTAATGTGGGTCAGTGGTCAGTGTGTAATCAGATGGGGAATGTGGGTCAGTGTTCAGTGCATAATCAGATGGGGAATGTGGGTCAGTATTCAGTGTGTAATCAGATGGGGAATGTCGGTCAGTGTTCTGAGTATGATCAGATGGGGAATTTGGGTCAGTGTTCAGTGTATAATCAGATGGGGAATGTGGGTCAGTGTTCACTGGATAATCAGGTGGGGAATGTGGGTCAGTGTTCAGTGTATAATCAGATGGGGAATGTGGGTCAGTTTTCACTGGATAATCAGGTGGGGAATGTGGGTCAGTGTTCAGTGTATAATCTGATGGGGAATGTGTGTCAGTGTTCTGTGTATAATCAGATGGGGAATGTGGGTCAGTGTTCAGTGTATAATCAGAAGGGGAATGTGGGTCAGTGTTCAGTGTGCAAACACTAGGGGCATGTGGATCAGTGTTCAATGCATAAAAACTAGGGGCATGTGGGTCAGTGTTCAGTGTATAATCAGACGGGGAATGTGGGTCAGTGTTCGGTGTATAATCAGATGGGGAATGTGGGTCAGTGTTCAGTGTATAATCAGAAGGGGAATGTGGGTCATTGTTCAGTGTGCAAACACTAGGGGCATGTGGATCAGTGTTCAATGCATAAAAACTAGGGGCATGTGGGTCAGTGTTCAATGTATAATCAGATGGGGAATGTGGGTCAGTGTTCACTGTATAATCAGATGGGGAATGTGGGTCAGTGTTCAGTGTATAATCAGACGGGGAATGTGGGTCAGTGTTCAGTGTATAAACACTAGGGGCATGTGGGTCAGTGTTCAGTGTATAAACACTAGGGGCATGTGGGTCAGTGTTCAGTGCATAATCAGATGGGGAATGTCGGTCAGTGTTCAGAGTATGATCAGATGGGGAATTTGGGTCAGTGTTCAGTGTATAATCAGATGGGGAATGTGGGTCAGTGTTCAGTGTATAATCAGAAGGGGAATGTGGGTCAGTGTTCAGTGTGCAAACACTCGGGGCATGTGGATCAGTGTTCAATGCATAAAAACTAGGGGCATGTGGGTCAGTGTTGTATGTATAATCAGATGGGGAATGTGGGTCAGTGTTCAGTGTGTAATCAGATGGGGAATGTGGGTCAGTGTTCAGTGTGTAATCAGATGGGTAATGTGGGTCAGTGTTCAGTGTATAAACACGAGGTGCATGTGGGTCAGTGTTCAGTGAATAATCAGATGGGGAATGTGCGTCAGTGTTCAGTGTATAATCAGATGGGGAATGTGGGTCAGTGTTCAGTGTATAAACACTAGGGGCATTTGGGTCAGTGTTCAGTGGATAAACACGAGGGGCATGTGGGTCAGTGTTCAGTGAATAATCAGATGGGGAATGTGGGTCAGTGTTCAGTGTATAAACACTGGGGGCATGTGGGTCAGTGTTCAGAGTATAATCAGATGGGGCATGTAGGTCAGTGTTCAGTGTATAATCAGATGGGGAATGTGGGTCAGTGTTCAGTGTATAATCAGACGGGGAATGTGCGTCAGTGTTCAGTGAATAATCAGATGGGGAATGTGGGTCAGTGTTCAGTGTATAAACACTGGGGGCATGTGGGTCAGTGTTCAGTGGATAAACACGAGGGGCATGTGGGTCAGTGTTCAGTGAACAATCAGATGGGGAATGTGGGTCAGTGTTCAGTGTATAATCAGATGGGGAATGTGCGTCAGTGTTCAGTGTATAATCAGATGGGGAATGTGGGTCAGTGTTCAGTGTATAAACACTGGGGGCATGTGGGTCAGTGTTCAGTGGATAAACACGAGGGGCATGTGGGTCAGTGTTCAGCGAATAATCAGATGGGGAATGTGGGTCAGTGTTCAGTGTATAAACACTGGGGGCATGTGGGTCAGTGTTCAGTGTATAAACACGAGGGGCATGTGGGTCAGTGTTCAGTGTTTAATCAGATGGGGAATGTGGGTCAGTGTTAGGTGTATAAACACTGGGGGCATGTGGGTCAGTGTTCAGTGTATAAACACGAGGGGCATGTGGGTCAGTGTTCAGTGTTTAATCAGATGGGGAATGTGGGTCAGTGTTCAGTGCATAAACACTGGGGGCATGTGGGTCAGTGTTCATTGGATAAACACGAGGGGCATGTGGGTCAGTGTTCAGTGTATAATCAGATGGGGATGTGGGTCAGTGTTCAGTGTATAATCAGATGGGGAATGTGGGTCAGTGTTCAGTGTTTAATCAGATGGGGATGTGGGTCAGTGTTCAGTGGATATTCAGATGGGGATGTGGGTCAGTGTTCAGTGTATAATCAGATTGGGATGTGGGTCAGTGTTCAGTGTATAATCAGATGGGGAATGTGGGTCAGTGTTCAGTGTATATTCAGATGGGGATGTGGGTCAGTGTTCAGTGTATAAACACTAATGGCATGTGGGTCAGTGTTCAGTGTATAAACACTGGGGGCATGTGGGTCAGTGTTCAGTGTATAATCAGATGGGGAATGTGGGTCAGTGTTCAGTGTCTAATCAGATGGGGAATGTGGGTCAGTTTTCAGTGTATAATCAGATGGGGAATGTGGGTCAGTTTTCAGTGTATAAACACTGCGGGCATCTGGGTCAGTGTTCAGTGTATAAACACTCGGGGCATGTGGGTCAGTGTTCAGTGTATGGTCAGATGGGGAATGTGGGTCAGAGTTCACTGTCTCATCAGATGGGGAATGTGGGTCAGTGTTCACTGTCTAATCAGATGGGGAATGTGGGTCAGTTTTCAGTGTATAAACACTGCGGGCATCTGGGTCAGTGTTCAGTGTATAAACACTCGGGGCATGTGGGTCAGTGTTCAGTGTAAAATCAGATGCGGAATGTGGGTCAGTGTTCAGTGGATAATCAGATGGGGAATGTGGGTCAGTGTTCAGTGCATAATCAGATGGGGAATGTGGGTCAGTGTTCAATGTATAAACACTGGAAGCATGTGGGTCAGTGTTCAGTGTATAATCAGATGGGGAATGTGGTTCAGTGTTCAGTGTAAAATCAGATGGGGAATGTGGGTCAGTGTTCAGTGTATAAACACTCGGGGCATGTGGGTCAGTGTTCAGTGCATAATCAGGTGGGGAATGTGGGTCAGTGTTCAGTGTATAAACACTCGGGGCATGTGGGTCAGTGTTCAGTGTATAATCAGATGGGGAATGTGGGTCAGTGTTCAGTGTATAATCAGATGGGGAATGTGGGTCAGTGTTCAGTGCATAATCAGATGGGGAATGTGGGTCAGTGTTCAATGTATAAACACTGGAAGCATGTGGGTCAGTGTTCAGTGTATAATCAGATGGGGAATGTGGTTCAGTGTTCAGTGTAAAATCAGATGGGGAATGTGGGTCAGTGTTCAGTGCATAATAAGATGGGGAATGTGGGTCAGTGTTCAGTGTATAAACACTCGGGGCATGTGGGTCAGTGTTCAGTGCATAATCAGGTGGGGAATGTGGGTCAGTGTTCAGTGTATAAACACTCGGGGCATGTGGGTCAGTGTTCAGTGTATAATCAGATGGGGAATGTGGGTCAGTGTTCAGTGTATAATCAGGTGGGGAATGTGGGTCAGTGTTCAGTGTATAAACACTCGGGGCATGTGGGTCAGTGTTCAGTGTATAATCAGATGGGGAATGTGGGTCAGTGTTCAGAGTATAATCAGATGGGGAATGTGGGTCAGTGTTCAGTGCATAATCAGATGGGGAATGTGGGTCAGTGTTCAGAGTATGAACAGATGGGGAATGTGGCTCAGTTGTCAGTGTATAAACACGAGTGGCATGTGGGTCAGTATTCAGTGTATAATCAGATGGGGAATGTCGGTCAGTGTTCAGAGTATGAACAGATGGGGAATGTGGCTCAGTTGTCAGTGTATAAACACTAGTGGCATGTGGGTCAGTATTCAGTGTATAATCAGATGGGGAATGTCGGTCAGTGTTCAGAGTATGAACAGATGGGGAATGTGGCTCAGTTGTCAGTGTATAAACACTAGTGGCATGTGGGTCAGTATTCAGTGTATAATCAGATGGGGAATGTGGGTCAGTGTTCAGTGCATAATCAGATGGGGAATGTCGGTCAGTGTTCAGTGTATAATCAGATGGGGAATGTGGGTCAGTGTTCAGAGTATGAACAGATGGGGAATGTGGCTCAGTTGTCAGTGTATAAACACTCGTGGCATGTGGGTCAGTATTCAGTGTATAATCAGATGGGGAATGTCGGTCAGTGTTCAGAGTATGAACAGATTGGGAATGTGGCTCAGTTGTCAGTGTATAAACACTAGTGGCATGTGGGTCAGTATTCAGTGTATAATCAGATGGGGAATGTGGGTCAGTGTTCAGTGCATAATCAGATGGGGAATGTCGGTCAGTGTTCAGAGTATGAACAGATGGGGAATGTGGGTCAGTGTTCAGTGTATAATCAGATGGGGAATGTGGGTCAGTGTTCAGTGCATAATCAGATGGGGAATGTCGGTCAGTGTTCAGAGTATAATCAGATGGGGAATGTGGGTCAGTGTTCAGTGTATAATCAGATGGGGCATGTGGGTCAGTGTTCAGTGTATAATCAGATGGGGAATGTGGGTCAGTGTTCAGAGTATAATCAGATGGGGAATGTGGGTCAGTGTTCAGTGCATAATCAGATGGGGAATGTCGGTCAGTGTTCAGTGCATAATCAGATGGGGAATGTGTGTCAGTGTTCAGAGTATAATCAGATGGGGAATGTGGGTCAGTGTTCAGTGCATAATCAGATGGGGAATGTCGGTCAGTGTTCAGAGTATGATCAGATGGGGAATGTGGGTCAGTGTTCAGTGTATAATCAGATGGGGCATGTGGGTCAGTGTTCTGTGTATAATTAGATGGGGAATGTGGGTCAGTGTTCAGTGCATAATCAGATGGGGAATGTCGGTCAGTGTTCAGAGTATAATCAGATGGGGAATGTGGGTCAGTGTTCTGTGTATAATCAGATGGGGAATTTGGGTCAGTGTTCAGTGTATAATCAGATGGGGAATGTGGGTCAGTGTTCAGTGTAGAATCAGATGGGGAATGTGGGTCATTGTTCAGTGTACAATCAGATGGGGAATGTGGGTCAGTGTTCAGTGTCTCATCAGATGGGGATGTGGGTCAGTGTTCAGTGTATAAACACTAGGGGCATGTGGGTCAGTGTTCAGTGCAAAATCAGATGGGGAATGTGGGTCAGTGTTCAGTGTACAATCAGATGGGGAATGTGGGTCAGTGTTCAGTGTCTCATCAGATGGGGATGTGGGTAAGTGTTCAGTGTATAAACACTAGGGGCATGTGGGTCAGTGTTCAGTGCAAAATCAGATGGTGAATGTGGGTCAGTGTTCAGTGTCTCATCAGATGGGGATGTGGGTCAGTGTTCAGTGTATAAACTCTAGGGGCATGTGGGTCAGTGTTCAGTGTATCAACACTGGGGGGATGTGGGTCCGTGTTCAGTGTATAAACACTCGGGGCATGTGGGTCAGTGTTCAGTGTATAATCAGATGGGGAATGTGGCTCAGTTGTCAGTGTATAAACACTAGTGGCATGTGGGTCAGGATTCAGTGTATAATCAGATGGGTAATGTGGGTCAGTGGTCAGTGTGTAATCAGATGGGGAATGTGGGTCAGTGTTCAGTGCATAATCAGATGGGGAATGTGGGTCAGTATTCAGTGTGTAATCAGATGGGGAATGTCGGTCAGTGTTCTGAGTATGATCAGATGGGGAATTTGGGTCAGTGTTCAGTGTATAATCAGATGGGGAATGTGGGTCAGTGTTCACTGGATAATCAGGTGGGGAATGTGGGTCAGTGTTCAGTGTATAATCAGATGGGGAATGTGGGTCAGTTTTCACTGGATAATCAGGTGGGGAATGTGGGTCAGTGTTCAGTGTATAATCTGATGGGGAATGTGTGTCAGTGTTCTGTGTATAATCAGATGGGGAATGTGGGTCAGTGTTCAGTGTATAATCAGAAGGGGAATGTGGGTCAGTGTTCAGTGTGCAAACACTAGGGGCATGTGGATCAGTGTTCAATGCATAAAAACTAGGGGCATGTGGGTCAGTGTTCAGTGTATAATCAGACGGGGAATGTGGGTCAGTGTTCGGTGTATAATCAGATGGGGAATGTGGGTCAGTGTTCAGTGTATAATCAGAAGGGGAATGTGGGTCATTGTTCAGTGTGCAAACACTAGGGGCATGTGGATCAGTGTTCAATGCATAAAAACTAGGGGCATGTGGGTCAGTGTTCAATGTATAATCAGATGGGGAATGTGGGTCAGTGTTCACTGTATAATCAGATGGGGAATGTGGGTCAGTGTTCAGTGTATAATCAGACGGGGAATGTGGGTCAGTGTTCAGTGTATAAACACTAGGGGCATGTGGGTCAGTGTTCAGTGTATAAACACTAGGGGCATGTGGGTCAGTGTTCAGTGCATAATCAGATGGGGAATGTCGGTCAGTGTTCAGAGTATGATCAGATGGGGAATTTGGGTCAGTGTTCAGTGTATAATCAGATGGGGAATGTGGGTCAGTGTTCAGTGTATAATCAGAAGGGGAATGTGGGTCAGTGTTCAGTGTGCAAACACTCGGGGCATGTGGATCAGTGTTCAATGCATAAAAACTAGGGGCATGTGGGTCAGTGTTGTATGTATAATCAGATGGGGAATGTGGGTCAGTGTTCAGTGTGTAATCAGATGGGGAATGTGGGTCAGTGTTCAGTGTGTAATCAGATGGGTAATGTGGGTCAGTGTTCAGTGTATAAACACGAGGTGCATGTGGGTCAGTGTTCAGTGAATAATCAGATGGGGAATGTGCGTCAGTGTTCAGTGTATAATCAGATGGGGAATGTGGGTCAGTGTTCAGTGTATAAACACTAGGGGCATTTGGGTCAGTGTTCAGTGGATAAACACGAGGGGCATGTGGGTCAGTGTTCAGTGAATAATCAGATGGGGAATGTGGGTCAGTGTTCAGTGTATAAACACTGGGGGCATGTGGGTCAGTGTTCAGAGTATAATCAGATGGGGCATGTGGGTCAGTGTTCAGTGTATAATCAGATGGGGAATGTGGGTCAGTGTTCAGTGTATAATCAGATGGGGAATGTGGGTCAATGTTCAGTGTATAAACACTAGGGGCATGTGGGTCAGTGTTCAGTGTATCAACACTGGGGGCATGTGGGTCAGTGTTCAGTGCATAAACACTGGGGGCATGTGGGTCAGTGTTCAGTGGATAAACACGAGGGGCATGTGGGTTAGTGTTCAGTGTATAATCAGATGGGGAATGTGGGTCAGTGTTCAATGGATAAACACTTGGGCCATGTGGGTCAGTGTTCAATGTATAAACACTGGGGGAATGTGGGTCAGTGTTCAGTGGATAATCAGATGGGGAATGTGGGTCAGTGTTCAGTGTATAATCAGATGGGGAATGTGGGTCAGTGTTCAGAGTATAAGCACTAGGGGCATGTGGGTCAATGTTCAGTGTATAATCAGATGGGGCATGTGGGTCAGTGTTCAGTGTATAATCAGATGGGGAATGTGGGTCAGTGTTCTGTGTATAATCAGATGGGGAATGTGGGTCAGTGTTCAGTGTATAATCAGATGGGGAATGTGGGTCAGTGTTCAGTGTACAATCAGATGGGGAATGTGGGTCAGTGTTCAGTGCAAAATCAGATGGGGAATGTGGGTCAGTGTTCAGTGTCTCATCAGATGTGAATGTGGGTCAGTGTTCAGTGTATAAACACTAGGGGCATGTGGGTCAGTGTTCAGTGTATCAACACTGGGGGGATGTGGGTCAGTGTTCAGTGAATAAACACTCGGGGCATGTGGGTCAGTGTTCAGTGTATAATCAGATGGGGAATGTGGCTCAGTTGTCAGTGTATAAACACTAGTGGCATGTGGGTCAGGATTCAGTGTATAATCAGATGGGTAATGTGGGTCAGTGGTCAGTGTGTAATCAGATGGGGAATGTGGGTCAGTGTTCAGTGTATAAACACTAGGGGCATGTGGGTCAGTGTTCAGTGCATAATCAGATGGGGAATGTGGGTCAGTATTCAGTGTGTAATCAGATGGGGAATGTGGGTCAGTGTTCAGAGTATGATCAGATGGGGAATGTGGGTCAGTGTTCAGTGTATAATCAGATGGGGAATGTGTGTCAGTGTGCAGTGTATAATCAGATGGGGAATGTGGGTCAGTGTTCAGTGTATAATCAGAAGGGGAATGTGGGTCATTGTTCAGTGTGCAAACACTAGGGGCATGTGGATCAGTGTTCAATGCATAAAAACTAGGGGCATGTGGGTCAGTGTTCAATGTATAATCAGATGGGGAATGTGGGTCAGTGTTCAGTGTATAATCAGATGGGGAATGTGGGTCAGTGTTCAGAGTATGATCAGATGGGGAAATTGGGTCAGTGTTCAGTGTATAATCAGATGGGGAATGTGGGTCAGTGTTCACTGGATAATCAGGTGGGGAATGTGGGTCAGTGTTCAGTGTATAATCAGATGAGGAATGTGGGTCAGTGTTCACTGGATAATCAGGTGGGGAATGTGGGTCAGTGTTCAGTGTATAATCAGATGGGGAATGTGTGTCAGTGTTCAGTGCATAATCTGATGGGGAATGTGTGTCAGTGTTCTGTGTATAATCAGATGGGGAATGTGGGTCAGTGTTCAGTGTATAATCAGTAGGGGAATGTGGGTCAGTGTTCAGTGTGCAAACACTAGGGGCATGTGGATCAGTGTTCAATGCATAAAAACTAGGGGCATGTGGGTCAGTTTTCACTGGATAATCAGGTGGGGAATGTGGGTCAGTGTTCAGTGTATAATCTGATGGGGAATGTGTGTCAGTGTTCTGTGTATAATCAGATGGGGAATGTGGGTCAGTGTTCAGTGTATAATCAGAAGGGGAATGTGGGTCAGTGTTCAGTGTGCAAACACTAGGGGCATGTGGATCAGTGTTCAATGCATAAAAACTAGGGGCATGTGGGTCAGTGTTCAGTGTATAATCAGACGGGGAATGTGGGTCAGTGTTCGGTGTATAATCAGATGGGGAATGTGGGTCAGTGTTCAGTGTATAATCAGAAGGGGAATGTGGGTCATTGTTCAGTGTGCAAACACTAGGGGCATGTGGATCAGTGTTCAATGCATAAAAACTAGGGGCATGTGGGTCAGTGTTCAATGTATAATCAGATGGGGAATGTGGGTCAGTGTTCACTGTATAATCAGATGGGGAATGTGGGTCAGTGTTCAGTGTATAATCAGACGGGGAATGTGGGTCAGTGTTCAGTGTATAAACACTAGGGGCATGTGGGTCAGTGTTCAGTGTATAAACACTAGGGGCATGTGGGTCAGTGTTCAGTGCATAATCAGATGGGGAATGTCGGTCAGTGTTCAGAGTATGATCAGATGGGGAATTTGGGTCAGTGTTCAGTGTATAATCAGATGGGGAATGTGGGTCAGTGTTCAGTGTATAATCAGAAGGGGAATGTGGGTCAGTGTTCAGTGTGCAAACACTCGGGGCATGTGGATCAGTGTTCAATGCATAAAAACTAGGGGCATGTGGGTCAGTGTTGTATGTATAATCAGATGGGGAATGTGGGTCAGTGTTCAGTGTGTAATCAGATGGGGAATGTGGGTCAGTGTTCAGTGTGTAATCAGATGGGTAATGTGGGTCAGTGTTCAGTGTATAAACACGAGGTGCATGTGGGTCAGTGTTCAGTGAATAATCAGATGGGGAATGTGCGTCAGTGTTCAGTGTATAATCAGATGGGGAATGTGGGTCAGTGTTCAGTGTATAAACACTAGGGGCATTTGGGTCAGTGTTCAGTGGATAAACACGAGGGGCATGTGGGTCAGTGTTCAGTGAATAATCAGATGGGGAATGTGGGTCAGTGTTCAGTGTATAAACACTGGGGGCATGTGGGTCAGTGTTCAGAGTATAATCAGATGGGGCATGTGGGTCAGTGTTCAGTGTATAATCAGATGGGGAATGTGGGTCAGTGTTCAGTGTATAATCAGATGGGGAATGTGGGTCAATGTTCAGTGTATAAACACTAGGGGCATGTGGGTCAGTGTTCAGTGTATCAACACTGGGGGCATGTGGGTCAGTGTTCAGTGCATAAACACTGGGGGCATGTGGGTCAGTGTTCAGTGGATAAACACGAGGGGCATGTGGGTTAATGTTCAGTGTATAATCAGATGGGGAATGTGGGTCAGTGTTCAATGGATAAACACTTGGGCCATGTGGGTCAGTGTTCAATGTATAAACACTGGGGGAATGTGGGTCAGTGTTCAGTGGATAATCAGATGGGGAATGTGGGTCAGTGTTCAGTGTATAATCAGATGGGGAATGTGGGTCAGTGTTCAGAGTATAAGCACTAGGGGCATGTGGGTCAATGTTCAGTGTATAATCAGATGGGGCATGTGGGTCAGTGTTCAGTGTATAATCAGATGGGGAATGTGGGTCAGTGTTCTGTGTATAATCAGATGGGGAATGTGGGTCAGTGTTCAGTGTATAATCAGATGGGGAATGTGGGTCAGTGTTCAGTGTACAATCAGATGGGGAATGTGGGTCAGTGTTCAGTGCAAAATCAGATGGGGAATGTGGGTCAGTGTTCAGTGTCTCATCAGATGTGAATGTGGGTCAGTGTTCAGTGTATAAACACTAGGGGCATGTGGGTCAGTGTTCAGTGTATCAACACTGGGGGGATGTGGGTCAGTGTTCAGTGTATAAACACTCGGGGCATGTGGGTCAGTGTTCAGTGTATAATCAGATGGGGAATGTGGCTCAGTTGTCAGTGTATAAACACTAGTGGCATGTGGGTCAGGATTCAGTGTATAATCAGATGGGTAATGTGGGTCAGTGGTCAGTGTGTAATCAGATGGGGAATGTGGGTCAGTGTTCAGTGTATAAACACTAGGGGCATGTGGGTCAGTGTTCAGTGCATAATCAGATGGGGAATGTGGGTCAGTATTCAGTGTGTAATCAGATGGGGAATGTGGGTCAGTGTTCAGAGTATGATCAGATGGGGAATGTGGGTCAGTGTTCAGTGTATAATCAGATGGGGAATGTGTGTCAGTGTGCAGTGTATAATCAGATGGGGAATGTGGGTCAGTGTACAGTGTATAATCAGAAGGGGAATGTGGGTCATTGTTCAGTGTGCAAACACTAGGGGCATGTGGATCAGTGTTCAATGCATAAAAACTAGGGGCATGTGGGTCAGTGTTCAATGTATAATCAGATGGGGAATGTGGGTCAGTGTTCAGTGTATAATCAGATGGGGAATGTGGGTCAGTGTTCAGAGTATGATCAGATGGGGAAATTGGGTCAGTGTTCAGTGTATAATCAGATGGGGAATGTGGGTCAGTGTTCACTGGATAATCAGGTGGGGAATGTGGGTCAGTGTTCAGTGTATAATCAGATGGGGAATGTGGGTCAGTGTTCACTGGATAATCAGGTGGGGAATGTGGGTCAGTGTTCAGTGTATAATCAGATGGGGAATGTGTGTCAGTGTTCAGTGTATAATCAGATGGAGAATGTGGGTCTGTGTTCAGTGTGCAAACACTAGGGGCATGTGGATCAGTGTTCAATGCATAAAAACTAGGGGCATGTGGGTCAGTGTTCAGTGTATAATCAGACAGGGAATGTGAGTCAGTGTTCAGTGTATAATCAGATGGGGAATGATGGTCAGTGTTCAGTGTATAATCAGATGGGGAATGTGGGTCAGTGTTCAGTGTATAATCAGAAGGGGAATGTGGGTCATTGTTCAATGTGCAAACACTAGGGGCATGTGGATCAGTGTTCAATGCATAAAAACTAGGGGCATGTGGGTCAGTGTTCAATGTATAATCAGATGGGGAATGTGGGTCAGTGTTCACTGTATAATCAGATGGGGAATGTGGGTCAGTGTTCAGTGTATAATCAGACGGGGAATGTGGGTCAGTGTTCAGTGTATAAACACTAGGGGCATGTGGGTCAGTGTTCAGTGTATAAACACTAGGGGCATGTGGGTCAGTGTTCAGTGCATAATCAGATGGGGAATGTCGGTCAGTGTTCAGAGTATGATCAGATGGGGAATGTGGGTCAGTGTTCAGTGTATAATCAGATGGGGCATGTGGGTCAGTGTTCAGTGTATAAACACTAGGGGCATGTGGGTCAGTGTTCAGTGTATGGTCAGATGGGGAATGTGGGTCAGTGTTCAGTGTATAATCAGATGGGGAATGTGGGTCAGTGTTCAGTGTATAATCAGATGGGGAATGTGGGTCAGTGTTCAATCTATAAAGACGAAGGGAATGTGGGTCAGTGTTCAGTGTATAAACAATGGGGGAATGTGGGTCACTGTTCAGTGTATTATCAGATGGGGAATGTGGGTCAGTGTTCAATCTATAAACACGAGGGGAATGTGGGTCAGTGTTCAGTGTATAATCAGATGGGGAATGTGGGTCAGTGTTCAATCTATAAACACGAGGGGAATGTGGGTCAGTGTTCAGTGTATAATCAGATGGGGAATGTGGGTCAGTGTTCAGTGTATAATCAGATGGGGAATGTGGGTCAGTGTTCAGTGTATAATAAGATGGGGCATGTGTGTCAGTGCTCAATGTATAAACCCTTGGGGCATGTGGGTCAGTGTTCAATGTATAAACACTGGGGGAATGTGGGTCAGTGTTCAATGTATAAACACTGGGGGAATGTGGGTCAGTGTTCAGTGTATTATCAGATGGGGAATGTGGGTAAGTGTTCAATCTATAAACACGAGGGGAATGTGGGTCAGTGTTCAGTGTCTAATCAGATGGGGAATGTGGGTCAGTGTTCAGTGTATAATCAGATGGGGAATGTGGGTCAGTGTTCAGTGTATAATAAGATGGGGCATGTGTGTCAGTGCTCAATGTATAAAAACTAGGGGCATGTGGGTCAGTGTTAAATGTATAATCAGATGGGGAATGTGGTTCAGTGTTCAATGTATAAAAACTAGGGGCATGTGGGTCAGTGTTAAATGTATAATCAGATGGGGAATGTGGGTCAGTGTTCAGAGTATAAACACTGGGGGCATGTGGGTCAGTGTTCTGTGTATAAACAGATGGGTAATGTGGGTCAGTGTTCAGTGTATAATCAGATGCGGAATGTGGGTCAATGTTCAGTGTATAAACACTAGGGGCATGTGGGTCAGTGTTCAGTGCATAAACACTGGGGGCATGTGGGTCAGTGTTCAGTGGATAACCACGAGGTTCATGTGGGTCAGTGTTCAGTGTATAATCAGTTGGGGAATGTGGGTCAGTGTTCAGTGAATAATCAGATGGGGAATGTGGGTCAGTGTTCAGTGTATAATCAGATGGGGAATGTGGGTCAGTGTTCAGTGCATAATCAGATGGGGAATGTGGGTCAGTGTTCAGTGTATAATCAGATGGGGAATGTGGGTCAGTGTTCAGTGTATCATCAGATGGGGAATGTGGGTCAGTGTTCAGTGTATAATCAGATGGGGATGTGGGTCAGTGTTCAGTGTAAAATCAGATGGGGCATGTGGGTATTTGTTCAATGTCTAAACACTAGGGGCATGTGGGTCAGTATTCAATGTATAATCAGATGGGGAATGTGGGTCAGTGTTCAGAGTATGATCAGATGGGGAATTTGGGTCAGTGTTCAGTGTATAATCAGATGGGGAATGTGGGTCAGTGTTCAGTGTATAATCAGAAGGGGAATGTGGGTCAGTGTTCAGTGTGCAAACACTCGGGGCATGTGGATCAGTGTTCAATGCATAAAAACTAGGGGCATGTGGGTCAGTGTTGTATGTATAATCAGATGGGGAATGTGGGTCAGTGTTCAGTGTGTAATCAGATGGGGAATGTGGGTCAGTGTTCAGTGTGTAATCAGATGGGTAATGTGGGTCAGTGTTCAGTGTATAAACACGAGGTGCATGTGGGTCAGTGTTCAGTGAATAATCAGATGGGGAATGTGCGTCAGTGTTCAGTGTATAATCAGATGGGGAATGTGGGTCAGTGTTCAGTGTATAAACACTAGGGGCATTTGGGTCAGTGTTCAGTGGATAAACACGAGGGGCATGTGGGTCAGTGTTCAGTGAATAATCAGATGGGGAATGTGGGTCAGTGTTCAGTGTATAAACACTGGGGGCATGTGGGTCAGTGTTCAGAGTATAATCAGATGGGGCATGTGGGTCAGTGTTCAGTGTATAATCAGATGGGGAATGTGGGTCAGTGTTCAGTGTATAATCAGATGGGGAATGTGGGTCAATGTTCAGTGTATAAACACTAGGGGCATGTGGGTCAGTGTTCAGTGTATCAACACTGGGGGCATGTGGGTCAGTGTTCAGTGCATAAACACTGGGGGCATGTGGGTCAGTGTTCAGTGGATAAACACGAGGGGCATGTGGGTTAGTGTTCAGTGTATAATCAGATGGGGAATGTGGGTCAGTGTTCAATGGATAAACACTTGGGCCATGTGGGTCAGTGTTCAATGTATAAACACTGGGGGAATGTGGGTCAGTGTTCAGTGGATAATCAGATGGGGAATGTGGGTCAGTGTTCAGTGTATAATCAGATGGGGAATGTGGGTCAGTGTTCAGAGTATAAGCACTAGGGGCATGTGGGTCAATGTTCAGTGTATAATCAGATGGGGCATGTGGGTCAGTGTTCAGTGTATAATCAGATGGGGAATGTGGGTCAGTGTTCTGTGTATAATCAGATGGGGAATGTGGGTCAGTGTTCAGTGTATAATCAGATGGGGAATGTGGGTCAGTGTTCAGTGTACAATCAGATGGGGAATGTGGGTCAGTGTTCAGTGCAAAATCAGATGGGGAATGTGGGTCAGTGTTCAGTGTCTCATCAGATGTGAATGTGGGTCAGTGTTCAGTGTATAAACACTAGGGGCATGTGGGTCAGTGTTCAGTGTATCAACACTGGGGGGATGTGGGTCAGTGTTCAGTGAATAAACACTCGGGGCATGTGGGTCAGTGTTCAGTGTATAATCAGATGGGGAATGTGGCTCAGTTGTCAGTGTATAAACACTAGTGGCATGTGGGTCAGGATTCAGTGTATAATCAGATGGGTAATGTGGGTCAGTGGTCAGTGTGTAATCAGATGGGGAATGTGGGTCAGTGTTCAGTGTATAAACACTAGGGGCATGTGGGTCAGTGTTCAGTGCATAATCAGATGGGGAATGTGGGTCAGTATTCAGTGTGTAATCAGATGGGGAATGTGGGTCAGTGTTCAGAGTATGATCAGATGGGGAATGTGGGTCAGTGTTCAGTGTATAATCAGATGGGGAATGTGTGTCAGTGTGCAGTGTATAATCAGATGGGGAATGTGGGTCAGTGTTCAGTGTATAATCAGAAGGGGAATGTGGGTCATTGTTCAGTGTGCAAACACTAGGGGCATGTGGATCAGTGTTCAATGCATAAAAACTAGGGGCATGTGGGTCAGTGTTCAATGTATAATCAGATGGGGAATGTGGGTCAGTGTTCAGTGTATAATCAGATGGGGAATGTGGGTCAGTGTTCAGAGTATGATCAGATGGGGAAATTGGGTCAGTGTTCAGTGTATAATCAGATGGGGAATGTGGGTCAGTGTTCACTGGATAATCAGGTGGGGAATGTGGGTCAGTGTTCAGTGTATAATCAGATGAGGAATGTGGGTCAGTGTTCACTGGATAATCAGGTGGGGAATGTGGGTCAGTGTTCAGTGTATAATCAGATGGGGAATGTGTGTCAGTGTTCAGTGCATAATCTGATGGGGAATGTGTGTCAGTGTTCTGTGTATAATCAGATGGGGAATGTGGGTCAGTGTTCAGTGTATAATCAGTAGGGGAATGTGGGTCAGTGTTCAGTGTGCAAACACTAGGGGCATGTGGATCAGTGTTCAATGCATAAAAACTAGGGGCATGTGGGTCAGTTTTCACTGGATAATCAGGTGGGGAATGTGGGTCAGTGTTCAGTGTATAATCTGATGGGGAATGTGTGTCAGTGTTCTGTGTATAATCAGATGGGGAATGTGGGTCAGTGTTCAGTGTATAATCAGAAGGGGAATGTGGGTCAGTGTTCAGTGTGCAAACACTAGGGGCATGTGGATCAGTGTTCAATGCATAAAAACTAGGGGCATGTGGGTCAGTGTTCAGTGTATAATCAGACGGGGAATGTGGGTCAGTGTTCGGTGTATAATCAGATGGGGAATGTGGGTCAGTGTTCAGTGTATAATCAGAAGGGGAATGTGGGTCATTGTTCAGTGTGCAAACACTAGGGGCATGTGGATCAGTGTTCAATGCATAAAAACTAGGGGCATGTGGGTCAGTGTTCAATGTATAATCAGATGGGGAATGTGGGTCAGTGTTCACTGTATAATCAGATGGGGAATGTGGGTCAGTGTTCAGTGTATAATCAGACGGGGAATGTGGGTCAGTGTTCAGTGTATAAACACTAGGGGCATGTGGGTCAGTGTTCAGTGTATAAACACTAGGGGCATGTGGGTCAGTGTTCAGTGCATAATCAGATGGGGAATGTCGGTCAGTGTTCAGAGTATGATCAGATGGGGAATTTGGGTCAGTGTTCAGTGTATAATCAGATGGGGAATGTGGGTCAGTGTTCAGTGTATAATCAGAAGGGGAATGTGGGTCAGTGTTCAGTGTGCAAACACTCGGGGCATGTGGATCAGTGTTCAATGCATAAAAACTAGGGGCATGTGGGTCAGTGTTGTATGTATAATCAGATGGGGAATGTGGGTCAGTGTTCAGTGTGTAATCAGATGGGGAATGTGGGTCAGTGTTCAGTGTGTAATCAGATGGGTAATGTGGGTCAGTGTTCAGTGTATAAACACGAGGTGCATGTGGGTCAGTGTTCAGTGAATAATCAGATGGGGAATGTGCGTCAGTGTTCAGTGTATAATCAGATGGGGAATGTGGGTCAGTGTTCAGTGTATAAACACTAGGGGCATTTGGGTCAGTGTTCAGTGGATAAACACGAGGGGCATGTGGGTCAGTGTTCAGTGAATAATCAGATGGGGAATGTGGGTCAGTGTTCAGTGTATAAACACTGGGGGCATGTGGGTCAGTGTTCAGAGTATAATCAGATGGGGCATGTGGGTCAGTGTTCAGTGTATAATCAGATGGGGAATGTGGGTCAGTGTTCAGTGTATAATCAGATGGGGAATGTGGGTCAATGTTCAGTGTATAAACACTAGGGGCATGTGGGTCAGTGTTCAGTGTATCAACACTGGGGGCATGTGGGTCAGTGTTCAGTGCATAAACACTGGGGGCATGTGGGTCAGTGTTCAGTGGATAAACACGAGGGGCATGTGGGTTAGTGTTCAGTGTATAATCAGATGGGGAATGTGGGTCAGTGTTCAATGGATAAACACTTGGGCCATGTGGGTCAGTGTTCAATGTATAAACACTGGGGGAATGTGGGTCAGTGTTCAGTGGATAATCAGATGGGGAATGTGGGTCAGTGTTCAGTGTATAATCAGATGGGGAATGTGGGTCAGTGTTCAGAGTATAAGCACTAGGGGCATGTGGGTCAATGTTCAGTGTATAATCAGATGGGGCATGTGGGTCAGTGTTCAGTGTATAATCAGATGGGGAATGTGGGTCAGTGTTCTGTGTATAATCAGATGGGGAATGTGGGTCAGTGTTCAGTGTATAATCAGATGGGGAATGTGGGTCAGTGTTCAGTGTACAATCAGATGGGGAATGTGGGTCAGTGTTCAGTGCAAAATCAGATGGGGAATGTGGGTCAGTGTTCAGTGTCTCATCAGATGTGAATGTGGGTCAGTGTTCAGTGTATAAACACTAGGGGCATGTGGGTCAGTGTTCAGTGTATCAACACTGGGGGGATGTGGGTCAGTGTTCAGTGTATAAACACTCGGGGCATGTGGGTCAGTGTTCAGTGTATAATCAGATGGGGAATGTGGCTCAGTTGTCAGTGTATAAACACTAGTGGCATGTGGGTCAGGATTCAGTGTATAATCAGATGGGTAATGTGGGTCAGTGGTCAGTGTGTAATCAGATGGGGAATGTGGGTCAGTGTTCAGTGTATAAACACTAGGGGCATGTGGGTCAGTGTTCAGTGCATAATCAGATGGGGAATGTGGGTCAGTATTCAGTGTGTAATCAGATGGGGAATGTGGGTCAGTGTTCAGAGTATGATCAGATGGGGAATGTGGGTCAGTGTTCAGTGTATAATCAGATGGGGAATGTGTGTCAGTGTGCAGTGTATAATCAGATGGGGAATGTGGGTCAGTGTACAGTGTATAATCAGAAGGGGAATGTGGGTCATTGTTCAGTGTGCAAACACTAGGGGCATGTGGATCAGTGTTCAATGCATAAAAACTAGGGGCATGTGGGTCAGTGTTCAATGTATAATCAGATGGGGAATGTGGGTCAGTGTTCAGTGTATAATCAGATGGGGAATGTGGGTCAGTGTTCAGAGTATGATCAGATGGGGAAATTGGGTCAGTGTTCAGTGTATAATCAGATGGGGAATGTGGGTCAGTGTTCACTGGATAATCAGGTGGGGAATGTGGGTCAGTGTTCAGTGTATAATCAGATGGGGAATGTGGGTCAGTGTTCACTGGATAATCAGGTGGGGAATGTGGGTCAGTGTTCAGTGTATAATCAGATGGGGAATGTGTGTCAGTGTTCAGTGTATAATCAGATGGAGAATGTGGGTCTGTGTTCAGTGTGCAAACACTAGGGGCATGTGGATCAGTGTTCAATGCATAAAAACTAGGGGCATGTGGGTCAGTGTTCAGTGTATAATCAGACAGGGAATGTGAGTCAGTGTTCAGTGTATAATCAGATGGGGAATGATGGTCAGTGTTCAGTGTATAATCAGATGGGGAATGTGGGTCAGTGTTCAGTGTATAATCAGAAGGGGAATGTGGGTCATTGTTCAATGTGCAAACACTAGGGGCATGTGGATCAGTGTTCAATGCATAAAAACTAGGGGCATGTGGGTCAGTGTTCAATGTATAATCAGATGGGGAATGTGGGTCAGTGTTCACTGTATAATCAGATGGGGAATGTGGGTCAGTGTTCAGTGTATAATCAGACGGGGAATGTGGGTCAGTGTTCAGTGTATAAACACTAGGGGCATGTGGGTCAGTGTTCAGTGTATAAACACTAGGGGCATGTGGGTCAGTGTTCAGTGCATAATCAGATGGGGAATGTCGGTCAGTGTTCAGAGTATGATCAGATGGGGAATGTGGGTCAGTGTTCAGTGTATAATCAGATGGGGCATGTGGGTCAGTGTTCAGTGTATAAACACTAGGGGCATGTGGGTCAGTGTTCAGTGTATGGTCAGATGGGGAATGTGGGTCAGTGTTCAGTGTATAATCAGATGGGGAATGTGGGTCAGTGTTCAGTGTATAATCAGATGGGGAATGTGGGTCAGTGTTCAATCTATAAAGACGAAGGGAATGTGGGTCAGTGTTCAGTGTATAAACAATGGGGGAATGTGGGTCACTGTTCAGTGTATTATCAGATGGGGAATGTGGGTCAGTGTTCAATCTATAAACACGAGGGGAATGTGGGTCAGTGTTCAGTGTATAATCAGATGGGGAATGTGGGTCAGTGTTCAATCTATAAACACGAGGGGAATGTGGGTCAGTGTTCAGTGTATAATCAGATGGGGAATGTGGGTCAGTGTTCAGTGTATAATCAGATGGGGAATGTGGGTCAGTGTTCAGTGTATAATAAGATGGGGCATGTGTGTCAGTGCTCAATGTATAAACCCTTGGGGCATGTGGGTCAGTGTTCAATGTATAAACACTGGGGGAATGTGGGTCAGTGTTCAATGTATAAACACTGGGGGAATGTGGGTCAGTGTTCAGTGTATTATCAGATGGGGAATGTGGGTAAGTGTTCAATCTATAAACACGAGGGGAATGTGGGTCAGTGTTCAGTGTCTAATCAGATGGGGAATGTGGGTCAGTGTTCAGTGTATAATCAGATGGGGAATGTGGGTCAGTGTTCAGTGTATAATAAGATGGGGCATGTGTGTCAGTGCTCAATGTATAAAAACTAGGGGCATGTGGGTCAGTGTTAAATGTATAATCAGATGGGGAATGTGGTTCAGTGTTCAATGTATAAAAACTAGGGGCATGTGGGTCAGTGTTAAATGTATAATCAGATGGGGAATGTGGGTCAGTGTTCAGAGTATAAACACTGGGGGCATGTGGGTCAGTGTTCTGTGTATAAACAGATGGGTAATGTGGGTCAGTGTTCAGTGTATAATCAGATGCGGAATGTGGGTCAATGTTCAGTGTATAAACACTAGGGGCATGTGGGTCAGTGTTCAGTGCATAAACACTGGGGGCATGTGGGTCAGTGTTCAGTGGATAACCACGAGGTTCATGTGGGTCAGTGTTCAGTGTATAATCAGTTGGGGAATGTGGGTCAGTGTTCAGTGAATAATCAGATGGGGAATGTGGGTCAGTGTTCAGTGTATAATCAGATGGGGAATGTGGGTCAGTGTTCAGTGCATAATCAGATGGGGAATGTGGGTCAGTGTTCAGTGTATAATCAGATGGGGAATGTGGGTCAGTGTTCAGTGTATCATCAGATGGGGAATGTGGGTCAGTGTTCAGTGTATAATCAGATGGGGATGTGGGTCAGTGTTCAGTGTAAAATCAGATGGGGCATGTGGGTATTTGTTCAATGTCTAAACACTAGGGGCATGTGGGTCAGTATTCAATGTATAATCAGATGGGGAATGTGGGTCAGTGTTCAGTGTATAATCAGATGGGGAATGTGGGTCAGTGTTCAGTGTATAATCAGATGGGGAATGTGGGTCAGTGTTCAGTGTACAATCAGATGGGGATGTGGGTCAGTGTTCAGTGTATTATCAGATGGGGATGTGGGTCAGTGTTCAGTGTAAAATCAGATGGGGAATGTGGGTCAGTGTTCAGTGTATAATCAGATGGGGAATGTGGGTCAGTGTTCAGTGGATAATCAGATGGGGAATGTGGGTCAGTGTTCAGTGTATAATCAGATGGGGAATGTGGGTCAGTGTTCAGTGTATAATCAGATGGGGAATGTGGGTCAGTGTTCAGTGGATAATCAGATGGGGAATGTGGGTCAGTGTTCAGTGTATAATCAGATGGGGCATGTGGGTCAGTGTTCAATGTATAAACACTGGAAGCATGTGGGTCAGTGTTCAGTGGATAATCAGATGGGGAATGTGGGTCAGTGTTCAGTGTATGCTCAGATGGGGAAAGTGGGTCAGTGTTCAGTGTATAATCAGATGGGGAATGTGGGTCAGTGTTCAGTGCATAATCAGATGGGGAATGTGGGTCAGTGTTCAGTGGATAATCAGATGGGGAATGTGGGTCAGTGTTCAGTGCATAATCAGATGGCGAATGTGGGTCAGTGTTCAGTGTATAATCAGATGGGGAATGTGGGTCAGTGTTCAGTGCATAATCAGATGGGGAATGTGGGTCAGTGTTCAGTGTATAATCAGATGGGGAATGTGGGTCAGTGTTCAGTGTATAATCAGATGGGGAATGTGGGTCAGTGTTCAGTGCATAATCAGATGGGGAATGTGGGTCAGTGTTCAGTGGATAATCATATGGGGAATGTGGGTCAGTGTTCAGTGCATAATCAGATGGGGAATGTGGGTCAGTGCTCAGTGTATAATCAGATGGGGAATGTGGGTCAGTGTTCAGTGCATACTCAGATGGGGAATGTGGGTCAGTGTTCAGTGTATAATCAGATGGGGAATGTGGGTCAGTGTTCAGTGTATAATCAGATGGGGAATGTGGGTCAGTGTTCAATGTATAAAAACTCGGGGCATGTGGGTCAGTGTTAAATGTATAATCAGATGGGGAATGTGGGTCAGTGTTCACTGTGTAAACACTAGGGGCATGTGGTTCAGTGTTCAGTGTATAATCAGATGGGGAATGTGGGTCAGTGTTCACTGTATAATCAGATGGGGAATGTGGGTCAGTGTTCAGTGTATAATCAGATGGGGAATGTGGGTCAGTGTTCAGTGTATAAACACTCTGGGCATGTGGATCAGTGTTCAGTGTATAATCAGATGGGGAATGTGGGTCAGTGTTCAGTGTATAATCAGATGGGGCATGTGGGTCAGTGTTCAGTGTATAAACACTAGGGGCATGTGGGTCAGTGTTCAGTGTATGGTCAGATGGGGAATGTGGGTCAGTGTTCAGTGTATAATCAGATGGGGAATGTGGGTCAGTGTTCAGTGTATAAACACTAGGGGCATGTGGGTCAGTGTTCAGTGTATCATCAGATGGGGAATGTGGGTCTGTGTTCAGTGTATAATCAGATGGGGAATGTGGGTCAGTGTTCAGTGTATAAACACTAGGGGCATGTGGTCCAGTGTTCAGTGTATCATCAGATGGGGAATGTGGGTCAGTGTTCAGTGTATAATCAGATGGGGAATGTGGGTCAGTGTTCAATGTATAAACCCTTGGGGCATGTGGGTCAGTGTTCAATGTATAAACACTGGGGGAATGTGGGTCAGTGTTCAGTGTATAATCAGATGGGGAATGTGGGTCAGTGTTCAGTGTATAATCAGATGGGGAATGTGGGTCAGTGTTCAATCTATAAACACGAAGGGAATGTGGGTCAGTGTTCAGTGTATAAACACTGGGGGAATGTGGGTCAGTGTTCAGTGTATTATCAGATGGGGAATGTGGGTCAGTGTTCAATCTATAAACACGAGGGGAATGTGGGTCAGTGTTCAGTGTATAATCAGATGGGGAATGTGGGTCAGTGTTCAATCTATAAACACGAGGGGAATGTGGGTCAGTGTTCAGTGTATAATCAGATGGGGAATGTGGGTCAGTGTTCAGTGTATAATCAGATGGGCAATGTGGGTCAGTGTTCAGTGTATAATAAGATGGGGCATGTGTGTCAGTGCTCAATGAAGAAACCCTTGGGGCATGTGGGTCAGTGTTCAATGTATAAACACTGGGGGAATGTGGGTCAGTGTTCAGTGTATTATCAGATGGGGAATGTGGGTCAGTGTTCAGTGTCTAATCAGATGGGGAATGTGGGTCAGTGTTCAGTGTATAATCAGATGGGGAATGTGGGTCAGTGTTCAGTGTATAATAAGATGGGGCATGTGTGTCAGTGCTCAATGTATAAAAACTAGGGGCATGTGGGTCAGTGTTAAATGTATAATCAGATGGGGAATGTGGTTCAGTGTTCAATGTATAAAAACTAGGGGCATGTGGGTCAGTGTTAAATGTATAATCAGATGGGGAATGTGGGTCAGTGTTCAGAGTATAAACACTGGGGGCATGTGGGTCAGTGTTCTGTGTATAAACAGATGGGTAATGTGGGTCAGTGTTCAGTGTATAATCAGATGCGGAATGTGGGTCAATGTTCAGTGTATAAACACTAGGGGCATGTGGGTCAGTGTTCAGTGCATAAACACTGGGGGCATGTGGGTCAGTGTTCAGTGGATAACCACGAGGGTCATGTGGGTCAGTGTTCAGTGTATAATCAGTTGGGGAATGTGGGTCAGTGTTCAGTGAATAATCAGATGGGGAATGTGGGTCAGTGTTCAGTGTATAATCAGATGGGGAATGTGGGTCAGTGTTCAGTGCATAATCAGATGGGGAATGTGGGTCAGTGTTCAGTGTATAATCAGATGGGGAATGTGGGTCAGTGTTCAGTGTATCATCAGATGGGGAATGTGGGTCAGTGTTCAGTGTATAATCAGATGGGGGTGTGGGTCAGTGTTCAGTGTAAAATCAGATGGGGCATATGGGTCATTGTTCAATGTCTAAACACTAGGGGCATGTGGGTCAGTATTCAATGTATAATCAGATGGGGAATGTGGGTCAGTGTTCAGTGTATAATCAGATGGGGAATGTGGGTCAGTGTTCAGTGTATAATCAGATGGGGATGTGGGTCAGTGTTCAGTGTATAATCAGATGGGGATGTGGGTCAGTGTTCAGTGTAAAATCAGATGGGGAATGTGGGTCAGTGTTCAGTGTATAATCAGATGGGGAATGTGGGTCAGTGTTCAGTGCATAATCAGATGGGGAATGTTGGTCAGTGTTCAGTGTATCATCAGATGGGGAATGTGGGTCAGTGTTCAGTGTATAATCAGATGGGGATGTGGGTCAGTGTTCAGTGTAAAATCAGATGGGGCATGTGGGTCATTGTTCAATGTCTAAACACTAGGGGCATGTGGGTCAGTATTCAATGTATAATCAGATGGGGAATGTGGGTCAGTGTTCAGTGTATAATCAGATGGGGAATGTGGGTCAGTGTTCAGTGTATAATCAGATGGGGATGTGGGTCAGTGTTCAGTGTATAATCAGATGGGGCATGTGGGTCAGTGTTCAATGTATAAACACTGGAAGCATGTGTGTCAGTGTTCAGTGTATAATCAGATGGGGAATGTGGGTCAGTGTTCAGTGTATAATCAGATGGGGAATGTGGGTCAGTGTTCAGTGTATAAACACTGCGGGCATGTGTGTCAGTGTTCAGTGTATAAACACAAGGGGCATGTGGGTCAGTGTTCAGTGCATAATCAGATGGGGAATGTGGGTCATTGTTCAGTGTATAAACACTAGGGGCATGTGGGTCAGTGTTCAGTTTATCATCAGATGGGGAATGTGGGTCAGTGTTCAGTGTATAATCAGATGGGGAATGTGGGTCAGTGTTCAGTGAAGAAACACTAGGGGCATGTGGGTCAGTGTTCAGTGTATCATCAGATGGGGAATGTGGATCAGTGTTCAATGTATAATCTGATGGGGAATGTGGGTCAGTGTTCAGTGTATAAACACTAGGGGCATGTGGGTCAGTGTTCAGTGTATCATCAGATGGGGCATGTGGGTCAGTGTTCAGTGTATCATCAGATGGGGAATGTGGGTCAGTGTTCAGTGTATAATCAGATGGGGAATGTGGGTCAGTGTTCAGTGTATAATCAGATGGGGAATATGGGTCAGTGTTCAGTGTATAAACACTAGGGGCATGTGGGTCAGTGTTCAGTGTATCATCAGATGGGGAATGTGGGTCAGTGTTCAGTGTATAATCAGATGGGGAATGTGGGTCAGTGTTCAATGTATAAACACTTGGGGCATGTGGGTCAGTGTTCAATGTATAAACACTGGGGGAATGTGGGTCAGTGTTCAGTGTATAATCAGATGGGGAATGTGGGTCAGTGTTCAGTGTATTATCAGATGGGGAATGTGGGTCAGTGTTCAATCTATAAACACTAGGGGAATGTGGGTCAGTGTTCAGTGCATAAACACTGGGGGCATGTGGGTCAGTGTTCAGTGGATAACCACGAGGGGCATGTGGGTCAGTGTTCAGTGTATAATCAGATGGGGATGTGGGTCAGTGTTCAGAGTATAATCAGATGGGGATGTGGGTCAGTGTTCAGTGTATAATCAGATGGGGAATGTGGGTCAGTGTTCAGTGTATAATCAGATGGGGAATGTGGGTCAGTGTTCAGTGTATAATCAGATGGGGAATGTGGGTCAGTGTTCAGTGTATAATCAGATGGGGAATGTGGGTCAGTGTTCAGTGCATAATCAGATGGGGAATGTGGGTCAGTGTTCAGTGTATAATCAGATGGGGATGTGGGTCAGTGTTCAGTGTATAATCAGATGGGGAATGTGGGTCAGTGTTCAGTGCATAATCAGATGGGGAATGTGGGTCAGTGGTCAGTGTATAATCAGATGGGGATGTGGGTCAGTGTTCAGTGTAAAATCAGATGGGGAATGTGGGTCAGTGTTCAGTGTATAATCAGATGGGGCATGTGGGTCAGTGTTCAATGTATAAACACTGGAAGCATGTGGGTCAGCGTTCAGTGTATAATCAGATGGGGAATGTGGGTCAGTGTTCAGTGTATAATCAGATGGGGAATGTGGGTCAGTGTTCAGTGTATAATCAGATGGGGAATGTGGGTCAGTGTTCAGTGTATAATAAGATGGGGAATGTGGGTCAGTGTTCACTGTATAATCAGATGGGAAATGTGGGTCAGTGTTCAGTGTATAATCAGATGGGGGATGTGGGTCAGTGTTCAGTGTGTAATAAGATGGGGAATGTGTGTCAGTGTTCAGTGTATAATAAGATGGGGAATGTGGGTCAGTGTTCAGTGTATGAAAACTAGGGGCATGTGGGTCACTGTTCAATGTATAATCAGATGGGGAATGTGTGTCAGTGTTCAGTGTATAAACAGTTGGGGAATGTGGGTCAGTGTTCAGTGTATAATCAGATGGGGAATGTGGGTCAGTGTTCAGTGTGTAATAAGGTGGGGAATGTGTGTCAGTGTTCAGTGTATAATCAGATGGGGAATGTGGGTCAGTGTTCAGTGTATGAAAACTAGGGGCATGTGGGTCAGTGTTCAATGTATAATCAGATGGGGAATGTGTGTCAGTGTTCAGTGTATAATAAGATGGGGAATGTGGGTCAGTGTTCAGTGTATGAAAACTAGGGGCATGTGGGTCAGTGTTCAATGTATAATCAGATGGGGAATGTGTGTCAGGGTTCAGTGTATAATCAGTTGGGGAATGTGGGTCAGTGTTCAGTGTTTCATCAGATGGGGAATGTGGGTCAGTGTTCAGTGTGTAATAAGATGGGGAATGTGTGTCAGTGTTCAGTGTATAATAAGATGGGGAATGTGGGTCAGTGTTCAATGGATAATCAGATGGGGAATGTGGGTCAGTGTTCAGTGTAGAATCAGATGGGCAATGTGGGTCAGTGTTCAGTGTATAATCAGATGGGGAATGTGGGTCAGTGTTCAGTGTGTAATAAGATGGGGAATGTGTGTCAGTGTTCAGTGTATAATAAGATGGGGAATGTGGGTCAGTGTTCAGTGTATAATCAGATGGGGAATGTGGGTCAGTGTTCAGTGTATAATCAGATGGGGAATGTGGGTCAGTGTTCAGTGTATAAACACTAGGGGCATGTGGGTCAGTGTTCAATGTATAATCAGATGGGGAATGTGGGTCAGTGTTCAGTGTCTAATCAGATGGGGAATGTGGGTCAGTGTTCAGTGTATAATCAGATGGGGAATGTGGGTCAGCGTTCAGTGTCTAATCAGATGGGGAATGTGGGTCAGTGTTCAGTGTCTAATCAGATGGGGAATGTGGGTCAGTGTTCAGTGTATAATCAGATGGGGAATGTGGGTCAGTGTTCAGTGTCTAATCAGATGGGGAATGTGGGTCAGTGTTCAGTGTATAATCAGATGGGGAATGTGGGTCAGTGTTCAGTGTCTAATCAGATGGGGAATGTGGGTCAGTGTTCAGTGTATAAACACTAGGGGCATGTGGGTCAGTGTTCAGTGTATAATCAGATGGGGAATTTGGGTTAGTGTTCAGTGTATGATCAGATGGGGAATGTGGGTCAGTGTTCAGTGTATAATCAGATGGGGAATGTGGGTCAGTGTTCAGTGTGTAATCAGATGAGGAATGTGGGTCAGTGTTCAGTGTATAATCAGATGGGGAATGTGGGTCAGTGTTCAGTGTATAATCAGATGGGGAATGTGGGTCAGTGTTCAGTGTATAAACACTAGGGGCATGTGGGTCAGTGTTCAATCTTTCATCAGATGGGGAATGTGGGTCAGTGTTCAGTGGAGAATCAGACGGGGAATGTGGGTCAGTGTTCAGTGTATAATCAGACGGGGAATGTGGGTCAGTGTTCAGTGTAAATCAGATGGGGAATGTGGGTCAGTGTTCAGTGGATAATCAGATGGGGCATGTGGGTCAGTGTTCAATGTATAATCAGATGGGGAATGTGGGTCAGTGTTCAGTGTATAATCAGATGGGGAATGTGGGTCAGTGTTCACTGTATAATCAGATGGGGAATGTGGGTCAGTGTTCAGTGTAAATCAGATGGGGAATGTGGGTCAGTGTTCAGTGGATAATCAGATGGGGCATGTGGGTCAGTGTTCAATGTATAATCAGATGGGAAATGTGGGTCAGTGTTCAGTGTATAATCAGACGGGGAATGTGGATCAGTGTTCAGTGTATAATCAGACGGGGAATGTGGGTCAGTGTTCACTGTATAATCAGATGGGGAATGTGGGTCAGTGTTCAGTGTAAATCAGACGGGGAATGTGGGTCAGTGTTCAGTGTATAATCACATGGGGAATGTGAGTCTGTGCACAGTGTATAAACACTAGGGGCATGTGGGTCAGTGTTCAATGTACAAAAACTAGGGGCATGTGGGTCAGTGTTCAATGTATAAACACTGGGGGAATGTGGGTCAGTGTTCTGTGTATAATCAGATGGGGAATGTGGGTCAGTGTTCAGTGTATAATCAGATGGGGAATGTGGGTCAGTGTTCAGTGTATAAACACTGGGGGCATGTGGGTCAGTGTTCAGTGTATAATCAGATGGGGAATGTGGGTCAGTGTTCAGTGTATAATCAGATGGGGCATGTGGGTCAGTGTTCAATGTATAAACACTGGGGGCATGTGGGTCAGTGTTCAGTGTATAATCAGATGGGGAATGTGGGTCAGTGTTCAGTGTAGAATCAGATGGGGAATGTGGGTCAGTGTTCAGAGTATAATCAGATGGGGAAATGGTTCACTATTCAGTGTGTAATCAGATGGGGAATGTGGGTCAGTGTTCAGTGTAGAATCAGATGGGGAATGTGGGTCAGTGTTCAGTGTAGAATCAGATGGGGAATGTGGGTCAGTGTTCAGAGTATAATCAGATGGGGAAATGGTTCACTATTCAGTGTGTAATCAGATGGGGAATGTGGGTCAGTGTTCAGTGTAGAATCAGATGGGGAATGTGGGTCAGTGTTCAGAGTATAATCAGATGGGGAAATGGTTCACTATTCAGTGTGTAATCAGATGGGGAATGTGGGTCAGTGTTCAGTGTAGAATCAGATGGGGAATGTGGGTCAGTGTTCAGTGTAGAATCAGATGGGGAATGTGGGTCAGTGTTCAGAGTATAATCAGATGGGGAAATGGTTCACTATTCAGTGTGTAATCAGATGGGGAATGTGGGTCAGTGTTCAGTGTAGAATCAGATGGGGAATGTGGGTCAGTGTTCAGAGTATAATCAGATGGGGAAATGGTTCACTATTCAGTGTGTAATCAGATGGGGAATGTGGGTCAGTGTTCAGTGTAGAATCAGATGGGGAATGTGGGTCAGTGTTCAGAGTATAATCAGATGGGGAAATGGTTCACTATTCAGTGTGTAATCAGATGGGGAATGTGGGTCAGTGTTCAGTGTAGAATCAGATGGGGAATGTGGGTCAGTGTTCAGAGTATAATCAGATGGGGAAATGGTTCACTATTCAGTGTGTAATCAGATGGGGAATGTGGGTCAGTGTTCAGTGTAGAATCAGATGGGGAATGTGGTCAGTGTTCAGTGTAGAATCAGATGGGGAATGTGGGTCAGTGTTCAGAGTATAATCAGATGGGGAAATGGTTCACTATTCAGTGTGTAATCAGATGGGGAATGTGGGTCAGTGTTCAGTGTAGAATCAGATGGGGAATGTGGGTCAGTGTTCAGAGTATAATCAGATGGGGAAATGGTTCACTATTCAGTGTGTAATCAGATGGGGAATGTGGGTCAGTGTTCAGTGTAGAATCAGATGGGGAATGTGGGTCAGTGTTCAGAGTATAATCAGATGGGGAAATGGTTCACTATTCAGTGTGTAATCAGATGGGGAATGTGGGTCAGTGTTCAGAGTATAATCAGATGGGGAAATGGTTCACTATTCAGTGTTTAATCAGATGGGGAATGTGGGTCAGTGTTCAGTGAATAAACACTTGGGGCATGTGGGTCAGTGTTCAGTGTATCATCAGATGGGGAATGTGGGTCAGTGTTCAGTGAATAAACACTTGGGGCATGTGGGTCAGTGTTCAGTGTATCATCAGATGGGGAATGTGGGTCAGTGTTCAGTGAATAAACACTTGGGGCATGTGGGTCAGTGTTCAGTGTATCATCAGATGGGGAATGTGGGTCAGTGTTCAGTGTATAATCAGATGGGGATGTGGGTCAGTGTTCAGTGTATAAACACTAGGGGCATGTGGGTCAGTGTTCAGTGCATAATCAGATGGGCAATGGGGGTCAGTGTTCAGTGTATAATCAGATGGGTAATGGGGGTCAGTGTTCAGTGTATAATCAGATGGGGATGTGGGTCAGTGTTCAGTGTATCAACACTAGGGGCATGTGGGTCAGTGTTCAGTGTATAAACACTGGGGGCATGTGGGTCAGTGTTCAATGTATAATCAGATGGGTAATGTGGGTCAGTGTTCAGTGTATAATCAGATGGGGATGTGGGTCAGTGTTCAGTGTATAAACACTAGAGGCATGTGGGTCAGTGTTCAGTGTATAAACACTCGGGGCATGTGGGTCAGTGTTCAGTGTATAATCAGATGGGGAATGTGGGTCAGTGTTCAGTGTATAATCTGATGGGGAATGTGGGTCAGTGTTCAGTGTATAATCTGATGGGGAATGTGGGTCTGTCTTCAGTGTATAATCTGATGGGGAATGTGGGTCAGTATTCAGTGTATAATCTGATGGGGAATGTGGGTCTGTCTTCAGTGTATAATCAGATGGGGAATGTGGGTCAGTGTTCAGTGTATAATCAGATGGGGCATGTGGGTCAGTGTTCAATGTATAAACACTGGGGGCATGTGGGTCAGTGTTCAGTGTATAATCAGATGGGGAATGTGGGTCAGTGTTCAGTGTATAATCAGATGGGGAATGCGGGTCAGTGTTCAGTGTAAAATCAGATGGGGAATGTGGGTCAGTGTTCAGAGTATAATCAGATGGGGAATTTGGGTCAGTGTTCAGTGTATAATCAGATGGGGAAATGGTTCACTATTCGGTGTGTAATCAGATGGGGAATGTGGGTCAGTGTTCAGTGTATAATCAGATGGGGAATGTGGGTCAGTGTTCAGTGTATAATCAGATGGGTAATGGGGGTCAGTGTTCAGTGTATAATCAGATGGGTAATGGGGGTCAGTGTTCAGTGTATAATCAGATGGGGATGTGGGTCAGTGTTCAGTGTATCAACACTAGGGGCATGTGGGTCAGTGTTCAGTGTATAAACACTGGGGACATGTGGGTCAGTGTTCAATGTATAATCAGATGGGTAATGGGGGTCAGTGTTCAGTGTATAATCAGATGGGGATGTGGGTCAGTGTTCAGTGTATAAACACTAGAGGCATGTGGGTCAGTGTTCAGTGTATAAACACTCGGGGCATGTGGGTCAGTGTTCAGTGTATAATCAGATGGGGAATGTGGGTCAGTGTTCAGTGTATAATCTGATGGGGAATGTGGGTCAGTGTTCAGTGTATAATCTGATGGGGAATGTGGGTCTGTCTTCAGTGTATAATCTGATGGGGAATGTGGGTCAGTGTTCAGTGTATAATCTGATGGGGAATGTGGGTCTGTCTTCAGTGTATAATCAGATGGGGAATGTGGGTCAGTGTTCAGTGTATAATCAGATGGGGCATGTGGGTCAGTGTTCAATGTATAAACACTGGGGGCATGTGGGTCTGTGTTCAGTGTATAATCAGATGGGGAATGTGGGTCAGTGTTCAGTGTATAATCAGATGGGGAATGCGGGTCAGTGTTCAGTGTAAAATCAGATGGGGAATGTGGGTCAGTGTTCAGAGTATAATCAGATGGGGAATTTGGGTCAGTGTTCAGTGTATAATCAGATGGGGAAATGGTTCACTATTCAGTGTGTAATCAGATGGGGAATGTGGGTCAGTGTTCAGTGTATAATCAGATGGGGAATGTGGGTCAGTGTTCAGTGTATAATCAGATGGGGAATTTGGGTCAGTGTTCAGTGTGTAATCAGATGGGGAATGTGGGTCAGTGTTCAGTGTATAATCAGATGGGGAATGTGGGTCAGTGTTCAGAGTATAATCAGATGGGGAATTTGGGTCAGTGTTCAGTGTATAATCAGATGGGGAAATGGTTCACTATTCAGTGTGTAATCAGATGGGGAATGTGGGTCAGTGTTCAGTGTATCATCAGATGGGGAATGTGGGTCAGTGTTCAGTGCATAATCAGATGGGGAATGGGGGTCAGTGTTCATTGTATAATCAGATGGGGATGTGGGTCAGTGTTCAGTGTATAAACCCTAGGGGCATGTGGGTCAGTGTTCAGTGTATAAACACTAGGGGCATGTGGGTCAGTGTTCAGTGCATAATCAGATGGGGAATGGGGGTCAGTGTTCAGTGTATAATCAGATGGGTAATGGGGGTCAGTGTTCAGTGTATAATCAGATGGGGATGTGGGTCAGTGTTCAGTGTATCAACACTAGGGGCATGTGGGTCAGTGTTCAGTGTATAAACACTGGGGGCATGTGGGTCAGTGTTCAGTGTATAAACACTCGGGGCATGTGGGTCAGTGTTCAATGTATAATCAGATGGCTAATGGGTGTCAGTGTTCAGTGTATAATCAGATGGGGATGTGGGTCAGTGTTCAGTGTATAAACACTAGTGGCATGTGGGTCAGTGTTCAGTGTATAAACACTGGGGGCATGTGGGTCAGTGTTCAGTGTATAAACACTCGGGGCATGTGGGTCAGTGTTCAGTGTATAATCTGATGGGGAATGTGGGTCAGTGTTCAGTGTATAATCTGATGGGGAATGTGGGTCTGTCTTCAGTGTATAATCTGATGGAGAATGTGGGTCAGTGTTCAGTGTATAATCTGATGGGGAATGTGGTTCTGTCTTCAGTGTATAATCAGATGGGGAATGTGGGTCAGTGTTCAGTGTATAATCAGATGGGGAATGCGGGTCAGTGTTCAGTGTAAAATCAGATGGGGAATGTGGGTCAGTGTTCAGAGTATAATCAGATGGGGAATTTGGGTCAGTGTTCAGTGTATAATCAGATGGGGAAATGGTTCACTATTCAGTGTGTAATCAGATGGGGAATGTGGGTCAGTGTTCAGTGTATAATCAGATGGGGAATTTGGGTCAGTGTTCAGTGTGTAATCAGATGGGGAATGTGGGTCAGTGTTCAGTGTATAATCAGATGGGGAATGTGGGTCAGTGTTCAGAGTATAATCAGATGGGGAATTTGGGTCAGTGTTCAGTGTATAATCAGATGGGGAAATGGTTCACTATTCAGTGTGTAATCAGATGGGGAATGTGGGTCAGTGTTCAGTGTATCATCAGATGGGGAATGTGGGTCAGTGTTCAGTGCATAATCAGATGGGGAATGGGGGTCAGTGTTCATTGTATAATCAGATGGGGATGTGGGTCAGTGTTCAGTGTATAAACCCTAGGGGCATGTGGGTCAGTGTTCAGTGTATAAACACTAGGGGCATGTGGGTCAGTGTTCAGTGCATAATCAGATGGGGAATGGGGGTCAGTGTTCAGTGTATAATCAGATGGGTAATGGGGGTCAGTGTTCAGTGTATAATCAGATGGGGATGTGGGTCAGTGTTCAGTGTATCAACACTAGGGGCATGTGGGTCAGTGTTCAGTGTATAAACACTGGGGGCATGTGGGTCAGTGTTCAGTGTATAAACACTCGGGGCATGTGGGTCAGTGTTCAATGTATAATCAGATGGCTAATGGGTGTCAGTGTTCAGTGTATAATCAGATGGGGATGTGGGTCAGTGTTCAGTGTATAAACACTAGTGGCATGTGGGTCAGTGTTCAGTGTATAAACACTGGGGGCATGTGGGTCAGTGTTCAGTGTATAAACACTCGGGGCATGTGGGTCAGTGTTCAGTGTATAATCTGATGGGGAATGTGGGTCAGTGTTCAGTGTATAATCTGATGGGGAATGTGGGTCTGTCTTCAGTGTATAATCTGATGGAGAATGTGGGTCAGTGTTCAGTGTATAATCTGATGGGGAATGTGGTTCTGTCTTCAGTGTATAATCAGATGGGGAATGTGGGTCAGTGTTCAGTGTATAATCAGATGGGGAATGCGGGTCAGTGTTCAGTGTAAAATCAGATGGGGAATGTGGGTCAGTGTTCAGAGTATAATCAGATGGGGAATTTGGGTCAGTGTTCAGTGTATAATCAGATGGGGAAATGGTTCACTATTCAGTGTGTAATCAGATGGGGAATGTGGGTCAGTGTTCAGTGTATAATCAGATGGGGATGTGGGTCAGTGTTCAGTGTATAATCAGATGGGGAATGTGGGTCAGTGTTCAGTGTATAATCAGATGGGTAATGGGGGTCAGTGTTCAGTGTATAATCAGATGGGTAATGGGGGTCAGTGTTCAGTGTATAATCAGATGGGGATGTGGGTCAGTGTTCAGTGTATCAACACTAGGGGCATGTGGGTCAGTGTTCAGTGTATAAACACTGGGGGCATGTGGGTCAGTGTTCAATGTATAATCAGATGGGTAATGGGGGTCAGTGTTCAGTGTATAATCAGATGGGGATGTGGGTCAGTGTTCAGTGTATAAACACTAGAGGCATGTGGGTCAGTGTTCAGTGTATAAACACTCGGGGCATGTGGGTCAGTGTTCAGTGTATAATCAGATGGGGAATGTGGGTCAGTGTTCAGTGTATAATCTGATGGGGAATGTGGGTCAGTGTTCAGTGTATAATCTGATGGGGAATGTGGGTCTGTCTTCAGTGTATAATCTGATGGGGAATGTGGGTCAGTGTTCAGTGTATAATCTGATGGGGAATGTGGGTCTGTCTTCAGTGTATAATCAGATGGGGAATGTGGGTCAGTGTTCAGTGTATAATCAGATGGGGCATGTGGGTCAGTGTTCAATGTATAAACACTGGGGGCATGTGGGTCAGTGTTCAGTGTATAATCAGATGGGGAATGTGGGTCAGTGTTCAGTGTATAATCAGATGGGGAATGCGGGTCAGTGTTCAGTGTAAAATCAGATGGGGAATGTGGGTCAGTGTTCAGAGTATAATCAGATGGGGAATTTGGGTCAGTGTTCAGTGTATAATCAGATGGGGAAATGGTTCACTATTCAGTGTGTAATCAGATGGGGAATGTGGGTCAGTGTTCAGTGTATAATCAGATGGGGAATGTGGGTCAGTGTTCAGTGTATAATCAGATGGGGAATTTGGGTCAGTGTTCAGTGTGTAATCAGATGGGGAATGTGGGTCAGTGTTCAGTGTATAATCAGATGGGGAATGTGGGTCAGTGTTCAGAGTATAATCAGATGGGGAATTTGGGTCAGTGTTCAGTGTATAATCAGATGGGGAAATGGTTCACTATTCAGTGTGTAATCAGATGGGGAATGTGGGTCAGTGTTCAGTGTATCATCAGATGGGGAATGTGGGTCAGTGTTCAGTGCATAATCAGATGGGGAATGGGGGTCAGTGTTCATTGTATAATCAGATGGGGATGTGGGTCAGTGTTCAGTGTATAAACCCTAGGGGCATGTGGGTCAGTGTTCAGTGTATAAACACTAGGGGCATGTGGGTCAGTGTTCAGTGCATAATCAGATAGGGAATGGGGGTCAGTGTTCAGTGTATAATCAGATGGGGATGTGGGTCAGTGTTCAGTGTATCAACACTAGGGGCATGTGGGTCAGTGTTCAGTGTATAAACACTGGGGGCATGTGGGTCAGTGTTCAGTGTATAAACACTCGGGGCATGTGGGTCAGTGTTCAATGTATAATCAGATGGCTAATGGGTGTCAGTGTTCAGTGTATAATCAGATGGGGATGTGGGTCAGTGTTCAGTGTATAAACACTAGGGGCATGTGGGTCAGTGTTCAGTGTATAAACACTGGGGGCATGTGGGTCAGTGTTCAGTGTATAAACACTAGGGGCATGTGGGTCAGTGTTCAGTGCATAATCAGATAGGGAATGGGGGTCAGTGTTCAGTGTATAATCAGATGGGGATGTGGGTCAGTGTTCAGTGTATCAACACTAGGGGCATGTGGGTCAGTGTTCAGTGTATAAACACTGGGGGCATGTGGGTCAGTGTTCAGTGTATAAACACTCGGGGCATGTGGGTCAGTGTTCAATGTATAATCAGATGGCTAATGGGTGTCAGTGTTCAGTGTATAATCAGATGGGGATGTGGGTCAGTGTTCAGTGTATAAACACTAGGGGCATGTGGGTCAGTGTTCAGTGTATAAACACTGGGGGCATGTGGGTCAGTGTTCAGTGTATAAACACTCGGGGCATGTGGGTCAGTGTTCAGTGTATAATCTGATGGGGAATGTGGGTCAGTTTTCAGTGTATAATCTGATGGGGAATGTGGGTCTGTCTTCAGTGTATAATCTGATGGAGAATGTGGGTCAGTGTTCAGTGTATAATCTGATGGGGAATGTGGTTCTGTCTTCAGTGTATAATCAGATGGGGAATGTGGGTCAGTGTTCAGTGTATAATCAGATGGGGAATGTGGGTCAGTGTTCAGTGTATAATCAGATGGGGAATGCGGGTCAGTGTTCAGTGTAAAATCAGATGGGGAATGTGGGTCAGTGTTCAGTGTATAATCAGATGGGGAATGTGGGTTCAGTGTTCAGTGTATAATCAGATGGGGAATGTGGGTCAGTGTTCAGAGTATAATCAGATGGGGAATTTGGGTCAGTGTTCAGTGTATAATCAGATGGGGAAATGGTTCACTATTCAGTGTGTAATCAGATGGGGAATGTGGGTCAGTGTTCAGTGTATAAACACTGGGGGCATGTGGGTCACTATTCAGTGTGTAATCAGATGGGGAATGTGGGTCAGTGATCAGTGTATAATCAGATGGGGAATGTGGGTCAGTGTTCAGTGTATAATCAGATGGGGAAATGGTTCACTATTCAGTGTGTAATCAGATGGGGAATGTGGGTCAGTGTTCAGTGTATAATCAGATGGGGAATGTGGGTCAGTGTTCAGTGTATAAGCAGATGGGGAAATGGTTCACTATTCAGTGTGTAATCAGATGGGGAATGTGGGTCAGTGTTCAGTGAATAAACACTTGGGGCATGTGGGTCAGTGTTCAGTGTATAATCAGATGGGGAAATGGTTCACTATTCAGTGTGTAATCAGATGGGGAATGTGGGTCAGTGTTCAGTGTATAATCAGATGGGGAATGTGGGTCAGTGTTCAGTGTATAATCAGATGGGGAAATGGTTCACTATTCAGTGTGTAATCAGATGGGGAATGTGGGTCAGTGTTCAGTGTATAATCAGATGGGGAATGTGGGTCAGTGTTCAGTGTATAATCAGATGGGGAAATGGTTCACTATTCAGTGTGTAATCAGATGGGGAATGTGGGTCAGTGTTCAGTGTATAATCAGATGGGGAATGTGGGTCAGTGTTCAGTTTATAATCAGATGGGGAATGTGGGTCAGTGTTCAGTTTATAATCAGATGGGGAATGTGGGTCAGTGTTCAGTGTATAATCAGATGGGGAATGTGGGTCAGTGTTCAGTTTATAATCAGATGGGGAATGTGGGTCAGTGTTCAGTGTATAAAAACGAGGGGCATGTGGGTCAGTGTTCAGTGTATAATCAGATGGGGAATGTGGATCAGTGTTCAGAGTATAATCAGATGGGGAATGTGGGTCAGTGTTCAGTTTATAATCAGATGGGGAATGTGGGTCAGTGTTCAGTTTATAATCAGATGGGGAATGTGGGTCAGTGTTCACTGTATAAAAACGAGGGGCATGTGGGTCAGTGTTCAGTGTATAATCAGATGGGGAATGTGGGTCAGTGTTCAGAGTATAATCAGATGGGGAATTTGGGTCAGTGTTCAGTTTATAATCAGATGGGGAATGTGGGTCATTGTTCAGTGTGTTATCACTGGGGAATGTGGGTCCGTGTTCAGTGCATAATCACAGGGCGAATGTTGGTCTGTATTCAGTGTCTGATCACTAGGTGAATGTGGGTCAGTGTTCTGTGGATGATCACCTTGGGAATGTGAGTCTGTGTTCAGTGTATAATCACCTGGGGAATGTGAGTCTGTTCAGTGCAATATCACCCAAGGAATGTATGTTCTGTGTATGAGCATCTGTAGAACTGTGAGTCCAGAATGCTGGTCTGCATTATGTGTCACCACCTGGATCAGTTTGTTGGACTGGTACACGCAGCCTATTTTACCTGTTTCTGTTGACAGAGTTTGTTTAGTCTGACTTACTGATTCTCAAAGCTTCCTCTCTGAATCCTACTCCTTAAACAATCTCTGAGATGGCATATATTTTTTTCTCTTCATACTTTTAAGAGAATTCATATTAAAACAGCCAAGCATTAGGACTGTATGCATCAGGGATCTCTTTTCTATCATAGTCTCTCCCGTAATTAAAAGTTCATTGTGTCAACTGACAAGATCTAACTAAATACTTCAACCTGATGGGCTGTGGAATGAAGCCTAATGTTCGAAAAGATCCAAGTTTTGGTTGGAGTCTTCACTGGACTGAATATCAATTGACTCAGCAGTTTTAGGTTCACTTCCTGTGTAACATTACCGAGTTGCTCCCAGAGTAAGGATAAATCACTGTATAACTATATAGTGTTCCTGTTTGTTCAACAGGGTAAGGATTGTCGTTCATCCTTTGATGTGAAGGTGACCATGTCCATCATCTGGGGTGTTTGGCAGAGTTTTGGTGGGTACCTAGGTGGCAGCTAGGGCCAATCTGTACCCAAAGGTTTTGCTGCAAATAGTGCAGGATACCACAGACGATTGAGTTTTGGCTGTGCTGCTGGCTCGGGATTTCCTCTCCTTGTGTTTTCTCTCTGCCTCAGAAATGTGCTTGCATTCGAAGGAGACTGCACCCTTGTTTATTTGGTCATGCCACATGCAGCGATTCTGGGTGAGCTTCTCCCAGGACTCGGGGTCAATGTCAAAATTCCTAAGTGAAGCTTTCAGAGTGTCCTTGTAGCACTTCCTATGACTGCCATGAGAGCGCACTGCAGTCTCAAGCTTTCCATACAAGATTTGCTTTGGTAAGCGAGTGTCAGGCATGCTCGTTACATGTCCAGCCCAGCTCAGTTGTGACTGTCGCAATATGGTGTGAATGCTTGGCAATGCCAGCTTGGGTGTGCACCTCATTGTCTGGTATTTTGTCCTGCCCTCTGATCTTTAGAAGCTTCTGAAGGCAGCTCAAGTGAAAGTGGTTGAGCTTCGATGACATGGGACACAAAGTCTCGCATGCAGATTCTAGAGCAGAATGGGCAGGTCTATTGCTCAACAGACTTTCAGTTTGCTGGGCAGACTTACTCCTCTTCATTCCCAGACTGAGGTTCAAAGTCTGCTGAAGGCTACACTTGCTTTCACAATTCTTGCATGTGTCTCGTATACACATTTCGAGAGAGTGTGCTGCTGAGATAAGTAAACTTATCCACTGCTGACAGGTTCTGGTCATGGACTGAAACCCTGGGCTCGAGATAGGGCTCTCCTGGAGCAGGCTGCTGTATAACTTCAGTTTTCTTTGTGCTGATCATAAGGCTGAAGTTGTCGCATGCTTTGCAGAACAAGACTAAGCTGCATTGCATGTCCAGCTCTGAACCAGCAACTCGTGCACAGTCATCGGCAAACAGGAAATCGTGAAGTATGTCCTTGGAGACCTTGGATTTTGCCCAGAGTCGTCTCAGACTTAACATCTTCCCATCCATGCGATATTTGATTTTGACACCAGGATCACCATCATCCAGGACACGCGCGAGCATTACCTCGTGGAACTGTCGAACCATTGTGATGAATTTCTCAGGGCAGCCAAATTTCTGCATTACCTTCCAAAGGCCCTCACGACTGTGTTGAAGGCCTTGGACAGGACAACAAATGTGGGTGTAGAGGTCTATGTTCTGTGTTTGGCATTTCTCCTGGAAATATCCGACTGCAAACACCATATCAGTGGTTCCTTGACCTAGATGAGCCACTCCAAGGAGTGCGGCGAGCCTGCCGGTGGGAGGTGCCACTACTCCCTTACATCCCAAGGTAAGGATTACTCTACATCGCTCTCGAGTTCCTGTTTGTTCAACAGGGTAAGGATTAATCACTGTATAACTTTGTAGAGTTCCTGTTTGTTCAGCCAGGTAAGGATTACTCTATGTCGCTATAGAGTTCCTGTTTGTTCAACAGGGTAAGGATTAATCTTTGTGCATCTATAGTTGTTACGATATATGCATTTTTTTTTGCAAAGAGATTGTGTAGATAAGGTGAGGATACTCATGCCAGGTGTGGCACCGCCATAATTTAAATGCAGATAAAAGCTTTGTGTAACAACCAGGTGAGAAAGGTGTCTACGGGTCCCTCTCAGCCTGTGTTTTTCGCTCCTCCTTGGTGAATCCTTGTTCATTGCTTTTCAATTATAAGGCAAAGAAACCAGCACAAACAGGCTATTTTAGATTTAAAGAAAAAAAGATGAAATTTATGAAACTTAAACTTTAATTCGGTTGACGCCTACGGATACACGACACGCCCATGCTGGCATGCATACGCGATACACACATGCAAATAGAGACAGAAAAGAGCAGAAGAAATAAAGTGGAAAAGTTTGAGGCAATATCTGAAGAGTTTTTGTTATGGTTTATTTATTTATTTATTTTATTTAGAGATACAGCACTGAAACAGGCCCTTCGACCCACCGAGTCCGTACCGACCAACAACCACCCATTTATACTATTCCTACATTAATCCCATATTCCCTACTACATCCCAACCATCTCCTACCGCCTACCTACACTAGGGGCAATTTACAATGGCCAATTTACCTATCAACCTGCAAGTCTTTGGCTGTGGGAGGAAACCAGAGCACCCGGCGGAAACCCATGCGGTCACAGGGAGAACTTGCAAACTCCGCACAGGCAGTACCCAGAACTGAACCCGGGTTGCTGGAGCTGTGAGGCTGTGGTGCTAACCACTGCGGGTTCTTCGAGCTCACTGTAGAGTCCTTGATTGTAGGCAGATCTTGCTTTTCGTTGGGGTCCAGTATTCTTCATAAATCTTGTTCTCTTTAGGAGACTTTTCTCTCTTGGGATTCATCTGTCTTCAGTGGATTCAGAGGCTTGTGAGAAAGAGATGGAGCAGGCAGGAGAGGCTGTGGCAAGCCAGCCAGGAAAGATCTTCTCAGTCCAGGAGCGTTCTGTTTTTCTGCCCAAACTGTTTGTACAAATTCAAAAAAATCAGGCTGCTCAGCAGGTTAGTCATGTGACTAGCTAGTTTGACTATGTCTGTTTGTGTATTCAGCCATCTTAGCAGTCAACCTGGAATGTGAGCCTCCCCCACCTTCAACATCTGGTGATCAAAAGTCCATTGTGGGTAGAACGTGTCAGGGAATGGCTGCTTTGTCCTTCCAAACACTGTCTGTTAATATGCAAATGTCTTTCCAGCCAAGATCTGGCAATTTTTTAAAGCAAGTCCTTCCTTCACTTCAACAACAGTTTGAAATTTAATGTCCATGTGACGAAATTAATATGCCTCATGCTTGGCAGGTGGGGGCCTGCATGACACTTTGCCTCAACATAAGGGTTGCTCTCAGCTGTAGCAAAATCATAAACCCAGTCCTAAAGGCCCCAAGTGTGGACCATCAAACCGCTTACTGCTCAAGAGTGAAGTTTGGAATTCCTGCACTGGCTGACCCTGGGTGCTCTGACAGACTGATTCATGTCAAATTATGGCCGTGTGGCCCAGTAGGATCACATCTGATGCAGCACCCAGACTCACTTCATGGCAGATCCCATTGCTCTGAGACCACTTACCTCAGCACAGGACTCTAGCACTGGTTGACGTTCCCTACAAATGTTTCCTCCTGTGGAGGGACAGGGATCCCAGTGTTACCGGGCACTGTGTAAAATAGATCATCCACAACATTACCATCACACTAAACTGCACCACACCAGAAAATCCCTAGGCTTGTCAGCAACATACATCATCCTGAGCTCAACCAAGGCAACATTCGGGATTTGTGGCAACAACCAGATCAAGGTCAGAAAGAAAGGACTTGTATTTAATATGGTGCCTTTATGGCCTCAGGACGTCCAAAGTCAATAAACTACTTCTGAAGTGTAGTCACTTTTGTAACATCTCAGCCAAATGCTGGCACCTCTGACAGTGCAGCACTCCCTCAGTACTGCACTGGATTGTCAATCTAGATTGTGTGCTCAAGTCTCTGGAGTGGGACCTGAATCCATGACCTGACTTAGAGGCAAGAGTGCTCCCGCTGAGCCACAGCCAGCCAGTGAGTGTAAGTGGAGAAAAGATTGAAGCAGAATTCAGAGTGGTTCCTCTGCCTCTGTCATTAAATACTGTGTGGAGCTGAGGAATGGACAAAAAGAGGATTCTGAGCTGAGGAGGGAATCCATCTCCTAACCCAGTTGGTGAACCACCCCGTAGGACCAGGGGAATGGTGAAAACAGGATTGGACTCTGCTGTAACACCCCTCCTCCTGTAGTCTATTAAGCTGCTGATACTCACTGTCCAGGATCCTGCATGAAGAAAGGTCATTGGAGTGATGTACAAAAGAGGAGGGGGCCGATATCAAGAGAGGCATAAATCAGCACCCTCAGGAGAGTGGGTGGGGGAGGGGGAGGGTCCAGGGAGAGAGACATTGAAGGAAGCAAAAGGGTTTAATAACAAGAGTCAATTCATCCAGTTTAGAGTTGAGTGCAGAATAACAGAATGCTTTAATAGTGCAAACATACGCCTGGGACCATCCAGTTAGGACTAATGGGGACAGTGGTAACAATGACCAGCTATCAGGATACAATCTATTAACATAGAAAATTTTCCACAGTGAGAGGGGAATCTCAGCTTCCAACAGAGTAACAGCGCCAAGTACAGCCACAGGGGACTTGTCCTGCACCACAGTCTCTCCAGTAAAGCAACCTCGGATCGTCGCCTTCCATGGTGATAATCTGCAGTCAGCTCTACTTCCAAACACCTCTGACTTCCAAAAATGATTTTACCTCCGAATATCAAGGGCGACCTTTAACCTGCATTCCCCCATACAGCTAATGACAGCTGCTTGGAGACAGAGGCCTGTGGAGCCTGTGTGGTCACTGTGGGGCTTTTGCCACACATCCCTCAACTTCCTATGAACCGTAAACTGCTGTCTTTCTTCATGGCCAATGGCAACCACACACATACTGCAGTTCAAAGGTCAGCCTGCACTGTCCTTACTCCATCCTACAATGAGAAGGACCAGTCTATTAGGGTTCAGGAGGTCACTACAGCATGTCAGTTAAGTGGTCCATAACATAATTCTTAATATAATGGTTGGTGGGGTGGTGCATACAGGTGGGAGCAGTTTGTCAGTTCAGTTAATGCAGCCTGGGGAAGGGGATGTGATCCTGAGGGGAATGGGCTGATTAAGGATAAGTCATGGGGAGGGCCCAGGATCAAACGCCGATTCACCCAGTCTTGCAGCCCAATATGGCTGGAAGTTGGCAGCAAGGCACCTCTTTCTCTCATTTCTATATTTCAGTCTGCTGCTGGTCTCCCGTTGGCCTATGGGAGGCTGCTGGGGAACAGAGACTGGTTCGTCAGGAAATACAGCATAACTGGACAGGAGGGGTCAGTTATTGTTCTGCTAGAGAGTCACAAGAGCCATGTGAGAATGTTACTGATGGTTGTATGAGAGTTAAGGTTATATTGATTGATGAGGGACATGTGCAGCTCGCATTGCCAATCTGTAGTCAGGAATATTCAGTGAGCGAAAGTGATTTTACAAAAGATTTAATGCTGAAAGTTTTTGGTGGCGGGGAGGGGAGGGAAGGGTGCGTTGGGGTGCGGTGAAACCTCGAGCCAGAATGCCCTAGTCATTCAGTGGCCTGTGGGCAGAGCCGGTCAGTACACTGATTTACTCAGTGTGGCCTGATGAGGGAAGCTGAGGGACAGAGCCTAGCAGTTTAGTAAAGGTTACTCAGTGTGGCCTAGGGAGGGGGTGGGGGGAAAGGGGGGTTGGGCTGTAGAGGCAGAGGCCTGTCAGTTCCCTCCCTTGTCCAGCTATCAGCACTGTTGCCGGTATAGGATTAATATCCCCATGGCCTGCAACTCTCCTGGTGGTCAGTATCTATTGTTTAATCCCAGCACCAACATCGTGACAGTTGATATTTTCAGTCAGTATCTATTGTTTAATGATTAATTTGGCTGCAGTCTGGGTTGCGAATGAAGCCACTAAAAGCCCCAGCTGAACGGCATTAGACTCATCAATGGAAGGGGAACCCAGAATGCTGAGTATTCCTGATCAGTTTTCATCTTTCACTTTCTGTTACATCTTGCAGACAGGAGCTAACGAAATTGATAGTTACAGCAGGGATAACAGATAAAGTAGCAAATCCAGACAGGTGTGCAGGGGTACTAACCAAAATGTACCAAACCGCAGCAGAAAGTAAATGTTGCTTTTCTTCTTCAATTAAGGCAACTCGAACATTCCTGGGAAATGAGCACATGTAGCCTTTCAGGGTGGAAGAGTGGCGATGGCCACTCAGAACTTCAGCTGCAGTATGTAGCGAAGGCGGGCCTGGCTCTCCTTGTAGATGACGTATTCGCTCTGGGAAAAGTAGGTTTCCTTTTGCAGCTTCATCTGCTTGGGCTTTCCCTGGGGCACCATCACTTTCTTCCCGTCCATAATTAACTCCTTGTCCTGAAAACAATCTTCAGAGAACAAGACAGAGAAAAAAATAACAGACTTTCTTCTACATTTCAAATTCTTGACCCCTGCACTAATGTCACACACCTTCACTCGCTGAGCATTTCGTATCTTAAATACTTTGAAAATTTCCGGCTGATCAGGGCGAGCATAGATTTGTCATGTCTGACAAACCTGATTGAATTTTTGAAGAGGTAACTATAGTGGACAAGGGAATATCTATGAACTTGTAGAAGGAATTTGATAAAGTCCCTCATAAGAGACGGTTTGCTAAAGTTGAAGCTCATGGAATTGAGGGCAAATTATTGACCTGGTTAGGAAATTGGCTCAGCAGAAGGAGACAGAAAGTAGCGATAATGGGCAGGTACTCGAACTGGCAGGATGAGATTAGTGGTGATCCACAAGGATCTGTGTTGGGACCTCAACTATTCACTGTATTTATTAATGACTTAGCTGATGGGAGTGAAAGCCACTTTTTTTTTTAATTCGTTCATTGGATGTGGCCATCGCTGGCCAGGCCAGCATTTATTGCCCATCCCTAATTGCCTTTGAGAAGGTGGTGGTGAGCTGCCTTCTTGAACTGCTGCAGTCCTTGGGGTGTAGGTACATCTACAGTGCTGTTAGGAAGGAAGTTCCAGGATTTTGGCCCAGTGACAGTGAAGGAACGGCGATATACTTCCAGGTCAGGCTGGTGTGTGTTTTAGAGGGGAACTTGCAGGTGGTGGTGTTCCCATGAGTCTGTTGTCCTTTTACGTCTAGGTGGTAGAGATTACGGGTTTGCAAGGTGCTGTCTAAGGAGCCTTGGTGAGTTGTTGCAGTGTATCTTGTAGATGGTACACACTGCTGCCACTACGGTGGTGAACGGACTGAATGTTGGAGGTGGTGGATGGGGTGCCAATCAAGCAGGCTTCTTTGTCCTGGATAGTGTCAAGCTTCTTGAGTGCTGTTGGAGTTGCACCCATCCAGGCAAGTCACTTCTGACTTGTGCCTTGTAGATGGTGGACAGGCTTTAGGGAGTCAGGAGGTGAGTTACTCACCGCAGAATTCCCAGCCTCTGACCTGCTGCTATAGCCACAGTAATTATGGGCTGGTCCAGTTCAGTTTCTGTTCAATGGTAACCCCCAGGACGTTAGTGGGGGATTCAGTGATAGGAATGCCATTGAACATCAAGGGGAGATGATTAGATTCTCTCTTGTTTGAGATAGTCATTGCCTGGTACTTTAAGGCTCGAATGTTACTTGCCACATATCAGCCCAAGCCTGGATATTGTCCAAGTCTTGCTGCATTTCTACACGGACTGCTTCATTATCTGAGGAGTCGCGAATGGTGCTGAACATTGTGCAATCATCAGCGAACATCCCCACTTCTGACCTTGTGATTGAAGAAAGGTCATTGATGAAACAGCTGAAGATGGTTGGGCCTAGGACACTGTCCTGAGGAACTCCTGCAGTGATGTCCTGGAGCTGAGGTGATTGACCTCCAACAACAACAACCATCTTCCTTTGTGCTAGGTATGATTCCAAACAGTGGACAGCCCAATTCCCATTGACTCCAGTTTTGCTAGGGCTCCTTGATGCATACTCGGTTAAATGCTGCCTTGATGTTAAGGGCTATCACTCTCACCTCACCTCTGGAGTTCAGCTCTTTTGTCCATGTTTGGACCAAGGCTGTAATGAGGTCAGGAGCTGAGTGGCCCTGGTGGAACACAAACTGAGCGTCACTGAGCAGGTTATTGCAGAGCAAGTGCTGCTTGATAGCACTGTCAACGACCCCTTCCATCATTTTGCTGATGATTGAGTAGGCTGATGGGGCGGTAATTGGCCGGGTTGGACTTGTCCTGCTTTTTGTGTACAGGACATATCTGGGCAATTTTCCACATTGCCGGGTAGATGCCAGTGTTGTAGCTGTACTGGAACAGCTTTGCTAGGAGCGCGGCTGGTTCTGGAGCACAAGCCTTCAGTACTATTGCCGGAATATTGTCAGGGCCCATAGCCTTTGCAGTATCCAGTGCTTTCAGTCGTTTCTTGATATCACGTGGAGTGAATCGGATTGGCTGAAGACTGGCATCTGTGATGCTGGGGACATCAGGAGGAGACCGAGATGGATCATCAACTCGGCACTTCTGGCTGAAGATAGATGCAAATGCTTCAGACTTATCTTTCGCACTGATGTGCTGGGCTCCCCCATCATTAAGGATGGGGATATTTGTGGAGCCTCCTCCTCTAGTTAGTTGTTTAATTGTCCACCACCATTCATGATTGGATGTGGCAGGACTGCAGAGCTTAGATCTGATCCGTTGATGATGGGATCACATAGCCCTGCCTATCTCATGCTGCTTCCGTTGGGCATTCAATTAGTCCTGTGTTGTACCTTCACCAGGTCGACACCTCATTTTCAGGTATGCCTGGTGCTGCTCCTGGCATGCCTTCCTGCACTCTTCATTGAACCAGCATTGGTTCCCTAGCTTGATGGTAATGGCAGAGTGGGGGATATGCCAGGCTACGAGGTTACAGATTGTGGTTGAATACAATTCTGCTGCTGATGGCCCACAGTGCCTCAAGGATGCCCAGTTTTGAGTTGGTAGATCTGTTTGAAGTCTATTGCATTTAGCACAGTGCTAGTGCCACACAACACGATGGAGGGTATCCTCAATGTGAAGACAAGACTTTGTCTCCACAAGGACTGTGCAGCGGTCACTTCTACCAATATTGTTATCCACAGATACATCTGCGACAGGTAGATTAGTGAGAACGAGGTCAAGTAGGTTTTTCCCTCTTGTTGGTTCCCTCACCAGCTGCCACAGACCAGTCTAGCGGCTATGTCCTTTAGCACGCGGCCAGTAGTGGTGCTACCGAGCCACTCTCGGTGATGGATGTTGAAGTCCTCCACCCAGAGTACATTCTGGGCTTCTTCCAATTCATGTTCAACATGGAGAAGTACTGATTCATCAGCCAAGGTCAGGGTGGGGGACAGGGGTGGGGGAGTGGTAGGTTTTTTTGCCTATGTTTGACCTGAAGCCATGAGACTTCATGGGTCCGCAGTCAATGTCGAGGACTCCCAGGGCAACTCCCACCCAACTGTATACCACTGCACCGCCACCTCTGCTGGGTCTGTCCTGCCGGTGGGACAGGACATACCCGGAAAAGGTGATGGCGGGGTTTGGGACATTGTCTGTAAGGTATGATTCAGAGTGTATGACGATGTCAGGCTGTTGCTTGACAGGTCTGTGGGACAGTTCTCCCACTTTTGGTACAAGGCCCCAGATGTTAGTAAAGAGTACTTTGCAGGGTCGACAGGGCTGGGTTTGCTACAACTGAGTGACTTGTTAGGCCATTTTAGAGGACATTTAAGAATCAACACATTGCTGCAAGTCTGGAGTCACATATAGGCCAGACCAGACAAGGACAGAAAATTACCTTCCCTAAAGGACATTAGTGAAACAGATGTTGTTTACAACAATCAACAATGGTTTCATGGTCACCATTAGACTAGCTTTTAATTCCAAATTTTTAACAATTTAATTCAAATTTCACCATCTGTTGTGGTGGGAATCAAACCCATGTCCCCAGAACATTAGCCTAGGCCGATGGATTACTAGTCCAGTGACATTACCACTATAACACCACCTCCCCGATCCAAATTTGCTGATGACACAAAGATAGGTAACATTGTAAACAATGTAGACGGAAGCACAAAATTCCAGAGATATTAATCGATTAAGTGAATGGGCAAAACAGCAGCAAATGGATTTCAATGTAGGCAAATATGAGGTCATCCACCTTAGACCTAAAAAGGATAGAATAGGTACTTGCTAAATGGTGAAAAGCTAGAAACAGTGGAGGTCCAAAGAATCTTAGGGGTCCAGGTAGATCAATCATTAAAATATTATGAGCAGGTACAGAAAATAATCAAAAATACTAATGGAATACTGTCCTTTATATCTAGAGGACTAGAATACAAGGGGGTAGAAGTCATGCTTCAGCTATGCAAAGCCCTGGTTAGACCACACCTGGAGTATTGAGAGCAGTTCTGGGCACCACACCTTAGGAAGGATATATTGGCCCTTGAGGGAGTGTAGAATGACATCTGGACTCCAAGGGTTAACCTACAAAGAGAGATTACACAAACTAGAGTTGTATTCCCTGCAATTTAGAAGATTAAGGGATGCTTTGATTAAAGTTTTCAAGATACTAAGGGGAACAAATAAGGAAAATCGAGAGAAACTATTTCTGCTGGGTGGGGAGTTTAGTACTAGGGGACATAGTCTTAAAAATTAGAGCCAGACTTTTCAGGAGTGAAATTAGGAAAACGTCTACACACAAAGGATGGTAGAAATTTGGAACAGTCTTCCGCAAATGCCATTTTAAAAAATTTTATTCTTTCATGGGAGGTGGGCATCGCTGGCTAGGCCAATTTTTAGTGCTCATCTCTAATTGCCCTCAGGAAGGTGGTGGTGAGCCACCTTCTTGAACTGCTGCAGTCCATGGGGGTAGGTACACTCACAGTGCTGTTAAGAGGGGAGCTCCAGGATTTTGACCCAGCAACAGCGAAGGAACGGCGATATAGTTCCAAGTCAGGTGTGTGGCTTGGAGGCAATCTTGCAGGTGGTGGTGTTCCCATGCATCTGCTGCCCTTGTCCTTCTAGATGGTAGCGGTCACGGGCTTGGTAGGTGCTGCCTAAGGAGCCTTGGTGCATTGCTGCAGTGCATCTTGTAGATGGTACACACTGCTGCCACTGTGCATTAGTGGTGGATGGGGTGCCAATCAAGCGGGCTGCTTTGTCCTGGATGGTGTCAAGCTTCTTGAGTGTTGTTGGAGCTGCACCCATCCAGGCAAGTGGAGAGTATTCCATCACACTCCTGACTTGTGCCTTGTAGATGGTGGACAGGATTTGGGGAGTCAGGAGGTGAGTTACTCACTGCAGGATTTCTAGCCTCTGACCTGCTCTTGTAGCCATGGTATTCATATGGCTACTCAGTTCAGTTTCTGGTCAATGGTAACCCCCAGGATGTTGATAGTGGGGGATTCAGCGATGGTAATGCTGTTGAATGTCAAGGGGAGATGGTTAGAGTCTCTCTTGCTGAAGATGGTCATTGCCTGGCACTTGTGTGGCCTGAATGTTACTTGCCACTTATCAGCCCAAGCCTGGATATTGTCCAGGTCTTGCTGCATTTCTACACGGACTGCTTCATTATCTGAGGAGTCACGTATGGTGCTGAACATTGTGCAATCATCAGCGAACATCCCCACTTCTGACCTTATGACTGAAGAAAGGTCATTGATGAAGCAGCTGAGGATGGTTGGGCCGAGGGCACGACCCTGAGGAACTCCTGCAGTGATGTTATGGAGCTCAGATGATTGACCTCCAACAACCACAACCATCTTCCTTTGCGCTTGGTCCGACTGCAATTCGCAGAGTTTTCCCCCCCGATTCCCATTGACTCCAGTTTTGCTAGGGCTCCTTGATGCCATGCTCAGTCAAATGCTGCCTTGCCGTCAAGGGCAGTCACTCTCACCTCACCTCTCGAGTTCAGCTCTTTTGTCCATATTTGAACCAAGGCTTTAATGAGGTCAGGAGCTGAGTGGCCCTAGCGGAACCCAAACTGAGCGTCACTTAGCAGGTTATTGTCAAGCAAGTGCTGCTTGATAGCACTGTCAATGACACCTTCCATCACTTTTCTGATGATCGAGAGTAGACTGATAAGGCGATAATTGGCCAGGTGGATTTGTCCTGCTTTTTTGTGTACAGAACATACCTGGGCAATTTTCCACATTGTTGGGTAGATTGACACTAGATCTATTAATTTTAAAACTGAGGTTGATAACTTTACTTAACAAAAATATAGGGGATATGGGGCAAAGGCAGGTATATAGAGTTAGATCACAGATCAGCCATGATGTCATTGAATGGTGACAAAGGCTGGAGCTGCTAAGCCACTTGTACTGTGCTCCTTCGGATGCAATATTTGGTTTATTAGTGCTGCTGGAGGCCGTGTCACTGAAGCCAATCGCCCTCCAGGGGATGGAACTGAATCTGTGCTCTCAACATTACACAGACCTACCGTCTGATATGACACTACAGGTCCATTCCACAAATTTACATGTCACTCAAAAAAGTTCAAGCATTCAGCTGCAAGTTGGGCCCTGCACTAACGTTACTTAACGGGCCTGGCACCTGACTTGCAGGTACAGTGATTTTGAACAACTGCAGCAATTGCAAAGTCTCTGGAAGTACTCTGGAGTGTTTTTGGAGACCTTGTGCGTGTTCCAGGATTTGGCAGGGAGTGTGCTGCATCCTCACAGGGAGGGCAGAGGATCTGGTCACACAAAGATTGCAACAGGTATGGGAGCTAGAGTTGTCAAGCCTCTGGGTCTGCAGGGGAGATGGAGAAGAGGTTGTGGAGAGGGCAAGCTTTGTGCGAGGCCCTCTGCCAACCAGAACCAGACTCCTCCATGCTCCCTGACAGTGACAGGAGGCTGTCTGGCAGGCCAGACAATGCACCCAGCATCTCGTTGTGCATTCCCTGTATGCCACCCCATGGAGGTCCTCATCTGAATCCTCTGCAGCAGTACTTGGCTGCCACCTCATCCTCCAGTCAGCTGGAACACAAACCATCCTTTCCCCCTGGCCTGGCTGCAGTCCACTCATACTCAGTGACTCAGTTCCCAACTCTATACCAGCCTGTAAGGTACGTGCAGTGCCAGGATCTGAGCTGGTGCCTGCAAGTGGCAGGTCAAGTGATGGGACCTCTTCAGCAGTGCCCTGGCATTGCTCTCTCACCTCCAACTGGTAAGACGACAGTTCTCAGGTGTCAGCAGAAAGTCAGAAGGGAAAGGTTGGTAGGAGGGTAGGGAAGGAAGAGATTCATGGTTACACCGTCTGCAACTTGCTCATCATGTCAGATAGCAATGAGGCTGAGCTGGGGGTTGAGGAGCGGCATAAGGCAGGACCATACCATCAACCTCAATGTTATCAGCAACACCAGATCTTGGGCTCTGTTGCAGCTGGCCCCACGATCTGGAGCACCATCGCCTCCGTAGGGTTCAGGAGATGCACCCATCCTGGTCTCCCACCAGTTCTGCTCTGCTCCTTTCTCTTGTGTGCAACCTTGTCCTGAATGTCAATGATTGTGTTGTATTGTGTTTGGGTGATGTGCCTGCCATAGTTGGAGCTATGTGCAGGCAGTGAGAGGTGGGTGTGAGGCTGGTAGCATTGGTAGGTGTGTGAGGGTGAGGCATAGTATCTGGATGTTAGACATGAGTCCCAAGTGGCAGGGAGTGCTGATGGGCGAGTAATGGGGTTATGGTGCATGGAGCAGCGTGAGAAACTGGTGGTCCGATTGTCTGGAGATGCTCACATGAGGTCATTAGACTTATAGCACTGATGCAAGCTCCTCGAGTCCAGACGCTCGGAATTGACCTGCCTGGTCACCTGTTCACCATCCCTTGCGAGGGTTGTCCTTGAGGGCCACCTGGCCCCTAGCGGTACCATGGAGTCTTTCCTCATGTCCATTTGCACCAGTAAAGCCTCCAACATAGTATTTGTGACCCTGCAGCCCTCTCTGTGCTTTGGTCTTCTGTCTTTCTTGTTTACAATTGCAGCAATAGTATTCAGCTGCAGCCTGCTTTAATTTAGTGCAGCTTTCCTTTAAGAGGGACAGACTTCCTTTAAGAATAGAAGGCTGGCTGCACCATGTGCTATCTGCATAGCGCTGTTCAGCTCCCCACAGAGTGCAGAGACAGCCAGCAGCATGACAGCCGCTTGGCCCTATCCTATCAGTTAAATGAGGTGGCAGCGCCAAATTTGCGTGTTGCCCACCTCCACTGGAACCAGCAAGGGCAGGTTGCAAATCGAAATCCCCATGCCTGATTAACGGTGCAATCCAATTTTCAGCCTTATTTCTTTCATGATGGCCGATGATTGGCCCTTTCATTGTCCCTCCTTCCCCTCACTGTGGAGAGTTAAACCTCTGTGATCTCTGTTACCATCCTTTATACAATGTCCCATTACTATTAGCGGTGCAACAGTATTCTGGTTATGCTGCAACACCAGTAATCCAGAGAATGGGAGTTCAAATCCCACTGTAGCAGTTTGAGAATTCAAATTTAAGTTAAAATCTGGAAGAAGTAGTTGGCATTAGTAAAAGTGACCATGAAGTTGTCAATTTGCTGTAGAACTTCAGGTGGTTCACTAATATTCCTACGGGAAGGAAATTTGCTGTCCCTACCTGGCCTATATGTGACTCCAGTCCCATGTAAACATTGTTGACTCTTAACGGTCTTCTGAGGTGCCCAAACAAACCACTCACAGGCCTGTCTTCCTGAACCCCTGCAAGTGTAGCCATTTGATGCAAGTAACATCTGTTCGGGGCTCATGGGATTAGGGATAATACATTAGCCTCGATAGGGGATTGGTTAAAGGACAGAAAACAGAGAGCAGGAATAAATGGGCCATTTTCAGGAAGGCAGGGTGTAACTAGTGGGGTGATGCAAGGATCAGTGCTTGGGCCTCAGCTAATTACATTTTATATCAATGACTTAGATGAGGGAACCAACTATAATATATCCAAGTTTTCTGATAATACAAAACTAGGTGGGAAAGTAAGTGTGAAGGAGGCAAAGAGACAGCAGAGAGATATAGACTGGTTAAGAGAGTGGGCAAGAAGACGGGGAATAAGGGAAAAGTGTAAAATTATCCACTTTGGTAGGAAGAATGGGAAAAAATGTTTTTAAAAACTGAAGACTAGTAATTGTTGGCATTCAGAGGGATTTGGCAGTCCTTATACACAAATCATAGAAAGTTAATATGCTGGTACAGCAAGCAATTAGGAAAGCAAATGATATGTTATACTCCGACCTTCTTGCAATAAAGGCTAAGAGTAAGGATGCTTTGCTGCAATTATATAGGGCTTTGGTGAAACCATGCCTGGAATAAATGTATACTGTTTTGATCATGCTTATTTGCAACACAAGTGGATTGGACCAGATTTCTGATTTGTCCCCTTGGAAGACAAGATACACCTGACAGTTTGTCTGGAATGCATAATTTGATCCAGTATCAGGCAAGCAGGCTACAGAGTTTAGAGCTGCTGTGATTCCACTGTATGGCTGAAGAAGGTGCAAATCATGTCAGAACGGTGATATGGTAGAATGTACTTAGCTGTAGTTAGCTTTATGGCATCTTATTGTAATTATAGTTGTCCTTGGCTGGCAAAATTAAAGACTTTCTACTCTAATTAGTGGGTTTTTCACTTCTTTGGAGTTTTATGCTTTTTTTTCTTCTGGAAGTGATAACAATTCAGGAAGAAGAGACCAAGGTCAAGGATACAACTTTAAGGCAGAAATATTAATTAAAAGTCAACCTGGTGCAGCATGGGCATAGCCAGAGTGACGAATGGCCCTTTCGGTCCAAGACATGCTGCAAGGCCTTCCATTGCCCATCACTACAGTCTGACCAGCCATCAGAGCATCCTCATGGGCAAGAGAAGGGTCTGACACAGTGGATACTGAGACGCTATTTCACCTGGCTGGAGAGTCTAGAACAAGGGGTCAAAGACTCAGGATTAGGGGTCGGCCATTTACCAAAACAGCTCTTATCAAGGTCACAAATCATATCCTACAGGAGTGCGACAAAGGTAAACTATCCCTCTTCATCCTTCTCATCCTGTCTGCAGCCGTTGACATGATCAACCATACCATCCTCCTCCAATGGGCTGGATCTTACTGAGCCTCTGACATCAGGCTCTGTGGCGGGGGTGGGGATGGGGGTGGAAGATGATTCCAGCAGAGGGCTGCCATGGAGACCGATGCCAGGAGGGCCCGGCCAGATGCTCACAGCAGCAGCAAGGCTCCGTGGTGGCCCCTCAGCCACTGGGTGATGGGACCTTAATTTCCATATTTAAATCAATTAAGCAAATTCATTTAAATATACTTACCGGCAATCTTCCGGTCCCACCGCGATCTTTGGCACCGCCCGCGCCTTCAACTCCCCGTCTGGGGATAGCAGGCATAATACGGTGTATGGGGGGGTGGGCGGGGGGGTGGAGAATGGGGTCAAATAAGCATCATCAGTGTAGGGAAGGGGTAAACTTTCAGCTTTGTACAGTCTTGGATGGGGTGGGGGAGAAGGTCAGAATTCAAAGGTAAGTGTTTTGTGGGGGGAGAAAGGACAACTATCGAATGTAATTTTTACTGGGGGTTTGGAAAGGGGCGTTACAATCTCATTTTGCAAATTTTGGGTGGGGTTGACTTTAAAAATGCAAATTTGCAGCAGGGATGGCTGCCCTTTGAAAACAGCGCCAGTGCCTGCGCACAGGCAGCTGACACCATTGCCAGTGATGGACAGCCTGCCCCCTCCAAGTGACTGGGTGGGGGGGTGGGGGGGGGGGGGTGGGGGGTGGTGGTGGCCGGCCCGGCTATTTAAATAAGCCACCACACAGGAGATTGTGGCGGTTCTTCGGCGTGCAGCCTACGCATACAGGCCACCGTTTTTTGAGCCTGCCGCCGAGAGTATGGTGGGCTCTTAAAAAATCCAGCCCAATGTCTCTCCACTGCCCTTTAGCTGGGTGGGACTGCTCGCACCTGATTCCATTCATACGTATCCAGTCTTAGCCAGAAAATCATCAGCAATGGCTTCAATTCCTGCTCCTGCTCCCACTCCTGCACTGTTACCTCTGGTGTCCTCCAAATATCTATCCTTGGTTCCCTACTATTTCTCATCTACTTGCTGTCCCTTGGTGGCATCATCTGAAACACAATGTCAGGTTTATTGTGTATGCTGACGGCACGCAGCTCTATCTTTCCACCAAGCTCGCTCAACCCTTCCACTGTTTCTGGTTTATCAGACTGTTTGTCTGATATTCAATACTGGATGAGCAGAAATTTGCTCCAACTAAATATTGGGAAGACGGAAGTCCTCATCTTCAGTCCCCACCACAAACTCCATTCCTTAGCTGCAAACTCCATCCCTCTCCCTGCCAACTGAGGCTCAACGGATTCTTTGCAGCCTTGGTGTCATAGTTGACCCCGAGTCGACCTTCCGACCTCTTACCTGTGCCGTCACTAAGACTGCCTACTTCCACTTCCATATCATCTGACTCTGCCCCTCCCAACAAATCATCTGCTGTTGAAACCCTCATCCATGTCTCTGTTACCTCTAGACTTGACTATTCCTGCCTGGTGTCCCACATTCGATCCTCTGTAAACTTGAGCTTGTTCAAAACACTACTGCCTGTGTCCTAACTCACACCAAGTCGTGTTCACCATTACCCCTGTGCTCACTGATCTACTTTGGCTCTCAGTTAAGCAACGCCTCTATTTTAAAATTCTCATCCTTGTTTCAAAGCCCTCCATGGCCTCTCACACTCCCCCCACCTTCGTAATCTCCTCCTGCTCTACAGCTCTGAGATATCCGTGCTCCTCCAATTCTGGCCTTGAGCATTCCCGATTTTAATGGCTCCACCACTGGTGGCTGCAACGTCAGCAGCCTAGGCCCTAGGTGCTGCAATTTCCTCCGTACACCTCTCTGTCTCTCTACCTTTCTTTCCTGCTTTAAGACACTCCTTAAACCTCTTTGGCTAAGCTTTTGGTCATCTGACCCAACATCTCCTTTTGCAGTTCATCAAATTTTGTTTGGCAATGCTCCTGTGAAGTGCCTTGTGGCGTGTTACTATGTTAATGGCACTACATAAATGCAAGTTGTTGTTGATACAGGAGTACCAATAATAGCACTCAGAAACGACAGTGGGATGGCCATAAAACTGGTGGCTGATTTGCTAGTGCCCACTTGTGGTCCAGCGATTCAGAGTTAAAATGACCCCCAATGTATGTTACTGTGTGTAAAACAGTTTACATAATAATGTGCTCTGCCTCTTGATAAAAACACTGTTGGTTAAATGTAATGTTGAGTTCAGTCATGGAGATCAAGGTCTCAGATTTGATCCCTCTCAACAAGGATTGACCCTTGACTTGGGGAAGGAGATGAAGAGCAGAGCATCAGCTTGGTTTCCTCTCCCAATCACTCTTCATTGGCCACTGTGGACTTGGGCACGTGTTCAACATTCGGGCTCAATCCAGACACAGTTAAACAGTCAACACTCACTGACTACTCAAGCTAGCCAGTTGGGGAAGGTACCACAGGCTGATCATACCCATGGAACCAGGGCCCAAGAAGAGGGAGAGAACTGGGTGTGGGGGGGATGGGGGGAAAAAGTAAAAAAAAAAATGTATTGATCCTGTGTGTTTGAGGGGAAAGCCATTACTGAATATAGGGTGTCCATACCTGGCTCGGTTTGACCGCGGGCGACAACACTGTCAAAGCCTTTGGGAGCAGTTTTCAGACAGTGGTTATCTTTGAAAATCGAATGTTCTTTCCCCAAAGCCACTTCGGTCAGGAACATGATACCAATGTTCTTGGATGTATATCCAACTGCAAAAGAGAACAGAACTGTCACAGTGCAATGTTAATGCTGGTTCAGTGCTATCTGAGAGAGAAATGATCAGATCGCCTGCTTTTAGTTATGTTGGTAGAGGGATAAATATTGGCTCAGAAGAGAAGACCCCTGCTATTCTTTGAAATATTACCATGGGATCTCTTACATCCACTGAAAGGGAAAACGGAATCTTGGTTTAAACTCTCATCTGAAAGATGGCACTTCCAACAGTGCAGCATTCCCTCAGTACTCCAGTCTATGGAGCGGGCCTTGAACCCACAAGCTTCTGACTCAGAGGCAAGAGTGCCACTTGTGCCAGAACTAAATTTCCTGATTCCATAAGCTAGATTACAACTGCTCCAAAGTTGACTTTATTCAAATCTCCCTGTGCTCAGCAAGAATCAAGATCAAATTCAACTGACGTCAGTCCTGGTTACAATTCTTCCATGGATTCATCGAAGGGGATATATCAGCCAGGGTTCATGCTCCCAATCAGTTGTCAGGGACCCCTGCTGGAAACTACATGTGCAGAAATTGAAAGAGAACAGGGATTGGGCTCAAATGTGATGGCCCACACAGTCAAATAACCTGCTGACGTTCACCGTCCAGGCGCACACCTGATGAATGGTTGTTGTGCAAGGTGCTGGGAGGCAGCAGCACTATGTCAGCCATACCCCAGAGAGTGTCAGCACCTTCAGGAGAGGAGGAGAGTACATGTGAAAAAACCCTTCCTTTTGTAATAGAATCAGAGAATGATTTAGCACAGAGGGAGGCCATGCGGCCCATCATGCCTATGCCAGCTCTTTGAAAGAATTATCCAATTAGTCTGACTCTCCTGCTCTTTCCCCATAGCCCTGCCAATCTTTCCCTATCAAGTATTTATCCAATATTCTTTGGAAAGTTATTGAATCTGCTTCCACCATCCTTTCAGGTAGTTCTAGATCACAACAACTCATTGCATAATTTTTTTCTCCTTATGTCACCTCTGATCCTTTTGCCAATTAGCTTAAATCTATGTCCTCTTGTAAGTGATCCTCCTGCCACCAGAGATAGTTTTTCCATATTTATTAAAACCTTTCATGATTTTGATTACCTCCATCAAACCTGTCCCTAACCTCCACTGCTATAAGGAGAATAACCCCAAGTTCTCTCGTCTCTCCACGTAACTGAAGTCCTTCATCCCTGGCACCATTCTAGTAAATCTTTGCACCCTCTCCAAGGCCTTCACATCCTTCCTAAAGTGCAGTGCCCAGAACTGAACATAATATTCCAGCGGAAGCCTAACCAATGTTTTATAAAGGTTTAGCTGAACTTCCTTGCCTTTGCACTCTATGCCTCTGTTAATAAAGCCCAGGATACTGTCTGCCTTTTTAACTAGCCCTGCTATTTTTAGAGATTAGTGTACAAGACAAGCCAACTTTCACGATTTTATTGTGGGAGACGCAGTTTCTTAGTAAAATTAAGTCTCTCTCGCAATCTTGCAACTGGGCTCTTGAAGTCTCACGTTTTCTACACATTGCATTGTATAATTGCTTTCAGGTAGGAGGTTTCTTAGAATACATTTAATTTCTGCAGGCACCACTTTAAATTGAAAATTCAGGGAATAAGTGAAAGCTGCTAGCAAATGTTAAATCCTTCATCTGTTTGGCTGACTCCAGCACAATCTTTGTACCTTTATACTGGGTTAGAATTGAAATGAAGTAAACTGGTCAGCACTACTCTGCATTTTCCTTTCGATTGCTGCTCAGGGAGTTGGGGCGAGGCAGGGTTGCTGACTCTTTGTTTGCTGACCACCAACTGAGTACAGAGAGCAGCTCTGCAAGGCATTGAATGCACGCTGGCTTCTTTTTTAATATTGTGCTCAGCCCCCAACCTCTTCTTACAAAACAGCACTCATCACTTTTAAAGAGATAAGTACCCTGCTACTGTTAAAGGCACAGTACACACTAATTATATAAACAATTGCAGCATTACAATTAGTGAATGGTTTGTAAATTTTCCGACATCCAATACTTGCATAAACTACGCATAATATGACTACACATGTTATACTGATATTAAGTAAAAGACACAATGGAAAATGTTATAGTTTTGATCAAGTTGTAATCATTTTTTTATGATGAAGTTCACTTAATATAATTTAAAATGGTAAAATACAAAATATGATTTCCCCTGCCAAAATATTCATTTAGACAAGAAAATTAATTAATTATTTAGTGTCTGGATGATTAAATGCTGAATCATTGTGATATCAATGTTATTTCTATCTGCTTATGTGAGTGTTACTAGGATGGTTTATACTGACGGGGATGGAGTGTCACTGATGGAATTGTCCTATAAGTGCCCCATAGAGCTGGATTTTGTGCTGGATGCAAGGCCCCCGGCGCTGGACTGAAAAGGCAGAGGGAACCCTGCCTCTACCTCTTCTTCCCCCACGCCCCCGGAGCAATCCTCCGGTCTTTTTGAGTAAAGGGTTTTAGGAGGTGGATCTTTAAAGGGTCCTTTAAAGAGCTGCTGGCCAATCAGAGGGCCGGCAGCTCAGCAGTATCAGCAGCACTGCTGCGAGCGGTGGCCATTGCCGGTACTGCAGAGGCCTTGGACCCAGGCTCAGCAGTGAAACCCTGGTGCAGAGGTAAGTGAGGCGGGGTCACCTGGGCTAGTCCGGAACGCCCCAGTGAGGGGTGCAGGTTTGAGGGGGTGGGGGGGGGGGTGGCTGGTGGTTTGTCATTCAGTCCAGGAGGAGGGGTGTCCCGGGGATAAAGTTGTTCCCAGTGGGGAAATTGCGCACGAAGGAGGGACCCTCACCAACCCCCACCCGCCAAGCCAGCAGGGAGGGTGCCTCATTTTACAAGGCATCCACCGTATGCGGCGGAGGCCCCCCCCCCCCCCCCACCCCGCCACTGGTAAGATCCCAGCAGCAGCTGGAAGAGGTCCTTAGTGGCCACTTAAGGGCCTCAAATTGGCCTCAGGGCGGGAAGGCCATCGTCAGCCTGTCCCACCCCCGGGAAGATCACTGGGCGATGGGAAGGTGACAGGCTCTCTGCCCTGCCACCCGTCGTGATTCTCTGTGCCCTCCCGCCTCTGACCCTGCTTCGGGGGGCCCAGAAATTCCCAGCCCGAGTTTATCCTGAGTCTTGATGCTGTCATCAGGTCTCCATTTACAACTAAACGTGCTTTTATATTTGGTGCTTTTACAGTTCTCTTGATAGCAGAGTGATATCTGTACCGTGGCTTCCTGGGTATACATTGTAAAACCTGCTACTGAATCTCAGCAATCGAATCATGGGCCCATGAAAACCTGAGTCCACAAAGTCAGCTGACTGGATAAGGGAGACAGTTTTTGCAATACAAAGAGATCACTCTCTGATGACCAAAACTGCAGAATGAACAAATATAAAAGCACAGAACTCAATTTCCTTCCTTATGAGAATGCTAATCAGCCTTAATTTGGAATGGAAGCAGGAAGTAAACTATATGGGAGAGGGGTGCATGGCGATCAAGGATCTAGGAGCAGGAGTAGGCCACTCAGCCCCTCAAGCCTGCTCTGCCATTCAACAAGATCATGGCTGATCTGATTGTAACCTCAACTCCACATTCCCACCTAACCCTGATAACCTTTCACCCCCTTGCTTATCAAGCATCTATCTATCTCTGCCTTAAAAATATTTAAAGACTCTGCTTCCACTGCCTTTTGAGGCAGAGAATTCCAAAGACTCATGACCCTTTGAGAGAAAATATTTCTCCTCATCTGTGTCTTAAATGGGCGATCCCTTATTTTTAAATCATGACCCAAGTGTATCACTTCATACTTCTTTGCATTAAATTTCATCTGCCATGTGTCTGTCCAGTTTACCAGTCTGTCTATCCTCTTGTTACTGTCTTTCTCAATGTTTACTACATTCCTGGGATGTGTCTGATGATCAGGAATTTGTGCACTCAGATTGCTTTAATTACCATATCCTGCCGACTTGCTGTTTTCAGATGCAAAATAGATTCCACATCCAACACGACCCCCCGAGTGTGGCATGATCCGCAGCCCTGTTTTCAGAATGGCAGCAACCACTGCAACGTTGGTGCCATGCCACAGGAGGCGACGGTTCTCAATGTTATTGTGGACCTTGAAACGCTCACCCTAGAAACACAGGAAGAGTCTGCATGAGTGTCTGGCGATGCCTGCACCTCGGATATATTCCTCCCCCCTGCACAGATCAGTGTTCTCATCTAGTTCAGGCTTTGTGCTGGGCAATGGATCACCGTTACTCTTTTTGCTCTCAGTGTTGCCATCAAACACTCCCAGGGCCGGTACAGCACAGGTTAGATACAGAGTAAAGCTCCCACTACACTATCCCTATAATGTGCTTCTGCACCCAATTGCAAACAGAGCCCCATGGGTTTCCCGACCCAAACTGTTCAGTGGCCTCTGAGTCGGTGCTGAAAGCGAGGGCCGGTCGTGTTTGATAAAGCCATTCCCGACTGATCAGAGAATCTGTCTCTAGCCCCTTTCAGCCAGGATACCTCACAGCAAGCCAGATCAGGGCCAGTGAAATGAGAACACAACTTAAAAAACAAAAGAAAAGATAAGATACAGAGTAAAGCTCCCTCTACACTGTCCCCATCAAACACTCCCAGGACAGGTACAGCACAGGGTTGGCTGTTGCTTGATTGTAGGTGCTGACTGCTGATTGCAGCAACGAGTCTCAGCTAACAGTGCTGGTGGCAGTTGGAGGTTGCAGAGGTGGAGAGAGGAGCCACACTGAGCAGAGGAAAGCTTGAACAACAATCACCTTTACAGTTAAGAAAGAGACTTTGGTTGGAAACGAGGCTTTGTCTGGAGGTGGGTGCTGAACACCAGTAATTTACTTTGGACTGTTGGGGGAAGAACAAGTGGCGGGAACAACAAGGGGTGGGGCTGCCAATTCAACAGGAATCTGTGCTGCTGCACAAGCACACAGGGAAGTTCCCTCCCCACCCCAATTGCCAAGCCTGGATCAGCTGAAGCTGCCCGGCTAAACAGATGGAAGGGGATAGATAGTGCCTGGGCAGCTTCAGCTGACCCAGGTGAAGACGACTCCCCCAACCAGAAGACCAAGTTCAAAGACTGTTTTAAGTGTGCTGTGAGCACCACCTCCAGAAAGCAAGTCATCCCTTACAGCCTGCCTTTGCCTCTCCTCTATTCCCTCAGCCTCTCCCCTAACCTATTGTTTGTTTGCTTTGTTTTCATACATATTGAATATTTTCGGTGAATCGCTGATATTTGGTATACAAGGCCACAATTTGGGGTGGGTTTAGCTCTTAGACCCATGGCAAGCCCTTCATCACCGGTGGCGGGGCCCTCTACTACCTATGCAGCTTCTGTGGCTGCCCACGTGGCACCGTCACCCTTTAAATTACTAACATCCAGCCATGGGGTGAAGAGCTATCCCCACCCCAACATGTCTATTGAGGCCTGTGTAAAGGCTATGGCCGAGGTTGTCGGCCCCTCGGCCATTATTGCAGCCTCAAAGATGTATGGGAAGGCTGTGTTCTTTTTGAGGACCGAGCGGGCGGTGTCCCTGGCACTGAGTAAGGGGCTCACTGTGGGGGGGGACCTTCCTGCCAGTGGACCCTCTGGGGGCCACTGAGCATCGGATAATGTTGTCCAACGTCCCACCCTTCATTCCCAGTGAGCTCCTCCTCCCCCACCTGCACCATCTGGGGGAGGTGAGGTCGGGGATCACCCCAGTCCGGCTTGGTCTTCGGGAACACAGCCTCCAACATGTCTACTCCTTCCGCCGCCAGTTATTTATGCAGCTGGCGCGGGAGGAGGACACGGAGGGCCAATTTAATGTGGAGTTCCAGGGGACGGCCTACTGCGTCTTTTGGACCTCTGACGGGGCGCGGTGTCACGTCTGCAAGGTGGTGGGGCATGTTCGTAAGAACTGCCCCAACCTCCCGGCCACCAGCTCCACCTCGGCGGCCCAGGGTGGTTCCACAGCACCTCCTCCCACTACCCCCACACATCCAACAGACACCGCCTCCAGCGGGGAGGGGAGTGCCTGTCCGTGTGGAAGGAAGACGCGGAGGCAAAAGAAACATCAAGAGGCGCGTCCCCTGGACACATTGAAACAACCCGAGCCTGAGCTCAGCCCAAAGCCCGTTCTCATGGGATCCACCTGTCCCAGGGCTGGGCTCAGGCCCAGGGTGACTAAAAAGAAGGAGGGTGCGGAGGTGGAGGCCTCTGATGACATGGAGGTCTCTGAGCCTCTGCGCCCTGGTGGGAAAAAGAGGAGAAGGCACCCCTCCACAGAAATAACACAGGGCCCTGAGGTGCAGGGCCCATCTGTTGGAGGGGAGCTGTCTCCTCCTGTTTCGGGTCCTCAGGTTCCCCCTACCGCCACCACCAAGGCTGCAAAGTCCGGGCAGGAGCTCCCTATTCCTCAGGATGGAGGGGAGGGGAAGGCCTCGGTACATGAGGCCCCTCCTGAAGGAGTAAGTGGGGCCCTGCTTGTGGTGGGGGAGCCTGGGGATGCTGCCCATTCTGCCATTGCCACTGGGTCGGGTGCCCTGAATGAAGGGGAGGGCGACGCCCCAGAGGGTCAGCCCTCCCAGCCGGAGTCCACCACCAGCCAGGAGACACCCGACCCGGTGAAAACTGAGAATGCTGCCCCATCTGCTGGGCCTGTGGGTGCTGGCGGAGCGGGAGATGGCCTCCTCTCTCCGCCTCCAGTCTCGGCTCCAGCTGGATTTCCGGAGTCGGGAACTTCTGTCTCCCCTGGACCACTCATTGGCCTGGGGACGGAGGTGGAGGGGAGTCCTGGGCTGCTGGCGCCCACAGGCTCCAGTTTTACAGTAAAACCCAGAGAGGACTCCTCCGCCATCGATCCTGGGGGTGGGATCGTGACGGAGGCAGGACCAGCTGGCGCAGTCGGGACTTCCGCCCCACCGTGTGTGGTGGATGTGTCGCCCGCTGGCGGTGACGACCCGGAGGATGATGGGGATTCGGTGGGGGGCACGGAGGATGACCTTGATTCCATCGCCAGTGAGGTGGTGGAGTCCCTCGTGCCTCCCACCGAATCTCCTCTCATCCGCACAGCGGAACTCCGGGATTTCCTCGCGGTTTGCAGGGGCTGCCGCAATAAAGTTCAGCTGGCCCTCGACCGCTGGTCGAATCTGGCGCTGATGATCCAGTCCGTCCGTGCCGCCCTGAAGATAACAGGCAAGCGCGCGGGTGTCAAACTGGTTGAGAGGCGCCGTTTTAATGTGTTCCTCAATGGGTTGCTGGGGGAGTGGAAGGCCAGGTGCACTTCCGCTCCCTCCTCACAGTGAGGTGTTGGTGACAGGTTTTGAAGTACTTTTGACATGAAGATAACCATAGCCAGCCTCAACATCAGTGGTAGCAGGAGGTCTCACCGCAGATTTCACAATCTCTCAGTTCTCAGGGAAGGGAGATACGCGATGAGCTTTCTGCAGGGAGCCCACACCGTTCCGGGAGACGAAGCCACCTGACTCATTGAGTGGCAGGGTGGAGTCTACATGAGTCACCTCACCCCTATTTCTAGTGGGGTGGCTATCTTGTTGGCCCCAACTTTTCAGCCAGAGATCTTGGGGTCAAGGAGCTTGTGCCGGGCCGTTTGCTCTACCTCGCCGTTCGCCTGGGTAGCATGCCGTTCCACTTTGTGAACGTGTACACGCCTAGGCCCGGTGCGTCACTAGTGTGCTTGTTTGAAGTGTCTGCTCTCTTGAGCTCTATCGATAGTGGCGATTGCATCATCCTCAGGGGGGGAGCGGTTGGGGGGTGGTTATTTTAACTGTACCTCGAGGTGGGGGAAACCACTACGGTCCCCAGCGCAGCCAAGCGTCGGTGGAGAAGTTGAGGGAACTGATCAGCTCCCTCAACTTGGTGGACGTCAGGCGGAATCTCCGTCCCGACTCCAGTGCCTTCACATGGAGGTCTGGAGGAGGAGGGTCCCGAATCGACCACCTCTACATTTCACAGGTGTATGTCTCCCACGTCTCAGCGGCCTCCAAGTGCTTGGTGCAGTGCTCGAACCACCACCTGGTGTGGGCGGAGTTCACTCCACTTCGTATGTGGGCAGGGTCCGCATATTGGCTTTAACAACCGGCTGCTGGAGGACAAGCGATTCCCGGACTCGTTCCGTCAATTCTGGGCCGACTGGAGAAGGAAGCAGGGGAGCTTCCCCTCCTTGAGGCTATGATGGGTTGTGGGCAAGACTTACATCCGTGTCTTCTGTCAAGAGTACACGAAGTGGTCAACCAAGAGGTCGGTTGCCTAGAGAGGGAAGTGCTCGACTTGGAGTCCCAACTCGGTCATGCCGTTGCAGACCCGGCCCTGTGGCAGGCATACAAAGAGAAGAAGGGTCCGCTGAGGGAATCTGCAGCTCGTAGGTTCCTGAGGCGCATAAATGAGGTCATGGATCCAGATCCTGGAATATTTTGGACCGCGCCTCGCCCTTCTTCTACCCGCTAGAAAAATGGCAGGGGGGTCTGTAAGCAGCTCATTGGGCTGCTGGCTGATGACGGATTCTCCATCATGGATTTGGAGGGAACGGGTTTCCTAGTCCGTACCTATTACAGTGTGTTGTTCTCTCCGGATCTTTCCAGCGAGGACGCGCGCAGAGTTTTGTGGGAGGACGTGCCAAAGGTCAGCCCAGAGGGCACCGAAAGGATTGGAGCTCCGCTCACGTTGGCTGACCAGAGCCCACCACCAGCTCTCGAGGGGCAAATCCCCAGGGCTGGATAGGCTGACCATGGAGTTCCTCAGGGCATTCTGGGACGTCCTGGGGGGACGATTGCACGCAGGTCCTGGGGGAAAGCCTGCCGACTGGGGAGATGCCCCTCTTGTGGCACAGGGCGGTCATCGTCCTGCTGCCTAAGAGGGTCGATCTCCGCTTAAGAACTGGCGTCCGATGTCCCTCCTCAGCACGGATTATAAGATCTTTGCCCGGGCTATGTCTACCCGCTTGGGCTCCGTGCTGGCCCACATGATCCACCCCGACCAATATACGGTCCCGGGCTAGTCCATCCAGGACAACATCCACCTGGTCCGGGACCTGGTCCATCTTTCCCAGAGGACTGGACTACTCGATCAGGAGAAGGCGTTTGACAGGGTGGATCACAAATAACCTTTTCGGGACTCTGTACGCATTCGAACTCGGGCCGCATTTTGTGGTCTGGCTACGACTTTTATTTGCCGTCGCAGAATGTCTGGTTAAAGTTAACAGGTCCTTGGCGGCACCCCTTCGCTTTGGGAGAGGAGTGCATAAGGGATGCCCCATGTCTGGCCAATTGTATACCATCTGCATGGAGCCATTCCTGTGCCTTCTTCACAGGAGGTTGACGGGTTTGGCTCTGTGTGGGCCAGCCATGCAGGTCGGCCTCTCGGCTTACACCAATGACGTGCTCCTCACGGTCACAGATCCCGTTGACTTGTGGAGGATGTGCGACTGCCAGCAGACCTTTTCTGCCGCGTCCTCCACAAGGATCAATTGGGAAAAGTGTTCCGGACTCCTGGTGGGTGAACTCTCTGCTGGAGGATTTAACACCTTTTGCATGGAGCACCACGCACCTCCTCTACCTGGGAGTCCAACCTTAGCCCCGCTGAGGAAGCCTGGCCGGCAAACTGGCACGAGTTGGAGGTGAAAGGCACCACTTGGCTGGGGCGCTGGTCAGGACTACTCCAAGTGCTTCCCTACAGGGGCCGAGCCCTCGTCAGAAACCAACTGCTGGCGGCGGTGTGGTGCCGGTTGGTCACTTTGACCCCGCCCCCTGCATTTGCCACCAAGATCCAGAAGAAGCTCGTTGATTTCTTCTGGGGAAAAAGGAAACACTGGGTCTCTGCCGCGGTCCTGAGTTTCCCACTTGAGGAATGCAGCCAGTCGCTGGTGTGCGACAGGCTGCGACTCTCCGCCTTCTGACCCTGCAGAGATACCTGTACGTCGAGTGTCCTCCCAGATGGTGTGCGCTGGCGATGTATTTTTTCCGCCAGGGGCACTGCCTTCAAGACGACACGCAGCTCCCAGCGGAGAACGTTAGCCGTGCATCTCTGAGGGAGTTGCCTGTCTTCTACTGGGATCTATTCAGAGTCTGGAACATGTTCGCCTCCCTTCAGGGTGCTCCCCTGCCAGCAGAAGAGAGCACCTCGGCTGTCCAGGTGGCCAGCCCAGGAACGGACTGACGGGCAGAGCAATAGCCGAAGCCACTGGGACACCCCTCACTGCGGGTGACGAGGGGGCTTGGGAGTACGGAGCGCTCCTGGCCGAGCTGATACCCGCTCGGCTGGAACTGCTCATCAGACCTAGTCCCCGAAACCCTCCTTGGAAGTCGGTCCCACACAATCCGAGCCGCCTCTTGGAAATGCCCTCCATGCCATTCCAAATGGAGCGGAGGGGTTTTCTGTATGGGCTGCTCCTGCACGCTCTCCACTTCCCCGCCCTTGTCAGCCAACCGGAAACACCCTGGCGTTCCGTGCTGCCATCTGGCGGTGAGGGGAAACGCGGTGGAGGTCTATCTACATGGAAGTCCTCCCCCTTAACATCGGGGACCTGGGCAGTCCCATGCAATAGACTTTTAAGCAGGTCCACTGACTCCCAGGCCGCCTGTAATTACTGCGGCCTGGACGAGTCCGTGTTCCACGTATACATGGAACGTGTGAGGTTCCAGCCCCTGTTCCAGTATTTAAAGGGGCTGGTCCTCAAGTTTTGGCTGCACTTCAGCCCCACGCTCCTGATCTTTGGGCACCCGGTGTAGAGGGGCGTGGGCCGGGAGGAGGATCTCCTTGTCGGTCTGCTCCTGGCCAAGGTGGCAATTCACAGGTCCAGGCCGCGAGCTGTCGGGGGGTCTCTCCGCCCTAATTGCCTGCCCCTCTTCCGCAGTTACATTCGCGCCCTGGTGTCCCTAGAGAAGGAACATGCAGTGTCCGCCGGTACATTTGAAACCTTCCATGACCGGTGAGCACTGCAGGCACTGGAGGTCATAATTGATGCCGAGAAAGGCATTTTAATTTGAGTTTTGTGTTATTTATCTGTCTTCATACTGTTATTTTATAAAATGTATATAAGGGGGGGCCTGAGGAATAAAGGCCCCCCCAACATAAAATACACAAAAGGGACCTAGGGTATAGCAGCCTTTATACCCCAGGCCCCTCTTGTGTATTTTATGGCAAGGTCACATCACAGACAGACAGTCTAGTTGGACTGTCCCTCCTCCCGTCTCCTAATCAGTCCCGTCTCGTGTTCACCTTCAACTACTTATACCCATTTCCAGATTCATGCAATATCCTGTTCATTATTGTTCAAACTGATTTTAATTTACCTTCTTTGAGAGATTTTCGATGCCAGGTGTTTCTCTTTCCTTTCTGTCAAGGGGCTCGAGCTTTGTCCCAAATGTTACCTTGTGACTGGTCCCTCCCCAGGGTAAACATGCTTCCTACAGCCCAGTGAGGAGAGCACTGACCAGTTTCTGGCAGAAAGCAGCAAAGGTCCTGGCAGCACTTACCTCAGTAGGTGCGTTGGAGCCTTCACTCTCCGTGTGATGGCACTGACAGTCACAACACAAATACCATGTCTGCACTAAACCCACGATGGGACCTGGCCCCCTGCCTGCAAGCTCACCTCTCCGTCTCTGTTCAACGTCCAGATGTTGAGAATTTTCAGTGATCTGTAGCCGCTCCCAGTCATATCCACATATTTCTTAATCATCTGTAATGAAACAAAAAGTTGGATGGTCCCATTAGAAAAGTGAGTTGTGGGGGGGTGTGAGGAAAATGATTCAGGTTACTATTAAAGGCAGGAAGCAGTGAGGAGCTGGCAATGAAAACAATTCCCCTCCTTCCCGATGAACAGAGCTTAAACAAAGAAGCTGCAGAGGTTGAGTGTGATATCGGAAGGTAGCTAGAACTAATGGTACGAATGCAAAAACTGCTGACTAGCAGGATCAATCATCTCAGTCCAGTAAAGGGTTCAGGTCTAGGAGGCCTCAAAGCCACTCATTCCAGGTCTCAAGCGAGACTTGAACAGTGAAGGAACTTTCTGGGAAGCCCAAGTTCACTCCCAACAAACCGCAACCCCCACCCTTGATGTTGTGGTGCAGGTGGAAGATCCTCACAGGGGCCCCCTGCACCCCCGACCAGAATAGAAAGGTCCGGTCTAAATGGCGCGGAATCCTGGTGGAACTGGGTTCCAGGGGCGGAAATGCAACTCAGGGAATTTCAGTGCCCCAGTCTTTATTTTTTGTTGAACTTTGTGTCATTACAGTGAGGAACGTCAATGTTGAGAAGTGGGACAATTTCCATTTCAAGCAACCAGCGGCAGCACAGAGAGCCCCCAAACTACGTGATGGATTCTAGGGGACGAGGGATATCGCTGGAAGAGATGGCTACTCACCCCTTTCCATGACCCTGAAATGGGATAACCATTGAACAGGCCATCGGGCACATGAATATGTGGTTTCAGTGCCTGGACTAGTCGGATGGTGCCCTGCAGTACACTCCTGCAAGGGTCTTGTGCATGGTGGTGGTCTGCTGCACTCTCCAGAACATGGTCCTTCAAAGAGGGGTGGACTTTGAAGACAGTGAAGTGCTCAGAGGGTTGTAATTCTCTTCCTCGAAGAGCAGTGGAGGCTGGCTCATTGAATATGGCTGAGTTAGATTGATTTTTGATCGACAAGGAAGCCAAGGGTTATGATGGGGGCGGGTGCACAGACAGGAACGTGCAGTTGAGGCCACAATCAGATCAGCCATGATCTTACTGAATGGCCGTGCAGGCTCCTGCTCCTAATTCTTATGATCTTATAACATGGTGTCACAATATGGAAACTTGCCGCTGTTTCATTTTTAAAAGACGAGTGATATGCTTTCATGCATGTGGCTGCGTTTACTTCACTCCAAAGTGGTTTTGCTGGCCTTTGTTCTTGGTGAGGTGGGGCAGGGGGTGGAAAACTAGCTTAGGAAGTGCTAAAGGGTAAATCTTGGGCTCTGTATTTTGCAACCACTAACAGAATGAAACTCCATAATTTGGACCTAGTCAATTTGGAGCAAAAAAGAAAGACTTGTATTTCGATAGTGCCTTTCATGACCACTGGACATCTCAAAGCACATCAGAGCCAATGTTGTAAGGCAGGAAATCCAGCAGCCAATTTTCACACAAAAAACAGCAATGTGATAAGAACCAGATAATCTGTTTTTGTGATGTTGACACAACTCCCGGGCTCTTCATTGAAATAGTGCCATAGGATCTTTTACGTCCACCTGAGAATGACAGATGGGACCTCAGTTTAATGTCTCATTCAAACCATGGCACCTCCAACAATGCAGCACTCCATCAGTATTATGCTGGAGTATCACTGTTGATTTTTGAGCTGAAGTCCTAGGTTGGGACATGAACTCAGAACCTTGTGACTTAGAGGCGAGGGTGCTACCAACTGAGCTACAGCTGACACACATTCACAGGAATTTCAATGCCATGTGAAGTGAAACTGGAGTGTGATTTCCTGGGCAGTGATGGTTGCACTTGAAATTGGCTATGAACTGTGCAGGAGCTGTGAAGTGTTCTCTTGTTCTACTCTTGGACATTATCTTTCAAATTTTGCATCCCTTACTCAAAGGAATTGAGTGGATAAAAGCAGAGTCTCTTGTTAGGTTGGTTAGTTGTTGCTGGGGTCGGAAAGGTCTTTGATCTACAGAACTCTGTGCGCAATTTCCTAAACCCCCTACCAGTGAGAATTGGCTCATGACCAACATTCTGTGAGCACTCGGCAGGAGAATAACGTTGCTAGTTCTGAGGACTTTGTTTCAATGCAATGTTTATTTAAATGTAAGGAGTATAGGAAATAAAGCCAATGAGCTGAAGGCACAGGGAGACACATGGCAACAGGATATCATTGATATAACGGAAACTTGGCTTTGAGAGGGGCAAGAATGGCAGTTCAACATCCCTGGATATAGAGTTTTCAGGCATGATAGAGAGGGGGATAAAAAAAGGGGGTGTAACATTATTGGTTAAGGAATCAATAGTAGCTGTGAGGAGAAATGATATGCTAAATGAATCATCAAATGAGGTCATACAGGTGGAGATCAGAAATAAAAAAAAGGGCAGCCACACCACTAGGAGTATACTATAGACCCCCAAATAGTGAGAGGGAGATAGAAGAACTAATATGTAGGCAAATATCTGAGTGCAAAAACTATAGGGCAACAATAGTTGGGGATTTCAATAAACAGAGTGAAGGCACAAAGGGCACAAGAGGGGGCGGAATTCAAGTCCTCGGTAATGAAGCTGGGCAAGTGGATGAAGTAGCAGTGGGTGACCAGTTTGGAGATAGTGACCATAATACTGTTAGTTTTAGTATAATCATGGAAAAGGACAAAGATCAAACAGTTGTAAAAGTTCTAAATTGGGGGAAGGCAAATTTTACGAAACTGAGAAGTGATCGGGCAAAAGTAGACTGGATGTAGCTACTTGAAGGAAATTCAGTGGCAAACCAGTGGGGGGCATTCAAAATTGAGATTCTATAGGCACAGTGTAGGCATGTCCCCACAAAGATAAAATCGAGAGCCCCCAGCTATCTAAAAGCTTACAGGATAAGCTATAGCAGAAAAAGAAAGCTAATGACGATCACAAAAAACTTAATTCTTTAGAAAGCCTAGAGGAGTATAGAAAGTGCAGGGTGAAGTAAAAAGGCAAATTAGAAAAGCAAAAAGAGAGGACACGAAAAATTATTGGCAGGTAAAATCAAGAAAAACCCGAAGATGTTTTCTCAGTACATTAAGAGCAAGAGGCTAACTAACGAAAGGGTAGGGCCTATCAGAGATGTACAAGGGAACTTACACGTGGATGCAGATGTGGGCAGGGTTCTTAATGAGTTTTTGGTCTCTGTCTTCACAAAGGAGAGGGATGATGCAGACATTATAGTAAATGAGGAGTGTGAAATATTAGATACGATAAGCATAATGACAGAGGAAATACTAGAGGGTCTGACATCCTTGAAAGTGGATAAATCACCAGGACTGGATGGATTGTATTCCAGGTTGCTAAAGGAAGCCAGGGAGGAAATAGTGGATGCTCCGAGGATCATCTTCAAATCTTCTCTGTATAACAGGCGAGGTATCAGATGATTGGAGGTCTGCGAATGTTGTACCATTGTTTAAAAAGGGTGTGAGGCATAGGCCAAATAATTCTAGGCTGGTTAGTCTGACCTTGATGCTGGGTAAATTATTAGAATCAATTCTGAGGGACAGGATAAACTGCCACTTAGAAAGGAATGGATTAATCAGGGGTAGTCAACATGGATTTGTTAAGGGAAGCTCAAGTCTTACTAACTTGATTGAATTTTTTGAGGAAGTAATAAGAAGGATTGATGAGGGTAGTGCAGTGGATGTGGTCTATATGGATTTTAGTAAGGCATCTGACAAGGTCCCACATGGCAGACCAGTCAGAAAAATGAAAGCCCATGGGATACAGAGGAATGTGGCAGGCTGGAACCAAAGTCCAGTGACAGGAAACAAAGGGTAGTAGTCGACGGATGTTTTTGCAAATGGAAAGCAGCTTCCAGTGGCATTTCACAGGGTTCAGTGTTGGGTCCCTCGGGGTTGACATACTGGAGGTGAGGTGGGGCTCGGGAGTGATGTACTGGAGGTGAGGTGGGGCTCGGGAGTGACGTACTGGAGGTGAGGTGGGGCTCGGGAGTGACGTACTGGAGGTGAGGTGGGGCTCGGGAGTGACGTACTGGATGTGAGGTGGAGTTCAAATTTTACCTTGAATTCATCGGAAGTGGGCGGCAGCAGCGAGAGCTCACACTTCAGCAGGTTATAGTCTTCATCCAGAGGATGTGGTACCTCCTCAATAATTTCCGTCTTGGCTTTCTGCTCTTTCTCAGCTTGAAGACTCTGGGCGAGTTCTATATCGGCAAGCACCTGGTTATTTAGATAGGAGTTCACAATTTAGCTCTGAATGTTGATGATTTCTTGGAAAGCTACATTATCAGTTTGCTTCACTTCCCTCTACCCCTCAACCAATTCCTGATGGCCTTTGGTTCTATGGCACTGGACTAAATGGCCATTCAACATATGCATGTCTGGAGAGCAGGTTCCAGCAGCCTAACAGATCATGGCGACCGAACCTGCTCTCATGACGAGCACTCTCGTACACTTCCCAGCAGGAGCCGGCTACATAGCGATCAAGAGTGCTGATGTCAGCACTCCCTACCTCAGAGAGAATGAGGCTCATTGTTAAACCCTCTGTTGCTGTTCCAGCTAAGATCCACTAACTCAGCATGGATTAATCAAACCAGCAAAATTGTTTACTTTATCCTGTGACTTCTACATTGACCGTAGGCTCTGCGCCCAGCATACTCACACCAGAAGCACAAAGATCTGGTGTGTCATCTGGTTTGGTGATCTGTTGGATCACAGACAACCATCACATGTCCTGTTCATAAAAGGACAACCATCACAGAATAGTGATATCAGAGAACATGAGGTCATCAGGATTGGCTCTATCTTCATTGTTGTCATGGCCATTCTGGGATGGACCATATTTTTTGGTTGGTTTTGCTCTCAGCGCTTACCTCCTCGACTGGAAGCTCTTGGAGTTGTCATTACAATGCCATTGGAAATGTGGACAATTTCCCTATGACGTGCAGCTAGTTAGCTGTTTGAACAGTTGCTGGATAATTCTACATACTGTAATGGCAGTACTGAGTGCAGAGTGCCTGATCGAAGGATATGGTGAGAAGGTGGGGTCCATGGATGTGGTAAGGTTGAGATTAATCAGTGGCATTATTAGACCCAATGAACATTGTCGGAGGACAACACAAAAATAAGAACAAGATGGCTGGCAAGTAATATTGGCTTGCATAACCCACCAACTCAATGGGTCCTTGTTATATGACAGAAAGAGATAGACTCTGAAGTACCTTATCTCTGCCCAGTTCTGCTTAGAGAGTCTACACTGATATTAACACCAATCATGGTCCTACCAAAAAACTTTGGCCGACTTTCAATGACAATTACCAGCAGCATGTCTTTTTTGCTTTGGACCACTTCTGCAGTATCAATCACTGGGGGTCTATTGCGCCCGAAGTAGTGAGGAATGATAGTGTAGAATTTTGAGGATAGCTCTTCCAACTGCTTGTTGTTGCGTGGTTGCTTCAAGGCTTCCTCAATCTCAACCAACGCATCAAAACCCTTGGCAATTTGCTGCTTGCTCAACTTTCCAAGAGGCATCTTCTTCAGATCTGATTGGACCAATAGCAAACATAACAACCATTAAAGCAACTCAACAGCCTTCTCCCCGCTTCTCTCCTGAAGGGGTTTAACCAGGATTGGGGTCCACTATGTTGCTTGGTAAACTCTCCAATTGGTCTTTCCACATGTAAGCTCACGGTAAGGAGCTTGGAGAGCAATTCTACCATCACCAAACACACATTTTGCAAAAAATGAGACCAATGGATAGCAATCAGGACAGGAAGGCAAACTGAAATGTTCTCTACCGTAGTCCAGAATATTAAGGCCAAGAGCAATGCCCCACTATCCCCTCAGCCGAGATTACTTATCTCAGCATTGAACAGGGAACAAACCTGGGACCTTCCGAGCCCCCATAGCTCAATGTTTTAGCCACCAATGCCAATCAGCAAAGACGTTGTTCAAAGCTTTTGGAGGAAATAATTGAGCAGGATAAACATTTCTGCTCATCAAAGGTTAAGAGGATATTTAGTGGAGGGGTTCAAAAATATGCAGTCTTGGCTATTTCATCAGCCAGTGAGTCAGTAACTGGAGGGAATAAAGTTAAGGAAATGACCAAAAGTTTTGATGAAAGGTTATCGAGGCACGTGGTAAGAAACATTGACTCTATTTCTCTCTCTGCAAATGCTGCCTGACCAAATAAGTGTGTCTAGCATTATCAGTTTTTATTTCAGATTTCCAGCATTTGCAGTATTTTGCTTTTGTATTAATGTCAAAAGGTGATAATGACAAAATAACCTGTTTTAATGATGTTGGATGAGGGATAAATATTGGCCAGGACACCAGGGATAACTCCCCCGCTTGTCATTAAAGTAATGCCATGGGATCTTTCATATGCACCCGAGGGCTGGCAGGCTTCTCATTCAAATGGTGCTGAATTCAGGACAATTGTGTGTTGTAGGCACTTACCCACTAGGAACAGCCTAAACTCATTTGACTGAGGATCTTACAGCTGACAGAGCTTCATCTTGAACAGGAAGAGGCTCTATATCAACATAGGTCCCAGAGGTGAGAAGTCAACGTTGAAACTATTATACCATCCATTCCCTCTGTAGATTATCTTTCAATTTTAAACAAGAAAATAGGAAGAACTAGCATTTATATAGCACCTTTCAGAGGACATTGCAAACCACTTTATAGCCAATGAAGCACTTTTGAAGTGTAGTCACTGTTGTAAAGTAAGAAATACAGCAGCCAATGTGAACTGCAAGCTCCCATAAAGGCCGGCTCAGGTCTGCAAATGAAGCCCGACGGAACCACATCTGACCCGAGGCCGACCCGGCCCGAGTCCTTTCCTTTTTTCCCAGGCCCAACCCGACCATCAGTTAACCTACTTTCTGTTTTATCCTTTTGTTACTTACCTGCATAAGCTTAAAAAAAAATTGTAACTAAACAACCTTTCTAGTCCAAAAAGTACATTAACATTGGAGCCACTTACCAGAGGTGGTGATGGAGCGTGTTCGACCCGACCCGAGCCGAGCCCGAATGCCGGACCCGGACGTGCGACCCGACCTGAACCCGACACATGTCGTCGGGTCCTGTCGGGTTTGGGTTGGGTAGCCATGCTCTAAGCTCCCACAAACAGCAAAGTGATAATGACCAGATAATCTGTTTTAGTGGTGTTGGTTGAGTGATAAATATTGGCCCAGGACAGAGGGGAGAACGCCTCTGCTCTTCTTGGAAATAGTCGGGTATTTCACATCAACCTGAGAGGGCAGAAAATGCCTCAGTTAACTTCTCATCCAAAAGACCCTACCTTCAACAGTGCAGCACTCCCTCAGTACTCACCGGAGTGTCGGCCTAGATTTTGTGTTCAAGTCTCTGGAGTGGGGCTTGAACCCTCAACCTCTGACTCAGAGGAAAGAGTGTTACCAACTGAGCCATGGCTGACATCTAACCTCCCACTGCTCAAACTAATTAGAACATATTTTCCAGCCCAAATTAGTTATACAGTATAATTGCAGCATTGTAGCATCACCAGGGCCTTGAACACGTAAAGTCTTAATGTGGATAAACAGATCTTACCACCAACGATTCTGTAGATGGGATTCCCATCTTTTTCAGTACGGGACAGTGTAATGGTAGGGATGATATCCGCACGTGAAGAGTAGATAGTTGCTGTGTAGTGGGGTTGTGGGAGTATAGACTGGAAGAACATTATTTACATTCAGTAGATGAGACACAATGGAACCTCAGAGGGGGTAAAATACTGTATACTGTTTCACAAAGCTATTGAGTCAAAGCAAGAAGTAGGGGAATTTATGAAGTACAAGCAGATACCCAGTGGAGAGCCACATCTTCTGGGCACCTCTGTCTTGAACTTTAGGAGCAGGGAATAAGTTCAATGGTCCAGATGTCTAGCTTCATTTTAATCTGAAGTTCCAGGTTCTGGTCTATCAGGCTGTGGCTACTACCTTATGAACAGCTTCTTAGTTAGAATGTGAAACTAAGATGAAGGACTTACCAAGATTCATGGTTTGCATCTGCTCCTTGAACATATCATGGCTGAACAGGAGAGTGATCAGATCCTGGGTTGGTTTGTCTAAAGTGCAAGATCGAACTTTCTTATTCACCACAGAGCCTCCGTCCACAGTATCAGTCTGCAAATCAGACAATGCGTGGCATAAGAATTCTCCCACTCATCACTCTGTCCAAGTAGACAAAACCCAGCACTTGCCCTATCCAGTCCTGCTCTTGGAACCTTCCCACCACGCCCACACATTCAGTTAACATGGCAACCCTCACTATGTCTCCATCTTGTCATGTGATAAGTCATTCCTCTCTTATCACGAACCTTCAAATTCCACATCACAACCTTTTCATCTTTTTGTACTTTATAATATTAGATCCTCCTTTCTCCTCTAAATATCCATCTCTTGTTACTCCTAAACTCCAATACACCTGGTTAAAATCAAGATTCTTCATACTGTCTCCTACTCCAACCCATACTTTCCATGGACCTCAAACATTCTCCTGACCCTTGTGCAATTTGCCGTTTTTTTGAAACCCAGAAGCATTTGATTTACTTCATCTCTTTTGAGCCTTGGTTTTTTCCTGCACTACAGGCCTTCAAACCTTCAACCAAATGTCTCCAATTAAATACAAGCAGGTTTTTGCCTTCATGGCTTGGGCGATAATCCATCAGGCAGGGCCTGTCACAGGTGGGAGATCGGTTCCAACAGATTGACGCCCAGTGGTCAACACGGAAATCTATCCCAACCTTTTTATCCTCCTCCCTGTCATAGCTTTCACTGCGTAATGCCCAGCTGAAACACACCACTCGATTCCAGTCAAGTAAACCAACCACAACCAACTCTGGGAGACATGAGGCTTGCACAATCCCAGACTAAATAAAGGTGAGTTAAAACTGGATATAAACCTGAGTTTAACCTACCTTCATAACTGTCGCTTCCTCATAGCCATGCTGCACTTCAATCATTGTGTATTTTCCAGGCTGTGCAACGAAGGAAGCTCTGTCCGCCCAGCCATTCTTGGTCTTGTCTTTGAACTTCTTTTCAAAATCCTTCACAACATCATTCAGGGTACCCGGAGGGCTCAGCTTACTTTGGCCAACTTCTCCCTAAACATGAAAGAGCACGAGAGGGAGGGGGGGTGGGGGGGGGGGGGGGTGGTAAAGAGAACAAGGGACATTAAAGGGACTCAGATCAGTGGCCCATAAATGCCACTCCTAAAGTATGTTGGTAGTTTTTTTTTATGCTTATGGAGATAAAAAGTCAGGGGTTCACAGAATGGAGCACATTTGCACTTTAGTTCCCCAAAGCCAGCATCAAGTACTCAGTGCGTGTCCTCAGACCAGGACAGGGTTTTCAATGCAATTGGGGCACTTAGGCCTAGCAAGGCCATTCTTTCCGAAATCATTGGTTTTCAATCTCAGGCCCCCAGACCCTAGGGATTCACCAGAGGGTCCCTCAAGTCATCACATTTCTGCATTTCTCTCAATTTGTTGATCTTCCAACATGCTGCAGTGTCGTAACATTCCCATGTCTGAATCCAAAGGTGTAGGGTTTGAAAACCACTCCTGACAGTCCCTGCGAGCAGTGGCCAGCATTCCGGCTCGGAATGTTGCGTTAAGTGGGATACTCGTGTCTGGTGGACGGGGGAGCCCATAAATCCCTCCCGCTGTATCGGACTAACCCATCTACCAGCCAATTTAATGATGGCTACAGTCAAGAAAAGAGCATTCACATCGCATCACTAATTAGCCTGCACATCCTCCCACTACTACACACTGTTCTCCAAAGGAAGAGTGTAAACATACAACAACACTATCATCACCCTGTCAGCCTGTTAATCACCCTGCCAGTCCTCCCACTACTTCACACTATTAATGTGTTATTTCCATAGATATTTACTAATTTTGAAAAGAAAATCAGTTAAAATAAACAAGAAATGCGACTTTCAAAGAGACGTGGTACATTTTTGTTAATGGGGTGGCTCATTGTCTTCCATTTTAAACCCCACCCCACATTCGATTGGTGCGAAAGGGTCGGATGGCAGTTAAAATTTCAGGATCAGGCAAACGGTCCCATTCCCACCCCTTTAGACTTTAACATACAGAAAACAGTCCAGTGACGATCCGGGGTAGGCAGGGTCCTCATTAACAGTCCAAAGTCACTGCCTGATAACATTGTCAATGCTGCGACTGAACTTTGACAGGAAATGGGGGTTGGCGGTGGGAGGCCCACGCTGCCGGCTGCCTGGCATCTGATCCGAGGCCCACATTGCCCTCCTTATGTAGGAGGAGGGCTCTCCCCAGGCCTCACAAAGATGCCTTTGGACTCTACCAATCCCAAACATTGACCAGAGCCTCATCCTCTTGGAGCAGTGTCTCTCACCATCATTAGCCCTGATAAGAGACCACAGCCTCTACTCCCACCAACCATCCTACCCAGTCCCAATCTCGGCCCAGAACCTCCTCTCCCACACCCAGCCCTGATCTTTGCCTGGGTTATCCCAATTCCTTCCCTAGGGTTTGATGAAAGGACATTAGCTCCCCACACAATGTTCCAGCAGCTAGTAGGGTTTACGTTGAAGTGTGATGAAATATAGGTATGATAGGCCTAATTAGGTGGAATTTAGATATAATTAATACATTATACCTTTTAGAATTAAAGATTGAATAAATGGTCAGTTTTCAAGACTCACTGAAATTCCCTTCAAGGGCAGAGTTAAAAATCCATGAACATCCCCGTTACAATGGAATGTGTACCAGAAACACCTTTTAAGTTAAATGAGACAGGCTATACATGGTCCGTACTGATTAATATTATCAACTAATTAGGATTATAGTTATGATATAGACAGAATGACTTAAGGAGATGGTACAAGGGACCAACAAAGAACCCTCACAGATGATCAATCACAAAATGGAATATTACCTACAAAAACAGATGCCACGTAAACCCAATTTAACCCTAAAAGGAAAAAGATTTACTGCACAAATGTAATTAAATATCTTTCAAGTATAAAACACATTTATAAAGTTAAGTCTTGGGTATTACTGTAAAACACTACAAACATTTTGACCAGATAAAAGCTCAACTTCATGAGAAGGGAATTCTCAGCAACTAATTAATTAGGAATAAGTAGCTAATCAAATGATCAAAAATGGATAACGAAAGCGGGAAAAACAAGCACAGAAAGGTAACACCTACATTCCAAAAGATGAGTTAATAGATTAGAAACAGTATAAATGTGAGAGTTTTGAATCGAAAAATCAGAGGTATTGAAATTCCTCATCAATGTTCTCAACCTATGGTAAGAACGGCTGACTGCATGACAAAGAGAATTCTGCTCTTAACTGACAATGTTTTGTCTTGTTAAGCAGGAGGCTTACTCGGGGGATTCAAGGTAACAGTTTACTTTGAATTTTGATGGATATTCTAAGATATTTTGCTGCAACATTGTCAAGGTTGAACTTTTGGATTCTATTTTAGAAATAAGATGTTTTACATCTCTTAGTAATATTTGATATTGTAGTATACTTATCCACTTAAAAGTGTATTGCATGTTAAATTCTTTAATAAATATATAAAAGTTAAAAAATTGTCTCGTAGCATTTGTATACAACAACAAGAACCTGCTCTGTGTCTCTAAGTGGAGAGATACATATTGAAGAGTTTCCCAGACCCTTATAATATCTGGGATATTTATGACTTAGCCATAATTATTAAAAAAAAGTATCCAAAAAATGGTAATATTATCTGTTAGTTTTCTTTCTTTGAGGGGAAACTAGTTTAATTCTTTGGACCCAAATAAGTGTCTATAAGAGTTTGTCTGGTTTGAACTTAATTAAAGGAGATTCATAGGGATGTACTCCTGATTTGGTTTAGTCCCTATAAGGGGTTAAAGTCATAAATCACTTCAGAAGTCTGGGGTGGGAAGGAGAAATGTTGTAGCTGCCTCTGGTACTTACCACCCGGCCCCAGCGGTTCCAGCAGTAATACGAGTCATTCAGTTTGATCAGCTGGATGATGTAGAACTTATTGTTATTGTTTCCGATGTTGGTTTGGTTCAACATGCAGTCATAGTCCTCATGAATCTGCAACAAAAGTAAGCTGTCACGGATCTGTGTAATGGGAATTCTTACAGTCCCGCAGATACGCATGAGAATGGCCTGTTTCTGAGCTGTAACACCTATGTAATCTGGTCCTAGCCAGACTTTCTGCACTATAAACACTTGTTGCGATGCCCTTAATTTTGCCAAAGTTCATGGTTTCAATTTCAGATTTGCTTTGGCTGTGACCTATGTTCTCATTATCTCTTTACCCCACTGCCTTTTTTTTTTAACTCATTCATGGGATGTGGGTGTCACTGGCAAGGCAGTGACTGACAGTTAACTGCCAAGCGTTATTTAAAATTTAAACCAGGCAGCTTGACTCGGATTGGTTCATTCCTCGGGGAAACGTGTTGACCAGCGAATGGCTGTCACTTATTTCATTTGACAACGACAACCAATTTAAGATTGTCAGTAGGGTTCGCAGTGTGGCGCATTTGCACGTACTGGAGGCTACATATATTAATACACAGAGCCCCGTTCTTTGCAAACAGAAAGAACATGTACCAACATCGCGCCTGTTTCAGCTAAACAAAATAAGAGACAGCCATTCGCTAGTTCATTCCTCAGGGTAATGCCTTGACCAGAGTCAAGCTGCCTGGTTTAAATTTCAAACAAAGCTTGACAGTTAACTGTCAGTCACTGTAAACTGGTGCATTCTCCATGGCAATGCCTCTACCAGAGTTCGCTAGCCAACCAATCAGCACTCTTCTCATAGTATAAAGTGGTTGTTTTCCCTTACATTGGTATTCTTGCGGATTGTCTTGATGAGTGCAAGACGAAAAACTTCGACAACATGTCTTTATTTTCATCAATACTCAAGTTGTGTACTTGCAAATGACTATTCTTGACTGTTGTTGGAGATGCAGTCATCCAAACAAGTGGAGAGTATTCCATCACACTCCTGACTTATGCCTTGTAGATGGTGGACAGGCTTTGGGGAGTCAGGAGGGGAGATACTTGCCACAGAATTTCCAGCCTCTGGCCTGCTCTTTTATGTTTTTTTTTCATGTGGTGAGTGTCACTGGCGAGGCCAGCATTTATTGCCCATCCCTAATTGCCCTTGCGAAGGTGGTGGTGAGCCCCCTTCTTGAACCACTGCAGTCCATCTGGCTGGTCCAGTTAAGTTTCTGGTCAATGATAACCCCTTGGATGTTGATGGTGGGGATTCAGCGATGGCAAGGCCATTGAATGTCAAGGGGAGATAGTTAGATTCTCTCTTGGTGGCGATAGTCATTGCCTGGCACTTAGGTGGCACAAATCTAACTTCCCACTTTTCAGCCCAAGCCTGAATGCTATGTAGGTCTTGCTGCATATGGATATGGACTGCTTCAGTATCTGAGAAGTTGCGAATGGAGCTGAACACTGTGCAATAATCAGTGAACACCCCCATTTCTCACCTTAGGTTGGAGGGAACGGCATTGATGAAGCAGCTGAAGATGGTTGGGCCTAGTTCACTACCCTGAGAAACTCCTGCAGCAATGTCCTGGGGTTGAGATGATTGGCTTCCAACAATCACAATGATGATATTCCTTTCACAGAATCAGAGTAATACAGTGCAGAAGAGGCTCTTCGGCCCATCGAGTCTGCACCGATGCATTAAAGACACCTGACCTGTCTACCTAATCCCATTTGTCAGCACTTGGCCCATAGCCTTGAATGTTATGACGTGCCAAGTGCTCATCCAGGTACTTTTTAAAAGGATGTGAGGCAACCCGCCTCTACCACCCTCCCAGGCAGTGCATTCTAGACCGTCACCACCCTCTGGGTAAAAAGGTTCTTCCTCAAGTCCCCCCTAAACCTCCTGCCCCTCACCTTAAACTTGTGACCCCTAGTAACTGACCCTTCAACTAAGGGGAATAGCTGCTCCCTATCCACCCTGTCCATGCCCCTCATAATCTTGTACACCTCGATCAGGTCACCCCTCAGTCTTCTCTGCTCCAGCGAAAACAACCCAAGCCTGTCCAACCTCTCTTCATAGCTTAAATGTTCCATCCCAGGCACCATCCTGGTGAATCACCTCTGCACCCCCTCCAGTGCAATCACATCCTTCCTATAATGTGGCGACCAGAATTACACACACTACTCCAGCTGTGGCCTTACCAAAGTTCTACACAACTCCAACATGACCTCACTGCTTTTGTAATCTATGCCTCGATTGATGAAGGCAAGTGTCCCATATGCCTTTTTCACCACCCTATTAACCTGCACTTCTGGCTTCTGAGATCTATGGACAAACACGCCAAGGTCCCTTTGTTCCTCGGAACTTCCCAGTGTCAGGCCATTCATTGAATACTTCCGTGTCACATTACTCCTTCCAAAGTGTATCACCTCACACTTTTCAGGGTTAAATTCCATCTGCCACTTTTCTGCCCATTTGACCATCCCGTCCATATCTTCCTGTAACCCAAGACACTCAACCTCACTGTTAACCACTCGGCCAATCTTTGTGTCATCCGCGAACTTACTGATCCTACCCCCCACATAGTCATTTATATAAACGACATAGATGACTAACAATAGGGGACCCAGCACAGATCCCTGTGGTACGCCACTGGACACTGGCTTCCAGTCACTAAAACAGCCGTCTGCCATCACTCTGTCTCCTACAGCTAAGCCAATTTTGAATCCACCTTATCAAGTTACCCTGTATCCCATGTGCATTTGCTTTCTTGATAAGTCTCCCACGTGGGACCCTGTCAAAGGCTACACACCTGGTCACATGCTCAAAAAATTCAACCAAATTTGTTCGGCATGACCTCCCTCTGACAAAGCCATGCTGACTATTCTGAACCAAATTTTCCCTCTCCAAGTGGAGATAGATTCTCTCCTTCAGAATTTTCTCTAATAGTTTCCCTACCACTGACGTGAGACTCACTGGTCTGTAGTTCCCTGGCTTATCTCTACAACCTTTCTTAAATAGTGGGACCACATTAGCTGTTCTTCAGTCCTCTGGCACCACTCCCGTGGCCAGAGAGGAATTAAAATTGTGGGTCAGAGCCCCTGCAATCTCCACCCTCGCCTCCCACAGCATCCTGGGACACAAATCGTCCGGACCTGAAGATTTGTCCACTTTTAAGCCTGCCAAAACCTCCAATATCTTGTCACTCCCTATGACAATTTGCTCAAGAACCTCACAGTCTCTCTCTCTAAGTTCCATATCTACATCCTCATTCTCTTGGGTTAAGACAGATGTGAAGTATTCATTCAACACCCTACCAATGTCCTCTGGCTCCACCCACAGATTTCCCCCTTGGTCCCTAATGGGTCCTACTCTTTCCCTGGTTATCTTCTTCCCATTGATATACATAGAATATCTTGGGATTTTCCCTACTTTTACCAGCAGAGCTTTCTCATATCCCCTCTTTGCTCTCCTAATTGCTTTCTTAAGCTCCATCCGACACTTTCTATACTCCACTAATGCTTCCATTGATTTGCTCTCCTTGTATTTGCTAAAAGCCTCTCTTTTCCTTCTCATCGTACCCTGAATGTTTCTGGTCATCCGTGGTACTCTGGGCTTGTTGCTCTTACCTATTACCATTGAGGGAACATGTTGGGCCTGTACCCTCCCCATTTCCTTTTTGAATGCCCCCCACTGATGTTCTGTAGATTTCCCAACAAGTAACTCTTTCCAATCTACCTTGGCCAGATCCTGCCTTATTTTACTAAAATTTGCTCTCCCCCATTCCAAAACCTTTTTTTGCAACTTGTCTATTTCTTTCTCCATAACAAGCTTAAATTGTACCATGTTGTGGTCGCTATCACCAAAATGCCCCCCCACCAACACATCAATGGCTTCATTCCCCAGAATTAGGTCCAGCACTGCACCCTCCCTTGTTGGATTCCTCTACATATTGAGCTAAAAAGTTCTCCTGTATACATTTTAAGAATTCCACTCCATCTAAGCCCTCAACATGATGACTATCCCAATTAATGTTGGAAAAGTTGAAATCACCTTATATAATTACCCTATTATTTTTACACACCTCTGCAAATTGCGCACATATTTGCTCCTCAATTTCCCACTGACTATCTGGGGGTCTATAATAAACACCTAGCAATGTGGCTGTCCCTTTTTTATTCCTAAACTCTACCCATAAAGCTTCATTTGATGCCCCCTCCAAGATATCATCTCTCCTTACTGCAGTAACTGACTCCTTAACTAATATTGCAATGCCTCCTCCTCTTTCTCGCCTGAAGATTCTATATCCCGGGATATTGAGCTGCCAACCCTGCCCCTCCCTCAACCATGTCTCCGTGATGGCTACTATATCACAATTCCACATGTCAATCCTTGCCCTTAACTCATCCGTTTTACCTGTAATACTCCTGGCATTAAAGTAGAGGCGATCCATCCCGGTCTTACTCCCTTGAAACTTACTTCCGCTGTATTCCCTCGGAGTTGTTTGCTTTCCTGTGTTTAGCTGTGTCCCTATTCTGCTAGGAGTCTGCATCCCCTCCCCCTGCCAAATTAGTTTAAACTCCTCCCAACAGCACTAGCAAACCCGCCAGCAAGGATGTTAGTCCCCCTCTGGTTCAGATGTAGACCGTCCCACTTGTACAGGTCCCACCTTCCCCAGAAACGGTCCCAGTGGTCCAGGAATCTAAAACCCTCCTTCCTGCACCAACTCTTAAACCATCCATTCATCTGTACTATTCTCCTATTTCTATTATCACTAGTACGTGGCACTGAGAGTAATCCAGAGATTACAACCCGAGAGGTCCTGCTTTTTAGTCTGCTGCCTAACTCCCTGAATTCTTGATGCAAGACCTCATCCCTCTTTCTACCTATGTCATTGGTACCAACATGTACCATGACCTCTGCCTTATCACCCTCCCCCTTCAGGATGCCCCGCAGCCGTTCAGTGACATCCCGGACCCTGGCACCAGGGAGGCAACACACCATCCTGGAGTCACGTTGATGGCCACAGTAGCGCCTATCTGTTCCCCTGACTATAGAATCCCCTATTACTATTGCTCTTCCTCTCTTTCCCCCTTCCTGTGCAGACAGGCTGCTTGTGGTGCCAGAAGTTTGGCTCTGTCCGCACTCCCTGGAGGAACCAGCCTCATCAGCCTCCAAAATGGAATACCGATTTGCAAATGGGACCCCAGGGGACTCCTGAACTACCTGCCTGATTCTCTTGGACTGCCTGGTGGTCACCCATTCCCTTCCTTCCTCAAGTCCCTTCAGCTGCGGTGTGACCACCTCTCTATACGCACTATCCACAATGCTCTCAGACTCGCGGATGCTCCACAGTGTTTCCAGCCGCCGTTCCAGCTCTGAAACCAGAGCTTCCAGGAGCTGCAGCTGGACACACTTCCTGCACACATGCTGATCCCGGGGACTGGAAATGTTCCTGGATTCCCACATGCAGCAAGAGGAGCAAACCATGGCTTTAAGCTCTCCTGCCATGACTAAAGCCTTTAAATTTAAAACTTTAAAAGACTATTATAATAAAAAATAAATCAACTAAGTCTTGCTAAAACAATGACTTACAATTCAACCCAGTTTGAAAAATACCCACCAAGACTTATTCACCAGTCAACTGTGCGCTGTGGAAACTCTCGGCTCCCCTCACCCTCTTTGAGGACAGGTAGGAAATGAAAGGAGCTCCTCGCTCCCTCCTCACCAAACTCCCTCAGTCACAAAACTCACACTTCAGCACTCTAATGCAACCCAAGTCAGCACTATAAGATGGCCCACTTTTATACTGTCTGACTCTAGCCCCTGAAAAACAGGTTTAAGCCAATTATCTAATTAACAAGGTGCAGCTGCAAGCAGAGCCTGAGTGAACTCTGTTTAAAGCTAGTCTAAAACTCACCTTCTCCAACCCAAACAGCAACCGTTAAGTTAATTTACTACTTAAAAGACTAGATTTTAGATACAACTAAACCTTAATTACCCTCAGTCACAAAATTTGTGCGAGGTATGACTCCAACCTATAGAGTTTCCCCATGATTCCCATTGACTTCAATATTGCTATGGCTCCTTGATACCACACTCGGCCAAATGCTGCATTGATGTCAAGGGCAGTCCCCGTCACCTCACTTCCAGAATTCAACTCTTTTGTCCTTGTTTGGACCAAGACTGTAATGAGGTCAGGAGCCGGGTGGTACTGGCAGAACGCAAACTGAGCATTGGTGAGCAGGTTGTTGCTGACTTAAGTGCCTCTTGATAGCTCTATCGATGACACCTTCTATCAATTTGATGATTGAGAGTAGTCTGATAGGGACAATAATTGGCCAGATTGGATTTGTCCTGGTTTTTGTGGACAAGACATACCTGGGAAATTTTCCACATTAGTCAGGTGCTGTAGCTGTACGGGAACAGCTTGGCTAGGGCCGCGGCAAGTTCTGGGAGAACAAGTCTTCTGTATTACAGCCGGGTGTTGTCAGGGCGCATAGTCTTTGCATTATCCAATGCCTTTAGCCGTTTCTTGATATCATGTGGAGTGAATCGAATTGGCTGAAGACGGACATCTGCGATGCTGGGGTCCTCAGGAGGAGGCAGAGATTGATCATCCACTCGGCACTTCTGGCTAAAGGTGGTTGCAAAAGTTTGAGCCTTGTCTTTTGCACTGACGTGCTGGGCTCCCCATCATTGACGATGGGGATATTTGTGGAGCCTCCTCTTGTTAATTGTTTAATTGTCCACCAGCAGTCACGATTGGATGCGGCAGGACTGCAAAGCTTTGATCTGATCTGTTGATTCTGGGATCGCTTAGTTCTGTCTATGCATGCTGCTTCTGCTATTTGGCAGAAATAGATATCTGGATACTAATGACAGCAAGGGATACAGGGATAGCGCAGGAGTGTGGCATTGAGGTAGATGATTAGCTGTCATTCGCAGGTAATCCTATGTTGTAGCTTCACCAAGTTTGCATCTCATTTTTAGATATGCCTGGTGCTGCTCCTGGCATGCTCTCCTGCAGTCCTTATTGAACTGGGTCTGGTTCCTTGGCTTGATGTTAATGGTAGAGTGAGGGATGTGCCGGGCCATGAGGTTACAGATTGTGCTTGAATACAATTCTGATGTTGATGATCCACAGCACCTGACGGTTGCCCAGTTTTGAGCTTCTAGATCTGTTTGAAATCTATCCCATTTCGCATGGTGGTAGTGCCACACTATAAGATGGAGGTGACCTCAGTGTGAAGATAGGACTTTGTCCCCACAAAGACTGTGGGTCACTCACAAAGGTCACTCCTACCAATACTGCCACAAACAGATGCTACAGGTAGATTGTTGAACATCGGAGCAGGAGTAGGCCATTCAGCCCGTCGATTAGATTATGGCTAATCATCTACTTCAATGCCACACTCCCGCACTATCCCTGTATCCCTTGCTGTCATTAGTATCCAGATATCTATCGATTTCTGTCTTGAACATGCTCAATGATTGAGCTTCCATAGCCCTCTGAGGTAGAAAGTTCCAAAGATTCACCACCCTGGTGAAGAAATCCTTCCTCATCTCAGTCTTAAATGGCCTGCCCCTTATTCTGGGACTATGTCCCCCAGTTCTAGAACCCCAGCCAGGAGAAACATCCTACTGTTACGACCAAGGTGGGAGGAGTGCACCGTCTTTTCGAGTTCCACTTCTCCACAAGTCACAACATGTACTCTAAATGTTTACCCAGTTACCAATACAGTCAATCATATACTCTTTATCCCAGAATAAAATACAGTAACCCAGGTTTCTTTAATAAATAACAAAATTATCAGTTTATTATAAAAACAAGACTGATCCAGTAACGAAGGAAAGCATTAACACACAGATTGAAATATGAAAGTTCCCTTTTTAAATGACACACACACACACACACACAGAGGAAAAAAATAAATTCTCTTTTACAAAAAAATTCACTCGATACTTGTACTTAATACAATTTTGCTTTGTACCACATCATATACACAACTTATACCACATCATATACCCAACAAAGTTAGATTTCGACAAAGCATCTGCAATAACATTATTTTTTCCTGAAATGTAGACAAGTTTTAAATTATAGGGTTGCAACAGTAAATGCCATCAAAATATTCAGGCATTCTGGGTTTTAAATTTTTTCAAAAGTGAATGGGTTATGATCAGTATATATGAGTGTTCCTCTGTAGTCATGGCAGACTGACTTCAAAATGTTTAAAAGCTAATAAAAGACCTAACATTTCTTTTTTCATGGTGGAATATCTTTTTGGTGGCCATTTAATTTTTGAAAAGTATCCCACTGGTCTTTCTATGCCCAATTCATCATCTTGTAACAGGACTGCACTGACCCCAGGTCACTAGCATCAATCACTAGCTTGAAGGGCTTCGTGAAATTTGGAGCAGCCAACAGTGGTTCATTAGTCAAAATGGCCTTCAGCTTTTCAAAAGATGCCTGGCACTCCCCTGACCACACTACCTTGGTTTTCTTTTCTGTAGCAAATATGATAGTGGAGCAGCTACAGTGCTGAAATTTGGTACAAACTTTCTGTCGAATCCACACATCGCCAAAAACCTCATGATTTCCCGCTTAGTCTTAGGGGTACGGAACTCCACCAAGGCTTGTACTTTCATCGTTCTTGGCAACACCTGTCCTTGCCCTACTATATGTCCGAGGTAGGTCACTCTCGCTTTTGCAAATTCACTTTTGGTCAGGTTTACCACTAAATCAGCTGCTTGTAATTTTTTAAACAGAGTTTCTAGTTGTTTCAAGTGTTCCTTCCAAGAGTTACTGTATACTCACACATCATCAAGATAAACTACACAATTAGGAACACTGGCTACCACTTGGTTCATTAGTCTTGAAAGGTTGCTAGGGCATTTTTAAGCCCGAATGGCATCACTCGGCATTGGTAAAGACCGTCCGGTGTGACAAAAGCTCATATTTCTTTAGCTTGGGGTGTTAAATGGACTTGCCAGTATCTCTTTAACAAAGCTATCTTTATAAAGAACCATAGCACTGCCCACTCTGTCAATACAGTCTTCCAAGTGAGGAATTGGGTAGGAGTCTGCCTTTGTTACTGCATTAACTTTTCTGTAGTCTATGCAAAGTCTGGTTGACCCATCAGGTTTAGGCACTAATACTATTGCTGAGCTCCAGCTGCTTTGACTAGGTTCAATTAAGTTGTTTTTCAGCATGTATTGGATTTCTGATTTTGCTTGGGTCTGTTGGTCTGGACTTGAGCAGTAAGGATGCTGTTTTGTAGGAACGGATTCTCCTACATCCACATCATGTGTGGATGAGGTTGTACATTCTGGCTTTTCCCTACAGACTTTTTTTTTTAAACGTTGTGAGCAGCCTTGTTAGGTCTTCTTGTTGTTCTGCATCTAAATATGAAAGCACGGTGTCCAGCCTTCCTAACAATTCAGTATTAGCTAATCGGATAGGAGGTTTAATTTGAGAATTGTCGAGGCCTCCTTCTGCCTCACCCTCACTATCCCTTTCATTCTTCACTGCCCTATTCCCTGACATACTCTTTTTCTGGTGATCTGGGGTGTCAATCAAATAATTCACTTTACCAATTCTTTCGATCACTTTACCGTGCTTTTAATAGTTCACCCTGTAAAGGTAGTGATACTAACACTTCATCCCCTGGTTGAAATATTCGGGTCTTGGCATGTTTGTCTGCCCATTTCTTCATGGTTGTTTGGGAAGCTTTAAGGTGTTCCTGAGCCACTTTGCAGGCTCTCGTGAACTATTCCCGGAACACGGATACAGAAGATTCATCCCTCTGTTCTAAAAACCTTTCTTTCATTAGTTTTAGAGGGCCTTTTATCTTATGTCCGTAAACCAATTCGAAAGGACTAAAACCTGTAGACTCATTGGTGAATCTCTAGTGGCAAATAAAAGAAAGTCTAGCCTTTTATCCCAATCATGGGGATACTCATGACAGTCTGCTGTAATCATTGATTTGAGAGTGTGATGATATCTTTCTAAAGCTCCCTATGTCTGTGGGTGATATGCTGAAGATTTTAACTGTTGGAAACCCAAATTACCCACACATCTTCAAATATTTTAGACATAAAATTGGAACCTTGATCCGACTGAACTTCAATTGGTAATTTATATCTCAAAGAATTGAGCTAACGTCTCTACCACTACCTTAGCAGTAAATGTCATCAAGGGAATGGCCTCTTGGATAGTGAGTATATATTGTCGTCCCACCTTTATTTTCGGTAAGGGTCCTACGCAGTGTACCAACACCCTACTAAATGATTCCTCAATAACTGGTATGGGAATTAGAGGTGCTGATTTGATGGCAGGTTGCGGTTTTCCCACAATCTGGCATGTATGGCATATTTTACAAAAACTGCACCATGTCCTTGGCAAGACCTGGTCAGTAATAATGTTGACTTGTACGTCATTTGGGCTTCCGGATCTCCATATGTCCTGCTATGGGAATTTCATGTGCTAACCTTAATTCCCGGCGATATTTAGGTGGTACCACTATCTGTCGAACAACCGTCCACCTTGTCCGCAGGTCTACGAGGTGATCCCCATTTCCTCATCAGAACCCAGTCTTTAGCAGACTAGCCTTCTGGAATTCCTTTTGCCACTGCTTCTGTTAGAGCTGATTGTGCCACTTTATTTCAATCTAGATCAGCTTGTTAAGCTGTGATCAGAGAAGATTTATTAAACATTTCATTTGGATTATCTAAATCTCCAAAGAAAGCTTCAGATATTCGGCTATCTGTCTGTGGTGCCAATGTAACCTCTGACAATGGAACTTGCTTAGCCATTGCGCGGGTTTTGATACACAAAGGAAAAATTCTTGGAACTTTTTCCTGTAATTGTTCCATCTCTTTAACTTCATTTGGTTTCTCTGTGACTACGGGAGAAACTAATACTTTTGCTCCGGCCAAATCATTCCCTAGGAATAGGTCAATACCACCTACTGGCAAATATGGACAACTCCTACAGTTACTGTCCCAGACATTAGTTCACAATTTACATGCACTCGATACAAAGGTATGGGTATATACACACGCCAATACCATTCACTAAAACATTAGCATTCAGTGCGTTCTCTGGTGGAAATGTTATACCTTTCCCCAGCAAAAGAGTTTGGGTTGCTCCTGTATCCCTAAGAATAACGATAGGTTTGCCTGCCTCACTTGAGGGATAAGGAGTTACCTTTCCTTTTGACAAGAATTCCCTATAATTTTCAGTTATTGTATTCACAACCCCTCCATTCACATTGGTTTTGTATTTGGTTTTTACAGCTGCCTGATCTGCTGTACTCTCAGTCAGAGCCCCTTTTTCTCGATTAGCTTTGTCTACCCCAACAGGTTTACCTCAACTTCCAGCATTCTGAACGATAATGTCCCACCTTGTGACAATGATAAAACTTTGGCTTGCGGACCTCACTTCCACACTGGGAATCTTCCTTTCTGGCCTGAGGAGGAGATTCTGGGGTGTTCCCAGCTGTCCCTTCTTGCCCCGGCTACTTGCCTTCCTTTCATCCTCACACCTTCTATCCTACTCTGTGGGGGTGATGGACAAAGGGTTTTGGCTTGTAAACATCAGCAATCTCAGTTGCTTGTCTGGCTGTTGAAACCTTCTGGTTCTCTGCGTGGGTTCTTACTAACAGAGGGAGTGAATTTTAAATTCTTCCAGGAGAATTATTTCCCTAGGGTTCTCATATGCGGCCTCTACCTTTAGTGCCTGCATCCAACCATCAAAATTAATTTGCTTTACCTTCTCAAATTCTATACAAGTCTGCCCAGACAATCTCCGGAGGTCTGAAATTTCTGCGGGCAAGCTTCAGGGACTGACTCGTAAGCAGTAAGAATAACCTTTTTTTGCCATCTCAGTCTGCAGAAGCCTCCTCAGAAAGCATAGCAGAAATTTCATGAGCTCTGCTCATCAACCTGCTTTGCAATAGCAGTGTCTACCTTTCCTTCGGCCACTTCATCTATCTGGCTATCTTTTCAAAAGAAATGAAAAAAACATCTCTTTCCTCAAACTTTGGGATTGCTTGCACAAATTTAAACAGCTCCCCACTGGGTCCTGGGCTGGGGTCAATTCTTTTCTCACCAGAATTTTCACTGGAGCCAAGGCCACCCCTTTGTCTTAGTTCCAGCTTTTTAAAATTCAAACTCCCTTCCTTCTCTTTCCTGCCACTCTAATTGGACCCTTTGAAATTGTAGTTGAAACCTTCTTTATTTCTTTTTCCTGTTCAAGCTTTTTCATTTCCAATTGCAACTGAATCCTAGCTAATTCAACTGAACTACCATCTGGATCGCCTTTTTCTTCTTCCAATTTCAAATGCTGTGCTATTACTTCAATTATGTCAGCTTTCTTAGCTCCTGGTTTTAACTCTAATGCCAACATTTCTGCCAATTCCTTTAGCTTAGCCTTTGTTAAATCACTCAGGGATAATTCCTCCTTCCCAGAAAGGTCTTACCAACTGAAAGACATTCCAGTCGTGTAAACGTTACTCTAATGCACAAGCAACCTGGTGTTTTCCTTTTCCCTTTTCAATTATTATCACCCACTTACAATTGCACGGCTTTGGGTTATCGCACACAGAGCCCCTGTTTCGACCGAGGGCTGAGGAGTGCACTGGTCACAACATGTATTTTAAATATTTACCCAGTTATCGATACAGTCAATCATAGACTCTGCTGTTTATCCCAGAATAAAATACACCAACCGGGTTTCTTTAATCATAGAATAGAAAGTTTACAGCACAGAAAGAGGCCACTTGGCCCATCATGTCTGTGCCAGCCGAAAATCCTTCCACCCATTCTAATCCCACCTTCCAACATTTGGTTCGTAGCCCTGCAGAATACGGCACTTGAGGTGCATATCCAGACTTCTTTTGAATGAGTCGAGGATTTCTGCCTCAACTACCCTTTTAGGCAGTGAGTTCCAGACCCCCACCACCCTCTGGGTGAAAAAAACTTTTCCTCATCCCCCTCTAATCTTTCTACCAATCACTTTAAATCTATAATAAACAACAACATTTCAGTTTATTACAAAACAAGACTTATCCAGTAACGGAGTAAGCATTAGCACATAGAGTGAAGTATGAAAGCTCCTGTTTTAAACACCCTTCACACACATACTGGAAAAAAAAGAAATTCTCCCTGCAGAGATCTTTCACAGAAAAAAGGGGAAATAAAGGAATACTTTAGCCAAATACTTGTTAATTATTGCAGGAAAAAAAATCAGATATGGAAGGATGTCAGTTATCCCTTTTGGTCTGGTGTCCAGGTATATGGCGACAGGTCACTGGGATCTTTTCAGAAGCAGTTTGTTCTGGAGATGTCGAGAAATAGTCCAGTAGGCTTTCCATGGGAAATGTGGTATCAGGGGTTTCAGTTATCATACTCTGGGTTTTTTCAAAGAGGTAGAGAAAGAGGAGCTGAGACACTGGATTTCTCAGGGTCTCAGAGAGTTGAAGGAAAGATGAGCTGGAGGGTTCTTTTCAGCAGGCTACAAAACCAACGGCTTTTCAGCACTGTTTACACCCCAACTGAACCAAACAATATCTCAGAAGCGAAACCACCTCTGGACCCTCATAAATCTTGGCATGGCACTTCTCCATAAACATCTCTCCCAAGTCACCAAGATTTTTGTTGTTTATTGAGCTCAAGACAGGTGATATCCAGGTTGTTTTCAAACAAGACCTTTCTGTGAACTTTCAACAAAAAAAAACAAAGTCCAGCATCTATGAAATCCTCAGTCTTCCAAATTCCAAATTTCCATACTTAAAATAGTTGTCCTCAAAAAATATTTAGCAAAAAATGGAAACATTTTCATAGTACCATCTCCATCCCCCCGTCACCGTCCTGTAAGAATTATGTAAGTTTCAATGAGATCTTCCCATTCTTCAAAACTCTCGAGAATACAGGCCCAGTTTCTTCAATCTCTCCTCATAGGACAATCCTGCCATCCAAGGGATTAGTCTGGTGAACCGCCATTGCACTCCCTCTATGACAAGTATATCCTTCCTTAGATGAGGAGACCAAAACTGTACACAATATTCCAGGTGCGATCTCACAAAGGCTCTATACAACTTGTGGTAGCAAGCTGTTATTTGAGTAAGTAGATTAATATAATCCTAGTGAAATATATATATATATATATATATACACACACACTCATATACAAGTTGAAAGTATAGCCACATATTGTTACAAAATGGAGTATTTACCCAAGGCATTGTGGGACAAGTTAGTTAGCTTGCAGCCTTGAGCATGGTACGCCTTAGCACAAACACTAAGCAGGGCCCCTCTCATCAGTGTAACTGCAGACTGCACGAAGCACTCAGGAATGCAGGCTTGATAAAGGTGAAAGGAAGACTCAAGGATAATTGATGGGGTCTGAGAAACATCACAAGATGATCAGGGGGCTTGCACGAGCTGATCACGTAGCCACATGATGCCTAATGAGTAATCTAATTGGTAATATGTGTAATGTATGTAATCAATAACCGTTATGATTGGATTATGTCCAGCCAGGATGGGCTGAGTAACTGTATATCCGTTGTGGATTTTCCTTTGTTCGGTGGAGTGGCACTGGACCGCCTTTAGGTAAGGTGTGTTGCCCATGATATCATGCAATAAAGTGTTTATTCTCAACGTCTGAGTCCGGAGAATTTGTTCAACAATTTGGCATAATTTGGATTTCTCCAACACAACTGCAGCAAGACTTGTTTACTGCTGTACTCAAAACCCCTTGTGATAAAGGCCAACATACCATTTGCCTTGCTAATTGCTTGCTGCACCTGCATGCCAACTTTTAGTGACTCATGAACAAGGGCACCCAGGTCTCTTTGGGTATCAACACTTCCCAACCTTGCACCAATTAAGAAATACTCTGTCTCTGTTTTTTCTACCGAGGTGCTTAACTTCTCACTATTCACATTATATTCCATCTGCCACGTTCTTGGCCATTCACGTAGCCTATCCAAGTCCCCTTGAAGCCTCCTTGCATCCTCTTCACAACTTACATTCCATCCTAGCTTTGTGTCATCAGAAAATCTGGAAATATTACATTCGATCCCCACATCCAAATTATGTAAATCAGCAGCAGCAGAATTGTACTCAACCACAATCTGTAACCTCATGGCCCGGAATATCCCCCACTCCACCATTACCATCAAGCCAGGAGACCAACCCTGGTTCAATGAAGAGTGCAGGAGGGCATGCCAGGAGCAGCACCAGGCATACCTCAAAATGAGGTGTCAACCTGGTGAAGCTACAACCCAGGACTACTTGCATGCCAAACTGCGTAAGCAGCAAGCGATAGACAGAACTAAGCGATCCCATAACCAATGGATCAGATCTAAGCTCTGCAGTCCTGCCACATCCAGCCATGAATGGTGGTGGACAATTAAACAACTAACTGGAGGAGGTGGCTCCACAAATATCCCCATCCTCAATGATGGGGGAGCCCAGCACATCAGTGCAAAAGATAAGGCTGAAGCATTTGCAACAATCGACAGCCAGAAGTGCCGAGTTGATGATCCATGGTTGCAGGTTGGTCACGACTGGGAGTTAAATATCCAGGGGTACCAGACTATTCGGAAGGACAGACAGGAAGGTAAGGGAGGTGGTGTAGCTCTGATACTCAAGGACGACATCAGGGCGGTGCTGAGAGATGATATAGGTTCTATGGAAAATGAGGTGAATCCATTTGGGTGGAAATTAGAAACTCTAAGAAGAAAAAGTCATTGATAGGCGTAGTCTATAGGCCACCAAATAATATCACATTGGGGCGGGCAATAAACAAAGAAATAACTAATGCCTGTAAAAATGGTATGGCAATCATCATGGGGAACTTTAATCTACATGTAGATTGGTCGAACCAGCTCAGTCAGGGTAGCCTTGAGGAGGAATTCGTTGAGTGTATCCGTGATAGTTTTCTTGAACAGTATGTAATGGAACCGACGAGGGAGCAAGCTATCCTAGATCTAGTACTGTGTAATGAGACAGGAATAATTAATGACCTCATGGTCAGGGATCCTCTTGGAAGGAGTGATCACAGTATGGTTGAATTTAGAATACAGATGGAGAGTGTGAAGATAAAATCCAATACCAGGGTCCTGTGCTTGAACAAGGGGGACTATAATAGAATGAGGGAGGACTTGGCTAAAGTGGACTGGAAACAAAGATTTTACAGTGGGACAGTTGACGAGCAGTGGAGGACTTTCAAAGCAATTTTTCAAAGTGCTCAGCAAAAGTATATTCCAGTGAAAAAGAAGGACTGGAAGAAAAGGGGTAATCTGCCATGGGTGTCTAAGGAAATAAGGGAGGCTATCAAATTGAAAAAGAAGGCATACAAAGTGGCCAAAAGCAGCATGAAACTAGAAGATTGGGAAAACTTTAAAGGTCAACAGAAAGCTACAAAAAGAGCTATAAAGAAAAGTAAGATGGAACATGAGAAAAAACTAGCACAGAATATAAAGACAGATAGCAAAAGTTTCTATAAATATATAAAACGAAAAAGAGTGGCTAAAGTAAACGTTGGTCCTTTAGAGGATGAGAAGGGGAATTTAGTTGTGGGATATGATGAAATGGCCGAGGCATTGAACAGGTATTTTGTATCGGTCTTCTCAGTGGAGGACATTAATAACATGCCAGTAATTGACAAAGAGACGAATGTAGGTGAGGACCTGGAAACAATCATTATTACGGAAGAGGTAGTGTTGGGCAAGCTAAAGGAGCTAAGGATTGATAAGTCTCCTGGCCCTGATGGAATGTATCCCAGGGTACTAAAAGAGATGGCGGGAGAAATAGCAGGTGCACTGACGGTAATTTTCCAAAATTCGCTGGACTCCGGGGTAGTCCCAGCAGATTGGAAAACAGCAGATGTGACGCCACTGTTTAAAAAGGGAGGTAGACAAAAGATGGGGAATTATAGACCGATTAGCTTAACCTCTGTAGTGGGGAAGATGCTCGAGTCTATTATCAAGGAAGAAACAGCAGGGCATCTCGATAGAAATTGTCCCGTTGGGCAGACACAGCATGGGTTCATGAAGGGCAGGTCATGCTTGACAAATCTTTTGGAATTCTATGATGACATTACGAGCAAGGTGGACAATGGGGACCCAGTGGATGTGGTGTACCTAGATTTCCAAAAGGCCTTCGACAAGGTGCTGCACAAGAGGCTGCTGCATAAGATAAGGATGCATGGCGTCAGGGGTAAAGTATTAGCATGGATAGAGGATTGGTTGACTAACAGGAAGCAGAGAGTGGGGATAAATGAGTGCTATTCTGGTTGGCAATCAGTCACTAGTGGTGTGCCTCAGGGATCGGTGTTGGGACCGCAATTATTTACAATTTATATAGATGATTTGGAGTTGGGGACCACGTGTAGGGTATCAAAGTTTGCAGATGACACTAAGATGAGTGGCAGAGCAAAGTGTGCAGATGACTGTGAAACTTTGCAGAGGAACATAGATACATTGAGTGAGTGGGAAAAGGTCTGGCAGATGGAATACAATGTTAATAAATGTGAAGTCATTCATTTCGGTAGGAGTAACAGGAAAAAGGATTATTACTTGAATGGTAAAAAGTTGCAGCATGCTGCTATGCAGAGGGACCTAGGTGTCCTTGTGCATGAATCGCAGAAGGTTGGTCTGCAGGTACAGCAAGTAATTAGGAAGGCAAATGGAATTTTGTCCTTCATTGCTAAAGGGATTGAGTTTAAAAGCAGATAGGTTATGTTGCAGCTGCATAAGGTACTGGTGAGGCTGCACCTGGAGTACTGTGTGCAGTTTTGGTCTCCTTACTTGAGAAAGGATATACTGGCACTGGAGAGGGTGCAGAGGAGGTTCACTAGGTTGATTCCGGAGTTGAGGGAGTTGGCTTATGAGGAGAGACTGAGTAGATTGGGATTATATTCATTGGAGTTCAGAAGAATGAGGGGGGATCTTATAGAAACATATAAAATCATTAAGGGAATAGATAAGATACAAGTAGAGAGGATGTTTCCACTGGCAGGTGAAGCTAGAACAGGAGGGCATAGCCTCAAGATTAGAGGGAGCAGATTCAGGACTGAATTAAGAAGGAACTTCTTCACCCAGAGGGTTGTTAATCTATGGAATTCCTTGCCCAGTGAAGTAGTTGACACTTCTTCAGTAAACGTCTTGAAAGCTAAGGTAGATATCTTTTTGAACAATAAAGGAATTAAGGGATACGATGGGAGCGCGGGTAAGTGGATCTGAGTCCACGAAAAGATCAGCCATGATCTTATTGAATGGCGGAGCAGGCTCGAGGGGCTGGATGGCCTACTCCTGCTCCTAGTTCTTATGATCTTATGATCTCGGCCTCCTCCTGAAGTCCCCAGCATCACAGATGCAAGACTTCAGCAATTCGATTCACTCCGTGTGATATCAAGAAACGACTGAAGGCACTGGATACTGCAAAAGCTATGGGCCCTGACAATATTCCGACAATAGTACTTGAAGTGCTCCAGAACTTGCCATGCCCCTAGCCAAGCTGTTCCAGTACAGCTACAACACTGGCATCTACCCTGCAATGTGGAAAATTGCCCAGGTGTGTCCTGTACACAAAAAGCAGGACAAATCCAACCCGGCCAATTACCACCCCATCAGCCTACTCTCAATCATCAGTAAAGTGATGGAAGGTGTAATCAACAGTGCCATCAAGCAGCACTTGCTTAGCAATAACCTGCTCAGTGACGCTCAGTTTGGGTTCCGCCAGGGCCACTCAGCTTCTGACCTCATTACAGCCTTGGTTCAAACATGGACAAAAGGGCTGAGCTCAAGAGGTGAGGTGAGAGGGACTGCCCTTGACATCAAGGCAGCATTTGACCGAGTATGGCATCAAGGAGCCCGAGCAAAACTAAGGTCAATGGGAATCAGGGGGAAAACCCTCCGCTGGCTGGAGTCATACCTAGCGCAAAGGAAGATGGTTGTGGTTGTTGGAGGTCAATCATCTGAGCTCCAGGACATCACTGCAGGAGTACCTCAGGGTAGTGTCCTAGGCCCAACCATCTTCAGCTGCTTCATCAGTGACCTTCCTTCAATCATAAGGTCAGAAGTGAGGATGTTTGCTGATGATTGCACAACGTTCAGCACCATTCGTGACTCTTCAGATACTTCAGAAGCAATCCGTGTAGAAATGCAGCAAGACCTGGACAATATCCAGGCTTGGGCTGATAAGTGGCAAGTAACATTCGCGCCACACGTGCCAGGCAATGACCATCTCCAACAAGAGAGAATCTAACCATTTCCCCTTGACATTTAACAGCATTACCATCGCTGAATCCCCCACTATCAACATCCTAGGGGTTACCATTGACCAGAAACTGAACTGGAGTAGCCATATAAATACCGTGGCTACAAGAGCAGGTCACAGACTAGGAATCCTGAGGCGAGTAACTCACCTCCTGACTCCCCAAAGCCTGTCCACCATCTACAAGGCACAAGTCAGAAGTGTGATGGAATACTCTCCACTTGCCTGGATGGGTGCAGCTCCAACAACACTCAAGAAGCTCGATACCATCCAGGACAAAGCAGCCCGCTTGAGTGGCACCCCATCTACAAACATTCACTCCCTCCACCACCGACGCACAGTGGCAGCAGTGTGTACCATCTACAAGATGCACTGCAGCAACACACCAAGGCTCCTTTGACAGCACCTTCCAAACCTGCGACCTCTACCAACAAGAAGGACAAGGGCAGCAAATACATGGGAACACCACCACCCGCAAGTTCCCCTCCAAGTCACACACCCTCCTGACTTGGAACTATATCGCCGTTCCTTCACTGTTGCTGGGTCAAAATCCTGGAACTCCCTTCCTAACAGCACTATGGGTGTACCTACCCCACATGGACTGCAGCGATTCAAGAAGGCAGCTCACCACCACCTTCTCAAGGGCAATTAGGTATGGGCAATAAATGCTGGCCTGGCCAGCGACACCCACATCCCATGAATGAATTAAAAAAATATAGATTGTCAACAGTTGTGGCCCCAGCACTGATCCTTGCAGTACCCCACTAGTATAACGGCGCAGTGGTTAGCACCACAGTCTCACAGCTCCAGCGACCCGGGTTCAATTCTGGGTACTGCCTGTGTGGAGTTTGCAAGTTCTCCCTGTGTCTGCGTGGGTTTCCTCCAGGTGCTCCGGTTTCCTCCCACATGCCAAAAGAGTTGCAGGTTGATAGGTAAATTGGCCATTATAAATTGTCACTAGTATAGGTAGGTGGTAGGGAAATATAGGGACAGGTGGGGATGTGGTAGGAATATGGAATTAGTGTAGGATTAGTATAATTGGGTGGTTGCTGGTCGGCACAGACTCGGTGGGCCGAAGGGCCTGTTTCAGTGCTGTATCTCTAAACTAAACTAAACAGCCTGCCATCCTGAGAATGACCCATTTATTCGTACTCTCTGTTTTCTGTCTGTTAACCAATTCTCAATCCATACCAGTATATTACCCCCAATCCCACGTGTTCTAATTTTATTTACCAACCTCCTGTGTGGGGTCTTATCAAAAGCCTTCTGAAAATCCAAATACACCACATCCACTGGTTCTCCTTTATCTCTGCTGCAAGTAACATCCTCAAAAAGAGATCAAGTATGTGTTTCCCCTCATGTTGGTTCTCTCACCCACCACCTGCCGCAGGGTAAAGAAATTCTCCCCCCACCTAACCCTGTATTTACCCTATTGTATCCCTTTATCATTTTAAACATGTTGATCAGATTACCCCTCAATTAAGCATTCAACTCAGCGGCTGATTCTTTCCCTCTTGTTTTTCCAACCAGGCAGATGATACAGAGGAGATTTACCTGAATGATACCAGGGATGAGGGATTTCAGTTATATAGAGACACTAGAGAAGTTGGGATTGTTAAGAGCAAAAAAGGTGAAGGGGTGATTTAAATCAAGGTTTTCAAAAGTATCAGGGGTTTTGACAGAGCAGACAGGGGAACTGTCTCGACTGGCAGGAGAGATGATAACAAGAGGACACAGATTTATGATAAGTTTCAAAGACCCAGATGAGAGAATTTTTTTTTAATGCAGCAATTGGTTATGATCTGGAATGAGACTGAAAGGGTGATGGAAGCAAATTCAACAACAACTTTCAGAAGGGAACTGGATAAATATTTGAAAGGAAGAGGAAATGAAGGGGTATGGGCATTTTTTTTTTCTTTGTTCCTGGGATGTGAGCATCGCTGGCTAGGCCAGCATTTATTGCCCATCCCTAATTGCCCTTGAGAATGTGGTGGTGAGCTGCCTTCTTGAACCACTGCAGTCCATGTGGGTTGGTACACCTACAGTGCTGTTAGGGAGTGAGTTCCAGGATTTTGACCCAGCGACAGTGAAGGAACAGTGATATAGTTCCAAGTCAGGATGGTGTGAGACTTGTAGGGGAACTTGCAGGTGGTGGTGTTCCCACGTATCTGCTGCCCTTGTCCTTCTAGGTAGTAGAGGTCGTGGGTTTGGAAGGTGCTGTCTAAGGAGCCTCGGCAAGTTGCTGCAGTGCATTATGTAGATGGTACACACCGCTGCCACTGTGCGTCAGTGGTGGAGGGAGTCAACGTTTAAGGTTGTAGATGGGATGCCTGGCACTTGTGTGGCATGAATGAATGAAAGAGCAGGGGAACGGGATGTATTGGATTAAAAAAAGACTTACATTTCTATTGTGCCTTTCATGACTACATGCGTTCCAAAGCACTTTACAGCCAATGGAGTACTTTTGTTACTGTTGTAATGTAGGAAATACTGTAGACAATTTGTGCACAGCAAGATCCCACAAACAGCAAGGTGTTGATGCCCAAATAATCTGTTTTAATGATGTTGATTGAGGGATTATTATTGGCCAGGTGACAGCATAACTACGAACAGCCCCTCTAGCCTGCTCCTCCATTCAATAAGATCATGGCTGATCTGTTTGTGTTTCGAATTCCACACTCCCATCTACCCCCGATAACCTTTGATTCCCTTGCCTAACAAGAATTTATCTACTTCCACATTAAAAATATTCAATGACCCCGCCTCCACCACCTTCTGAGGCAGTGAGTTACAAAGTCGCACAACCCTCTGAGCGAAAAAATTTCTCATCTCTATCCTAAAAGGGCAACCCCTAATTTTAAAACAGTGCCCCCTAGTTCTGGACTCACCCACAAGAGGAAACATCCTTTCCACATCCACCTTGTCAAGACCGTTTGGGATCTTATAAACTTGAATCAAGTCTCCCCTCACTCTTCTAAACTCCAGTGAAAACAAGCCCAGTCTGTCCAACCTTTCCTCATAAGATAACCAGCTCATTCCAGGTATCAATCTACTAAACCTCCTCTGAACCGCCTCCAACGCATTTACATCCTTCCTTAAATATGGAGACCAACCTGCACACAGTATTTGAGATGTGGTCTCACCAGTGCCCTGTATACCTAAAGCATAACATCCTTACTTTAATTTTCAATGCCTCACATAAAAAAGGATAGCATTCCATTAGCCTTCTTTATTACTTGCTGTACCTGTATACTAACTTTTTGTGACTCATGCACTAGAACACCTAGATCCCTCTGCACTTCGGAATTCTTCAGTTGTTCTACGTTTAAGTAATATTCTGCTTTTTTATTCTTCCTGCCAAAGTGAACAACTTCACATTTTCCCACATTATACTCCATTTGCCAGATTTTTGCCCACGCACTCAACCTATTGTCATGCAGGCCCCCACCTGCCAAGAATGAGGTACATTAATTTTGCCACATTAAATTTCAAATTGTTGCTGGGAAGAGAAGGCCTGTTACAAGGGGTTGCCAGGCACCTGGCTGGCAGGACATTTTTGCATAATAGACACTGCTTGTAGACAAAGGACCATCCCCTGACACACATAATACATAAAGCCAGAAGTGGTTATACCAGTCGGTCACATGCTGGACAACTTGGGGAGTTTTAAATTGTACAGACAGCTTGAACTGGCAAAAAGCTGTTTGCTCCTGGATTGTAAAGACCTTTCCTGGTAGGCTCACCACAGCCTCTCCCGTCTGCTTCCATCTCTTTCTCACGGAACTCCAAAAACTAACTTAAGACACATGAACCCCAAGAGAGAAAAGTCTCCTGCAGTGAATAAGTCTAAGAATACTGGGCTCCAACGAAAAGCAAGAACTACCTACAATCAAGGGCAATACAGTGAGCTCGAAGACCCATCACAAAAATTCTTCAGATATTGCCTCAAACTTTTCCACTTTATTTCTTCTGCTCTTTTCTGTCTCTATTTGCATGTGTGTATCGCATATGCATGCTCGCGTGGGCGCGTCATGAATCCGTAGGCGTGAACCGAATTAGAGTTTAAGTTTTAATAAATTTCAATCGTTCTTCTTTAAACCAGTGTGCGTGTGCTGGCTTCTCTGCCCTATAATTGGAAAGCAGTGAACAAGGATTCACCAAGGGGGAGCTAAAAACACATTCTGTTTAAAAATAAAACCCTGTTCCAGTCAGACCAGGTGAAGGCTGAAAGGGACCCCTAGACATCTTTCTCACCTGGTCATAACACTATCTATATCGGTCTGCAACCTCCCCATGTCCTCTTCACAACATACTTTCCTACCTATCTTTGTGTCATCTGCAAATTTAGCTACCATGCCATTGCTCCCCTCATTTAAGTCATTGATATAAATTGTAAAAAGTTGAGGCCCCAGCACAGACCCCTGTGGGACTCCACTCGTCACATCCTGCCAATCAGAAAAGGATCCATTTATGCATACTCTCTGTTTTTGCCAGCCAGCCAATCGTCTATCCAGGCTAATAGGTTACCCCCTACACCATGAGCTCTTACTTTGCGCAATAACCTTTTATGTGGCATCTTGTCAAATGCCTTCTGGAAATCCAAGTACAGTACGTCAACAGGCTCCCCTTTATCCACAGCATATGTCACTCCTTCAAAGAACTCCAACAAATTAGTTAAACATGATTTCCCTCTCACAAAACCATGTTGACTATTCCGATTATCTTGAGTTTTTCAAAGTGCCCAGCTACAAACTCCTTAATGATCAATTCTAACACCTTCCCACAACAGATGTCAAGCTAACTGGCCTATAGTTAACACAAGAACATAAGAAATAGGAGCAGGAGTAGGCTATTCGGCCCCTCAAGCCTGCCCCATCATTCAATAAGATGATGGCTGATCTGCCCCAGACCTCAACTCCTCTTTCGTGTCAGCGCTCATAGCCCTCAACTCCCCAATATTTCAAAAATCTATCGACCTCCTCTTCAAATACTTTCAGTGATCTAGCCTCCACGACTCTTTGGGGTAGAGAATTCCAGACATTCCCTACCCTCAGAAGAAATTCCTTTGCATCTCAGTTTTAAATGAGTGTTCCCTTATTCTATGTCCCCTAGTTCAAGATTTCCCCTACTCGTGGAAACATCTTCTCAACATCTACCCTGTCAAGCACCCTTAGAATCTTGTACGTTTCAATAAGACCAGCCCTCATTCTTCTAAACCCTAATGAATAAAGGTCTAACCTATTTAACCATTCTTGATAAGACAACCCCTTCATCCCAGGAATCAGCCTGGTGAATCTCTTTTGAACTGCCTCCAATGCCAGTATATCCTTTCTTAAATACGGGGACAAAAACTGTACACAGTACTCCAGCTGCAGCCTCACCAACACCCTGTACAGATGTAACAAGACTTCCCTATTTTAAAACTCCAACCCCCTAGCAATATAGGCCAAAATTCCATTTGCCTTCTTAATTATTTGCTGCACCTGCATGCTAACCTTTTCTGTTTCATGCACAAGAACACCCAGATCCCTCTGTGCTGCACTTTTTTGAAGTCTCTCTCCATTTAAATAGTCTGCCTTTTGATTCTTCCTACCAAAGTGCATGGCCTCACATTTTCCTACATTGAACTCCATTTGCCAAGCTTTTGCCCACTCACTCAACCTATCTATATCCCCTTTGCAGATTCCTTATGTCATCACCATAACATATCCTCCCACCTATTTTTGTATCAGCAAATTTGGATATATTACACTCTGCCCCCCTCCTTCAAGTCATTAATACATATAGTAAATAATTGAGGCCCCAGGACTGATCCTTGTGGCACTCCACTAGTTATGTCTTTCCAACCTGAAAAAGATCCATTAATCCTGACTCTGTCTTCTGTGAGTTAACCAATCCTCAATCCATGATAATACATTACCCCCAATACTGTGAACTCCTATCTTGTGCAATAATCTTTTATGTGGCACCTTATTGAATGCCTTCTGGAAATCTAAATACACTAGATCTACTGGTTCCCTTTTGTCAACTCTGCTTGTTATATCCTCAAAGAACTCCAGCAAACTTGTCAAACATGAGTTCCCTTTCACATGTTGACTCCGTTTGATTGTGTTAAGCTTTTCCAAATGGCCTGCTATTTCTTCCTTAATAATGGACTCTAGCATTTTCCCAACAACCGATGTTAGGCTGACTGGCCGAGAGTCTCCAGCATTTTGTCTCCCTCATTTCTTGAACAGGGGTGTCACATTGACGGTTTTCCAATCTGCTGGGACCCTCTGGGAATCCAGTGAGTTCTGGAATTTTTCGACCAATGCCTCCACTATCTCTGCAGCCACTTCCTTTAAAACCCTTGGATGCAGGCCATCAGGTCCTGGCGACTTGTCTGCCTTTAGTCCCATTAGTTTGTCAAATACTTTGTCCTTTGTGACAGAGACTGTTACAAGATCTTTCCTCGCATTAGCTCCTTGCTTATGTGATATCTGTGGGATGTTTATAGTGTCCTCCATCGTGAAGACCGATGCAAAATATTGGTTTAAAGTATCTGCCATTTACCCGTTATCAATTCTCCAGTCGCATCCTCCAAGGATCCCACGCTCACTTTAGCTACTCTCTTTTTATATACCCGTAGAAGCTCTTGTTGTTTGTTTTTATATTTCTTGCCAATTAAATTTCATAATCAATTTTCTCCCTCTTTATTAGCTTTTTAGTCATCCGCTGCTGGTTCCTAAAATATTCCCAATCCTCTGGCCTACCACTATTTCTCGCCACTTTGCATGCCTTAGTTTTTGATTGGATACTCTCCTTGACTGCCTTTGTTAACCAAGGGTGGTTCATCTTTCTCATCGAGTCCTTCTTTTTGACTGGCATAAATTTTTACTGAGAGTTATGAAATATCTGCTTAAGTGTCTGCCACTGCTCATCCACTGACCTTCCCCTTAGTCTATTTTCCCAGCCCGCTTCAGACAACTCTTTCTTCATACCTCCATAATTGCCCTTGTTTAAACTGAGGACACTGGTTTGAGAACAGAGTTGTTCGCCCTCAAACTGAATTTGAAATTCTACCATGTTACCCCATAGAGGATCCTTAACTACGATATCTCATATTAATCCTACCTCATTGGACATTACTAGATCTAAAATAGCCTGATCCCTGGTAGGTTCTGCAATGTATTGCTCTAAGTAACAATCCCTGATGCACTCTACAAATTCGTCTTCCATGTTCCCTCTGCCAATCTGATTACCTGTTTTCTGCCTCCCCCCCCCCCCCCCTTCTTGAATGGAGGGGTTATATTTGCTCCTTTCCAGTCTGATGGAACCTTTCCAGAACTAGTGAATTTTGAAAAATTAACATGAACGCATCTACTACCTCATTAGCCACCTCTTTTAGGATCCTAGGATGAAGCCCATCAGGACCTGGGGACTTGTCAGCCCGCAGCTCCATCAGTTTGCTCAGTACCGTTTCCCTGGCGATTCTAATTTCACCAAGTTCCTTCCACCTCCTGATTTACAGCTATTTCTGGAATGTTTTTTGTATTCTCTATTGTGAAGACAGAGCAAAATATTTGTTCATTTCATCCACCATTTCCTTATTATCTCCTATGAACTCCCCATTCTTACTCTCGAAAGGGCCAACACTCACTTTACTTACTCTTTTCCTTTTTAAATACCTGTAGAAACTCTTGCTATCCATTTTTACATATCTAGCTAGCTTCCTCTCACACTCTAATTTCTTTCTCCTGATTAACCTTTTCATTATTTTCTGCCATTCTTTATATTCTGACCAATCATCTGAATTGCCACTCATCTTTGTGTAATTATATGCCTTTTCCTCAAGTTTGATGCTTTCCTTAACTTCTTTAGTTAACCACGGATGGTGGGTCCTCCTCTTAGAATTTTTCTTTGTAGTAGGAATATACTTATTCTGAGTATTCTGAAATATCCCCTTAAATGTCTGCCACTGCTTCTCTATTGATCTATCTCCTAGCCTAGTAACCCAGTTCACTTCAGCTCGTTCAGCTTTCATGCCCACATAGTTCCCCTTATTCAAGTTTAAAATACTTGTCTTAAACCCATTTTTCTCTCTTTCAAACTGGATGTAAAATTCAATAATATTGTGGTCGCTGCTACCTAGAAATGCCTTTATTCTGAGGTAATTAATTGAAATGACACATTACACAATATCAAGTCAAATATAACCTGCTCTCTGGTTGGTTCACCTGCTCTTTTTTAAGATTGGCCCGACAAGACCTCAGTTTAATGTTTTATCAGAAAAATGGTATCTCAGACAATACTGCTCTGGAACGTCAGCCTGAATCTTTGTGGTTAAGCCCCTAGAGTGGGGATTGAACCTACAACCTTCCAGGTCAGAGGAAAGAGTGCTACCAGTTGAAAGCTCTATCAAAGAGCCAGCACGATCACAATGGGACAAATGATCCCCTCTTGTGCTATATGATTCTCTGGAAATGCCCTCTTCTCTTCAGTTCTGATGCAGGGTAAACATCCTAAATGCCATAACCAATCTTTCCTCCTTACCAATGTCAACTGACTCACTGTGTGCTTCTGACATTTTATGCCTTCATTCCAGTTTCTTTGCCGAGTGAGATTTCTGGAAACTTCTAAAATGTGAACCCAGCAGCTAATAATTCAATCGCTAGCCTGTGGTGAGTTGGGCTGCCTCAGCAGGGAGGCTGCTGGAGGGGGCGCTCAACTTTGACCTCAGCACCCACGCTGATCTCTGACACAGCCTCGCTGTGACATCAATCCGTGCCTTCCAAGTTACAATATGAAACAATTCAATTGGCCCACGACTCCTGCTGGGAGTGTAGAGATTGGATTGGGTTTGGTAAAATGTCCACCACCACCCCCGATGGGCTTCTAGCCAACTGGCACTCGCTGTCTGGGTTTGTGAGTGAATGATAGCTACTTGGGCACTGGCAGGCAGCTGACACTGCAGAACTGTGCTGCAGAACTGCAGAAAAGGAGATTGGGGGAAGGAAGTTTTTTTTGATTATTCACTATTTTAATTTCAATACAAAACCAGAATTCTGGGGATAAAGTGGAATATTTTGAATTGTCTGCCACAGTGGGAGGCATTGACACATTGCTTCAGTGTAGAGGTGCCTTGTGGTCCTCAAAGGGTTACGATCTTTTGGACAGTGTAGGGAAATGATGGCAGGAGAGTGTGTGCCAGAACCGGGAATTCCAAGAATGTCATAACACTGGAGCCCACTTACCGCAGCCAGTGCGTTAGAACTCAACTGGCACTGCTCATCAATCTTGGCCTTGACCTGGTCTTTCGGGGCAGCTTTTAGAGCCTCAATGGTTGACTTGACGTTGTCCTCCTCTGGTTCAGCTTTGACCTTCTTTTGCCCGGTGGCCGATTTGCTGGCGGCCGATTTCCTCTTTGGTGGCATGGCTGCAACAGAGCTGGAAGACAGAAAACTGAGCAGGTGAGTGGTCCAGGGCTAATTTTGATGTTGAATTCCACATCCCGTGCTTCCTCCACCCCTCCCCCAACCTGCTTCCTTCCTTTCCCTGCCGGTCATAAGTTGACAGCCTTCAGGGACCATCATTTTCCACAGCTCGTGATGAGCTCCATCCATAGTTATCCTTTCAGCCCTCCATTCCATTCCTAATTATAAATACATCCAGCTCAGTTTTCACTTTCCATCCACTCCAGAAGGCAGTGTCTTGTGCTGGGGATTTCGTTGTCTAGTCTTTGTACTTTCCTGTTGTACTTCACTCTTGGCCAGGAGCCAATTGTACTGAGGCTGCCTCTACCCGCTAACTAAGCATGGATCAGGGATTGAAGTCTGGAGCTTCCCTGACCTGTACCATACTAAGCAGCTCCTTTGCCCGCTAACTAAGCCATCTGGTAGTACCCAGCTCTTTCTGTACAACGTTAATTAACAATGACCAAAGCTGGGAGTCTATCCCATGCATAGACCACAGCTACAGGCACTCCCTAAACTGAAGGCAGACAGGCACCTTCCCAAAAGCAAGCTCACAGCAAGCCGGAGTTGAAGGAGGTTCCACTGTGCAGGACGGGGCAGGGAGGGGAGGAGCATGAATTCAGTTTCTTTAAATTTGGAGCGTTGCAGATTTTCACAGGTGTAGCAACTCTCACCGATTTTGCATTAGTCACACAGATTCGATTGCTCTTTTAAGTGTGCCCAAAATTCATGGAAATCTTCAAGAGTGTTTCCACTTTGTACTTATCTCAAGGGCAAAAAATAGGTCAAAGCATTCAGGGACTACCTTATTTTACTGCTTGCTCATTTTCTAAATGTATCGCACAGTGAAAGTCACCTCAGAAGATACAACCATGGAAGCTGTGACACAGAAGGAAGCCATTCAGCCCATTATGCCTGTCCTGGCTCTTTGTGCTTGAACAATCCAAGCTGTTCCAACTGCTCCGTTCTCTCCCCAGAGCCTGTTTTGTTTTTGTTTTTTTACAGAACCATAGAATGGGCTACTGCCAAAAACCCGACTTCTGGTTCAAACCTGAGCAGACGGCCTTAAGTCTCACACCTTGGCTCTGCCCAGTGTTGGCAGTACTGCTCAAATCAGCTAGGGGAAGGATACAAGATTAAAATATTAATTTTATAAATTTAGTTGTTAAAAAAACACAATAAAAAGAATAGAAAAACTCAAACCCCGCAGCATAAACAGTTTGGCTTTACAAAGCGGAACCATTATTATGGCTCTTATACTCCAGTAGGACCCAGACCTGGTTGTTAATGATTTATATTTAATGGTTAAAGACCCTGGACACCTCTGGGACCCTCATGTAAAATCCAGCAAATTTTGGAGAGACTATTTTACTTCAACACTTAAATGAGGCTTAACCACAATGCAAGAGCAGCCTGCAAAGGCCTTCCAATAAATGACACAGGCCTTTCATCTCCATGGTGCTCGGCTAAAATGGACGTAGGGTCACCAAGTCTGGTTGGACATATTCGTGGAGGATTTCCCTACATGATCTCCCTCTTCCACAAGCCCTGGGCAGTCCAACAGTCATTTCCCTCCATCTCCAATATTTTCATAAATAATAAAACAAATTTTAATGCCTCTATGATTTCTCTCCTGATTCATTCCATGAGGAGTGAAACATTTCCAAGTTTGCAGACAACACAAAACTGGGGTTGGGGGTGGGGGGTAGATTGGGAAAGGGGGAGGTGCAACGAGACCTGGGTGTCCTTGTACACCAGTCACTGAAAGCAAGCATTCAGGTGCAGCAAGCAGTTAGGAAGGCGAATGGTATGTTGGCCTTCATTGCAAGAGGATTTGAGTACAGGAGCAAGGATGTCTTACTGCAGTTATACAGGACCTTGGTGAGACCACATCTGGAGCATTGTGTGCAGTTTTGGTCTCCTTATCTGAGGAAGGATGTTCTTGGAGGGAGTGCAAAGAAGATTTATTAGGCTGATTCCTGGGATGGCAGGATTGACGTATGAGGAGAGATTGGGTCGACTAGGCCTATATTCACTAGAGTTCAGATGAATGAGAGGGGATCTCATAGAAACCTATAAAATTCTAACAGGACTAGACAGGCTAGGTGCAGGGAGGATGTTCCCGATGGCTGGGGAGTCCAGAACCAGGGATCACAGTCTCAGGATACGGGGTATACCATTTAGAACAAAGATGAGGAGAAATTTCTTCACTTAGAGGGTGGTGAACCTGTGGAATTCTCTACCACAGAAGGCAGTGGAGGCCAAGTCATTAAATATATTCAAAAGGAGATAGATATATTTCTTAATGCCAAAGGGATCAAGGGATATGGGGAGAAAGCAGGAATAGGGTACTGAATTAGACAATCAGCCATGATCTTTTTTGAATGGTGAAGCAGGTCCGAAGGGCCAAAGGTGAAGCAGGTCCGAAGGGCCGAATGGCCTACTCCTGCTCCTATTTTCTATGTTTCTATTTTTCACATAGCAAGTAAAACCAGGATGTGCAAAACCAGGATTTCCCATCAACCAACATTTCTGGGCCTTCATCCTGGATCATAAATTGCCCGCAGTGTCCAAAAGCTGCAATTCTAGTTTATCCGTAAAGCGATGAACAAGATGTTGTTTTAAAAGACAGCCGATCACACCCAGGTCTGGGGCCTGCAACACAACAAACAGGCCTGGCCTGTGACAGTGCAGCTGCTACCCAGGAGAGGTTCCTGCACAATGAGGCAGAAATAAATCCTCAACTTAACTCTACAGATAAACAGCATTAACAGACTTTTAAAAAACTCTTAAAGGCGCAGTGTCACTAAAATATGCTTTCCTGTTGCTTGAAAACACACAGTGATATAAGTAAGAAGGTAATGAACTTGCATTTGTTCACCATGCTAGTGCTGGGGACTTTGTTTCAATGCAATGTTTATTCAAATGCAAGGAGTATAGTAAATAAAGCCGACAAGCTGAGGGCACAGATAGACACGTGGCAACATGATATCATTGCTACAACAGAAACGTGGTTTAAAGAGGAGCAAAAATGGCAGCTCAATATAGAGTTTTCAGGCAGGATAGAGAGGGGGATAAAAAAGGAGGGGGTGTATCATTATTGATTAAAGAATCAATTACAGCTTTGAGGAGGGATGATATGCTAAATGGATCATCAAATGAGGCCATTTGGGTGGAGCTAAGAAATAAATAAGGGGCAGCCACACTACTAGGAGCGTATTATAGACCCCCAAATAGTGAGAGCGAGATAAAAGAATATGTAGGTACATTTCTGAGTGTTCAAACTATAAGGCAATAATAGTTGAGCATTTCTACTACCCTAATATCAACTGGGATACAAACTGGGTACAGAGAGCACAAAATCCTTGAACTACATGTAACAAGCCCAACGATAGGGGGCGAAACTTTAGATATAGTCTGAGGAAATGAAGCTGGGCAAGTGGATGAAGTAGCAGTGGGTGACCATTTTGGAGATAGTGACCATGATACAGTTAGATATAGCATTATTCTGGAAAAGGACAAAGATAGAACAGGAATAAAAGTTCTAAATTGGGGGAAGGTAAATTTTAGGAAGCTGAGAGGTGATCTGGCGAAAGTAGACTGGATACAGCTACTTGAAGGAAAATCAGTGGTGAACCAGTGGAGGCATTCAAAAGCGAGATTCTACGAGCACAGTGTAGGCATGTTATCAAAAAGAAAAAGGGTGGTACTGCTAAATCTAGATCCCCCTGGTTATCTAGAAGCTTATGGGTAAGTTAAAGCAGAAAAAGAAAGCTTCTGACAATCATATAAATCTTAATACTTGAGAAAGCCTAGAGGAGAATAGAAAGTGCAGGGGTGAAGTAAAAAAGGAAATTAGAGAAGCAAAGAGAGGATATGGAAAATATTGGCAGGTAAAATCAAGGGAAACCCAAAGATGTTTTATCAGTACATTAAGAGCAAGAGGATAACTAAGGTACGGGTAGGGCCTTTCAGAGATGTACAAGGGAACTTATGCATGGATGCAGATGTGGGCAGGGATCTTAATGAGTTTTTAGTCTCTGCCTTCACAAAGAAGAGGAATGATGCAGACATTGCAGTTAAAGAGGAGTGTGAAATATTAGATACGATAAGCATAATGAGAGAGGAAGTACTAGAGGGTCTGATATCCTTGAAAGTGAATAAACCACCAGGACCGGATGGATTGTATCCCAGGTTGTTAAAGGAAGTCAGAGAGAGAATAGTGGATGCTCTGAGGATCACCTTCAAATCCTCACTAGATACAGGCGAGGTACCAGAGAATTTGGAGGTCAGCGAATGTTGTATCACTGTTTAAAAAAGGGTGCGAGCGATAGGCCAAATAATTCTAGGCCGGTCAGTCTGACCTCGCTGTTGGGAAAATTATTAGAATCTATTCTGAGGGAGAGGATAAACTGTCACTTAGAAAGGCAGGAATTAATCAGGGATAGTCAGCATGGATTTGTTAAGGGAGTGTCATGTCTTATTAACTTAATTGAATTTTTTGAGGAAGTAACAAGGAGGATTGATGAGGGAAGTGCAGTGGATGTGGTCTACATGGATTTTAGTAAGGCAGTTGACAATGGCAGAATGGTCAGAAAAGTAAAAGCCCATGTGATACAGGGGAATGTGGCAAGTTGGATCCAAAATTTGCTCAGTGACAGGAAACAAAGGGTAATGATTGACAGATGTTTTTGCGAATGGAAGATGGTTTCAATGGCATTCCACAGAGCTCAGTGTTGGGTCCCTTGCTGTTTGTGGTATATATTGATGATTTGGACTTAAATATGGGAGGCATGATTAGGAAATTTGTAGATGGCATAAAAATTGACCATGTAGTTGATAGAGAAGAGGATAGCTGTAGACTCCAGAATTATATCAATGGTTCAGTTGAGTGGACGGGAAGGTGGCAAATGGAATTTAATCTGGAGGTAATACACTTGGGGAGGGCAAACAAAACAAGCAAATACACAACAAACAGGAGGGTAGCGATAGGATAGTGGGGTAGAGGATGTGAGAGACCTTGGCGTACATGTCCACAGGTCCCTGAAGGTGACTGGACAGGTAGATAGAGTGGTGAAGGCGGCATATGGAATGCTTTCCTTCATTGGCTGAGGTATAGAATACAAAAGCAGGGATGTAATGCTGGAACTGTATAAAACACTGGTTAGGCCACAGTTGGAGTATTGAATACAGTTCTGGTCACCACATTACAGGAAGGACATAATTGCTCTGAGAGAGTATAGAGGAGATTTACAAGAATGTTGCCAGGGCTTGAAAGTTGCAGTTATGAGGAAAGATTGGATCGGCTAGGGTTGTTTTCCTTAGAACAGAGGAGGCTGAGGGGTGACTTAATTGAGGTGTACAAAATTTTGAGGGGCCTAAATAGAGTAGACAGGAAGGGGCTGTTTCCCATAGCGGAGGGGTCAATTACCGGGGGCACAGATTTAAGGTGATTGGTAGAAGGATTAGAGGGGACATGAGGAAAAAATTTTTTTATCCAGAGGGTGGTGGGTGTCTGGAATTCACTGCCAGGAACGGTGATGGAGGCAGAAACCCTCAATTCTTTTAAAAGGTACCTGGACATGCACCTGTAAGGCTACGGACCAGGTGCTGGAAGGTGGGATTAGATTGGACGGCTGTTTTTTTTCAGCCGGCGCAGACATGATGGGCTGAATGGCCTCCTTCTGTGCTGTAACGTTTCTATGGTTCAGAGATAGGGAGTGGCCAAGCCATGGAGGGCTTTGAAATCAACTATGATAATTTTAGAATCGACACATTGCTGGACTGGGAATGAATTCAGTCAGTGAGCACAGGTATCAAGTAGAAGGCCTCATTTCAGCTCACAGTTAAGGTACTTAGAAATCGAGAGTGCTGTGCAGCCGTATTTCTAACAGGGGGAGTGCAGTGATGATATAATCATAAGTTCTAACTCGACAGCCTCAACTACAGGCCTAGTCTGGTAATCCAGAAAACATGAGATCAAATCCCACCCTTGTAATTAAAGAATCTGAATTCAATTAGAAATAAATCTGGAAATAAACAGCTGGTATCAGTAAAAGTGACCATGAAGCTGCTGGATTGTCATTAAAATCCAGTGACTACATTTCAAAAGTACTGCATTGGCTGTAAAGCACTTTGAGACATCCAGTGGTGTATAAAGCAATATAGAAATGCAAATCTTGCTTTCTTTTCAAATGGTTCGCTCATGTTCTTTAGGGAAGCAAACCTGCCGTCGTTACCAGGTCCGGCCTATACATAACTCCAGTTCTACTCCAACAAGGTTAACACCTAACTGCCCTCTAAAGCAGCAAGGCACTCAAATCAAGGACATGTACAAATGGGCAATGGTCGTCAGCATTTCCAGTCACCCGCAACCCAAAAAAGCCTGCACGTTACTTACTGAAGGGGTAGGATTCTGGCCCACAATCCTGAATGAAATCTGCTGGCTGAGAAAACTCCTGGCACACTGTCACACAGGCTGAACAAGTCTAAACAAGCAGCAGGATTAGCTACTAAGGAAGTGGCCTCTCCCACAACAAACACTGATCCAATCAAAAATAGGGACAGCTTCCTTCTCACAGCTCCCTGTTAACCCTGCACAGGGCTTGCAGCTCCAGCCATGGTGAAGTCAGCTATTTCACTTGCAGCATTCACACTCCTCACTGTGATTCTGCAGGGCCATTCACAGACAAAAATACCAACATAGTGGAGAGGGCAAGGAGTTAAATTCACCTGCCATGTTTTATGTGTGGAATGAGCCCCTCCAGCTGCTGAAGCTGGCTTGCCCGTTAGAGCTGACAACTCAAAACACATGTGGGCTTTCATGACAGGCCTTCCAGCAGCCATGCCCCACCCCCATGCTCTACCAGCCCTGTTCCACCCCCCCATGCTCCAGCAGCCCAGCCCCACCCCCCCCATGCTCCAGCAGTCCCGCCCCACCACCCACTCCAACAGCCCAGCCCCACCCCCCTGCTCCAGCAGCCCAGCCCCATCGCCCATGCTCCAGCAGCCCTGCCCCACCCCCCACCCCAACAGCCCAGCCCCACCCCTGTGCTCCAGCAGCCCAGCTCCATCGCCTATGCTCCAGCAGCCCAGCCACATCCCCCATGCTCCAGCAGCCCAGCCCCATCCCCCCTGCACCAGCAGCCCTGCCCCACCCCCCATGCTCCTGCCATTGGTCATCCTGCCCCATCCCCCAGCAGCGCAGCCCACTACCCATGCTTCAGCAGCCTTGCCCCACCCACACATCCTCCAGCAGCCCCACCTCCATGCTCCAGCAGCCCTGCCCTACCCCCATGCTCCAGCAGCCCCACCATGCTCCAGCATCCCAACCCCAATGCCCAGCAGCCCTGCCCCACCCCCATGCTCCAGCAGCCCCACCATGTTCCAGCATCCCAACCCCCATGCCCAGCAGCCCTGCCCCACCCCATTCTCCTGCAGCCCTGCCCTACCCACATGCTCCATCAGCCCCACCCCATTCTCCAGCAGCCCTGCTCCACCCCCATGCTCCAGCAGCCCTGTCCCACCCCATTCTCCTGCAGCCCCACCCCCAAGCTCCAGCAGCCCTGTCCCACTCCATTCTCCAGCAACCCTGCCCCACCCCCATGCCCCAGCAGCCCCACCCCCATGCCCCACCAGCCCTGCCCCACCCTCCTGCCATTGGCCACCTAGTCCGTCCATCATCACAATACCAGAAGAAGGGTCACTGACCCGAAACATTAACTCTGCTTCTCTCTCCACAGATGCTGCCAGACCTGCTGAGTATTTCCAGCATTTCTTGTTTTTATCACAACTCCCTGCCTTCCCACAGCAACTGGACGTGAACCCTGATCCGATTGGATGATTGTCGATTGTCAATCCAACAGCAGTTTTTATCCCCTCTCCAATATTTTTACAGTAAACAAATGGAAATGGCAAAAAACACATATTTTCTTTTCTCATGCCCAATGATCTCTCTTCCCAAACAAAAACAAGAAATGCTGGAATCACTCAGCAGGTCTGGCAGCATCTGTGGAAAGAGAAGCAGAGTTAACGTTTCGGGTCAGTGACCCTTCGTCCCAGTTTGCTGCTGTGACTGGGAGATTAATCTTCAATTTTTGGAGACTTTAAGACAATGTCGGAGGCTTGGTGACCCTGTTGCAGGCGCCTGATTGAACTGGAACTTTTCAGACAATTATTGAAATGACTGCCCACTGCCCCACCCTCCCCGAAACCCAGTCTTGTGGTTGTTGATTCTCTCTCTCTTCAGGTGTCTTCCCTGTTGCTGCTACCTGAGGTCTCCACTCCCCTGCCCTCCAGCTGCTCTCTGACATCCTATTCACCTTGTGTGGCAGGAACAGCAACCAGAACCTCGCTCTTTCAATTATGCAATGAAAAAACGTGCACCAGTTACAAACTAAGGGACTGAACCATGGACCGGTGATGCCTCCTTCTCTTCTGGAGGAGAACCTCCTGGCCTTGTCGCAAGGGAAACCAATCAAGAGCAGATTGAATCTGGATGTCGCCTGGTCTCTATTTGTACAATGATAAAATCATTGAGTTTTTTTAGAGTTCTGAGGGAGGATTTTAGACCTGAAACATCTCCTCACTCCATCCTGTTTGTCCACAGGTGATGCCTCACCTGTTGAGTATTTCAGTTTTTCTTTACTGCCCACTGGCCTTCTGCTGCTGGAACATCTTGTTGCTATGGCAGCTAATATGGCCACTCATAAGAACAGCAGAAGAAAACTCAAAAGTCCAGCAATGAGACAGCAAACTCAGACTAAAGCCTGGCTCGGGCATAAAATTAAAACCCGACCTGGGCCCGACCCGACAACAGCTAATCCGAACCCGACCCAGGCCTGAGTCCTTTAATTTTTTAAAATGCACGACCTGACCCGAAAATATCAAGCATATTATTGAAACAGATAAAAAATCGTAGATTAAAACGAAAACGATACAAAGAACAAAGAACAAAGAAAATTACAGCACAGGAACAGGCCCTTCGGCCCTCCAAGCCTGCGCCGATCCAGATCCTCTATCTAAACATGTCGCCCGAGTACAGTCCAGCCCGAGCCCAAATGCTGGACGCAGACTACAGACCCGCCCAGAACCCGACACATGTAGTGGGGTTTGGTAGCCAGGCTTTAACCCAGACTCGTGCTTGGCACAGGTAAAGGAAGGAAAGGGAAGGAAGGAAATTTTTGTCGCACCTTTCACAACCTCAGGAGGTGTCAAAGTACTTCACAGACAAGGGAGTACTTTTCAAGTGCAGTCTATCTTGTGATGCAGAAATGCAGCAGCCAATGTGTGCACATCAAAAACCCACAAGCAGCAATGACCAGATAATCAGCTCTTCTGTTGGTCTGGGCACTGGGGAGAGCAACAACAACTTTCATTTTGTAGTGCATTTCACAGAGCTAAAGAGTATGAGCAATAAAAGCATTTTTAACATAGAGGTGCATGAGGAGATATTAGCACAGTGACCAAAAGCTTTGTTAAAAAGGTAGGATTTAAAGAGCATCTTAAATGAGGAAAATGAGGTAGAGAGGTGGGGAAAGTTAGGGATGGGATTCCTGAGCTCAGGGCCAAGGAAGCTGAAAGCGCAGCCAGCAATGGTGGAGTGATTAAAATTGGGGATGCATAAGAGGATAAAATTGTAGGAGTGCAGAGAACTTGTAGGCTGCTAGGGCTGGAGGAGATTACAGAAATAAGGAGGGGTTGAGGCCATGGAAGGATTTAGGTTTTAAAATTGAGCTGTAAGCAGACCAGGTGCCAGTTCAACAAGAACAAGGGTACCATGCCCGCCTCCGAGTCAGCAGGTTGTGGGTGCAAGTCCCGCCCCAGAGACTTGAGCACTAGGCTGGCACTCCATTGCAATACTGAAGGAGTGCTGCAATGTTGAAGGTGACATCTTTCAGTTGAGACATGAAACCGATGCCCCATTTGCCCTCTTAGGTGAGTGTAAAAGATCCTATGGCACTATTTAAAGAAGATTAGGGGAGTTCTTGGAGTTGTGTTTGATCCTAAGATGAGCTTCTGATAGGTGAACAAGACCTGGAGCGAGTTAAGATGTCAGCAGCAGACATTTGGATGAGCTCAAGTTTATGTAGGGTGGAAAATGGGAGGCCAGGAACCAGAGCATTGGAATATCAAGTCGAGAGGTAACAAAGGCATGGAGAGTTTCAGCAGCAGATGAGCTGAGGCAGGGGAGTAATTGGGTGATGCAATAAGCAGGCTTTGTGATGAAGCGGCAATGTGGTCAGCAACTCATTTCAGTGTCAAATATAACACCGGGAACTATACTGTCTGAATGTGAAATAGTTCCAATAAAGCAGCAGCCCATTTTTGTTGAAAATGAACATCTGTTATTCTGCTTTACTTCTTCATAATCATCTTATACAACCACATAGGTTTACAGCACAGAAGGAAGCTATTCAGCCCATCATGTGGATGGAACACTCCAGGTTGTTCTGCCTGCCTCATTCTCTCCCAATAGGCTGGTATATAACAGAGCAGTAGAAGGGGGTACCTGCCATTACTCAACTTCTGGGCAGCTAGCCTCAGGTGCCTCTTGCATTTTGACTTTGCCCAATTTTGACAGTGCTGCTCAAATCAGGCAGTGAAAGGAAAGGAGACTAAAACATCCATTTTATAAATGTTGTCATAAAAAAGAAACTGAAGGCAAACTTTTTAAACTTAAATTTTAAAAAGCGCAATGAAAAGGGAAGAGAAGCTCCACTCCCTGGCCATTATTTACAGTTTGGTTCTAGTTTCCGGAACCATTTTCTCGGCTCTTACACTCCAGCCGGATCCACATCTAGTAACAACGACTACACGAGGCCCCCCTCCTGGGATTGACAGGTGAGTGGACCAATCGGTTCGCGGTCCGGTGACGCAGAGAGTGCTGATTGGCTGTAATGGCCCAGGGGCGGGGCTTCAGGTTAGGTTGGTGCTCGGGGCCGGTTGCCATGCGGATGGGGGAGAGCAGGATGGCGGCGAGTGGCTCGTTCTTCATCCGGAAAAAGAAGGCGGCGGAGGGGAGAGGCTGGAAAAGAAAGGTGAGGCGAGAGGGGGCAGGGTAGGGCAGACCCCACCCCACTCCCAAGTTTAACCAGTTGAGGTTTCCGATGGCGGTTTAATGACCCCCCCCCACATCCCCTTCCCGTTTCCTATTGGAGCCCCGGTTTGAGTTGCTTTGCTCCGGTCAGTGGTGTGGTTGCTGTCAGACTTGCTCCTGTGGGAAGGGAAGATGTCAACAGTGCAATGTAGCTCTGCAAACTCCAGTCACAAAGCAGCTGTGGACTCTTTCCTCCGAGTTGGGAGCTCCTGGGTTCAAACTTCACTCTAAAGATGTTAGCTCTGGTCCTGCAAGATATTGTATCCCTCGACCAACAAGAAATACAAGATTGTCTGTTCGTGATCACATCGAATATAATACAGGAAATAGGAGCACGGATAGGCTATTCGGCCCCTCGAACCTGCTCTGCCATATAACTAGATCATGACTGATAATCTACCTCAGCACGTTTTCCTGCATTGTCTCCGTATCCTTTGATATCTTTAATATCTAGAAATCTATCAATCTCTGACTTGCATATACTCAATAACTGAGCATCCACAACCCTCTGGGGCAGGGAATTCCACAGATTCAGTACCCTCCGAGTGAAGAAATTCCTCCTTATCTCAGTCCTAAATGGTATACCTCTTATTCTGGGACTGTCGCCTGGTTCTAGACCCCCCAACCAGGGGAAACATCCTTCCTGCATCTACCCTGTTGAACCCTCCAAGAATTTTGTATCCTTCAATGCGATTGCCTCTCATTCTTCTGAACTCTAGCAAATACAGGCACGGGCTCCTCAATCTCCCCTCATAGGGCATCCCAGGAATCAGTCTGGTGAACATTTGCTGCACTCTGACAAGTATATTCCTTCCTTGGGTAAGGAGACCAAAACTGTTAACAATACTCCAGGTGCAGTCTCACCAAGGCTCTATATAATCTTGCAATAAATTGCTTGCTGCACCTGCATGTTAGCGTTCAGTGACTTATGAATAAGGACACCCATGTCCCTTTGGATGGCAACATTTCCCAATCTCTCACCATTTAAGAAATACTCTGCATTTCTGTTTTTCCTACCAAAGTGGTTAACTTCACATTTTTCCACATTATGGGCCACCTGCCATGTTCTTGCCCATTCATTTAGCTTGCCTAAATCCCCTTGAAAGCTCTTTGAATCCTCCTCACAGCTCACATTCGCACTTAGTTTTGTGTCATCAGCAAACTTAGAAACCCCACATCCAAATCATTGATGTAGATTGGGAAAGCTGGAACCCAAGCACTGATCCTTGCGGTACCCCACTAGTCACAGCCTGCCAACCTGAGAATCGCCCATTTATTCCTTCTCTCTGTTTTCTGTCCGTTAACCAATTCTTAATCCAATATTACCTCCAATCCCACGTGCTGTAATTTTGCTTACTAACCTCCTTTGTGGGACCATATCAAAAGCTGTCTGAAAATTCAAATGCACCACATCCACTGATTCCAACTTATCTATTCTGCTGGTTACATCCTCAAAAAAATCATAACTGGTTTGTCAAACATAATTTCCCTTCCATAAATCCATGTTGACTCTGCCCAATCCTATCATTATTTGCTAAATGCCCAGTTATTCTTTTACTCATTCGGGGGATGTAGATGTCGCTGGCCAGGCCAGCATTTATTGCCCATCCCTAATTGCCCTTGAGAAGGTGGTGGTGAGCTGCCTTCTTGAACTGCTGCAGTCCTTCGGATGTAGGTATACCAGCAGTGCTGTTAGGAAGGGAATTTGAGGATTTTTACACAGAGACAGTGAAGGAATGGCGATGTAGTTCCAGGTCAGGATGGTGTATGGCTTGAAGGGGAACTTGCAGGTGGTGGTGTTCCAATGCATCTGCTGCCCTTGTCCTTCTAGGTGGTAGAGGTCAAGGGTTTGGAAGGTGCTGTCGAAGGAGCCTTGGTGAGTTGCCGCAGTGCATCTTGTATATGGTACACACTGCGGCAGCTGTCAGTCAGTGGTGGAGGGAGTGAATGTTGAAGGTGATGGATGGAGTGCCAATCAAGCGGGCTGCTTTGTCCCGGATGGTGTCGAGCTTCTTCAGTGTTGTTGGTGTTGCACCCATCCAAACAAGTGGAGAGTATTCCATCACACCCCTGATTTGTGCCTTGTAGATGGTGGATAGGCATTGGGGAGTCAGGAGCTGAATTACTCACCACAGAATTTCCAGCCTCCGATCTGCTCTTGTAGCCACAGCATTTATGTGGCTGGTCCAGTTCAGTTTCTGGTCAATGATAACCCCCAGGATGTTGATAGTGGGGGATTCAGCAATGGTAATGTCATTGAATGTCAAGGGGAGATGGTTAGATTCTCTCTTGTTGGAGATGGTCATTGCCTGGTACTTGTGTGGCGCAAATGTTACTTGCCACTTATCAGGCCAAGCCTGTATATTGTCCAGGTCTTGCTGCATTTCTGCAGAGACTGCTTCAGTATCTGAGGAGTCACGAATGGTGCTGAACATTGCGGAATCGTGAGCAAACATCCCACTTCTGACCTTATGATTGAAGGAAGGTCATTGATGAAGCAGCTGAAGATGGTTGGGTATAGGACACTACCCTGAGGAATTCCTGTCGTTATGTCCCGCAGCTGCGATGATTGACCTCAACAACCACAACCATCTTCCTTTGTGCTCGGTTTGACTCCAACCAGCAGAGAGTTTTCCCGTTGCGTACTTTATAATAAATTCTAGCATTTTCTCTACTACTGATGTAAGGCTAACAGGTCTGTAGTTCCCAGTTTTCTCTCTTCCTCCTTTCTTAAATAGTGCTGTTACATTTGGTACCTTCCAATCTGCAGGAACCATTCCACAATCTGTAGAATTTTGTAAGATGACCAACGCATCCACTATCTTTACAGTCACCTTTGTGGGAGCTTGCTGTGCGCACATTGTCTGCCAAGTTTCCTAGATTAAAACAGTGACTACATTTCAAAAGTACTTCATTGGCTGTAAACCGCTTTGAGACATTCTGAGACTGTGAAAGGCGGTATAGAAATAAAAGTCTTGAAAGCTTTTTCTGCTGCTGCAGAATATGTTCTGCAATATAAAGGCCTGCTCGGGTCTGGAAAAAAAAAACCGACCCGGCCCAAGTCCTTCCATTTTTTTGCCCGACCCGACTACCGGAATGTTCACTTTCTCCAGTTGACAGCATTCGTTTTACATCCATAGTGCACTCACTGTACTTACCACTTTTGGATGGATGGAATGGAAGAAAGCTGCAGCATGAGCGCGATGACGTCATAGAGATGCTCACTGTGCAGACTCAGAGTCTGTGGAGTCCAGATGCATGTTTCCCTCCTTGACGTCCCAGACTCCCAGCTGAGGTAGACTTTTCAAATTTTGACACTTACTTACTCAACTTCCCTTTTCCTCCCAGCAGAGCAACAGGTAGTATTGTGTGTCCGACCCAGACCCGACCCGAGCCCGAAAGCTGGACCCAACCCGAACCCGAAACGTTGTTGGGTCCCATCGGGTTCGGGTCAGGTAGCAGGACTTTACTGCAATGTAGGTGGATCAACTCCCTCAATGGTCTGGACATTCTCTGGGAGAACTGAGCAGTGTCCTTAGGAATTCAGTAATGTTTGTTGCGTGAAGTGTTTCTACTAAATCTCCGCTCAAACTGAAAAGCACTCAATATTATAATAGCGTTTGACATTTCAGAGAAAATTAGTATCTGGAGAGAGCATTTTGGACTGTACAAAGTACTGGTCATTATAGATTTCACTGTTGGGGGTAATTTGAGATGATGAGTTCCAAAAAGAAAGACATGCTTTTAGATGGCACCTTTCACAACCTCAGGCTGTCCCAAAGCGCTTTACAATCAAGTACTTTTGAAGTGTAGTCGCTGTTGTAATTAGGAGACATGTCTGCAGTTTGGCTGACAAGAAGATCCCACAAACAGCAATGTGATAATGACCAGATCATCTTTTAGTGATGTAGGTTGAGGGATAAATATTGGCCAGGATATAGGATAACTCCCCTGCTCTTCTTTGAAATAGTGCTGTGGCAAGTTTTGCAGCCAATTGAGAGGGCAGACATAGCCTTGGTTTAACTTCATTTCCGTAAGACGGCTCCCCCAACAGTGCCGTTCTCCCTCTACTGCACTGGGAGTGTCATTCGACATTATGTGCTCAAGTCTCAGGAATTACTTCTGACTCAGACCAGTGGGCTACAGCTGACACTATCACTGAGGTTAAAGCTTGAAGTCAAAGTCGTGGAGGGTAAGTGAAATGTGTGCCGCTTAAATGTGTGCAGCACAGTGGCGCGGTGGTTAGCACCGCAGCCTCACAGCTCCAGCGACCTGGGTTCAATTCTGGGTACTGCCTGTGTGGAGTTTGCAAGTTCTCCCTGTGTCTGCGTGGGTTTTCTCCGGGTGCTCCGGTTTCCTCCCACAAGCCAAAAGACTTGCAGGTTGGTAGGTATATTGGCCATTATAAATTGCCTCTAGTATAGGTAGGTGGTAGGGAAATATAGGGACAGGTGGGGATGTGGTAGGAATATGGGATTAGTATAGGATTAGTATAAAATGGGTGGTTGATGGTCGGCACAGACTCGGTGGGCCGAAGGGCCTGTTTCAGTGCTGTATCTCTAAACTAAACTAAACTAAAAACAGCTCCAGCAATCCAGCCAGCAGTCTCGGCTTTTCAGCTGACCTGGCCCCTTTCACCCTGCATAACCCTTCTTCCCAATGAGTTTGCTGAAGTCAGTTGGCAGCCCTGGCACTTATCCCAAGCATGGGCATAAGTGATAAAAAGCACTCATCTCTGGAAGAATCTGCCAGAATAAACTGCTGACTTACTGATGGAGAATACAATAACCAAACAGGGAAATCCAGCATCACCACTTTTCCCAAACCAGTGGAATCTGCCTGAAGAAACTTACATTTGTAGAGCATATTTCTGCAGGATGTTCGAAAGTCTCAGAAAAACAAATGGAATACTCGGTTTTATAGGAAGAGGTATAGAATATAAAAGTTTGAGATGTAATGGTGAATCTATAGAAGACCTCAACAACAGCACATTGGGAGTACTGTGTGCAGTTTTAGGCTCCACACTATCGGAAGGATGTTGAAGGTACGGCACAGATTCACTAGGATGCTGCCTGGTGTGAGGAATTACAAATACGAGGAAAGACGTGGAAACTAGGGCTGTTCTCACTAGAACAGAGGAGATTACAGGGTGAATTGATAGGAGTTATTTAAAACTACGAAAGAACAGTAGATAGAAACAGATTGTTTCCAGTAATGGAGAGTCCAGAATGAGGGGACATAGATACAAGATTGTTGTAAGAGATTTCGGACAGAGAACAGGAAAAAGTTTATTATACAGAAGGTTGTGAGACTGGAATGCGCTCCCAGTGTAGCGATTGAAGCAGAGAACATCTTAATATTTAAGAATAGGTTCGAATGATGGTTGGAGGAAAAGGGAAGAAAAGGATATAGGTACAGAACGCGCAAATGGGATTAGGATTAGTGCTCGAGTGAAGGATAAACAATGATGGACTGTTTGGTCTCAATGGCCCGTGACGGTGTTGTGATTTCGAATGTAACTTGGAAGTCCTTGTGCTCAGAGTCGGGGAGCCACTGCAGGTCAATGAGGTTAGGAGTGATAGACCAATGACCTTTACTATAGGCTAGGACCAGGCTAGCAGAGGTCTGGATGAGTTGGTGTTTGCATACAATGGGATTTGGGAGCCTGGTGAGCGATTGGAGGATTCAAAACTAACTGACTAAGGTGTGATTGAGAGAGTGTCAGGAGGTGAAGGGAGGAAGCAGCAGAGGTAGGTAGTAATGGGGAGGTGAAAAGATACTCTTGGGAAGGATACGATACAGAGTTTGCAGCTGAGCTCAGGGTCGATCTTTCAGGACTAATACTAGTGGAGTTAGTTTCCAACCCAAACAGTTGGGACGACACAGAAGCGGATGTGCTTGTGGAAAGATGGGGTAGCAGTGTCACAATGGGTGAAGTGCCTGTTGTCAGTGTACAGGTTTTGGGCTAATGGTCTGGTTTTACTGGTGAGGGAAGTCTTGACATGAGGGAGGCATTCAGACTCAACAAAGGTTTTGTTTTCATTGTAAGGTTCCTGAACGCTTCTGTTTAGCATAGAAATCTAATTTTGTACCCTCTTTTCAGGCTGAAGATGGTGACGATAAAGTCCGCAAGAAACCCACTGCAAAACTGAATGAAGAGATTTCCAGTGACTCTGAGACAGAAAGGTAACAGAGTGTTCACACTGTGATTCTGCATCTCTCAATACTGGCAAGCAACCATATCTCACTTTAATGAACTTGAAATCGGTCCCTGTTGAGAGAATGCCGTGAAGCTAGCAGACCCTAGTTAAACTACAGGTTCACTGTAGGAAAACCCAGATCTGTACACGCCTCCTTGCAGTTGCAGGCATGAGCAGAGCTCTGTTCCATGTACCCCCTGTCAGCTCACTCTGGCATTTGTGTCGTCTCCAGCTCCCCCATCCACTCCAGCTCATTGCGCTGCTCCTCCTCACTCTAAGTCGTCAGTGAGCTGAAGGTATTGAGCTAATTTACATTAGGGCAGCAGTTAGGTTTCCCTTGGAGCTGCTTTTGCATAAATATGCCCATGATCAAGCCTGCATGGTTTGTCAGTGAGAATCATAAACCAGTTGTCAAAGACCACCTGTGTTAATGTTATTTTTGAAATTTTTCTCCTAAGCTTTACTTACTGCTCTCCTCCGTGGAGGATACTCCAGGCTGAGGAGATCAGGGAATGGAAGCCCTAGTCTGAATCCTGTGGATGAGGAGAAAGGGGCTGCTTATGCCCTGAGTTGGAACCTACCCTATGCCAGTCATAGACTAACTTGCTTGATGGCATTGTAGCTTCAAGCAGAATTGCTTCTGTTCATTGGACCAGTATTTTATTTAACTTGCAAGCTCATGTGTAGGCTTCCCTGTGGAACAGATTACAGAAATCATTATGTATTGCTAGATTTGAAGCCTTATCTTTTCCCCAGTTTTCTGCAATGGATGCTGATTTATGCAGGACTACGCAAAGGCTGGTGTGGGGCAGTTGTCTCCAGGCCTCAAGCTCATGGCCTCTGGGTGCCTTCCAGTGCCTCACTTAATGAATGAACCTTGAAGAGGAGTCCTGCAGGCTCCTTGACTATCGGAGCTTCACCCTATCCATACCTGTCACGTTCCTCCCCTCCACCTTCAGGTCTAAGGTACTGACCCCAAGTGTAAACCCATTCCTCTCCCCTACCCTGAGTGAAGACCAGCTAACTCAGCCTAGACCTAGATGAATCCTTACATGACTCACTGAGCTAGAAGTGGTGGGGAGCAGATTGGAAGCTTTTCGCACAACCGCATACCTTTTAAAAGTAAAAGACTATTTAAACTCTTCTCCAACAGCGTTGGGCGCAATAAGAAAGATGCTGAAGTGTTGGAGATTGAGGAAACAGCACAGGAGAAGAAGTTGCGACTTGCTAAACTTTACCTGGAACAACTCCGCCGGGAAGGTACGGATCTCACATCTGCAAAAAGGTAGAAGGTGATCACCCCTGTTCAGCGAGTGACTCTCCAGTTCACCTAGTGGGGGGCAACCAGTACCAGCTCAAACTGGGGGAGCTACTTTTCAAAGAATCTTCCTCTCATTCATTATCATTGTTTAGAGCCTCCAGCTCTTCGAGCCTTTGCTTTACTGGGTGCTATCACAACAGGATGGGTGTACACACCGCCCAGTGTGTTACTGTGTCATACACACTGGTTCCAGTACTTGGTCTGTGCTGAGCTGGTTGGACACAGCTGGACGGCACTGGGGGTGCAACAATTGCACTCCGTGCCCTTGTGCCAAGGAGTTGAAGAAAAATCAGCCCAGGTTCTTGCTTTGAGCAGGCATAGGTGCTACAAAGTGCATCTGCATGGTGCTCTCAGTTTACAGAGGATCTTGTTGCAGAGCAGGTCTGCTGTATTTTAAATAGTCTTGGCATGGGAGGGGCAGCTGATGGGCGATTGTCTCCTTGCCTTTGAACAGTCCTGGGATCTGCTGCCTTATTCTGACTTTTTTTATTTACAGAAGAGGAAAAAGCAGAAGAGGAGCAGTTTGAGAGTGACTTGATTGGTGGCAGACTGGAGGAGGAAGTGGTAAGAAATGCTGTGCCTTTAAATGGAAAGAAAGAAAATGTATCAGAAAAAACCCTCCAAAGCCAACTTCCATAGAACAATTGGAAGGGCTAAGTTTCAGTATCTCTGTCTTTTTCACAGTTTGTACAGTTTTTTCCCCTTTTTCCTTTTAGGAACGAACCTTCTTTGACAACTGTTCATTTGAAATCAGGGGCTCACAATGCAGGGAATCACAGGCAGGAGCCCGTGTCGTGTTACGTAGTGTTGCAACATTACCCTCCAGCATTGGGTGGGATTGTGGCCCTTGATTTAAACCAGTATTATGCTGACCATGTAAGAACTGGGTTCAGAATGAATCTGCATAGTGTGATGTTGCATTGCACAGCAACTGCTGAAGCTTTTTTTAAAAAAGGTTTCAGGCGAGTACCTTCTACATCAACAATTACAAATTTTCTACAATTCCTATGGCTCTTGATGAGGTGACCAGTTCAGTATCACGTTATGCTGATTTTTAGGGAGATTTGTGCTGCCTCTGACTAGTTACTGGTAGAGACTTCCTGATATGTTTTGTATAAGACTTACGCTATTTTAAAAAAACATTTTAATTCTGCCTGAGTTGGCAGGGCCACAGAGGTGAGAGAATATGCAGTTCATGGACCTCTTAAAGTCAATCAACCAATTGTTAACCTTAGGTTTTCTATATGGTTGGTTTTACAGTGTAAAAATGTGTCCTTGGCAATGGAATGTCTTTGCAATTATTTTTGATTTTTGTCATCCCTTTGCAGCTCGAACAGAAGGGAAAACTTAAACGACTTCTCGCCAAAGATGTGAGTAAAAGTTTAAAGTCCTTTTTGGTACTGTGAGTTTAAAACGAGGAAACCTGTTCTCATTACAGTTTAGGCTTTTTCCCACAATTGTTCCTCATGTAAGTGGCATGGCAACAGTTTCCACAAGTAGACTCTACTACTTAAGAACTGAAACCTGGATCTTTTATTTTCCCCTGCTGAATTAGCATAGTCCTAGTCTTAATAGACAACATGTAGGATGCCCATTGCTTGAGTTTTCAGTTTAAAAGGCAGAAAAGATTTACATGGCTAAACTGCTTTGTACAGGCTAAGCTACCGCCGTCAGATTTATTTATAAATAAAGTACTTCACAAAAGCAGAAATCTAGATGAAATGGTTTACACCAGAATTGGGATTGTTGCAATTTCTGCAACTGGGATGACTTGAGTTTGTTTACCTCGTTGCTTCTAGAAATTCCTTTGAAGAAATCAGCCTAACAAAGTGTTCATTTTCACAATGGAATCCTGTCTTATAACAGTTGCATTTTTGTTTAGCTTTCCACATCTCCACTAGGCTATTTTGCCACATGACGACAATTGGAGATTACACTGCAGTCTCCCAACTGCTACATGTGTTAATATTATAATTAGGCTGCTGTCCTCCAAAGAAAACTTTTATTGTTAACCTGTGGACAGCAGCCCAATCTGTTTCTTGCAGAAAAGTATCTTGCATTTACCAAAGGTAAAGCCTCTGTTTTCAAGTCTAGCTATTTAAAGTTGCGATTGTAATATGCACAAAACTATTTTCACTCACTGGATTTTCAATAACATTGAGTGGAGCAATATCTAACAGCTGGTTTCTCTTCATTATTACATTTTTGTTGGTATAAGTGTTGACACTGGACTTTAGGTCTCATACACTAGGGCAGCTGTGGTGAGCAGCTCACTCTGCACCCCCCCCACCCCAACTAGTGCCCATTGTTGTATTGAGAGCATTTCCCCCCCCACCTCCACCAGCCCCAGGAATACAGACTTTGTTGCTGCGTGTGTTAAGGCATTGATTGGTATACTTACCAAACCATGGGTGACACAGGGTTGGACCGTCAATCTTGCTTGACCAGAATTGACAGGCTGTTCCAAAGGGAATGGCAGTAGCGTAAGACTCGTGATGCAGAATTCAGCTGAGCTTGGCCATAATGAGATGCAAAGATGTATTCAGCAATGCCTGGATGTTACTGCTGTGCCCTGTATCATGCATGTTTAAGTGGGTCACTTACTGATCCCTTAAAACCACTTTGCCATCTACAGGGCTTAAGTCAGGAGTGTAATAGAAATCTTGCCACTCATCAGGTGCGTTTGGAAGACGTCGACCCCATCCAAGACAGAATAGTCTACTTCATCAGTTCCCCTTTTACTGGACTCACTATCTCACCCCCATTACCCATTGTCAGCACACTGTACTATCTACAAGGTGCAGCAACTCCAGCCTTTCCCTCTCTGCCACACATGAAAAGAACAGTAATGTCTTGGGAGCACCATCACCTACGAGTTCCCCTCCAACTCTCGCCTCATCCTGCCTTGGCCATACATCATTGTCACTGGGTGAATATCCTGGAACTCCCTACCTAACACCATTGTGGGAGCATGAACTGCAGCGGTTCAAGAAGGCCCAACGCAGGGTGACTAAGAATGGGCAGTAAATGCGGCCTTGTCAACAACATCCACATCCTAAAAATAAATTTTAAAACCTCTTTTCCCCCCCCCCCCCCCCCCCCCCCCCATTTCTCAGTGTCACAGATGTGTCTGTGTCTCTCTCTCTTTATCCCTCTTGTACTTTGAATGTGACTGTAACCCTGTTATCTTCTTTCAGTATCTCCCTCCCGATGTATCCGAGATTCGCCTGTTACGAGGTCATCGGCTTCCAGTCACGTGTCTAGTTCTGTCCCCCGATGATAAATACATATTCTCCGCATCCAAAGATTGTTCCATCATTAAGTGTAAGTTTATGCAGTCTGAGTATAGGCTTGTGTTAGCAGCTGATCCTAAGCTGTTGAGGGAATTTGATAGGCAGTGATTTGACTGGCCCTTCGTGCTCAATGTCTCATTATTGTTCCGATGAAGGGTCACTGACCCGAAACGTTAACTCTGCTTCTCTTTCCACAGATGCTGCCAGACCTGCTGAGTGGTTCCAGCATTTCTTGTTTTTATCTCATTATTGTTGCTGCTTGTGTTCAGAATCGCCTTGTTTAGAGGGCATTGCTTGATGCTGTGTCTCACCCATGTTTCTAGGGGATGTTGCCAGTGGGAAAAAGGTTCACACAATCCATGGAGGGCACAAAGGCACAGAAGACCGACATGTGGGGCACACGATGCACATACTTTCCATGGCAATCTCTTCAGATGGCAAGTACCTGGTGAGTGGCTGCATCTCCTGCACTGTCCAGTTAGGGTATTGTTAAGCTTTTCCTCTTTCTGTGAGTTTGGTGCTCAAGGCGCATGCTCCAGGCAGCATCAAGGAAGGAAAGTGAAAAAAGACTTGCATTTCTGTAACACCTTTTATGATCTCATCCCAAAGCACTTTACAGCCAATGAACGTACAAACATCAATTGGGAGCAAGAGTAGGCCACTCGGCCCCTCAAGCCTGCTCCGCCATTCAACAAGATAATGGCTGATCTGATTGTAACCTCAACTCCATATTCCCACCTACCCCCGATAACCTTTCACCCCCTTGCCAGTCAAGAATCTATCTACCTCTGCTTAAAAATATTTAAAGACTCTGCTTCCACTGCCTTTTGAGGAAGACAGTTCCAAACACTCACGACCCTCTGAGAGAGAAAATTTTCCCTCATCTCTGTCTGAAATGGGTGACCCCTTTTTTTAAACAGTGACCCCTAGTTCTGGATTCTCCCACAAGGGGAAACATCCTTTCCACATCCACCCTGTCAAGACCCCTCAGGATCTTATATGTTTCAATAAAGTTGCCTCTTACTCTTCTAAATTCCAGCGGATACAAGCCTAGCCTGTCCAACCTTTCCTCATAAGACAACCCACCCATTCTAGGTATTAGCTTCTCTGAAATGAAAACAAAAAGTGCTGGAAATACTCAACAGGTCTGGCAGCATCTGTGGAGAGAGAAGCAGAGTTAACGTTTCAGGTCAGTGACCCTTCTTCAGAACTGGCAGATATAAGAAATGTAAAAGATTTTAAGCAAGTAAAGCGGGGGGGTGGGGCAAGAGATAACAAAAAAGAAGGCATTGATAGGGCAAGGTCACAGAACAGCTGACCAGAAGGTCATGAAGCAACGGTAAACAATAAGTTAATGGTGTGGTGAAAGGCAAAGCATTAGTACAGATAGGGTGTTAATGGACTGAAGACCGAACAGCCACAAGCACAAACATGAAAAAAAAAGAAAAAAAACAGTGGGTAGGCACAGTAGAAACAAACTGAACTAGCTTCTCTAAACTGCTTCCACGCATTTACATCCTTAACTACTTGTGGAAGTGTCACTGTTGTAATGTAGGAAACACAGCATCTAATTTGTGCACAGAAAGAATTCCCTCTTTGAAATAGTGCCATGTGATCTTTATGTCCACTCGAGAAGGTAGACAGGGCCTCGGTTTACCATCTTATCTAAAAAATGGCACCCCCAGCAGTGCAGCATTCCCTCAGTACCTCACTAGGGTGTCAGCCTGGATTGCGTGCTGAAATTTCTGGAATGAAACTTAGAACCCTGAGAGTGCTACCACTGAGCCAAGGATGATATCCCCTGTCAGGTATAGCACAGGTTAGACGCAGCATGAAGCTGCCCCTAATTCATAAGTGTGTTTCCTACTGTACTAGCGTGATATCTGCTGTTACCCATGCCAGTCATCGTATGGTCATTCTAAGTTAAGTAGCCCATTCAGTGCCAAGTTGAGGGCAAGTACTTAACCACTAGAATTGATTGAGATGGTGATTTCATGTAGGACTCCTTTTCAGTGGATTTGAAATGTCAGTTCCTGGGCACTGCATATAGTCTAATTATCTGCTCATGAGGTGACTACCAGTGCATTGAGTTATACAGCCACAATGGATGTGATTTGTCTCATTCACACTGTAGCTCACCAGGTATGTACGGTCACATCTCGCCAGTTCTGTGAAGTGTTGAAATTTAAAGCATATAGTGTATGTGACTGGTACTGTAAATATGATGGGTAGTGTATATGTGACCGTATACTAGGTAGCGTATATGGTGCAGTGTACTGTGGGTGTACTGTGCAGTATCAGATCCAACTGCTTTTCTTTGTAGGCTACAGGAGATAGAAACAGGCTAATCTTGATCTGGGACCCTGCCACGTGCCAACATCTTTACACGTTCAAAGGACATAAAGATGCAGTATCGGTGAGTAAGAATGGGATGATGTTGGGGGTGTGCGGTATTGGAATTGGGAATTATGCTTGTGCCAGCTCTTTGAAAGGACTATCCCAATTAGTCCCATTACACTGCTTAGTCCTTCTAGTCCTGCAAATTTATCCACTCAAGTATTTATCCAATTCTCTTTTAAAATTTTTTATTGAATCTGCTTCCAACATCCTTTCAGGCAGTGCAGTCCAGATCACAACATCTCATATCAAAAAAAAATTGTCATGTTACCTCTGATTCTTTCAGCAGTTGCCTTAAATCTGTGTTCGCTGGTTAAAGACCCTTGTGCAACTGGAAACAGTTTCTCATTTATTATATTAAAACCCTTAATGATTTTAAATACCTCTGAAATTCCTACATAACCTTCGCTGCTCTTTTAACAACTCCTGCTTCTTGAGCCTCTCCAAATAATCCAAGTCCTTCATTCCTGGTATCATTCTAGTAAATCTCCTCTGCGCTCTCTCCAAGGCCATAACATCCTTCTTAAAGTGTGGTGCCCAAAATTGGACACATTACTCCAGCTGGGTCCTAACCAGTGATTTATAAAAGTTCAGCATAACTTCCTCATGTTTGTATTCTATGCTTCTGTTTATAAAGCCACGAATTGCATTTGTTTTTTTTAACCAGCCTTCTCAACTTGTCCTTGAGCCTTCAACGCATCTCCAGGTTTCTCTATTCCTGCACTGCTATTAAAATTGAACCATTTAGTTTATATTGCCTCTCATTCATCCTACCAAAATGAATCACTTCACACTTCTCTGCGTTAAGTTTCATCTGCCATGTATCAGCCCATTTCACCTGTCTGTGTCCTCCTGAAGTCTGTTACTATCTTCCTCATTGTTTATTACGTTTGAGTTTCATGTCATATGCACACTTTGAAACCCAGGTCCAAATACAAAGAGGGAAATGTTAAGGGAATACTGCAGGATAAAGCCCTGGGTACTTGTGAGGAAAGTAGCCCGTTGTATCCAGTTTTATAACCATTATTCCAATCGAACAGCAGGAGGGTTGTTAGGTGTCGAGACTACATGAGGATTTAATGGCTCATTTTCAAGTGATGACGTTTGGCAGCTCTGATCAGGAGACCAGGTTCAGAGAGAGTATTTAAAAGTGACGGTGGCCATAAGAGTTGCTGCACTGGCTGGTGTGCTGTGCCTTGAAATAGAAATCTCCTCTTGTACATTTTGAGCTCTGATATGGTATTCAGTTGCCCCCTAGTGGCAGAGAGTGATTATAACTTTACAGGGACAGTACCAGAGACCCATCTTGGGTCTGTGGTTTGCCTGTATTTTTTTAATGCACGTTTCTGATCATGGTTGAGAGAATACTATTGACGCTGCAATCTCTAGTGATTTTTGATTGTGGTCTAACCATATATGGAACACTACCTGAATAAACAAGCTAGCACACTTGCATTGGAATGGCAGCCCAGTTGCCCAGGGAAGCAGTAAATTTGTAAGATGTTCAGCAACATTGCTATGGTGATATAGATCTCTGGGGAATTGGTTTTTGGTGTCAGCCATCATGGTGGGATGAGAGGGAATGATGGGTCAGATCAAAAAGCAGACAATACTACAAAGACATGTGAACCCGTCAGCTCATGTAAGAAATTGTGTTCAGTACCTAAGACTTTAAGGTAAGCACCTGAGATGGACTCAAACTGGGTGGGGGGGGGTGGATGGTGGTGGTGGGAAAGGGGTCCACACTAGAATATTTAGAGAAAATTGTCTTTGGAAAATGTAGAAAAGCTGTGTTTTTTATTTAAAGCGTAGGGAGGCCAGTGGTGGTTAAAGTTGCTCCCCACCCATAGCTTTTTGTATCTTGAGTTCTTGCAAGGCCTCCTTTTAACTGCTCCATTCTTCCCTCAGGGCCTGTCCTTTAGGAAAGGCACGCATCAGTTATACAGTGCCTCACATGACCGCTCCGTCAAGGTATGGAATGTTGACCAGAACGCCTACGTTGAAACTCTGTGAGTATTGTGGCATCAGTGTGGAGTCAGAGCTTAATGTGTAATGGTTTATGATCAGGTTGGGATTGTTAGATTCCAGTTCTGATTAACAGATGAGACATCAGTTTTTTTAATTCTTTTGTGGGATGCAAACATTGCTGGCAAGGTCAATGTGGTGTAGGTACAGCAACAGTGCTATTAGGAAGGGAGTTTTTGACTCTGTGACAGTCAAGGAACAGCGATTATAGTTCCAAGTCAGGATGCTGTCTGGCTTGGAGGGGAACTTGCAGGTGGTGGTGTTCCCATGTGCCTGCTGTCGTCGTCCTAGGTGGTAGAGGTCACGGGTTTGGAAGGTGCTGTCAAAGGAGCCTCGGTGTGTTGCTGCAGTGCATCTTGTAGATGGTACACACTGCTGCCACTGTGCGTCGGTCGTGGAGGGAGTGAATGTTTGTAGATGGGGTGCTAATCAAGCGGCTGCTTTGTCCTGGATGGAGTCAAGCTTCTTGAGTGTCGTTGGAGCTGCACCCATCCAGGCAAGTGGAGAGTATTCCATCACACTCCTGATTTGTGCCTTGTATATGGTGGACATTGGAGAGTCAGGAGGTGAGTTACTCACTGCAGAATTCCCAGCCTCTTGTAGCCACAGTATTTACATGGCTGGTCCAGTTAAGTTTCTGGTTAATGGTAACCCCCAGGATGTTGATGGTGGGGGGGGGATTCAGCGATCGTAAATTTTTTTTTTATTTATTCATGGGATGTGGACGTCGCTGGCCAGGCCAGCATTTATTGCCCATCCCTAATTGCCCTTGAGAAGGTGGTGGTGAGCTGCCTTCTTGAACCGCTGCAGTCCATGTGGGGTAGGTACACCCACAGTGCTGTTAGGAAGGGAGTTCCAGGATTTTGACCCAACGATAGTGAAGGAACGGCGATATAGTTCCAAGTCAGGAAGGTGTGCGACTTGGAGGGGAACTTGCAGGTAGTGGTGTTTCCATGCATTTTCTGCCCTTGTCCTTCTAGTTGGTAGATGTTGCGGGTTTGGAAGGTGGTGTTTGGAGCGTAATGCCATTGAATGTCAAGGGGAGATGGTTAGATTCTCTTTTGTTGGAGATGGTCATTGCTTGGCACTTGTGTGGCTCAAATGTTACATGCCATTTGTCAGTCTAAGCCTGAATCTTGTCCAGGTCCTGCTGCATGCTGGCATGGACTGCTTCAGTATCTGAGGAGCCTTGAATGGCACTGAACACTGTGCAATCATCAACGAACATCCCCACTTCTGACCCATTACTTTATTAGTCAAAAGTCCATGCAAATGTAATTAGACACTACCTTAGGAGACAGTTAACAAGGGTCCATCAGACCTATTCTACTACAAGCCATAATTAAGTTGACTTCATGCTCACGCTTGGGGCATCCAACTGGGTTTGGATGCTTCTTCTGTTCTCCTGAAGTAACAACTTTTCAAGAGCTTTTTTCTTTTTTGTACCCATTTACTTGGTTATGCCTGTGACATCTACCATTCACTTTTCAACATATTTCAACTTTTGGCTCTTAGGCCAAGTTTAAACTTGCTGGAAAGTTTATGACCTTTAGGTTATCGAACAGATAGCTGGGCATAAAAAAATTCTAGAGCTCTGACCTCACCAATATCTTGACTGTTGTCTGGTATAGGCAACAGTCAGCTATATTTCAGTATGCACATCTCTGCTGCAGTACCTCCCGTTTATTGGTAAAGTAAGAAACTTGTGTTTCCTTTTTGTTAGCTTTATGATATTTTTATCCTGATTTCAGAAGGACTGCTTTAATTTACTCATTCTTCCATTTTATCTGCCCTGGTTTCAGTAAATAAAAATACATAAGCAAAAATATATGTACTGCAACAGGGGTCCAAGCCTTTGGCGTCCAGGTCTGTTTTTCTCTTTCTCGCAGGCCAGGCAGCCCATTCCCTGACTACCCCACTCCTGACAGGCTGCCTTCCTGATTGCCTGTCTTCCTGACTGCCTCACTTTTGCCCCTTGTGTATTTGTAACTTTGTTTCTGGGTATTTGACCTTCCGCATTGACTGCGTAGGCCTATATGAACATCCGTGCACACGAGTGAGGAGTAGGCTATTCGGCCTCTCGAGATTGCTACGCCATCCTGTAAGATCATGGCGGATCTGTTTGTGGGCACAACTCCACTTTCCTGTCTACCCCAATACCTTTTGACTCCTTGATTGTCAAGAATCTGCTACCTCTGCCTTAAAAACATTCAATGACCCTGTCTCCACCACTCTCGGGGGAAGAGAGTTCCACAGACTCTCAACCCTCTGAGAAAAATTTTCCTCATCTCGGTCTTAAATGGGAGACGCCTTATTTTTAAACTGTGCCCTCTAGTTTTATTCTCACCCACAAGGGGAAACATCCTTTCAGCACCCACCCTGTCAGTTCCCCTCAGGATCTTGTATGTTTCAGTAAGATCACCTCTCATCCTTCTAAACTCCAATGAATACAGACCCAACCTGTCCAACCTTTCCTCATAAGATAACCATCTCATCCCAGGAATCAGTCAAGTGAACCTTCTCTGAACTACTTCCAATGCATTTGTATCGCTCCTTAAGTAAGGAGACCAAACCTGTACACAATACTCTAGGTGTGGTCTCGCCAAAGCCCTGTACAACTGTAGCAAAACATCTCTACTTTTATATTCCATTCCCCTTGCAATAAACAACAACATAGTATTTGCCACCCTAATCACTTGCTGTACCTGCATACTAACTTTTTATGTTTTGAGTACTAGGGCACCCAGATTCCTCTGCATCTCAGAGTCCTGCACACACACTCCACTTAATAATATATTGCTTTTCTATTTTTCCAGCCAAAGTGGACAAGTTCACACCTTCCCACATTATACTCCATTTGCCATATCTTTACCCACTCACTTAACTTATCTATATCCCTTTGCAGACTCCTTATGCCCTCTTCACAACTTACTCTCCTATCTTTGTGTCATCAGCAAATTTAACTACCGTACATTCTGTCCCTTTATCCAAGTCATTGATAGAAATTGTAAATAGTTGAGGCCCCAGCAGTGATCTCTGTGGCACTCCACTAGTTACATCTTGCCAATCTGAAAACTACTCATTTATGCATGCTCCCTGCTTCCTGTTAGCCAACCAATCCTCTATCCATGTTATTACATTACCCCCCCCCCCCCTCACTATACTATGGGCCCTTATTTTGTTCAATAACCTTTGATGTGGCACCATGTCAGATCACTTCTGGAAATCCAAGTACACCACATCCACAGGTTCCCCTTTATCCATATTGCTTGTTACTTCCTCAAAGAACTGTAATAAATTAGTTATAAACATCATTTCCCTTTCACAAAACCATGTTGACTCTGCCTGAGATTTTCTAAATGATCTACTGCAACCTCCTTAATAATGGATTTCAGCATTTTCCCTATGAAAGATGTTAAGCTAACTGGCCTGTAGTTTCCTGCTTTCTGTCCTCCTTTCTTGTATAGCGGAGTTATATTTGCTATCTTCCAATCTGATGGGACCTTTACAGAATCAAGGGAATTTTGGAAAATTAAAACCAATGTGTATGGACCAATATTGGGTGTTGCTCTATGTGGAGGGACTGGGGCAAGCCACCTGACATAATGCCATTTATTTTACTTGCATTGCCACCAACTGTAAGCAAAAGCACCATAAGCCAGCTTCAGTGAAATGTTGTGCACATATCTGAAGTCCTGGAAAAGAAGTTATTATAGGAAACAGTGTGACAATTCTTGATTTAAATGCAATAAGGATGCAGGAAGGAGGAAGTCCTTGCAAAGAAAGAAAGACTAGTGACTTGTGATCCTGTGATTTTGGGACATCCCAAAGTACTTCACAGGCAATGAGGTACTTTTTTGAAGTGTAGTCACTGTTGTACTGTACATAGGAAATAGGAGCAGGAGTTGGCCATTCAATTCCCAAGCCTGCTCTGCTATTCAACTAAATCATGGCTGATCTTCTACCTCAACGCCATTTCTGATGTTCCTAATGTAAGAAATGCAGCCGCTAATGTGCACAAAGCAAGCCTCCACAAACAGAAATGAAATGCATGACCAGATGATATGTTTTAGGTGCAGGATAAATACTCGCCAGATACTGGGGCAAACTTCCCTGCTGTTGGAATAGTACCATGGGCTTTTTATATCCACCTGTGAAGTTACATGGGGTCTCGATTTAGCCTCTCATGCGAAAGATGGCACCTCCAACAGTGCAGCACTCAGTACTGCACTGAAGTGTCAGCCTTAATTTTGTGGTCCATCTCGAGTGGGGTTTGAACTCACAACCTTCTGCCTCAGTTGAGTAGGCTGGTTAATTTAGAGCTTGGGAGAAAGTGAAGCTCAGAAAAGCACTCCCATAGCAGTGTTGTGCAGTGGTGCTTTGTGCTGTCCTTCATTTCTTTTTCCCAATTCAAACAGATTCGGTCACCAGGATGCCATCACAGGACTGGACAGCCTTAGTCGAGAACGTTGCGTCACAGCAGGAGGCAGAGACCGGACGGTCCGTGTTTGGAAGATCGTTGAAGAAGCACAGCTTGTATTTCATGGTCACGAGTGAGTAGTAATATAGCACAAACAATCATGAATGCGTCGTGAGCTTGCATGTGCAGCCTTCATACAGGCAGCACTACACTGTCTCTGTGTTCCTTCAATTCTAGCCTCTTGCGCACCCAGTTTTTAATCACTGCATCATTTGTGGCTCTGCCTTCAGCTGCTTGGACCCTAAGCTCTGGAATCCCCTCCCTAAACCTCTCCGCCTCTCTAGCCTTCTTTCCTCCTTTAAGACACTCCTTAAAACCTATCTCATTGGCCAAGCTTTTCGTCACCAGTCCTTGTGTAGTTTAGTGTCATATGTTGTTTGATAACACTCCTGTGAAGTGCCTTGGAATTGTTTACTACATTAAAGTGCTAAATAAATGCAAGTTGTTGTCATTTAAGTTCATTTCTGTTGAATGGTACTGGAGGATGGCTGCTAACTGAGGAACCATTGCCAGTACAGTCAGAGAAATAGAGAGAGAAAAACAAATGAAACATTGCAGGTTAACGTTTAATGAGGTGTTTCTGAAGTGTGATATTTCTCTTTAATTGGATTGAAAATGTGAAACCTGGCAACTTGATGCAGTTCACACAGGCCAAAAGTTGTATGAAGAAAGGGTGTATGGCACTGCCTGAGAGTCAGTGGACGTTGTACGTGTTCAGTAGCTCTGGCTGAAGTACATTTACCTCAGCATATATTGTGGAGCACAAGCTTTGTCTAGTTATTTTAAATTAGATTCATTTACTGGCTGTAAATCTTCTCCAACATGCATGCTGGGGAGTGGCGCTGAGTGCTGGGCCTGAGTGCAGCTGGATTAAATGGGAGCCAGCAGCAGCCAGATGCTTTTGCTCCTTTCAGAGCACAGAGAATGTAGCTCTTGGTCTAACACCTCACTAACATTACAACACTATATTGTAAAGGAGTGCACTGTGATATGAAGACACATCACTTCTCTTGAGCAAGAGTCAGTCAGTCCACAGAGTTCAGAGTAAAGCCTGGCTCTAGTATAAAATGAAAGCCTGACCCAAGCCCTTTAATTTTTTTTCGCACCTGACCCGACATAAATCTCCTTCATCTGTTCCAGAAGCAGGCTATTCCTGCAGCTGGAGTTGTGGAGAATCATGGGTAAGCCTGATCCTGTGACTTCCCAGAAGCAGTGTCCTGGTCCAGCCTGATCCGAGCCTGAATGCTGGACTCGGAATTTCGATCCCACCCGACCCGAAACTGACACGTTCGGGTTCGGGTCGGGTAGCCAGGCTTTAGTTCAGAGATGTGTGTCTGCAGCAGGATTAATTCTGCAAATTTTTCTTCCAGTGCTAACTTTCTTACTGTGATTAAGTTCAGTTCCATGTTCATTATAATCTTGGTTTCTAGTCCATACTCCCATGGCTCCCATTCTCGCTTTTGCAAGTGGTTGTCTTTCGTTGTTCGTCTCGATGCAGAATGTTCATCAATTTCACACCTGCTGGGTCTCTGAGCACTCTGGTGTAATGTGAAAATTCTCTACTTTGCACCTGTCATTTAAAGATTAACGCTGCATTTACCATCCAGCAGTGACAGCTCCGACTTTGCTGACAGATAAATGTGGCAATTCTGCCACCATATCCCGAGATCTGGTGCCCAACACTAGAGGCCAGTGCTGCACTTTTGTGATTGCCCAGTTATGTGCGAAAGTCCAGCAGCCAGAAAACCCAATTACAAAATTGTGACCTTCAAACAACTGGTTTGTTTCTCCTTTCTGTCCAGTAAATGCAGCAACTTGTGCAGCATTGTCCTGCTGGTACTTAATAGTCTTAAATGCCAGAGCTTCACCTTCATGACCTGTTTTAAAATGGAATGGTTCCTAGAAGTTCTCTTTGTCCTCATCATAGTCTCCATTTCTGTTGATCTGTGGGTGGCTTTATTTGAATGCAAGTGTTTGTGACATTATTTGGAGACACAGCTCGATGCAGTTACTGAGCACTGACTGTCTGAATTAACATCAGTACATACAATCAACCTGGGGATGCTTCAGTATCAACAGTCTATTAATTCAGTCCCACTCTTGAGCTCTGTAACCTTGCCGACTCAATGCTGTCACTCATCATCGTCACTTGGTCAGGGGACTTAAAGAAATAAAACCCCTTTTCTGAAGGTATTGAATTTTCCTGGGTCACCCTCTTGTTCCTTGGCAAGATTCATGAATTAATATTACAGTGCCAGCTGACTGCTTAAGTGTGGAAGTCGTCACAACCAACCCTGCTTCTGCCCTCGTCTGATGTGCTGTTTCCAGCATTGATCACTACATGACAATGAGGAGCAGGAACTCTTGGCCCCCCACCCCCACCCCAACCCCAGTCTAGGGAGGTCACCTTTGGGTGATTCCCAGTGGCTGTGGAGATGCCTCATTTAAACAGTATCACTTCTGTTAGCCTGCAAATGTTGCAGATATCAAAGCTGTAATGGACCTTTAGTACTGACTGGGTTAATCTCCACAGCTGTGTGCCAGTGAAGGAGAGACACTGAAGATGAAGATGCTGGCATTGTGCTGTGAAATCTATTCTCGCTTCTGATCGAGTTGGTTATCATTTTGACTTATCTCTCTCCTGTGCTTCACAGAAAATTTTTTGCAGTTTGCTTTCTGTCACCCTTTCCCCTCCCCCATCTATCTCTGACCCTGCATGTCACTAATTAGATAATCTTTGCATGAAAATGAACTGTACAGACTGAAGTAAGGTGGGTGAGAAGTTTGCCTGATGTGTCCTGTTAATGTGCTTTTGCATTAAGAGGTGCAGATGACACAAGACTCACCTCCATTGGCCACTGTCCATGCTGTAAACACTCCCTGGTTCTCATCCTGATGGTGTTGTTAACCCTTGAAAATGTGAGGCTGTGACTGCAGTTCAGATAAGGTTTTAGTCATGTAAATGTAGAGGGTGGGGAAGGCAGTGATTCCTGACATTAGCTTTCCATTGCCTTTAAGCAGACTCGCTCTCTGTCTGAATGTAATGGGGAGAGCAGCATCCAAACATTACACTCCTGTTAAGGGCTCGAGTACAATTATAAAGCGATGGGGTTGGCAGAATTCTGCTACTGAAGGAGAACAGGGAAGGTAACTTTAAACGGCATCTTGCCAAAAACAGAAATCTTTGTTTAAAAGGGGGGAGTCTAACAGCCAGAGACAAAAATTGTGGTTCAGAGCTTTTAAATGGCTGCATGTGCAGCTGTCATTGCGTTTACTCCTGAGTTCCGATATTGCTGCCAATTGATAGGTTGGGGAACATGGGAATTGCAGGACAAAATAAGAACAAGGTCCATCTTGTTCACTTTCTGCCATCCTGGTAGGTGCATGATACAATTATACTGGAGTTGTTGGCTAATCAATCTCTATCAATTAGTCTACAATAGTCCAGAAATGAGGTGAGGAAAGCATCGGTGATGGAGAACTTTGGGAAATGCAGTTTCAGTTACTGTTTTCTCCCTAACATACTTCACTTAAAATACTTCACGTCTCAAGTTGCTCATATACTGCATCCCAAAATATAATTTTATGGAAGCAAACTATCTAATTTGTATTTGAATCAATACTTCCACCATCTCTCGAAGGAGCCTGTACCTTAGATTTACCACTCACTCACTAAAATGTTTTTGCAGATGAGTTTTGAAGTTACCCTCTTCAAGCATAGGCTGTGTCCTCTGGTTCTACTGTCTGGGACAAGGTGAAGCTGCTGGTCATTGTCACATTATCTAATTCCTTCAAAAATGTTAAAAAGTTATCACCACACTAGCTCTCATCCAGTGAATACGTGCCCAGCCCATGTCCTCATAATCTTTAAAATTATGCAGTGCTTTGATAGAGTAGACACAGAGTGTTCCTAGGAGTAAAATTCTAAGCAATCCATGTAAGATAGTTACCAAGGAATCAAAGGGGAAATTCAGAAGAAACTTCTTCACCCAGAGAGTGGTGAGAAATACCACAGCGAGTAGTTCAGGTGAGTACTATAGATGCATTTAAGGAGAGGCTAGATGAACATATGAGGGAGAAGGGAGTTGAAGGTTATGCTGATAGTTAAATGAGAGGATGGATGGATGCTTGACTGGAGTGTAAACACTGACATGGGCTGGTTGGGCTGAATGGCCTGTTTCTGTGCTGTATATTCTATGTAATAATCCAATTGCTTAATCATTCTGTTTCCTCGAGATCGCTGTAGTATCTTTTTTGTAATGTGGCCACCAAAACTGTACACAGTAGTCCAATATGGTCTGACCAATGATTCATAAAGTGGCAGGATTACCTCACTTTACAGCATAGTACTGATGATTTAAAACATCTCAAATGTTTGATTTGCCCCATCTATTGCCACCAAGCATTGATGCAATAGCTTCAATTTGTTGTCAGTCAAGGATGTGCATAACCAATGGGATGTAGGTCTGTGCAGGGAAAGAGGCTGGAGGAGTGGAATGCAAGTGAGGTCGGTCGTGGAAGTGCATTGCTAACTTTGGGGGTACCGAAGTGTGTTGCAGAGTGTTAGGTAGTTGATATACAGAATAAAGGAGAGCACTGTAGTATAAAGGGCATGTCACTTCTGTGGAGAATCAGTCAATGTAGCAAGTTTCAAATGTACTTGTCATTGCAGTAGAGTTAAACTTTAAAGGTTATTCCAGTATGAACTTTCTAACAGTAATTCTGTTCAGTTCTTGTATTGCTAACTAAGGAGGGGGGTTGGCAGAGGTGTACTGCAGATTACTCAGTAGCTTACGTACACAACAACTTCCATTTAAAGCGATTCTGTACAATATATGCCTTCATATTGTTAATGTGCTTTTGCCAGCAGGAGGGCAGTTTTCCCACTGCTTTATCCTGAAGAAGCTGACAGCATAAAGGAGATGAACTCCATGCCTCCACCAGGGCCCAAACCCTGACTAATTTTTCTGCCTCCCCTCAGTCACGAGAGTGATGGTCAGTAGGAGCAGAAGACAATGCTCCAGTAGCGCCCCATCCGCAATAGCTGACTCGAGGTCACAGGTTTGCAGCTGAGTGCTGATCTCCCAATGTCGATGGAAAAGCCCCAAGAAACTGGCTGCCCTCTCTGATCACTTCCCTTTCTGTGTATCAGCGTGCTAACTGTGCATGTTTGTTTGCTCCCCAGGAGTTCCATTGATTGCATACAACTGATAAATGAGGAATACATGGTTTCCGGAGCCGACGATGGGTGCGTTTGTTGCCTCAAGTGTTGGATTTTTATCCAGCTTTTATTTTTTTTAAAACAAATATTTGAAACAAATCTTTTTGCCTGCATTGAGGGCTATTAAATTTTATATCTGTTGACCTTGCTGTGTTCCAGCTCCTTGGCCCTTTGGACAGTTACTAAGAAGAAGCCTCTGGTGACTGTCAGGACAGCTCATGGTATCCATGGAGACCCAGGGATACAGCAGCCAAATTGGATTACCTCTGTGGCAGCGTTGCTGAACAGTGATTTGGTAGCCTCAGGTGCTTCAAGCTGTGAGATACAGTTTAATGTTCCTTATGTCTGTTAGTTTTCATCTACTAGAAGTGGCTAAACCCGTGTTCTGCAGATATTTCAGCGACCCAGGTTGCTTTATTCAGAATATAGAGAATTCCCCATTCCAGGGTTGCTGACATCAGACTTCAGTGCTTCGGCAGCAAAGCAGTGACCATTCCAGGAATGTAACATTTTCCTGATCTCTGACTTCACTTGTCTTAAATATGCACCTGTAGGTCAGTTTTGGTCCCACTGACCAGGAGCCAATGAGTAATAAAAGGTTGGATATCTGGAATGCACAGCACTCATTCAGCACCAGAAAGAGACTGGGCAAGTTAATGTTTTGACGGGGTCCTTCAGTTCTTACCTATAGTCTCATTGACATTACCCTGTCTTTGTCTTTCCGACGCTGACTCAGCTTGCTGTGCATTACCACTATTTTTCATATTTTCAGTGTACTTAAGTGAAGTGTGCACGATAGCGGATAGCTGCAAATCTCACAGCTACAACACAACTGAGAATGTGGTGTTATATGATAGACAGCAAGCTGCTGAGTGTGATTTCCACATCTTTGTTGTAATTAACAGGCCTATTAATATTTCTATGATTTTAGGTTCACATGATTCCAAAATCAGACTCTGGAAGTGTGGAGAAGGCTTTAAGAGATTGGAGCTGCTGTTTGACATTCCCATGGTAAGAGAGACTGTAAAGGATTTTGTGTGTCTGATGGGTTACTATTCTGACTAACTGGATGAATTGCAATGCAGTTTCTGGATAACCTATCACCATACCAGAGTTAACAGTTTAAGCCCAGGGATCCATAAGCCAAGAGCATTCCTTTTCCCCTCTAGTTTGTGTGTCCCTCTCCTGAAGTGCTAGGGTAGGTTCCACAATGGTTCGAGTCTTTGTGTCACCAGACTTTCGATGAATGTTACGACCAGGTGAGAAAGGTGTCTAGGGGTCTTTTACTGTCTTCACCTGGTCTTATTGTAACAGGGTTTAATTTTAAACACACTGTGTTTTGGGCTCCCCCTTGCTGAATCCTTGTTCACCACTTTCCAATTATAAGGCAAAGAAATTAGCATAAACAAGCTTTCTTCGGTTTAAAGAAAAAAAGTGAAATTTTATTAAATCTTAAACTTAAACTGTAATTCAGTTAACACCTACGGATATGGGACGCGCCCACGCTAGCATGCACACGTGATACACACATGCAAATAGGGACAGAAAAGAGCATAGAAAAATAAGGTATAGGTTTGAGGCAGTCTCTGAAGGGGGTTTCTTGTTGTTTGTGTTTCCAGCTCGCCGTAGAGTCTTTGTTTGTAGACAGCTCTTATTTTCGTTGGGGCCCAGTATTCTTCTTAAACCTTGTTCACGTAGGAGACTTTTCTCTCTTTGAGATCACGTATCTTCAATGGGTCTTCTGTTCCGTGAGAAAGAGATGGGAGCAGACAAGAGAGAGGTGTTCTCAGTCCAGGAGCAAGCAGCTTTCTGAGTTTCTTTCAGCAAGTTCAAATTCAAACAGCTAGTTAATCATGTGACTAAACTGGTCTGACCACTTCTGTGTATTGGGGAAGCAAGGACTGTGTCCCTTGTTCCAACACTGTGCCAGCATGCAAATGTCTTTCCAGTCAGGGGCTTGGCAATTCCTTGTGATAGGTCCTCTTTTCTTCCCAGCCACAGTTCTAAGTTTTAGTGTTTATGTGGTGAAGTAATGTGTGCCTCAGTCTTGGCAGGTGGGGGCCTGCATGACAATGAGGGATGATCGGGTAGTTGACACTCTTCCTATCCTCACTTGTATCTGTGCACTTACTCTTTCAGGCTTGAGATAATAGTGACTGAGAGCAATGAACTTTGGCTGGTCTCCTTTCTGCCTCCTTTCTTAAATTGAGGGATGGGGCAGTGGTTAAGGCCGGTTTGTGGTGCCCCTACTGCCGCCCTGTCTGAGATCAGCAATTTCAGTGCTGACCAGGGATCTTACTTGGGCACTTCCTGGTCTGAATCATGCAATACCACGCCATGGATGCCATTGGGAATGGTTTCCTCTGTTAGGGGTGGAAATTTGAAGAATTAAAAAAAAAAATTAAAAACATCACTTTTTTATAATTGCACATATTTTGTGTGGGGAATGGTAGTCTGGACAGGAAGTGCTCCTGGACACTCCTTCCATTCTACGACTGCGTTCTCATGACTTGTTTCACTTGCACTATTTCAAGATGGATTTGAATCCATTTGGAAACAGGTGCTGATTACATTCACACTGCTGATTCCCCAATGGAACGCTGCTCAAACACAGTTGATGCAGTTGCTGCCGGAAGAGCCCCTACTGGCAATTAACCTTAAAATAACGCCGGTTTAGATAATTAGTTCAGTTAATTAATGCAGCAGTTAGAGTCCAAATTTGCTACTGCATTATGATTTCTCAGCCTTGAACTGGGCTAGTCTGGCTCAGCTGCCCTCATTATACATCAACTGTGCTTCTAGGTCACTGAGTTGCTGTCAGCTCTTGCAATTAAATCCTCCTCCAACAAGATCTGGAAATGTGGCTGTGTAAGGCCACTTACACACAGTGCTTCCTTCATAAACATACAAAATAGACTTAGCAGCTCATCCCGATATGTGCAGACATCAACCAACCCTCTCTTCCTTCCCCTAGTTGACTGTAATTTCTGGTTATTTGCTGAAGATTAATTAGTGATTGATTATGGTGGAAATACATACCATAAGTGTGGGAGTGGAGTGTGGAGCAGTACCCCTAGGTGAGGCCGCTGGAAAGGAAGGGGAGAAGTAACCCCTCTGCAATGGTGGTAAGGTCGGTGCTGAAGGAGAAGTTGTCTCCAAATATCACCTTTGTCAAGATGGTCCCCAACAATTCTATGGGATGGATGTGTTTGTCCCCTGATTTTGTTTTCCTTCTCCTTCCCCCGCCCTCCCACTCTTGTTTTTCGGTCTTCCTAGGGCAAACACCTCACCTGCCATGACCCATGGGGTGAGATGACAACCTGCTGCTAAAGCTGGCAAACAGTTCCAAACAACCCCTTTACAAACCTGCAAGTCCACACAAGACTACCCAACAAATATACATAAATGCACACGGGATGGAGTTGTCTGGGTTTCAAGGGATTGCCGGGTTGGAAGTCCCAGAGATTAACATGAGGACAGAAATAGGAGCAGAATTAGATCATACAGCCCTTCGAACCTGCTTCATCAGTCAGTACAATCATGACTGATCTGCCTCAACTCCTCTTTCCCACCCAATCCCCATATACCAAGCAAGGAAAGTGTTCCAATTGTGGCTAACAAAAGAAATCAAGGATTGTATTAGATTGAAGAGGCATATAAAGCTGCCAAAAAAAAGTTAAGCCTGAGGATTGGGAGCATTTTAGAATTCTGCAAAGGAGGACCAAGAAAAAGATTAAGAAAGGGAAAATGGAATTTGAGAGTAAACGAGCGGGAAACATAAAAATGGATTGTAAAAGGTATGCAAAAAGGAAAAGATTAGCGAGAATAAATGTGGGTCTATTACAAGCAGAGTCAGGAGAATTTATAATGGGGAATAAGGAAATGGGCAGAGCAACTAAACATACTTTGTGTCTGTCTTCACAGAGGAAAATACTAAAAACCTCCCAGAGGTAATGGAGAATCAAGGGACCTGTGTAAATGAGGAACTGCAAGATCTTAATATTAGTAAAAACAAAAATAGTACAAGAGAAATTAATGGGACTTAAAAGTAGAAATATCCCCTGGACCTGATGACTACATCCCAGAGTGTTAAAAGAGGTGGCTGCAGAGATAGTAGATGCATTGGTGATCATCTTTCAAAATTCTGTAGACTCTGGAATGGTTCCTGCAGATTGAAAGGTGGCAATTGTAACCCCACTATTTAGGAAGGGAGGGAGAGAGAAAATGGGGAACTACAGACCTGTTAGTCTAACATCAGTCATAGGGAAAATGCTAGAATCAATAATAAAGGATAATACAGGACACTTAGAAAATAATGGTAGGATTGGGCAGAGTCAACATGAATTTATTAAAGGGCAATCATGTTTAACAAACCTGTTGGAGTTTTTTAAGGATGTAACTAGCAGATAAATAATTGGGAACCGGTGGATATGTTATATTTAGATTTTCAGAAAGCTTTTGATAGACACAAGAGGTTAGTGAACAAAATTGGAGCACATGGGATTGGGGGGAATATACTGGCATGGATTGAGAACTGGTTAACGGACAGAAAACAGTAGGAATAAATGGGTCATTTTCGGATTGGCAGGCTGTGACTAGTGGGGTACCATAAGGATCAGGCTTGGGCTCCAGCTATTTACAATCTATGTCAATGATTTGGATGTAGGGATTAAATGTAATATTTCCAAGTTTGCAGATGACCCAAAACTAGGTTGAAGTGTGAGGAGAGAAAGATGCAAAGGCTCTTCAAGGGGATTTGGTGATGCTAAGTGAGTGGGCAAACATTTGACAGATGGAATGCAATGTAGAGAAATGTGAGGTTATTCACTTTGGTAGGAAAACAGAAACAATATTTCTTAAATGGTAAGAGGCTGGGAAGTGTTGAACTTCAAAGGGACTTGGGTGTCCTTGTTCATGAGTCACTGAAAGCTAAAATGCAGGTACAGCAAGCAGTTAAGAAGGCAAATGGTATGTTGGCCTTTATTACAGGAGGATTTGAGTATAGGAGTAAAGATGTCTTACTGCAATTATATAGAGCCTTGGTGAGAGTGCACCTGGAATATTGTGTGCAGTTTTGGTCTCCTCACCTAAGGAAAGATATACTTGCCATAGAAGGAGTGCAACAAAGATTCACCAAACTAATTCCTGGGATGGAGGGTTTGTCCTATGAGGAAAGATTTAAACAGACTGGGTCTTTATGCTCTGGAGTTTAAAACAATGTGAGGTGATCTCATTCAAACATACAAAATTCTTACAGGGCTCGACAGGGTAGATACAGGAAGCATGTTTCTTCTGGCTGGGGAGTCTAGAACCAGGGGACAGAGTCTCAGAATAAGGGACAGGCCATTTAAGACTGAGATGAGGAATTTCTTCACTCGGTGTGTGCTTAATCTTTGGAATGTTCTGCCCCAGAGGGCTGTGGAGGCTCAGTCACTAAGTATGTTCAAGACTGAGAGTAATAGATTTCTCTCATCAAGGGTTATGGGGATAGTGCAGGAAAATGGTGTTAAAATAGATCAGCCGTGATCTCATTGAATGACAGTCGGCTCGAAGGGCTGCCTGGCCTACTCCTCCTATTTCTTATGTTCAGAGACCAAAAATCAACCTTGAATATAGTCAACGATGGAGCATCCACAACTCTCCTGAGGTAGAGAATTCCAAAGATTAAGAACCCTTAAGTGAAGAAATTTCTCCTTATCTCAATCCTAAATGATTGACCCCTTATCCTGAGACTACCTCCATGTTCTAGGTTTCCCAGCCGGGGGAACAACCTCTGTGTCTACCCCTTCAGAATTTTGTATGCTTCAATGAGATCACCCCTTATTCTTCTAAACTCCAGAGAGTATAGGTCCACTCGTATCCCAGGAACCAATCTAGTTAACCTTTGCTCTACTACCTCCAAAGCAAGTATATGCTGCTTTATGACTCAGCAATGACTACCTTTGGCAAACGTGAGAAGGAGAATGCAGATCGGTTTCAATCTCATTTTGAAGAGCTAGAACCTGTCCGAGCCGCTAAGCGCATTGCACTGTTGAACTACAAGAAAGCCCCCAGCGAGTTAACATCCATAGCACTTAAAGTAGCCAGAAGCACTGCACAAAGAACAGCCAGACGCTGTGCAAATGACTGCTGGCAACACCTATGCAGTTGTATTCAGCTGGCCTCCGACACTGGAAACATCAGAGGAATGTATGATGGCATCAAGAGAGCTTTTGGGCCAACCATCAAGAAGATGGTTGAAATCAGGGGACACGATCACTGACTAACGCAAGCAAATGGACTGCTGGGTGGAACACTACCTAGAACTGTCTTCTCTTTGGCCTCCTTATCTCGAGAGACAATGGATAAGCGCCTGGAGGTGGACTCCAGGGAAAATGTTGTCACTGATTCAGCCCTCAATGCAGCCCAGTCTCTGCCAGTCATGGATGAGCTGAACGTACAGCCAACAAAATCGTGACTCAGTGATGCCATTGATTCTCTAGCCAGTGGAAAAGCCCCTGGAAAAGACGGCATTACCCCTGAAATAATCAACAGTGCCAAGCCTGCTATACTCTCAGCACTCCATGAACTGCTTTTCCTGTGCTGGGATGAGGGAGCAGTACCACAGGACATGTGCGATGCCAACATCATCACCCTCTATAAGAACCAGGGTGACTGTGGTGACTGCAACAACTACCGTGGAATCTCCCTGCTCAGCATAGTGGGGAAATGCTTCACTAGAGTCGTTTTAAACAGACTCCAGAAGCTGGCTGAGCGTGTCTACCCTGAGGCACAGTGCGGCTTTCGAACAGAGAGATCCACAATTGACATGCTGTTCTCCCTTCGCCAGCTATAGGAGAAATGCCGCGAACAACAGATGCCCCTCTGCTTTGCTTTCCTAGATCTCAGCAAAGCTTTTGACCTCGTCAGCAGATGTGGTCTCTTCAGACTACTAGAAAAGATCAGATGTCCACCAAAGTTACTAAGTATCATCACCTCATTCCTTGACAATATGAAAGGCACAATTCAGCCTCATCAGACCCCTTTCCTATCCTGAGTGGCGTGAAACAGGGCTGTGTTCTCGTACCTACATTGTTTGGGATCATCATCTCACTGCTGCTCTCACATGCGTTCAGGTCTTCAGAAGAAGGAATTTTCCTCCACACAAAATCAGGAGGCAGGACATTCAACCTTGCCCGTCTAAGAGCGAAGACCAAAGTATGGAAGGTCCTCATCAGGGAACTCCTCTTTGCTGACGATGCTGCATTAACATCTCACACTGAAGAGTGTCTGCAGAGACTCATCGACAGGATTGTGGCTGCCTGCAGGAAATTTGGCCTAACCATCAGCCTCAGGAAAACTAACATCATGGGACAGGACGTCAGAAATGCTCCATCCATCAATATCGGCGACCACGCTCTGGAAGTGGTTCAAGAGTTCACCTACCTAGGCTCAACTATCAGCAGTAACCTGTCTCTCAATGCAGAAATCAGCAAGCGCACGGAAAAGGCGTCCGCTGCTATGTCCAGACTGGCCAAGAGGGTGTGGGAAAATGGCGCACTGACACGGAACACAAAAGTCCGAGTGTGTCAAGCCTGTGTTCTCAGTACCTTGCTTTACGGCAGCGAGGCCTAGACAACATATTTCAGCCAAGAGCGATGTCTCAACTCATTCTATCTTCGCTGCCTCCGGAGAATCCTTGGCATCAGGTGGCAGGACCGTATCTCCAACGCAGAAGACCTCTAGGCGGCCAACATCCCCAGCATATACACCCTACTGTGCCAGCAGCGCTTGGGATGGCTTGGCCATGTGAGCCGCATGGAAGATGGCAGGATCCCCAAGGACGCATTCTACAGCGAGCTCGTCACTGGTATCAGACCCACTGGCCGTCCATGTCTCCACTTTAAAGACGTCTGCAAGCGCGACATGAAGTCCTGTGACATTGATCACAAGCCGTGGGAGTCAGTTGCCAGTGATCGCCAGAGCTGGCGGACAGCCATAAAGGTGGGGCTAAAGAGGCACAGTGGTTAGCACCGCAGCCTCACAGCTCCAGCGATCCGGGTTCGGTTCTGGGTACTGCCTGTGCGGAGTTTGCAAGTTCTTCCTGTGACTGCATGGGTTTCTGCTGGGTGCTCCGGTTTCCTCCCACAGCCAAAGACTTGCAGGTTGATGGGTAAATTGGCCATTGTAAATTGCCCCTAGTGTAGGTAGGTGGTAGGAGAATGGTGGGGATGTGGTAGGGAATATGGGATTAATGTAGGCTTAGTATAAATGGGTGGTTGTTGGTCGACACGGACTCGGTGGGCCGAAGGGCCTGTTTCAGTGCTGTATCTCTGATTCTATGACTCTGTGTCCCGCAGGCCTGTCCTCGGGCCTGGCTTGATCCTCAGTCTCGTCTCGCTGTCCCGCAGGTCCATTCGGGCTTTGCTTTATCCTCTGTCTCTTTCGCTGTCCCGCAGGTCTGCTCTCGGGCCTTGTTTTATCCTCGGTCTCTTCTCTCGCTCTCCCACAAGTCCGTTCTTGGGCCTTGTTTTATCCTTGGTCTCTTCTCTCGATGTCCCCCAGGTCCGCTTTCGGGCCTTGTTTTATCCTCGGTCTCTTGCTCTCCCGCAGGTCCGCTCTCGGACCTTGTTTTATCCTCGGTCTCTTCTCTAGCTGTCCCCCAGGTCCGCTTTCGGGCCTTGTTTTATCCTCTGCCTTTTCTCTTGCTCTCCCCCAGGTCCACTCTCGTGCCTTGCTTTATCTCTCTCTGTCCTCCCGCTCTCACACAGGTCTGCTCTGTATGTGTATTCCAGCAGTTTGCTGTCACATGCTTGTGCTCTGGGGGTTGTGCTGTGACGTTACCAATGTTTTGGATAGTTTAAGGTCTGAGTACCTTAAAATGAAGAGATCCCCTTTAGGAAGGGAGTTGTTGAAGGTAACTCCATAGGTATTGCACAGCCCAGTGTCGGACTGAGCCTTAAATACCAGAACCGTGCCAAGTTCCGTCAATGGTCTGTGCTGAGGGAAACTTTGGCTCTTTTTTTTCTCCCACTCTGCTCTTTCCCTCCACATATAAAGTCCAGACACACTGCAGCACCTTTATTTCTGCCCCAGCAGTGAGCAGCTAATTCAGCACACAACTGTTGCAGCAAATTCACAACCTTATATAAGGATGGCATGGCACTGTCCGTGGGGATATCAAGACCTGTGAATGAACTGTTAATTTCCATGCAACGCTGAAAACTAATTACCGCTGTCTATCTGCCTCTTTCATAGGTCGGCTTTGTGAACTGTTTGAAATTTTCCAGTTCGGGTGACTTTTTGGTAGCTGGTGTGGGGCAGGAGCACAGGTAAGGGGCTGGGCCACAACCTGTATCTCTATCGCAGCCAATTGGAATTTTCGCAGGAGATTCTCCGGTGGGAAATTGCTGGAACTTCCTCTGAAAGGCGTGAATGGCTAAAAACTGTTTTGTGTATAGCATTTCTCCAAGGTTTTGTCAATCTCCCACTGACGTTGCAGAAGGAGTTACTCTGTTCCTGTGGGAATTCGGGGCTGGCAAGTTTTAGATATGGTCTAACCCATTTCCTGTATTGTTTATGATTACTTGGATGATATGCTCCTTTATAAGAACGGGAGTGTTACACCTTACAGCACAAATGTAATTTTCTGTTCATGTGGACGGTGTAATTTAAAGCCACAGAGCCTAACTGTGAAACACTTGCTACTTTTCCATTAGTGGTTTCCCTACCTGTTTGGCTATGATTTTGTTTATGATGTTTGACCTTTTAAACATTTCCAAACAGACTACCTATTGATAAACATATATCCAAAGGGAAAAAGGTGTAAGATCAACTGTTAACAAAATGTTATGGCAGGTGATGAGCACAAGGGAGGGTGTGTGGAAAAGCCATACATGAGATGGTCTGTGTGCTGAATGGACCCACACAAAGGTGAAGCAGGTTCAGTGATCATTAACTGAAAGCCTGTGGTCAGCATGAAGCTGTTATCAACAAAATAATGTGACCTTGAAGTGTGCCACTCCTTCAACAGGTCTGATGGACAGTGGTATTGGGGGCTCCTCTCTTTTCCTCAACTCCCCCAGCTTTTTCTGACCCAAGCATTATTTGTTGGAGGGTGGTGCACCAGAGCACACCTTCTGGTGGATGGAGTGAGCATTGGTGGGCTTGCAGTTTTCCTAACCATGAACCAAACCCAGTACTACAGCTGCAGTGTGCATGTAATCACTCAAGCCCACATGTGTAGGGGTGCTAACATTGACTGCAGTGCCATCGAATGAGGGAGGAATCTGACAGGGTTCCTTCCGTTGATCTTTATCCAATGTGCTTGGCAGACATCAGGCACGGCTGTGATGCTCCACTGTTGAATGCCTTCCACAGCCTTGGCCGTGTTTATGAAATGATCATTTAGGTGAGATGGTGGAGGGCAGCTGCTGTCCTCAGTGGAACACAAGTAAGCCATTCGTCCCTCAATCCTTGTTCTATCATTTGATTAGATCAGGGCTGATCTGTACCTCAGCTCTTCACTATCTCATGATGCCCTTTATCTGATAACTGTATGCCAGCAACAAACAATACCTGCACAAGGAAATGGGAGAAAATCGACCTTCATTAAAAAAAAACACACAGGGAGAAAAGATTGTCAGCAGACTGAGGGGTTTTAAATTGCTAATCACTTCATGCAACTTTGTCCTGTTGTCCAGTAATACAGGGTGACTTGTTCTCAGCAGAGTGTCACTTGTGTAACCATCCAACATTGACCTCTGAATATACTTTAATTACTCTTGGTGGCTATTTCTTTTATTGATGAGATGGTAGCAGATTCTGTTCAGAAGCTGACATAATTGTCTGGCTCCTCAGCTGCTGCCTCTGAGCTTTTATTACTGGGTGGTGTTGTTTAGAGTCTTTGCTTTTGATCTTTTCTGAGTGGTTATTCTATCCTGGCAATGCAATTTTATTTTCTGGCTTGAATGTGATTACTTGCAATCACCATTACCAGGATATGTTGAGACCTGTGCCTTGGGTGTTTTTCTGTGTTAAAGGAGCTATATAGATGCAAGTTGTTATCATGTTCATTAAAATAAGTAATGGATTCACTTGGCTGTCTAATATCTTAGTTGGTGAAGGAAAAAAGAAAGAACTTGCTTTTCTATAGCACCTTTCACAACCTCAGATGGTCCCAAAGTGCTTGACAGCAGAACAATACTTTTTCTCTTTTGAAACGTAGTTACTGATGTAATGTGGGAAACGTGGCAGCCAATTTGATCTTGGGTTCAATCCCAGTCTGTTCTAAATTAGCCCATCTTGGACTGATTGGCAGGGTCTTTAAAATTGTTGTCCCAGGAGCACTGGTGACAATCAGCCAGTGTTCCTATCTGGTGATCTGCAGGCAAATCATTGTGTGTGGGCACTCCCGGTGGGGATAGGATTGGCTCCCAAGGCCAACACATCTGCTGTTACTAGCATTGCAGGCTCATGTGTGAACAGTGAGTCACTTGGTAAGGGATCAGAGGGCTAACAGTGACTATAGAACTATACCATCACAAGAGTACAATTGAGATATGCTTTAGTTTAAATTTAGTGCTCAGGTGAAGCTGAGAACTCCCTGGGTGCTTTGCTTTCATGTTTTTTGTCTGTATCTGAACTGCTGTTAAATTCTATACCTGCTGAACATGTCAGCAGTTCAGTTGAATAAAACTTTGACTTTTCTTTGCAGGTTAGGCCGCTGGTGGAGACTAAAAGAAGCTAAGAATGGAATCTGTATTATCCCACTGAAAAAGATGGAGACAAAAACGCAATCTGGAGAATGCAAATAGCTCTGGTGTGATCAACCGGTGCTTGTACAGGATCTTCCCCATCCCACCTCTGACTTTGAGTGCCTATATTTTGTAAATAAAATTGTGGTGAAATCTCTCCACCTGCCATGATGTGCACACCGCTATACTCAGTCCTTTTCCAGAACAGCTGCTTTTCCCTCTTGCCTCCGATCTCACATGGAATTGGGAGTCAATTAGCAACCCAGAAAGTAGGATACACCATGAGCAGTTTGGTCCTCCAGGAGAGAGAACTATTCTTTCTGGATTCTGCATAACCAGCATCTTGAGGATGGCTTCTTTTACACAAAGCCACTTATAAATGGGATAAACTCGGTTCAATATGCAAGTCAGTTTAAAAAAAAACACTGGGAACAAGACTATTCTGTTAAGTGCAGAGTTTGGCTTTGATCAACATGGTGAGCTCCATTTTTGGTGTGGAGAGGTGTGGCGCAGCCGATTGAAAGCAGGTGCATTTGTAGTAAGTCTTATATAGTGTATTGGTGAGGCAGTGCTCTTTAATATGTGATGTGTCCTCGAGTGATGCTCTGAATTCATAAACTTGAATTGCTCATCATTGTCCTAAATACGCCCAATGTTAATTCTGTCTCACTGGAGAATCTGCCACTCTTCATTGTAGGGTTGGAGTTCATAGTGCCAAAAGAAGCAGAGATCTGTAATCAAATGCTGCACCCTACTTTTGCACAGTTAAAATGCTTCCAGACACAGCCTACATTTAGGGACACGATCTATAATTGGACAGCTGGGTGGGTTACAGAACTGAAGTAGATATAGTGTCACCCATCACAGTTCACACAAAAGTATGTGCTAGGGGAACAAAAAGATGGTGTTATCGCAGCATGCATTCTGATCCAGAGTGACATTGCCCCCCCTTTTGTGCTAATGATTTGTGAGATATATTAGACTATGGTCAAAACTCTCATTCCCCCAATTCCTGTAACTTTCCATTTATCAGTCCAATGAGTGTTGGCCAGCTCTTGCTGCATGCAGGGACGGACTGCTTCGCTATTTGAGGAGTTGTAAATGGAACTAAACGCTGCAATCATCAGCCAGCAACTCCACTTCTGCCCTTATGGTGGGGGGAAAGTCATTGATGAAGCAGCTGACGATGGTTGGGCCTAGGAGATTACCCTAAGGAACTTTCTTGACTGTCATTTCTGCTCTATAAGTCTTGGTGCCATACTAGGGAATGTATTTGCCAACATGTTCCTCAGGCGAAGCATCCTCCTCATTGCTGCTCTATGATCGGAGTTCCTGTGCATGTCCACACCTCTTCGAGGGAAGGATCGTGAACTCCGGTGGTGTAATTTTGAGCTCTCCACAGTTACTGTTTCATTGACCTGCTCTGTACTGCAGGTGTCATGCTTTGTAGGAAATGGACCGTTGACTGTTTCAAGGATTCGCTCATCCACCATTTGATGACATTTCCTCCATTAAGGGTCCCACTCTGCCAGAGACTCATCTGCTCGAAGCTGCTGACTCGTTCTGGAGATTGCACAGTTACTTAACTGTCCCTCCTGGCACTGATAATCCAGTCACAGGTAATCCTGTTTACTGTCATTAAGGTTTTAACACCTGACTGACACCATGGGAGAAGCTGAGCTTCATGTATTTCAGTGGTTTTGTCATCTGTGTAGGTTGTCGCTGATCATAAATGTCAATCTTACCATATTATCAATGTCGACAGCTTGTCAGTATCATTGTACAATACATGTAGGAAATAATTTTCATCTTCTGATATGAAGCTGAAGGAAGCGAAGCCTGAGGAATGGTATCTGTTATTTTTCTCAAGGCTTTAGCATCAGCTGAGAAAACAATTTCCAGGCAGAGTTGGAAAAAGTATTGCTGATTTTAAGTGTATAAAGCTCATAGAGTCATAGTTATACAGCACAGAAACAGGCCCTTCAGCCTACCGTGTCCATGCCGGCCATCAAGCATCTATTTATTCTAATCCCATTTCCCAGCACTTGGCCCGTAGTCTTGTATGCTTATGGCGTTCCAAGCGCTTATCTAAATACTTCTTAAATGTTGTGAGGGTTCCTGCCTCTACCACCCCCTCAGGCAGTGTGTTCCAGATTCCAACCACCCACTGGGTGAAAAAAAAATTCCTCCAATCCCCTCTAAACCTCCTGCCCCTTACCTTAAATCTATGCCCCTTGGTTATTGCCACCCCCACTACGGGAAAAAGTTTCTTCATATCTATGCCCCTCATAATTTTGTATGGTACCCCCCCCACCCCCGTCAGCCTCTCTGCTCTAAGGAAAACAACCCTAGCCTATCCAATCGCACCATAGCTGAGATGCTCCAGCCCAGGCAAGATCCTGGTGAATCTCCTCTGTACCCTCTCCCGTGCAATCACATCTTTCCTATAGTGTGGCAACCAGAACTACACAGTACTCCAGCTGTGGCCTAACTAGAGTTCTGTACAGCTCCATCATAACCTCCCTGCTCTTATATTCTCTGCCTCGGCTAATAAAGGCAAGTATCCCATATGCCTGCCTAACCACCTTATCTACCTGCGTCGCTACTGCCTTCAGTGATCTATGGACAAGTACACCAAGGTCCCTCTGACCCTTTGTACTTCCTAGGGTCCTACCATCCATTGTATATTCCCTTACCTTGTTCGTCATCGCAAAATACATCACCTCACACATCTCAGGATTAAATTCCATTTGCCAATGCTCTGCCCATCTTACCAGCCCATCTATATCGTCCTGTAATCTAAGGCTTTCCTCCTCACTATTTACAACACCACCAATTTTCATGTCATCTGCAAACTTACTGATCATACCCCCTATATTTACATCTAAATCATTAATGTACACTACAAAAAGCAAGGGTCCCAGCACCGATCCCTATGGTACACCACTGGTCACAGGCTACCAATCGCAAAAGCAACCCTCAGCCATCACCCTCTGCCTCCTGCCACTAAGCCAACTTTGGATCCAAATTGCCCTGGATCACATGGGCTCTTACCTTCTTGACCGATCTCCCATGCGGGAGCTTATCAAAAGCCTTACTGAAGTCCACGTAGACTACATCAACTGCTTTACCCTCATCTACACATATAGTCACCTCCTTGAAAAATGTAATCAATGCTGCCTGAGGATGCTGCTGTTAACTGTAGTAACTCACTTCCAGCCATCTTTTTCAATGTCAGAAATATCCTAGCTCTGAATTAGCTGTTTGTAGTCTACCCTATGCGCACATACACAACAGGAGAGTCATATCTGTGACACATGATCATAATGGAGGTGCCATGCAAGTACAGCAAATGAGTGTCCTGCCTCACATTTTCCCCCTCACAGAACAAGATACTTCTGAGTTTTAAAAAAAAAGAATATAGTGGAACTCTGAAATTTAGTCAAAGCAAAGCACAGCTACAAAAATGCATCGTCCTTCAATCAAGCAAGTCCTCAATTTCAAGAGCATTGCTTATAGGTGTGTCATCAGCATAAATCAACAGACATCAATTCCTGCAGTTTGCGTTTCATCGGCAGCATGTATTGCTTGAAGTATTTAGCAGCATCACTACACCAAGCATGCTAATGTTCCTTCATGTCAAGAAGTGCATGTCTGTCTTCCTCTGTTGAATGAGGCTGCAGGAGTGTTCCAGCTGGAGGATGTAGTGTTTATATCAATGACCCATAAGATTCTGTGTAAGGCTTGTACCTACACCTTCACGTGACATTTAGAGTCATAGAGTCGTACAGCATAGAAACAGGCCCTTCGGCCCACCGCATCCATGCCGACCAAAATGCCTATCTATACTAATCCCACCTGCCTGCATTAATTCCATATCCCTCAATGCCTTGCCCATTCAAGTACCTGTCCAGATGCCTCTTAAATGTTGCTACTGTTCCTGCCTCCACCACCTCCTCTGGCAGCTCATTCCAGATACCCACTATTCTTTGTGTGAAAAATTTACCCCTTTGATCCCCTTTAAACCTCCTCCCTCTCACCTTAAATCTATGCCCTCTAGTTTTAGTCATCTCTACTATGGGAAACAAACTCTGGCTATCTACCCTATCTATGCCTCATAATTTTATATACCTCTATCATGTCCCCTCTCAGCCTCCTTCACTCCAGGGAAAACAGACCCAGCCTATCCAATCTCTCTTTATAACTCAAGCCCTCCAAACCAGGCAACATCCTTGTGAATCTTTTCTGCACCCTCTCGAGCTTAATCACATCTTTCCTGTAGTGCGGTGACCAGAACTGCACACAGTACTCCAAATGCGGCCTAACCAACGTTATGTACAACTGTAACATGACATTCCAACTCTTGTACTCAATGCCTCAGCCGATGAAGGCAAGCATGCCATACGCCTTCACCACCCTGTCTACCTGTGGTGCCACTTTCAGGGAACAATGTACTTGCACCCCAAGGTCTCTGCTCAACAACACTCCCCAGGGCCCTGCCATTCACTGTATATGTCCTGCCCTGGTTTACCTTCCCAAAATGCATCACTTCACACTTGTCTGCATTACATTCCATTTGCCACTCACTTGCCCACTTTCGCAGTTGATCTATATCTTTTTTTTACAACCTTCTTCACTGTCCACTATACCACCAATTTTGGTGTCATTTGCAAACTTACTAATCATGCCCCTTACATTCACATCCAAGTCATTAATTATATATGACAAACAACAGAGGGCCCAGCACCGATCTCTGCGGCACACCACTGGTCACTGGCCTCCAATCTGAAAAACAACCTTCCACTACCACCCTCTGCCTCCTATCACCAAGCCAATTTTGTATCCAATTTGCTAGCTCACCCTGGATCCCATATGTTCAAACCTTCTGGACCAGCCTACCATGCGGGACCTTGTCAAAGGCCTTGCTAAAGTACATGTGGACAACGTCCATCGCTCTGCCCGCGTCAATCCTCTTGGTCACCTCCTCGAAAAACTCAATCAAATTCGTGAGACATGATTTCCCACGCACAAAGCCATGCTGACTATCCCTATTTGGGGGCTTGTGCTGAAATTGGGACAGCTGTCCCACAGATCTGTCAAGGTAAAGCCTGAAATAGTCATACAATAATATCTTTCAGCCAATATCCCAGACTCCTCCATCGCCATCTTGTCTCACTGGCAGGACAAACCCACCAGAGGTGGTGGCACAGTGGTGTACAGTTATGATAAGTGATCCTGTGACCCTCAACATTAATTCATGTACCTGTGAGGTCTCTCAGCATAGGCAAGGAAACTGCCTGCTGATTAACACCTACCCTCCCTGACTCTGTTGCACTGCATTTTGTAATCATAGAATAGTTACAGCACAAAAGGAGGCCATTTGACTTGTCGAGTCTGTGCTGACCTTCTGCAAGAGCAACTTACTTAGTCCTGCACCCATTTTTTCTTCCGTAATCATGCATTTTTATTTCCTTCAGGTGCTTATCCAATTCCCTGATTGAATCTGCCTCCACCATCCTCTCCGGCAGTGCATTCCAAATCCTAACTACTCGCTACATAAAAAGCATTTTTCCTCCTGTCAGTTTTGGTTCATTTGCCAATCACCTTAAATCTGTGTCCTTTGTTTCTTGATCGTTCTGCAGTGGGACCAGTTTCTCTTTATCTGCTCTAGACTCCTCTATCAAATCTCCTCAATTTTCTCTTCAGAGAACAACCCCAGCTTCTCTAATCTATCCACACAACTGAAGTCCCTCATCCCTGGAACCATTCTCATAAATATTTTCTGCACAGTCTCTAAAGCCTTCATATCTGTCCTAAAGTCCTCGGCCTGAAATTGGACATAATACTCCAGTTGGGGCCAAATCAGTGTTTCGTAAAGGTTCGTCATAACTTCCTTGTGTTTGTGCTTGGTGCCTCTATATTTAAAGATCAAGATCCTGTATGCCTTTTTAACCACTTTCTCAACCTGACCTGCCACTTGCAACGATGTGTGCGCATATACCCATAGGTAGCTGATCCTGCACCCCCTTTAGAATTGTACCCTTTAATTTATATTGCCTCTCCTTGTTCCTTTGTTCTTCCCACCAAAATGCATCACCTTACACTTTCCTGCATTAAAGAGGAGACACAGTGAAGCAAGACACTCTGATCTGGAGTGGCAGGCTTTAAGTTCCAAAGCCTCACAAGGTGGTGGAGGTGAACTCTGTGGGATGGGCTGATGCACAGCATAGGCCGGGGAGGGAAACCTTGGGAGCCATGATTTAGAGCAGCTCCAGAGTGCAACATGGATGCTGGCTGAAGAAGAATATAGGCATTCTGTATCTATTAGAAAAATAGCATATATGTATATTGCCATATCACGTTCAACATGTGATATACTTATGATTTTTTGAAGTGTAATTGCAGTTATGTAAGTATACTAGCCAGTTGGACACAGCGTAAGGGCCAGGATTTTACCAGCCCTCTGGAGACGGGCTGGGAGGCGGGAGGGCCAGTAGGAGGGAAGCTGAATGGCAGCAGCTTGGCCGCCTGCTGAGTGGAGGTAGCAGCCAATTAAGGTGCTTAACTGGCCTATTAATGGTCATTTTACACCCCCGCTGGCATTTTACCAGCATTTCAACAGCCCCCAACCGCCATCTTGAGAGACCAACAGGTGCATCAAGGTGGCCACCCCGGGGGAGGGCAAGGCGGCCTTCCTTCCCGGAGGCTCCACATCATCCGAGGGGCCCCCTGGCGGCAATGGCTGTCTCTGTGGCTCCAACGCCACGGTTGGGGGTGGGGGGGAGGGGTTCACCCCTCCGATCGCCAGGGCTACCTGCCTGGCCCCGGCACATGCAAAAAAATTCTTACAGGCCGTTTGAGGGTGCCTCAACAGGGTGCAGCCTCTATCGGTGGCACTGCTGAGGCTGCTAAGCTGCTGGCTTTCTGAACGGGCTGGCAGCTCAGAGAGGCAAACCATCGTCCTTCATGTTCCTGCTCAAGTACTACCATGGGATCTTTTACACCAACCTGAATAGGCAGTCGGAATCTTAGTTTCACATCTGATCCAAAAGATAATGCAGCACTTTCCAATGTATTGCACTGAAGTGTCTGCCTGCATTATGTGCCTAAATTTCTGGAGTGAGGCTTAAACCCACATTCTCGGACACAAACGAGAGCAATACCAACTTAGCCAAGATGACACTTGGTACAAGAGCTTAGCCATACATGACACATTGTTGCAGATACAAATGCCATCTTGTTTTTTAAACCATTGTTCGTGCTGGTGGCTTCTGACCTTCACCCTGAAACTAGCCAACAGTTCCCAATCTTAAAACAGCAGATCAAACAACAGTTAGTCTCAAATTCATTTTAGCCTTTGTTTAATTAGCAGCTAAACTTTAGCAGGTAGATTTTGGGAGCTTTTTAAAACGAAGAAATGAAGGCATTCTAAACTAGAGCTGTGCTGCTGTGTCTGAATAGGAGCAGCACGATGTATGGTTAGCTACTAATACACTAAAGTTGATACTTCAACATGTACTGATGTCAAATTGCATACATTGCAGAGCCATCATAAAAATGCTGTGCATAGCTGGGAGCTAAAACCAATGAGCAGATTTCATTTTGCAAACTGCTTGACTAAACAAATTGAATGACCTGAAGTTCTATGTACTTAATAACGAGATCATTTCAAAGGGATACAGGACCACTTTAGCAGTGGAATAATGCATTCTGCTATACATGATACAACAAATGTAATAAAGAAGCAAAGGCAATCCATGACCTTCAGCAGTTGCGAATATCTTAATGCAGGGGTTCCCAACCTGTGGTACACGCATCCCTGAGGGTACCCGAGACATCTCTGGGGGGTACAAAGGAGAAATTGTCCAATGTCAGATCCTGTTGTGCACTCCTCTGCTCATGCTCTCTCTCACGTGCTTCCATGGCTCCCTCTGCATGCTCTCTCTCCCGAACTCTCCTCTCTCTCTCTTGTGTTTGCATCCTCCGTTTAATATCATTCGCTCTGCGCTCTCTTCAATTACAGTGGTGTCAATATGGAAACCACTCTGTTCCTTGGACAGCACCTGCCAAACCTGTGACCTCTACCACCTAAAAGAACATGGCTAGCAGTCGCATGAGACCACCACCACCTGCAAGATCCCCTACAAGCCACACCCCATCCTGACTTGGAACTATATCGCCGTTCCTTCACTGTCGCTGGGTCAAAATCCTGGAATTCCCTCCCAAACAGCACTGTAGGAATTCCTACATCACATGGACTGCAGCAGTTCAAGAAGGGCAGCTCACTACCACCACCTTCTCCAGTGAAGTTAGGGATGGGCAATAAATACTGGCATCCCCAGTGACGGTCACATCCCTTGAATGAATAATAAAAAGGAGTGCAATGAAAGTTCCTGGGATGAGGGCTTTGTCCTATGAGGAAAGATTGAGTAGACTAGACCTAAATTCCCTGTAGCTTGGAAGAATGAGAGGTGATCTAATTGAAGCATCTAAAATTCTTAAAGGGCTTGAAAGGGTAGATGCTGGAAGGATGATTCCCCCGGCTGGGGAGTCTAGAACTTGGGGGTTACAGTCTCAGAATAAGGGGTTGGCCATTTCAAACTGAGATGAGGAGAAATTTCTTCACTCAAATGATTATACGTAAATTATATATAAATGATTTGGAGGAAAATGTAGCTGGTCTGATTAGTAAGTTTGCGGACGACACAAAGGTTGGTGGAGTTGCGGATAGTGATGAGGATTGTCAGAGGATACAGCAGGATATAGATCGGTTGGAGACTTGGGCGGAGAAATGGCAGATGGAGTTTAATCCGGACAAATGTGAGGTAATGCATTTTGGAAGGTCTAATACAGGTGGGAAGTATACAGTAAATGGCAGAACCCTTAGCAGTATTGACAGGCAGAGAGATCTGGACGTACAGGTCCACAGATCACTGAAAGTGGCAACGCAGGTGGATAACGTAGTCAAGAAGGCATACGGCATGCTTGCTTTCATCAGTCGGGGCACAGAGTATAAAAATTGGCAAGTCATGCTGCAGCTGTACAGAACTTTAGTTAGGCCACACTTGGAATATTGCGTATAATTCTGGTCGCCACACGACAAGGAGGATGTGGAGGCTTTGGAGAGGGTACAGAAGAGGTTTACCAGGATGTTGCCTGGTCTGGAGGGTATTAGCTATGAGGAGAGGTTGGATAAACTCGGATTGTTTTCACTGGAATGATGCAGGTGGAGGGGTGACCTGATAGAGGTTTACAAAGTTATGAGTGGCATGGGCAGAGTGGATAGTCAGAAGCTTTTTCCCAGGGTGGAAGAGTCAGTTATGAGGGGACATAGGTTTAAGGTGCGAGGGGCAAAATGTAGAGGGGATGTGCGAGGCAGGTTTTCTTTTACCACAGAGGGTGGTGAGTGCCTGGAACTTGCTGCCAGGGGAGGTTGTGGAAGCAGGTACAATAGTGATGTTTAAGAGGCATCTTGACAACTACATGAATAGGATGGAAATAGAGGGATTCGGACCCCGGATGTGCAGAAGGTTTTAATTTAAACAGGCATCAAGATCGGCGCAGGCTTGGAGGGCTGAATGGCCTGTTCCTGTGCTGTACTGTTCTTTGTTCTTTGTTCAAAGGATTGTAAATCTTTGGAATTCTCTACCCCAGAAAGCTCTGGATGCTATGTCATTGAATATATTCAAGACAGAAGTCGACAGATTTTTGGGTACTAAGTAATATCGGGATAGTGCGGGAAGGTGGAGTTGAAGTAGAAGATCAGCCATGATCTTGTTGAATGGTGCAGCGGGCTCGAGGGGCCAAATGGCCTACTTCAGCTCTTATTTCTTATGTTATTATTTTATTTATTTTTTTATTTAGAGATACAGCACTGAAACAGGCCCTTCGGCCCACCGAGTCTGTGCCGACCATCAACCACCCATTTATACTAATCCTACACTAATTCCATATTCCTACCACATCCCCACCTGTCCCTATATTTCCCTACCACCTACCTATACTAGGGGCAATTTATAATGGCCAATTAACCTATCAACCTGCAAGTCTTTGGCATGTGGGAGGAAACCGGAGCACCCGGAGGAAACCCACGCAGACACAGGGAGAACTTATGTAAACTACTGGTCAACTTCACGTTCAGGAGGTGAATAGGTAAAGTTTACAAAAACTTAGCCCTAAGTCTCAGCAAAGCTGACTGGAGAAACTTGTTAGCTTTTCACCCGCGGGGGAGTCAGTCATTGTTTATTTTCTCCCATTTCACTGTAAATTGTTGTGATTTGCATTAATTTAGGAGCAGTGGACTCTCAGTCACCTGCATTGATGGCACTGTGAACTGTTAAATAAGAGGCCTTCAGGATCTGCTGGCAGCATTTGGTCGGGGTTAATTTCTTTGGTAAATGGAGCTGCTGCTTGGTTTGTTAAGATAGTTTAAAATTAAAAGAAAGACTTGCAATTAAGAATATTACCAAGGTCACGACAGACGAGACATTACAGGAGGTGAGTGAAGGCAGGTCGCAAACGCGCTGGAATATTCTTTGGGTAATTTATGTTCAGCCTTAAAAATAAAACTTCGCTTGTTGCCAAAGATTTTCTCTTCCTTTGTAGTGCCCTTTCCCCTATCATTCAAGGTGCGAGTTTAAACTTTTGTACTGAATTATTTTATGATTATTTTATGTTTTGAAAACAGTAATTTTATTGAGAAAATATTGACTTCTTTTCGCCATCTACACAGGCTGACTGATCCTTTGCAAAATTTATGATTTTTGTTAAGTACGCACCAATCCCAATTTAAATCCAAAATTCATAACTTGACTAAAGAACACAGCATCATTATGTATTAATCCAAAGTGTTCATAGTTAGAGGAAACTAAATATTCAAAACACTAAGCAATCCTAATTTTAGATGTGGTTGATGTTAAATATGACAGGATGCATTAAAAATAATGCATTTAGAGGAGGAGAAGAGTCCAGTTAAAAACCAGACATTCTGTAGGTACAGTTACAAGACTGAATGACTCCCAGTGTTGAGAATTGCATTTACCTTCCAAAGCCTCATGGGGTAAGTTTGCTTCTGGGGGAAAAAAGCCCTCCACATTCTTGAACTTTGCAGTATCAGAAAATGTTTATTGGAAATGTCAAATAGGAAGGAATGCTCAAAATTAGCATGGTGCCTTGATTATTACTAGTAGATTCAGGTTAAACTGAACGGTCTGTTATCCTAGATTTAGGTGAAACTGGCAGGATAGGTCCATTCTGCAACCAGTGAAATGCAAACAGTTGGGGTGGCAAAACTTTCACAAATTTTTCTACAGTATCCATGTCGCAAGATTTGTCAATAAAAGAGTAAGAGAACCTCCTGGACATCTCATTTGAAGACCAGCTCAAGACCGAATTCCAACAAAATCATTTGGGCTAAGCTTTGGGTCCAAATGTCAGCAGTTCCTCAAATTGTCAGACTGGGCTGTCGAACTTTTGATAGCATTAGCGACAACCTACCTGTGTGAAAGTGGATTTTCATCAGTCGTAAGAATATAAGAAATAGGAGCAGGAGTAGGACATTCGGCCCCTCGACCCTTCTTTACCATTCAATAAAATCATGGTTAATCTGATTGTGGCCTTAACTCCACGTCCCTGCCGGTCCCCCATAACCTTTGACTTCCTTGTAGATCAAAAATCTGTCTAACTCAACATGAATGTACTTAATGACCCAGCCTCCACTGCTGTCTGTGGAAGAGAATTCCAAAGAATAACGACCCTCTGTTACGACCAAGTGAGGCATGCAGACTTTTGTTACTGCACAGTCTGAGTTACTGCTTGTCTCTTCTGAGTGGAACAAAACTCCCAGTTTTTTCCAGAGATGGATAGACAGTCACATGGTTCTCTCAACCCCCTTTGTATATAATGAGGTCCAAAGTCTAAAACCCAAACGCTCTCTCAGGTGGTGGTGTCAGTCTTTATCCCTCGGAGGGACGTCTCCACTTATGAATGCCTTGAGATGGCTTTGACTATCCTACTAACGAAGATGATCTGTATAATCTACTCAATTAGCCAAAGCATTGTTCTGGCTGGGCTTCTTGATAGGCTTTGAGCTCCAGTTGGGGCCTTGTATTGTGCAAAGATGTTTCAGATGCAAATTGCAGTGGCCATCTTGACTGCAGTTTTTAAAAAAGTTAATTGCAAGATTTTCTCCATTAAAAGTTTAATATAAATTGTCCCTCTTGCCCTTCCTCTTATTGACTGCAACAGGGTTTATTCCTTTTAAACAGTTGTACTTACCACCTGTGTGAGTGTTTTACCTTTTAACTTTACTGTGTTCGGACAGATTTTCTTGAGTTTGACAGGAAAGAGGTAAGTTTATTATATTTAACAATCTAACCCCGATTTAAAAATAATGAAAAAATATGCTACACATTCACATGAGGATCACACGCACACAAATAGATTACAAAGTGGAAAGTAGGTTTTTTGGTTGGATTAAAGTCCAGAATAAACAGAAGTTAAATACACAGTCTGAGGCTGTATGATTCCCCGGTCTTCTGGCTGGAGTCATGTTCTTGACGTCTTGGCTGGTCAAAGTGCACTTTGTACCTAGCCTGCCTTGCTCAAGGTTTTCTTGGAGGCAGAATTGTAGTTGGCTCTTTTCCCACGGGCTCTGGCTGTAGCAGTCTGTAGGCTTGGAGGGTCCATAGTTGCAGACAGTTTTCAAACTTGATGTTTTCTGGGGAGAGAGAAAAGTACGCAGCCTTTTGCTGTTGCACAATCGAGTTACTGCTTGTCTCTTCTGAGTGTAACAAAACTCCCAGTTTTATTCAGAGATGGACAGATGGCCACATGGTTCTCTCAATCCCCTTTGTTTTTAATGAGGTCCAAAGTCTAAAACCCAAAAGCTCTCTCAGGTTGTGTTGTCAGTGTTTACCCATGGAGGGACCTCTCCACTTATGAATGCCTCAAGATAGCTTTGAATGCCCTGCTAACGAGGATGATCTAGATAACCTACTCAGTTAGCCAAAGCATTGTTCTGGCTGGGCTTCTTGTTAGACTTCTGGCTCCAGTTGGGGCCTTGTAATGTGCAAAGATGTTTCAGATGCAAATTGCAGTGGTCATCTTGGCTGCCAGTTTTTTTAAAGTTAACTGCAAAATTTTCTCCATTGAAAGTTTCATGTAAGTTTTTCACTGATGAATTAAAAATTCTTCATTTGGCATTTGGTGTTTTCTTGACACCTTCTGAGAGAAGAAATTCCTCATCTCCGTCTTAAAGGGAGACTCATTATTTTGAAATTATGCCCTCCAGTTCTAGATCCCCCCACAAGGGGAAACATCCTCTGAGCATCTGTCAAGCCCCCTCAGAATCTTATATATTTCAAAAAGATCACTTCTCATTCTTCTAAACTCCAATGACTATAGGCATTTTCCCAATAACAGATGTTAGGCTAGCTAGCCTATAGTTTCCTGCTTTCTGTCACCATCCCCCCAGAAACTTTCTTAAAGAGATGTGTTACATTTGCAGTTTCCCAATCTGCTGGGACCTTTCCAGAATCTAGGGAATTTTGGAAGATTATAACCGATGCATCCACCATCTCTGAAGCTACTTCTTTAAAGAACCCAGGATGCAGGCCATCAGGTCCAGGGCATTTGTCAGCCTTTAGCCCCATTAGTTTCCCTAATACTTTTTCTCTAGTGATAGTGGTTGTTTCAAGTTCCTCTCTCCCTTTTGCCTCTTAATTTTCTGTTATTCTTGGGATGCTTTTTGTGTCTTCTACCGTGAAGACAGATACAAACTACTTGTTCAAAGTAAAGCTTGGCTACCCGACCCGAACTTGAATAGACCCGACTGCATGTGTTTGGTTCGGGTCGGGTCGGGTATCTCTTCTGAGTCCAGCATTCTGGTTCGAGTCGGGTCGGGCTGGACAGTGCTGCCTCCAGGAAGTAAATTTCAATTCAACATTAAGGTCAAGGCAAGGAAACGTGCAGTCCAGACTCCGCACTCTGCAGTGAGCAAGTGAGTGTCTCTATGACGACATCGCGCTCATGCTGTAGCTTCCATTCATCCAAAAGTGATTCTACACTACAGTACACTGTGGATGTAAAAGGAATGCTGTCTACTGGAGAATGTTTAGCAGTGGAAAGTCCTGTAGCTGGAAAAGGTAAATCTTCCATTTGGAAACATTTCAACACTGATGTTTTCTGCAATAGTAAAAGTTCAAGTAGAATTGTACAATGCAAATCTTGCAAACTTCTACTAAAATATGACAGCAAAAAGACGGGAAATTCATCTTTGCAGCAGCTCACTGAAAAAAGTTGACCCATAGCAGGGCCAAGTCAGTCGTACCTAACTTTTTTTACGGGCGAGCGAAGAAAACATACCCGCTCACAAGAAGTCAGAAATTGCAGACAAATGCGTGAGTCTCTGTTGCAAGAATATTTGACCTTTCCAAACTGTGTCTGGTGAAGGGTTTGTTGAGTTAGCACAAGAGCTTATCAATGTGGGTGCTACACAAGTTCGAGTATCAGCATCAAGTGTGTTACCAAATCCAAGTACAGTTTCAAGAAGGTGTTGTGACGTGGCTGAAGAAAAGAAAAAACAACTAATTTCTCAGATTACTGACATACTGAAGGATGTGAACGTGGGAATGACAACTGACATGTGGACGGACGACGACCGTAAAATCTATTATGTGTCGATAACTTGTCATTACATCACAGTAGATTTTAAACTTCATGGCAAAGTTTTAACAACAGCGATGTTTCCACTGGAGGACACCTAAACTGATGAAAACATCAGGCATGGGATTTTAAAGCTGCTCGTGAATACTTTTGGATTTAACCCAGCAAATTTAAATAAATTAGTCTGGGTGACAGATCAAGGCGCTAACATAGTGCTTGCTCTTAGACTATATCGACGTTTGGATTGTCAGGACCACCTATATAACACGGTCCTTTAACATTCACTTGATCCAAAGGAATTAGCTTCCGAAACTCTGGATTTTGTAGAAACTATACATCATGCCAAAGCCTTGGTGACATACCTTAAGCAGTCTGGCCTTGCTGCACAGTTGTCTAAAACATTAAATCCAATGACAGAAACGAGGTACAGTACTGTGTATCTGACACTGAATTCAATTCAGGATATTTATCATGAGCTGTACGAGAAACTGGAACAGCGTGGGGAAAACCAGAGGCTGGAAAACATCACCCCTGGTGTCTTGCAGTTTTTGGTTGATTTCCTCTGATCATTTTCTGAAGCTCAGAGGGAACTCGAGGGAGACCAGTATCCTACATTGAACCTGGTCATTCCCTGGTTTGAGAAACTAAAATGACTCTGTATGCCACTTTCTGCAGATACTCCAATGCAAGTAGTTGCCAGGCAACAGCACAGAGAGTGGTTTTCTGAAGAAAGTTGAGGTAAATGACGTGAACAAGATAGCAACATTTCTTTGGCCTAAATTTAATCAGCTGCGAATGTCGTCCAGCCATGATAGGGAAGAAGTTTGTTGTGAAGTGTGCAGACTTATAAACGACTTTAAAACAGAAGATCCTGTGAAGGAAACGAAAGTGGTTGACGATGAACCTACAGCTGCCAAAAAAGCAGTAACTGAATTTGCTGAGTGGGAGAATGATCATGAAGAAGTGGACATAATTGATGAAGTGCAGCCGTACACAGCACAGAGGCCTGCTGTGTTGGCAATGGCAAGCGAGCATGATCTGTTGGGCTGGTGGAAGGAACACAGTGTTGCATATCCTAAATTGGCCAGGCTGGCGAGAAGTATACTTTGCATTCCGGCGAGCAGTAGCAGCAGTGAGATGAACGTCAGCGTAGCTGGAAGGACGATCGACTAGCGGAAGACTGCCATTAAGCCTTCCACTGTTGACTCTCTATTCTTTTTTTACATGACAAGTTATAAGAGCTTTTGTTCTTTTTTTTTGCTATGTCTGTAACTGAGACTACTAAATCAAATGTTCACCTAACTGCCTATTGGGTGCTTCGTTGGAGTAGGCTATTTGTTTTCTTTTTAATTTACGGTTTGACGCAATTTGTTTCTGTTTTATCTGGTTATTATCACAGTGCTGTTTGTGGGAGCTTGCTGTGGGCAATGGCTGCTGTGTTTCCTTCTTTACAAGAGTGACTACAATTCATAAAGACCTTCATTGGCTGGAAAGTGATTTGGGACGTCCTGAGATTGTGAAAGGTGCTAGAGAAGAGCAAGTCTTAATTTGTAGAGAGAAAATGGATAATCTCATGAGAAGACTGCTTAAAAATCATAAGGCAGTCAAGACGTTGTTTGAAAGTCTCAGAAGAGACAGGCTGATATTTCTGACAGAAAAGAGAAATACTGTGTGTATTTGAAAGTTATCTACAAAAACTTAGTTCGGCTCCTAGAGTTGGGATCTTTAATTTTATGTACTCAAGGTGTTGAAAGAAAGATGTTCAATAAGTACATAACTGGATTTGATCACTGTTAGATTATTTGTTTTGCATTTTAATACTTCAAATTAGGGCTTCTGGGATGCTTTATCTCTTCTAAGACTGAACTGTAATCTTATAGAGGAACAAGACAATCCAGTGTGTAAACGCAATTAACAAGCAGCGCTTGCTGATTGTTTATCTGGCAGTGCTACAAAAACGTACAAAGATCTCAAAGGATAGATGGACATTCTAAAAGCTTTGGAGGGTTGAGATTCTCCCATGCATCAAATAATCTAGGGTAAGAATATATATTTTTTTAAAGTAATACAAACCTTTATGTAAAATTATATTAAATGTCAATGCTAGAAATTGTTCAACATACTTTGTCAACATTAACATATCTGGTTTTTTTTGCTTTGTAGGCTATTTGGGGTGCTGGCCATTATGTGTATGCTGATCAACCAGAAGTCTTCAGTCAAACAGTACGGCAGATCTGCAGTACTGTAGACTAATGATCAGACAGCACCGGGAATCTGCAGTATTGTACATTAACAATCAAACAGCACTGGGAAAGCCTGCTATCTGATCTGCCATTTTTCCAATCAATAAATCTTTCCTTTCACTGAAATTTAGCTTCCAGTCCAATCTCTCTGTATTGAATTCACTGAGCTTAGGAATAACTGTAAGAAAATGAAAATTGGCCTCTGTGTTGCTCATGTTCAAATCTTCATGGCCGTGCACACCAGACACCCCCTCCCCACCACTCCAAATCTCTACAGCCCTACAACCCATTGAAAACTGTGTTGGCTAAAAAAGGGAGAGGGTAAGGAAATCACTAAGTTTGTACCCCTGATCACTATCCAATGAACTCGGTCATAAAGTGCTCATGTGTGGAAGTTGGGTGGTGGGGGGGAGCATTGGTTCCTGATGATGGGATCAGGATCAGATTCCCCACAACTCCATCTGCAGGAATAACCTGCTGCCGGAACAGATGAACCGGATCACAAGATTTGGACAAGGTAGAGCACAATAACCTGTCTGATATCATTACTTTTATTCTGATAGTCGGGTTGGGTTAGGCCGGGCGCAAAAAAAATTAAAGGACTCGGGCCCAGGTCGGGTTTGGGTTGGATGTTGTCGGGTCGGGTTTCAATTTTATACCTGAGAAGACCTTTATTTCAAAGTCTCTGCAATTTCCTTGTTTCCCATTATTAATTCCCCTGTCTCATCCTCTATGGGACCAACACTTACTTTAGTTACTCTCATTTTATATATTTGTAGAAACTTTTACTGTCTGTTTTTGTACTTGCTAGTTTATTCTCATACTCTAATTTCTCCCTTTTTATTTATTTTTTAGTTTATACTCTGCTAGTTTCTAAAATTTTCCTAATCTTCTGGCTTACCATTAATCTTCACAGCATTGTACACCTTTTCTTTCAATTTGATACCAACCTTAACTTCCTTATTTAGTCACGGATGGCGCATCCTTCTCATAGAGTCTTCCTTTCTCAATGGAATACATCTTTCTTGAGACTTATGAAATATCTCCTTGAATGTCTGGCACTGTTTCTCTACTGTCTTTCTTTTAACTTGTTTTCACAGTCCACTTTAGCCAGCACTGTCTTCATATCCTTGTAATTGCCTTTATTTAAGTTTAAGACGCAAGGTTTCAGACCCAAACTTCTCGCCCCCAAACTGAATGTGAATATCTATCATGTTATCACTCTTGCCTAGAGGATCCTTTACCATGAGGTCACTTATTAATCCTGTCTCATTACACATTACTAGGTGTAAAATAGCCTGTTCCTGGGCTGGTTCCAGAATATATTGTTCTAAGAAACCTGTCCCTTATACACTATATGCAGGGTTGTCCAACATATGGCCCGCAGGCCAGGATTCGGCCCGCCAAAGGTTTCCCTCCGGCCCGCGGGTGTAAACTGTACCCGGGGCTGTTCCTCATTCTCGCCAGGGCTCCGTGACTGGAGATGGGAAATTTCCCATTGTCCTCTTCTTGCATAGTAGCCTTTTAAAAAAACATCGCACTCAGTTTCACAGCTGCCGAAGCAGGAACGTGCTTCCCAACATCGGACAGATTCGGGGTTTTCTGAATTTTTTAAAAAGCCCGCCAGAAAATCCCGAATCTGTCCGATGTTGGGAAGCTGTTCCTGCTTCAGCAGCTGTCAGCTGTGAAATTGAGTGCAATGTTTTTATACAAACTGACCAGCCACAAAGCTGCTGTGCTGAGCGCTCCCGTTCAGTGTAACTCTCAGAGAGAGAGAGAGAGAGGTGGGGGGGGGGGCGAACAGAGAGAGAGGGGAAAACAGAGGTGGGGGGGGACAGAAAGGAGGCAGAGAGAGGGGAAACAGAAAGATGGGGGAAACAAAGAGAGAGAGGGAACAGAGAGAGAGGGGGAAAACAGAGGGGGAGGACAGAGAGGGGGGAAACAAAGAGAGAGGGGGAACAGAGAGGGGGGGAAACAGAGAGAGAGAAAACAGAGAGAGAGGAGGGCAGAGAGAGAGAGAAAGGGGAGAGGGAAATAGAAGGGAAAAGAGGGAGGGGAGCAGACAGAGTGGGGGACAGAGAGGGAGGAACAGAGAGAGGGGTAAACAGAGAGAGAGGGAACAGAGAGAGAGGGGGAAAACAGAGGGGAGGGACAGAGAGGGGGAAACAAAGAGAGAGGGGGAACAGAGAGAGAGGGGGAACAGAGAGAGAGGGGGGACAGCGAGAGAGAGAGGGGAGGGGGAAACAGAGAGAGAGGGAAAAGCAGAGAGGGGAAAACAAAGAGAGGGAGGGGAACAGAGAGAGAGGGGGAAAACAGAGGAAGAAAACAGAGAGAGAGGGGGGCAGAGAGAGAGAGAAAGGGGAGAGGGAAATAGAAGGGAAAAGAGGGAGGGGAGCAGACAGAGTGGGGGACAGAGAGGGAGGAACAGAGAGAGGGGTAAACAGAGAGAGAGGGAACAGAGAGAGAGGGGGAAAACAGAGGGGAGGGACAGAGAGGGGGAAACAAAGAGAGAGGGGGAACAGAGAGAGAGGGGGAACAGAGAGAGAGGGGGGACAGCGAGAGAGAGAGGGGAGGGGGAAACAGAGAGAGAGGGAAAAGCAGAGAGGGGAAAACAAAGAGAGGGAGGGGAACAGAGAGAGAGGGGGAAAACAGAGGAAGAAAACAGAGAGAGAGGGGGGCAGAGAGAGAGAGAAAGGGGAGAGGGAAATAGAAGGGAAAAGAGGGAGGGGAGCAGACAGAGTGGGGGACAGAGAGGGAGGAACAGAGAGAGAGGGGTAAACAGAGAGAGAGGGGGGAACAGAGAGAGAGGGGGGAACAGAGAGGGGGGAACAGAGAGAGAGAGAGAGAGTGCAAGGTGACGGAGGGGGGCAGGGGGGACAGAGAGAGAGTGGGGGCAGAGGGGGGTGAACAACACAGAGTGGGGGAACATAGGGAGAGACAGAGAGATCAAGATCACTCCTGACAGATGGATATCTATCCAGAATACTCTGCATCATTACATCAAGTATACGGGCAGAGATTGACTACTTATACAAGCAAAAACAATGCCAGGTATGTCACTAAATCAGTTTTCAATATAGTGGCAAGAAAGTAAGTCAATAAATTAGTCATCTCATTTAAAGCTGCTTCACACAAATGCACATTTGTTGTTCTTTTTATTAGTAAGATACATTTCTAATGCCTTTATCTTTCGAAATTTGTTCACCGGCCCCCTGGGCCGAGCAAAATTCGTAATTCGTACAACCCTACTACATGAACTCATCCTCCAGGCTACTTTTGCCAATTTGGTTAGCCCAATCTATATGAAGATTAAAATCGCCCACAATTATTGCAGTACCTTTTCTACAAGCCCCATTATTTCTTGAGTAATATGGTGAACTCCTCCCACCAGTGCCTTCTTTCCTTTGCTATTTCTTATCTCCACCCAAACTGATTCTGCATCTTGATCTCTCAAGACCAGATCATTTCTCACTACTGTACTGACCGCATCCTTTATTAACAGAGCCATCCCACCTCCTTTTCCATTCTTCCTATCCTTCCAAAATGTCGGATGCCCTAGAATATTTAGTTCCAGCATTGATCACCTCGCAGTGATGTCTCTGTGATAGCTATCATATCATATCCATTTATTTCTATTTGTACTATCAATTCATCCAGTACTCACTGGAATGAAATCAAAGTATCATCAGTGCCTTGTGTAGCAAAAAACTTACGACTCAAACTATCAACTGTCACTCCAGACATTATTATGCACCTATGCTCAAACAAACAAGCTCATCCATCACATGAATGGCGAGTAGTACTATTAAGCCAGTGTTTAAGTTGTATATTTTTATTATATTTATTCTATATTTAATGACTGGGCATTAAAGTGGTTAAATATTAAACCTCTATGCTGGTAGGGATAATGGGGCAGCTGGTCGATCTCCAAAGGGGTACACAGTAAGTAAAGTTTGGGAACCTCCAAGCTAGAATGGTCATTAGTTTCAAGGCTTCCATTAACTGATGAACAAAGAAGGCTTATAAGGAGGCTAAAAACAAAATAAGGGAGGCTCAGGCCTTGCAACTGTCTCACAAGGGGATCATTGTTGTATATCAATCAACTACTTGCTGAAGATAGGAGGCAAGGTGGTCATACCTTCCAGGTTCCAAAACAAAACATGGATCCACGTGAGAACATCCTCCATGAGGAAGCAGAGGACCTCGAAAAGGGTAAGGTTGCACACGCAATCTCACTTTTATCATTTAGTCTCACATCAGTGATAAACCAAGGCATAGCTGCTCAAAAGCATAATGTTGGTGGTATTGGGAAAGGAACCTTAAGGTGGGCTCCCTGGGAACATTAGGAATCCGATATGCTGGAGACCAGGAAGACAACCATGAACCAGTTGGGATGGGACCTACCCTGACCCAAACACTAAACTGGCCACAGAATTAATAAAATAGAGTTAAAGAGTTATCGCATTAGGACAAAAAAAGCGATAAATTGTATAAGACTTCAATTCAAACTTAAAGGTAATGACAGCAGACTATTTTGAAGTATGAAATGCCTGAAGTTGATTATTAACGATTGGTTTGCCAAGTACAGACACTGATGGTGATCATTATAATACTAAAATGTATGGTCAGCTGCATTGTTAATAATGTTGCATAATAAGATCTTCTTCTTCTTCTTTGGCCTCCTTGTCTCGAGAGACAATGGGTAAGCATCTGGAGGTGGTCAGTGATTTGTGAAGCAGCGCCTGGAGTGGCTATAAAGGCCAATTCTAGAGTGACAGACTCTTCCACAGGTGCTGCAGATAAAATTGGTTGTCGGGGCTGTTACACAGTTGGCTCTCCCCTTGCGCTTCTGTCTTTTTTCCTGCCAACTGCTAAGTCTCTTCGACTCGCCACACTTTAGCCCCGCCTTTATGGCTGCCCGCCAGCTCTGGCGATCGCTGGCAACTGACTCCCACGACTTGTGATCAATGTCACAGGACTTCATGTCACGTTTGCAGATGTCTTTAAAGCGGAGACATGGATGGCCGGTGGGTCTGATACCAGTGGCGAGCTCGCTGTACAATGTGTCCTTGGGGATCCTGCCATCTTCCATGCAGCTCACATGGCCAAGCCATCTAATGTGCCGCTGGCTCAGTAGGGTGTATATGCTGGGGATGTTGGCCGCCTCGAGGACTTCTGTGTTGGAGATTCGGTCCTGCCACCTGATGCCAAGGATTCTCCAGAGGCAGCGAAAATGGAATGAATTGAGACGTCGCTCTTGGCTGACATACGTTGTCCAGGCCTCGCTGCCGTAGAGCAAGGTACTGAGGACACAGGCTTGATACACTCGGACTTTTGAGTTCCGTGCCAGTGTGTCATTTTCCCACACCCTCTTGGCCAGTCTGGACATAGCAGTGGAAGCCTTTCCCATGTGCTTGTTGATTTCTCCATCAGGAGACAGGTTACTGGTGATAGTTGAGCCTAGGTAGGTGAACTCTTGAACCACTTCCAGAGTGTGGTCGCCGATATTGATGGATGGAGCATTTCTGACATCCTGTCCCATGATGTTCATTTTCTTGAGGCTGATGGTTCGGCCAAATTCGTTGCAGGCAGACGCAAACCTGTCGATGAGACTCTGCAGACACTCTTCAGTGTGAGATGTTAATGCAGCATTGTCAGTAAAGAGGAGTTCCCTGATGAGGACTTTCCGTATTTTGGTCTTCGCTCTTAGACGGGCAAGGTTGAACAACCTGCCACCTGATCTTGTGTGGAGGAAAATTCCTTCTTCTGAAAACTTGAACGCACGTGAGAACAGCAGTGAGAAGAAGATCCCAAACAGTGTAGGTGCGAGAACACAGCCCTGTTTCATGCCACTCAGGATAGGAAAGGGGTCTGATGAGGCGCCGCTATACTGAATTGTGCCTTTCATATTGTCATGGAATGAGGTGATGATACTTAGTAACTTTGGTGGACATCCGATCTTTTCTGGTAGTCTGAAGGTACCACGTCTGCTGACAAGGTCAAAGGCTTTGGTGAGATCAATGAAAGCAATGTAGAGGGGCATCTGTTGTTCACGGCATTGCTCCTGTAGCTGGCGAAGGGAGGGCAGCATGTCAATGGTCGATCTCTCTGCTCGAAAGCCACACTGTGCCTCAGGGTAGACCACGCTCAGCCAGCTTCTGCAGCCTGTTTAAAGCGACTCGAGCAAAGACTTTCCCCACTATGCTGAGCAGGGAGATTCCACGGTAGTAGTTGCAGTCACCGCGGTCACCCTTGTTCTTATAGAGGGTGATGATATTGGCATCACGCATGTCCTGAGGTACTGCTCCCTTGTCCCAGCACAGGAAAAGCAGTTCGTAGAGTGCTGAAAGTATAGCAGGCTTGGCGCTCTTGATGATTTCAGGGGTAATGCTGTCCTTCCCAGGGGCTTTTCCACTGGCTGGAGAATCAATGGCATCACTGAGTTCTGATTTTGTTGGCTGTACGTCCAGCTCATCCATGACTGGCAGAGACTGGGCTGCATTGAGGGCAGTCTCAGTGACAACATTTTCCCTGGAGTACAGTTCTAGGTAGTGCTCCACCCAGCGGTCCATTTGCTTGCATTGGTCAGTGATTGTGTCCCCTGATTTAGATTTGAGGGCAGGGCGATCTTCTTGATGGTTGGCCCAAAAGCTCTCAAGATATAACTTTTGAAAAGTGTTAAAAACTAAAATACTTAACAAATTAAAATGAACACTAAAAAGACATTTCGTAATGTGTTGCTGATCCATTCACACCTAGTAATTTTAATAAAATGTTTGATTGACAACCAAAAGAAAACAAATATAAAGATCAAACCCACAACAAATAAAACTAGCCTTTCCATAACTGTGGAACTGAAAACACGGAGTTACAAGTGATTAATAGAATTGAAGGCATACAGGCAGATAAACAGGAAAAACAGACAACATGTAAAGGAAAAAAAAAATTAAAGGCACAGAACAGTGCGGCAAAGCCATAAATAGAACCAAGAAAGTATCAGAATCTGCTAACCTCTCTGCCTTGCATAATTGGTCAGATTTAAGGCTTTTCTCCATGTCATATTAGTGACATATAGAAAAGGGAAGGAAGGAGATGCATTGTGATGATGGAGGAGGGATGATCTTTCCTGCGTAGATAAAACTAACTGTGATATAAAGAAATAATACACTTCCAAAAGCAAAGAACTGTGCAGTCTAGCAAAAAGAACCAAAATGTTAATAGACTAGAAGTAATTGAATCAGGAAATGTAATATGTAACAATATGGGGAAGATGGTTGCTGTAGTGGTATTGTCACTGGACTAGTAACCCAGAGACCCAGGATATTGCTTTGGGGACATGGGTTCGAATCCTACCATGGCAGAAGGTGGAATTTGAATTTAATTAATTAAAAAATCTAGAATTAAAAAGCTAGTCTAATGATGGCCATGGTCAATTGTTGTAAAAACCCATCTAGTTCACTAATGGCCTTTAGGGAAGGAAATCCGCTGCCCTTACCCCTCCATGTGACTCCAGACCCACAGCAACGTGGTTGACTTAAATGCTCTCTGAAATGGCCTAGCAAGCCATTCAGTTGTACCTAACAGCTAGGAAGACAATAAGGAATGAAACCGGATGGACCACCCAGCATTAACCAGGGCACCGGAAATGACAATGGCAAACCCAGCCATGTCAACGCTGCAATGTCTTCCTTGCTTCCATCGGAACAGCCCGCCCGCCCGAGGCCAATTGTGGCCACTTAGAGACCCTCGCCCGCCTCCATAGGTATTTTACCCATGGCAAGCGGGCGTACTGGGGACGTGAAAGGCCACCCAGCAATAGCTGCCGGCCTTTCCGGGGCGCCCATGGAGGTCGGGCACAGGGTGCATGATTGAGGGCCTCCCCCACCTCCCAACCCACCTCCGGGACCCAAGATGCCCCCCCAACCCCCAAACGACTACGCTTGCCTAGCCGGCACGACTGATCCCCCCCGGTGAGGCAACCCCAACATACCTTCAGTCCCGGCTCCATGGCATCCTCCTCGGTCGGCTGGGCTGCAGTCCCAGCAGTGGCCACCGCTCCCGGTGGCGCTGCTGAGACTAAGATCTGCCGGCCCGCTGATTCCTCCCTCAAGCGGGTGGAAGTCTCGCCTCGTGACAATTAAAGCCTGGGGACCCGTAAAATGGGGGACGGACCTCTGGAATAGGTGGAAGCAGGTTCGCCACCTACTTTTACGTCGGTGGAGAAGTCCCGTCTTATGGCATCATGGTCAAGGAAACCTCTTGATGACTACCACCTACTGCCCCCTCCCAGCTGATGAATCAGTACTCCACCACGTTGAACAGCATTTGGAGGAAGCACTGAGGGTGGCAAGGGTGCAGAATATACTCTGGGTGAGGACTTCAATGTCCATCACCAAGTGTGGCTCGGTAACACCACTACTGACCGAGCTGGCTGAGTCCTAAAGGACATAGCTACTAGATTGGGTCTGCGGCAGGTGGTGAGGGAACCAACAAGAGAGAAAAATATATTGACCTTGTCCTCACCAATCTGTCTGTCGCAGATGCATGTGTTTGGTAGGAGTGACCACCGCACAGTCCTTGTGGAGACTATTATGATAGGCCGCTCAAGACAAAGCCCCCAATCAAAATATATAATTCTGATTGTGGTGGGAGAAACACACTGTTGATTCAGTCCCACCCCTCCACAGTTCGCCTAACATATCATGTTAAACTTTCCAAATTAAAGAAAACCACAGCTAAATTGACCATCTATTAACCCCCGAATGAGGTGAACCAAACCAGGTGTCAACAAATTAACTGTTTAATTGGAAAAAGCTAAATTCTTAAACACTACTGAGATATAAACAGCATTTACAATAGAAAAATTAGCGTCCTTGCAGATTTACGCTCCTGTCGAAGTGGAATCTTCCAATGTGGAACAGTCCAAGGTTGCTTGAAGTCCTCACAGCCGTCTGATGGAGAAAAAAAGATTATTCAACAGTAGAACAGTCCGTAGTCGAGTACAGCAGTTGAAATTATGCTTTTCTTCTCCGGTGATGAATTCAGCAATTAACAACTTGCAAACACTTTTTAATGAATCAATTTGGTTTTAGAACTTTTTGAGGGGTAAAAGATTGTCACAGTCTAACTTCCCTTCCTTCATTAAATTATCAGAGATCTCTGTTCCGTTTATGCTGGTCCAGACATCTGTCTGTGTCTGTGTCAAAAGCCAGTTTTTTTTTAAGCTAATTTCAAACGTCAATCGGCAACATTGTATCTCGTGTCCTTGGTCCTGAGTGGCTGTATCCTACGGCAACAAGAATGCACATTTGAAGCTGGTTGTATCCTACGGCAACAAGAATGCATTCTTAGACTCAGTCCCTGGTGCTTGCTGCCTTAAAGCAGTACTGATCCTTTTCCCACACCACATACTTCCCAGAAAAAAACTACAAGATCATAACACCTCCGCCCCTGGAGGAATGAAGCACCATTCCTGAAATGCGTTGCATTACAATGTGTAAAAAATACAAATGGAAAAAAAATGCTAACTCATTTTTTTCCCCCCGCATTTACAGGCATACACTTTTCTCTAAAAATGGTAAGATTACTGCAACAAGTTCCACCAGAACATCTTGGGCTTTAAAATTTTGAAAGGTTGTCCCAATTAACTCATTTCAAATTTCCAAGCATAGCCTTCCAGTTGTTTTCCTTCCAGGTGTCCCTACTGTCCATCACCTCAGCCAGGTCAACTGCACAGCTAGGAGCACTGACCACTACTGGGCTTACTATTCTCTGAGAAGTTTCTCAAGTACCCCTTAACCTATGTGGCATCACTTGACACTGGAAAACCCTGTCCGGTGTAACAGAAGCTGACTTTTTCTTACGCTGGGATGTCAAAGGAATTTGACAGTATCCTTCCAACACATCTGTCTCTTTAAGGCACATAGTGTTGCCCACTCTGTCCGTACAGTCCTTTAAATAAGAATTTGGGGAGGAGTCTGCCTTCTTTACCGCAGTTACTCTTCCAGAGTCTATGCATGTTTGAGCCAACCCACCAGATTTAGCCATCAAGACCACCTGCAAATTCCAGCTGTCCTGACTAGGTTCAACTAAGCTACCCTTCAGCATACACTGGACCTCTGCTTCCATTTGGGCCTGTCTGTCTGGACCTAAGCGACAAGGATGTTGTTTTAAAGGAATGGTTCCCCCTATACCCACATCATGTGTGGCTAAGGTTGTACATCCTGGCTTTTCCCTACAAACTTTTTGAAACATTGTGAAAACCCTGGTTAGGACTTCACGCTGTTTTGCCTCTAAGTGTAAAAGCCTATTGTTTAATTTTCCTAGCCATTTGTATTCACTGATTGGATAGTTGGAGGTTCAATCTGAGAATTTCCTCGGCCTACTTCTGCCTCATCCTCACTATCCTTTTCCTTCTCCACAGTCCTGATTACCTGACATACCTGTACTGGCTTATCCTCCTCCCTGCGGTAATATGGTTTGAGCATATTAATGCAACAGAACCGGTGGTTCTTCCGGCAATCAGGGGTGTCAATCAAGTAATCTACCTTACCCACTCTATTGATCACTCTATATGGGCCACTGACCTGTGCTTTTAATGGTTCTCCCTGTGATGGTAACAACACTAATACTTCATCCCCTGGTTTTATGGTAATTTGTGGTTTTCCCACCGTTTGACAGGTGTGGCATGCCCTACAAAATTGTCTCACATCCTTTGTGAGACCTGGCCAGTAATAATGTTAGCTTATGTGTGATTTGGTCTTCCGAATTCCCCTATGTCCTGCAAAAGGAATGTCATGTGCTAACCTTAATAATCCTTGTTGATATTTAGGTGGTACCACTAACTGTTCAACAACTGTGCAGTCTTCATCGACACGTCTATGAGGCGGTCTCCATTTCCTCTTCAAAACCCCGTTTGCCATATAATAACCTTCTGGAACTGGTGCAGAAGGTTTTAGTTTAGGCAGGCATCAAGGTCGGCGCAGTCTTGGAGGGCCGAATGGTCTGTTCCTGTGCTGTACTGTTCTTTGTTCTTTATAACTCCTTTCGCCTCAGCTTCTGACAGAGTCATCCGTGCTATTTGGTATGTCTCTGGATCAGCTTACTGTGCTGCAATGATAGACAATCTGTTAAACATCTCATTTGGATTATCTCAATCCCCAAATAAGGATTCAGATACTTGGCTATCTATTTGTGGTGCCCCTTTTACCTCCAACAATGGATCCTGTTTAGCCATTGCTTGGGTGACTACACATGCAGGAAATATTCCCTGAACTTGTTCCTGTAATTGTTCCATTTCCTTAATTTCACTTGGTTCCTCTGTAACTACAGGAGAAACTGATACTTTTGATCCAGCCAAATAATTTCCTAGAAGTAGGTCAGTTCCCTTTACTGGTAAACTGTGGACAACACCTACAGTTACTATCGCAGATATTAAGTCACTCTCCAGGCATATTTTATATAAAGGTATGGGTATATACTCCCCGCCATTTCCATTAACTAAAACTTTAGCGTTCAAGGCGCTCTCTGGTGGAATCGTTATATCTTTCCCCAGCAAGAGCGTATGGGTTGCTCCTGTGTCCCTGAGTATAATGATAGGTTTTCCTGCCTCACTTACAGGGTACGGAGTTACTCTCCCCTTTGCCAAAAATTAATTATAACTCTTGGGTATTTTATTCTTAACCTCTATACTCCTTTTAGTTTTAGTACCTGATTTCACAGCTGTCATTAAAGCTATAGCCTGATCTGCTATACTCTCAGTCACAGTCTTTTCCTCTGCACTAACTTTGCATACCCCAACAAATCCTATGGGTTTACCTCGCAATTTCCAGCACTCTGAACGAAGATGACCTGTTTTGTGGCAATGATAACATTTTGTCTTGTAAACCTCACTTCTACCCTCAGCTCCTTCCTTTCTGATTTGAGGAGGTGATCCTGGGGCATTCCCAGCTGTTCCTTCTTGTCCCCGGATACTTGCCTTCCTTTCACTCTCCCATTTTCTATCCTTCTCGGGTTTATGGGGGTGATGGACAAAATAGTTTGTCTTATTCACAAGCTCAAAATTATCAGCAATTTCCACTGCTTGCCTAGCTTTCAAAACTTTCAGGTTATCTATATGAGTTCTCACTACTGAAGGAATGGAGTTTTTAAACTCTTCTAAGAGAATTAATTCTCAAAGGTTCTCATATATGGTTTCTATCTTTAATGCCCATATCCAACGGTCAGAAATAATTTGCTTCACCCTCTCAAATTCTAAATATGTCTGCCCAGCCAATCTCCATAAGTTCCTAAATAGGAACATAGGAACATAGAAATATAGGAACAGGAGTAGGCCATTCAGCCCCTCGAGCCCATTCAATGCGATCATGGCTGATCCGCGGCCTAACTCCATATACCTGCCTTTGGCCCATATCCCTTAATATCTTTGATTAACAAAAATCTATCTATCTCAGATTTAAAATTAACAACTGTTCTAGCTTCAACTGCTGTTTGTGGGCAAGAGTTCCAAACCTCTACCAACCTAAGATTGGTGGAGTAGCAGATACTGAAGGGGACTGTCAGAGAATACAGCAGAATATAGATAGACTGGAGAGTTGGGCAGAGAAATGGCAGATGGAGTTCAATCAGGGCAAATGCGAGGTGATGCATTTTGGAAGATCCAATTCAAGAGTGAACTATACAGTAAATGGAAAAGTCCTGGGGAAAATTGATGTACAGAGAGATTTGGGTGTTCAGGTCCATTGTTCCCTGAAGGTGGCAACGCAGGTCAATAGTGGTCAAGAAGGCATACGGCATGCTTTCCTTCATTGGACGGGGTATTGAGTACAGGAGTTTGCAGGTCATGTTACAGTTGTTGACTTTGGTTCGGCCACATTTGGAATACCGCGTGCAGTTCTGGTCGCCACATTACCAAAAGGATGTGGATGCTTTGGAGAGGGTGCGGAGGAGATTCACCAGGATGTTGCCTGGTATGGAGGGCGCTAGCTATGAAGAGAGGTTGAGTAGATTAGGATTATTTTCATTAGAAAGACGGAGGTTGAGGGGGGACCTGATTGAGGTGAACAAAATCATGAGAGGTATAGACAGGGTGGATAGCAAGAAGCTTTTTCCCAGAGTGGGGGATTCAATTACAAGGGGACACGAGTTCAAAGTGAAAGGGGAAAAGTTTAGGGGGGATATGCGTGGAAATTTCTTTACGCAGAGGGTGGTGGGTGCATGGAACGCTTTGCCAGCGGAGGTGGTAGACGCGGGCACGATAGCGTCTTTTAAGATGTATCTAGACAGATACATGAATGGGCAGGAAGTAAAGAGATACAGACCCTTAGAAAATAGGTGACAGGTTTAGATAGAGGATTTGGATCGGCGTAGGCTTGGAGGGCCGAAGGGCCTGTTCCTGTGCTGTAATTTTCTTTGTTCTTTGTTCTTTGTTCTTTAAGTGTTTTCTAACATCTCTCCTGAATGGTCTGGTCCTAACTTTTAGACTATGCCCTCTAGTTTTAGAATCTCCAACCAATGGAAATAGTTTATCTTTATCTAGCCTGTCTTTTCCTGTTAACATCTTGAAGAATTCAATCAGATCACCCCTTAACCTTCTAAATTCTAGCGAAAACAGACCTAATTTGTGTAATCGCTCCTTGTAATTTAACCCCTGTAGTCCAGGTATCATTCTTGTAAACCTATGCTGCACTCCCTCCAAGGCCAATATATCCTTCCTAAGATGTGGTGCCCAGAACTGCTCACAGTACTTCAAGTACTAAACTTCTGATGGTAAGCTTCAGGGACTAACTCATAAGCAGTGAGAATAGCCTTTTTTGCCATCTCATAATTTGCAGAAGCTTCTTCAAGAAGCGTGGCATAAGCTTCATGATCTCTGCCATGAATAAGCAGTGTCCAGCTTTCTTTTGGCCATTTCATCCGTTTGGCTATTTTTTCAAAAGATATGAAAAATGCCTCTATGTCCCTTTCCTTAAACTTAGGAAGAGCCTGTATAAATTTAAACAACTTTTCGCTGGGTCCTGATCTAAATTCAGATTCTTCCTTACTCTTTTGTCTTAGTTCCACCTTTGTTAGCCTAAATTCCCTCTCTTATCTTTCACTTTCTCTCCAAAATGTTCTCTCTTTCTCCCCTTCCTCCAATTCAAGTTTTCTTATTGCAATTGCTTTTTTTTTTCCCTTTCCTCTTTTTCCAATTCAAGTTTTCTTAATTCTTTTCCAGCCTCAAGTTTTTTTGTTTCTAACTGAATCGTAGCCAATACCTCTGCATCACTCTCTGACCTATGACCTTCTTGTCTCTCGTAGTCTCCTTCATCATCATCACCATCATCTTCATCATCATCATCTTCTACTAATTCCAGATATTGGGCTATTTTGTCAATTATCTCTACTTTTTTGGGACCTAATTTCAATTCTAATCCCAACTTCACTGCCAATTCTTTTAATTAGTTCCTCGTTACAGTTATCAAGTCACTGAGGGAAGCATTCTGCTTTCCTAAAAACTCTGCTTTTTTTTTAATTCATTCATGGAATATGGGTGTCGCTGGCCAGGCCAGCATTTATTGCCCATCCCCAATTGCCCTTGAGAAGATGGTGGTGAGCTGCCTTCTTGAACTGCTGCAGTCCATGTGGGGTAGGTATACCCACAGTGCTGTTAGGAAGGGAGTTCCAGGATTTTGACCCAGCGACAGTGAAGGAACGGCGATATAGTTCCAAGTCAGGATGGTATGTGACTTGGAGGGGAACTTGCAGGTGGTGGTGTTCTCATGCATTTGCTGCCCTTGTCCTTCTAGTTGGTAGAGGTCGTGGGTTTGGAAGGTGCTGTCTAAGGAGCCTTGGTGCATTGCTGCAGTGCATCTTGTAGATGGTACACACTGCTGCCACTGTGCGTCGGTGGTGGAGGGAGTGAACGTTTGTAGATGGGGTGCCAATCAAGTGGGCTGCTTTGTCCTGGATGGTGTCGAGCTTCTTGAGTGTTGTTGGAGCTGCACCCATCGAGGCAAGTGGAGAGTATTCCATCACACTCCTGACTTGTGCCTTGTAGATGGTGGACAGGCTTTGGGGAGGCAGGAGGTGAGTTACTCGTCGCAGGATTCCTAGCCTCTGACCTGCTCTTGTAGCCACGGTATTTATATGGCTACTCCAGTTCAGTTTCTGGTCAATGGTAGCCCCTAGGATGTTGATAGTGGGGGATTCAGCGATGGTAATGCCGTTGAATGTCAAGGGGAGATGGTTAGATTCTCGTTGGAGATGGTCATTGCCTGGTACTTGTGTGGCATGAATGTTACTTGCCACTTATCAGCCCAAGCCTGGATATTGTCCAGGTCTTGCTGCATTTTTACACGGACTGCATCAGTATCTGAGGAGTCACGAATGGTGCTGAACATTGTGCAATCATCAGCGAACATCCCCACTTCTGATCTTATAATTGAAGGAAGGTCATTGATGAAGCAGCTGAAGATGGTTGGGCCTAGGACACTACCCTGAGGTACTCCTGCAGTGATATCCTGGAGCTCAGATGATTGACCTCCAACAACCACAACCATCTTCCTTTGAGCTAGATATGATTCCAGCCAGCGGAGTGTTTTCCCCCTGATTCCCATTGACCTCAGTTTTGCTAGGGCTCCTTGATGCCATACTCGGTCAAATGCTGCCTTGATGTCAAGGGCAGTCACTCTCACCTCACCTCTTGAGTTCAGCTCTTTTGTCCATGTTTGAACCAAGGCTGTAATGAGGTCAGGAGCTGAGTGGCCCTGGCGGAACCCAAACTGAGCGTCACTGAGCAGGTTATTGCTAAGCAAGTGCCGCTTGATAGCACTGTTGATGACACCTTCCATCACTTTACTGACGATTGACAGTAGGCTGATGGGGCGGTAATTGGTCAGATTGGACTTGTCCTGCTTTTTGTGTACAGGACACACCTGAGCAATTTTCCACATTGCAGGGTAGATGCCAGTGTTGTAGCTGTACTGGAACAGCTTGGCTAGGTGCGCGGCAAGTTCTGGAGCACAGGTCTTCAGTACTATTGCCGGAATATTGTCAGGGCCCATAGCTTTTGCAGTATCCAGTGCCTTCAGGCGTTTCTTGATATCACGCGGAGTGAATCGAATTGGCTGAAGTGTGGCATCTGTGATGCTGGGGACTTCAGGAGGGGGCCGAGATGGATCATCAACTCGGCACTTCTGGCTGAAGATTGTTGCAAATGCTTCAGCCTTATCTTTCGCACTGATGTGCTGGGCTCCCCCATCATTGAGGATGGGGATATTTGTGGAGCCACCTCCTCCAGTTAGTTGTTTAATTGTCCACCACCATTCACAACTGGATGTGGCAGGACTGCAGAGCTTAGATCTGATCTGTTGGTTATGGGATCGCTTAGCTCTGTCTATCACATGCTGCTTACACAGTTTGGCACGCAAGTAGTCCTGGGTTGTAGCTTCACCAGGTTGACACCTCATTTTGAGGTATGCCTGGTGCTGCTCCTGGCATGCCCTCCTGCACTCTTCATTGAACCAGGGTTGGTCTCCTCGCTTGATGGTAATGGTAGAGTGGGGGATATGTCGGGCCATGAGGTTACAGATTGTGGTTGAGTACAATTCTGCTGCTGCTGATGGCCCACAGCGCCTCATGGATGCCCAGTTTTGCATTGCTAGATCAGTTCGAAATCTATCCCAATTAGCACCGTGGTAGTCCCACACAACACGATGGACGGTATCCTCAATGTGAAGGCGGGACTTCGTCTCCACAAGGACTGTGCGGTGGTCACTCCTACCAATACTGTCATGGACAGAAGCATCTGCGGCAGGCAGATTGGTGAGGACAAGGTCAAGTATGTTTTCCCCTCGTGTTGGTTCCCCCACCACTTGCCGCAGACCCAGTCGAGCAGCCAAGTCTTTTAGGACTCGGCCAGCTCGGTCAGTAGTGGTGCTACCGAGCCACTCTTGGTGATGGACATTGAAGTCCCCCACCCAGAGTTCATTTTGTGCCCTTGCCACCCTCATTGCTTCCTCCAAGTAGTGTTCAACATGGAGGAGTACTGAGTCATCAGCTGAGGGAAGGCAGTAGGTGGTAATCAGTAGGAGGTTACCTTGCCCATGTTTGACCTGATGATACTTCATGGGGTCCGGATTCGATGTTGAGGACTCCCAGGGCAACTCCCTCCCTACTGTATACCACTGTGCCACCACCTCTGGTGGGTCTGCCCTGCCGGTGGGACAGGACATACCCGGGGATGGTGATGGCAGTATCTGCGACATTGTCTGTAAGGCATGATTCCGTGAGTATGACTATGTCAGGTTGTTGCTTGACTAGTCTGTGGGACAGCTGTCCCAACTTTGGCACAAGCCCCCAGATGTTAGTCAGGAGGACTTTGCAGGGTCAACAGGGCTGGGTTTGCCGTTGTCGTTTCCGGTGCCTAGATCGATGCCGGGTGGTCCGTCCGGTTTCATTCCTTTTTATTGACTTTGTAGCGGTTAGGTACAACTGAGTGGCTTGCTAGGCCATTTCAGAGGGCATGTAAGAGTTAACCACATTGCTGTGGGTCTGGAGTCACATGTCGGCCAGACCAGGTAAGGACAGCAGATTTCCTTCCCTAAAGGACATTAGTGAACCAGATGGGTTTTTACAACAATCGACAATGGCCATCATTAGATGAGTTTTAATTCCAGATTTTTTTTATTAATTAAATTCAAATTCCACCTTCTGCTGTGGTGGGATTCAAACCCATGTCCCCAGAGAAATACCGTGGGTCTCTGGGTTTCTAGTCCAGTAACAATACCACTACACCATCGCCTACCCCACTAATGCCATTACAACGGTATAGACTGTACCTTATTATACAAGAGACCTGGTTCTTTTATTTCTTTGTTATTGGCGTTAGATTTAGATCCCAACAATCAAGTCTCCAATTGATATGATCCCAAATGTGAGAGTAATGGGGAAAACCCGTAGGATTAGTCAGGGAACTCCAGACCAATGCAGGAAATGGGGCCCTGATGGAAAGCACAGCGGACCAAGCTGTGGCTTTAACTGCGGCAGTAAAACCCAGTAAACCTACCACGAGAGTGTGGGAAAACTTAACAAAATTCCCTGAGAGTTACCGGGAGTTTGTGTCTAAAGGAAAAGTGACCCCTCGAGTGAGGCAAGTATGCCCATAGCCACACTTAGGGATACAGGGGCCACCCAATCCCTTCTACTGGGAAAGGCATGACCTTTTCCCCAATAGAATGCATTGAATGCCAAAGTATTAGTAACTGGTATCGAGGGAAGGTATATGCCCATACCTTTATATCAGGTGCGCTTGGAGTGCGACCTTATATCAGGACCAGTAACTGTGGGGATTGTCCCTCCTTTACCTGTGGATGGGGTCGACGTGTTCATGGGTAATGATCTGGTGGGGGCAAAGGTAGTAGCTTCCCCAGTGGTTGTCGAGAGACTGAGCGAGGTCAAGCAGTTACAGGAGAAGGTCACTGGCATTTTCCTGACTGTGTGGTGACCCAGTCCATGGCCAAACAAGCTTCATCAGAGGAGGCTGAACTGGCACTGCAGACATATGACCCTGCTGTCTGGTTACCCGAAACTCTCTTTGGGAATTTTAAAGGAAGAAAAGGAAGTATTCAGCAGGTATTCCTTGGTCAAGGCTCAGCAAGCTGACCCATTCAAAAAAAGTTAGCACAGACTGCCCAAACTGAAGCTGAAGCAGAGGGAGTTCCAGAGTGCGACTATTTAAAGGGTGAGGTGCTAATGAGGAAGTGGAGACCTCCTCACAGACCTGTGGACGAAGAGTGGACAGTGGTTCACAGTGGAGCTGCTGAGATACTGTCGGGAAATATTGAGAATAGCCCAGAGATTCCAATGGTTGGACATGTCGGTATCTGAAAAAACCCAAGTCCGCATAAGACAGCATTTTTACTGGCCACAAATGGAGTGCAGTTTGCAAGCTGAGTGTGGAGATTCAAGTTTGGTGAGTGGGAATTTTAAGTGTTGTTATCTTTATAAAGGTCTGGTCTGCAGTTTGCAATGAACTGGGATTTACCCTCGAGATAAAGTCGGGTTAAGAAAGTAAAGCGAGTTTCTTACAGTCTTCGGCAGGGATTAACAGGCTCCACTGCAGAGTAGCTAATTAGTTAAGTAGCTGACCAGTCAAATCTGGTTTCTGCAGTTTTAGCTTCAAAAGGTATAAGTACAGAGGTCTGGGTGCAGCCTGCAAATTGTGTGCTGATTGCAAGCTGAGTGTGGACATTCGAGTTTGGTGAGTGGCGAGTTCAGTGAAGGGGGAGGAGGTGCTCCATTTTTCTACTTTTTTTTCCTACTTTTTTAACCCTCCAGTATTTGGTTCCTGCTTCGGTGCAGTGGAAGGAGCTGTTTGGTGAGTACCTGGTAAGCTATTCTACTTATTACAAATAGTCTGTTAAGTTAAGGTATAGCAGGGCAGCTCTGCCGAGTGGAATGTACATCCTGAGGTATGTGGGAAGTCATGGACGCACCATGTATCCTAGATAGACACATCTGCAGGAAGTGTCACCAACTGCAGAAGCTGGAGCTCTGGGTTTCCGAACCCGAGCGGCGGCTGGAGTCACTGTTGTGCATCCGCGAGGCGAAGGACTACGTGGATAGCATGTTTAGGGAGGTGGTCACACCACAGGTTAGGAGCACGCAGGCAGATAGGGAATGGGTGACCAACAGGCTGTCTAAGAGAACCAGGCAGGTAGTGCAGGAGTCCCCTGATATGATCTCACTCGCTAATCGGTTTTCCATTTTGGAGACTGGTGAGGGTGATGGTTCCTCAGAGGTGTGCAGTCAGAGCTAAGTTTGTGGCACTACAGGTGACTCAGCTGCACAACAGGGTAGGAAGAGGAATGGAAGAGCAGTAGTGATCAGGGATTCATTAGTTAGGGGAACAGACAGGCGTTTCTGCGGCAGTAAATGTGACTCCAAGATGGTGTGTTGCCTCCCTGGTGCCAGAGTCAAGGACATCACAGAGAGGCTGCAGGACATCCTTTTGGGGGAGGGTGAACAGCCAGAAGTCGTGGTCCACATTGGTACCAATGACATAGGTAAGAAAGTTGAGGTCCTGAAAGCAAATTTTAGGCAGCTAGGAAGGAGTTTAAAAACCAGGACCTCAAAAGCAGTAATCTCAGGATTACTCCCAGTTCCACAGGCAAGTGAGCAAAGGAATAGGAGAATTGAGCTATTGAATACGTGGCTAGAGAACTGGTGTAGGAGGGAGGGTATCAGACTGCTGAGACATTGGGACCAGTTCTGGGGCAGGTGGGACCTGTACAAGATGGACGGGTTGCATCTTAGCAGGACTGGGATGAATATCTTCTCAGGGAGATTTGCTAGTGCTGTTAGGGAGGGTTTAAACTAAATTGTCAGGGTGATGGGAAACTGAAAGGGAGCTCAGATTAGAAGGAAGCAAAACTGGTAACCTGTCTGGAGTGTAAGAACCAGGAGCAAGTATTAGAGAGGAATACCAAGGTGCACAGAATACTGGGAGAGATAGATAGCACAAGAATTGGTAATAGTACGTTATTGGGTGGGGTTAGAGTAAGGGAGAAAGTAATAAAGTTTGAATCAGGGTTAATGTGCATGTATGTGAATGCACGGAGTGTGGTCATGTGGAAATATGATGTTGTGGTTATAACAGAGACCTGGCTCAAAGAAGGGCAGGACTGGGTGTTAAATATTCCTGGATACAAGGTGTTCAGGAAAGATAGGAAAGGGAAGAAAGGGGGAGGGGTGGTAGTATTAAGGAGAGCATTGCAGTGCTGGAGAAAAAGGATGTCCGAGAGGGGTCGAGGACAGAATTAATTTGGCTAGAGCCAAGGAAGAAAAAAGGTGTGGTTACATTGCTCAGTGTTGTCTATAGGCCACCAGCTAGTGGGAAGAACGTGGAGGAACAAATTTGCAAGGAAATTACAGAGAGGTGCAAAAATTATAGGGTAGTTATAATGGGGGATTTTAATGATCCAAACATAGACTGGGATACATGCAGTGTAAAGGGCAGTGAAGGGCAAGAGTTCCTAAAGTGTGTTTAGGAAAATTTTCTACAACAGTATTGCTCGTCCAATGAGAAAGGAGGAACTGCTAGACCTGGTTCTTGGGAATGAGGTGGATCAAGTGGATCAAGTATCAGTAGGAGAGCATTTAGGGGATAGCGATCATTGTATCATAAGGTTTAGGCTGACTATGGAAAAGGACAAAGAGCAATCCAGGGTAAGAATAATTAACTGGTGGAATGGCCAACTTCAATGGGTTAAGAATGGAGCTGGGGTGAATCAATTGGAGTCAAAAGCTGGCAGGAAAATCGGTACCTTCAAAGAAGAGATAGTTCGGGCACAGACAAGGTATGTTCCCACGAAGGGGAAAAGTAGGGCAAACAAATCCAGAGCTCCCTGGATGACAAAAGAGGTACAGATTAAGATAAAGAAGAAAATGTGTGCTTATGACAGATGCCAGGTAGAAAATGCTATTGAGCACCAGGCTGAATATAGAAGGTCCAGAGGGGAAGTGAAAAAGCAAATAAGAGAAGCAAAGAGAGAGCATGAAAAGAGCCTGGCAGCAAACATTGAAGGAAATCCCAAAGTTTTCGATAGGCATATAAATAGTAAAAGGGTGGTAAAATGAGGACTGTGGCCAATTATGGACTAGAAAGGTGATTTACACAAGCAGGCTGAGGGCACAGCTGAGGTATTAAATGATTACTTTGTATTGGTCTTTACCAAGAAAGAAGATGCAACACAGGCAATGTTGAAAGAGGAGGTAAGTCAGACACTAGAGGGGTTTAACATTGATAAAGACAAAGTATTAGATAGGCTGTCTGTACTTAAAGTGGATAAAGCACCAGGGCCAGATGAGATGCATCCAAGGATACTGAAGGAAGTGAGGGTGGAAATCACAGAGGCACTGGCCATAACTTTTCAGTCTTCCTTAGTCTCTGGGGTGGTGCCAGAGGACTGGAGAATTGCAAATGTTACACTCTTGTTCAAAGAAGGGTGCAAAGATAAGCCCAGCAACTATAGGCCAGTCAATTTAACTTCAGTGGTGGGAAAACTTCCAGAAAAAATAATTTGGGGTGAAATCAATAGACACATGGACAAATGTGGGTTAATTAAAGAAAGCCAGCATGGAGTTCTTAAGGTAAAATCATGTTTAACTCACTTGCTAGAGTTTTTTGAGGAGTAACAGAGAGAGTTGGTGAGGGCAATGCTGTTGATGTGGTGTAAATGGACTTTCAAAAGGCGTTTGATACAGTGCCACACAACAGACTTGTGAGCAAATTTGTAGCTCATGGAATAAAAGGGACAGTAGCAACATGGATGCGAAATTGGCTGAGTGACAGGAAACAAAGAGTAGTGGTTAATAGATGTTTTTCAGGCTGGAGGAACTTTTGTAGTGGAATTCCCCAGGGTTCAGTGTTAGGACCCTTGCTTTTCTGATATATATTAATGACCTAGAACTTGGTGTACAGAGCACAATTTCAGAGTTTGCAGATGATACGAAACATGGAAGCATTGTGAACTGTGAGGAAGATAGTGTAGACCTTCAAAAGCACATAGACAAGTTGGTGGAATGGGCAGACTGGTGGCAGATGAAGTTCAATGCAGAGAAATGTGAAGTGATACATTTTGGTAGGAAAAACATGGTGAGACAATATAGAATAAAGGACACAATTCTAAAGGGGTTGTAGGAGCAGAGGGACATAGGTGTATATGTGTATAAGTCATTGACGGTGGTAGGACAGGTTGAGAGAGCGGTTAATAAAGCATACAGTATCCTGGGCTTTATTAATAGAGGTATAGAGTACAAGAGCAAGGAAGTTATTTTGAACTTGTATAAGACACTAGTTCGGCCTCAGCTGGAATATTGGGTCCAATTCTGGTGGCCACACTTGAGTAAAGATGCAAGTGCACTGGACAGAGTACAGAAAGGATTCACGAGAATGGTTCCAGGGATGCGGAATTTCAGTTATGAAGATAGATTGGAGAAGTTAGGACTGTTTTCCTTGGAGAAGAGAAGGCTGAGAGGTGAGTTGATGGAGGTATTCAAAATCATGAGGGGTCTGGACAGAGTAGATAGAGAGAAACTGTTCCCACTCATGAAAGGATCGAGAATGAGAGGGCACAGATTTAAAGTATTTGGCAAGAGAAGCAAAAGTGACATGAGGAAATACTTTTCACGCTTCCAGTGGTTAAGGTCTGGAATGCACTACCTGAGAGTGTGGTGGAGGCAAGTTCAATTGAAGCATTCAAAAGGGAATTAGACAGTTAGATGAAAAGGAGGAATGTGCAGGGTTATGGGGAGAAGGCAGTGGAATGGAACAGGGGAGAGAGCTGGCGCAGACTCGATGGGCCGAATGGCCCTGTAACGATTCTGTAATTCTGTGAAATCCACAAGGATGTGGTGGAGTTCTGTAAAACTTGCCACACATGCCAGGTTGTGGGGAAGCCCCAACCTGTAATAAAACCTGCACCCCTAATTCCCATACTGGCTTTTGGGGAACCATTCAGCAGAGTGCTGGTAGATTGTGTGGGGTCCCTGCCGAAAACAAAACGGTGTCACCAGTATCTTCTCACCATTATGAATGTGGCTACCCAATTTCCAGAGGCTATTCCTCTAAGAACTATCTCTGCCAAGGTAGTGGTGGAGGGGCTGACCCAATTCATCACCTGATATGGGCTACCTGCCAAGATCCAGTCGGATCAGGGCACGAATTTTATGCCCAGCATTTTTCAAAAGGTCATGGGTAATCTGGGCATAAAGTCCTGAGCCGACCACCCACAGTCACAAGGGGCTTTGGAGCAGTACCACCAGACCCTAAAGACAATGATCAGGACATACTGCTATGAGTACCCCCATGACTGGGACAAAGGGCTAGGATTTCTTCTGTTTGTTACTAGGGACTCACCCAATCAGTCCACTGGCTTTAGTCCCTTTGAATTAGTTTATGGACACGAGGTGAGAGGTCCTCTTAAACCAATCAAGGAGAGATTTTTACCACACAGGGACGAACCTTCCCTGTTGGACTACATCTCACGAGAGCCTGTGCGGTGGTTCAGGAACACTTAAAAACCTCCCCGACAACTCCAAAAAGGCAGGCAGATAAACATGCCAAGACCAGAACATTTCAGCTCGGAGCCCATGTATAAGTGCTACTACAAATATAGGGTGAACCATTGAAAACCCTTTTCAGTGGCTGGCACAGAGTAATAAAGAGAATTAGCCAGGTGAATTATCTAATTGACACCCCAGACCATAGGAAAAAGCAAAGGCTGGGCCACATCAATATGTTAAAACAGTATCATAGCCAGGAAGGGGACAAACAAGCACAGGTCTGTCAGGCAGTCAGGAAAGAGGAGGGCGAAAGGGACAATGAAGAGGAGTTAAAGGGAGGCCTGGAGGATTCCCAAATCGAACCCCCTACCATCTGGTTAGCTAACACTGAAATGTTAGGGAAAGTAGACACCGTACCCTCCTATTTAAACACATAACAGAGAGGAGACCTTACAAGGCTGCTCACAGCATTTAAAGAGATCTACAGGGACAAACCAGGGTGCACAACCCTAGCCCTACACAATATGGATGTAGGAGAGACCCCTTTCATAAAACAAAATCCCTATCACCTAGCTCCCAGGAAACTGACCCAGGCCCGGTAGGAAATTCAGTACGTACCAGAGCACAGCTGACCGAGCCCAGTCAGAGCAGTCGGAGTTATCCAATTGTGCTCATGCCCAAGCCCGATGGCTCAACAAGGCTCTGCATTGATTACAGGAAGGTTAATGCAGTGACCAGAGCTGATTCCTATCGAATTCTCCACCAGGAAGACTGTATCGATAGTGTAGGAAAGGCCACCCATATAACAAAAATAGACTTGTTAAAAGGATACTGGCAGGTTCCCGCAACACCCCAAACGACAGAGATCTCAGTTTTTGTCACCACAGACGGTTTTTTCCAGTGCCGGGTGATGCCATTCAGATTAAGAAATGCCCTAACCACTTTTCAAAGGCTGATGAACCAGGTAGCTGCTGGCCTACCCAACTGTGTAGTGCACCTGGATGATCTGTTAGTGTACAGTGACACCGGGGGGACCATCTGGACCAGTTAGAAGTCCTGTTCTGAAGGTTACAGTTGGCTGACCCCGTGGTAAATCTTTCAAAGATTGAGCTTGCTATTGCTGGCTCTCAAGCACTTCAAAATACATGTTGAAAATGGATGTAGAGAGTGTAGTTTATTATTTTACTTAGATCAGTTTAAGTACAATAAAGCTAACCTCTTTCTTTGGTAAACGCAAGAAAACCTGTCCGACTGGTTCTTTTTATGATTATAACATATAAATAGTTAAACACTCACTGAATTGGCAAGGATATCCATTTTAAATAAGAAATAAACCTATTGTGGTCAAACAAGGAGAGGGAAAAGAGAGGAGCCCTTTGACCCCTCCTCACCTGATCGTAACAGTAGGAATACGATGATGCAATGAAAAGTCAATTAAAAGGATCACTGATAAATATTTTCAACAAGGGGGTGATAATCTGAGAGAGCATCAAAATAGATTATTGTCTACAGAAGAATTGGTGTGAGAACTGAAGAAGATCCAGGGTAAAATAAATCAGTTGATGCATGCAAACAATGAGGTTAACCAGAATCAAGACCTTACTAAAGGTCTCATTTGTGGTCTGTATGAGGCATTTGTGATGAATGTGTTACAGACTGGATGACATCGAGGGTAATAGAATGCCTTTGTTTATTCATGAAAATCAACTGAGAACATTGTTCAAAGGAACCACGAATATAGACTACAATATGATGTGCCAGATGAGAATGGCATTTTGGTCCCCTGGGATGAGGATGGGATGTGGATAGCATACCAGATAGAGTCTATTGGAGAGATTGAAGTCTCTGGCACAGGCCTGATGCATAAACAATATGAAGAATATGCACGTCAGCTGATAAAGAATGGTGGAACTTGGCTAGCACCAGATATTGAATACTGCACCCTAAAAGGAACCACATGGTCTGTGGGTCTGATGTGGTACAGCAACCTATCAGTCCGGCCTGTGGCTTCACAATTGATGAGGAATCATCCAACTGTAAGACGATCCGAAGACTCTGGGAAGAGGGGTGGACTAAAATGGCCTAGAAAGGCAAGGGAAGGTACTGTATGAACACCACAGCTGTCTTTAAGACTGTTAGATTGATGAGATGTCCCATGAATCCTGCGCATTCCCACCTGAAAAAAACCCAAATTGGTGGTAAAAGTTTGATGCTGGTACACCATCATAATGTGACCCACCTTCAAGAGAAACTGCATTTGGAAAAGAAGGCAATTCAAACACTCCCACGTACTGGACATTATATATCCACTCTATCCCTCAGTCTGAAAACCATTATCTACATAAGGAGAACTTTATAAAAACATACCATGCACATGCTACGAGATAATAAGCAAATAGAGTGGGCTCCTGCCCACTCCAGGCTGCTGCCGAGAATAGACAGAGTCTGCAGTGAGAAGCAGGCACATCCATATCATTGTTCTCTGTAAGTAAGCACCTGGTTTCTTAAAAGTATTATTAAAACACTATATGCAGCACTTTCATATCATGAGTATGACATAGTATTATAATTTAGCTGGGGTCCATGATAACTAATCCATTTGGAAAAGGGTCCTTCAATCATAAAAGTTTGGGAACCACGGCCTTAATGGACACAGGAGCCAGAACTTCTGCAACCCCTGACTGATCTTATCAATCACATTGTTGGCTTTTCATAGGAAACAGGATTACCTGTGTTTTGTTGATAGTTAGAAAATATAAGCATTCTGATTGCTGACATCAGTGAGATCTAGATAGAGGGAGACAGTCTCAGAAATATACTTTCAACAACCAATCAGCACATCAAATTTAATATTTTGATGAATCTCTTAGAAAGTTTAAAACTCATGCTGTCAGACCTGACAGATCTCTCACTTCACTGCTGCCAGATGTCAGGAATCCACCAATGAGGTAAACATCACATTCCACCCATTTCTCAGTAGCCTCTGGTTCCACCTCCACACTGATGCCAGACCGAAGAATTCACACTGACGAACAACTGTAGTGCTGCCAAAATCCATGATCCTCACCGCAATTCTACCAAAATTGTACACTGAGCCATACAAACTTGAATGATCTTGGTTCTGTTCCTGGACCATGCTGTGCAGTCTGATCTCAACTAGAGTGGCCTAGTTGCCATTTCTACTCTACGTCTTGGTGCCATACTAGGGAATGTATTTGCCAACATGTTCCTCAGGCGAAGCATCCTCCTCATTGCTGCTCTATGATCGGAGCTCCTGTGCGTGTCCACACCTCTTCGAGGGAAGGATCGTGAACTCCGGTGGTGTAATTTTGAGCTCTCCACAGTTACTGTTTCATTGACCTGCTCTGTACTGCAGCTGTGTCATGCTTTGTAGGAAATGGACCGTTGACTGTTTCAAGGATTCGCTCATCCACCGTTTGATGATATTTCCTCCATTAAGGGTCCCACTCTGCCAGAGACTCATCTGCTCGAAGCTGCTGACTCGTTCTGGAGATTGCACAGTTACTTAACTGCCCCTCCTGGCACTGACCAGTCACAGGTAATCCTGTTTACTGTCATTAAGGTTTTAACACCTGACTGACACCATGGGAGAAGCTGAGCTTCATGTATTTCAGTGGTTTTGTCATCTGTGTAGATTGTCGCTGATCATAAATGTCAATCTTACCATATTATCAATGTCGACAGCTTGTCAGTATCATTGTACAATACATGTAGGAAATAATTTTCATCTTCTGATATGAAGCTGAAGGAAGTGAAGCCTGAGGAATGGTATCTGTTATTTTTCTCAAGGCTTTAGCATCAGCTGAGAAAACAATTTCCAGGCAGAGTTGGAAAAAGTATTGCTGATTTTAAGTGTATAAAGCTGCCTAAGGATGTTGCTATTAACTGTAGTAATTCAATTCCAGCCATCTTTTTCAATGTCAGAGAAATATCCTAGCTCCGAATTAGCTATCTGGTAACAGCTCTTTACCATCTCCTCCCCCAGGACCTATCCTGAATTTTCTGTCAGAAGTTGCATTAGGCATCAGTGTTGATACCTCTTTAGAGTGCAGTCATAGCCATGCATTGTTGGAAAAAGTATCGAAGTTTTTCCAGTTGTAGTCGAACCCGTTCGCACCAGTTCTCAACTGGGAAATGAAATCCACGTCACCAGTTTGACTGTCTGCTGGTAACCAGTTGGACATGTGATTTTTACCAGTTGAGCTGCTGGCATGTACCAGTTGAGACTGTGCTCTTTGCCAGTTCATACCAGTTGGACTGCTCCCAGCAGCTAGGCCAGTTGAATAATGCAGTCGGAACCATTTTAACTGATGATATAACCCATTAAGTTAATATTCCCCATTATGTTCATTCAGTGAAGTATGGGCATGATATATCAAATCTAGCAAAATCTTCATCCAGAAAAAACACTCTGAGAATACGATTTTGAGATATATTAAACAAACATGAGCTGCTGCAACCAGTGGATAGCTCCATGACTCTGCAACCCAACCTGTCCACATGCACACAACAAGAGAATCACATGACATGTGACAATGACAGAGACAGTACCCCAAGAAAACAAGTACCCCACCTCACACCATTCTCCTCACAGAAAAAAAATACTATCTAACTGTTTCAGAGTTTGTAATGTATTCCTAAGTTACGAGCATGCCCAGTGTGTGATGACATCATTCAGCATGTGGACTGGCCATCTTGGTATCTGTCTATCTTTACAAGTTCCTCCCCCGTATATAACAGATTTTGGTTGACAAAATGGGATTAAAGTGCAAAACGTTTTACAGCAAACGACAGTAGAGACTGTGATGAACAAAATACACTCGCTCCCAGTGACCTACCTGCAAGGATGGGGACGATTTTCAACCAGATTGTGTTGAGCCTCATTGTTTCTGAAAACGTGTGGCTTCACTCAGTTGAATGGATTCTGAAGGGTCCTAGTGTCCATCTGATCAACTCCCGACAACACTGGCTTTGATGAGTTTGTTCTGATTAGGCTGACTTACCTTCTGTATCACTGTTACAGGCAGCAACAATGAAGTGTTTACTGAGTCACTGTTACATTAAATGTAAACATGACTCCAGGATGGTGTGTTGCCTGCCTGGTGCCAGGGTCAAGGATGTCACGTAGCGGCTGCAGGGCATCCTTATGGGAGAGGGTGAACAGCCACAGGTCGCGGTCCACACTGATACCAATGACATAGGTAGGAAGAGGGATGAGGTCCTGAAAGCAGATTTTAGGGAGTTAGGAAGGGAATTAAAAAGCAGGACCTCAAGAGCAGTAAGTTCAGGATTACTCCCGTCACATGCACATGCTAGAGGACTGATTGATTGAACACGTGGCTGGAGAATTGGTGTATGAGGGAGGGTATCAGATTTTTGAGGCATTGGGCCTGGTTCTGGGGCAGGTGGGAGCTGTACAAGATGGACAGGCTACACCTTAACAGGACCGGAGCTAATATCCTCGCAGGGAGATTTGCTAGTGCTGTTGAGGAGGGTTTAAACTAACTTGTCAGGGGGATGTGGACTTGAGGGGTAGCTCAAATTGGAAGGAAGTAAAGCTGGTAACAGGAGGTAGAAAAGTAGCAAATGAAATTAGAAGACAGGCGAAACAAAGGCGAGCATCAACTAGGCTTAGAATGCAGAACATCAAGAAGACAAGGTTAAGGGCCCTCTACCTGAATGCCCACAGCATTCGCAACAAGGTAGATGATTTATGGCACAAATAGAGGTAAATGGGTATGATTTAATTGCCATTATGGAAACGTAGCTACAGGGTGATCAGGACTGGGAACTTGATATTCAAGGATATTCGACATTTAGGAAGGACAGGCAAAAAGGAAAAGGAGGTGGTGTTGCGCTGATAATAAGGGATGGGATTAGTATGTTAGTAAAGGAGGATCTCAGATCGGAAGAACAAAATGTGGAATCTGTTTGGGTGGAGCTAAGAAACAGCAAGGGACAGCAAACATTGGCAGGAGTTGTTTATAGGCCATCAAACGGGAGTGGTAGTGTGGGGCATGGTATTAATCAGGAGATCAGAGAAGCATGTAGCATGGGTAATACAGTAATCATGGGTGACGTCAATCTGCATATAGACTGGGTAAACATAATGAGCACTAATGCTATGGAGGATGAGTTTCTGGCGTGTGTTAGGAATTGTTTTCTCGTTCAGTATGTTGAGGAACTGACTAGAGAACAGGCTATTTTAGATCTAGTATTATGTAATGAGGCAGCTGCATAGATGCATCTTGGTGACAGCACACCTACTTGCACAGCTCAGCCCAATGACCTCCCCTGAGAGCGGACATGGGGAAGAGCCATTTAGGAAGACCCAACAGGAGATGGGAGGATGCTTCGAGCAGAACTGTTCTCTTGCTCTTCCTGAGACATCTTACTATATCCCTCCTTCCTCATGCAGGACAAATGGGCCCACAATTCCAGGGAGAGCTTGTCGAGTGGCCCAGGAATAGCGGAAGCCCAGGACAGCCACTCAATAATGGATGGTGAGACTGAGGTCTCGGCACAACAGAGTGAGGATTGTCTTCAATTGACGTCCAGCACACTTCTGGAGATCCACATCATACGTGGTTGGCGTGATGAAATTTGAACTGCCTAACCCACAGATGTTTGTGTTCTGTCATGCAGGACGGCATCCGCAGGAGGCTCCAGCTGAAGTGGGACAACCGTCAACCTCTGAGGAAAGCAGCAGTCAGAAGATGCACTGTCACATGACTCTCCTGCACCTACTGCCAGCGCAGAGATGTTGACATTGGTTGGTTTGCACTTGGTCTTGGAAACAAGGTCACAAGCTAGTGAGAGCACCACACACACACCCGTGCAGGTAGCTGAGGGTGAGACAACCGAGGCCACTAACAGGGGACTGTGGGTGGACAGGCCTATGTTGAGCCCTGGGCTGATCACAGGGCATGCTGAGAGGCTGAGATGCCAGAAGCCATGCGCCACCACGAGTGGACAATGGAGGAGTCCATCCATGTCATGAGTGCTGCCAGGTCTTAGGTGTATGAGTTCATGGCTTCCTCCATTGAGAGATTGGGCCTCATGGAGAGCCAGATCCCACAGATGTGCACAGACCTGCCCACTGTCACCTTGGCCATAAGCTCGATGCAGCAGTGGCAAGGTGAGAGAATGACCAGATACCTGAAGTCTTCTCCAGCTCCTCGTCCTTCTCTGGTCAGTGGGGAGGCTCAAGTGAGCCTTCAAAGGGAGGAGGAGAGGCTGACCTCCACATCTGGGGGCTCCCCTCAGGGAGCTCCAAGTGTGGACAGCGGCTCTTCAACCTCTCCACCAGTGAGACCAGCTCCAGTAACAGCGACGCCTAAGGAGGGTCCTGCACCTGTGCAGGAAACCTTCAGGCAGCCGGAGCCCTCCAGGCCTCAGGCAGCCAGAGGCTGGCCGCTGAAGTCATCACAGCCAAGGGGCAGCCTGATCAGCAACCTGTCTCCATCCCAGCTGCTATCGCAGGGGTCACACCTCGTAGAAGCACTCGAAAATGTATTAAGCAAAGCACCTAGACACACTTGGAGTTTCACGGTTGTTTGACATTTCTTATCCTTTCATGCATTAATTGTAAGATGCTGCCATCACCCTTCCTCCCTCAATGGGCAGCCAGTGTAGGCACAGCACTCCTTTGATAACAGTCTCAGATGTGCCAGAGGGGGTGGCTAAGCAGGGCGCTAAGCACGGAAAGGAGGCGATAGATTGAATCCATTGAGGTGAGTCTTTATTGAGTTCACTCTGAAAGGCCATCATGGAGGCTGGATGGTGGATGAGTATGAGACTGTCTCTTGCCTCCCTTGCCCATCGTTCACTGTGCCTGGCCTCTGGGGTTCAACATCCAGTGCTGCCTGCTCATCACCCTCCTCCGCGTCCTCCTCATCGGTTGAGGAGCGGCAGCCAATCATGTCCTATTCATGAAAGGCCTCCCCCCTCTGCAGTGCTAGATGGTGCAGAGCACAGCAGACCACCACGATCCACGAGACCCTCGCTGAGGCATACTGCAGGGCACCATCGGATTGCTCGAGGCACTGGAATCTCATCTTCAGCAGCTCAATGGCCTGCTCAATTCTCACTCTGGTGGAGACGTGGCAAGTGTTGTTCCTCTCCTCTGCCACAGTCCGAGGGTTCCTCACAGGCGTCAGTAGCCATGTCTTCAATGGGTAGCCCTTGTCCCTGAGAATCCATCCCTCAAGGAAAGCCGGAGACATGAAAAGTTGTGGCACCTGGGATTGTTGAAGTATGTAGACGTCATAGCTGTTTCCCGGGAAGTGGCACACACCTGCAGGAAACACTTTCAGTCATCACAGACCAGTTGAATGTTGATGGAATGGAAGCCCTTCCTGTTGATGAAGACAACTGGCTGGCCCCTATGCAGCCTTGATGGCCACGTGTGTGCAGTCTATCACACTTTGCACCTGGGGGAATCCAGCTATGGCCCGAAGCCAATGGCCCTCTCGGCCTGACTGTCATTGTCTGGTAGCACACATAGTCATCTGCCCTCTTGAACAGGGCATTGGTCACCTCCTTGATGCAGCAGTGGACTGCTGCCTGGGAGACCCCACACATGTCCCCGTTGAATCCCTGGAAAAATTCAGATGTGTAACATTTGAGGGCCACAGTGATCGTCAAGGCCACTGGGATAGAGTGACCACTGAATCCCATAGGTCATAACTCATCCTGCAGCATGGCGTATAAGTCAGTAACAGCCTCCCTGGAGAGCTGCAGTCTTCGTTGACACTGCTGCTGAGACATTTGGAGGTATCTGAATCAAGTCCGGTAGACTTTTTGGCACAGGTGGGCCTTTCTTGTTATGTCTGCCTGCTGCTCTCGTCGTGGAGCTACACGGGCAAGTGCAGCTGCCTCCTGGCCCTCCCTCCGATGGAGCTGCTGCGTCACGCCACAGGGGTCCAAAAAGATGGGATGTATGCGGATTCACTTGGGCTCCAATAAATAGCAACAGACTGGAACTGGGGTTTGATTTTGGGAGGTGTGTGTTTGTAATGTGCATCTCTCTGAATAAATGCTTATAAAGTGTGTAAAGATTCGATCATGTTTTATCCTTCACCAATTGGCTTTCTAGAATAGAATATGGTAGCATACAAACATACAAATTAGGAGCAGGAGTATGCCACTCGAGCCTGCTCCGCCATTCAATAAGTTCATGGCTGAACTGATTACTCCACATTCCCTCTACCCCCGATAACCTTCTACCCCCTTGCTTATCAAGACTCTATCTACCTCTGCCTTAAAAATATTCAAAGACTCTGCTTTCACCGTCTTTTCAGGAAGAGAATTCCAAAGACTCACGACCCTCTGAGAGAAAAGATTTCTCACCTCTGTCTTAAATAGGCAACGCCTTACTTTTAAACAGTGACCTGTAGTTCTAGATTCTTCCACATCCACCCTGTCAAGACCCCTCAGGATCTTATATGTTTCAATCAAGTCGTCTCTTATTCTTCTAAATTCCAGCGGATACAAGCCCAGCCTGTCCAATCTTTCCTCATAAGACAGCCAGCCCATTCCAGTATTAGTCTTGTAAACCTTCTCTGTACTGCCTCCAACACCTTTACATCCTTCCTTAAATAAGGAGACCAGTACTGTGCACAGTACTCCAGTTGTGGTCTCACCAATGCCCTGTATAGCTGAAGCATAACCTCCCTACTTTTGTATTCAATTCCCCTCGCGATAAACGATAACATTCTATTACCTGTCCTAATTACTTTCTGTACCTGCATACTAACCTTTTGCAATTCATTCACTAGGACACCCAGATCCCTCTGCATCTCAGAGCTCTGCAATCTCTCACCATTTAGATAATATGCTTCCTTTTTATTCTTCCTGCCAAAGTGGACAATTTCACACTTTCCCACATTATACTCCATTTGCCAGGTCTTTGCCCACTCATTTAGCCTATCTATAACCCTTTGTAGCCTCCCTATGTCCTCTTCACAAGTTACTTTCCTACCTGTCTTTGTGTCATCTGCAAATTTAGCAACCATACCTCCGATCCCTTCATCTAAGTCATTTATATAAATTGTAAAATGTTGAGGCCCCAGCACAGATCCCTGTGGCACACCACTCGTTACCTCTTGCCAACCAGAAAATTACCCATTTATGCCTATTGTCTGTTTTCTGTTAGCTAGCTAACCTTCTATCCATGCCAGTATGTTAGCCCTACACCATGAGCTTTTATTTTCTGCAATAACCTTTGATGTGGCACCTTATCAAATGCCATCTGGAAATCTAAGTACAATACATCCACCAGTTCCCATTTATCCACAGCACATGTAACTCCCTCAAAGAACTCCAATAAGTTGGATAAACATGATTTACCTTTCACAAAACCATGTCGACTCTGCCTGATTACCTTGAATTTTTCTAAATACCCTGCTATAACATCTTGTCAGGCAAACCCCCCACCTGCCAAGACTGAGGCACACATTATGAACAATACAATTTAAAATTGCAAGCTCCTGACTGGAAAGACATTTGCATAGTAACAGACAGTGCCGGAACAATGGGGACCCAGTCGTTGCTTCCCCAATACACAGAAGAAGTGGTCAGACCAGTTTTAGTCACATGACTAACTGGCTGTTGCAGAGGTTTGAACTGAGAGTTTTAAATTGGAGAAGGCAGTGTTTGAAGTCACAAAGCACTTTTCTCCTGGTCTAAGAAGACCTCTCTCCTGTCTGCTCTCATCTTGCTCTCACCAGCTTCGGAAACCATTGAAGACACATGAACCTCAAAGAGAGAAACGTCTTCTATGTTGAACAAGGTTTAAGAAGAATACTGGACCCCAACGAAAAGTAAGAGCTGCCTATAATCAAAGACTCTACAGTGAGCTGGAACCACAGAAACAGTAACCAGAAACCCCCTTTAGAGACTGCCTCGAACATTTCAACTTATATTTTCCTCTGCACTTTTCTGTCCCTATTTGCATGTGTGTATCATGTGTGCATGCTAGCGTGGGTGCATCGTATATCCGTAGGCGTTAACCGAATTAGAGTTTAAGTTTCAGGTTTAATAGATTTCACTTTTCTTCTTTAAACCTGCGAAAGCCTGTTTATGCTCATTTCTTTGCGTTGTAATTGGAAAGCTGTGAACAAACATTCACAAAATGGGAGCTCAAAACACAGTGTGTTAAAAATAAACCCTGTTACAATAAGATCGTGTGAAGACAGTAACAGACCCCGAGACACCTTTCTCACCTGGTCATAACACTTCTAACATTTTCCTTAAGACAGTTGTTAAGCTAACTGGCCTGTCGTTTCCTGCTTTCTGTCTCCCTCCCTTTTTGAATAAAGGAGCTACATTTGCTATTTTCCAATCTGACAGAACCCTCTCCGAATCTAGGGAATTTTGGAAAATTAAAACTAACGCTTCAACTATCTCACTAGACACTTCTTTTAACACCCTAGGATGAAGTCCATCAGGACTCGGGGACTTGTCTGCCCGCAGCTCCAACAATTTGTTCAGTACCACTTCCCTGGTGATTGTAATTTTCTTGAGTTCCTCCTTCCCTTCCATTTCCTGACTTTCAGCTAATACTGAGATGTTACTTGTCTCCTCGATAGTGAAGACCAATGAAAAATATCTGTTGAATTTATCTGCCATCTCCTTATTATCCATTATTAATTCCCCAGCCTCACTTTCTATAGGACCAATGCTCACTTTGTTAACTTTCCGTTTTTAAATTTCTATAGAAACTCTTACTATCTGTCTTTATATTTCTAGCTAGCTTTCTCCCGTGCTCTCATAGCAGGGAGTGGTTGCCTAAAGGTGAAGATTGGAAACTAAGAAAAATAATTTCAGACAGAAAACGAAAGTCCTAGCGGCCATTGTGGAAATGGCAGAAAGTTGTCAAAAATTGGCGGAGTATGATTACTCTCCGATGTTCTCTGAGTCTGAACCATGTGACCAGTGGAAGAATGACCAAGTTACATCCCTACCAAATAGGAAGCAAGGTATGGCCTTGGCATTGTCACCTTGATAAGATGTAAAATTTGAAGTAAAATATGTTGTGAGATGGATGCATAGTGATGAAGGCTTGAATCTTCTATTAGAGTTCTTGGATGAAATTCACAGGAAAGATGATCTGTTAAATGCCTATGAGGCATTACCAGAATTTGATAAACTTTGGAAAACAGATGGTCATTCCATAGAAGCATATATTATGAACTTTAGTAGATTGTATAAAAGGTTGATGAAATTCAACTTGGGGATTCCTGGATTGGTATTAGCATTTAAATTACTGGATTGTGCTAACATGGGCAGGCAATTTGCTTTAACTGGTTTTCGGTTCTCTGAGAAGGAAACTCGGTTGGATCAGATATCTGCTGCCTTAAAGAAAAATCCTGGGAAACAGTCATTTCCTTCAACCTTCATGGAACAAATGAAACATTTTGCAATAACACAAAGAATATAAGACTCAATGATTGACAGATTTTGAAATTGTCCAGATACCGGATGGAGGTGTCAATACAACAGAAGGATTAAAAACAGGCAGAATGAGGATGAAAGCACCTTTAGAAGGTCTGGCTATTACAGAAGAAGACAAATTGAAATAACAATAATGGGTGAATAAGTCCCAGGAATGCCCATGAAACAGTCAATAGGTGCCTCAGGTGTGACTTGAAGTGTCATTATGTCATGAACTGCCCAAAGTGAAGAGGCAGGGTCCTCAAAATGCTACATGATGATGAGAATTGTGAGGAAGAGGAGGCAGGTAATGATGAATCCAAACAAATTATACAGGTCACAAGGAGTTTTAGTCCTGTGATGAATGGGCTAGTCACAGACTCCTTTAACTGTGCAGTTCTAGATAGTGCTTTTACTTCAACAGTACATGGGGCTGACTGGTTAAAATGCTATCTTGATTCACTAAGCGGTGAGGTCAAGGTCAAGGAATATAAAAGTGCTATTTGCTTTAGGTTTGTCAATGATAACACATTGAGGTCACTAAAGAGATTTGTAATTCCATGTAAAATAGCTAGAGGAAACCATTTTCTAAGAACTGGTTTCATAATATTTCTGATGGATGGGAATCAGAAATGTTGTCCTTTAGCTAGGGAAGCCATGAAAATGAAAAAGGTTGTTAAAACTACTTTAGTTGCTGAAACACTGGCTCTTGTGGAGGCAGTGAATATGGGGTTCTACTTGCCAAAAATTTTAACTGAGATTCTGTACGATGGATGTATTGAAGATAGTAAACCTATTGAGTGTCATGTAGATAATCATTCATTATGGGATAATGTACACTCTACAAAAAGTGTGAGTGAGAAAAGGTTACGGATTGACTTTGCTGGCTTGGAACAAATGCATGAGAGAAAGGAAACCTCTGAAATTCACTGGTTGTATACAAGTCATCAACTGTCAGATTGATTCACTAAAAAGTGTGTGTACAAGGAAATTGTTAGGGGGCCTAGAGGACGAGCGCCTCATAATATAATGCTTTGTACAGAATATGGAAGTCCTTTGATTGTACATATTAAGTCTAATTTTTATTTAAAGAAAAAAAGACTTACATTTATACAGTACCTTTCACAACCGCTGGATGCCTCAAAGCGCTTTACAGCTAATTAAGTACTTCTGGAGTGTAACCACTGTTGTGATGTAGGAAACATGAAGCTCCCACAGACAGCAATGTGATAATGACCTGATAATCTCTTTTTGTGATGTTGATTGAGGGATAAATGTTGGCCAGGACACCTCCCCCTGCTCTTCTTTGAAATAATGCCATGGGATCTTTTACATCCACTTGAGAGGTCACATAGGACCTCAGTTGAACATCTCATCCAAAAGACAACACCTCCAATAGTGTAGTACTCCTTCAGAGCTGTACTGGAGCATCAGCCTTAATTTTTTTGCTCAAGTTCTGGAGCAGGACATAAACCCATAATCTTCTGACTCATAGGTAAGTATGGTACCAACTGAGCCACAGCTGACACCCAAAGAACAGAAAGGGAATCTGGAGCGTAACACCTGCAGCCCATAATATTCCATCCAATTATTTTAATAGATAGCAAATCATGGTCCGAGGGTGCACGGTTTCTGAATTTGTGCTCCCAGCATGTGTCAAGAGCATCAAAGTGGGGAATGACCGCTTAAAGCCCTACAGCATCTTAAAGGGATGGGTCAGTTGCTGTCAGAAATTTGGAAGTCAGCCAGCTTCTGTGCAAAAACAAAATGTCTCAAAGGAGTCCAGGCAACTATAGAGTAGCTGGTTTGTCTGGTGGGGAAGCAGAGAATCCTCTGCAGAAAGCAAGGCAGAGGACTGGATCCCTCCACTGTATTTTGCTCCACAGGCCTCCAAGAAGATGAGACATGGGGACTTGGAGATGTTGGCTGCAGTGTGAATGCCATCTCTATTGAAACTGGCATTATTCCAGGGACACGTTCAACGATCTTACCTGGTCATCCAGAATGGAACCCACTGTGAGTTTTGTATTGTACTAAACATGAATGTTACTTACCTTCCCTCACACTATTGTAAAGGACTGAAGGAGGGGCCTCACACCTACAGCCTTCACCTCGAAGTATTTCTTCACATCCTTGTGAGCATTCAGCTCCAGAGAATCCTCCCTCTAATGTCACTCCATGTTATGTACATGTGTCATCATGTCCATTTTAGTTTTGCTGTACATCAAGGGTTCCCAACTGGGGGTCTGTGTGAAGATTTCAAGGGATCGACCAAACATAATAACAACATAGATCCTCATTTGTAAATGGAAAATCCTATCTATGAGTCCCAGACCAGTTATACCGTGACTTTGTCTCTCCTTGGCTACGGGACTTTTAAAAAACGTAACAAACCTCCAATCACCAGAAATAGCTTCAGTTTGGATTATTTTTGATGCTCAAACACAAACCTTTCCCCATCCACCCACGGTATATTTACTGTTTCCTTTAAGTTTATCAAAACATATCCAGCCCTGCTTTTAAAATCAGATGAGGGTTGGATTAGCTATACGTCCTCTAAAACTTGCTTGCAACATGTGCCTGTTTTTATCAATCATTTTCTTTGGGAGGGAAGCGTGCACTTTCCCCTCCTTCATTCAGCTCACTGCCAATGGTTTCCACACTTTTAATGTTTATGTTCACTGATCTTTGATCACAAGTTTCATCCTTTGATCGCCACTGACATTTAAAAAAAATCTTAATGTTGTCTCAGAATTTATTTCACGAGAAAAGATGAAAGGTCACTGACCTGAAACATTAACTCTGCTTCTTTCTCCACAGATGCTGCCAAACCTGCTGAGTATTTCCAGAATTTCTTGTTTTTATTTCAGGTTTCTGGTATCTGCAGTATTTTGCTTTTGACAGAACTGTTGTTCAGCACCAGCAACAAGTTTCACATTGAGTAAGTAAAACAAAAATAATAATAAATATATATGTTTAATTGCATAAATAACTTTTATACAGAAAAATACTTGTGTTATGGGGGCCTGGAATTTTTATAACACGGGAGAAGGGGGAGGGGAGGTCTTGGAAGCAAAAAGGTTGAGAACCCCTGATGTATATCATCTTCACATTAGGAACATCTCACTTTGGTTGCAGGAGAAGGAAACACATGAGAGGGAGGACTTATAATGAGAGGAGCCCCTATCTTCGAGCTCTTAAAGCTGCAGGGGATATCCTTGTCATCCTGCTCTCCAATTCACTTACTCCCACCAAAGTGAATGTTGAAGTTCTTTACCACATCACTCTTTTTATATGAGGTGAACACCAACCTGTCATTCACTTCTCTTCCTCTAGATGTACCACAGGAAGACAAACCGCCTCCCACGCTCTTCAACTGTGCCAGCACTTCACTGCACATGCAGTTACTCTGTTTTTTTCTGTTGCTCTTGATCTGTCAAGCACCAGATCACACAGAACCATCACTGGGGATCTGGACAGTGAGCTGGAGAGTAATGCACTGGGTCGGACACACGACATGATTGAGCATGAGCAGGTAGTGCTGGCAATGATGAGGCAGGAGGAGGAACATTCTATTTAGAGGGCCATCTTAACCCCTGAGTCTAGGGATCTGGGCCTCACAGGATCTGCTTTTGAAGGAAGATTCTGTTGGGCATCAAGCATTGGAGCAGTCATTGGTTAGCGACCACTAATTGCATATTAGCCTTGACTGGTTTGATAACACTGCAGTCCACCGTGTGACATGTAGAAACTCCAGTGATAACTGCAGGAGCACTCAAATGCTCAGGCTTCTTGCCTGTGCGGTCTGAGGTTCCAGAATGGAATGAATTATGTCTAACAGTTTCAGTAGGCTTGGTGTTAGACAGAATCAGAGGGTGGGCTTCACTGGTCCCCTTGTTATATTAGGCAGACAGTCCCAGCTCACCATAGTTCTGTGCAGGTGCTTTTCTGTGTAAAGGCTGTCCATTAAATCCTTGAGTTATTTGAATGCACAATATTACACAATCCTGGAATCACTATGCCATTTATTGTAGTTGCCATAATGTGCTGTTAATTGTTGGGCATCTTCCCATTGGCCGATCTCAGTCAAGCGGTGACCCTGGGTGGAAGGCAGGCACTCCACAGAGAGGACATAAGAAAGGGATACTGAGCTGGAAAGTAATCTTAACGTTTAGGGAGATTCTAAGTGGAAGATCACCTCTCTACATGTTTGAAAAGGGAATGGCATCTCTAGCTATCTTAAAAGAGAAGGAAAAATTAAAAAAACTTTATAAAGATATGGATCCATACAGATCAGGAAGCTTCTGGGATTGCTTCCTGTTGCGTGTTTACTTTGATCATCTCAACTAGGAAATGTGGGAGTTGGTGGGCAACTACAGGGGTCCCCACACCCTTACCTCAATTCCAGGGCCTCCTCCATTGCTGCTCCTCTCACCGGGTGCAGTCTTAGCAGTGGCCACCGCTCCCGCTGGCGTGCTGGGACTGAAGAGCTGCCGGCCGCTGATTGGTTGGCAGCTCTTGGAGGCAGGACTTCCTGCCTCAAAGGGTTGGAAGTCCTGCCCAAGGTCAATTAAGGGTCTGAGCCATGTAAAATCGCGGCGTAGCTCCCACACCTGGCAGCACAGTGGCGCAGTGGTTAGCATTGCAGCCTCACAACTCTAGCAACCCAGGTTCGGTTCTGGGTGCTGCCTGTGCAGAGTTTACTAGTTGTCCGTGTGGGTTTCTGCCAGGTGCTCTGGTTTCCTCCTACAGCCAAAGACTGGCAGATACATTGGCTGTTGTAAATTGCCCCTACCTACCTAGGTGGTAGGAGAATTGAGGGAAGGTGTGGTAGGGAATATGGGATTAATGTAGGATTGGTATAAATGGGTGGTTGATGGTTGGCACAAACTCAGTGGGCCAAAGGGCCTGTTTCAGTGCTGTATGACCCTGGTGAGGGAAGGGTATTATACTCAGGATTTTCACTGTTGGTAATTCACCAGTGGCATTGCATTTGTGGATGTTGGGTAACAACAGGATTGTACACAACTATGATGCTATGGTTGAATAACCTGCCAGATCATCATTTTGGTCCACATGCAAAAACATAGCCTGTGGATGAAAACTGCTAGTGGTCCAGGCTTCAGACCCAGTGCAAATCATTGGCCTCAGAGTAGGAAGGATAAAAAAAAATGGTGGGAATGTAACACATTTGATACATTAGGACCAACAGAACAGGAGTAGGTCATTTGTCCCTCGAGTATATTCTATCAGTGAATTCGAATATGATTATCTGCACCTCAAATGCATTTGCCCACCTTTAAACCATATCCTATAATATTCTTTCCCAATAAAAACCTGTCCACTTCAGTCTTGGAAGTTTTCGTTGTCTCAGCATCCATAGCCTTTTGCAGGGGATAACTCATCATTTCAACTGCCCTTTATGTAATAAAATGCTACTTGATTTCACTCTTAAATAGCCTAGCTCAAACTTTAAGATTGTGCTCCTTGTCCTAATTACCCCACCAGAGAAAATAGTTTCTGTTTCTCTATCAAATCTGTCATGCATAGCAGAGGTGCGATGATATAATAATGATGAATAAAATCGTAAGAGTTATAAAAAACTGACTTTGTTTTTTAAAAATGCACCTTTCTTTAAAAAAGTGAACACTGCATCCAAAATGGCCACCAAAGAGAAAGGCTTTGTCTTTGTGGATTCAAACTGTCTGACACAGACAAAGGACAAATCTTCAAAGCTAAGAGGTGTCCTACGCCCTTCCTAAAACATTCCAGAATTGAATGTCTTCTTCTGAAACAAAGGAGGTGTGAAGTAGCCACGTCCTGGACTATTGTGCGATCACCATGGGAAAGAAATCAGAATGTCTCCGACCAGGAAATGAGAAGTAACACAGCTTTATCTTTTTAAAAAGCCTAGCGAGAGAGAGACTCCAGAGAGAAAGAGAGAAGAGAAGCAACATCCAGCAACTTGTTTTCCAGCAAGCCAGAAGGCATGTGCCCTGCTGTAGAATCCTACATCTACATTAGACAGTAGTGAACTAGAAGTGATCCACTGTCTTCAACTGAACTTTCAATCAAAAGAGAAATCTACAATCATCTCAGGCCTGCACCCATCGAGAACATGATTTCCAAGAGAATTCAGCAGGTTTATTGTGACCTCCCCCCCAACTAAAAATCACTTTCCCTTTTTTCCTTCTCCGTCTCTTGTGTGAGTGGATGCGGTTGTGACAATTATGGGATAAGGTGTTTTGATCAGTTGATTTTCTGTTTGTTAAACCTACAAGAAAGCCAGTTGTTGTCTGTTTATTTGATAAATAAACACTAAGGGGTTAAACCCTAGCAACAAAACACAGTGGCCACGGTCAGATGGGGAGTTGAATAGTGGGAACCACCCACATTGCACCATGTGGCTGTAATAAATCACTTTATCATTTTAAACACCCCAGTTAGATCATTCATAATCTTTCTAAAGCATTGTTGTCCAATAGGATTTCGATAGTTGCCAAACTTGTGGGTGATCAAGTCACTATAATCACCACATGATACAAAATATATGCAATATTAATAAAACAAATGTGCAATCTTTTGAAACTAGGTTTGAGGTTTTAAACCATCAGCAATCAAGACTGATACACTCACTGCCAGAGCCAGGAGAACAGCTTCAAAAGGGTGTTGCAATTTGACTGTTCCGCAAAACAAGCCTGCTGTATAGCTCTCAAAGGGTGGTGACAATCTGTTAATTGAAGTGTTCTGTTTCTGACAGTGTGCTCCAGTTTATTCAAAAAATCCCACATTTCTTCAAGAGTGAACTGTCTCTATTTTATCAGAATTTATATATTAGGAGAATCAGGAAGGGAAAAGAATCGATAAATCTCGACCTATTGCCTTCTGCACTCTGACTCTTCCCGTGCTTGCCCTGCCACCTGTTATTTCCAAATACAGTGTCTGGACATTTAGTAGACCTTTGACTCATGGCCAACCTCCTGTAATCTTTCCTTTTACACCAGTTGCACCCTATTCCTTTCAATTCATTTCAACGGATCTATTAAGATGAAGGACGAATACATTTAGATGTTGCTGCATTGCCCCAACTTTCCAACATTTCAACCCTCATTGACAGCCATGCAGTGCTGCCCACCACTCACGCACCTCAACTGTTTTGTGAAAACTGCCAAGTACCAACTAAACAAAACCGAGTTCTTCTGTTAGCATCCCCTGTGTCACTTGATTCCACAGGGAAATGTCGCGAGCAATTGGACTGCTGTCCTTCCAAAGGCCGGCTCTGCTTTTGCAGCACTTCACAGAGCAGTCCCACAGATCTAAATGTATCATCATTTCGAGGTATCCAGAAGAGAGAACAGGATCAGAGAAGGTAACAAACAGCATACTATTTTTCTTATTTCACTGAGCAAGTGGTTCTTCAGCTTCCAGGTCACTAGAAACCAGACAACTGAACTATATTGTGATAAACATTGTTGCAGTCTGACCGATATGTGACTCCACTCATGCAACTTTAACACTACTCAGTATTGTGTGGCTCTAAAATTGAAGACCATCATTTGCCACATGTTTGTGGCTGATTCACCACATGTGGTGAGTGTATTGGACAAACCTATTCAGAAGCCAAAGTACTATAACCCAAGTTTATGCAACCTCATAATTGAACCCAGGGTTATCCAAGCTTTTTGGGCGGAGGGCCGCATTACGATTTTTGCTCGGCCCGGGGGGACTGGTGAACAAATTTCGAAAGATAAAGGCATTAAAAATTTATCTTACTAATAAAAGCAACAACAAATGTGCATTTTTTGTGAAGAAGCTTTAAATGAGAAGAATAATTTATTGACTTACTTTCTCGTCACTATATTGAAAACTGATTTAGTGACATACCTGGCATTGTTTTTGATTTAATAAGTAGTCAATCTCTATCCACACACTTGATGTAGCGATGCAGAGTATTCTGGATAGATGTCCATCCTTCAGGAGTGACCTTGATCTCTCTCCATCCCTCTCCCCATGCTCTGTGTATGCATCTCGTTCTCTCTTCCTGCCCTCCCCCAACTCCCCTCTAGGGCTAGGGGACACAGATTGAAAGTTTTGTGCAAAAGATGCAGGGGGAATATGAGGAAGCATTTTTTTACACAGTGGGTGGTAATGACCTGGAACTCGCTGCCCGCAAGGGTGGTGGAAGCGGAGATAATCAATGACTTCAAGAGGAAGTTGGATGGTCACCTGAGAGAAATAGACTTGCAGGGCTACGGGAATTGAGCCAGGGAGTGGGACTGACTGCATAGCTCCGTGGAGAGCCAGCATGGGCTCGATGGACAGAATGGCCTCCTTCTGTGCCATAAGTAAATGACTATTTGACTCTCTCTCCCCCCTCTCTCCCCTCTCTGTCTTTCTCTCCCCTTCTTTGTCTGTCTCTCTGTCTCCCTCGCTCTGTCTCTCTGTCTCCTCCCCCCTCTGTCTCCTTCTCCCCATCCTCTGTGTCCCTCTCCACCCCGCACTCTGTATCGCTCCCCTCCTCTCTCTACCTGCCATGTCTCCAGTGCTCCCCACTTAGTGTTCCCCACTCCTCACTCAATCTTCCCGGTTCCCCGCTCAGTGTTCCCCATTCCCCGCTCAGTGTTCCCCACTCTTTCTGTCCCCCATCTCTCTGTCATTCCCCTCCCCCCATTCCCTCTTCTCTCTCTGTCTCTCCCCCTCTTTCCCTCTCTCCTCCTTTCTCTCTCTCTCTGTCCCCCTTTATCTCTCTCTGTCCCCCTTTCTCGCTCTCTCTCTCTTTGTTCCCTCCATCTCTCTCTTTCTCCCTCTCTCTCTCACACAGTTGCAGGCAGTGGAATGCTCAGCAGATGGTTGGTCAGTTTTCTTAAAAAAAGCTCACTGTCAGTTTCACAGCTGCCAGCTGCTGACATTGGGAACAGCCACGGGGTTATATGCGGGCTTTTAAAAAAAAAGTCAGAACCCGCTGGAAAACTCGGGGTCTGTTGGGAAATTGCTGTTCCCAATGTCAGCAGCTGTCAGCTGTGAAACTGACAGGGCAATAGTTTAAAAGCTGGTCTGTCTGCGGGTCAGATGGAAATGTTTGGCGGGCCGGATCCTGGCTTGCGGTCCATATGTTGGACCACCCTGATTTAACTTTTTAAGCGCCTGGTATCATTCTGTTGAATCTTCTCTGTACCCTCTCCAAGTCCAATATAGCCCTCCTGAGGTGCGGTGTCCAAATCTCAATGCAATACTCCAGAAAGGGCCTGCAAGATTTTGTATAATTGAAGCATAGCTTCTTCCTCTCTGTATTCTAGCCCTCTTTAGATAAAGGCCAACATTTCATTAGCCTTTTTGATTGCTTTTTGTATCCGCGTACTAGCGTTTAATGAGCCAAATCCCTCTGGTCGTTCTGTTCTCTCACCAATGTGAATTCGCTCACACTTTCCCAAATTGATCTCCATCTGACACCATTTTGCCCACTCATTAATTTATGTCCCTTTGTAACTTTCTGCTCCCATCTACACAATATACTGTGCCACCTAACTTAGTGTCATCTGCAAACATGGATATACAACTCTCTAACCCTCATCCCAAGACACTGATAAGTAAGATGAAAAGCCAAGGCCCCAGTACCGATCCCTGGGCATCACCACTTGACACATCTCGCCAATTAGAGTATACTTCCCACTCTCTTTCTTCTACCACTCAATCAATTATCGAAGTGTATCACAAGGATACCTCCTATTCCATGTGCTCTCATTATTGCTTATAAAGTCTTGTATAATAACCTAATCCAATGCTTCTGGAAGTCCATGTAGGAAGCATCTATGGACACTCCCTGAACCACCTTTAGTGACTTCCTTAATATGTAACTGGATTAGTCAGACATGTTCAACCCTTCACAAATCCATTGACTAATAACCACTGACGGCAAGAGAGCTGCAGCACAGTTTGAACTTTGCATGATTGCTTGTGGTTTCAGTGTGTATGGATAGAAAAAGAAATCGGCCACCAGGAGGTTTTTTTCTCAGTCTGGTTTTTATTCAGCACCTTAGGTTTGAAATACCTACAAAATATGAATTCAGTTTAAGAAAAACACTAAAACATTCAGCACTGATTCAGTACAGTTTTGAATAGACTTTTTGTCCTTTTGAAAACTTTACATGGAATGTTCCATTCAGTCTACAACAAGATGCATTTGAAGCCTCATGGGCTGCTCTGGAGCTCCTGATCTCCTTGGGAACACTGTGAACACTGATGCCTGTTATGTCCTTCATCTCCCTGACTACCTTGGTATCCGTAATGTACATGGTCCCTTTGATGTCCCTGTCCAGACTAATGCCCCATCCCCTTGGTATCCCTGTCCACGTTGATGCCCTTGGTGTCCTTAATATCCTTGGCAATTTTGATGCCCCGATCCCCTTGGTATCCATGGCCGCTTCGATGTTCTGGTCATTCTGATGCCCTGATCCCTTTGGATCCCCAGTCACTCTGATGCCATGGCATCCCTGGCCACTCTGACATACCTGATCTTAGTATCCCTGCACATCTTAGTGTGTTTGACATCCTTTGTTTTTTCTTTCTCTCCTTAGCTGCCTTGACGTCCAGAATGTCCTTGATCACCCTGGCGACTTTGATCTGCCTAATCTACTCAGTCATCCTGGTCAGTCACAGCCAATGAAAGGTTATGGAAATGTAGTCAACTGTTGCAATTTAAAGAAACACTGCAACTAATTTGTGCACAACCACGTTCAAAAAACAGCAATGCGATAAATGGCCATATGTTAGTTGATGGATTAATCTTGGCAGGACCCTGGGTGAAACACCCTGTCATATGATCCTTTATATTCACCTGAAAGGACTTTGGTTTAATGAGTCAATCAAGAAAGAAGTACCTCCAACAATATAGCATTTCCATCATTCTGCACTGGAGTATCAGGCTAGATTACAAGTCCTGCAGTGGGGCATGAACACATGACCTTATGAGTCAGGGGTAAGGGTGCTATCCACTGAGCCATGGCTGATAAGATGTTAAATCAAGTCCCATTGGCCTGTTCCAGTGCTTGAGATGGATGGTAATTGTCCCATAGCACCATTTAAATAGCAGCAACTTCCCTAAGAACGAAGGAACTTGTGAAATAGAGCAGGGGTAGGCCATTCCGCCTTTTAAGCTGCACTTCTACATCAACTCCCATAGCCCTTGATTTCCTTAGTGCCCAAAAATCTTGAATATGCTCAATGACTGAGCATCCACAGTCCTGTGGGGTAGAGAATTCCAAAGATTCACAACCCTTTGACTGAAGGAATTTCTTTTCATCCGAGTCAATGTTCTTTTCTTAACCAATATCACAAAAATCAGATTAACTGGCCATTCATCTCATTGCAATTTGTTTGAATTTGTTCTGTGTGAAATAGCTGCTACATTTATATACAATAGTCACTGCATTCCAAAAAAAAGCATGTGAAGCACTTTGCGATGCTTCTAAGAGATGTAACTGGCCACTTTGATGCCTCAATTCCCGTGGTCTGTCTGGCAGCTAAGATGCCCCCAAACTCTTTGGCCATCCTGGCAACACTAACATTCCTGATTGCTTGGTCTTCTTGGTGACACTGATGTTCCTGGATTTTTTGATCTCAACAACAGCAACAACAACTTGCATTTATATAGCACCTTTAACATAGCAAAACGTCCTAATGCTCTTCACAGGAGCATTAACAAACCAAATTTGACTATGAGCCACAAAAGGGGCTATTAGGGCAGATAACTAAAAGTTTGGTCAAAGAGGTAAGTTTTAAGGAGTGCCTTACTGGAGGAGAGAGAGATAGAGAGGCAGAGAGATGTAGTGAGTGAATCCCAGAGCTTAGCTCCGAGACAACTGAAGGTATGGCCATCAATGGTGTACAATTAAAATCAGGGATGTTCAAGAGGCCAGAATTGGAAGATCCCAGATATCTCAGAGGGTTGTAGGACTGGACGAGATTTTAAAGATAGGGACGGGCGAGGTCATTGAGGGATTTGAAAACTAGATGAGGATTTTAAAATCAAGGCGTTGCTTAACCAGGAGCCAATGTAGGCCAGCGAGCACAGGGGTAATAGGGGAACATGACTTGTTAGAATGGGGCAGCGGAGTTTTGGATGAACTTAATTTTATTTTGGGAGGAAGATGGGAAAGCATCCAGGAGAGCATTGAAATCGTCAAATCTAGATGTAGCAAAAGCATGATGAGGATTTCAGCAACAAATAAGATAATAGGTGGTCTTAGTGTTGGTGCAGATATGTGGTCTGAAGCTCACTTTAGGGTCAAATATGGCATCAGGGTTACAAAGAGTCTGGTTCAGCCTCAGACAGTTAGTGCCAAAGGAAGGGAAGGAATCTGTGGCAAGGGAATGGAGTCTGTGGCAGGGACTGAAGACAATGGCTTCGGTCTTCCTAATATTTAGTTGGAGGAAATTTCTGATCATCCAGTACTGGTTGTCAGCTAAGCAACCTGATAATTTGGAGACAGAGGAGGGGTCGAAAGAGATGGTGGTGAGCTAGGTCCGGGTGTCGCCAGCAAACATGTGGATGATGCCGTTGAGGGGCAGCAAATCTCCCCAATCACTCTGTTGTCCCTGAATACATTAATGGCCCTGAACTTTTTCTCCCTGGCCCCTCTGATGCCCTTTATCTTCTTGATGTCTCTGAATGACTTGGTGTCTCTGGCCTCTCTACAGTTGATGCAACAAATAGGAAAAAATGGATTTTCATGATTTCTTTGAAACTAAAGCTTCCTGAATTGCTTCCTTTGTTCTCACAGACAGACAGAGTGGAGAGGATCATTGACATTCGGTGTTACTGACCACTTAGGTAAAGGAGGCATTATTTATTGTCATTGGATGAGCTAATTGTGTTTTCTCTGAAGCTGTTTGTTAAAACCTATTTGGAATGTTGTATATTGAATAAAAGTTTGCAGATACCCTAGATCTCCCTGACCACTCTGTGTTCATTGTGTCCCTGACCACTCTAGATCTCCCTGACCACTCTAGATCTCCCTGACCACTCTGTGTTCATTGTGTCCCTGACCACTCTGGATCTCCCTGACTACTCTGTGTTCATTGTGTCCCTGACCACTCTGGATCTCCCTGACCACTCTGTGTTCATTGTGTCCCTGACCACTCTCGATCTCCCTGACCACTCTGTGTTCATTGTGTCCCTGACCACTCTAGATCTCCCTGACCACTCTGTGTTCATTGTGTCCCTGACCACTCTAGATCTCCCTGACCACTCTGTGTCCATTGTGTCCCTGACCACTCTAGATCTCCCTGACTACTCTGTGTTCATTGTGTCCCTGACCACTCTGGATCTCCCTGACCACTCTGTGTCCATTGTGTCCCTGACCACTCTGGATCTCCCTGACCACTCTGTGTTCATTGTGTCCCTGACCACTCGTGATCTCCCTGACCACTCTTTGTCCATTGTGTCCCTGACCACTCTAGATCTCCCTGACCACTCTGTGTTCATTGTGTCCCTGACCACTCTGGATCTCCCTGACCACTCTGTGTTCATTGTGTCCCTGACCACTCTTGATCTCCCTGACCACTCTTTGTCCATTGTGTCCCTGACCACTCTAGATCTCCCTGACCACTCTGTGTTCATTGTGTCCCTGACCACTCGTGATCTCCCTGACCACTCTTTGTCCATTGTGTCCCTGACCACTCGTGATCTCCCTGACCACTCTGTGTTCATTGTGTCCCTGACCACTCGTGATCTCCCTGACCACTCTTTGTCCATTGTGTCCCTGACCACTCGTGATCTCCCTGACCACTCTGTGTTCATTGTGTCCCTGACCACTCTGGATCTCCCTGACCACTCTGTGTCCATTGTGTCCCTGACCATTCTAGATCTCCCTGACCACTCAGTGTTCATTGTGTCCCTGACCACTCTAGATCTCCCTGACCACTCTGTGTCCATTGTGTCCCTGACCACTCTAGATCTCCCTGACCACTCTGGTGTCCATTGTGTCCCTGACCACTCTGGATCTCCCTGACCACTCTGTGTCCATTGTGTCCCTGACCACTCTAGATCTCTATGACCACTCTGTGTTCATTGTGTCCCTGACCACTCTAGATCTCCCTGACCACTCTGTGTCCATTGTGTCCCTGATCACTCGTGATCTCCCTGACCACTCTGTGTTCATTGTGTCCTTGACCATTGTAGATCTCCCTGACCACTCTGTGTTCATTGTGTCTCTGACCATTCTAGATCTCCCCGACCACTCTGTGTTCATTGTGTCCCTGATCACTCGTGATTACCCTGACCACTCTGTGTTCATTGTGTCCCTGATCACTCGTGATCTCCCTGACCACTCTGTGTTCATTGTGTCCTTGACCATTGTAGATCTCCCTGACCACTCTGTGTTCATTCTGTCCCTGACCACTCTAGATCTCCCTGACCACTCTGTGTTCATTGTGTCCCTGACCACTCTAGATCTCCCTGACCACTCTGGTGTCCATTGTGTCCCTGACCACTCTGGATCTCCCTGACCACTCTGTGTCCATTGTGTCCCTGACCACTCGTGATCTCCCTGACCACTCTGTGTCCATTGTGTCCCTGACCACTCTAGATCTCCCTGACCACTCTGGTGTCCATTGTGTCCCTGACCACTCTTGATCTCCCTGACCACTCTGTGTCCATTGTGTCCCTGACCACTCGTGATCTCCCTGACCACTCTGTGTTCATTGTGTCCCTGAACACTCTAGATCTCCCTGACCACTCTGGTGTCCATTGTGTCCCTGACCACTCGTGATCTCCCTGACCACTCTGTGTTCATTGTGTCCCTGACCACTCGTGATCTCCCTGACCACTCTGTGTTCATTGTGTGCCTGACCACTCTAGATCTCCCTGACCACTCTGGTATCCATTGTGTCCCTGACCACTCTGGATCTCCCTGACCATTCTGTGTCCATTGTGTCCCTGACCACTCGCGATCTCCCTGACCACTCTGTGTTCATTGTGTCCCTGACCACTCGTGATCTCCCTGACCACTCTGTGTCCATTGTGTCCCTGACCACTCTGTGTCCATTGTGTCCCTGACCACTCGAGATCTCCCTGACCACTCTGGTGTCCCTAACCTCCCTGATTTCTACAGCCAATGGGGTTCCTTGTTCTACCTGCACTCCTTGCTGTCTTTTTCTACTCTTAATCATTCAGAATTTCTCCCAGATTTGGATTAAACTGTTTACACTGGATTCACAATGTTTACTTGTCAAATGGACCATCCAGAATACTGGTTTAATGCAAAAAAAGATGTGTTAACATATACAAATAATGTTGACATCACACTATTAGTTTTTAAATAACTGGTATGCCCTTATGCGTTAATAGGAATTAACTCAGAACAGTTGAACAGCCAGCATGATCCCAGTAATGCTCAGATCTCTCTGGACCCATGTTCTTCTATTAAGACCAATGGTACAAGATATAAACACAAATTCTGTGCCAACTACCCCGAACGGAAGAAACTGAAAAGATATGGCAGCAGCATCTCTATCTCAGTCTTATTGTCAAACTGTCTTGCTGGACTTAGAACATTCTGATGATATCATGGATTGATCATTTTCTTTCCTACTAGTACCTGTTCAATGCATAGCATCATCGAACCACACAGCACAGAAGGAGGCCATACAGCCCATCATGCCTGTGCTGGCTCTTTGAAAGATCTATGCAATTACTCCCACTTCCCTGCTCAGTCCCCAAAGCCCTGCTAATTTTTCCTTTTCAAGTATATACTGAATTGCTTTTTGAAAGCTACTATTGCATCACTTTCATGACCCTTTCAGGTCACCCTCTTGAGTAAGCTTGCCAGTTTGTGTGAAGGTTTAGGGGCAGTTTTATGCTGAGGAGCTACGCCCACTGGAAACTGGGCTAAAATTGCTCTGACAAATTTAACATAGGGCCCTTCTGGCCTCCAGGAAGAGGAGACAAAAAGATTTAAAATGTAAGTGCCTCCAATATCTCATCATTGGCTGGCAGAGAATGCAACAGGACAATTTGTGAATTTTCCGCATTGTTCTCCTTAGAGCAGAGAAAGTTAAGGGGAGATTTAATATAGGACTTCAACATTGAGGGGCTGTGATAGAGTATGTAGGGAGAAACAGTTTCCAGTGGTAGGAGGGGTGGGAATCAGAGGACACAGAATCACAGAATTGTTACAGTGCAGAAGGAGGCCATTCAGCCCATTGTGTCTGCACCTGCTCTCCGAATGAGCAATTCAACTAGTGCCACTCCCCTGCCTTCTCCCCATGACCCTGCACATTCTTCCTTTTCATATAACTGTCTAATTCCCTTTTGAATGCTTCAATTGAAGCTGCCTCCACCATACTCTCAGGCAGTGCATTCCAGACTTGAACCACTCTCTGCATGAAAAAGTTTTTCCTCATGTCACTTTTGCTTCTTTTGCCAATCATTCTAAATCTGTGCCCTCTCATTCTCGATCCTTTCACGAGTGGGAACAGTTTCTCTCTATCTACTCTGTCCAGACCTCTCATGATTTTGAATACCTCATCAAATCTCCTCTCAGCCTTCTCTTCTCCAAGGAAAACAATCCTAACTTCTCCAATCTATCTTCATAAGTGAAATTCCTCATCCCTGGAACCATTCTCATGAATCTTTTCTGCACCCTCTCTAATGCCTTCACATCTTTCCTAAAGTGCGGTGCCCAGACCTGCACGTAATACTGCAGCTGAGGCCGAACTAGTGTCTTATATAAGTTCAACATAATTTCCTTGCTCTTGTGCTCTATGCCCTTATAAATAAAGCCCAGGATACTGTATGCTTTATTAACCGCTCTCTCAACCTGCCCTGCCGCCTTCAATGACTTATGCACATATACACCCAGGTCCCTCTGCTCCTGCACCCCCTTTAGAATTGTACCCTTTATTCTATATTGTCTCTCCATGTTCTTCCTGCCAAAATGAATTACTTCACATTTCTCTGCATTGAACTTCATCTGCCACCTGTCTGCCCATTCCACCACCTTGTCTATGTGCCTCTAAAGTTCCACACCATCTTCCTCACAGTTCATAATGCTTCCATGTTTTGTATCATCCACAAACTTTGAAATTGTGCCCTGTACACTAAGATCTAGGTCATTAATATATATCAGGAAAAGCAAGGGTCCCAACACTGACCCCTGGGGAACTCTACTACAAACCATCCACCAGTCCGAAAAAACATCCATTAACCACGATCCTTTGTTTCCTGCCACTCAGCCAATTCCGTATCCATATTGCTACTGTCCCTTTTATTCCATGAAATATAACTTTGCTCACAAGTCTGTTGTGCGGCACTGTATCAAACGCCTTTTGAAAGTCTGTGTACACCACATCAACAGCATTCCCCTCATCAATGTAAGCTCTTGAAAAAACTCCAGCAAGTTAGTTAAACATAATTTTCCCTTAAGAAATCCATGCTCTTTTTAAATTAACCCCCATGCGTCCATGTGACAATTCATTTTGTCCCAAATTAATCTTTCTAGAAGTTTCCCACCACCAAAGGTAAACTGACTGTCCTGTAGTTGCTGGGCTTATCTTTACATAATTTTTTGAACAAGGGTGTAATGTTTGCAATTCTCCAGTCCTCTGGTACCACTTAAGGAAGACTTAAAAATTATGGCCAGTGCCTCCATAATTTCCACTCTCACTTCCCTCAGTATCCTTGGATGCATCTCATCCACTTTAAGTTACAGACAGCCTATCCAACACCTCCTCCTTATCAATTTTAAACCCTTCTAGTGTCTGAATTACCTCCTCTTATACCATTGCCTGGGTTGCATCCTTTTCCTTGGTAAAGACCGATGCAAAGTATTCATTTAATACCTCAGCTATGCCCTCTGCCTCCATGTACAAATCCCCTTGCTGGTCCCTAATCAGCCCCACTCCTCCTTTTACCACCCTTTTACTATTAATATGTCTACTTTTTATGTTAGCTTCCAGTCTCTGTTCATACTCTCTCTTTGCTTCTTTTATTTGCTTTTTCACTTCCCCTCTAAACCTTCTGTATTCAGCCTGGTTCTCAATAGTATTCTCTACCTGGCATCTATCATAAGCACACTTTTTCTTCTTTATCATAACCTTTATCTCTTTTGTCATCCAGGGAGCTTTGGATTTGTTTATCCTACCTTTCCCTTCGAGGGAACATAGCTTGACTGTGCCTGAACTATCTCTTCTTTGAAGGTAGCCCATTGTTCAGCTACTGTTTTTCCTGCCAACCTTTGACTCTAATTTATTTGTCCCAGATCCGTTCTTAGCCCATTGAAGTTGGCTTTCCCCCCAGTTAATTATTCTTACCCTGGATTGCTCTTTGTCCTTTTCCATAGTCAGCCTAAACCTTACGATACAATGATCACTGTATCCTAAATGTTCTCCTACTGACACTTGATCCACTTGGCCCACCTCATTCCCAAACACCAGCTCCAGCAGTGCCTCCTTTCTTGTTGGACTAGAAACATACTGCTGTAGAAAGTTTTCCTGAACACACTCTAGGAACTCTTGCCCCTCACTGCCCTTTACACTACTATTATCCCAGCCTATGTTTGAATCATTAAAGTCCCCCATTATAACTACCCTATGATTTTTGTACCTCTCTGTAATTTCCTTGCAAATGTGTTCCTCTACATCCTTCTAACTAGTTGGTGGCCTATAGACAAAACTGAGCAATGTAACTGCACCATTTTTGTTCCTTAGCTCTAGCCAAAGAGATTCTGCCCTCAACCCCTCTGGGACATCCTTTTTCTCCAACACTGCAATGCTCTCCTTAAGTCCAATGAGAATTTTAAAAAAAATTTATTGAGTGTTATAATATGGAATGTACTCCCTGGAAGGGTGGTAGAAGCAGATTCAAGAGTAACTTTCAAAAGGGAATTGGATAAATACATGAAAAGGAAAGATTTGTAGGTCATGCAGAAAAGCAGGGAAACGGCACAATTTGGATAACTCTTTGAATGAACTGGCACAGCCACAAAGGGCCAAATGGCCTCTTTCTGTGCTGTATGTGCTATGATTCTATTCTATGATTTGATCTCCATTGTACATTGATTCAGCTCATATCAGCTGGGGAAGGAGGAGCAGTTAGGAATACGATAACTGGCCTAGGCTAGGGAAGGAAAATAGCAGCCAAAGCTCCTGTACTACTCCTGTTGCAAAGTGAACGTATCTACTTCAGATGAGGACAGAATGGAGCTCAGCTGTGATGCCTGCCTGACTTGAATACCCCAACACCACTCATTGAGAAAGGCTCCTTTGGTAAAGCACCCTTTCCCCATAGACATTCACATTTTTCCTTTTGCAAGTACATTTCTAATTCCCTTTTGAAACTTATTATTGAATCCACTTCTACCACCCTCTCAGGCAGTGCATTCCAAATCATAGCAACTTGCTGCATAAAATATTTTCTCCTCATCTCCCCGCTGGCTTTTTTTTGCCAATTATCTTAAATCTGTGTCCTCTGGTTACTGCATCAAAACCATTCATGACTTTGAACATCTCTAAAAATCGTACAAACCCATGTGATTAAAAACGGAAAGGGACTCATCACGGGAAGACTTTCCGATGCTTGCCTACTGCTGCCAGTATGTACTGGGAAGCCAGTGGGAAAGGAGTGGGAAGATCTGGAGAATTCCATCACCATAAACCAGCAGCCATGGTCAGCATCATCAAGAGAGTGATTGGAGGAGGGGGGGAGGGGGTTGGTGGAGGGAGATGGTCACAGATTTCATTATAAAGTAACATACAGACAGCAAATTTTGACATCAGGGAGTCACTAGGAACCTCTTAGCTGCCAGAATCTCATACGTTGTTGGGATCTACTTGATAATAGTTTGGCCTAATGACTCCACTGACCTTGTACTAATCTAGAAGCCGTTACCAATGACTGGATTACAATATTCATTAAAAAAAACACTTTATTTACATTAATTACAACAGCACATACTAATTCACAAGTGGTCTACTTATTAAAAACTTTTTATACATTTAACATAATAACCAGTTTTGTCACTTTTCTGGAGGAGTTTTCAGGGGGTGGGGGAGGGGGGGAAAGGGGGGGAGCAGGGAGAGAGAATTAGTGGTCGGTAGACAGGCCTACTTCCAGTCCTCATAGCGACGATGTTGTGGAGTCCACTATCTCTCGTCCATTACATACAGTCGGCACATAGTGCGCAGAGGAAACTGTGAAGAGAAATTACAAGTTTAACTGAGCGCTGTTGTTTCAGCATTTGCAGGGACACTACTGTTAGCATTCGCAAGCTGTCACAGCAGGACCTGTACCTGTGCACATGTTGGAGCAAGGATGATAGGACAGCCACAATGGTCTTCAGTGTCCTGTTCCCAGGCTCATGAAGAGGGGATCAGACTTTTTTGCAATGCCTCCCACCCTGTGTCAAATAGCCCAAGATTTGGACTGAAGTGTGAAGCCTGGTCAGTAGGGTGCGAGTTACCAGGGCTCAGGGGGGCAGGGGCTGAGACTGACACCCCAAGGAACCATACCTCAACATAAGTCAGTAGCATGGAGAGAGGAAGGAAGATAGTTACAGGTGCAAAGCGAAAACTCACAATATGAGTGCTTCAAGTCACCTATGAAAATGTAAAACATTCATTAGCCAAGTTTAGAAGGAGTGACCTGCAGAGGAGCTGTGGGCACATTGACCCTCCACGCAACAGGGAGCAATCCTGAAGACTCAGCACTGGCAGAGGGAGATACTCACCCTGTGAGTGGACAGCCCCTGACCCGGTCACGCTGAAACGGCTGGTCGCTACCCGATGGGTGACCACGTTTTTCTGAGGCTGGAAGAGGATGATGTGGATCTTAGGAGCGAAAAGACAGCCCAACACGACAGAGCCACTCAGACTAACAGAGATACACATGGTGGTCGTCTGGACCTGCGAGAAGAGAGAGGGGGAGTGTCAGATCAAAACAAGGACCACCTTCAGACATTGCTGCTTGCTAAAACGCATTAACATTTTTCAGCATTTCTGCCCATGTCAGAATAAATGCTCAACTGAGATCAGTCTGCCTGTTCATGGAGATGGAAAAGATGCCCTGACACTTTCCCAAAGAAAAGCAGGGAGTTCTCAGCATTTATCTGTTCACAAACACTATTACAACAGGCTTCGCCCGTCATTTATTTCATTTGTTGCTTATGGGACCCTGCTGGCGAGTGTATTTACCAGCAAAACAATAGTGACTGCACTTCTAAAGCAGTTCTTTGGCTGCGGAGCACTTTGGGATGTCCTGTGGACGTGAAAGTTTCTGTATGTGACTGAGATGTGACTCCAGTAGCACATCAACAAGGTTGATTCTTAATTGCCTCTCCAAAGTAGCCTAGCAAACCACTACGTTGTATCAAACCCAAAAGAAACCACCTCCTTTCTCAGGGCAGCAAGCAATGGGCAATAAATTTCAACCTTGCCAACGTCGCCTCACCCTCAGAATAAACGAACAAAAATAGATAAATGCCAGTGCTTCGTTTTTGAGGTGAAATCACAGTCCCAGTGAGTGACTCAGGGACACGTAAGGCAAGACAACTGCAGCCTTCACTTAACTATAACATCCAAATGAATAGTTAATCTGCTAGCATATATTATTAAATCGTCATATATGAATAAGAGAAAGAAAAATAATTATTTATAGATATAAAATTCCAACAGGATGTCAATTGGCAGTGTTTTCTGCAGGATTGAGCCTGACTCATTGTGACCACAGTATTATCAGTCACTAAGGAGATTGTTGTTTGATGATTAACACTGTGAAGATTACTGTTTCAGCATAAAGAAACACACTAGCTCCACATCTTACCTGTATGTCTCTCTTAAAAATGCTTAAGGTTTTCAAAGTTTGCCAATGTCTTGTAGCTCATGGATATGTGTGAGATATGGTGAGCAAATGGGGAAGAGCAGAGAAAAAGTCATGATGGGGAGATGGGAAAGGAAGGGAAAAAGTGATCCTGCAGGGTCAAACACGTGGAGAGGGTAGCGGTCACAGGGTGAAACATGGAGAACAGGTGGAGGTCACAGGGTCATACAAGGGGAGAGAATAGAAGAGATTGCAGGGTCATAAATGACTGGAAGAGTGTCGAGATCAGGCTGATGCATAACTGGAGTCGAAGGCAGTCAGGACTAGGTGAGTCATAATTGGGGGAGAGTGATGAAAAGTCAAAATTGGAGGTGGAGGGGGTGCAGGTGTGAGGAGAGAAGCAGTCAAAGCAGAGTTAGGTCCAGTCATAGGGGAAACCAGGGAGATTCAGAATGTGAGGAGGAGCCGATGGAAATACAATCACAAGCAAGCAAGGAGAGGGTAGGGCATCACCAGAATCACTACCAGGGTGTGTCAGTGAGTTGTAGCAGAATTAAACCAGTGGCTGGAGTCCCTGTACACAGCAGTGTGTTAAACATTAGCTTTTCCTCTACGGGATTTTGGGTTCAGACTAATGGGATGAAATTCTCCTCTATCAGCTGACCTAAAGGTCTTATGGGAGATGACTGTGGGCAGTTTTAATCCAGTTCCTGGTAGACACAGGTCCACAGCACAAAACCATCTTTGCGCTACTTGGCAATTCTGCTCAGAGAGGCTACAGGATGGATGGGGGTGTAGGAAATGGAGAAGATATCACACCAGTGCAGTATGGTTACTTAGAGATACATTTAACGGGAGGGTAGATAAGTTCACAAGGGGGAAAGGATATGCTGATAGGATGAGAGGAAGTAGAGTGGGAGGAGGTACGTGAGGAGCATGAACTCCAGTATAGAGCAATTGAGATGAGTGGCAGGTTTCTGTGTTAGAAATTCTATCTAATTCTTCTGAGGTTAGGGCTGAGATGCTTTGGAGGGTGGAATAGAGGGCGCTTTGCTCTAGTGCTGGCTGTGTTCTGCCTGTGATAAGAGTGCTTGATGTTCATACTAAACACTGAGGTGTTCCATTCCCCAGCACTAACATGCCTCTCTCAACAAGCACACAAATTAAAAGCAAAAATCAGTGGGTTGATGGGATGATGTTGAATCACATAGAGGGGACAGGATAAAGAAAACCCGGGCAGGGGAAGTGTTTGGCACTGCAGTAAAGTGTGGGAGTGCAGGTGAGCCACAGAGTCATAGCTTCGGGACCTTGAGGATTTGTAAAAGATGAACTATTCCATGGAAAATCAGAGCACAAGTCGGCTGAGGTTGTGATTCAGGGCAATGGGGCAGAAATGAGAACTGTCTCCAAAATCTGAGGCAGCTGATTCGTAATTCAAGCGTTCGGTAATCAGAGGTGAGGGTTGGTTTAAGTTTGGTTCTTCACTGGTAGAATGGGGTGCGTTGCTTACCCTGTAGTCACTAGAGGTGACATAGAAGATTGGCAGGAAGGCCAGCCAGATGATACATGTGGTGTACATGGTGAACCCAATAAACTTGGCCTCGTTGAAATTCTCAGGGCACTTCCTGGTTTTAAAGGCGTACACAGTGCAGAGCACAATTAGAACCACGGTGTACGTCAATGAGGTGAGCATGCTGGATTCCTTGGTATTGCATTTGAGAGTGACAATGTCCCGCTTCTCGGGTGTTGTTTCCTTCCTGGTGCCAGGCGTTTCCACCACAAGCCAGACAGTGACAACAATCAATTGGCAAGAGATCAGTGCCAAGCAGATCACCACCTGGGAAGTTGGGCTGATGCATCGGGGTCTCTGCGCCCCACTTTTTACACCATTGAAGATTCTGGCGATGCGGTTCGTCTTGGTGAGGAGGGCCGAGTAGCAAACCGCGAAGGAGGATCCCAATCCCAAACGGCGTAAGGTGCACACTGTAGTCGAGGGTTTTGCGATAAAGATTAAGGTCATGCTGTAGCACATCAGGACCCCAATGAGAAGGATATAACAGAGCTCTCGTCCTGAAGCCTTCACCACCGGTGTGTTATTGTTTTTAACAAAGATCCCAAACACGCAGAGGGTACAAATGAAGCCCAAGCAGGAAATGGTGATAGGCCCAATGGCCCAAGCATCTTCCCATTTGATATACTCTTCTGGAAGGTCGTAGCAGGTGCTGAGATCCTCGGTGGGCCACCTTCCAGGCCCGCAATCCACACAAGTGAACTCATCGTAGAGAAACTCATAAGGATGGCAGGCAATGCAGAGCCAGCAGCAGACATCTCCAGGCTGCATACTCTTAGCTTCATTCTTGGCACAGGGGTCACTGCACTGAGATGTTGGGATGGATGACTTGGCCCAGGGAATTAAGCTGGTGTTCAATGTGAGATCTTCTCCCCAGTACCCAACCTTCTGATAGGCATATCTCCCACCTTTAGACTGGAAGTTGAAGATATTGTACCGGCCAATTCCATCTCCATATGTATCAAATCGGATTTCACTGTATGTATCGTGGGGTCGAAATGGAGCTGGGGAGAAAAAAGAGAACAGGAATGGCAGGGTCTCTCAAATAAACTAATTCAGTAAAATAATAGGATCAGACCAGGACAAGCAATGGAATCAGACTGTAGGTGATGGGATCCTTGATATGGTAAAATCAAAGTTCATCACAACATCTAATCTGTAAAGAAATGTTTCCCAGAATTAATTTCCTTCGTCACCTCTACAACACACAGACTTTTAAAACCCAAAGTTGGCATCAATTGAGCACTACTTGAGTGACAACAATCCTAATCATTCCAAACGTGACTATGTGTTAGTTTCCAGCCAGCAAAACCACACCCAAATGGTCATTCTTCATGAGCAAGTCTAGATGGAGACTGTGGTTAATTATTCGACTATAAATGCAGCCCACTTTCCAACAGCCATTAAGGAATAGTGATCAGTGTTAATTGTAGATCAATTGTGGGGACTTACCTGTGTTCACACATATATTGAACCAGGCTGAAAGAGGGCTTTTTGTTGGAGGTGATTGGTTTGCATTGTGTGTCTCTGTAAATAAAAACTTTGAGGTGAATAAAGGCTAGGCTCCAGTATTCTAGCTTTCACCACCTGGCTATCTGAGTTTTAACATTCAGGAGGACAAGCATTGCCTGACTTGTCTCCTCCCTAGTCCTGGGGTACGGAGGCAAATTGCTATGCCTCAAAAAGGTGTCTGCTGAAATCAGCTTACTCAACACAGATCTGAGATTGAATCTGGGTCTTCCCTTGCGACCTATATGGCTCAATTCCACACTGGGCACTGAACTTACCAAGTGAGTTGCTGAGGGGCACTTGTACCCTCAATTAAACACATATTCACTGTTATCACGTCCATCCTTCCCCTGATTGATTTTCTATCACATTCCCAGCCCTTGCTCAGCCTTTTCATGCCAGTGTGAACCAGGCCTATCCTGCCACCCAAATAAATCTAGCCTTATTTTTTTTTCATTCATGGGATGTGGGCATTACTGGCTATGCCAGCATTTATTGCCCATCCCTAATTGCCCTTGAGAAGGTGAGCTGCCTTCTTGAACCGCTGCAGTCCATGTGGGGTAGGTACACCCATAGTGCTGTTAGGAAGGGAGTTCCAGGATTTTGACCCAGCGACAGTGAAGGAACGGCGATATAGTTCCAAGTCAGGATGGTGTGTGACTTGGACGGGAACTTGCAGGTGGTGGTGTTCCCATGTATTTGCTGCTCTTGTCCTTCGAGGTGGTAAAGGTCGTGGGTTTGGAAGGTGCTGTCTAAAGAGCCTTGGTGCGTTGCTGCAGTGCATCTTGTAGATGGTACATACTGCTGCCACTGTGCATCGGTGGTGGAGGGAGTGAATGTTTGTAGATGGGGTGCCAATCAAGCGGGCTGCTCTGTTCTGGATAGTGTCGAGCTTCTTGAATGCTGTTGGAGCTGCACCCATCCAGGCAAGTGGACAGTATTCGATCACACTCCTGACTTGAGCCTTATAGATGGTGGACAGGCTTTGGGGAGTCAGGAGGTGAGTTACTCGCCGCAGGATTCCTAGCCTCTGACCTGCTCTTGTAGCCACGGTATTCATATGGCTACTCCAGTTCAGTTTCTGGTCAATGGTAGCCCCGAGGATGTTGATAGTGGGGGATTCAGCGATGGTAATGCCATTGCATGTCAAGGGGAGATGGTTAGATTCTCTCTTGTTGGACATGGTCATTGCCTGGCACTTGTGTGGCGCAAATGTTACTTGCCACTTATCAGCCCAAGCCTGGATATTGTCCAGGTCTTGCTGCATTTCTACACGGACTGCTTCAGAATCTGAGGAATCGCTAATGGTGCTGAACATTGTGCAATCATCAGCAAACATCCCCACTTCTGACCTTATGATTGAAGGAAGGTCATTGATGAAGTAGCTGAAGATGATTGGGCCTAGGACACTACCCTGAGGAACTCCTGCAGTGATGTCCTGGAGCTGAGATGATTGACCTCCAACAACCACAGCTGTCTTCCTTTGCGCTAAGTATGACTCCAACCAGAGTGTTTTCCCCCTGATTCCCATTGACTCCAGTTTTGCTAGGGCTCCTTGATGCCACACTCGGTTAAATGCTGCCTTGATGTCAAGGGCTGTCACTCTCACCTCACCTCGAGTTCAGCTCTTTTGTCCATGTTTAAACCAAGGCTTTAATGAGGTCAGGAGCTGAGTGGCCCTGGCGGAACCCAAACTGAGCGTCACTAAGCAGGTTATTGTCAAGCAAGTGCTGCTTGATAGCACTGTCAATGACACCTTCCATCACTTTACTGATGATTGACAGTAAGCTGATGGGGCGGTAATTGGCCGGGTTGGACATGTCCTGCGTTTTGTGTACAGAACATGCCTGGGCAATTTTCCACATTGCCGGGTAGATGCCAGTGTTGTAGCTGTACTGGAACAGCTTGGCTGGGGGTGCGGCAAGTTCTGGAGCACAGGTCTTCAGTACTATTGCCGGAATATTGTCAGGGCCCATAGCCTTTGCAGTATCCAGTGCCTTCAGTCGTTTCTTGATATCACGTGGAGTGAATCGAATTGGCTGAAGTCTGGCATCTGTGATGCTGGGGACTTCAGGAGGAGGCCGAGATGGATCATCAACTCGGCACTTCTGGCTGAAGATTGTTCAAATGCTTCAGCCTTATCTTTCACACTGATGTGCTGGGCTGTCCCATCATTGAGGATGGGGCTATTTGTGGAGCCACCTCCTCCAGTTAGTTGTTTAATTGTCCACAACCATTCACGACTGGATTTGGCAGGACTGCAGAGCTTAGATCTGATCCGTTGGTTATGGGATCGCCTAGCTCTGTCTATTGCATGCTGCTTATGCAGTTTGGCATGCAAGTAGTCCTGGGTTGTAGCTTCACCAGGTTGACACCTCATTTTGAGGTATGCCCGATGCTGCTCCTGGCATGCCCTCCTGCACTCTTCATTGAACCAGGGTTGGTCTCCTGGCTTGATGGTAATGATCGAGTGGGGGATATGCCGGGCCATGAGGTTACAGATTGTGGTTGAGTACAATTCTGCTACTGCTGATGGCCCACAGCGCCTCATGGATGCCCAGTTTTGCATTGCTAGATCAGTTCGAAATCTATCCCAATTGGCACAGTGATAGTGCCACACAACACGATAGACGGTATCCTCAATGTGACGGCGGGACTGTGCGGTGGTCACTCCTACTGCTGAGGCTCATTAATGTTAACAGGAAAGAACAGAAAAAGAGCCAGTAGGAAAGACATAACCTCAACACATTCAGTGAAACATCGAGAGCACTCTGGTGCAGTACTGAGAGACTGCTGCACTGTCCGATGTGCTGTCTTTTGGAAAAGATGTTAAACTAAGATTAGAAAGATTCCAGGGCACTATTTCAAAGAAGAGCAAGGGGGTTATCCCTGTGTCCCAGCCAATATATACCCTGAAAACATTGGTAAAACAGCCGATCTAATTATTTATCTCTTTGCTGTTCATGGGACCTTGCTATGTGCAAATTGGCTGCCATGTTTCCTACATTGCAGCAGTGACTACACTTCAAGAGTCCTTAATTGGGAGTAAAGTGCTTTGGGACGTCCTGAGGGCATAAAAAGTGCGACAGAAATGCACGAATTTCATTTTCCTTACTGAAGTGAAGTAACAAGGAAGAACTCATTTACCATCAAAGTGAACTTTTATGATGTAATCTTTGTAAAACTTCTTCCCATTCATGGGTCTCATGTTGTCACAGACTCTGGTGGTGTTGGGACAGAGTGCCCGCTGCATGTTGTGGAGGGCATGGGCCATGGCGTACACTGCATTCAACACAAACATTATCTTTGACTCCGGTTCAAAATTCACTTCTTTGAGGGAGTTCCTCCCACAGTCAGGTGTCCTGAAGCTGCAATGGAACTTCTGTTCCCAGAACTCCCTAAACCAAGAATTCCTGGTGTTGTTGTAAGGGTTGAGGTTGACAAAATAGGTGGTAAACTCCTCGATGGTGTAGGCTGCCAGCTCAATAGTTATGGCCCCTTTGGCGGCCTGTTCATTGCCTTTGACTACATTCTCCTGTGCACCCCAGCCGTCGCTGGCCACCCACATGAAGGACACATTAAGCCTGCGGGCTGCGGCCAACAGCTCCCGAGCGTCCTCGCTCTTCGTGAACAGGACCACCACTTTGGCATTGGGCTTTTGCATCAGAGCTTTGATGACCCCATCGTAGGTCTTCTGGTTCATGGAGCGGCCAACCTTCTCCGATGTGGCGATGCAGATGTTCCTGGAACGAGCCTCCTGCTCGAAGGCCTCGATACCCGTCTCACCATAGTCACCCTCAGAGGCCACGGTGGAGACGTATGTCCAGTTGAAGAAGCGCAGGATGTCAGACATGGCTTTCGCTTGGTAGAAGTCTGGAGGTACCGTCCGCGCGAAATAATCGTAGCGTGACTTGTCACTCAGCTTGGCACTGGTGGAGGCGTAGCTGATCTGGGGAATCTGGAACAAACGGAGCAAGTTGGCCACCTGGGGACAATCAAAAGAAGAGCATTAGTACACCGCACTGTCGGGCAAATCCCTGGATGAGGGGTACCAGCTGCCTGATTGTTTGATTGCCCAGTGTGCTGTCCAGAAATTAGAAACATAGGAGTAGGAGAAAACCATTCAGCCCAACGAGCCTGCCCCGCCATTCAATAAAATCATGGCTGATCATCCACGTCAATGCCCTTTGCCCCACACTATCCCCATATCCTTTAATGTTTTTGGTATTTAGAAATCTGTTGATCTCTGCTTTAAGCATACTCAATCACTGAGCTTCCACAGTCCTCTGGTGTAGAGAATTACAAAGATTCACAATCCTCTGAGTAAAGAAATTTCTCCTCATCTCTGTCCTAAATGGCATCCCCCTGATTTTGAAATAGTGTCCCCTGGTTCTAGACTCCCCAACCAGGGGAAACATCTTCCCTGCATCTACCCTGTCTATCCCTTTAAGTATTTTGTAGGTTTCAATGAGATCACCTCTCATTCTTCGAAACTCTAGAGAATATAGGCCCAGTTTCCCCAATCTCTTTTCATAGGACAGTCCCGTCATCCCAGGAACAAGTCTGGTGAACATTCGTTGCACTCCCTCTATGGCAATAATGTCCTTCCTAAGATAAGGGGACTAAAACTGCACACAGTACTCCAAGTGCAGTCTAACCAAGATTCTATACAACTGAAGCAAGACTTCACTACTCCTGTACTCAAATCCTCTTGCGATAAAGGCTAACATACCATTAGCTTTCTTAATTGCTTGCTGCATCTGCATGTTAGCTTTCAGTGATTTATTGACAAGGAGACCCAGGTCCCTTTGTACATCTACACTTTCTAATCTCTTACCATTTAAGAAATATTCTGCACATCTGTTCCTCTTACCAAAGTGGATAACCTCGCATTTTTCCACATTGTATTCCATCTGCCATGTTCTTGCCCACTCACTAGGTCTGTCTAAATCCCCTTGAAGCGGCTTTGAATCTTCCTCACAACACACAATCCCACCTAGTTTTGTGTCATCCGCGAATGTGGAAATATTACATTTGGTCCCCATATCCAAATCTTTGATAATAGCTGGGGCCCAAGCACTGATTCCTGCGGTACCCCACTAGTTACAACCTGCCAACATGAGAATGACCCGTTTATTCCTACTCTCTGCTTCCTAATTCCTAAAATATAAACCAGACACCAAAAGCCTGCAGCTTAAAACAGAAATCTAGTTCTTCTAATTGCTTCTGTTATGGAGGCATAGGTCAACAAGATTCCCAATGAAATCTCCTACCCATCACAACCCAAACACTAACCACTGCACTTTCTCACCTCCTGTGTTGGTCTTCACAACCCCAGTTAGGAGACCTCACCTATGGCACTGGGGACTGCAGCAGGACACAAAAGGGCCGCATGGTTCCCAGTTAAGCCTGTCTTTTTGTGGGATATGTTGAACAGTCCTTGTTTTAGTCCTACTCAGGACCCTCCCCCAACACTTCCCTTCCCTTCTTCAGCATCTCTGTCTCCATCTCTGAGGATAGGTTGTCCACTAATATTCATTATAAGCCCACTGACTCCCACAGCTACCTCGACTACACTTCTTCACGCCATGCCTCCTGTAAGGATTCCATTCTATTCTCCCAATTTCTCCGTCTCTGCGCATCTGCTCTGATGATGCAACCTTCCACTTCAGCACTTCTGATACGACTTCATTTTTCCTCAACCGAGGAATCCCCCCACTGTGGTTGACAGGCCTCTCAACCGTATCCGGCCCATTTCCCGCACTTCTGCCATCACCCCTTCCCTTCCCTCCCAGAACTGTGACAGGGTTCCCCTTGTCCTCACTTTCCACCCCACCAGCCTCCACATCCAAAGGATCACGCCATTTCTGCCACCTCCAACGCGATGCCACCATAAAATGCATCTTCCCCTCCCCTCCCCTGTCAGCATTCCAAAGGGAGCGTTCCCTCCGTGACACCCTGGTCCACTCCTCCAATACTCCTGACACCTCGTCCCCTTCTGACGGCACCGTCCCACACAATCGCACTAGGTGTAATACCTACCCATTTACCTCCTCTCTCCTCACTATCCAAGGCCCCAAACACTCCTTTCAGGTGAAGCAGCGATTTACTTGTACTTCTTTCAATGTAGTATACTGTATTCACTGCTCACAATGTGGTCTCCTCTACATTGGGGAGACCAAACGCAGATTGGGTGACAACTTTGCAGACGCCTCTGCTCAGTCCGAAAACATGACCCAGAGCTTTCGGTTGTTGGTCATTTCAAAACGACCCCCCTGCTCTCATGCCCACATCTCTGTCCTGGGCTTGCTGCAGTGTTCCAGTGAACATCAACGCAAGTTCGAGGAACAGCATCTCGTTTACCAATTAGGCACACTACAGCCTGCCGGACTGAACATTAAGTTCAATAGTTTCAGAGCATGACTGGCCCTTTTTTATTTTTTGTTTTTACTTTATTTTATTTTGTTTCATCATTTTTTTTTACCATGTGCCTGCCTGCTGGTTTTTTCATGTTTGTGCTTTTGGCTAGGGCTGCTCATTATTCTGTCATTAACACTCTCTCTGGACTAATGCTTTGTCTTTCATCACACCATTAGCAAACTCTCTTTGCCTTTGTATTGTCAGTTAATCTCTCCGTAACCCTTCGTCTTATCAACACCTTCCCTTTTGTTCTCTTTCCCCACCCCGCTTCACTTGCTTAAAACCCATTACATTTCTAACCTTTGCCAGTTCTGATGAAATGTCACTGACCTGAAATGTTAACTCTGCTTCCGTCTTCACAGATGCTGCCAGACCTACTGAGTATTTCCAGCACTTTCTGTTTTGATCACTGAGGTTGTTCCTGTTACCAAACTGAGGTTAGAGGTGGCTGCTGCTGAAAAGATACAAGGCTGAATTTTCAGACCACACCAGGAATCGGAACGGAGGTGGACGTGGCCCAAAAATACCGACGCTGGCCAGCATGTTGGTTTCTCGACGACGTTCCCAGTGCTGGCCGTTTTTCTGGATGTGTGCTTGGGACCAGCAGGGCTACCTGTCCCCATGTGGCAGAATTTTTCAGTTGGCCTCCAATTTCCTGCACCAGTGGGGGGCAGTTTAACTACCTGGAGGTGGGCACCCAACAACGGGCCTGGGATACCACTGCTCCAGGCAGGTATACAGGCCCTCCCTGCCTGCCTGGATGTGAGAGCAGCTACAGGCCACCCTGTAGAAGGGATTTTCCACCACACTGGTAGCCTGGCTGCAAGAACCATTTTTTAATACAAGTTTTAAAAAAATTGGTGAGAGGGCAGCTCCATGTTGAAGTGCCCTCTCTGTTACTTACCTGCCATCACAGCCTGCTGCTCCTCTCAAGCTGAAGGTCTCTGATTGTCTCTCCAGCTTCAAAAACCCATCCACCACCCTTGATTGGTCAGGGAACCTGTCTCCTTGAAAATCCCAATGAGTGACTGTTCCCCATGACCACCCCCCCCCCCCTCTCCCACATTCCCCCGGGGCAGGTTCTGGACTAGAGATAGTCCCGATGTCTGTTACCCATCCCTGTAGGGAAAGTCTAGCGCACAGTAAGAGCTGTCACACCACTGCCTATAGATCTGTGTTAATAATACAGCTTCTCACCCCAACCTTCAATCAAAGAGCATTAGGAACAGGACTAGACCATGCATCCCCTCCAACATTCAATCAGCTCATGACGAATCTGCACCTCAGCTTCATTTTCCCACCATTGCTCCATATCCCTTGATACACTTACCCAATAAAAATCTATCAATCTCAGTCTTAAAAGCTCCAATTGTTCCCCAGCATCTCCAAGAACTATTAGGTCCTCACACTGCCAGTGATGATAAAGATTGGATTTGATGAATCTATAGCTATAGTTGAGCCTTTACAGTTCTGCAGGAATCACGAAGATAGTGAAGATTGTCGCTGACTTTTCTTTTGCCCATTTCAGCTGACCCTGTCTCTTGACTGGGTTGATCTACCCTGTAGGAACATACATCAGGTGAATGAGCTGTCAAATCCAGTCAGTTATGCACTATCATCCTTCAAAGTTCATTCTGATACCCTAAGTCTCCCATCGCAGAATCTATTGCATTCCAAAGGTTGCCAGTGTTTCTGCCTCCACATTTTTGCCTAGTGGATTATTATAAACATTTAGCACTCTTTCGGACAAAGTTCTTTCTAATACAAAGGTAAAATACTGCTGATGCTGAAAATCTGAAACGAAAACAAAATGTTGGACAGGTCAGGCTGCATCTGCGGAGGGAGAAACAGAGTTAACGTTTCAGGTCAATGACCTTTCATCAGAACTGGAAAAAGTTACAAATGTAACAGGTTTTAAATGAGTACAGAGGCAGAGAAAGGAGGAGGGGAGAAATAATAAAAGGCAAGATCTGTGATAGGGTGGAAGGCAGGAGGGATTATTGACAAAAGAGATACTGGTGCATGGTATAGAGGGCTGGCAATAGGACAAGTAACAAAATAGGGTCAAGAAGAGGGATGAATGCTGCAGCATAATCATCACCATAATCCATTGTACATAATAAAATAGACAGTGGTTATAATCTGAAATTGTTGAACTCAATATTGAGTCCGGAATGTCGTAAAGTTCTTTCTCATATCTGTTTTAACACATTTAAATTTAGCTCCTCTGTTCCGACTGTCCTGGCTTCTCCTGCAATAATATCCAGGGCCTACAGTATCCATAAAATTTACTTCTATCAGTTATTACTTATTTAACATATGCAGGCATTTGATTCAGACCTAGACATCAGATTTGAATACGGCAAAGGCACACACAGCCCAGTCGACCCCAGCTGCCAGACTGAGCTTGTGGAATGTGGTGAGAGAACCATCACGATGGAAAGACCTACTTGACTTCATCCTCACCATTCTAGCTATCTATGACAGTATTGGGAGGATTGACCACTGTACAGTCCTTGTAAAAATGAATATGGATTCAGAACAGATATAGCAGCTCAAAACTGGTGCTGTGGGCCATCAGCAGCAGCAGAATTGTATTCAACCACAATCTGTAACCTCATGGCACGGCATATCCCTCACTCTACCATTACCATCAAGCCAGGGGACCAACATTGGTTCAATGAGGAGTGTAGGACAGCATGCCAGGAGCAGCACCAGGCGTACCTAAAAATAAGGTGCCAACCTGGTGAACCTACAACACAGAACTACATGAATGCCAAACCCCAGAAGCAGCATTCAATAGACAGAACGAAGCAATTCCACAGCCAATGGTTTGCATCTAAGCTCTGCAGTCCTGCCACATCCAGTCATGAATGATGGTGAACAATTAAACAACTAACTGGAGGAGGAGACTCCATGAACATCCCCATCCTCAATGATGGTGCAAGTGAGTGCAAAAGACAAAGCTGAAGCGTTTGCAACCATCTTTAGCCAGAAGTGCCAAGTGGATGATTCATCTCAGAGTACTCCTGACATCGTAAGGTCAGAAGTGGGGATGTTCGCTGATGATTGTACAGTGTTCAATTCCATTTGCAACTCCTCAGATAATGAAGCAGTCCATTCCCACATGCAGCAAGACCTGGGCAGTATTTAGGCTTAGGCTGATTATTGACAGGTAACATTCACACTACACAAGTGCCAGGTAATGACTATTTCCAACAAGACAGCGTCTAACAACTGCCCCTTAACATTCAATGACATTAACATTGTCGTATCCTCCATGATCAACATCCTGAGGGTCATCATTGACAAAAAACTGAACTGGATCAGCTACGTAAATACTGTGGCTACAACAATGGGTCAGAAGCTGGGTATTCTGTGGTGAGTGACTCATTTCCTGACTACTCAAAGCTTTTCCACCATCTACAAGGCACAAGTCAGGAGTGTGATGGAATACTCTCCACTTGCCCGGATGAGTGCAGCACCAACAACCCTTCCAAGAACACCAACACCAGCCAGGAAAAAGCAGCCTACTTGAATGGCACCCCATCCACCACCTTAAAAATTCACTCCTTCCAAAACTGTGCATCGTGTCTGTAGTGTGTACCATATACAAGATGCACTGCAGTAATGCATCAAGTCTCCTTCCAAACCTGCGATGTCTACCACCTAGAAGGACAAGGGCAGCAGACGCATGGGAACACCACCACCTGCAACCAGCACAACCGGAAATTATATGGTAATTTATAGGAGCAGCTGCTGCCTACTCTTCACATCAGTGAGTTGCTAAGGAAAAGTCATTGCATCTTGCAGCGAGCTGCTGATGTATAGAACAAATTAGAGGGAATTGATAACATGACTTTGTCATGCATGTTCCTGTGTTCGAATGATGAAGATGTGGAGGTGCTAAGTTACAAAAGACTCCATTATTTAATCTGGTGACATTAAATCAGCCGTATACCACCCAGCTGTCTGATAAGAGCAAACAACCAAAATATCTTCACAGGCAAGAAAGAACAAATTTAAGTTTATATGACACCTTTCATGATCTCAGCACACTCCAAAGAGCTTTACAGCCTATGAATTAATTTTGGAGTCATAGCTGCAGGAAATGCAACAGTCAATTTGTGCACAGTACGATCCCACAAACAGCAATATGATAATGACCAAGCAATTTGTTTTAGTGATGTCGGTGGAGGAATAAATATTGGCCAGGACACCAGGGAGAAATTCCTTGTTTTTCTTCAAAATAATGCCATGGGATCTTTTACATCTAACTGAGAGAGCAGACGGCGCCCCGGTTTAACATCTCACAGCACCTCTGACAGTGCAGCACACCCTCAGTATTGCAATAGAATGTCAGCCCCAGCATTGATACACATGCCAAAGTTCCCACACACCGCAACATTTCTGCAAACCACAACATTCCTACAGATGCAAACATTGCTACAGATCTCAATATTTGTTCAAACCCAAACATACCTACAGACACCAGCAATCATTCTCACCTCATCTCTGGAGTTCAGCACTTTTGTCCATGTTTGAATCACGGCTGTAATGATGTCAGGAAATGGCCATGGATCTTAAATGTACGCTACCAGAGAGGGTTGGACACATGGAAGGGCCAAATCAAACTCAAAACTGGTCACTTTGGAGAAAAAGATTTTTGAGGTACAGAATTGCTTCAAAATTAGACAGCAAGCCTGAAGCAGAGCAAATCAACACATTACTTTATTCCATAGGAGCAATAGCAGACGATATTATTGCAAGACAAGGCGTTAATGAGACTTCAGATAAATTTGAAGAAGTCTTAAAAGCCTTTGATAATTATTTCAACCTGAGAAGCAACAAGATTCTAGAAAGAGCCAAATTTAACAGAAGGGTCCAGAAACCAGGTGAACCGATAGGTGCTTTTACTAATGACCTTTACAGGCTAGTTGAAGGATGCGACTATGGAGATCTAAAAGCAGAATTAATAAGAGACCACATTGCAGTAGGTGATGAATCCCTATCAGATTTATTGCAGCCTAAGGAACAGCTCACCATAGACAAAGCAATACAACTGGTGAGACAAACAGAGCTCTGTTAACAGAACAGAGAGGTGAAGATAAACCTTGGCTCAGGAAATCTCCAGTGACCATACAGTTCCTTAAGCACAGAACTGTAAAAAAAAGCACCAGAAAAGAAGGTACACTTGAGAGGGAAAGTGCAAGACACCATGAAACCCTGCCAGCGCTGTGGCGCTAAAAAGACCCACAGGCGTGAACAGTGTCCTACAGATAAAGCAAACCATTCTGGAATGGTTCCAGTTCCTAAACCTAACAGTACTATTCGCATTTGTGTAGCGTTAACTCAACTTAATAAGCTGGTAGTCAGAGAAATCCTTCTGATGTCCTCAGTAGATGAAAGCTTGGCGAAGTTAACCAAAAAACCATGTTCACAAAGCTCGACGTGAATAATGGCTTTTGGAAAGTCCCATTGGATGAGAAGTCAAGGTTATTGACAACCTTCATTACTCCGATTAGAAGATTTTGTTATAATTGTTTTCACATCAGGAGCAGGCTTTTCAAAGTATCAAGGAAATGCTAATTTTGCCAGATATCTTAGTGCATTATAACCCCTCACTACCGACCACAATTGCAGCAGGCCCCTCGTCTACAGGGATAGGGACAGTCCTTTTTCAAGAACAGCCAGATGGATGTCGTAGACGGCTTATTATGCGTCTCGAGCATTGTCTGAGACTGAGACGAGGTACGCCGTCATGGAGAACGAAGCTCTCGCAGTCACGTGGGCTTGTGAGAAGTTCTCAGATTATGTCATTGGCTTAAAGGTTGTCATAGAGGCAGACCACAAATCCCTAGTTTCCTTACTTGATGAAAAGGAACTCGCAAGAATGCCTCAGAGAATCCAGAGATTCCGCTTGAGGCTAATGAGATTCATGCTTGAAATGGTATGTGTACATGGCAAATTGCAAACTTCAGCAGATGCACTGTCCAGACCAGACTGTCAGCCATCCTACACTACAGGAAGTTCACTTTATTAATGAAATTGAGTCATATTCTCAGTTCAATGCATCACAATGGCCGGAAAGTTCTAAAAAGCTCCAATCAATTCATCATGCTCAGAATGCATCTGTATCTGCCACTATTGCACACAAGGTTGGCTGAAGTGGTAAGGTGATGAAAATCTTCTTCGAGTACAGAAAGCACTTTACTATTGTGCATGATTTGCTGGTATATGACGAGAGGCTGGTGATTCTGGTCTCACTCTGGGCAAACATCTTGGAGAAAATATACCAGGGCCACATGGTTTACATGAAATGCAGAGCATGGGCTCAGTTGTCCATGTGGTGGTTGCAAATATCGACAGAAGAACTATAGAAGAAATGATTTCTAATTGCCAGGTATTCACAGTGCATGGACCAGACCAGAGTGAACCCCTTATCTCAACCCAATTTCCAACCAGACAGTGGGAATGTCTGGCGATGGATTAATGGAAAATCCTGCCTGATTGTTATTGAGTATTTTTCAAGGTGGGTCAAAGTCAAACGTATGTACACAATGACTACTGAGACAGTCATTCCAGTTCTAACAGAAACCTTTGCAACACATGGCATTCCTGATAAAATTGTCAAATTGTTCCCGAAAATGACAGAACCATAGAAAAGTTATGGCACAGAGAAAGGCCATTCAGCCCATCGTGTCTGCACCGGCTGAACAAACTAGCCGCCCAATCTAATCCCACGTTCCAGCACCTGGTCCGTAACCTTGCCGGTTACAGCACTTCAGGTGCATGTCCAGGTACCTTTTAAAAGAGTTGAGGGTTTCTGCCTCCACCACTGTTCCAGACACCCACCACCCTCAGGGTGAAAAAGTTTTCCCTCATGTCCCCTCTAATCCTTCTACCAATCACCCTAAATCTGTGCCTCCCAGTAATTGACCTCTCCGCTATGGGAAACAGATCCTTCCTGTCCACCCTCTCTAGGCCCCTCATAATTTTGTACACCTCAATTAAGTCACCCCTCAACCTCCTCTGTTCTAAGGAAAACAACCCTAGCCGATCCAATCTTTCCTCATAGCTGCAGCTTTCAAGCCCTGGCAACATTCTTGTAATGGCCCACAATTTGCAAACGACTACTTTACGCACTGCACTTTGCAGAAAATGGTGAATTTGTACATCTTACAAGTTCCCCTAGATATCCTTAATCTAATGGTGAAGCTGAAAGAGGAGTCAGAACTACCAAAGCACTGTTAAGCAAGAATGAAGATTTTCAAACAGCACTCCGAAACTACAGATCTACTCCATTGCTATGTGGATTTGCACCATCAGAACTGTTGATGGGAAGGAGGTTCAGAACACAATTTCCCCAAAAAATTACCTCCAGGGCTAGAAGTCCAGGATTATCAGAGAGTTTAGGACAGAGAAAAGCCTTATTGAAAACACAAGCTTTTATCTGTAACAGGAGATATCGTACTCAGAACCTACCCAAGTTGATGGAGAGAGACCGAGGCAGAGAAGGAATAATCATCCAGAGAGATGATAATCAACAGAGATCTTATTTAGTACATACTTCAGAAGGTACTATAAGAAGAAACAGGAGAAATCGTATTTCTATTCATCAAAGATGCCAATCAGTCATACATTTGGATGAACCAGATGTTGAAGCTGAAATTCAGAAAGCACCAGATACTACAAACGTCAATGAAGGCCATCCAAGTCAAGCAACAAGAGTTCAGAGAAACACTACTGATCTTCCGAGTCTGACAACAACACAATCAGGGAGAGTTGTGAAGCCTCCTGACGGATTGAATTTTGTGATGTCAGAGTCTTGGGGGGAGATGGAGGAGTATGTAAAAGTCAAAATTGATGTACAAAAAATATATATGGACAAAGACTTGTGGTGGGGGGGTGGGGGGGGGGGGCGGGGTGGAAGATGTAGTATAGGGGTTTGAAAAGGTTAATGTTTGAGACAGTGTGAGGAACACCTCCCACTATAATAATGTAAGACATCATATCATCATATGAGAGAGAGACTTTAAGGAGAAGCATCTTGATAATCAGAGGAGTTAGACATGTTTAAGTAGTGTATGTAGTTCTCTAATATGTAATAAAATAGTTATTGTTAAAACTTACTGAAGACACAGTAATTTCTCCAAGCTAGACTGACCAAACATACAACACCTACAAACCTAACATTTCTACAAAGACCAACATTCCTTCACTTGTCAATATTTCTATAGAGCCCAATATTCCCACACATCCCAACACTCCTACCAAGCCTAACATTCATACACACCCCAATATTTGGATATACATCTCAACATTCCTATACACCCCAACCTTCCAATATACTGCAAAATTCCTATATTTTAACAGAGCCCCACATTCGCACACACACTGGAACATTCCTGCACACGCCAACATTCCAACGCACCCCCAAATTGCTACACATCCTAACATTACTAAAGACACCCGCATAGCCCAACATTCCAACATGTGACAACATTCATACACTTCCCAATATGCCCACACACCGAGCATTCCTAACAGCCCCAACATTCCTAAAGACTACAATATTCCTACACACCCCAACGTTCCATAGACCCCAACAATCTGACACATCCCAATATTCCTACACACCTCAACATTCCCACAGACCCAATGTTCCTAGACAACTCAACATTCCCACATATTCCAACATTCCCACACAGCCCAACATTCCCACAGATGCTAACATTCCTACAGACCCCACAGTTTGCACACATCTCAACATTACTATAAAACAACATTCCCACATGCCCAAATTTGCACATCCCCTTTTATTCCTACAGACTACAACATTCCTGCTCACCCCAACATTCTTCATACACCAACTTTCTCACTGACCCCAACATTCCTACAGACCCCAAAACTCCTATCAACTCAAATTTCTGACAGACCCCAACATTTCTATAAATCCCAAAATTCTCAAAAACCTCAGCATTCTGACTGACACCAACATTCCTAGAAACCTCAACATTCCCAAAGCCCCAACATTCTTCCAAGCCCAATGTTCCTACGGATACCAATGTTTCTACTCACCCCAACATTTCTACTCACCATAGTATTCCTACAGAACCCAATATTTCCACACACACCAACATTCCTTGACATCCCAACATTCCTACAAACTCCAAGATTCTTATACCCCAACGTTCCTACAGACCACAACATTCCCACACACTCCAGAATTGCTATACACCACAACATTCCAACACACCCCACCACTCCCACACCACCCCAACATTCCTGCACATCCCAATATTCCTGCAGGCCCCAACATTCCTACATGTAAAAATTTGCACAGCCCCTGTTATTCCTCCAGACCACAACATTCTGCTACATTCTCTCTTACCACAACCTTGCTACAGACCTCAACATTTGTACAAACTTCAACATTCCTAAACATCTCAATATTCCTACACACGCCAACATACCCAAAGACCCCAGCAATCCTCCAGACTCCAACATTCCGAAACAACTCCAGCATTCCTACAGGCCCAACGATCCTATATAACCCAACATACCTACAAATATTAACTTTCCTACACAAGCCAACATTCCTACAAACCTAATATTCCTACAAACTCAAATTTCCAACAGACCTCAATGTTTCTACCATTGCCTACATTCCTATGGATCCTAGCATTTCCGCAATCTAAACACTCATACTGTCCCAACAATCCTACAAATCACAACATTCCTCCAGAACCCATAATTCTCAAAAAATTCCAACAAAAGGTAACATTCCCACAACACCCAAAATTCCAACATACCTCAACATTCATACAAACCTGAACTTTCCCACACAACCCAACAATCCTACAAAGCCCAACATTCTTACAGATTCCAACATTCCGAGACAATCCCACATTCCCATAGACCCCAACAGTCCTACTAACTCAGATTTCCTACAAAACCCAAGGTTCCTACAATCTCCAATAGTCCTATGGATCCCAACATTCCTATAAATTAAAACATTCCTACAGTCTCAATGATCCTGCCTATCCCAACATTCCTGCAGATCACAACTTTCTTACAAATCCCAACAGTACAACGGACTCCAACATTCCCATACACCCCAATATTCCCATACATCATAACCTTCACATTGGCACTGACATTCCCACATACTCAAACATTCCTAAAGACACCATCATTCCTACAGAATTCAAAGAAAACTCCCAAATTCCTACACTTCTCAACATTCCCAGACATCGCAGAATTCCTACACATCATCACATTCCCACACACCTCTTATTCACTCATATCCAAACATTCCCATTCACCAAACCTTCCAACAGATCTCAAAATTCAGACAAACACCAACATTCTTAAACACGTCAACATTTATAAACACCACAAATATGGCTACACACCCCAACAATCCTTCATAACCCAACATTGATACACAAACAAACATTCTCACACACCCCAACATTCCCATACACCCCAACATTCCCATACACGCCAACATTCCCCGACACTCAACATTCCCATAGACCCAACATACCCACACATCCCAACATTCACATACACCCAACATACCCATACACCCCAACATTCCCATACACCCAACAGTCTCACACACCCCAACATTCCCATATACCCAACATACCCACACACCCCAACATTCCCATACACCCAACATACCCACACAATCAACATTCCCATACACCCAACATACCCACACACCCCAACATTCCCAGACACCCAACATACCCACACACCCCAACATTCCCATATACCCAACATAACCACACACCCCAACATTCCCATACACCCAACATACCCACACACCCCAACATTCCCATACACCCAACATACCCACACACCCCAACATTCCCATACACCCAACATACACACACACCCCAACATTCCCATGCACCCAACATACCCACACACCCCAACATTCCCATACACCCAACATTGATACACAAACAAACATTCTCACACACCCCAACATTCCCACACCCCCCAACATTCCAATACACCCACCATTCCCACGCACCCCAACAATCCTTCATAACCCAACATTGATACACAAATAAACATTCCCATACACCCCAACATTCCCCTACTCCCAACATACCCACACATCCCAACATTCCCATACACCCAACATTCCCACACACCCAACATACCCACCACACCCCAGCAATCCCTAATAACCAAACATTGATACACAAACAAACATTCCCATACACCCAACATACCCACACACCCCAACATTCCCATACACCCAACATATCCACACACACCAACATTCCCATACACCCAACATTCTCACACACCCCAACATTCCCAAACACCCCAACATACCCACACACCCAACATTCCCATACACCCAACATACGCACACACCCAACATTCCCAAACACCCAACATACCCATACACCTCAACATTCCCATACACCCAACATTCCCAAGCACCCAACATTCCCACACACCCCAACATTCCCATACACCCAACATACCCACACACCCGAACATTCCCTGACACCCAACATGCACACACACCCCAACATTCCCATACACCCAACATACCCACACACACCAACATTCCCATACACCCCAACATTCCCAGACACCCAACATACCCACACACCCCAACATTCCCAGACACCCCAATATTCCCATACATCATAACCTTCACATTGGCACTGACATTCCCACATTCTCAAACATTCCGAAAGACACCATCATTCCTACAGAATTCAAAGAAAACTCCCAAATTCCTACACTTTTCAACATTCCCAGACATCGCAGAATTCCTACACATCATCACATTCCCACACACCTCTTATTCACTCATATCCAAACATTCCCATTCACCAAACCTTCCAACAGATCTCAAACTTCAGACAAACACCAACATTCTTAAACACGTCAACATTTATAAACACCACAAATATGGCTACACACCCCAACAATCCTTCATAACCCAACATTGATACACAAACAAACATTCTCACACACCCCAACATTCCCATACACCCCAACATTCCCAAACACGCCAACATTCCCCGACACTCAACATTCCCATAGACCTAACATACCCACACATCCCAACATTCCCATACACCCAACATACCCAAACAACCCAACATTCCCATACACCCAACAGTCTCACACACCCCAACATTCCCATATACCCAACATACCCACACACCCCAACATTCCCATACACCCAACATACCCACACACTCAACATTCCCATACACCCAACATACCCACACACCTCAACATTCCCATACACCCCAACATTCCCATACACCCCATCATTCCCATACACCCAACATACCCACACACCCCAACATTCCCATACACCCCAACATACCCACATACCCCAACATTCACAAACACCCATCATTGATACACAAACAAACATTCTCACACACCCCAACATTCCCACACACCCCAACATTCCCATACACCCAACATACCCACACACCCCAACAATCCTTCATAACCCAACATTGATACACAAACAAACATTCCCATACACCCAACATACCCACACACTCGAACATTCCCTTACACCCAACATACCCACACACCCCAACATACCCATACACCCAACATACCCACACACCCCAACATTCCCATACACCCAACATACCCACACACCCCAACATTCCCATATACCCAACATACCCACACACCCCAACATTCCCAAACACCCAAGATACCCACACACCCCAACATTCCCAGACACCCAACATACCCACACACCCCAACATTCCCATACACCCAACATACCCACACAGCCCAACATTCCCATATACCCAACATACCCACACACCCCAACATTCCCATACACCCAACATACCCAAACACCCCAACATTCCCATACACCCAACATAACCACACACCCCAACATTCCCATATACCCAACATACCCACACACCCCAACATTCCCATACACCCAACATACCCACACACCCCAACATTCCCATACACCCAACATACCCACACACCCCAACATTCCCATACACCCAAAATACACACACACCCCAACATTCCCATACACCCAACATACCCACACACCCCAACATTCCCATACACCCAACATTGATACACAAACAAACATTCTCACACACCCCAACATTCCCACACCCCCCAACATTCCAATACACCCACCATACCCACGCACCCCAACAATCCTACATAACCCAACATTGATACACAAATAAACATTCCCATACACCCCAACATTCCCCTACTCCCAACATACCCACACATCCCAACATTCCCATACACCCAACATTCCCACACACCCAACATACCCACACACCCCAGCAATCCCTAATAACCAAACATTGATACACAAACAAACATTCCCATACACCCAACATACCCACACACCCCAACATTCCCATACACCCAACATATCCACACACACCAACATTCCCATACACAAAACATACGCACACACCCAACATTCCCAAACACCCAACATACCCATACACCCCAACATTCCCATACACCCAACATTCCCAAGCACCCAACATTCCCACACACCCCAACATTCCCATACACCCAACATACCCACACACCCGAACATTCCCTGACACCCAACATACACACACACCCCAACATTCCCATACACCCAACATACCCACACACACCAACATTCCCATACACCCCAACATTCCCATACACCCAACATACCCACACACCCCAACATTCCCAGACACCCCAATATTCCCATACATCATAGCCTTCACATTGGCACTGACATTCCCACATACTCAAACATTCCTAAAGAAACCATCATTCCTACAGAATTCAAAGAAAACTCCCAAATTCCTACACTTCTCAACATTCCCAGACATCGCAGAATTCCTACACATCATCACATTCCCACACACCTCTTACTCACTCATATCCAAACATTCCCATTCACCAAACCTTCCAACAGATCTCAAAATTCAGACAAACGCCAACATTCTTAAACACGTCAACATTTATAAACACCACAAATATGGCTACACACCCCAACAATCCTTCATAACCCAACATTGATACACAAACAAACATTCTCACACACCCCAACATTCCCATACACCCCAACATTCCCATACACGCCAACATTCCCCGACACTCAACATTCCCATGGACCCAACATACCCAAATATCCCAACATTCCCATACACCCAACATACCCATACACCCCAACATTCCCATATACCCAACATACCCACACACCCCAACATTCCCATACACCCAACATACCCACACACCCAACATTCCCATACACCCAACATACCCACACACCCAACATTCCCATACACCCAACATATCCACACACCTCAACATTCCCATACACCCCAACATTCCCATACACCCAACATACCCAAACACCCCAACATTCCCAAACACCCCAACATACCCACATACCCCAACATTCCCAAACACCCATCATTGATACACAAACAAACATTCTCACACACCCCAACATTCCCACACACGCCAACATTCCCATAGACCCAACATACCCACACACCCCAACAATCCTTCATAACCCAACACTGATACACAAACAAACATTCCCATACACCCAACATACCCACACACTCGAACATTCCCTTACACCCAACATACCCACACACCACAACATACCCATACACCCAACATACCCACACACTCGAACATTCCCTTACACCCAACATACCCACACACCACAACATACCCATACGCCCAACATACCCACACACTCGAACATTCCCTTACACCCAACATACCCACTCACCCCAACATTCCCATACACCACAACATACCCACACACCACAACATTCCCATACACCCAACATACCCACACACCCCAACATTCCCAGACACCTAACATACCCACACACCCCAACATTCCCATACACCCAACATACCCACGCACCCCAACATTCCCATATACCCAACATACCCACACACCCCAACATTCCCACACACCCAACATACCCACACACCCCAACATTCCCATAAACCCAACATACACACACACCCCAACATTCCCATCCACCCAACATACCCACACACCCCAACATTCCCAGACACCCAACATTGATACACAAACAAACATTCTCACGCACCCCAACAATCCTTCATAACCCAACATTGATACACAAATAAACATTCCCATACACGCCAACATTCCCCTACTCCCAACATACCCACACATCCCAACATTCCCATACACGCAACATTCCCACACACCCAACATACCCACACACCCCAGCAATCCTTCATAACCCAACATTGATACACAAACAAACATTCCCATACACCCAACATACCCACACACCCCAACATTCCCATACACCCAACATATCCACACACACCAACATTCCCATACACCCAACATTCTCACACACCCCAACATTCCCAAACACCCCAACATACCCACACACCCAACATTCCCATACACCTAACATACGCACACACCCAACATTCCCAAGCACCCAACATTCCCATACACCCCAACATTCCCATACACCCAAAAAACCCACACAACGGAACATTCCCTGACACCCAACATACACACACACACCCCAACATTCCCACACACCCAACATACCCACACATACCAACATTCCCATACACCCCAACATTCCCATACACCCAACATACCCACACACCCCAACATTTCCATACACCCAACATCCCCACACACCCCAACATTCCCATACACCCAACATACCCACACACCTCAACATTCCCATACACCCAACATACCCACACACCCTAACATTCCCATACACCCAACATTGATACACAAACAAACATTCTCACACACCCCAACATTCCCACACACCCCAACATTCCCATACACCCAACATACCCACACACCCCAACATTCCCATACACCCAACATACCCACACACCCCAACATTCCCATACACCCAACATACCCACACACCCCAACATTCCCATACACCCAACATACACACACACCCCAACATTCCCATACACCCAACATACCCACACACCCCAACATTCCCATACACCCAACATTGATACACAAACAAACATTCTCACACACCCCAACATTCCCACACCCCCCAACATTCCAATACACCCACCATACCCACGCACCCCAACAATCCTTCATAACCCAACATTGATACACAAATAAACATTCCCATACACCCCAACATTCCCCTACTCCCAACATACCCACACATCCCAACATTCCCATACACCCAACATTCCCACACACCCAACATACCCACACACCCCAGCAATCCCTAATAACCAAACATTGATACACAAACAAACATTCCCATACACCCAACATACCCACACACCCCAACATTCCCATACACCCAACATATCCACACACACCAACATTCCCATACACCCAACATTCTCACACACCCCAACATTCCCAAACACCCCAACATACCCACACACCCAACATTCCCATACACAAAACATACGCACACACCCAACATTCCCAAACACCCAACATACCCATACACCCCAACATTCCCATACACCCAACATTCCCAAGCACCCAACATTCCCACACACCCCAACATTCCCATACACCCAACATAGCCACACACCCGAACATTCCCTGACACCCAACATACACACACACCCCAACATTCCCATACACCCAACATACCCACACACACCAACATTCCCATACACCCCAACATTCCCATACACCCAGCATACCCACACACCCCAACATTCCCAGACACCCCAATATTCCCATACATCATAGCCTTCACATTGGCACTGACATTACCACATACTCAAACATTCCTAAAGAAACCATCATTCCTACAGAATTCAAAGAAAACTCCCAAATTCCTACACTTCTCAACATTCCCAGACATCGCAGAATTCCTACACATCATCACATTCCCACACACCTCTTACTCACTCATATCCAAACATTCCCATTCACCAAACCTTCCAACAGATCTCAAAATTCAGACAAACGCCAACATTCTTAAACACGTCAACATTTATAAACACCACAAATATGGCTACACACCCCAACAATCCTTCATAACCCAACATTGATACACAAACAAACATTCTCACACACCCCAACATTCCCATACACCCCAACATTCCCATACACGCCAACATTCCCCGACACTCAACATTCCCATGGACCCAACATACCCAAATATCCCAACATTCCCATACACCCAACATACCCATACACCCCAACATTCCCATATACCCAACATACCCACACACCCCAACATTCCCATACACCCAACATACCCACACACCCAACATTCCCATACACCCAACATATCCACACACCTCAACATTCCCATACACCCCAACATTCCCATACACCCAACATACCCAAACACCCCAACATTCCCAAACACCCCAACATACCCACATACCCCAACATTCCCAAACACCCATCATTGATACACAAACAAACATTCTCACACACCCCAACATTCCCACACACGCCAACATTCCCATACACCCAACATACCCACACACCCCAACAATCCTTCATAACCCAACATTGATACACAAACAAACATTCCCATACACCCAACATACCCACACACTCGAACATTCCCTTACACCCAACATACCCACACACCACAACATAGCCATACACCCAATATACCCACACACTCGAACATTCCCTTACACCCAACATACCCACACACCACAACATACCCATACACCCAACATACCCACACACTCGAACATTCCCTTACACCCAACATACCCACTCACCCCAACATTCCCATACACCACAACATACCCACACACCCCAACATTCCCATACACCCAACATACCCACACACCCCAACATTCCCAGACACCTAACATACCCACACACCCCAACATTCCCATACACCCAACATACCCACACACCCCAACATTCCCATACACCACAACATACCCACACACCCCAACATTCCCATACACCCAACATACCCACACACCCCAACATTCCCAGACACCTAACATACCCACACACCCCAACATTCCCATACACCCAACATACCCACACACCCCAACATTCCCATATACCCAACATACCCACACACCCCAACATTCCCACACACCCATCATACCCACACACCCCAACATTCCCATAAACCCAACATACACACACACCCCAACATTCCCATACACCCAACATACCCACACACCCCAACATTCCCAGACACCCAACATTGATACACAAACAAACATTCTCACGCACCCCAACAATCCTTCATAACCCAACATTGATACACAAATAAACATTCCCATACACGCCAACATTCCCCTACTCCCAACATACCCACACATCCCAACATTCCCATACACGCAACATTCCCACACACCCAACATACCCACACACCCCAGCAATCCTTCATAACCCAACATTGATACACAAACAAACATTCCCATACACCCAACATACCCACACACCCCAACATTCCCATACACCCAACATATCCACACACACCAACATTCCCATACACCCAACATTCTCACACACCCCAACATTCCCAAACACCCCAACATACCCACACACCCAACATTCCCATACACCTAACATACGCACACACCCAACATTCCCAAGCACCCAACATTCCCATACACCCCAACATTCCCATACACCCAAAAAACCCACACAACGGAACATTCCCTGACACCCAACATACACACACACACCCCAACATTCCCACACACCCAACATACCCACACACACCAACATTCCCATACACCCCAACATTCCCATACACCCAACATACCCACACACCCCAACATTTCCATACACCCAACATCCCCACACACCCCAACATTCCCATACACCCAACATACCCACACACCCCAACATTCCCATACACCCAACATACCCACACACCCTAACATTCCCATACACCCAACATTGATACACAAACAAACATTCTCACACACCCCAACATTCCCACACACCCCAACATTCCCATACACCCAACATACCCACACACCCCAACATTCCCATACACCCAACATACCCACACACCCCAACATTCCCATACACCCAACATACCCACACACCCCAACATTCCCATACACCCAACATACACACACACCCCAACATTCCCATACACCCAACATACCCACACACCCCAACATTCCCATACACCCAACATTGATACACAAACAAACATTCTCACACACCCCAACATTCCCACACCCCCCAACATTCCAATACACCCACCATACCCACGCACCCCAACAATCCTTCATAACCCAACATTGATACACAAATAAACATTCCCATACACCCCAACATTCCCCTACTCCCAACATACCCACACATCCCAACATTCCCATACACCCAACATTCCCACACACCCAACATACCCACACACCCCAGCAATCCCTAATAACCAAACATTGATACACAAACAAACATTCCCATACACCCAACATACCCACACACCCCAACATTCCCATACACCCAACATATCCACACACACCAACATTCCCATACACCCAACATTCTCACACACCCCAACATTCCCAAACACCCCAACATACCCACACACCCAACATTCCCATACACAAAACATACGCACACACCCAACATTCCCAAACACCCAACATACCCATACACCCCAACATTCCCATACACCCAACATTCCCAAGCACCCAACATTCCCACACACCCCAACATTCCCATACACCCAACATACCCACACACCCGAACATTCCCTGACACCCAACATACACACACACCCCAACATTCCCATACACCCAACATACCCACACACACCAACATTCCCATACACCCCAACATTCCCATACACCCAACATACCCACACACCCCAACATTCCCAGACACCCCAATATTCCCATACATCATAGCCTTCACATTGGCACTGACATTCCCACATACTCAAACATTCCTAAAGAAACCATCATTCCTACAGAATTCAAAGAAAACTCCCAAATTCCTACACTTCTCAACATTCCCAGACATCGCAGAATTCCTACACATCATCACATTCCCACACAACTCTTACTCACTCATATCCAAACATTCCCATTCACCAAACCTTCCAACAGATCTCAAAATTCAGACAAACGCCAACATTCTTAAACACGTCAACATTTATAAACACCACAAATATGGCTACACACCCCAACAATCCTTCATAACCCAACATTGATACACAAACAAACATTCTCACACACCCCAACATTCCCATACACCCCAACATTCCCATACACGCCAACATTCCCCGACACTCAACATTCCCATGGACCCAACATACCCAAATATCCCAACATTCCCATACACCCAACATACCCATACACCCCAACATTCCCATATACCCAACATACCCACACACCCCAACATTCCCATACACCCAACATACCCACACACCCAACATTCCCATACACCCAACATATCCACACACCTCAACATTCCCATACACCCCAACATTCCCATACACCCAACATACCCAAACACCCCAACATTCCCAAACACCCCAACATACCCACATACCCCAACATTCCCAAACACCCATCATTGATACACAAACAAACATTCTCACACACCCCAACATTCCCACACACCCCAACAATCCTTCATAACCCAACATTGATACACAAACAAACATTCCCATATACCCAACATACCCACACACTCGAACATTCCCTTACACCCAACATACCCACACACCACAACATACCCATACACCCAACATACCCACACACTCGAACATTCCCTTACACCCAACAGACCCACACACCACAACATACCCATACACCCAACATACCCACACACTCGAACATTCCCTTACACCCAACATACCCACTCACCCCAACATTCCCATACACCACAACATACCCACACACCCCAACATTCCCATACACCCAACATACCCACACACCCCAACATTCCCAGACACCTAACATACCCACACACCCCAACATTCCCATACACCCAACATACCCACACACCCCAACATTCCCATATACCCAACATACCCACACACCCCAACATTCCCACACACCCAACATACCCACACACCCCAACATTCCCATACACCCAACATACCCACACACCCCAACATTCCCATACACCCAACATTGATACACAAACAAACATTCTCACACACCCCAACATTCCCACACCCCCCAACATTCCAATACACCCACCATACCCACGCACCCCAACAATCCTTCATAACCCAACATTGATACACAAATAAACATTCCCATACACCCCAACATTCCCCTACTCCCAACATACCCACACATCCCAACATTCCCATACACCCAACATTCCCACACACCCAACATACCCACACACCCCAGCAATCCCTAATAACCAAACATTGATACACAAACAAACATTCCCATACACCCAACATACCCACACACCCCAACATTCCCATACACCCAACATATCCACACACACCAACATTCCCATACACCCAACATTCTCACACACCCCAACATTCCCAAACACCCCAACATACCCACACACCCAACATTCCCATACACAAAACATACGCACACACCCAACATTCCCAAACACCCAACATACCCATACACCCCAACATTCCCATACACCCAACATTCCCAAGCACCCAACATTCCCACACACCCCAACATTCCCATACACCCAACATACCCACACACCCGAACATTCCCTGACACCCAACATACACACACACCCCAACATTCCCATACACCCAACATACCCACACACACCAACATTCCCATACACCCCAACATTCCCATACACCCAACATACCCACACACCCCAACATTCCCAGACACCCCAATATTCCCATACATCATAGCCTTCACATTGGCACTGACATTCCCACATACTCAAACATTCCTAAAGAAACCATCATTCCTACAGAATTCAAAGAAAACTCCCAAATTCCTACACTTCTCAACATTCCCAGACATCGCAGAATTCCTACACATCATCACATTCCCACACAACTCTTACTCACTCATATCCAAACATTCCCATTCACCAAACCTTCCAACAGATCTCAAAATTCAGACAAACGCCAACATTCTTAAACACGTCAACATTTATAAACACCACAAATATGGCTACACACCCCAACAATCCTTCATAACCCAACATTGATACACAAACAAACATTCTCACACACCCCAACATTCCCATACACCCCAACATTCCCATACACGCCAACATTCCCCGACACTCAACATTCCCATGGACCCAACATACCCAAATATCCCAACATTCCCATACACCCAACATACCCATACACCCCAACATTCCCATATACCCAACATACCCACACACCCCAACATTCCCATACACCCAACATACCCACACACCCAACATTCCCATACACCCAACATATCCACACACCTCAACATTCCCATACACCCCAACATTCCCATACACCCAACATACCCAAACACCCCAACATTCCCAAACACCCCAACATACCCAAACACCCCAACATACCCACATACCCCAACATTCCCAAACACCCATCATTGATACACAAACAAACATTCTCACACACCCCAACATTCCCACACACCCCAACAATCCTTCATAACCCAACATTGATACACAAACAAACATTCCCATACACCCAACATACCCACACACTCGAACATTCCCTTACACCCAACATACCCACACACCACAACATACCCATACACCCAACATACCCACACACTCGAACATTCCCTTACACCCAACATACCCACACACCCCAACATTCCCAGACACCTAACATACCCACACACCCCAACATTCCCATACACCCAACATACCCACACACCCCAACATTCCCATATACCCAACATACCCACACACCCCAACATTCCCACACACCCAACATACCCACACACCCCAACATTCCCATACACCCAACATACCCACACACCCCAACATTCCCATACACCCAACATTGATACACAAACAAACATTCTCACACACCCCAACATTCCCACACCCCCCAACATTCCAATACACCCACCATACCCACGCACCCCAACAATCCTTCATAACCCAACATTGATACACAAATAAACATTCCCATACACCCCAACATTCCCCTACTCCCAACATACCCACACATCCCAACATTCCCATACACCCAACATTCCCACACACCCAACATACCCACACACCCCAGCAATCCCTAATAACCAAACATTGATACACAAACAAACATTCCCATACACCCAACATACCCACACACCCCAACATTCCCATACACCCAACATATCCACACACACCAACATTCCCATACACCCAACATTCTCACACACCCCAACATTCCCAAACACCCCAACATACCCACACACCCAACATTCCCATACACAAAACATACGCACACACCCAACATTCCCAAACACCCAACATACCCATACACCCCAACATTCCCATACACCCAACATTCCCAAGCACCCAACATTCCCACACACCCCAACATTCCCATACACCCAACATACCCACACACCCGAACATTCCCTGACACCCAACATACACACACACCCCAACATTCCCATACACCCAACATACCCACACACACCAACATTCCCATACACCCCAACATTCCCATACACCCAACATACCCACACACCCCAACATTCCCAGACACCCCAATATTCCCATACATCATAGCCTTCACATTGGCACTGACATTCCCACATACTCAAACATTCCTAAAGAAACCATCATTCCTACAGAATTCAAAGAAAACTCCCAAATTCCTACACTTCTCAACATTCCCAGACATCGCAGAATTCCTACACATCATCACATTCCCACACAACTCTTACTCACTCATATCCAAACATTCCCATTCACCAAACCTTCCAACAGATCTCAAAATTCAGACAAACGCCAACATTCTTAAACACGTCAACATTTATAAACACCACAAATATGGCTACACACCCCAACAATCCTTCATAACCCAACATTGATACACAAACAAACATTCTCACACACCCCAACATTCCCATACACCCCAACATTCCCATACACGCCAACATTCCCCGACACTCAACATTCCCATGGACCCAACATACCCAAATATCCCAACATTCCCATACACCCAACATACCCATACACCCCAACATTCCCATATACCCAACATACCCACACACCCCAACATTCCCATACACCCAACATACCCACACACCCAACATTCCCATACACCCAACATATCCACACACCTCAACATTCCCATACACCCCAACATTCCCATACACCCAACATACCCAAACACCCCAACATTCCCAAACACCCCAACATACCCAAACACCCCAACATACCCACATACCCCAACATTCCCAAACACCCATCATTGATACACAAACAAACATTCTCACACACCCCAACATTCCCACACACCCCAACAATCCTTCATAACCCAACATTGATACACAAACAAACATTCCCATACACCCAACATACCCACACACTCGAACATTCCCTTACACCCAACATACCCACACACCACAACATACCCATACACCCAACATACCCACACACTCGAACATTCCCTTACACCCAACATACCCACACACCACAACATACCCATACACCCAACATACCCACACACTCGAACATTCCCTTACACCCAACATACCCACTCACCCCAACATTCCCATACACCACAACATACCCACACACCCCAACATTCCCATACACCCAACATACCCACACACCCCAACATTCCCAGACACCTAACATACCCACACACCCCAACATTCCCATACACCCAACATACCCACACACCCCAACATTCCCATATACCCAACATACCCACACACCCCAACATTCCCACACACCCAACATACCCACACACCCCAACATTCCCATAAACCCAACATACACACACACCCCAACATTCCCATACACCCAACATACCCACACACCCCAACATTCCCAGACACCCAACATTGATACACAAACAAACATTCTCACGCACCCCAACAATCCTTCATAACCCAACATTGATACACAAATAAACATTCCCATACACGCCAACATTCCCCTACTCCCAACATACCCACACATCCCAACATTCCCATACACGCAACATTCCCACACACCCAACATACCCACACACCCCAGCAATCCTTCATAACCCAACATTGATACACAAACAAACATTCCCATACACCCAACATATCCACACACACCAACATTCCCATACACCCAACATTCTCACACACCCCAACATTCCCAAACACCCCAACATACCCACACACCCAACATTCCCATACACCTAACATACGCACACACCCAACATTCCCAAGCACCCAACATTCCCACAAACACCAACATTCCCATACACCCAAAAAACCCACACACCGGAACATTCCCTGACACCCAACATACACACACACACCCCAACATTCCCATACACCCAACATACCCACACACACCAACATTCCCATACACCCCAACATTCCCATACACCCAACATACCCACACACCCCAACATTTCCATACACCCAACATCCCCACACACCCCAACATTCCCATACACCCAACATACCCACACACCCCAACCTTCCCATACACCCAACATACCCACACACCCTAACATTCCCATACACCCAACATTGATACACAAACAAACATTCTCACACACCCCAACATTCCCACACACCCCAACATTCCCATACACCCACCATTCCCATACACCCCAACATTCCCATACACCCAACATACCCACACACCCCAACATTCCCATACACCCAACATTGATACACAAACAAACATTCTCACACACCCCAACATTCCCACACACCCCAACATTCCCATACACCCAACATACCCACACACCCCAACATTCCCATACACCCCAACATTCCCATACACCCAACATACCCACACACCCTAACATTCCCATACACCCAACATTGATACACAAACAAACATTCTCACACACCCCAACATTCCCACACCCCGCAACATTCCAATACACCCACCATACCCACACACCCCAACAATCCTTCATAACCCAACATTGATACACAAACAAACATTCCCATACACCCAACATACCCACACACTCGAACATTCCCTTACACCCAACATACCCACACACCACAACATACCCATACACCCAACATACCCACACACTCGAACATTCCCTTACACCCAACATACCCACACACCACAACATACCCATACACCCAACATACCCACACACTCGAACATTCCCTTACACCCAACATACCCACTCACCCCAACATTCCCATACACCACAACATACCCACACACCCCAACATTCCCATACACCCAACATACCCACACACCCCAACATTCCCAGACACCTAACATACCCACACACCCCAACATTCCCATACACCCAACATACCCACACACCCCAACATTCCCATATACCCAACATACCCACACACCCCAACATTCCCACACACCCAACATACCCACACACCCCAACATTCCCATACACCCAACATACCCACACACCCCAACATTCCCATACACCCAACATTGATACACAAACAAACATTCTCACACACCCCAACATTCCCACACCCCCCAACATTCCAATACACCCACCATACCCACGCACCCCAACAATCCTTCATAACCCAACATTGATACACAAATAAACATTCCCATACACCCCAACATTCCCCTACTCCCAACATACCCACACATCCCAACATTCCCATACACCCAACATTCCCACACACCCAACATACCCACACACCCCAGCAATCCCTAATAACCAAACATTGATACACAAACAAACATTCCCATACACCCAACATACCCACACACCCCAACATTCCCATACACCCAACATATCCACACACACCAACATTCCCATACACCCAACATTCTCACACACCCCAACATTCCCAAACACCCCAACATACCCACACACCCAACATTCCCATACACAAAACATACGCACACACCCAACATTCCCAAACACCCAACATACCCATACACCCCAACATTCCCATACACCCAACATTCCCAAGCACCCAACATTCCCACACACCCCAACATTCCCATACACCCAACATACCCACACACCCGAACATTCCCTGACACCCAACATACACACACACCCCAACATTCCCATACACCCAACATACCCACACACACCAACATTCCCATACACCCCAACATTCCCATACACCCAACATACCCACACACCCCAACATTCCCAGACACCCCAATATTCCCATACATCATAGCCTTCACATTGGCACTGACATTCCCACATACTCAAACATTCCTAAAGAAACCATCATTCCTACAGAATTCAAAGAAAACTCCCAAATTCCTACACTTCTCAACATTCCCAGACATCGCAGAATTCCTACACATCATCACATTCCCACACAACTCTTACTCACTCATATCCAAACATTCCCATTCACCAAACCTTCCAACAGATCTCAAAATTCAGACAAACGCCAACATTCTTAAACACGTCAACATTTATAAACACCACAAATATGGCTACACACCCCAACAATCCTTCATAACCCAACATTGATACACAAACAAACATTCTCACACACCCCAACATTCCCGTACACCCCAACATTCCCATACACGCCAACATTCCCCGACACTCAACATTCCCATGGACCCAACATACCCAAATATCCCAACATTCCCATACACCCAACATACCCATACACCCCAACATTCCCATATACCCAACATACCCACACACCCCAACATTCCCATACACCCAACATACCCACACACCCAACATTCCCATACACCCAACATACCCACACACTCGAACATTCCCTTACACCCAACATACCCACTCACCCCAACATTCCCATACACCACAACATACCCACACACCCCAACATTCCCATACACCCAACATACCCACACACCCCAACATTCCCAGACACCTAACATACCCACACACCCCAACATTCCCATACACCCAACATACCCACACACCCCAACATTCCCATATACCCAACATACCCACACACCCCAACATTCCCACACACCCAACATACCCACACACCCCAACATTCCCATACACCCAACATACCCACACACCCCAACATTCCCATACACCCAACATTGATACACAAACAAACATTCTCACACACCCCAACATTCCCACACCCCCCAACATTCCAATACACCCACCATACCCACGCACCCCAACAATCCTTCATAACCCAACATTGATACACAAATAAACATTCCCATACACCCCAACATTCCCCTACTCCCAACATACCCACACATCCCAACATTCCCATACACCCAACATTCCCACACACCCAACATACCCACACACCCCAGCAATCCCTAATAACCAAACATTGATACACAAACAAACATTCCCATACACCCAACATACCCACACACCCCAACATTCCCATACACCCAACATATCCACACACACCAACATTCCCATACACCCAACATTCTCACACACCCCAACATTCCCAAACACCCCAACATACCCACACACCCAACATTCCCATACACAAAACATACGCACACACCCAACATTCCCAAACACCCAACATACCCATACACCCCAACATTCCCATACACCCAACATACCCACACACCCCAGCAATCCTTCATAACCCAACATTGATACACAAACAAACATTCCCATACACCCAACATATCCACACACACCAACATTCCCATACACCCAACATTCTCACACACCCCAACATTCCCAAACACCCCAACATACCCACACACCCAACATTCCCATACACCTAACATACGCACACACCCAACATTCCCAAGCACCCAACATTCCCACAAACACCAACATTCCCATACACCCAAAAAACCCACACACCGGAACATTCCCTGACACCCAACATACACACACACACCCCAACATTCCCATACACCCAACATACCCACACACACCAACATTCCCATACACCCCAACATTCCCATACACCCAACATACCCACACACCCCAACATTTCCATACACCCAACATCCCCACACACCCCAACATTCCCATACACCCAACATACCCACACACCCCAACCTTCCCATACACCCAACATACCCACACACCCTAACATTCCCATACACCCAACATTGATACACAAACAAACATTCTCACACACCCCAACATTCCCACACACCCCAACATTCCCATACACCCACCATTCCCATACACCCCAACATTCCCATACACCCAACATACCCACACACCCCAACATTCCCATACACCCAACATTGATACACAAACAAACATTCTCACACACCCCAACATTCCCACACACCCCAACATTCCCATACACCCAACATACCCACACACCCCAACATTCCCATACACCCCAACATTCCCATACACCCAACATACCCACACACCCCAACATTCCCATACACCCCAACATTCCCATACACCCAACATTGATACACAAACAAACATTCTCACACACCCCAACATTCCCACACACCCCAACATTCCCATACACCCAACATACCCACACACCCCAACATTCCCATACACCCAACATACCCACACACCCCAACATTCCCATACACCCAACATACCCACACACACCAACATTCCCATACACCCCAACATTCCCATACACCCAACATACCCACACACCCCAACATTTCCATACACCCAACATACCCACACACCCCAACATTCCCACACACCCAACATACCCACACACACCAACATTCCCATACACCCCAACATTCCCATACACCCAACATACCCACGCTCCCCAACATTCCCATACACCCAACATACCCACACACCCCAACATTTCCATACACCCAACATACCCACACACCCTAACATTCCCATACACCCAACATTGATACACAAACAAACATTCTCACACACCCCAACATTCCCACACCCCGCAACATTCCAATACACCCACCATACCCACACACCCCAACAATCCTTCATAACCCAACATTGATACACAAACAAACATTCCCATACACCCAACATACCCACACACTCGAACATTCCCTTACACCCAACATACCCACACACCACAACATACCCATACACCCAACATACCCACACACTCGAACATTCCCTTACACCCAACATACCCACACACCACAACATACCCATACACCCAACATACCCACACACTCGAACATTCCCTTACACCCAACATACCCACTCACCCCAACATTCCCATACACCACAACATACCCACACACCCCAACATTCCCATACACCCAACATACCCACACACCCCAACATTCCCAGACACCTAACATACCCACACACCCCAACATTCCCATACACCCAACATACCCACACACCCCAACATTCCCATATACCCAACATACCCACACACCCCAACATTCCCACACACCCAACATACCCACACACCCCAACATTCCCATACACCCAACATACCCACACACCCCAACATTCCCATACACCCAACATTGATACACAAACAAACATTCTCACACACCCCAACATTCCCACACCCCCCAACATTCCAATACACCCACCATACCCACGCACCCCAACAATCCTTCATAACCCAACATTGATACACAAATAAACATTCCCATACACCCCAACATTCCCCTACTCCCAACATACCCACACATCCCAACATTCCCATACACCCAACATTCCCACACACCCAACATACCCACACACCCCAGCAATCCCTAATAACCAAACATTGATACACAAACAAACATTCCCATACACCCAACATACCCACACACCCCAACATTCCCATACACCCAACATATCCACACACACCAACATTCCCATACACCCAACATTCTCACACACCCCAACATTCCCAAACACCCCAACATACCCACACACCCAACATTCCCATACACAAAACATACGCACACACCCAACATTCCCAAACACCCAACATACCCATACACCCCAACATTCCCATACACCCAACATTCCCAAGCACCCAACATTCCCACACACCCCAACATTCCCATACACCCAACATACCCACACACCCGAACATTCCCTGACACCCAACATACACACACACCCCAACATTCCCATACACCCAACATACCCACACACACCAACATTCCCATACACCCCAACATTCCCATACACCCAACATACCCACACACCCCAACATTCCCAGACACCCCAATATTCCCATACATCATAGCCTTCACATTGGCACTGACATTCCCACATACTCAAACATTCCTAAAGAAACCATCATTCCTACAGAATTCAAAGAAAACTCCCAAATTCCTACACTTCTCAACATTCCCAGACATCGCAGAATTCCTACACATCATCACATTCCCACACAACTCTTACTCACTCATATCCAAACATTCCCATTCACCAAACCTTCCAACAGATCTCAAAATTCAGACAAACGCCAACATTCTTAAACACGTCAACATTTATAAACACCACAAATATGGCTACACACCCCAACAATCCTTCATAACCCAACATTGATACACAAACAAACATTCTCACACACCCCAACATTCCCATACACCCCAACATTCCCATACACGCCAACATTCCCCGACACTCAACATTCCCATGGACCCAACATACCCAAATATCCCAACATTCCCATACACCCAACATACCCATACACCCCAACATTCCCATATACCCAACATACCCACACACCCCAACATTCCCATACACCCAACATACCCACACACCCAACATTCCCATACACCCAACATACCCACACACTCGAACATTCCCTTACACCCAACATACCCACTCACCCCAACATTCCCATACACCACAACATACCCACACACCCCAACATTCCCATACACCCAACATACCCACACACCCCAACATTCCCAGACACCTAACATACCCACACACCCCAACATTCCCATACACCCAACATACCCACACACCCCAACATTCCCATATACCCAACATACCCACACACCCCAACATTCCCACACACCCAACATACCCACACACCCCAACATTCCCATACACCCAACATACCCACACACCCCAACATTCCCATACACCCAACATTGATACACAAACAAACATTCTCACACACCCCAACATTCCCACACCCCCCAACATTCCAATACACCCACCATACCCACGCACCCCAACAATCCTTCATAACCCAACATTGATACACAAATAAACATTCCCATACACCCCAACATTCCCCTACTCCCAACATACCCACACATCCCAACATTCCCATACACCCAACATTCCCACACACCCAACATACCCACACACCCCAGCAATCCCTAATAACCAAACATTGATACACAAACAAACATTCCCATACACCCAACATACCCACACACCCCAACATTCCCATACACCCAACATATCCACACACACCAACATTCCCATACACCCAACATTCTCACACACCCCAACATTCCCAAACACCCCAACATACCCACACACCCAACATTCCCATACACAAAACATACGCACACACCCAACATTCCCAAACACCCAACATACCCATACACCCCAACATTCCCATACACCCAACATACCCACACACCCCAGCAATCCTTCATAACCCAACATTGATACACAAACAAACATTCCCATACACCCAACATATCCACACACACCAACATTCCCATACACCCAACATTCTCACACACCCCAACATTCCCAAACACCCCAACATACCCACACACCCAACATTCCCATACACCTAACATACGCACACACCCAACATTCCCAAGCACCCAACATTCCCACAAACACCAACATTCCCATACACCCAAAAAACCCACACACCGGAACATTCCCTGACACCCAACATACACACACACACCCCAACATTCCCATACACCCAACATACCCACACACACCAACATTCCCATACACCCCAACATTCCCATACACCCAACATACCCACACACCCCAACATTTCCATACACCCAACATCCCCACACACCCCAACATTCCCATACACCCAACATACCCACACACCCCAACCTTCCCATACACCCAACATACCCACACACCCTAACATTCCCATACACCCAACATTGATACACAAACAAACATTCTCACACACCCCAACATTCCCACACACCCCAACATTCCCATACACCCACCATTCCCATACACCCCAACATTCCCATACACCCAACATACCCACACACCCCAACATTCCCATACACCCAACATTGATACACAAACAAACATTCTCACACACCCCAACATTCCCACACACCCCAACATTCCCATACACCCAACATACCCACACACCCCAACATTCCCATACACCCCAACATTCCCATACACCCAACATACCCACACACCCCAACATTCCCATACACCCCAACATTCCCATACACCCAACATTGATACACAAACAAACATTCTCACACACCCCAACATTCCCACACACCCCAACATTCCCATACACCCAACATACCCACACACCCCAACATTCCCATACACCCAACATACCCACACACCCCAACATTCCCATACACCCAACATACCCACACACACCAACATTCCCATACACCCCAACATTCCCATACACCCAACATACCCACACACCCCAACATTTCCATACACCCAACATACCCACACACCCCAACATTCCCACACACCCAACATACCCACACACACCAACATTCCCATACACCCCAACATTCCCATACACCCAACATACCCACGCTCCCCAACATTCCCATACACCCAACATACCCACACACCCCAACATTTCCATACACCCAACATACCCACACACCCTAACATTCCCATACACCCAACATTGATACACAAACAAACATTCTCACACACCCCAACATTCCCACACCCCGCAACATTCCAATACACCCACCATACCCACACACCCCAACAATCCTTCATAACCCAACATTGATACACAAACAAACATTCCCATACACCCAACATACCCACACACTCGAACATTCCCTTACACCCAACATACCCACACACCACAACATACCCATACACCCAACATACCCACACACTCGAACATTCCCTTACACCCAACATACCCACACACCACAACATACCCATACACCCAACATACCCACACACTCGAACATTCCCTTACACCCAACATACCCACTCACCCCAACATTCCCATACACCACAACATACCCACACACCCCAACATTCCCATACACCCAACATACCCACACACCCCAACATTCCCAGACACCTAACATACCCACACACCCCAACATTCCCATACACCCAACATACCCACACACCCCAACATTCCCATATACCCAACATACCCACACACCCCAACATTCCCACACACCCAACATACCCACACACCCCAACATTCCCATACACCCAACATACCCACACACCCCAACATTCCCATACACCCAACATTGATACACAAACAAACATTCTCACACACCCCAACATTCCCACACCCCCCAACATTCCAATACACCCACCATACCCACGCACCCCAACAATCCTTCATAACCCAACATTGATACACAAATAAACATTCCCATACACCCCAACATTCCCCTACTCCCAACATACCCACACATCCCAACATTCCCATACACCCAACATTCCCACACACCCAACATACCCACACACCCCAGCAATCCCTAATAACCAAACATTGATACACAAACAAACATTCCCATACACCCAACATACCCACACACCCCAACATTCCCATACACCCAACATATCCACACACACCAACATTCCCATACACCCAACATTCTCACACACCCCAACATTCCCAAACACCCCAACATACCCACACACCCAACATTCCCATACACAAAACATACGCACACACCCAACATTCCCAAACACCCAACATACCCATACACCCCAACATTCCCATACACCCAACATTCCCAAGCACCCAACATTCCCACACACCCCAACATTCCCATACACCCAACATACCCACACACCCGAACATTCCCTGACACCCAACATACACACACACCCCAACATTCCCATACACCCAACATACCCACACACACCAACATTCCCATACACCCCAACATTCCCATACACCCAACATACCCACACACCCCAACATTCCCAGACACCCCAATATTCCCATACATCATAGCCTTCACATTGGCACTGACATTCCCACATACTCAAACATTCCTAAAGAAACCATCATTCCTACAGAATTCAAAGAAAACTCCCAAATTCCTACACTTCTCAACATTCCCAGACATCGCAGAATTCCTACACATCATCACATTCCCACACAACTCTTACTCACTCATATCCAAACATTCCCATTCACCAAACCTTCCAACAGATCTCAAAATTCAGACAAACGCCAACATTCTTAAACACGTCAACATTTATAAACACCACAAATATGGCTACACACCCCAACAATCCTTCATAACCCAACATTGATACACAAACAAACATTCTCACACACCCCAACATTCCCATACACCCCAACATTCCCATACACGCCAACATTCCCCGACACTCAACATTCCCATGGACCCAACATACCCAAATATCCCAACATTCCCATACACCCAACATACCCATACACCCCAACATTCCCATATACCCAACATACCCACACACCCCAACATTCCCATACACCCAACATACCCACACACCCAACATTCCCATACACCCAACATACCCACACACTCGAACATTCCCTTACACCCAACATACCCACTCACCCCAACATTCCCATACACCACAACATACCCACACACCCCAACATTCCCATACACCCAACATACCCACACACCCCAACATTCCCAGACACCTAACATACCCACACACCCCAACATTCCCATACACCCAACATACCCACACACCCCAACATTCCCATATACCCAACATACCCACACACCCCAACATTCCCACACACCCAACATACCCACACACCCCAACATTCCCATACACCCAACATACCCACACACCCCAACATTCCCATACACCCAACATTGATACACAAACAAACATTCTCACACACCCCAACATTCCCACACCCCCCAACATTCCAATACACCCACCATACCCACGCACCCCAACAATCCTTCATAACCCAACATTGATACACAAATAAACATTCCCATACACCCCAACATTCCCCTACTCCCAACATACCCACACATCCCAACATTCCCATACACCCAACATTCCCACACACCCAACATACCCACACACCCCAGCAATCCCTAATAACCAAACATTGATACACAAACAAACATTCCCATACACCCAACATACCCACACACCCCAACATTCCCATACACCCAACATATCCACACACACCAACATTCCCATACACCCAACATTCTCACACACCCCAACATTCCCAAACACCCCAACATACCCACACACCCAACATTCCCATACACAAAACATACGCACACACCCAACATTCCCAAACACCCAACATACCCATACACCCCAACATTCCCATACACCCAACATTCTCACACACCCCAACATTCCCAAACACCCCAACATACCCACACACCCAACATTCCCATACACAAAACATACGCACACACCCAACATTCCCAAACACCCAACATACCCATACACCCCAACATTCCCATACACCCAACATTCCCAAGCACCCAACATTCCCACACACCCCAACATTCCCATACACCCAACATACCCACACACCCGAACATTCCCTGACACCCAACATACACACACACCCCAACATTCCCATACACCCAACATACCCACACACACCAACATTCCCATACACCCCAACATTCCCATACACCCAACATACCCACACACCCCAACATTCCCAGACACCCCAATATTCCCATACATCATAGCCTTCACATTGGCACTGACATTCCCACATACTCAAACATTCCTAAAGAAACCATCATTCCTACAGAATTCAAAGAAAACTCCCAAATTCCTACACTTCTCAACATTCCCAGACATCGCAGAATTCCTACACATCATCACATTCCCACACAACTCTTACTCACTCATATCCAAACATTCCCATTCACCAAACCTTCCAACAGATCTCAAAATTCAGACAAACGCCAACATTCTTAAACACGTCAACATTTATAAACACCACAAATATGGCTACACACCCCAACAATCCTTCATAACCCAACATTGATACACAAACAAACATTCTCAAACACCCCAACATTCCCATACACCCCAACATTCCCATACACGCCAACATTCCCCGACACTCAACATTCCCATGGACCCAACATACCCAAATATCCCAACATTCCCATACACCCAACATACCCACACACCCCAACATTCCCATATACCCAACATACCCACACACCCCAACATTCCCATACACCCAACATACCCACACACCCAACATTCCCATACACCCAACATATCCACACACCTCAACATTCCCATACACCCCAACATTCCCATACACCCAACATACCCAAACACCCCAACATTCCCAAACACCCCAACATACCCACATACCCCAACATTCCCAAACACCCATCATTGATACACAAACAAACATTCTCACACACCCCAACATTCCCACACACCCCAACAATCCTTCATAACCCAACATTGATACACAAACAAACATTCCCATACACCCAACATACCCACACACTCGAACATTCCCTTACACCCAACATACCCACACACCACAACATACCCATACACCCAACATACCCACACACTCGAACATTCCCTTACACCCAACATACCCACACACCACAACATACCCATACACCCAACATACCCACACACTCGAACATTCCCTTACACCCAACATACCCACTCACCCCAACATTCCCATACACCACAACATACCCACACACCCCAACATTCCCATACACCCAACATACCCACACACCCCAACATTCCCAGACACCTAACATACCCACACACCCCAACATTCCCATACACCCAACATACCCACACACCCCAACATTCCCATATACCCAACATACCCACACACCCCAACATTCCCACACACCCAACATACCCACACACCCCAACATTCCCATAAACCCAACATACACACACACCCCAACATTCCCATACACCCAACATACCCACACACCCCAACATTCCCAGACACCCAACATTGATACACAAACAAACATTCTCACGCACCCCAACAATCCTTCATAACCCAACATTGATACACAAATAAACATTCCCATACACGCCAACATTCCCCTACTCCCAACATACCCACACATCCCAACATTCCCATACACGCAACATTCCCACACACCCAACATACCCACACACCCCAGCAATCCTTCATAACCCAACATTGATACACAAACAAACATTCCCATACACCCAACTTACCCACACACCCCAACATTCCCATACACCCAACATATCCACACACACCAACATTCCCATACACACAACATTCTCACACACCCCAACATTCCCAAACACCCCAACATACCCACACACCCAACATTCCCATACACCTAACATACGCACACACCCAACATTCCCAAGCACCCAACATTCCCACAAACACCAACATTCCCATACACCCAAAAAACCCACACACCGGAACATTCCCTGACACCCAACATACACACACACACCCCAACATTCCCATACACCCAACATACCCACACACACCAACATTCCCATACACCCCAACATTCCCATACACCCAACATACCCACACACCCCAACATTTCCATACACCCAACATCCCCACACACCCCAACATTCCCATACACCCAACATACCCACACACCCCAACCTTCCCATACACCCAACATACCCACACACCCTAACATTCCCATACACCCAACATTGATACACAAACAAACATTCTCACACACCCCAACATTCCCACACACCCCAACATTCCCATACACCCACCATTCCCATACACCCCAACATTCCCATACACCCAACATACCCACACACCCCAACATTCCCATACACCCAACATTGATACACAAACAAACATTCTCACACACCCCAACATTCCCACACACCCCAACATTCCCATACACCCAACATACCCACACACCCCAACAGTCCCATACACCCCAACATTCCCATACACCCAACATACCCACACACCCCAACATTCCCATACACCCCAACATTCCCATACACCCAACATTGATACACAAACAAACATTCTCACACACCCCAACATTCCCACACACCCCAACATTCCCATACACCCAACATACCCACACACCCCAACATTCCCATACACCCAACATACCCACACACCCCAACATTCCCATACACCCAACATACCCACACACACCAACATTCCCATACACCCCAACATTCCCATACACCCAACATACCCACACACCCCAACATTTCCATACACCCAACATACCCACACACCCCAACATTCCCACACACCCAACATACCCACACACACCAACATTCCCATACACCCCAACATTCCCATACACCCAACATACCCACGCTCCCCAACATTCCCATACACCCAACATACCCACACACCCCAACATTTCCATACACCCAACATACCCACACACCCTAACATTCCCATACACCCAACATTGATACACAAACAAACATTCTCACACACCCCAACATTCCCACACCCCGCAACATTCCAATACACCCACCATACCCACGCACCCCAACAATCCTTCATAACCCAACATTGATACACAAATAAACTTTCCCATACACCCCAACATTCCCATACACCCAACATCCCCAAACACCCCAACATTCCCATACACCGAACATGCCCACACATCCCAACAATCCTTCATAACCCAACATTGATACACAAATAAACATTCCCATACACCCCAACATTCCCATACACCCAACATTCTCACACACCCCAACATTTCCAAACACCCCAACATACCCACACACTCAACATTCCCATACACCCAACATACGCACACACCCAACATTCCCAAACACCCAACATAGCCATACACCCCAACATTCCCATACATCCAACATTCCCAAGCACCCAACTTTCCCACACACCCCAACATTCCCATACACCCAACATACCCACACACCCCAACATTCCCTGACACCCAACATACACACACACCCCAACATTCCCATACACCCAACATACCCACACACCCCAACATTCCCATACACCCAACATACCCACACACCCCAACATTCCCATACACCCAACATTGATACACAAACAAACATTGTCACACACCCCAACATTCCCACACCCCCAACATTCCAATACACCCACCATACCCACGCACCCCAACAATCCTTCATAACCCAACATTGATACACAAATAAACATTCCCATACACGCCAACATTCCCCTACTCCCAACATACCCACACATCCCAACATTCCCAAAGACGCAACATTCCCACACACCCAACATACCCACACACCCCAGCAATCCTTCATAACCCAACATTGATACACAAACAAACATTCCCATCCACCCAACATACCCACACACCCCAACATTCCCATACACCCAACATATCCACACACACCAACATTCCCATACACCCAACATTCTCACAAACCCCAACATTCCCAAACACCCCAACATACCCACACACCCAACATTCCCATACACCCAACATACGCACACACCCAACATTCCCAAGCACCCAACATTCCCACAAACCCCAACATTCCCATACACCCAAAAAACCCACACACCGGAACATTCCCTGACACCCAACATACACACACACCCCAACATTCCCATACACCCAACATACCCACACACCCCAACATTCCCATACACCCCAACATTCCCATACACCCAACATACCCACACACCCCAACATTTCCAGACACCCAACATCCCCACACACCCCAACATTCCCATACACCCAACATACCCACACACCCCAACATTCCCATACACCCAACATACCCACAGACCCTAACATTCCCATACACCCAACATTGATACACAAACAAACATTCTCACACACCCCAACATTCCCACACCCCGCAACATTCCAATACACCCACCATACCCTCGCACCCCAACAATCCTTCATAACCCAACATTGATACATAAATAAACATTCCCATACACCCCAACATTCCCATACACCCAACATTCCCAAACACCCCAACATTCCCACACACCGAACATGCCCACACATCCCAACAATCCTTCATAACCCAACATTGATACACAAATAAACATTCCCATACACCCCAACATTCCCATACACCCAACATTCTCACACACCCCAACATTCCCAAACACCCCAACATACCCACGCACTCAACATTCCCATACACCCAACATACGCACACACCCAACATTCCCGAACACCCAACATACCCATACACCCCAACATTCCCATACACCCAACATTCCCAAGCACCCAACATTCCCGCACACCCCAACATTCCCATACACCCAACATACCCACACACCCGAACGTTCCCTGACACCCAACATACACACACACCCCAACATTCCCATACACCCAACATACCCACACACCCCAACATTCCCATACACCCGAACATTCCCATACACCCAACATACCCACACACCCCAACATTCCCAGACACCCAACATACCCACACACCCCAACATTCCCATACACCCAACATACCCACACACCCCAACATTCCCATACACCCAACATACCCACACACCATAACATTCCCATACACCCAACATTGATACACAAACAAACATTCTCACACACCCCAACATTCCCACACCCCGCAACATTCCAATACACCCACCAGAACCTCGCACCCTAACAATCCTTCATCACCCAACATTGATACACAAATAAACATTCCCATACATCCCAACATTCCCATACACCCAACATACCTACCATTCACAACATTCCCATACACCCAACATTCCCAAACACCCCAACATTCCCATACACCGAACATGCCCACACATCCCAACAATCCTTCATAACCCAACATTGATACACAAATAAACATTCCCATACACCCCAACATTCCCATGCACCCAACATACCTACCAATCCCAACATTCCCATACTCCCAACATTCCCACACACACCAACATTCCCATACACCGAACATGCCCACACATCCCAACAAGCCTTCATAACCCAACATTGATACACAAACAAGCATTCCCATACACTCAACATTCCCACACACCCCAACATTCCCATACACCCAACATACCCACACACACCAACATACCCAATCACCCAACATACCCACACAACCCAACATTCCCATACACCCAATATTCCCACAAACCCCAACATTCCCATACACCCCAACATAGCCACAAACCCAACATTCCCATACACCCAACGTACACATACACCCAACATTCCCGTACACCCAACATACCCAAACACCCCAACAATCCTTCATAACCCAACACTGATACACAAACAAACATTCCCATACACCCCAACATTCCCATACACGCAACATTCCCACTCACCCCAACATTCCCATACACGCAACATACCCACACACCATAACATTCCCATACATCCAACATACCTACACACCCCAACATTCCCATACACCCAACATTCTCACACACCCCAACATTCCCAAACACCCCAACATACCCACGCACTCAACATTCCCATACACCCAACATACGCATACACCCAACATTCCCGAACACCCAACATACCCATACACCCCAACATTCCCATACACCCAACATTCCCAAGCACCCAACATTCCCACACACCCCAACATTCCCATACACCCAACATACCCACACACCCGAACGTTCCCTGACACCCAACATACACACACACCCCAACATTCCCATACACCCAACATACCCACACACCCCAACATTCCCATACACCCCAACATTCCCATACACCCAACATACCCACACACCCCAACATTCCCAGACACCCAACATACCCACACACCCCAACATTCCCATACACCCAACATACCCACACACCCCAACATTCCCACACACCCAACATACCCACACACCATAACATTCCCATACACCCAACATTGATACACAAACAAACATTCTCACACACCCCAACATTCCCACACCCCGCAACATTCCAATAAACCCACCAGAACCTCGCACCCCAACAATCCTTCATCACCCAACATTGATACACAAATAAACATTCCCATACATCCCAACATTCCCATACACCCAACATACCTACCATTCACAACATTCCCATACACCCAACATTCCCAAACACCCCAACATTCCCATACACCGAACATGCCCACACATCCCAACAATCCTTCATAACCCAACATTGATACACAAATAAACATTCCCATACACCCCAACATTCCCATACACCCAACATACCTACCAATCCCAACATTCCCATACTCCCAACATTCCCACACACCCCAACATTCCCATACACCGAACATGCCCACACATCCCAACAAGCCTTCATAACCCAACATTGATACACAAACAAGCATTCCCATACACTCAACATTCCCACACACCCCAACATTCCCATACACCCAACATACCCACACACCCCAATATACCCAATCACCCAACATACCCACACAACCCAACATTCCCATACACCCAATATTCCCACAAACCCCAACATTCCCATACACCCCAACATAGCCACAAACCCAACATTCCCATACACCCAACGTACACATACACCCAACATTCCCGTACACCCAACATACCCAAACACCCCAACAATCCTTCATAACCCAACACTGATACACAAACAAACATTCCCATACACCCCAACATTCCCATACACGCAACATTCCCAATCACCCCAACATTCCCAAACACGCAACATACCCACACACCATAACATTCCCATACATCCAACATACCTACACACCCCAACATTCCCATACACCCAACATTCTCACACACCCCAACATTCCCATACACCCAACATTACCACACACCCCAACATTCCCATACACACAATATACCCACACACACCAACATTCCCATACACCCAACATACCCACACACCCCAACAATCCTTCATAACCCAACATTGATACACAAACAAACATTCCCATACACCCAACATACCCACACACCCCAACATTCCCAGACACCCAACATACCCACACTCCCCAACATTCCCATACACCCAACATACCCACACACCCCAACATTCCCATACACCCAACATTCCCACGCACCCCATCATTCCCATACACCCAAGATAACCACACACCCCAACATTCCCATACACCCCAACATTCCCACACATCCCAACAATCCTTCATAACCGAACATTGATACACAAACAAACATTCCCATACACCCAACATACCCACACACCCCAAAATCCCCAAACACCCAACATACCCACACACCTCAACAGTCCCATACACCCAACATTCTCACACACCCCAACATTCCCATACACCCCAACATTCCCATACACACAATATACCCACACACACCAACATTCCCATACACCCAACATACCCACACACCCCAACAATCCTTCATAACCCAACATTGATACACAAACAAACTTTCCCATACACCCAACATACCCACACACCCCAACAGTCCCATACACCCAACATACCCACACAGCCCAACATTCCCAGACACCCAACATTCCCACAAACCCCAACATTCCCATACACCCCAACATAGCCACACACCCAACATTCCCATACACCCAACATACGCATACACCCAACATTCCCAAACACCCAACAGACCCAAACACCCCAAAATCCCCACTCACCCAACATTCCCATACACCCCAACATTCCCATACACCCAATATACCCACACACACCAACATTCCCATACACCCAACATACCCACACACCCGAACAATCTTTCATAACACAACATTGATACACAAACAAAATTTCCCATACACCCATCATACCCACACACACCAACATTCCCATACACCCAACATACCCACACACCTGAACATTCCCTGACACCCAACATACCCACACACCCCAACATTCCCATACAACCAACATACCCACACACCCCAACATTCCCATACACCGAACATGCACACACATCCCAACAATCCTTCATAACCCAACATTGATACACAAACAAGCATTCCCATACACCTAACATTCCCACACACCGCAACATTCCCATACACCCAACATACCCACACACCCCAACATACCCATTCATCCAACATACCCACATAACCCAACATTCCCATACACCCAACATTCCCACAAACAACAACATTCCCATACACCCCAACATAGCCACACACCCAACATTCCCATACACCCAACATACCCAAACACACCAACAATCCTTCATAAACCAACACTGATACACAAACAAACATTCCCATACACCCAACATACCCACACACCCCAAAATCCCCACTCACCCAACATTCCCACACACCCCAACATTCCCATACACCCAACATTACCACACACCCCAACAATCCTTCATAACCCAAAATTGAAACACAAACAAACATTCTCACACACCCCAACATTCCCACACACCCCAACATACCCACACACACCAACATTCCCACACCCCCCAACATTCCAATACACCCACCATACCCACGCACCCCAACAATCCTTCATAACCCAACATTGATACACAAACAAGCATTCCCATACACCCCAACATTCCCCTACACCCAACATACCCACACATCCCAACATTCCCATACACCCAACATTCCCACACATCCCAACAATCCTTCATAACCCAACATTGATACACAAACAAGCATTCACATACACCCAACATTCCCACACATCCCAACATTCCCATACACCCAACATACCCACACACCCCAACATTCCCATACACGCAACATTCCCACACACCCCAACATTCCCATGCACCCAACATACCCACACACCATAACATTCCCATACATCCAACATACCCACACACCCCAACATTCCCATACACGCAACATTCCCACACACCCCAACATTCCCATACACCCAATATTCCCACGCACCCCAACATTCCCATACACCCAAGATACCCACACACCCCAACATTCCCTTACACCCCAACATTCCCATACACCCAATATACCCACACACACCAACATTCCCATACACCCAACATACACACACACCCCCACAATCCTTCATAACCCAACATTGATACACAAACAAACATTCCCATACACCCAACATTCCCACACATCCCAACATTCCCATACACCCAACATACCCACACACCCCAACAATCCTTCATAACACAACATTGATACACAAACAAAATTTCCCATACACCCAACATACACACACACCCCTAAATACCCATACACCCAACATACCCACACACCTGAACATTCCCTGACACCCAACATACCCACACACCCCAACATTCCCATACACCCCAACATTACCATACACCCAACATACCCACACACCCCAACATTCCCATAAACCCAACATACCCACACACCCCAACATTCCCATACACCCCAACATTACCATACACCCAACATACCCACACACCCCAACATTCCCATACACCCAACATACCCACACACCCCAACATTCCCATACACCCAACATACCCACACACCCCAACATTGCCATACACCGAACATGCCCACACATCCCAACAATCCTTCATAACCCAACATTGATACACAAATAAACATTCCCATACACCCCAACATTCCCATGCACCCAACATACCTACCAATCCCAACATTCCCATACACCCAACATTCCCATACACTGAACATGCCCACACATCCCAACAATCCTTCATAACCCAACATTGATACACAAACAAGCATTCCCATACACCTAACATTCCCACACACTGCAACATTCCCATACACCCAACATGCCCACACATCCCAACAATCCTTCATAACCCAACATTGATACACAAACAAGCATTCCCATACACCTAACATTCCCACACACCGCAACATTCCCAGACACCCAACATTCCCACAAACCCCAACATTCCCATACACCCCAACATAGCCACACACCCAACATTCCCATACACCCAACATACGCATACACCCAACATTCCCATACACCCAACATACCCAAACACCCCAACAATCCTTCACAACCCAACCCTGATACACAAACAAACATTCCCATACACCCAACATACCCACACACCCCAAAATCCCCACTCACCCAACATTCCCACACACCCCAACATTCCCATACACCCAACATTACCACACACCCCAACATTCCCATACACCCAATATACCCACACACACCAACATTCCCATCCACCCAACATACCCACAAACCCCAACAATCCTTCATAACCCAACATTGATACACAAACAAACATTCCCATACACCCAACTTACCCACACACTCGAACATTCCCTTACACCCAACATCCCCACACACCCCAACATTCCCTTACACCCAACATACCCACACACCCCAACATTCCCATACACCCAACATACCCACACACCCCAACACTCCCATACACCCAACATTGAAACACAAACAAACATTCTCACACACCCCAACATTCCCACACACCCCAACAGTCCCAAACACCCAACATACCCACACACTCCAACATTCCCATACACCCAACATACCCACACACCCCAACGTTGCCATATAACCCACCATTGATACACAAACAAACATTCTCACACACCCCAATATTTCCACACACACCAACATTGCCATACACCCAACATAACCACAAACCCCAACATTCCCATACACCCAACATTGATACACAAAAAAACATTCTCACACACCCCAACATTCCCACACCCCGCAACATTCCAATACACCCACCATACCCACGAACACCAACAATCCTGCAAAACCCAACATTGATACACAAATAAACATCCCCACACACCCCAACATTCCCTTACACCCAACATACCCACACACCCCAACATTCCCATACACCCAACATTCTCACAAAACCCAACATTCCCATACACCCAACATACCCGCACTCCCCAACATTCCCATACACCCCAACATTCCCCGACACCCAACATACCCACACACCCCAACATTCCCATACACCCAACATACCCACACACCCCAACACTCCCATACACCCAACATTGAAACACAAACAAACATTCTCACACACCCCAACATTCCCACACACCCCAACAGTCCCAAACACCCAACATACCCACACACTCCAACATTCCCATACACCCAACATACCCACACACCCCAACGTTGCCATATAACCCAACATTGATACACAAACAAACATTCTCACACACCCCAATATTTCCACACACACCAACATTGCCATACACCCAACATAACCACAAACCCCAACATTCCCATACACCCAACATTGATACACAAAAAAACATTCTCACACACCCCAACATTCCCACACCCCGCAACATTCCAATACACCCACCATACCCACGAACACCAACAATCCTGCAAAACCCAACATTGATACACAAATAAACATTCCCATACACACCAACATTCCCATACACCCAACATACCCACACTCCCCAACATTCCCATACACCCAACATTCTCACAAACCCCAACATTCCCATACACCCAACATACCCGCACTCCCCAACATTCCCATACACCCCAACATTCCCCGACACACAACATACCCACACATCCCAACATTCCCATACACCCAACATTCCCACACATCCCAACAATCCTTCATAACCCAACATTGATACACAAACAAGCATTCACATACACCCAACATTCCCACACATCCCAACATTCCCATACACCCAACATGCCCACACACCCCAACATTCCCATACACGCAACATTCCCACACACCCCAACATTCCCATACACCCAACATTCCCACACACCATAACATTCCCATACATCCAACATACCCACACACCCCAACATTCCCATACACCCAACATACCCACACTCCCCAACATTCCCATACACCCAACATACCGACACACCCCAACATTCCCATACACCCAACATTCCCACGCACCCCAACATTCCCATACACCCAACATACCCACACACCATAACATTCCCATACATCCAACATACCCACACACCACAACATTCCCATACACCCAACATACCCACACTCCCCAACATTCCCATACACCCAACATACCGACACACCCCAACATTCCCATACACCCAACATTCCCATACACCCCAACATTCCCATACACCCAATATACCCACACACACCAACATTCCCATACATCCAACATACACACACACCCCAACAATCCTTCATAACCCAACATTGATATACAAACAAACATTCCCATACACCCAACATACCCACACACTCGAACATTCCCTTACACCCAACATACCCACACACCCCAACATACCCATACACCCAACATACCCACACACCCCAACATTCCCATACACCCAACATACCCACACACCCCAACATTCCCATACACCCAACATTGAAACACAAACAAACATTCTCACACACCCCAACATTCCCACACACCCCAACAGACCCATACACCCCAACATACCCACACACCGCAACATTCCCATACACCCCAACATAGCCACACACCCAACATTCCCATACACCCAACATCCGCATACACCCCAACATTCCCATACACCCCAACATTCCCATACACCCCAACAGAGCCACACACCCAACATTCCCATACACACAACATACGCATACACCCCAACATTCCCATACACCCAACATACCCACACACCCCAACATTCCCACACACGCAACATTCCCACACACCCCAACATTCCCATACACCCAACATACCCCCACTCCCCAACATTCCCATACACCCAACATACCCACACACCCCATCATTCCCAAACACCCAACATACCCACACACCCCAACATTCCCATACACCCAACATTGAAACACAAACAAACATTCTCACACACCCCAACATTCCCACACACCCCAACAGTCCCATACACCCCAACATACCCACACACCCCAACATTCCCATACACCCAACAGACCCACACACCCCAACGTTGCCATATAACCCAACATTGATACACAAACTAACATTCTCACACACCCCAACATTTCCACACACGCCAACATTCCCATACACCCAACATTGATACACAAACAAACATTCTCACACACCCCAACATTCCCACACCCCCCAACATTCCAATACACCCACCATACCCACGCACCCCAACAATCCTTCATAACCCAACATTGATACACAAATAAACATTCCCATCCACCCCAACATTCCCCTACACCCAACATACCCACACATCCCAACATTCCCATACACCCAACATTCCCACACATCCCAACAATCCTTCATAACCCAACATTGATACACAAACAAGCATTCACATACACCCAACATTCCCACACATCCCAACATTCCCATACATCCAACATACCCACACACCCCAACAATCCTTCATAACACAACATTGATGCACAAACAAAATTTCCCATACACCCAACATACCCACACACCCCAAAATACCCATACACCCAACATACCCACACACACCAACATTCCCATACTCCCAACATACCCACACACCCCAACATTCCCATACACCCCAACATTACCAGACACCCAACATACCCACACACCCCAACATTCCCAGACTCCCAACATACCCACACACCCCAACATTCCCATACACCCAACATACCCACACACCCCAACATTCCCATGCACACAACATACGCACACATCCTAACATTCCCATACACCCAACATTGATACACAAACAAACATTCTCACACTCCCCAACATTCTCACACTCCCCAACATAACCACACACCCCAACATTCCACGACACCCACCATACCCTCGCACCCCAACAATCCTTCATAACCCAACATTGATGCACAAATAAACATTCCCACACACCCCAACATTCCCATACACCCAACATACCTACCAATCCCAACATTCCCAGACACCCAACATTCCCACACACCCCAACATTCCCATACACCAAACATGCTCACACATCCCAACAATCCTTCATAACCCAACATTGATACACAAACAAGCATTCCCATACACCCAACATTCCCACACACTCCAACATTCCCAAACACCCAACATACCCACACACCCCAACATACCCATTCACCCAACATACCCACACAACCCAACATTCCCATACACCCAACATTCCCACAAACCCCAACATTCCCATACACCCCAACATAGCCACACACCCAACATTCCCATACACCCAACATCCGCATACACCCCAACATTCCCATACACCCAACATACCCACAAACCCCAACATTCCCACACACGCAACATTCCCACACACCCCAACATTCCCATACACCCAACATACCCACACTCCCCAACATTCCCATACACCCAGCATACCCACACACCCCAACATTCCCATACACCCAACATTCCCACGCACTCCAACATTCCCATACACCCAAGATACCCACACACCCCAACATTCCCATACACCCCAACATTCCCATCCACCCAATATACCCACACACACCAACATTCCCATACACCCAACATACACACATACCCCAACAATCCTTCATAACCCAACATTGATACACAAACAAACATTCCCATACACCCAACATTCCCACACATCCCAACAATCCTTCATAACCCAACATTGATACACAAACAAGCATTCCCATACACCCAACATTCCCACACATCCCAACATTCCCATACACCCAACATACCCACACACCCCAACAATCCTTCATGACACAACATTGATACACAAACAAAATTTCCCATACACCCAACATACCCACACACCCCAACAATGCTTCATGACACAACATTGATACACAAACAAACATTCCCATACACCCAACATACCCACACACCCCAACAATGCTTCATGACACAACATTGATACACAAACAAACATTCCCATACACCCAACATACCCACACACCCCTAAATACCCATACACCCAACATACCCACATACACCAACATTCCCATACACCCAACATACCCACACACCCCAACAATCCTTCATAACACAACATTGATACACAAACATAATTTCCCATACACCCAACATACCCACACACCCCTAAATACCCATACACCCAACATACCCACATACACCAACATTCCCATACACCCAACAGACCCACACACCTGAACATTCCCTGACACCCAACATACCCACACACCCCAACATTCCCATACACCCAACATACCCACACACCCCAACATTCCCATACACCCCAACATTACCATACACCCAACATACCCACACACCCCAACATTCCCAGACACCCAACATACCCACACACCCCAACATTCCCATACACCCAACATACCCACACACCCCAACATTCCCATACACCCAACATACCTACACACCCCAACATTCCCATACACCGAACATGCCCACACATCCCAACAATCCTTCATAACCCAACATTGATACACAAATAAACATTCCCATACACCCCAACATTCCCATGCACCCAACATACCTACCAATCCCAACATTCCCATACACCCAACATACGCATACACCCAACATTCCCATACACCGAACATGCCCACACATCCCAACAATCCTTCATAACCCAACATTGATACACAAACAAGCATTCCCATACACCTAACATTCCCACACACCGCAACATTCCCATACACCCAACATACCCACACACCCCAACATACCCATTCATCCAACAGACCCACACAACCCAACATTCCCATACACCCAACATTCCCACAAACCCCACCATTCCCATACACCCCAACATAGCCACACACCCAACATTCCCATACACCCAACATACGCATACACCCAACATTCCCATACACCCAACATACCCACAAACCCCAACAATCCTTCATAACCCAACACTGATACACAAACAAACATTCCCATGCACCCAACATACCCACACACCCCAAAATCCCCACTCACCCAACATTCCCACACACCCCAACATTCCCATACACCCAACATTACCACACACCCCAACATTCCCATACACCCAACATACCCACACACCCCAACATTCCCATACACCCAACATACCCACAAACCCCAACATTCCCATACACCCAACATTGAAACACAAACATTCTCACACACCCCAACATTCCCACACACCCCAACAGTCCCATACACCCCAACATACCCACACACACCAACATTCCCATACACCCAGCATTCCCATACACCCAACATACCCACACACCCCAACATTCCCATACACCCAACATACCCACACACCCCAACGTTGCCATATAACCCAACATTGATACACAAACAAACATTCTCACACACCCCAATATTTCCACACACACCAACATTGCCATACACCCAACATAACCACAAACCCCAACATTCCCATACACCCAACATTGATACACAAACAAGCATTCACATGCACCCAACATTCCCACACATCCCAACATTCCCATACACCCAACATGCCCACACACCCCAACATTCCCATACACGCAACATTCCCACACACCCCAACATTCCCATACACCCAACATACCCACACTCCCCAACATTCCCATACACCCAACATACCGACACACCCCAACATTCCCATACACCCAACATTCCCACGCACCCCAACATTCCCATACACCCAACATACCCACACACCATAACATTCCCATACATCCAACATACCCACACACCCCAACATTCCCATACACCCAACATACCCACACTCCCCAACATTCCCATACACCCAACATACCGACACACCCCAACATTCCCATACACCCAACATTCCCATACACCCCAACATTCCCATACACCCAATATACCCACACACACCAACATTCCCATACACCCAACATACACACACACCCCAACAATCCTTCATAACCCAACATTGATACACAAACAAACATTCCCATACACCCAACATACCCACACACTCGAACATTCCCTTACACCCAACATACCCACACACCCCAACATACCCATACACCCAACATACCCACACACCCCAACATTGCCATACACCCAACATACCCACACACCCCAACAGACCCATACACCCAACATACCCACACAACCCAACATTCCCATACATCCAACATTCCCACAAACCCCAACATTCCCATACACCCCAACATTCCCATACACCCCAACAGAACCACACACCCAACATTCCCATACACACAACATACGCATACACCCCAACATTCCCATACACCCAACATACCAACACACCCCAACATTCCCACACACGCAACATTCCCACACACCCCAACATTCCCATACACCCAACATACCCACACTCCCCAACATTCCCATACACCCAACATACCCACACACCCCAACATTCCCAAACACCCAACATACCCACACACCCCAACATTCCCATACACCCTACATTGAAACACAAACAAACATTCTCACACACCCCAACATTCCCACACACCCCAACAGTCCCATACACCCCAACATACCCACACACCCCAACATTCCCATACACCCAACAGACCCACACACCCCAACGTTGCCATATAACCCAACATTGATACACAAACTAACATTCTCACACACCCCAACATTTCCACACACGCCAACATTCCCATACACCCAACATTTTACACAAACAAACATTCTCACACACCCCAACATTCCCACACCCCCCAACATTCCAATACACCCACCATACCCACGCACCCCAACAATCCTTCATAACCCAACATTGATACACAAATAAACATTCCCATCCACCCCAACATTCCCCTACACCCAACATACCCACACATCCCAACATTCCCATACACCCAACATTCCCACACATCCCAACAATCCTTCATAACCCAACATTGATACACAAACAAGCATTCACATACACCCAACATTCCCACACATCCCAACATTCCCATACATCCAACATACCCACACACCCCAACAATCCTTCATAACCCAACATTGATACACAAACAAGCATTCCCATACACCCAACATACCCACACACACCAACATTCCCATACACCCAACATACCCACACACCCCAACATTCCCATACACCCCAACATTACCAGACACCCAACATACCCACACACCCCAACATTCCCAGACTCCCAACATACCCACACACCCCAACATTCCCATACACCCAACATACCCACACACCCCAACATTCCCATGCACACAACATACGCACACATCCTAACATTCCCATGCACCCAACATTGATACACAAACAAACATTCTCACACTCCCCAACATTCTCACACTCCCCAACATAACCACACACCCCAACATTCCCTCGCACCCCAACAATCCTTCATAACCCAACATTGATACACAAATAAACATTCCCACACACCCCAACATTCCCATACACCCAACATACCTACCAATCCCAACATTCCCATAAACCCAACATTCCCACACACCCCAACATTCCCATACACCAAACATGCTCACACATCCCAACAATCCTTCATAACCCAACATTGATACACAAACAAGCATTCCCATACACCCAACATTCCCATACACTCCAACATTCCCAAACACCCAACATACCCACACACCCCAACATACCCATTCACCCAACATACCCACACAACCCAACATTCCCATACACCCAACATTCCCATACACCCCAACATAGCCACACACCCAACATTCCCATACACCCAACATCCGCATACACCCCAACATTCCCATACACCCAACATACCCACACACCCCAACATTCCCATACACGCAACATTCCCACACACCCCAACATTCCCATACACCCAACATACCCACACTCCCCAACATTCCCATACACCCATCGTACCCACACACCCCAACATTCCCATACACCCAACATTCCCACGCACTCCAACATTCCCATACACCCAAGATACCCACACACCCCAACATTCCCATACACCCCAACATTCCCATCCACCCAATATACCCACACACACCAACATTCCCATACACCCAACATACACACATACCCCAACAATCCTTCATAACCCAACATTGATACACAAACAAACATTCCCATACACCCAACATTCCCACACATCCCAACAATCCTTCATAACCCAACATTGATACACAAACAAGCATTCCAATACACCCAACATTCCCACACATCCCAACATTCCCATACACCCAACATACCCACACACCCCAACAATCCTTCATGACACAACATTGATACACAAACAAAATTTCCCATACACCCAACATACCCACACACCCCTAAATACCCATACACCCAACATACCCACATACACCAACATTCCCATACACCCAACATACCCACACACCCCTAAATACCCATACACCCAACATACCCACACACCCCAACAATCCTTCATAACACAACATTGATACACAAACAAAATTTCCCATACACCCAACATACCCACACACCCCTAAATACCCATACACCCAACATACCCACATACACCAACATTCCCATACACCCAACAGACCCACACACCTGAACATTCCCTGACACCCAACATACCCACACACCCCAACATTCCCATACACCCAACATACCCACACACCCCAACATTCCCATACACCCCAACATTACCATACACCCAACATACCCACACACCCCAACATTCCCAGACACCCAACATACCCACACACCCCAACATTCCCATACACCCAACATACCCACACACCCCAACATTCCCATACACCCAACATACCTACACACCCCAACATTCCCATACACCGAACATGCCCACACATCCCAACAATCCTTCATAACCCAACATTGATACACAAATAAACATTCCCATACACCCCAACATTCCCATGCACCCAACATACCTACCAATCCCAACATTCCCATACACCCAACAAACGCATACACCCAACATTCCCATACACCGAACATGCCCACACATCCCAACAATCCTTCATAACCCAACATTGATACACAAACAAGCATTCCCATACACCTAACATTCCCACACACCGCAACATTCCCATACACCCAACATACCCACACACCCCAACATACCCATTCATCCAACATACCCACACAACCCAACATTCCCATACACCCAACATTCCCACAAACCCCAACATTCCCATACACCGCAACATAGCCACACACCCAACATTCCCATACACCCAACATACGCATACACCCAACATTCCCATACACCCAACATACCCAAACACCCCAACAATCCTTCATAACCCAACACTGATACACAAACAAACATTCCCATGCACCCAACATACCCACACACCCCAAAATCCCCACTCACCCAACATTCCCACACACCCCAACATTCCCATACACCCAACATTACCACACACCCCAACATTCCCATACACCCAATATACCCACACACACCAACATTCCCAAACACCCAACATACCCACACACCCCAACAATCCTTCATAACCCAACATTGATACACAAATAAACATTCCCATACACCCAACATACCCACACACCCCATCATTCCCATACACCCAACATACCCACACACCCCAACATTCCCATACACCCAACATACCCACAAACCCCAACATTCCCATACACCCAACATTGAAACACAAACAAACATTCTCACACACCCCAACATTCCCACACACCCCAACATTCCCATACACCCAGCATTCCCATACACCCAACATACCCACACACCCCAACGTTGCCATATAACACAACATTGAGACACAAACAAACATTCTCACACACCCCAACATTTCCACACACGCCAACATTCCAATACACCCACCATACCCACGGACCCCAACAATCCTTCAAAACCCAACATTGATACACAAATCAACATTCCCATACACACCAACATTACCATACACCCAACATACCTACCAATCCCAACATACCCATTCACCCAACTTACCGACACAACCCAACATTCCCATACACACAGCATACCCACACTCCCCAACATTCCCATACACCCAACATACCCACACACCCCAACATTCCCAGACACCCAAAATTGATACACAAACAAACATTCTCACACACCCCAACATTCCCACACCCCCCAACATTCCAATACACCCACCATACCCACGCACCCCAACAATCCTTCATAACCCAACATTGATACACAAATAAACATTCCCATACACACCAACATTCCCCTACACCCAACATACCCACACATCCCAACATTCCCATACACCCAACATTCCCACACATCCCAACAATCCTTCATAACCCAACATTGATACACAAACAAGCATTCACATACACCCAACATTCCCATACACCCAACATTCCCACACATCCCAACAATCCTTCATAACCCAACATTGATACACAAACAAGCATTCACATACACCCAACATTCCCATACATCCAACATACCCACACACCCCAACACTCCTTCATAACACAACATTGATGCACAAACAAAATTTCCCATACACCCAACATACACACACACACCAACATTCCCATACACCCAACATACCCACACACCCGAACATTCCCTGACACCCAACATACCCACACACCCCAACATTCCCATACACCCAATATACCCACACACCCCAACATTCCCATACACCCCAACATTACCATACACCCAACATACCCACACACCCCAACATTCCCAGACACACAACATACCCACACACCCCAACATTCCCATACACCCAACATACCCACACACCCCAACATTCCCATACACCCAACATACCCGCACACCCTAACATCCCCATACACCCAACATTGATACACAAACAAACATGCTCACACTCCCCAACATTCCCACACACGCCAACATTGCCAGACACCCAACATAACCACACACCCCAACATTCCACTACACCCACCATACCCTCGCACCCCAACAATCCTTCATAACCCAACATTGATACACAAATAAACATTCCCATACACCCCAACATTCCCGTACACCCAACATACCTACCAATCCCAACATTCCCATACACCCAACATTCCCAGACACCCCAACATTCCCATACACCGAACATGCCCACACATCCCAACAATCCTTCATAACCCAACATTAATACACAAACAAGCATTCCCATACACCCAACATTCCCACACACTCCAACATTCCCATACACCCAACATACCCACACACCCCAACATACCCATTCACCCAACATACCCACACAACCCAACATTCCCGTACACCCAACATTCCCACAAACCCCAACATTCCCATACACCCCAACATAGCCACACACCCAACATTCCCATACACCCAACATACGCATACACCCAACATTCCCATACACCCAACATACCCAAACACCCCAACAATCCTTGATAACCCAACACTGATACACAAACAAACATTCCCATGCACCCCAACATTCCCATACACCCAACATACCCACACACCCCAACATTCCCACACACCCAACATTCCCACACTCCCCAACATTCCCATACACTCAACATACCCACACACCCCAACATTCCCATGCACCCAACATTCCCACACACCCAAGATACCCACACTCCCCAACATTCCCACACATCCCAACAATCCTTCATAACCGAACATTGATACACAAACAAACATTCCCTTACACCCAACATACCCACACACCTCAACATTCCCATACACCCAACATTCTCACACACCCCAACATTCTCATACGCCCAACATTACCACTCACCCCAACATTCCCATACACCCAATATACCCACACACACCAACATTGCCATGCACCCAACATACCCACATACCCCAACATTCCCATGCACCCAACATACCCACACACCCCAACATTCCCATACACCCCAACATTCCCATACACCCAACATACCCACACACCCCAACATTCCCATACACCCAACATACCCACACACCCTAACATTCCCATACACCCAGCATTGATACACAAACAAACATTCTCACAAACCCCAACATTCCCACTCCCCGCAACATTCCAATACACCCACCATACCCACGGACCCCAACAATCCTTCATAACCCATCATTGATACACAAATAAACATACCCATTCATCCAACATACCGACACAACCCAACATTCCCATACACCCAACATTCTCACAAACCCCAGCATTCCCATACACCCCAACATACGCATACACCCAAAATTCCCATACACCCAACATACCCAAACACCCCAACAATCCTTCATAACCCAAAACTGATACACACCCCAACATTCCCACACACCCCAACATTCCCATACACCCCACATACCCACACACCCCAACATTCCCATACACCCAACATACCCACACACCCCAACATTCCCATACACCCAACATACCCACACACCCCAACATACCCACACACCCCAACATTCCCATTCTCCCAACATACCCACACACCCCAACATTCCCCTACACCCAACATACCCACACACCCCAACATTCCCAATCACCCCAACAGAGCCACACACCCCAACATTCCCATACACCCAACATACCCACACACCCCAACATTCCCATACACCCAACATACCCACACACCCCAACTTTCCCATTCAACCAACATACCCACACTCCACAACATTCCCATACACCCAACATACCCACACACCCCAACATTCCCATACACCCAACATACCCACACACCCCAACATTCCCATACATCCAACATACCCACACACGCCAACATTCCCATACACCCAACATACCCACACACCCCAACATTCCCATACACCCAACATACCCACACACCCCAACATTCCCATCCACCCAAAATACCCACACACCCCAACATTCCCATATAACCCAACATTGATACACAAACAAACATTCCCATAGACCCAACATACCCACACACCCCAACATTCCCACACATCCAACATACCCACACACCCCCACATACCCACACACCCAACATTCCCATACACCCAACATAAGCACACACCCAACATTCCCATACACCCCAACATTCCCAAACACCCAACATTCACATACACCCAACATAGCCACACACTCCAACATTCCCAACACCCAACATACCCACACACCCCAACATTCCCATACACCCAACATACCCACACACCCCAACATTCCCATAAACCCAACATACCCACAGACCCCAATTTTCCCATACAACCAACATACCCACACACCCCAACATTCCCATACACCCAACATACCCACACACCCCAACTTTCCCATACAACCAACATACCCACACACCCCAACATTCCCATACACCCAACATACCCACTCACCCCAACATTCCCAAACACCCAAAATTCCCATACACCCAATATACCCACACACACCAAAATTCCCATACACCCAACATACCCACACACCCCAACATTCCCATACACCCAACATTCCCATACACCCAACATACCCACACACCCCAACATTCCCATACACCCAACATACCCACACACCCCAACATTCCCATTCTCCCAACATACCCACACACCCCAACATTCCCCTACACCCAACATACCCACACACCCCAACATTCCCAATCACCCCAACATAGCCACACACTCCAACATTCCCATACACCCAACATACCCACACACCCCAACATTCCCATTCTCCCAACATACCCACACACCCCAACATTCCCCTACACCCAACATACCCACACACCCCAACATTCCCAATCACCCCAACATAGCCACACACCCCAACATTCCCATACACCCAACATACCCACACACCCCAACATTCCCATACACCCAACATACCCACACACCCCAACTTTCCCATTCAACCAACATACCCACACTCCACAACATTCCCATACACCCAACATACCCACACACCCGAACATTCCCTGACACCCAACATACCCACACGCCCCAACATTCCCATACACCCAATATACCCACACACCCCAACATTCCCATACACCCCAACATTACCATACACCCAACATACCCACACACCCCAACATTCCCAGACACACAACATACCCACACACCCCAACATTCCCATACACCCAACATACCCACACACCCCAACATTCCCATACACCCAACATACCCGCACACCCTAACATTCCCATACACCCAACATTGATACACAAACAAACATGCTCACACTCCCCAACATTCCCACACACGCCAACATTGCCAGACACCCAACATAACCACACACCCCAACATTCCACTACACCCACCATACCCTCGCACCCCAACAATCCTTCATAACCCAACATTGATACACAAATAAACATTCCCATACACCCCAACATTCCCGTACACCCAACATACCTACCAATCCCAACATTCCCATACACCCAACATTCCCACACACCCCAACATTCCCATACACCGAACATGCCCACACATCCCAACAATCCTTCATAACCCAACATTAATACACAAACAAGCATTCCCATACACCCAACATTCCCACACACTCCAACATTCCCATACACCCAACATACCCACACACCCCAACATACCCATTCACCCAACATACCCACACAACCCAACATTCCCGTACACCCAACATTCCCACAAACCCCAACATTCCCATACACCCCAACATAGCCACACACCCAACATTCCCATACACCCAACATACGCATCCACCCAACATTCCCATACACCCAACATACCCAAACACCCCAACAATCCTTGATAACCCAACACTGATACACAAACAAACATTCCCATGCACCCCAACATTCCCATACACCCAACATACCCACACACCCCAACATTCCCACACACCCAACATTCCCACACTCCCCATCATTCCCATACACTCAACATACCCACACACCCCAACATTCCCATGCACCCAACATTCCCACACACCCAAGATACCCACACTCCCCAACATTCCCACACATCCCAACAATCCTTCATAACCGAACATTGATACACAAACAAACATTCCCATACACCCAACATACCCACACACCTCAACATTCCCATACACCCAACATTCTCACACACCCCAACATTCTCATACGCCCAACATTACCACTCACCCCAACATTCCCATACACCCAATATACCCACACACACCAACATTGCCATGCACCCAACATACCCACATACCCCAACATTCCCATGCACCCAACATACCCACACACCCCAACATTCCCATACACCCAACATTGAAACACAGACAAACATTCTTACACACCCCAACATTCCCACACACCCCAACCGTCCCTTCACCCAACATACCCACACACACCAACATTCCCATACACCCCAACATTCCCATACACCCAACATACCCACACACCCCAACATTCCCATACACCCAACATACCCACACACCCTAACATTCCCATACACCCAGCATTGATACACAAACAAACATTCTCACAAACCCCAACATTCCCACTCCCCGCAACATTCCAATACACCCACCATACCCACGGACCCCAACAATCCTTCATAACCCATCATTGATACACAAATAAACATACCCATTCATCCAACATACCGACACAACGCAACATTCCCATACACCCAACATTCTCACAAACCCCAGCATTCCCATACTCCCCAACATACGCATACACCCAAAATTCCCATACACCCAACATACCCAAACACCCCAACAATCCTTCATAACCCAAAACTGATACACACCCCAACATTCCCACACACCCCAACATTCCCACACACCCCACATACCCACACACCCCAACATTCCCACACACCCAACATACCCACACACCCCAACATTCCCATACACCCAACATACCCACACACCCCAACATACCCACACACCCCAACATTCCCATTCTCCCAACATACCCACACACCCCAACATTCCCCTACACCCAACATACCCACACACCCCAACATTCCCAATCACCCCAACATAGCCACACACCCCAACATTCCCATACACCCAACATACCCACACACCCCAACATTCCCATACACCCAACATACCCACACACCCCAACTTTCCCATTCAACCAACATACCCACACTCCACAACATTCCCATACACCCAACATACCCACACACCCCAACATTCCCATACACCCAACATACCCACACACCCCAACATTCCCATACATCCAACATACCCACACACGCCAACATTCCCATACACCCAACATACCCACACACCCCAACATTCCCATACACCCAACATACCCACACACCCCAACATTCCCATCCACCCAAAATACCCACACACCCCAACATTCCCATATAACCCAACATTAATACACAAACAAACATTCCCATACACCCAACATACCCACACACCCCAACATTCCCACACATCCAACATACCCACACACCCCCACATACCCAAACACCCAACATTCCCATACACCCAACATAAGCACACACCCAACATTCCCAAACACCCAACATTCCCATGCACCCAACATAGCCACACACTCCAACATTCCCAACACCCAACATACCCACACACCCCAACATTCCCATACACCCAACATACCCACACACCCCAACATTCCCATACACCCAACATACCCACACACCCCAACTTTCCCATACAACCAACATACCCACACACCCCAACATTCCCATACACCCAACATACCCACACACCCCAACTTTCCCATACACCCAACATACACATAAACCCAACATACCCACACACCCCAACATTCCCATACAACCAACATACCCACACACCCCAACATTCCCATACACCCAACAAACCCACTCACCCCAACATTCCCAAACACCCAAAATTCCCATACACCCAATATACCCACAGACACCAAAATTCCCATACACCCAACATACCCACACACCCCAACATTCCCATACACCCAACATTCCCATACACCCAACATACCCACACACCCCAACATTCCCATACACCCAACATACCCACACACCCCAACATTCCCATTCTCCCAACATACCCACACACCCCAACATTCCCCTACACCCAACATACCCACACACCCCAACATTCCCAATCACCCCAACATAGCCACACACTCCAACATACCCACACACCCCAACATACCCACACACCCCAACATTCCCATTCTCCCAACATACCCACACACCCCAACATTCCCCTACACCCAACATACCCACACACCCCAACATTCCCAATCACCCCAACATAGCCACACACCCCAACATTCCCATACACCCAACATACCCACACACCCCAACATTCCCATACACCCAACATACCCACACACCCCAACTTTCCCATTCAACCAACATACCCACACTCCACAACATTCCCATACACCCAACATACCCACACACCCGAACATTCCCTGACACCCAACATACCCACACACCCCAACATTCCCATACACCCAATATACCCACACACCCCAACATTCCCATACACCCCAACATTACCATACACCCAACATACCCACACACCCCAACATTCCCAGACACACAACATACCCACACACCCCAACATTCCCATACATCCAACATACCCACACACCCCAACATTCCCATACTCCCAACATACCCGCACACCCTAACATTCCCATACACCCAACATTGATACACAAACAAACATGCTCACACTCCCCAACATTCCCACACACGCCAACATTGCCAGACACCCAACATAACCACACACCCCAACATTCCACTACACCCACCATACCCTCGCACCCCAACAATCCTTCATAACCCAACATTGATACACAAATAAACATTCCCATACACCCCAACATTCCCGTACACCCAACATACCTACCAATCCCAACATTCCCATACACCCAACATTCCCACACACCCCAACATTCCCATACACCGAACATGCCCACATATCCCAACAATCCTTCATAACCCAACATTAATACACAAACAAGCATTCCCATACACCCAACATTCCCACACACTCCAACATTCCCATACACCCAACATACCCACACACCCCAACATACCCATTCACCCAACATACCCACACAACCCAACATTCCCGTACACCCAACATTCCCACAAACCCCAACATTCCCATACACCCCAACATAGCCACACACCCAACATTCCCATACACCCAACATACGCATACACCCAACATTCCCATACACCCAACATACCCAAACACCCCAACAATCCTTGATAACCCAACACTGATACACAAACAAACATTCCCATGCACCCCAACATTCCCATACACCCAACATACCCACACACCCCAACATTCCCACACACCCAACATTCCCACACTCCCCAACATTCCCATACACTCAACATACCCACACACCCCAACATTCCCATGCACCCAACATTCCCACACACCCAAGATACCCACACTCCCCAACATTCCCACACATCCCAACAATCCTTCATAACCGAACATTGATACACAAACAAACATTCCCTTACACCCAACATACCCACACACCTCAACATTCCCATACACCCAACATTCTCACACACCCCAACATTCTCATACGCCCAACATTACCACTCACCCCAACATTCCCATACACCCAATATACCCACACACACCAACATTGCCATGCACCCAACATACCCACATACCCCAACATTCCCATGCACCCAACATACCCACACACCCCAACATTCCCATACACCCAACATTGAAACACAGACAAACATTCTTACACACCCCAACATTCCCACACACCCCAACCGTCCCTTCACCCAACATACCCACACACACCAACATTCCCATACACCCCAACATTCCCATACACCCAACATACCCACACACGCCAACATTCCCAGACACCCAACATACCCACACACCCTAACATTCCCATACACCCCAACATTCCCATACACCCAACATACCCACACACCCCAACATTCCCATCCACCCAAAATACCCACACACCCCAACATTCCCATATAACCCAACATTGATACACAAACAAACATTCCCATACACCCAACATACCCACACACCCCAACATTCCCACACATCCAACATACCCACACACCCCCACATACCCACACACCCAACATCCCCATACACCCAACATAAGCACACACCCAACATTCCCATACACCCCAACATTCCCAAACACCCAACATTCCCATGCACCCAACATAGCCACACACTCCAACATTCCCAACACCCAACATACCCAGACACCCCAACATTCCCATACACCCAACATACCCACACACCCCAACATTCCCATACACCCAACATACCCACACACCCCAACTTTCCCAGACAACCAACATACCCACACACCCCAACATTCCCATACACCCAACATACCCACACACCCCAACTTTCCCATACACCCAACATACACATAAACCCAACATACCCACACACCCCAACATTCCCATACACCCAACATACCCACACACCCCAACTTTCCCATACAACCAACATACCCACACACCCCAACATTCCCATACACCCAACATACCCACTCACCCCAACATTCCCAAACACCCAAAATTCCCATACACCCAATATACCCACACACACCAAAATTCCCATACACCCAACATACCCACACACCCCAACATTCCCATACACCCAACATTCCCATACACCCAACATACCCACACACCCCAACATTCCCATACACCCAACATACCCACACACCCCAACATTCCCATTCTCCCAACATACCCACACACCCCAACATTCCCCTACACCCAACATACCCACACACCCCAACATTCCCAATCACCCCAACATAGCCACACACTCCAACATTCCCATACACCCAACATACCCACACACCCCAACATTCCCATTCTCCCAACATACCCACACACCCCAACATTCCCCTACACCCAACATACCCACACACCCCAACATTCCCAATCACCCCAACATAGCCACACACCCCAACATTCCCATACACCCAACATACCCACACACCCCAACATTCCCATACACCCAACATATCCACACACCCCAACTTTCCCATTCAACCAACATACCCACACTCCACAACATTCCCATACACCCAACATACCCACACACCCGAACATTCCCTGACACCCAACATACCCACACACCCCAACATTCCCATACACCCAATATACCCACACACCCCAACATTCCCATACACCCCAACATTCCCATACACCCAACATACCCACACTCCCCAACATTCCCAGACACACAACATACCCACACACCCCAACATTCCCATACACCCAACATACCCACACACCCCAACATTCCCATACACCCAACATACCCGCACACCCTAACATTCCCATACACCCAACATTGATACACAAACAAACATGCTCACACTCCCCAACATTCCCACACACGCCAACATTGCCAGACACCCAACATAACCACACACCCCAACATTCCACTACACCCACCATACCCTCGCACCCCAACAATCCTTCATAACCCAACATTGATACACAAATAAACATTCCCATACACCCCAACATTCCCGTACACCCAACATACCTACCAATCCCAACATTCCCATACACCCAACATTCCCACACACCCCAACATTCCCATACACCGAACATGCCCACACATCCCAACAATCCTTCATAACCCAACATTAATACACAAACAAGCATTCCCATACACCCAACATTCCCACACACTCCAACATTCCCATACACCCAACATACCCACACACCCCAACATACCCATTCACCCAACATACCCACACAACCCAACATTCCCGTACACCCAACATTCCCACAAACCCCAACATTCCCATACACCCCAACATAGCCACACACCCAACATTCCCATACACCCAACATACGCATACACCCAACATTCCCATACACCCAACATACCCAAACACCCCAACAATCCTTGATAACCCAACACTGATACACAAACAAACATTCCCATGCACCCCAACATTCCCATACACCCAACATACCCACACACCCCAACATTCCCACACACCCAACATTCCCACACTCCCCAACATTCCCATACACTCAACATACCCACACACCCCAACATTCCCATGCACCCAACATTCCCACACACCCAAGATACCCACACTCCCCAACATTCCCACACATCCCAACAATCCTTCATAACCGAACATTGATACACAAACAAACATTCCCTTACACCCAACATACCCACACACCTCAACATTCCCATACACCCAACATTCTCACACACCCCAACATTCTCATACGCCCAACATTACCACTCACCCCAACATTCCCATACACCCAATATACCCACACACACCAACATTGCCATGCACCCAACATACCCCCATACCCCAACATTCCCATGCACCCAACATACCCACACACCCCAACATTCCCATACACCCAACATTGAAACACAGACAATCATTCTTACACACCCCAACATTCCCACACACCCCAACCGTCCCTTCACCCAACATAACCACACACACCAACATTCCCATACACCCCAACATTCCCATACACCCAACATACCCACACACCCCAACATTCCCATACACCCAACATACCCACACACCCTAACATTCCCATACACCCAGCATTGATACACAAACAAACATTCTCACAAACCCCAACATTCCCTCTCCCCGCAACATTCCCCTACACCCAACATACCCACACACCCCAACATTCCCAATCACCCCAACATAGCCACACACCCCAACATTCCCATACACCCAACATACCCACACACCCCAACATTCCCATACACCCAACATATCCACACACCCCAACTTTCCCATTCAACCAACATACCCACACTCCACAACATTCCCATACACCCAACATACCCACACACCCGAACATTCCCTGACACCCAACATACCCACACACCCCAACATTCCCATACACCCAATATACCCACACACCCCAACATTCCCATACACCCCAACATTACCATACACCCAACATACCCACACACCCCAACATTCCCAATCACCCCAACATAGCCACACACTCCAACATTCCCATACACCCAACATACCCACACACCCCAACATTCCCATTCTCCCAACATACCCACACACCCCAACATTCCCCTACACCCAACATACCCACACACCCCAACATTCCCAATCACCCCAACATAGCCACACACCCCAACATTCCCATACACCCAACATACCCACACACCCCAACATTCCCATACACCCAACATACCCACACACCCCAACTTTCCCATTCAACCAACATACCCACACTCCACAACATTCCCATACACCCAACATACCCACACACCCGAACATTCCCTGACACCCAACATACCCACACACCCCAACATTCCCATACACCCAATATACCCACACACCCCAACATTCCCATACACCCCAACATTACCATACACCCAACATACCCACACACCCCAACATTCCCAGACACACAACATACCCACACACCCCAACATTCCCATACACCCAACATACCCACACACCCCAACATTCCCATACACCCAACATACCCGCACACCCTAACATTCCCATACACCCAACATTGATACACAAACAAACATGCTCACACTCCCCAACATTCCCACACACGCCAACATTGCCAGACACCCAACATCACCACACACCCCAACATTCCACTACACCCACCATACCCTCGCACCCCAACAATCCTTCATAACCCAACATTGATACACAAATAAACATTCCCATACACCCCAACATTCCATACACCCAACATACCTACCAATCCCAACATTCCCATACACCTAACATTCCCACACACCCCAACATTCCCATACACCGAACATGCCCACACATCCCAACAATCCTTCATAACCCAACATTAATACACAAACAAGCATTCACATACACCCAACATTCCCACACACACCAACATTGCCATACACCCAACATAACCACAAACCCCAACATTCCCACACACCCAACATTGATACACAAAAAAACATTCTCACACACCCCAACATTCCCACACCCCGCAACATTCCAATACACCCACCATACCCACGAACACCAACAATCATGCAAAACCCAACATTGATACACAAATAAACATTCCCATACACACCAACATTCCCATACACCCAACATACCCACACTCCCCAACATTCCCATACACCCAACATTCTCACAAACCCCAACATTCCCATACACCCAACATACCCGCACTCCCCAACATTCCCATACACCCCAACATTCCCCGACACCCAACATACCCACACATCCCAACATTCCCATACACCCAACATTCCCACACATCCCAACAATCCTTCATAACCCAACATTGATACACAAACAAGCATTCACATACACCCAACATTCCCACACATCCCAACATTCCCATACACCCAACATGCCCACACACCCCAACATTCCCATACACGCAACATTCCCACACACCCCAACATTCCCATACACCCAACATTCCCACACACCATAACATTCCCATACATCCAACATACCCACACACCCCAACATTCCCATACACCCAACATACCCACACTCCCCAACATTCCAATACACCCAACATACCGACACACCCCAACATTCCCATACACCCAACATTCCCACGCACCCCAACATTCCCATACACCCAACATACCCACACACCATAACATTCCCATACATCCAACATACCCACACACCCCAACATTCCCATACACCCAACATACCCACACTCCCCAACATTCCCATACACCCAACATACCGACACACCCCAACATTCCCATACACCCAACATTCCCATACACCCCAACATTCCCATACACCCAATATACCCACACACACCAACATTCCCATACATCCAACATACACACACACCCCAACAATCCTTCATAACCCAACATTGATATACAAACAAACATTCCCATACACCCAACATACCCACACACTCGAACATTCCCTTACACCCAACATACCCACACACCCCAACATACCCATACACCCAACATACCCACACACCCCAACATTCCCATACACCCAACATACCCACACACCCCAACATTCCCATACACCCAACATTGAAACACAAACAAACATTCTCACACACCCCAACATTCCCACACACCCCAACAGACCCATACACCCCAACATACCCACACACCGCAACATTCCCATACACCCCAACATAGCCACACACCCAACATTCCCATACACCCAACATCCGCATACACCCCAACATTCCCATACACCCCAACATTCCCATACACCCCAACAGAGCCACACACCCAACATTCCCATACACACAACATACGCATACACCCCAACATTCCCATACACCCAACATACCCACACACCCCAACATTCCCACACACGCAACATTCCCACACACCCCAACATTCCCATACACCCAACATACCCCCACTCCCCAACATTCCCATACACCCAACATACCCACACACCCCATCATTCCCAAACACCCAACATACCCACACACCCCAACATTCCCATACACCCAACATTGAAACACAAACAAACATTCTCACACACCCCAACATTCCCACACACCCCAACAGTCCCATACACCCCAACATACCCACACACCCCAACATTCCCATACACCCAACATACCCACACACCCCAACGTTGCCATATAACCCAACATTGATACACAAACTAACATTCTCACACACCCCAACATTTCCACACACGCCAACATTCCCATACACCCAACATTGATACACAAACAAACATTCTCACACACCCCAACATTCCCACACCCCCCAACATTCCAATACACCCACCATACCCACGCACCCCAACAATCCTTCATAACCCAACATTGATACACAAATAAACATTCCCATCCACCCCAACATTCCCCTACACCCAACATACCCACACATCCCAACATTCCCATACACCCAACATTCCCACACATCCCAACAATCCTTCATAACCCAACATTGATACACAAACAAGCATTCACATACACCCAACATTCCCACACATCCCAACATTCCCATACATCCAACATACCCACACACCCCAACAATCCTTCATAACACAACATTGATGCACAAACAAAATTTCCCATACACCCAACATACCCACACACCCCAAAATACCCATACACCCAACATACCCACACACACCAACATTCCCATACACCCAACATACCCACACACCCCAACATTCCCATACACCCCAACATTACCAGACACCCAACATACCCACACACCCCAACATTCCCAGACTCCCAACATACCCACACACCCCAACATTCCCATACACCCAACATACCCACACACCCCAACATTCCCATGCACACAACATACGCACACATCCTAACATTCCCATACACCCAACATTGATACACAAACAAACATTCTCACACTCCACAACATTCTCACACTCCCCAACATAACCACACACCCCAACATTCCACGACACCCACCATACCCTCGCACCCCAACAATCCTTCATAACCCAACATTGATGCACAAATAAACATTCCCACACACCCCAACATTCCCATACACCCAACATACCTACCAATCCCAACATTCCCATACACCCAACATTCCCACACACCCCAACATTCCCATACACCAAACATGCTCACACATCCCAACAATCCTTCATAACCCAACATTGATACACAAACAAGCATTCCCATACACCCAACATTCCCACACACTCCAACATTCCCAAACACCCAACATACCCACACACCCCAACATACCCATTCACCCAACATACCCACACAACCCAACATTCCCATACACCCAACATTCCCACAAACCCCAACATTCCCATACACCCCAACATAGCCACACACCCCAACATTCCCATACACCCCAACATAGCCACACACCCAACATTCCCATACACCCAACATCCGCATACACCCCAACATTCCCATACACCCAACATACCCACACACCCCAACATTCCCACACACGCAACATTCCCACACACCCCAACATTCCCATACACCCAACATACCCACACTCCCCAACATTCCCATACACCCATCATACCCACACACCCCAACATTCCCATACACCCAACATTCCCACGCACTCCAACATTCCCATACACCCAAGATACCCACACACCCCAACATTCCCATACACCCCAACATTCCCATCCACCCAATATACCCACACACACCAACATTCCCATACACCCAACATACACACATACCCCAACAATCCTTCATAACCCAACATTGATACACAAACAAACATTCCCATACACCCAACATTCCCACACATCCCAACAATCCTTCATAACCCAACATTGATACACAAACAAGCATTCCCATACACCCAACATTCCCACACATCCCAACATTCCCATACACCCAACATACCCACACACCCCAACAATCCTTCATGACACAACATTGATACACAAACAAACATTCCCATACACCCAACATACCCACACACGCCTAAATACCCATACACCCAACATACCCACATACACCAACATTCCCATACACCCAACATACCCACACACCCCTAAATACCCATACACCCAACATACCCACACACCCCAACAATCCTTCATAACACAACATTGATACACAAACATAATTTCCCATACACCCAACATACCCACACACCCCTAAATACCCATACACCCAACATACCCACACACCCCTAAATACCCATACACCCAACATACCCACATACCTGAACATTCCCTGACACCCAACATACCCACACACACCAACATTCCCATACACCCAACAGACCCACACACCTGAACATTCCCTGACACCCAACATACCCACACACCCCAACATTCCCATACACCCAACATACCCACACACCCCAACATTCCCATACACCCCAACATTACCATACACCCAACATACCCACACACCCCAACATTCCCAGACACCCAACATACCCACACACCCCAACATTCCCATACACCCAACATACCCACACACCCCAACATTCCCATACACCCAACATACCTACACACCCCAACATTCCCATACACCGAACATGCCCACACATCCCAACAATCCTTCATAACCCAACATTGATACACAAATAAACATTCCCATACACCCCAACATTCCCATGCACCCAACATACCTACCAATCCCAACATTCCCATACACCCAACATACGCATACACCCAACATTCCCATACACCGAACATGCCCACACATCCCAACAATCCTTCATAACCCAACATTGATACACAAACAAGCATTCCCATACACCTAACATTCCCACACACCGCAACATTCCCATACACCCAACATACCCACACACCCCAACATACCCATTCATCCAACAGACCCACACAACCCAACATTCCCATACACCCAACATTCCCACAAACCCCAACATTCCCATACACCCCAACATAGCCACACACCCAACATTCCCATAAACCCAACATACGCATACACCCAACATTCCCATACACCCAACATACCCACACACCCCAACAATCCTTCATAACCCAACACTGATACACAAACAAACATTCCCATGCACCCAACATACCCACACACCCCAAAATCCCCACTCACCCAACATTCCCACACACCCCAACATTCCCATACACCCAACATTACCACACACCCCAACATTCCCATACACCCAATATACCCACACACACCAACATTCCCAAACACCCAACATACCCACACACCCCAACAATCCTTCATAACCCAACATTGATACACAAACAAACATTCCCATACACCCAGCATACCCACACACCCCAACATTCCCATACACCCAACATACCCACAAACCCCAACATTCCCATACACCCAACATTGAAGCACAAACAAACATTGTCACACACCCCAACATTCCCACACACCCCAACAGTCCCATACACCCCAACATACCCACACACACCAACATTCCCATACACCCAGCATTCCCATACACCCAACATACCCACACACCCCAACATTCCCATACACCCAACATACCCACACACCCCAACGTTGCCATATAACCCAACATTGATACACAAACAAACATTCTCACACACCCCAATATTTCCACACACACCAACATTGCCATACACCCAACATAACCACAAACCCCAACATTCCCATACACCCAACATTGATACACAAACAAGCATTCACATACACCCAACATTCCCACACATCCCAACATTCCCATACACCCAACATGCCCACACACCCCAACATTCCCATACACGCAACATTCCCACACACCCCAACATTCCCATACACCCAACATACCAACACACCATAACATTCCCATACATCCATACCCACACACCCCAACATTCCCATACACCCAACATACCCACACTCCCCAACATTCCCATACACCCAACATACCGACACACCCCAACATTCCCATACACCCAACATTCCCACGCACCCCAACATTCCCATACACCCAACATACCCACACACCATAACATTCCCATACATCCAACATACCCACACACCCCAACATTCCCATACACCCAACATACCCACACTCCCCAACATTCCCATACACCCAACATACCGACACACCCCAACATTCCCATACACCCAACATTCCCATACACCCCAACATTCCCATACACCCAATATACCCACACACACCAACATTCCCATACACCCAACATACACACACACCCCAACAATCCTTCATAACCCAACATTGATACACAAACAAACATTCCCATACACCCAACATACCCACACACTCGAACATTCCCTTACACCCAACATACCCACACACCCCAACATACCCATACACCCAACATACCCACACACCCCAACATTCCCATACACCCAACATACCCACACACCCCAACAGACCCATACACCCCAACATACCCACACACCGCAACATTCCCATACACCCAACATACCCACACAACCCAACATTCCCATACATCCAACATTCCCACAAACCCCAACATTCCCATACACCCCAACATTCCCATACACCCCAACAGAACCACACACCCAACATTCCCATACACACAACATACGCATACACCCCAACATTCCCATACACCCAACATACCAACACACCCCAACATTCCCACACACGCAACATTCCCACACACCCCAACATTCCCATACACCCAACATACCCACACTCCCCAACATTCCCATACACCCAACATACCCACACACCCCAACATTCCCAAACACCCAACATACCCACACACCCCAACATTCCCATACACCCTACATTGAAACACAAACAAACATTCTCACACACCCCAACATTCCCACACACCCCAACAGTCCCATACACCCCAACATACCCACACACCCCAACATTCCCATACACCCAACAGACCCACACACCCCAACGTTGCCATATAACCCAACATTGATACACAAACTAACATTCTCACACACCCCAACATTTCCACACACGCCAACATTCCCATACACCCAACATTGATACACAAACAAACATTCTCACACACCCCAACATTCCCACACCCCCCAACATTCCAATACACCCACCATACCCACGCACCCCAACAATCCTTCATAACCCAACATTGATACACAAATAAACATTCCCATCCACCCCAACATTCCCCTACACCCAACATACCCACACATCCCAACATTCCCATACACCCAACATTCCCACACATCCCAACAATCCTTCATAACCCAACATTGATACACAAACAAGCATTCACATACACCCAACATTCCCACACATCCCAACATTCCCATACATCCAACATACCCACACACCCCAACAATCCTTCATAACCCAACATTGATACACAAACAAGCATTCCCATACACCCAACATACCCACACATACCAACATTCCCATACACCCAACATACCCACACACCCCAACAATCCTTCATAACCCAACATTGATACACAAACAAGCATTCCCATACACCCAACATACCCACACACCCCAACATTCCCATACACCCCAACATTACCAGACACCCAACATACCCACACACCCCAACATTCCCAGACTCCCAACATACCCACACACCCCAACATTCCCATACACCCAACATACCCACACACCCCAACATTCCCATGCACACAACATACGCACACATCCTAACATTCCCATGCACCCAACATTGATACACAAACAAACATTCTCACACTCCCCAACATTCTCACACTCCCCAACATAACCACACACCCCAACATTCCACGACACCCACCATACCCTCGCACCCCAACAATCCTTCATAACCCAACATTGATACACAAATAAACATTCCCACACACCCCAACATTCCCATACACCCAACATACCTACCAATCCCAACATTCCCATACACCCAACATTCCCACACACACCAACATTCCCATACACCAAACATGCTCACACATCCCAACAATCCTTCATAACCCAACATTGATACACAAACAAGCATTCCCATACACCCAACATTCCCGTACACTCCAACATTCCCAAACACCCAACATACCCACACACCCCAACATACCCATTCACCCAACATACCCACACAACCCAACATTCCCATACACCCAACATTCCCATACACCCCAACATAGCCACACACCCAACATTCCCATACACCCAACATCCGCATACACCCCAACATTCCCATACACCCAACATACCCACACACCCCAACATTCCCATACACGCAACATTCCCACACACCCCAACATTCCCATACACCCAACATACCCACACTCCCCAACATTCCCATACACCCATCGTACCCACACACCCCAACATTCCCATACACCCAACATTCCCACGCACTCCAACATTCCCATACACCCAAGATACCCACACTCCCCAACATTCCCATACACCCATCGTACCCACACACCCCAACATTCCCATACACCCAACATTCCCACGCACTCCAACATTCCCATACACCCAAGATACCCACACACACCAACATTCCCATACACCCAACATACACACATACCCCAACAATCCTTCATAACCCAACATTGATACACAAACAAACATTCCCATACACCCAACATTCCCACACATCCCAACAATCCTTCATAACCCAACATTGATACACAAACAAGCATTCCCATACACCCAACATTCCCACACATCCCAACATTCCCATACACCCAACATACCCACACACCCCAACAATCCTTCATGACACAACATTGATACACAAAGAAAATTTCCCATACACCCAACATACCCACACACCCCTAAATACCCATACACCCAACATACCCACATACACCAATATTCCCATACACCCAACATACCCACACACCCCTAAATACCCATACACCCAACATACCCACACACCCCAACAATCCTTCATAACACAACATTGATACACAAACAAAATTTCCCATACACCCAACATACCCACACACCCCTAAATACCCATACACCCAACATACCCACATACACCAACATTCCCATACACCCAACAGACCCACACACCTGAACATTCCCTGACACCCAACATACCCACACACCCCAACATTCCCATACACCCAACATACCCACACACCCCAACATTCCCATACACCCCAACATTACCATACACCCAACATACCCACACACCCCAACATTCCCAGACACCCAACATACCCACACACCCCAACGTTCCCATACACCCAACATACCCACACACCCCAACATTCCCATACACCCAACATACCTACACACCCCAACATTCCCATACACCGAACATGCCCACACATCCCAACAATCCTTCATAACCCAACATTGATACACAAATAAACATTCCCATACACCCCAACATTCCCATGCACCCAACATACCTACCAATCCCAACATTCCCATACACCCAACATACGCATACACCCAACATTCCCATACACCGAACATGCCCACACATCCCAACAATCCTTCATAACCCAACATTGATACACAAACAAGCATTCCCATACACCTAACATTCCCACACACCGTAACATTCCCATACACCCAACATACCCACACACCCCAACATACCCATTCATCCAACATACCCACACAACCCAACATTCCCATACACCCAACATTCCCACAAACCCCAACATTCCCATACACCGCAACATAGCCACACACCCAACATTCCCATACACCCAACATACGCATACACCCAACATTCCCATACACCCAACATACCCAAACACCCCAACAATCCTTCATAACCCAACACTGATACACAAACAAACATTCCCATGCACCCAACATACCCACACACCCCAAAATCCCCACTCACCCTACATTCCCACACACCCCAACATTCCCATACACCCAACATTACCACACACCCCAACATTCCCATACACCCAATATACCCACACACACCAACATTCCCAAACACCCAACATACCCACACACCCCAACAATCCTTCATAACCCAACATTGATACACAAACAAACATTCCCATACACCCAACATACCCACACACCCCATCATTCCCATACACCCAACATACCCACACACCCCAACATTCCCATACACCCAACATACCCACAAACCCCAACATTCCCATACACCCAACATTGAAACACAAACAAACATTCTCACACACCCCAACATTCCCACACACCCCAACAGTCCCATACACCCCAACATACCCACACACACCAACATTCCCATACACCCAGCATTCCCATACACCCAACATACCCACACACCCCAACGTTGCCATATAACCCAACATTGAGACACAAACAAACATTCTCACACACCCCAACATTTCCACACACGCCAACATTCCAATACACCCACCATACCCACGGACCCCAACAATCCTTCAAAACCCAACATTGATACACAAATCAACATTCCCATACACACCAACATTACCATACACCCAACATACCTACCAATCCCAACATACCCATTCACCCAACATACCGACACAACCCAACATTCCCATACACACAGCATACCCACACTCCCCAACATTCCCATACACCCAACATACCCACACACCCCAACATTCCCAGACACCCAAAATTGATACACAAACAAACATTCTCACACACCCCAACATTCCCACACCCCCCAACATTCCAATACACCCACCATACCCACGCACCCCAACAATCCTTCATAACCCAACATTGATACACAAATAAACATTCCCATACACCCCAACATTCCCCTACACCCAACATACCCACACATCCCAACATTCCCATACACCCAACATTCCCACACATCCCAACAATCCTTCATAACCCAACATTGATACACAAACAAGCATTCACATACACCCAACATTCCCATACACCCAACATTCCCACACATCCCAACAATCCTTCATAACCCAACATTGATACACAAACAAGCATTCACATACACCCAACATTCCCATACATCCAACATACCCACACACCCCAACACTCCTTCATAACACAACATTGATGCACAAACAAAATTTCCCATACACCCAACATACACACACACACCAACATTCCCATACACCCAACATACCCACACACCCGAACATTCCCTGACACCCAACATACCCACACACCCCAACATTCCCATACACCCAATATACCCACACACCCCAACATTCCCATACACCCCAACATTACCATACACCCAACATACCCACACACCCCAACATTCCCAGACACACAACATACCCACACACCCCAACATTCCCATACACCCAACATACCCACACACCCCAACATTCCCATACACCCAACATACCCGCACACCCTAACATTCCCATACACCCAACATTGATACACAAACAAACATGCTCACACTCCCCAACATTCCCACACACGCCAACATTGCCAGACACCCAACATAACCACACACCCCAACATTCCACTACACCCACCATACCCTCGCACCCCAACAATCCTTCATAACCCAACATTGATACACAAATAAACATTCCCATACACCCCAACATTCCCGTACACCCAACATACCTACCAATCCCAACATTCCCATACACCTAACATTCCCACACACCCCAACATTCCCATACACCGAACATGCCCACACATCCCAACAATCCTTCATAACCCAACATTAATACACAAACAAGCATTCCCATACACCCAACATTCCCACACACTCCAACATTCCCATACACCCAACATACCCACACACCCCAACATACCCATTCACCCAACATACCCACACAACCCAACATTCCCGTACACCCAACATTCCCACAAACCCCAACATTCCCATACACCCCAACATAGCCACACACCCAACATTCCCATACACCCAACATACGCATACACCCAACATTCCCATACACCCAACATACCCAAACACCCCAACAATCCTTGATCACCCAACACTGATACACAAATAAACATTCCCATGCACCCCAACATTCCCATACACCCAACATACCCACACACCCCAACATTCCCACACACCCAACATTCCCACACTCCCCAACATTCCCATACACTCAACATACCCACACACCCCAACATTCCCATGCACCCAACATTCCCACACACCCAAGATACCCACACTCCCCAACATTCCCACACATCCCAACAATCCTTCATAACCGAACATTGATACACAAACAAACATTCCCTTACACCCAACATACCCACACACCTCAACATTCCCATACACCCAACATTCTCACACACCCCAACATTCTCATACGCCCAACATTACCACTCACCCCAACATTCCCATACACCCAATATACCCACACACACCAACATTGCCATGCACCCAACATACCCACATACCCCAACATTCCCATGCACCCAACATACCCACACACCCCAACATTCCCATACACCCAACATTGAAACACAGACAAACATTCTTACACACCCCAACATTCCCACACACCCCAACCGTCCCTTCACCCAACATAACCACACACACCAACATTCCCATACACCCCAACATTCCCATGCACCCAACATACCCACACACCCCAACATTCCCATACACCCAACATACCCACACACCCTAACATTCCCATACACCCAGCATTGATACACAAACAAACATTCTCACAAACCCCAACATTCCCACTCCCCGCAACATTCCAATACACCCACCATACCCACGGACCCCAACAATCCTTCATAACCCATCATTGATACACAAATAAACATACCCATTCATCCAACATACCGACACAACCCAACATTCCCATACACCCAACATTCTCACAAACCCCAGCATTCCCATACACCCCAACATACGCATACACCCAAAATTCCCATACACCCAACATACCCAAACACCCCAACAATCCTTCATAACCCAAAACTGATACACACCCCAACATTCCCACACACCCCAACATTCCCATACACCCCACATACCCACACACCCCAACATTCCCATACACCCAACATACCCACACACCCCAACATTCCCATACACCCAACATACCCACACACCCCAACATACCCACACACCCCAACATTCCCATTCTCCCAACATACCCACACACCCCAACATTCCCCTACACCCAACATACCAACACACCCCAACATTCCCAATCACCCCAACATAGCCACACACCCCAACATTCCCATACACCCAACATACCCACACACCCCAACATTCCCATACACCCAACATACCCACACACCCCAACTTTCCCATTCAACCAACATACCCACACTCCACAACATTCCCATACACCCAACATACCCACACACCCCAACATTCCCATACACCCAACATACCCACACACCCCAACATTCCCATACATCCAACATACCCACATACGCCAACATTCCCATACACCCAACATACCCACACACCCCAACATTCCCATACACCCAACATACCCACACACCCCAACATTCCCATCCACCCAAAATACCCACACACCCCAACATTCCCATATAACCCAACATTGATACACAAACAAACATTCCCATACACCCAACATACCCACACACCCCAACATTCACACACATCCAACATACCCACACACCCCCACATACCCACACACCCAACATTCTCATACACCCAACATAAGCACACACCCAACATTCCCATACACCCCAACATTCCCAAACACCCAACATTCCCATACACCCAACATAGCCACACACTCCAACATTCCCAACACCCAACATACCCACACACCCCAACATTCCCATACACCCAACATACCCACACACCCCAACATTCCCATACACCCAACATACCCACACACCCCAACTTTCCCATACAACCAACATACCCACACACCCCAACATTCCCATACACCCAACATACCCACACACCCCAACTTTCCCATACACCCAACATACCCACACACCCCAACATTCCCATACACCCAACATACCCACACACCCCAACTTTCCCATACAACCAACATACCCACACACCCCAACATTCCCATACACCCAACATACCCACTCACCCCAACATTCCCAAACACCCAAAATTCCCATACACCCAATATACCCACACACACCAAAATTCCCAAACACCCAACATACCCACACACCCCAACATTCCCATACACCCAACATTCCCATACACCCAACATACCCACACACCCCAACATTCCCATACACCCAACATACCCACACACCCCAACATTCCCATTCTCCCAACATACCCACACACCCCAACATTCCCCTACACCCAACATACCCACACACCCCAACATTCCCAATCACCCCAACATAGCCACACACTCCAACATTCCCATACACCCAACATACCCACACACCCCAACATTCCCATTCTCCCAACATACCCACACACCCCAACATTCCCCTACACCCAACATACCCACACACCCCAACATTCCCAATCACCCCAACATAGCCACACACCCCAACATTCCCATACACCCAACATACCCACACACCCCAACATTCCCATACACCCAACATACCCACACACCCCAACTTTCCCATTCAACCAACATACCCACACTCCACAACATTCCCATACACCCAACATACCCACTCACCCCAACATTCCCATACACCCAACATACCCACACACCCCGACATTCCAATACACCCAACATACCCACACACCCCAACATTCCCATACACCCAACATACTCACACACGCCAACATACCCATACACCCAACATTGAAACACAAACAAACATTCTCACACACCCCAACAGTCCCAGTCCCAAACACCCAACATACCCACACACCCGAACATTCCCAAACACCCAACATTCCCATACACCCAACATACCCACACACACCAAAATTCCCATACACCCAACATACCCACACACCCCAACATTCCCATACACCCAACATACCCACACATCCCAACATTCCCATTCACCCAACATACCCACACACCCCAACATTCCCCTACACCCAACACACCCACACACCCCAACATTCCCATGCACCCTAACATAGCCACCCACCCAACATTCCCACACACCCAACATACGCACACACCCAACATTCCCACACACCCCAACATTCCCATACACCCCAACATTCCCATACACCCCAACATACCCACACACCCCTACATACCCACACACCCCTACATACCCACACACCCTAACATACCCACACACCCCAACATACCCACACACCCCAACATTCCCAAACACCCAACATACCCGCACACCCCAACAATCCTTCATAACCCAACATTGATACACAAACAAACATTCCGATAGACCCAACATACCCACACACCCCAACATTCCCATACACCCAACATACCTACACACACCAACATTCCCATGCACCCAACATACCCACACACCCCAACATTCCCATACCCCCAACATTGAAACACAAAGAAACATTCTCACACACCCCAACATTCCCACTCACCCCAACAGTCCCATACACCCAACATACCCACACACCCCAACATTCCCATACACCCAACATACCCACAGACCCCAACATTCCCATACACCCAACATACCCACACACCCCAACATTCCCATCCACCCAACATACCCACACACCCCAACATTCCCCTACACCCAACATACCCACACACCCCAACATTCCCATACACCCAACATACCCACACACCCCAACATTCCCCTACACCCAACATACCCACACACCCCAACATTCCCATACACCCAACATACCCACTCACCCCAACATTCCCATACACCCAAAATACCCACACACCCCAACATTCCAATACACCCAACATATCCACACACCCCAACATTCCCATACAACCAACGTACTCACACACGCCAACATACCCAAACACCCAACATTGAAACACAAACAAACATTCTCACACACCCCAACATTTCCACACACCCCAACAGTCCCAGTCCCAAACACCCAACATACCCACACACCCGAACATTCCCAAACACCCAAAATTCCCATACACCCAACATACCCACAAACACCAAAATTCCCATACACCCAACATACCCACACACCCCAACATTCCCATACACCCAACATACACAGACACCCAACATACCCACACACCCCAACATTCCCATACACAAAAACATACCCACACACCCCAACATTCCCATACACCCAACATACCCACACACCCCAACATTCCCATTCTCCCAACATACCCACACACCCCAACATTCCCCAACACCCAACATACCCACACACCCCAACATTCCCAATCACCCCAACATAGCCACACACCCCAACATTCCCATACACCCAACATACCCACACACCCCAACTTTCCCATACAACCAACATACCCACACACCACAACATTCCCATACACCAAACATACCCACACACCCCAACATTCCAATACACCCAACATACCCACACACCCCAACATACCCATACAACCAACATTGAAACACAAACAAACATTCTCACACACCCCAACAGTCCCAGTCCCAAACACCCAACATACCCACACACCCGAACATTCCCAAACACCCAAAATTCCCATACACCCAACATACCCACACACACCAAAATTCCCATACACCCAACATACCCACACACCCCAACATTCCCATACACCCAACATACACAGACACCCAACATACCCACACACCCAAACATTCCCATACACCCAACATACCCACACACCCCAACATTCCCATACACCCAACATACCCACACACCCCAACATTCCCATTCTCCCAACATACCCACACACCCCAACATTCCCCAACACCCAACATACCCACACACCCCAACATTCCCAATCACCCCAACATAGCCACACACCCCAACATTCCCATACACCCAACATACCCATGCACCCCAACATTCCCATACACCCAACATACCCACACACCCCAACATTCCCATTCACCCAACATACCCACACACCCCAACATTCCCCGACACCCAACACACCCACACACCCCAACATTCCCATGCACCCTAACATAGCCACCCACCCAACATTCCCATACACCCAACATACGCACACGCCCAACATTCCCACACACCCCAACATTCCCATACACCCCAACATTCCCATACACCCCAACATACCCACACACCCCTACATACCCACACACCCCAACATACCCACAGACCCCAACATTCCCATACACCCAACATACCCACACACCCCAACATTCCCCTACACCCAACATACCCACACACCCCAACATTCCCATACACCCAACATACCCACACACCCCAACATTCCCATACATCCAACATACCCACATACGCCAACATTCCCATACACCCAACATACCCACACACCCCAACATTCCCATACACCCAACATACCCACACACCCCAACATTCCCATCCACCCAAAATACCCACACACCCCAACATTCCCATATAACCCAACATTGATACACAAACAAACATTCCCATACACCCAACATACCCACACACCCCAACATTCACACACATCCAACATACCCACACACCCCCACATACCCACACACCCAACATTCTCATACACCCAACATAAGCACACACCCAACATTCCCATACACCCCAACATTCCCAAACACCCAACATTCCCATACACCCAACATAGCCACACACTCCAACATTCCCAACACCCAACATACCCACACACCCCAACATTCCCATACACCCAACATACCCACACACCCCAACATTCCCATACACCCAACATACCCACACACCCCAACTTTCCCATACAACCAACATACCCACACACCCCAACATTCCCATACACCCAACATACCCACACACCCCAACTTTCCCATACACCCAACATACCCACACACCCCAACATTCCCATACACCCAACATACCCACACACCCCAACTTTCCCATACAACCAACATACCCACACACCCCAACATTCCCATACACCCAACATACCCACTCACCCCAACATTCCCAAACACCCAAAATTCCCATACACCCAATATACCCACACACACCAAAATTCCCATACACCCAACATACCCACACACCCCAACATTCCCATACACCCAACATTCCCATACACCCAACATACCCACACACCCCAACATTCCCATACACCCAACATACCCACACACCCCAACATTCCCATTCTCCCAACATACCCACACACCCCAACATTCCCCTACACCCAACATACCCACACACCCCAACATTCCCAATCACCCCAACATAGCCACACACTCCAACATTCCCATACACCCAACATACCCACACACCCCAACATTCCCATTCTCCCAACATACCCACACACCCCAACATTCCCCAACACCCAACATACCCACACACCCCAACATTCCCAATCACCCCAACATAGCCACACACCCCAACATTCCCATACACCCAACATACCCACACACCCCAACATTCCCATACACCCAACATACCCACACACCCCAACTTTCCCATTCAACCAACATACCCACACTCCACAACATTCCCATACACCCAACATACCCACTCACCCCAACATTCCCATACACCCAACATACCCACACACCCCGACATTCCAATACACCCAACATACCCACACACCCCAACATTCCCATACACCCAACATACTCACACACGCCAACATACCCATACACCCAACATTGAAACACAAACAAACATTCTCACACACCCCAACAGTCCCAGTCCCAAACACCCAACATACCCACACACCCGAACATTCCCAAACACCCAACATTCCCATACACCCAACATACCCACACACACCAAAATTCCCATACACCCAACATACCCACACACCCCAACATTCCCATACACCCAACATACCCACACATCCCAACATTCCCATTCACCCAACATACCCACACACCCCAACATTCCCCTACACCCAACACACCCACACACCCCAACATTCCCATGCACCCTAACATAGCCACCCACCCAACATTCCCACACACCCAACATACGCACACACCCAACATTCCCACACACCCCAACATTCCCATACACCCCAACATTCCCATACACCCCAACATACCCACACACCCCTACATACCCACACACCCCTACATACCCACACACCCTAACATACCCACACACCCCAACATACCCACACACCCCAACATTCCCAAACACCCAACATACCCGCACACCCCAACAATCCTTCATAACCCAACATTGATACACAAACAAACATTCCGATAGACCCAACATACCCACACACCCCAACATTCCCATACACCCAACATACCTACACACACCAACATTCCCATGCACCCAACATACCCACACACCCCAACATTCCCATACCCCCAACATTGAAACACAAAGAAACATTCTCACACACCCCAACATTCCCACTCACCCCAACAGTCCCATACACCCAACATACCCACACACCCCAACATTCCCATACACCCAACATACCCACAGACCCCAACATTCCCATACACCCAACAGACCCACACACCCCAACATTCCCATCCACCCAACATACCCACACACCCCAACATTCCCCTACACCCAACATACCCACACACCCCAACATTCCCATACACCCAACATACCCACACACCCCAACATTCCCCTACACCCAACATACCCACACACCCCAACATTCCCATACACCCAACATACCCACTCACCCCAACATTCCCATACACCCAAAATACCCACACACCCCAACATTCCAATACACCCAACATATCCACACACCCCAACATTCCCATACAACCAACGTACTCACACACGCCAACATACCCAAACACCCAACATTGAAACACAAACAAACATTGTCACACACCCCAACATTTCCACACACCCCAACAGTCCCAGTCCCAAACACCCAACATACCCACACACCCGAACATTCCCAAACACCCAAAATTCCCATACACCCAACATACCCACACACACCAAAATTCCCATACACCCAACATACCCACACACCCCAACATTCCCATACACCCAACATACACAGACACCCAACATACCCACACACCCCAACATTCCCATACACCCAACATACCCACACACCCCAACATTCCCATACACCCAACATACCCACACACCCCAACATTCCCATTCTCCCAACATACCCACACACCCCAACATTCCCCAACACCCAACATACCCACACACCCCAACATTCCCAATCACCCCAACATAGCCACACACCCCAACATTCCCATACACCCAACATACCCACACACCCCAACTTTCCCATACAACCAACATACCCACACACCACAACATTCCCATACACCAAACATACCCACACACCCCAACATTCCAATACACCCAACATACCCACACACCCCAACATACCCATACAACCAACATTGAAACACAAACAAACATTCTCACACACCCCAACAGTCCCAGTCCCAAACACCCAACATACCCACACACCCGAACATTCCCAAACACCCAAAATTCCCATACACCCAACATACCCACACACACCAAAATTCCCATACACCCAACATACCCACACACCCCAACATTCCCATACACCCAACATACACAGACACCCAACATACCCACACACCCCAACATTCCCATACACCCAACATACCCACACACCCCAACATTCCCATACACCCAACATACCCACACACCCCAACATTCCCATTCTCCCAACATACCCACACACCCCAACATTCCCCAACACCCAACATACCCACACACCCCAACATTCCCAATCACCCCAACATAGCCACACACCCCAACATTCCCATACACCCAACATACCCATGCACCCCAACATTCCCATACACCCAACATACCCACACACCCCAACATTCCCATTCACCCAACATACCCACACACCCCAACATTCCCCGACACCCAACACACCCACACACCCCAACATTCCCATGCACCCTAACATAGCCACCCACCCAACATTCCCATACACCCAACATACGCACACGCCCAACATTCCCACACACCCCAACATTCCCATACACCCCAACATTCCCATACACCCCAACATACCCACACACCCCTACATACCCACACACCCCAACATACCCACAGACCCCAACATTCCCATACACCCAACATACCCACACACCCCAACATTCCCCTACACCCAACATACCCACACACCCCAACATTCCCATACACCCAACATAGCCACACACCCCAACATTCCCATACACCCAACATACCCACACACCCCAACATTCCCATACACCCCATCATTCCCATACACCCACATACCCAGACACCCCAACATTCTCATCCACCCAACATACCTACACACCCCCACCTTCCCATACACCCAACATTGAAACACAAACAAACATTCTCACGCACCCCAACATTCCCACACACCCCAACAGTCCCATAAACCCAACATACCCACACACCCCAACATTGCCATACACCCAACATACCCACACACCCCAACATTCCCATACACCCAACATAGCCATACACCCCAACATTCCCATACACCCAACATAGCCACACTCCCCAACATTCCCATACACCCAACATACCCACACACCCCAACATTCCCATACACCCAACATTCCCATACACCCAACATACCCACACACCCCAACATTCCCATACACCCAACATAGCCATACACCCCAACATTCCCATACACCCAACATAGCCACACTCCCCAACATTCCCATACACCCAACATACCCACACACCCCAACATTCCCATACACCCAACATTCCCATACACCCAACATACCCACACACCCCAACATTCCCATACACCCAACATTGAAACACAAACAAACATTCTCACGCACCCCAACATTCCCACACACCCCAACAGTCCCATACACCCAACATACCCACACACCCCAACATTGCCATACACCCAACATACCCACACACCCCAACATTGCCATACACCCAACATACCCACACACCCCAACATTCCCATACACCCAACATTGAAACACAAACAAACATTCTCACGCACCCCAACATTCCCACACACCCCAACAGTCCCATACACCCAACATACCCACACACCCCAACATTCCCATACACCCAACATAGCCATACACCCCAACATTCCCACACACCCCTACATACCCACACACCCCAACATACCCACACACCCCAACATACCCACACAACCCAACATTCCCATACACCCAACATACCCACACACCCCAACATTGCCATACACCCAACATACCCACACACCCCAACATTCCCATACACCCAACATAGCCACACACCCCAACATTCCCATACACCCAACATAGCCATACACCCCAACATTCCCACACACCCCTACATACCCACACACCCCAACATACCCACACACCCCAACATACCCACACAACCCAACATTCCCATACACCCAACATACCCACACACCCCAACATTCCCATACACCCAACATACCTACACACCCCAACATTCCCATACACCCAACATTGATACACAAACAAACAATCTCACACACCCCAACATTCCCACACACCCCAACTATCCCATCCACGCAACATTCCCATACAACCAACATACCCACATACCCCAACATTCCCATGCACCCAACATACCCACACACCCCAACATTCCCATACACCCAACATACCCACACCCCTACATTCCCATACACCCGACATATCCACACACCCCAACATTCCCATACACCCAACATACCCACACACCACAACATTCCCATACACCCAACATACCCATACACCCAACATACCCACACACCCCAACATTCCCATACACCCAACATACCCTGCAGCTTGACAGTAGCGGAGGTGCGGGAGCGAACCTGCAGCTGGGAAGTCAATTTCAGTGGAAGTTTAAAAGTTAATTCCCTTTTGTTTTCGGAGGACCAGGGGACTGCTGGGTAAGTAAAAACTATATAATTGGGGCTCTTTCTGGGATAGGTGGGACCTCTACAAACAGGATGGTCTTCACCTGAACCAGAGGGGTACCAATATCCTGGGGGGCAGATTTGCTCGTGCTCTTCGGGGGGGTTTAAACTAATTCAGCAGGGGAATGGGAACCTAAATTGTAGTGCCAGTGTACAGGATGTTGAGAGTAGTGAGGGCAGGGATATGGTTACAAGGACGCAAGAGGGCACTGCAGGCAAGAACTTGGTTTAAAGTGTGACTACTTCAACGCCAGGAGCATCCGGAATAAGGTGGGTGAGCTTGCAGCATGGGTTGGCACCTGGGATCTCGATGTCGTGGCCATTTCGGAGACATGGGTAGAGCAGGGGCAGGAATGGATGTTGCAGGTTCCGGGATTTAGATGTTTCAGTAAGAACAGAGAAGATGGTAAAAGAGGGGGGGGGGTGTGGCATTGTTAATAAAGGAGAGTATTACAGCGACAGAAAGGACGTTTGAGGACTCGTCTACTGAGGTAGTATGGGCCGAGGTTAGAAACAGGAGAGGTGAGGTCACCCTTTTGGGAGTCTTTTATAGACCTCCAAATAGTTCCAGAGATGTAGAGGAATGGATAGCGAAGATGATTCTCGACAGGGGTGAGAGTAACAGGGTAGTTGTTATGGGGGACTTTAACTTTCCAAATATCGACTGGAAATACTATAGTTCGAGTACTTTAGATGGGTCAGTTTTTGTCCAGTGTGTGCAGGAGGGTTTTCTGACACAGTATGTAGACAGGCCAACCAGGGGCGATGCCACATTGGATTTGGTACTGGGTAATGAACCCGGCCAGGTGTTAGATTTAGATGTAGGTGAGCACTTTGGTGACAGTGATCACAATTCGGTTAGGTTTACCTTAGCGATGGGCAGGGACAGGTATAAACCACAGGGCAAGAATTATAGCTGGGGGAAAGGAAATTATGATGCGATTAGGCAAGATTTAGGATGGGGAAGGAAACTGCAGGGGATGGGAACAATCGAAATGTGGAGCTTATTCAAGGAGCAGCTACTGCGTGTCTTTGATAAGTATGTACCTGTGAGGCAGGGAGGAAGTTGTCGAGCGAGGGAGCCGTGGTTTACTAAAGAAGTTGAAGCGCTTGTCAAGAGGAAGAAGAAGGCTTATGTTAGGATGAGACGTGAAGGCTCAGTTAGGGCGCTTGAGAGTTACAAGCTAGCCAGGAAGGATCTAAAGGGAGAGCTAAGAAGAGCAAGGAGAGGACACGAGAAGTCATTGGCGGATAGGATCAGGGAAAACCCTAAGGCTTTCTATAGGTATATCAGGAATAAAAGAATGACTAGAGTTAGACTAGGGCCAATCAAGGATAGTAGTGGGAAGTTGTGTGTGGAATCAGAGGAGATAGGGGAAGTGTTAAATGAATATTTTGCATCAGTATTTACAGTAGAGAAAGAAAATATTGTCGAGGAGAGTACTGAGATTTAGGCTACTAGGCTAGATGGGATTGAGGTTCACAAGAAGGAGGTGTTATCAATTTTGGAAAGTGTGAAAATAGATAAGTCCCCTGGGCCAGATGGGATTTATCCTAGGATTCTCTGGGAAGCTAGGGAGGAGATTGCAGAGCCTTTGTCCTTGATCTTTATGTCGTCATTGTCGACAGGAATAGTGCTGGAAGACTGGAGGATAGCAAATGTTGTCCCCTTGTTCAAGAAGGGGAGTAGAGACAGCCCTGGTAATTATAGACTTGTGAGCCTTACTTCGGTTGTGGGTAAAATGTTGGAAAAGGTTATAAGAGACAGGATTTATAATCATCTTGAAAAGAATAAGTTCATTAGCGATAGTCAGCACGGTTTTGTGACGGGTAGGTCGTGCCTCACAAACCTTATTGAGTTTTTCGAGAAGGTGACCAAACAGGTGGATGAGGGTAAAGCAGTGGATGTGGTGTATATGGATTTCAGTAAGGCGTTTGATAAGGTTCCCCACGGTAGGCTATTGCAGAAAATACGGAAGTATGGGGTTGAAGGTGATTTAGAGCTTTGGATCAGAAATTGGCTAGCTGAAAGAAGACAGAGGGTGGTGGTTGATGGCAAATGTTCATCCTGGAGTTTAGTTACTAGTGGTGTACCGCAAGGATCTGTTTTGGGGCCACTGCTGTTTGTCATTTTTATAAATGACCTGGAAGAGGGTTTAGAAGGGTGGGTTAGTAAATTTGCGGATGACACTAAGGTCGATGGAGTTGTGGATAGTGCCGAAGGATGTTGTAGGGTACAGAGGGACATAGATAGGCTGCAGAGCTGGGCTGAGAGATGGCAAATGGAGTTTAATGCGGAAAAGTGTGAGGTGATTCACTTTGGAAGGAGTAACAGGAATGCAGAGTACTGGGCTAATGGGAAGATTCTTGGTAGTGTAGATGAACAGAGAGATCTTGGTGTCCAGGTACATAAATCCCTGAAGGTTGCTACCCAGGTTAATAGGGCTGTTAAGAAGGCATATGGTGTGTTAGCTTTTATTAGTAGGAGGATCGAGTTTCGGAGCCACGAGGTCATGCTGCAGCTGTACAAAACTCTGGTGAGACCGCACCTGGAGTATTGCGTGCAGTTCTGGTCACCGCTGGACACCCCAACAAAACCTCATAGGAAGGATGTGGAAGCTTTGGAAAGGGTGCAGAGGAGATTTACTAGGATGTTGCCTGGTATGGAGGGAAGGTCTTACGAGGAAAGGCTGAGGGACGTGAGGTTGTTTTCGTTGGAGAGAAGGAGGAGGAGAGGTGACTTAATAGAGACATATAAGATAATCAGAGGGTTAGATAGGGTGGATAGTGAGAGTCTTTTTCCTCGGATGGTGATGGAAAACACGAGGGGACATAGCTTTAAGTTGCGGGGTGATAGATATAGGACAGATGTCAGAGGTAGTTTCTTTACTCAGAGAGTAGTAGGGGCGTGGAACGCCCTGCCTGCAGCAGTAGTAGACTCGCTAACTTTAAGGGCATTTAAGTGGTCATTGGATAGACATATGGATGAAAATGGAATAGTGTAGGTCAGATGGTTTCACAGGTCGGCGCAACATCGAGGGCCGAAGGGCCTGTACTGCACTGTAATGTTCTAATGCCCACACACCCCAACATTCCCATACACCCAACATTGATCCACAAACAAACATTCTCACAAACCCCAACATTCCCACACACCCCAACATTCCCATGCACCCAACATACCCACACACCCCAACAATCCTTCATAACACAACATTGGTACACAAACAAACATTCCCATACACCCAACCTAACCACACACACCATCATTTCCCTAACACACAACATTCCCACACACCCCAACATTCCCACACACCCCAACATTCCCACACACCCCAACATACCCACACACCCCAACATACCCACACACCCCAACATTCCCACACACCCCAACATTCCCACACACCCCAACATTCCCATACACCCAACATTCCCATACACCCCAACATTCCCACACACCCCAACATTCCCACACACCCCAACATTCCCACACACCCCAACATACCCACACACCCCAGCATTCCCATCCACCCAACATACCCACACACCCCAAAATTCGTACATACCCAATCTTCACACAGACGCCAGCTTTCCTATCGACCCCAGCATCAGTACAGAGCCCAGCATTCCTACAGATCCCAATATTCCTACACAATCCAACATTGCTCCATGCCCCAACGTTCTTACAAACTCAAAACTTCTACAGATCCCAACATTCCTACAGCCTGAAAAATTCCTATGGATACATGATTCACACCCCCCCCAACATTCCTACAACCCCAAAATTTCCCACAGCCCCGCATTCCTACAAACCAAGTATTCCAATAGAGATGAAAATTCTTACATATCCTTGCATTCCTAGAAAGCCCGACCTCCCGATGGACCGCAACATTTAAAGACACTGCCTTTCCTCTACAGACCCCAGCATTCCTATAGACCTGAGATTTCTACCAATATCAATATACCTACAAAACTTAACATTCCTAGAGGCCAACATTCCTACAAACTCAAAATTCCAAAAGACCCCAACATTCCTAAAGACCTCAACATTCTTCCAAACTCCAATATTCCTTCATATGCCCAATTTCCTGCAATTCCCAACATTTCTATCAACTCCAAGAACACTACAACATTCCTGTAATACCTCATTTCTACAAACCCCAATATTCCTACACTTTCCAATATTCCCATGTATCCAAACATTCCTACAAACCCTGATAATTCTTACAAACCTCAACATTCCTACAAACACCATACTTCATACAGACCCCAAAATCCATGAAGGGCGCACCTTACTTACAGAGCCGAACATTTCCAAGCAGCCCCACATTCCCACACAACCCAACATTCCTACAGACCCTAACTTTCCTGCAGAGACAAACATCCCTCCGCAGCCTAACTTTTAAAGACTCTGACGTTCCTCCAGAACCCTATATTCCCACATACCCTAACATTTCCAAAGACCCAAAAAGTCCTAAAAATCCCACCTTTCCAACAAACTCCAATATCCCACAAACTCCAAAATTCCCACATTTCAGAACTCAACTTTTCTACAATGCCCTAACATTGCTGCAGAGCTGAACATTCCTGCAGACCCCATCTTTCCCACAGATGGCAGCTTTCCAAAAGTTTCCAGTGCACCATAACTATTTTATAAGACGGTGACCAGAATGGTACACAGTACTCCTACTGTGGTTGAAACAAAGTTTGATACAAGTTAAGCATGTCTTCTCTATTTTCAATTCTATCCCTCTATGAAATAAGTCCGAGTGTTTGGTTTCCTTTTTAATGATCTTGAAACCCTATTCCTACAAGCTCTAACATTCTGACAGAGCCCAATATTCCTTCAGTCCCCAAAATTTCTCACATCCCAACATTCCTTCAGTCCCCAACATTCCTCATACCCCAACATTCCTATAGGCCCCAACATTCCTTCAGTCCCCAACATTCCTCATACCGCAACATTACTACACACCCCCAATATTCCTCCAGTCCCCAACATTCCTTCAGTCCCCAACATTCCTTCAGTCCCCAACATTCCTCATACCGCAACATTACTACACACCCCCAATATTCCTCCAGTCCCCAACATTCCTTCAGTCCCCAACATTCCTTCAGTCCCCAACATTCCTCATACCCCAACATTCCTATAGGCCCCAACATTCCTTCAGTCCCCAACATTCCTCATACCGCAACATTACTACACACCCCCAATATTCCTCCAGTCCCCAACATTCCTTCAGTCCCCAACATTCCTACACACCCCAACATTCCTTCAGTCCCCAACATTTCTAAGCACCCAACATTCCTCACACCCCAACATTTCTTCAGTCCCCAACCTTCCTTCAGTCCCCAAATTTCTTACACACCCCAATATTCCTTCAGCCCCCAACATTCCTCACACCCCAACATTCCTTCAGTCCCCAACATTTCTAAACACCCAACATTCCTTACACCCCAACATTCCTTCAAGCCCCAACTTTCCTTCAGTCCCCAACATTCCTACCCACCCCAATATTCCTTCAGCCCCCAACATTCCTTATACCTCAACATTCCTTCAAGCCCCAACTTTCCTTCAGTCCCCAACATTCCTACCCACCCCAATATTCCTTCAGTCCCCAACATTCCTCACACTCCAACATTCCTATACTCCCCAACTTTCCTACCCACCCCAACATTCTTCACATTCCAACATTCCTTCAGTCCCCAACCTTCCACCAAGTCCCAATATTCCTACACATCCCAACATTACTCACACTCCAGGATTCCTTCAGTCCCCAACAAAGCAGAGCACATCAGGGAAAAGAGACAGAGGGAGAGAGTTTAAAAATAGCACAGGCACTCCGGGAGCAGCCGAGCACATCAGAGGAGAGAGAGAGAGAGAGGGAGACAGTTTAAAAACAGCGCAGGAACTCCGGGAGCAGCCAAACACATTGGGGGAGAGGGAGAGGGAGAGAGTTTAAAAATAGCATAGGAACTCGAGGTGTGATGTATTGCTGCTTTGAGGGTAGTGGTCCAAGAGCTTTATCTTCCAAACTCAAATAATTTATCAGTAATTGTAAGGTTTTGTTCATATTATTAAAGTTTACTAATAGTACAAAGCTTATTGGGTGTTGTACGATTTATTAATTATAAGTTAATTAAGTAAAACTTAAATTAATTATCTCATAATAAAATGGCAGGGCAGGTCATGTGTTGCGACGGTCTGGTGTGGGAGCTCCTGGATGCTAGTGTGATCCGGAGCAAACAAGTCTGCAGTAAATGTCTGCAGCTGCAGGAACTTCGGCTCAAGTTTATGAGTGGAATCCGAGCTGCAAACATGGCAAGACATCAGGGAGGGGGAGTTACCTGGACACTTTGTACCATAAGGCATTCACACCCCTTTAGGATAGGGTCTTCTGATTTAGTCCATCGTTAGGGACAGGAGGGTGTGACTGCAAGTGAAGCAGATAGGGGGACCCAGAACATAGAAGTGGAGGAGCCTCAGCCTTTGCAATTCTACCAGATTCAATGTTCTTGCAACCTGTATGGATGAAAGCAGGGGCTGCAAGGTGGATAAGTGAACTGACCATGGCACCATGGTACAGGAAGCCATTCAAATGGGGGGAATAAATAGTAATCTAGTGGTAGTAGGGGACAGTATAGTTAGGGTGATTGACATAGTTCTCTGCAGCCAAAAGCGAGAGTCCTGTGTTGCTTGCCCGGTGCCAGGGTTCAGGACATCTGCTTGGGGTTGGAGAGGAACTTGCAGTGGGAAGGGGAGGATCCAGTGGTTGTGTTCCACATAGGCAACAACAACATAAGTAGAACTAGGAAAGACATTCTTCTTAGGGAGTATGAGCAGCTAGGGTCTAAATTAAAAAGCAGAACCTCAAAGGTAATAATCTCTTATTATTGCCTGAGCCACGAGCAAATTGGGGTAGGGTAAATAAGATTATAGGGTTAAATGCATGGCTCAAAAATTGGTGTTGGAGAAATGGGTTTTTATTCAAGGGGCACAGGCACCAGTACTAGGAAAGTGGGAGCTGTACCTCTGGGACGGACTTCACCTGAAACATGCTGGGGACCAGTGTTTTGGCGCATCGTATAAGCAGGGTGGTAGAGAGGACTTTAAACTGAATAGTGGGGGGGTGGGGTGAGGGATCAGGATTGAGAAGATGTGATAAATTAGGTAGAGATGGCAAGGCAAGAGAGCAAGGTAGCAGAAAGGGAAACGATGATCACAGTGTGGCAGGAAGGGACAGAGTGTACAAACCTAAGAGTGCACCAGCAGATTAGGCTAGATGTTACAAAAATAGGAAAAAGACAGAACTAAAGACTCTGTATCTGAATGCACGTAGCATTTGTAACAAAGCACATGAATTGACATCACAAATAGTAATAAATACATATAATCTGATTGCCATTACAGAGACATGGCTGCAAGATGACAAAGATGGGGACCTGAATAATCAAGGGTACATGACATTTAGGAAGCTAGGAAAAGGTGAAGGTGTATCTCTGTTAATTAAGGATGACATTGGTACAAGAGAGAGAGATGGCCTTACTTCTGGAAATCAAGATATAGAATCAGTTTGGGTAGAGATGGGAAATAGTAAAGGTAATAAGTCACTTGTGGGAGTGGTTTATTATAGACCCACTAACAGTAACCAACTTGTAGGACGGGCTAAACAGAATGAAGTAATGGGGGCTTGTGAGAAAGGGATGACGATAATCTTGGCTGATCTTAATCTACATATAGATTGGATGAATAAGATTGGCAGAGGTAGCCTGGAATGTTTTCATGTCAGTTTCTTAGAGCAGAACGTTCGACAGCCAACCAGAGTGCAGGCGACTGTAGATCTTGTACTGTGCAATGAAACAGGATTAATTAATGATCCCATAGTGAAGGTGCCCCTAGGTAGCAGTGATCATAATATGATTGAATTTCAAGTTAAGTTGAGTGAGACAGGGCAGATCTAAGACTAGTGTTTTAAACTTAAATAAGGGAAATTGTGAGGGCATGAAGGCAGAGCTGGCTAAAGTAAACTGGAAAATTAGGTTAAGAGATAGGTCAGTAGTGATACAGTGGCACATATTTCAGGAGATGTTTCAGAATACTCAGAAAAAATACATTCCAGTGAGAAAGAAAGACTCAGGGAAGGATGCTCCATCTGTGGCTAAGGAAGTTTAAGATAGTATCAAATTGAAAGAAAAAGCATAAAATTCCACAAAGACGAGTGGTAGGTCAGAAGATTGGGCAGAATATAAACAACAGAAAAGAATGACTAAAAGGTTAATAAGGAGGGAGAAAATAGACTAGAAATATAAAAACAAATGCTAAGAGTTTCTATAGGTATTTAAAAAGGAAAAAAAATAAAGGGAGCGTTGGTGCTCTAGTGAGTGAGTCTGAGGAATTAATAATGGAAAATAAGGAGATGGTGGAAGAATTGAACAGATATTTTGCATCTGTCTTCACTGTAGAAGATACAAATAACATCACAGAAATAATTGTGAATCAGGAAGTGAAAGGGAAGGAGGAACTTAAAACAATTACCATCACCAGGGAAAGGATACTGAAAAAAATTATTAGAACTAAAATCTGACAAGTTCCCAGGTTGTGATCGATCCTAGGGTCTTAAAAGAAGTGGCTGCTGAGATAGTGGATGCATTGGTTTTAATTTTCCAAAATTCCCTAGATTCTGGAAAGGTCCCACCATATTAGAAAATAGCAAATGTAATCTGGCAGAGTCAACATGGTTGTATGAAAGGGAAATCATGTTTGACAAATTTATTGCAGTTCTTTGATGAAGTAACAGACAGTGGATAAAGGGGAACGTGTGGATGTGTTGTAAGGTTTCCAGAAGGTGCCACATCAAAGGTTACGAAGCAACATACGAGCTCATGGCCTTGGAGGTGACATATTAGCATGGATAGATGATTGGTTTGCTATCAGGAAACAGAGAGTAGGCATAAATGGGTCACTTTCGGGTTAGCAAGATGTGACGAGTGGAGTGCCACAGGGATCAGTGCTGAGATCTCAACTATTTACTATTTATGTCAATGAATTGGATGAAGGGACTGGATGTACGGTTGCTAAGTTTGCTGATGCCACAAAGATAGGTAGGAAAGTGAGTGTGAAGAAGACATAAGGAGTCTGCAAAGGGATGTAGATAGGTTAAGTGAATCGGCAAAAAATTGGCAAATGGAGCATAATGTGGGAAAATGTGAACTTATGCACTTTGGCAGGAAGAATAGTAAAGCAGCATATTATTTAAATAGAGGGAGATTGAGAACTCTGAGGTACAGAGGGATCTGGGTGTCCTGGTACATGAAACACAAAAGGTTGGTATGCAGATACAGCAAGTGATTAGGAAGGCAAATGGAATGTTGCTGTTATTACAAGGGGAATGGAATATAAAAGTAGGGATGTTTTGCTACAATTGTACAGGGTTTTGGTGAGACCACATCTAGAGTATTGCGTACAGTTCTGGTCTCCTTATTTAAGAAAGGATATAATTGCATTGGAGGCAGTTCAGAGAAGGTTCACTTGACTGATACCTGGGTTGGGGGGATTAATTAATGAGGAAAGGTTGGACAGGTTGGGTCTGTATTCATTGGAGTTTAGTAGAATAAGAGACAATCTTTTTGAAATATATAAGATCCTGAGGGGACTTGACAGGGTGGATGTGGAAAGCATGTTTCCCCTTGTGGGGAGACTAGAACCAGGGGACACTGTTTAAAACTAAGGGGCCGCCCATTTAAGACAGAGATAAGAAATTTTCTCTCAGAAGGTTGTGAATCTTTGGAACTCAATTCACCAGAGAGTGGTGGAGGCAGGATCATTGAATGTTTTTAAGGCAGAGGCAGATGGATTTTTGACTAACAAGAGAGTCAATGGTTATCTGGGGTAGGCGGGAAAGTGGAGTTGAGGTCACAATCAGACCAGCCATGATCGTATTAAATGGCAGAGCAGGCACGAAGGGCCGTATGGCCTACTCCTGCACCTAATTCGTACGTTCATATATAACATTCCTCACACCACATCATTCCTTCAATCCCCAACATTCCTCACACCTCAACATTCCACACACCCCAACATTCCACACACCCCATCATTCCTCACACACCAACATTCCTTCAGTTCCCCAACAGTCCTCATATTCCAACATTCCTTCACACTCCAACATTGCTCAAACCTCAACATTCCTTATCTCCCAACATTCCTTCAATCCCTAACATTCCTTCACACCCTAAAATACTTGACACCCCACCATTCCTACACTTTCCAACATTCCTTCACATCACAATGATCCTTCACAACCTAACATTCCTATACATTCCAACATTCCCTCACATCCCAATAATCCTTCACACCCCATCATTCCTCACATCCCAACATTCCTACACATCCCAACATTCCTTCACATCCCAACAATCCTTCACATCCCATCATTCCTCACACACCAACATTCCTACACATCCCAATATTCCTCCACACCCCAATGTTCCGCAGACCCCACCATTCCTACACTATCCAACATTCCTTCACATCCCAACAATCCTTCACACCAACAATCCTCATACACCAACACTCCTCACACTCAACCATTCCTCAAGCCCCAACATTCCTCACACCCCAACATTCCTCAAACACCAACATTCCTCAAACCCCAACGTTCCTCCACATCCTAACATTCCTCCACATCCCAACACAACTCACACACCAACATTCCTCAAACCCCAACACTCCGCACACCCCGACATTCCCTCACATCCCAACATTCCTTAAACCCCAACATTCCTCACACACCAATATTCTTCACACCCCAAAATTCCTATACATCCCAACATTCCTTCACATCCCAACAATTCTTCACACACCAACATTCCTCAGATCTCAACATTCCTCAGATCTCAACATTCCTCACACCTCAACAGTCCCCACACCCCAACATTCCCCACACCCAAACATTCCTCCACATCCCAACATTCCTCCACATCCCAACATTCCTCCAACCCCAACCTTCCTTCAAACCCTAATATTCCTTCACATCCCAACATTCCTCACTCCCCAACATTCCTCAAACCCCAACATTCCTTCACACCCCAACGTTCCTCAACATCCCAACATTCCTCACTTCCCAACATTCCTCAAGCCCCAACATTCCTCACATACCAACATTCCTGCACATTCCAACATTCCTTACACCCCAATGTTCCTCACACCCCACCATTCCTACACATCCCAACAATCCTTCACACCCTAACATTACAATACATCCCAACATTCCTTCACATCCCAATAATCCATCATACCCCAAAATTCCTCAAACCCCAACATTCCTCACAGCCTCACATTCCTCACACCCCAGCATTCCGACACATCCCAACATTTCTAATCACCCCAACATTCCTCCACATCGCAACATTCCTCACATGCCAACATTCCACACACCCCAACATTCCTTCACACCCCAACATTCCTATATATCCCAACATTCCTTCACACCCCAACAATCCTTCACACCCCAACAATCCTTCACACCCCAACATTGCTCACATCCCAACATTCCTCAGACCCCAACATTCCTCAGACCCCAACATTCCTCACACACCAATATTCCTCAAACCCCAACATTCCTATACATCCCAACATTCCTTCGCATCCCAACAATTCTTCACACACCAACATTCCTCAGATCCCAACATTTCTCACACCCCAACATTCCCCACGCCCAAACATTCCTCCAACCCCAAACATTCCTTCACACCCCAAACTTCCTTCACACCCCAATATTCCTTCACATCCCAACATTCCTCAAACCCCAAAATTCCTTCACACCCCAACATTCCTAAAGCCCCAACATTCCTTACACCCCAACGTTCCTCATACCCCACCATTCCTACACATTCCAACATTCCTTCACATCCCAACAATCCTTCACACCCTAACATTCTTATACATCCCAACATTCCTTCACATCCGAACAATTATGCACACCCCAACACTCCTCAAACTCCAACATTCCTCAAACCCCTACATTCCTCACACCCCAACATTCCTCAAACACCAACATTCCTCAAACCCCAACGTTCCTCCACATCCTAACATTCCTCCACATCCCAACACAACTCACACACCAACATTCCTCAAACCCCAACACTCCGCACACCCCGACATTCCCTCCCATCCCAACATTCCTTAAACCCCAACATTCCTCACACACCAATATTCTTCACACCCCAAAATTCCTATTCATCCCAACATTCCTTCACATCCCAACAATTCTTCACACACCAACATTCCTCAGATCTCAACATTCCTCACACCTCAACAGTCCCCACACCCCAACATTCCCCACACCCAAACATTCCTCCACATCCCAACATTCCTCCACACCCCAACCTACCTTCAAACCCCAATATTCCTTCACATCCCAACATTCCTCACTCCCCAACATTCCTCAAACCCCAAGATTCCTTCACACCCCAAGATTCCTTCACACCCCAACATTCCTTAACATCCCAACATTCCTCAAGCCCCAACATTCCTCAAGCCCCAACATTCCTCACATACCAACATTCCTGCACATTCCAACATTCCTTACACCCCAATGTTCCTCACACCCCACCATTCCTACACATCCCAACAATACTTCACACCCTAACATTACAATACATCCCAACATTCCTTCACATCCCAATAATCCATCATACCCCAAAATTCCTCAAACCCCAACATTCCTCACAGCCTCACATTCCTCACACCCCAGCATTCCGACACATCCCAACATTTCTAATCGCCCCAACATTCCTCCACATCGCAACATTCCTCACATGCCAACATTCCACACACCCCAACATTCCTTCACACCCCAACATTCCTATATATCCCAACATTCCTATACATCCAAACAATCCTTCACACCCCAACAATCCTTCACACCCCAACATTGCTCACATCCCAACATTCCTCAGACCCCAACATTCCTCAAACCCCAACATTCCTATACGTTCCAACATTCCTTCACATCCCAACAATTCTTCACACACCAACATTCCTCAGATCCCAACATTCCCCACACCCAAACATTCCCCACACCCAAACATTCCTCCAACCCCAAACTTCCTTCACACCCCAATATTCCTTCACATCCCAACATTTCTCACTCCCCAACCATCCTCACTCCCCAACATTCCTCAAACCCCAAAATTCCTTCACACACCAACATTCCTCACTTCCCAACATTCCTAAAGCCCCAACATTCCTCACATACCACCATTCCTACACATTCCAACAATCCTTACACCCCAACGTTCCTCACACCTCACCATTCCTACACATTCCAACATTCCTTCACATCCCAACAATCCTTCACACCCTAACATTCTTATACATCCCAAAATTCCTTCACATCCGAACAATTATGCACACCCCAACATTCCTCAAACTCCAACATTCCTCACAGCCCCACATCCCTCACACCCCAGCATTCCTACACATCCCAATATTTCTAATCACCCCAACATTCCTCCACATCCCAACATTCCTCCACATCCCAACATTCCTCACGCCCCAACATTCCTCACACCCCAACATTCCTCACACCCCAACATTCCTCAAGCCCCAACATTCCTCCACTTCCCAACACTCCTCACACACCAACATTCCTCAAGCCATAACATTCCTCAAACCCCAACATTCCTCAAACCCCAATATTCCTCAAACCCCAATATTCCTCACACCCCAACATTCCTCCACATCCCAACATTCCTCACACCCCTACATTCCATCACACCCCTACATTCCAGCACATCCCAACATTCCTCAAACCCCAACATTCCTCACATCCCAACATTCCTCACATCCCAACATTCCTCACTTCCCAACATTCCTCACACCCCAACATTCCTCCACTTCCCAACACTCCTCACACCCCTACATTCCATCACATCCCAACATTCCTCACTCCCCAACATTCCTCACTCCCCAACATTCCTCACTCCCCAACATTCCTCAAGCCCCAACACTCCTCACACCCCAACATTCCTAAACATCCCAACATTCCTCAAACCCAACCATTCCTCAAACCCCAACATACCTCACTCCCCAACATTCCTTCACATCACAATAATCCTTCACATCCCAACATTCCTAACTCCCCAACATCCCTCAAACTCCAACATTCCTCTCACCCCAACATTTCCCCACACCCCAACATTCCTCCCACCCTAACATTCCTTATCACCCCAACATTGCTACAAACGTTAATGTTCCCACAGAGCTAATTATTCCTACACCCCCCAGCATTCCTTCCTTCCTGGAAATTCCTACAAATGTTAGAATTTCTACAAATCTAAATATTCCTACACCCCCCAGCATTCCTTCCTTCCTGGAAATTCCTCTGGGAATATCTGCCAAAATGTAATCATCCAGATCACAAGTGACCTGAGTCTTATGTGCAACATGTCCATCACTTTTCCTGTGGAAAGATGCACAGAACACACCATTCTCATCAGTGAACAGGATAGCAAGTGTAAATGGCATGGTGAATAGCACCTACAGTGCTTCTCACTTCAACCCCATTTCCTATATAAACTGAAAGGTCTTCCACTCAATGAATGTGCAGGAAATGTCTGACCATAAAAATATTATAATGCAAGTCAAAGCACATTATCAAATGCATTGCAGATGATAATCCTGGTCTCTATATCCCCAGGTGGATGCATCTGAGCTGTTTCTGGGGAGGGAGAGAGTGAGTGATGGTGTGTGGTGTGAAGTGGACCCAGTATCACTGGGGCCTGGCCTGACATTCTCCAGCACTCCTAGAGAAAGAGAAGTTTGAAGAGGGTTCTAATGAGAAGACTTTACATCCTACTCCCAATACTGGGAGTGACATGGTCAACTCCATCAGAATATAGTTTATCACTAGTGAGTGAATGAAAGAATAGGATGAGAAGAACGAGCAAGAGAAAGTATTCCTACTTCCCCATCTCCAGCTCCTCTCAATGCCCTTGTACTGCATGGTTTCTACCACTTCCTCTTTCTATGATGTTATTGAGGTTATTGAACGTAATGAGAGGGGATCTCCCATACTTGTTCTTCCCCTTTTGCTCTGGCTGTCTTCTTCTACAAGCAAAATAAAGTATGAAAGGATTGTAAGGCCTTGATAAGGTACAGTGATATTCAAACATCAGCACGCATCCCACAGTAGGTGTGATGACATGTATATGTATAAGTCGATGGAATAATTACCTTGGCCTAAATGCATGTGCAACACATTTCAGGTTTTCACTAGATATTCTCTTGAGTTAAGCATCACCATTTTGTCCCATAGATCGATACTGCTCCCTTGTGATCAGGAGTTTACCTTTACTGCCCAGTATCTAGTCAAGTGAAAGTGTGATTTAGGGGGAAGTGAAGTAACAATGAAAACCTCTTGTTATATGAACTGGATATTGTAGTGTCCTGCATGTCAGTAACTGAGATTCTCCAGACTTTGAAAAGGTTGCCTGATGAACAATTTCATGAGACAAGCCCGACTGTCATTCAAAAGGTTGATTTATTTTACAAACAATAAGTAAACAAACAATAACTTAGATAGCGCATCTCACTGTTTTTCAACTTAAGCCAGAATTTTACATTGGGCAGGAGGCCCCGTCCACCAGCTGAAAAGTCGGTGGCGAACCCACCTCCGCCGGGCCTTGGGAGCCTCTCTTATTTTCTCCAGAGATGCTGCCAGTCCTGCTGAGTATTTCCAGCATTTGTTTTTATTTAAGATCATTGTGCTTCTTCTTCCACTGCCTCGTGGTATGTTGTTCATAGCACTAGCACTGGTTTCCATCTCCAGCCTTTCTTATTGAACAGCTTTCCTGGAAAGAGAGCAGCCCTGGGTGGTGATGGGAGGGTGGGTGGGGGGGGGGGGGGCGGGTGGGGGAGCTGGTCTCCATCCCTTGCTGTGAGAATCGCTATGGAGAAATGGCGCATTCTGTGCCAAGCCCTACAAAGCTTAAGTTGCCGCAGCCCATTAAATCCTGCAGCAGCACTTGATTTGCCATCTCCAGCAGCACGCTCCACGTGGCAGGCATGCCTCAAGCTGGGGGATATGAATCTATCATGTAAATGATGATAACCTCAGAAATGCATTTGGGAGCAATCTACTATTGGTTGGAAGGACCCCCTTGTGATCATTTTCCAGGCAGATAATATAGGTCACATGTTTCATCAATTGTTATAACTTGGCTATTAACAGGACATAAATTGTGCATGCTCAGTCTGTCCCCCATCACACCCCCTGCATATAAGGAAGGTTAGATCCCCAAATCACCATTTTCCATGTTTTGGTTCACTATATGCCTCCGAGCTATTAGCTGGGAATTTCCTCGGAGCTGCTGTCACATTCCATTGCCAAAGCTTCATCAGATGTGCAGGACACCTCATGTCAATGTGGGTACACAAGGTTTGTGCCACGATGTCAGTACTGGTGCAGCTCCGAGGGAAAATTCCCAGCCAGCGAGTGAGGGTAACAGTGGAGAGAATGAAAATAAGGATGCCTCCTGGGCAGAAGTAGCATGCCTCCAAAGCCTCAATCCCCTCCACAACGCCCCAGACCAATCCCTTCTCAGAGGCCCCGAATATGCCAACTTCAAACCTGGCAGTCCACAGCTGGTGTGCTCTTGCCCACTGAGATTTCCAGCAGGGCCTTTTCCTGGAAGCACCCAGCTGTACAGACTTGATAATGCCACCTCCTCACCGTGCCCTGTGCCAATCCAGCACTGTCTCCCCTTGTGTGAGTACAATGTGTAAGGTGGGCTACGGGTGGGAGTGCAATGTGTAAGGTGGGCTACAGGTGGGAGTGCAATGTGCAAGGTGGGCTACGGGTGGGAGTGCAATGTGTAAGGTGGGCTATGGGTGGGAGTGCAATGTGTAAGGGGGGCTACGGGTGGGAGTGCAATGTGCAAGGTGGGCTACGGGTGGGAGTGCAATGCAGGTTAAGAGCCAGATCTTTCAACATTTAAGAGAAGGGAAGACTTTGGGGATGAAATTGATTTAGGCCATGTAGGTTCATTGGGAATCAACATCTGATTTTTCACTGTGTCCGATCTTCTTTGCACTGAAGTTCACAGAACAATAGTTCAAACTCTTTTTGGAAACTTGTTTTCTATTGGTTTGAAATCAAAAATCTTGGCAACATCTTCGAAGTCAATGGAAATTAAAAACTGATGTATTGGATAACAGGCTGCCAATTCATTACGAGTCTGTATCACACTGCTGGCATAAACCAGCATCAGCCCCTTGCAATTTTATTGCGCACACATGACCTCACTACTTCCCAAAGCACTTTGCAGACAATGAGATAGTTTTGAAATGTAGGCACTGTTATAATGGTGCACACACAGCACTGAATTGTGCACAGCAAGCTCCCACAAACAGCAATGACCGGATATCACGGTGCAAGGCGTACAGAAATTGTGGCCTGCAGCTTGTGTGCAGTCACATCGAGAATTCCTTAGGAGCTGCCAGAAGGGGGCAGCATCTCCTAAGCTTGGTGATGCCATGCATACTACCCCCATTATTAATGCCGTATACAAAGTTGCTCCTTATTCCATTTAGCTCTCCTTATTTACAATCAGAAAAAAATAACAAAAATGGCTAAGAACCATGACAGAATCCCTCATGTTGGACATCACTTGGAGGAATCTTGGAGGGAAGCAAGGGCACAAATGTCCCTCTGGAGGGAGAACTTCAAAGACCACCACCAAGATTGGCCCAGCAGAAGCACCACTGACTAAGCTGGTAGAATCCTGAAGAATACAATTACTGAACTGAGTCTGCTTCAGTGAGAGAATCAACTTGAGGAGGTAATTAACTGAGCTTGATCTCACCAGCCAACTTATCACAGACACATCCGTCCAAGATAACATTGGTAGGAGTAGCTATCGCACTGTCCTTGTGAAGGTGAAGCCTTGTCTTTAAAGTGAGGCCACCCTGTAGCATGTAGTGTGGCCCTACCACCCATGCCAAGTGGTACAGACAAAGGAGAATCGTAACAGCCTAAAACTATGCATCCATGAGTTGTTGTGGACCATCAACAGCACAACAGTTAACCACAGTCTGTAGCCACATGGCCCAGAACATCCCTTACTCTTCCTTCACAAGCAAACTTGGGGACCAACACTGGTGCAATGGGAAACATCACTAAGTATATCTTAGAATAATGTCCCAATCTATTGAAGTTAAAAGACAGGACTACATGCATTCTAAACGCCAAAAGCAACAGACTAAAGACAGAGCTAGTAGTTCCACAATCAATACATTAGAGCAAAGTTCTACATTTCCACCACAACTGGTCAGAATAGAGCTGGATAATCAGGCAACTAACAGGAGGATAAGACTTCATGAACATCCCCATCCTCAGCTCTGGCAGCATTTGACTGCAAGAGACAAGGTTGAAGTGGTAGGAAGTATATGCATCCAAAAATATCAGGTGAACAATCCTACTTGTCCCCCTTCCAGGGTCTCCAACATTATAGATGCCAGTGGCTAATCAATTCAGCCTGTATCTTTTACTTGGGACTCCTTGATGCACCAGGAACCTTGCATTGATGGTTTTGTCCTTTAATAGGGTTAGAATAACTGAATATTTGGATAAATATGGTCAGAGAGAGCTAGCATGGATTTGTAAAAGGTAAGTCAAGTCTATCAAACCTAGTTGGATCTTTCTGAGGAGTTAGTTAATGTGATAGATAAGGGCATGTCTATGGATGTTCTTTATACAGATGTCCAGAAGATTCCACAAAAGGCACCATTACCAAAAATTCTTTCTTCTTTCTTTTGGGCTTCCTTATCTCGAGAGACAATGGATACGCGCCTGGAGGTGGTCAGTGACTTAGTAGTACTAAGAGACTTAGTAGTTGGCAGGAAAAAAGACAGAGGCGCAAGGGGAGAGCCAACTGTGCAACAGCCCCAACAAACAAATTTCTCTGCAGCACCTGTGGAAGAGTCTGTCACTCCAGAATTGGCCTTTATAGCCACTCCAGGCGCTGCTTCACAAACCACCAAAAATGAGAACACATGAAATTGGAGGCAACCTATTGACGTGGGTAGTGAAATGGATAGGAGGTAAGAGACAGAGAGTAGGGATAATGGGCGTGTACTTCAATTAGCAGGATGTGACTCGTGGGATCCCCAAGGAATCTGTACAGGGTCTCAGCTTTTCACGACATTTGTAAATGACTTGACTAAAGAAATAAAGAGCCATGCATCTAGGTTTGCTGATGACACTAGGTTTGGTGGTACAGTAAATAGTGTAGATCGAAATGTTGGTTTTTATCTTAAAGGGACTGGAATACAAAAAGAGGTGGAGTTATGTTACAATTATGTAAAAGCTTTGGTTAGACACCATTTAGAATGCAAGCATATGAACATATGGACTCGGAGCAGGAGTACGCTATTCGGCCCCTTGAGCCTGCTATACCATTCTATAAAACATGGCTGATTTGTTTGTGGACTCAACTCCACTTTCCTGCCTACCCCCCAATACCCTTTGACTTCCTTGTCTACCTCTGCCTTAAAAACATTCAGTGACCGTCCCTCCACCACTCTTTGGGGAAGAGAGTTCCACAGACTCATGATCCTCTGAGAGAAAACATTTCTCCTCATCTTAGTCTTAAATGGGAGACCTGTTATTTTTTAACTGTGCCTCTTAGTTTTAGTATCTCTCACAAGAGGAAACATCTTTTCAACATCCACCCTGTCAGTTCCCCTCAGGATCTTATATGTTTCAGTAAGATCACCTCTCATCCTTCTAAACTCCGATGAATACAGACCCAACCTGTCCAACCTTTCCTCATAAGATAACCCTCTCACCCCAGGAATCGGTCAAGTGAACCTTCTCTGAACTGCTTCCAATGCAATTATATCCTTTCTTAAGTAAGGAGACCAAAACTGTACACAATACTCTAGATGTGGTCTCACCAATGCCCTGTACAACTGTAGAAAAACATTTTAACTTATATATTCCATTCCCCTTGAAATAAACAGTAACATTCCATTTGTCTTCTTTCTCATTTGCTGTACCTGCATATTAACTTTTTGTGTTTCGTGCAGTTTGCCATCCTGAAAATGACCCATCTATCCCGACTCTGTTTCCTGTTAGTTAGCATGATTGTTAATTTATTACCCTCAAAACCATGAGCTTTTATCTTGTGCAGTAACCTTGTATGTGGCACCTTATTGAATGCCTTTTGGAAATCCAAATACACCACATCTACTTGTTCCCCTTTATCCACCCTGCTTGTTACATCCTCAAAGAACTCTAATAAATTAGTCAAACACGATTTCCCTTTCACAAAACCATGTTGACTCTGCCTGATTGCACTGAGATTTTCTAAATGACCTGCTATAACCTCCTTAATAGTAGGTTCCAGCATTTTCCCTATGACAGATGTTAAGCTAACTGGCCTGCAGTTTCCTGCTTTCTGTCTTCCTCCTTTCTTGAATAGCGGAGATAAATTTGCTATTTTCCAATCTGATGGGACCTTTCCAGAATCTAGGGAATTTTGGAAAATTAAAACCAATGCATCCACTATCTCAGCAGTCACTTCTTTTAGGACCCTAGGATAAAGTCCATCAGGACCTGGAGACTTGTCAGATTTTAGTTCTAATAATTTTTTCAGTACCCTTTCCCTGGTGATGGTAATTATTTTAAGTTCCTCCCTCCTTTTCAACTCTTGATTCACAATTATTTCTGGGATGTTATTTGCATCCTCTACAGTGAAGACAGATGCAAAAGTATTTTAAATTCTTCCACCATTTCCTTATTAATTCCCCAGACTCGTTCTCTAGAGGACCAACGCTCACTTTACTTACTCTTTTCCTTTTTACCTGTCGAAACTCTTACTATCTGTTTTTATATTTCTAGCCAGCTTTCTCTCATACTCTAATTTCTCTCTGCTATTATTCCTTTGGTCCTTCTTTGCTGTTTTCTATATTCTGTCCAATCTTCTGACCTGCCACTGCTCTTTGCTGAATTATACTCTTTTTCTTTCAATTTGCTACCATCTTTAACTTCCTTAGTTAGCCACGATGGTGCGTCCTTCTCCTGGAGTCTTTCTTTCTCACTGGAATGTATCTTTGCTGAGTATTCTGAAATATCTCCTCAAATGTCTGCCACTGCATCTCCACTAACCTATCCCTTAACCTAATTTCCCAGTTTACTTTAGCCTGCTCTGTCTTGAAACCCTCATATTTACCCTTATTTAAGTGTAGAACACTAGTCTTAGATCCACTCTTCTCTCCCTCAAACTGAATGTGAAATTCAATCATATTGTGATCACTGCTGCCTAGGGGTGCCTTTACTATGAGGTCATTAATTAATCCTGTTGCATTACACATTTTAGTTCTAAAAGTCAAGGTATAGAGATAAGAAATAGTAAAGGTAGGAGGTCACTTGTGGGAGTGGTTTAGAAGCCCCCTAACAGTAACCACACTGTAGGACTGGGTATACTGGAAGAAATAAAGAGGGCTTGTGAGAAAGGTACGGCGATAATCATGCATGACTTTAATCTACAGATAGATCAGATGAATCAGATTGGTAAAATAGCCTTGAAGATGAGTTCATGGAGTGTATTCGGAACAGTTTCTTAGAGCAGCATATTCTACAGCCAATCAGAGAGCGGGCTACTCTAGGTCTGGTAGTCAGCTCTCTCTAATGTACTAATGTCATCATTAATTAACAGAGCTCGCCCTCCACCTTATCCTGGTTTCCAGTCCTTCCGAAATATCATGTACCCTTGATTATTCAGGTCCCAGCCTTTGTCATCTTGCAGCCATGTCTCTGTAATGGCAATCAGATCATACATATTTATTTCTATAGAGTTATCAATTGATTTGTTTTGTTACGAATGCTATGCACATTCAAATACAAAGCTTTTCATTCTGTCTTTTTACTACTTAGGCAACTTCTAGCCTTAGCTGCCTGCACACTCTTCATTTTGTACTTTCTGTCCCTTCCTGCCACGCTCTGATTATTATTTCACGATCTTCTCTCACTTGATCCCTCGGCCCCATTATTTAGTTTAAAGCCTTCTCTACCGCCTTAGTTATATGACTCACCAGAACACTGGTCCCACCATGGTTTAGATGAAGACCGTCCCAATGGCACAGCTCGCACTTTCTTCAGTACTGCTGCCAATGCCCCATGAATAGAAATCCATTTCTCCAACACCAATCTAGAGATTGTTACTTTTGAGGTTCTGCTTTTTAATTTATCCCCTAGCTGTTGATACTTCCTTTGCAGAACCTCTTTCCTAGTCCTATCTATGTCATTGGTACCCATGTGGACCGCAACAACTGGATCCTCGCCCTCCCACTGCAAGTTCCTCTGCAGCCCAGAGCAGATGTCCGAAACCCTGGCACCGGGCAGGCAACAGAGCCTTCTGGACTCTCGCTCTTGGCTTCAAAGAACTGTGTCTATCCCTCTGATTATATTATCTCCTACTTTATGGCTGGCGGGCAGCCATAAAGACAAGCTAAATTGTGGCGAGTCGAAGAGAGTTAGTAGTTGGCAGGAAAAAAGACAGAGGCGCAAGGGGAGAGCCAACTGTGCAACAGCCCCGACAAACAAATTTCTCTGCAGCACCTGTGGAAGAGCCTGTCACTCCAGAATTGGCCTTTATAGCCACTCCAGGCGCTGCTTCACAAACCACTGACCACCTCCAGGCGCGTATCCATTGTCTCTCGAGATAAGGAGGCCCAAAAGAAAGAAAGAAAGAAAGAAACTACCACTACATTTCTGTTTACTCCCCCCGCTTGAATGGCTTCCTGTACCATGGTGCCATGGTCAGTTTGCTCATTCACCCTACAGCCCTCACTCTTGTCCATACAAGCTGTCCTGCTGGACAATTGCAATGGCTGAGTCTCCTCCATTTCTGTCTTTTCAATCCATTTACCTGCCTCACTCACAGTCACACCCTCCTGTCCCTGACCACTGACCAAATCAGAAGGCCTTATCCTATGGGGTTTGACTGCCTTCTGGAACAAAGTGTCGAGGTAACTTTCCCCCCTTCCTGATGCATCGCAGTGTTTGTAGCTTGGCCTCCAGCTCACTGACTCTGAGCCAACGTTCCTTGAGCTGCAGACACTTACAGCAGACATGTTTCCGTTCAGTTCTGCGAAGGATAGAAACATAGAAAATAGGAGCAGGAGTAGGCCATTCGGCCCTTTGAGCCTGCTGCGCCATTCATTATGATCATGGCTGATCATCCAACTCAGGAACCTGTTCCCGCTTTCGCCCCATACCCTTTGATCCCGTTAGACCCAAGAGCTATATCTAACTCCTTCTTGAAAACATACAATGTTTTGGCCTCAACTGCTTTCTGTGGTAGCAAATTCCACAGGCTCACCATTCTCTGGATGAAGAAATTTCTCCTCATCTCAGTCCTGAAAGGTTTACTCTGTATCCCTAGTGCTGGACTCCCCCACAATCGGGAACATGCTTCCTGCATCTACCCTGTCAAGTCCTGTTAGAATTTTATAGGTTTCTATGAGATCCCCCCTTACTCTTCTGAACTCCAGCGAATATAATCCTAACCGACTCAATCTCTCCTCATATGTCAGTCCCGCCATCCCAGGAATCAGTCTGGTAAACCTTCGCTGCACTCCCTCTCTAGCAAGAACATCCTTCCTCAGATAGGGAGACCAAGACTGCGCACAATATTCCAGGTGTGGCCTCACCAAGGCCCTGTATAATTGCAGCAAGACATCCCTGCTCCTGTGCTTGAATCCTTTCGCTATGAAGGCCATTTGCCTTTTTTACCACCTGTTGCACCTGCATGCTTACCTTCAGCGACTGGTGTACGAGAACACCCAGGTCTCACTGCACATTCCCCTCTCTCAGTTTATAGCCGTTCAGATAACAATCTATCTTCCTGTTTTTGCTACCAAAGTGGATAACCTCACATTTGTCCACATTATACTGCATCTGTCATGCATTAACTCAACTTGTCCAAATCACCCTGAAGCCTCTCTGCATCCTCCTCACAACTCACCTTCCCACCCAGTTTTGTGTCATCTACAAATTTGGAGATATTACATTTAGTTCCCTCATCTAAATCATTAATGTATATTGTGAATAGCTGGGGTCCTAGCACCGATCCCTGCGGTACCCCACTAGTCATTGCCTGCCATTTGGAAAAAAGACTCATTTATCCCTACTCTTTGTTTCCTGTCTGCCAACCAATTTTCTATCCAACGCAATGCACTACCCCCAATCCCATACGCTTTAATTTTACATGCTAATCTCTTATGTGGGACTTTGTTGAAAGTCTTCTGAAAGTCCAAATAAACCACATCCACTGGCTCCCCCTCATCAACTCTACTAGTTACATCCTCGAAGAATTCTAGTAGATTTGTCAAGCATGATTTCCATTTCGTAAATCCATGCTGACTCTGTCCGATTCTTCCACTGTTCTCTAAGTGCTCTGCTATAAAATCTTTTAATAATGGACTGTAGAATTTTTCCCAGTACTGACATCAGGCTGACTGGTCTATAATTCCCTGCTTTCTCTCTACCTCCCTTTTGAAATAGTGGGGTTACATTAGCTACCCTCCAATCTGTAGGAACTGTTCCAGAGTCTATAGAATCTTAGAAGATGACCATCCACTATTTCTAGGGCCACTTCCTTAAGTACTCTGGGATGCATACCATCAGGCCCTGGGGATTTATCGGCCTTCAATCCCATCAATCCTATCCCAACACCATTTCTCTACTAATACTGATTTCTTTCAGTTCCTCTCTCTCACTAAGCCCTGTGTTCCCCAACATTTCTGGTATGATATTTGTGTCCTCCTTTGTGAAGACAGAACCAAAGTATGCATTTAGTGGGTCAGCCATTTCTTTATTCCCCATAATAAATTCCCATGTTTCTGACTGTAAAGGACCTACATTTGTCTTCACCAATCTTTTTCTCTTCACATACCTATAGAAACTTTTACAGTCAGTTTTTATGTTCCCTGCAAGCTTGCTCTCGTACTCTATTTTCCCCTTCTTAATCAATCCCTTGGTCCTCCTTTGCTGAATTCTAAACTGCTCCCAATCCTCAGGTCTGTTGTTTTTCCTGGAAAATTTATATGCCTCTTCCTTGGATTTAATGCTATCTCTAATTTCCCTTGTAAGCCATGGTTTGGCTACCTTTCCTGTTTTATTTTTGCGCCAGACAGGGATAAGCAATTGTTGCAGTTTATCCATGCGCTCTTTAAATGTTTGCCATTGCCTATCCACCATCATCTCTTTAAGTAACGTTTCCCAATCTGTCAAGGCCAACTCGCGCCTCATATCTTCGTAGTTTCCTTTACTAAGATTCAGGACCCCAGTCTCAGAATCAAATATGTCACTCTGCATCTTGATGAAGAATTCTATCATATGATGGTCGCTCGTCCCCAAGGGGTCTCACACCACTTGAATGTCAAATATTCCTCTCTCATTACACAATACCCAGTCTAGGATGGCCTGTTCTCTAGTTGGTTCCTCAACGTATTGGTCCAGAAAACCATCCCATATACACTCCAAGAATTCCTCCTCTACGGCATTGTGACTAATTTGATTTACCCAATCTATATGCAGATTAACGTCACCCATAATTACAGATGTTCCTTTATCACATGCATCTCTAATTTCCTGTTTAATGTCATTCCCAACATCACCACTACAGTTTGGGTGTCTATATACAACCCCCACTAACATTTTTTGCCCCTGAGTGTTTCTCAGGTCTACCCATACAGATTCCACATCGTCAGAGCTAATATCCTTCCTCACTATTGCGTTAATTTCCTCTTTAACCAGCAATGCAACTCCACAGCCTTTTGCTTTTTGTCTGTCCTTCCTAAATACTGAATACCCTGGGTGTTCATTTCCCATCCCTGGTCACCTTGCAGCCACGTCTCCGTAATCCCGACTATATCATACCCGTTTACATCTATTTGCGTGGATATACTGGCTTTGGAGGGGGTACAGTGCAGGTTAACCAGGCAATACCAGGGCTTCAAAGGTTTAAATTATGAGGGCAGGTTGCACAGATTAGGCTTGTATTCCTTTTAAGTGTAGAACATTAAGGGGTGATCTAATTGAGGTATTTAAGATGATTAAGTGAATTGGTAGAGTAGATAAAAATAAACTTTCTTCTGTTGGGAGAGTCCAGAATAAGGGAGCATAACCATAAGATTAGAGCTGGGCCATTCAAGGGTGATGTCAGAAAGCACTTCTCCACACAAAGGGTAGTGGAAATCTGGAACTCTCTCCTCTAAAAAGCTGTTGAGGCTGTGAGTCAATGTAAAAGTTCAAAACTTAGATTGATAGTTGTTCGGCAAGGGCATTAAGGGTTATGGAACTAAAATGGGAAGATGGAATTAAGATACAGATCAGCCATGATTTAACTGAATGGTGGAACAGGTTCAAGGGGCTGAATGGCCTACTCTGGTTCCTATGTTCCCTCATTCAAGATCCTGCACTGTGGGTCTTGGCTCTTATTTGGTGTCTTTCATTCTAGGTCTTGACCTTACAGAGGGACTGCATTTTAGGCCTTGGGCCTTAACCTACAGTCCTGCCTTTCACCACGGGCCTTGTACAGTGGGCCTGAGCCCTTGACCAGGAGTCAGTTTTGGCCTTTCACCTAGAGCCTTGACCCTTAAATGGGTTTCTCAATAACAATATGAATGATTTTGCTCACAGTAGTACAGCATTACTGAGCTGTTTCCTACTGTGCTGACAAGGTTATTTTAAGAATGTTTCAAGCCAGTTCTTTGTTTCTCATTATTGCATCAGTGTGCAAAAGGGTTTCAGTATGCGGGCTCATGAACAATATTATGCAGCCTGATAGGGCTGCATGAACACTTCCCTCATTAGTGATGCAGGAAGCATCAGGCATCGTCTTATTTTTATCATGGCCTTCCCTTTAATTAACCCTTCAGTGAGGGCACTAATTAGCAACCACTGCTTTATAAACCACAAGGTATTATATCAAACTCCCACTGTTCATACCTGCTGACCTACTGCTTAACATATTTCACACATTTGACAGTAATTGGCAGCTTAAAATATATGCGGCCACCACTAGTGCTAAGGTCAGAAACATGTTCACAGCAAACAGTAAACAACATAGGGACAGGTGTAGGTCATTCAGTCCCTCCAGTCTGCTCTATCATTTCATTAGATCATGACTGAACTATGCCTCAACCCAATTTATCCACTTTTGCTTCATATCCCTTGATATAGTTATCTAACAAAAATCTGTTTATTGCAGTCAAATTGAAGCTTCAATTGGCTTCCAGCATCCGCAGCCTTTTGGGGGAGAGAATTCCAGATTTCTACTAACCATTTTGAGAGACAGATGGTCGGAGGAGAAATTCAGTGGGATCAGTACATAAGAGAACCATGGTCAATCTATGCCACTTTGTGAGAATCTCAACAATTTATTGGTGACTAAGTCAACCCCTGTGACGAGAGAAATTTCCAATCTGGCCCCTCCTCCATCTAAGCAGGTCAGGATGCACGATACATGAATTGACCCTTGCAAAATGACTAAAAAAATAATAAGAATTAAAACAGCAACTACACTTCAAGAGTATTTCATTGGCTGTAAAGTGCTTTGGGAAAGTCTGAGTTTATGAAAGGTGCTACATTAATGCAAGTTCTTTCTTGTCTTCTTCAATGTCAACATCGCATGCTCCAGGTCAGGTTTCGCACAGACTAGTCTGGTCTAAGAGAATGGACTCAGTTTAATGTCACATCTGAAAGACAGCAACGCTATCAGTGTAAGTGTCAGTCTAGATTATCTGCTCAAGTCTCTGGAGTGGGATCTGAACTGACAATGACAACAATTGATGTCAAAATTACAAAAATGTTCCCTTTCTGCACCTGTTATGACTCAAGATATAAGTGCATGATGCAATCTGTTCCCCAATGCACATTCTCAATTTCTAACCATTGCCTCAATGAAAATATCGAATGTCTATCTTCTTTGCTGACAAATTTCAACATGGATCCTTGCATACCCCATGGTGTAAATTTTCTCTGTTCCTTACCTGGATAGACACATCACTGTAGGAGCCACCAATGACCCCAGCTATGGCAAAGGCCATGTCATCGTGGATGGCATAAGACCCATCTGGGCAGATGTATTCTGTCTCGTCTACTTTAGTTAGTGAGGACCTCACAAACTCCAGTGACTGCTCCAGAGCGTAAGTGTCCTTGGAGCAGGTGTCCAAGATATGGGCACCAAGCTTAATTCCGGGCAAAATGGTAGCGTCCTTGTTTATCGCATCCAATGCGAATAGCATAGCCTCGAGCCGTTGAATGCCGCGTTGCTCGTTGATCCTTCCGCAATCTTCCAAACCATTGCCCTTCTCGTGGACTGGAAACAAACCCCCGATCACCAGATCCCCTTCAATTGCAATCTCCTTCTTCCCACTGGGTGAGTTGCTTGAGGTCAAGATGATCACCTGAAGCAGGAGGTGAAGAAGGGTGAGCTGCAGTGGGCGGGCCATGTCCAGATTCTTCAGAGCAGAACTGCTCATATCAAGATCTCACGGCTTCCAATGGAGGGGGGGCCAGTGATCTCCTTACCCTGGGAGCCAATTACATTGTTCTAGTCCATCAGCTGCAGAGAGAAATTTAGAGACCTCAGATTAGAGTGGTAAAGCAGAATAATTTCAATACCATCATCTGAACAGGAAGATTGGAAATTGATTCAAATATTGTGCCAGAAATGTCTCTATCTCACCTTTTAGAATATATCATCAGCAGAAAACATTAAGCAATTGCATGCTCAAGAAAATTCAGCTGAACATCAGACACCATGCCATATTGGGAAAAAATATCTTTAATTCATCCTAATTTACTCTTGATGTAGTTAGTACTGGAAATTAGAGATACTATTCTGATAAATCCTGCTTCATTCCTAAGCACTCAGCTTAACACTCTCTCCGTTATGTCCCACCATTCCAGCCTCTCACTGTAATGGAGACGTTGGCCCTTGCTAATAGGTTTTCCATCTTATATTACATAGAATTCCATAGAAATCACAACATATTCTTCAGCCCAACCAGTTTATAGTGAGGCCATTCTGTTCCCATATCCCTTAATCCTCTATTTTTTAATCACCTGTTGAACCTAATCTTAACTGTTGACATGGTTTCTGCTTCAATCATTAACTTTGGTAGTGCATGCCACAGTCTCAGAACACTCTCTGTCCTAAATCCAACATTACATCTATATCCCCTTATTCTAGATACCTCATTCACTGGAAACAGTCTGTTTCTATCCCTCCTAATTTTCCTCCTAATTTTAAGCACCTCTATTAAATTACCCTGTCATTTCCTCCGCTCTCAGGAAAACAGCCCCAGTTTTCCAAGTCTTTCCCTGTATTTGTATTTCCTCACATCAGGCAGGATCCTAGTGAATCTGTGCTGTAACCTCTCTATTACCTCAACGTCTTTCCTAAAGTGTGGAGTTCAAACCTGTACTCAGTAATCCAATGATGTTGTTGCTGAGGTTTAATATAGATTCACCATTACATCTCAACTTTTATACTCTGAACCTCTTTCCAGAAAACCCAGATTTCCATTTGCTTTTATATGGCTTTATGCACTTGAGGTGTTACTTTTAGTATCTTCTGTACCTGAACTTTCAAATCCTTCTACCCTTCCACATGGGGTTGCCAACTCTGTTTGGATGTATTCCTGGAGCTGTCAACACATAACCAATGACCTCCAGCTGCCCCACCCCCACACTCCATATCCATGGAGTCACACCTTCCTGTGGCAATTGGAAAGCAAATAGACTTTTCATCACCCGATTGGATGTCAGTTAAACGGCACTTTTTCCACCATCTCTGATATTTTTAAAACTAATAAACAAAAGTGTACAAAGGAAAAAGCTCACATATTTTAATACCCTTATGATTTTTCTCCTGTGCTGCTCCTGGAATTTAATCTATAATTCCTGAAAGCTCCAGGTCCATCTGGAGCATTGGAAACCCTACTTACTTCCATTCAATCAAAGTATAATTATTACTTTCTTTAATCAAAATATACCATCTCACATTTACTGACATCTGCCACTTTTTTTTGCCAATTCCACCATCTCATCAATATCTCCTTGCAGCTTCTCTTCATCCTCAGAATTATTTACAAAGCCCCCTATTTTAGTATCATTTGTCAGTTTGGAGACAAGTCCCGCTCGAATTATATCCAAATAATTAATTTACACAGTGAACAGATGCAGTACTAGAACAGAAACCTGTGGGGCACTGCTACCCACTACCATCTACTTTTTAAAAATTCCTTCCTGGGATGTGGGCATCGCTGTCTAGGACAGCATTTATTGCCCATTCCTAATTGCCCTTGAGAAGGCAGTGGTGAGTCACCTTCTTGAACCGCTGCAGTCCATGTGGGGTAGGTACACCCACAGTGCTGTTAGGAAGGGAGTTCCAGGATTTTCACCCACCGGCAGTGAAGGAACGGCGATATAGTTCCAAGTTAGGATGGTGTGTGGCTTGGAGGGGAACTTGCAGGTGGTGGTGTTCCCATGCATCTGCTGCCCTTGTCCTTCTAGGTGGTAGAGGTCATGGGTTTGGAAGGTGCCGTCTAAGGAGCCTTAGTGCATCTTGTAGATGGTACACACTGCTGCCACTGTGCATCGGTAGTGGAGGGAGTGAATGTTTGTGAACAGGGTGCCAATCGAGTGAGCTGCTTTGTCCTGGATGGTGTCAAGCTTCTTGAGTATTGTTGGAGCTGCACCCATCCAGGCAAGTGGAGAGTATTCCAGTATTCCATCACACTCCTGACTTGTGCCTTGCAGATGGTGGACAGGCTTTGGGGAGTCAGGAGGTGAGTTACTCACCACAGGATTCCCAGCCTCTGACCTGCTCTTGTAGCCATGGTATTTATATGGCTACTCCAGTTCAATTTCTGGTCAATGGTAACCCCCAGGATGTTGATAGTGGGGGATTCAGCAATCGTAATGCCATTGAATGTCAAGGTGAGATGGTTAGATTCTCTCTTGTTTGAGATGGTCATTGCCTGACACTTGTGTGGCTTGAATGTTACTTGCTGCTTATCAGCCCAAGCCTGGATATTGTCCAGCTCTTGCTCCATTTCTACATGGACTGCAGCAGCCGAAGATGGTTGGGCCTAGGACGCTACCCTGAGGAACTTCTGTAGTGATGTCCTGGAGCTGAGATGATTGGCTTCCAACAACCACCACCATCTTCCTTTATGCTAGCTATGACTCCAACCAATGGAAAGTTTTCCCCTTGATTCCCATTGACTCTAGTTTTGCTGGGACTTCTTGATGCCATACTCAGTCAAATGCTTTTGTGATGTCAAGGGCAGTCACTTTCACCTGATGAGTTCAGCTCTTTTGTCCAAGTTTGAACTAAGGCTGTAATGAGGTCAGGAGCTAAGTGGCCCTTTTGAACCCAAACTGTGCGTTACTGAGCAGGTTATGGCTAAGCAAGTTCCGCTTGATGGCTTGACGACACCTTCCATCACTTTACTGATGATCAAGAGCAGTTTTGCATTGCTAGATCTGTTCGAAATCTATCCCATTTAGCACAGTGGTAGTGCCACACAACACGATGGAGGATATCCTCAATGTGAAGGCGGGACTTTGTCTCCACAAGGGCTGTGCAGTATTCACTCCTACCAATATGGATATGGACAGATGCATCTGCAACAGGAAAATTGGTGAGGACAAGGCCAAGTATGTTTTTTCCTATTGTTGGTTCCCTCACCCCCTGCCACAGATCTAGTCTAGCAGCTATGTCCTTTAGCACTCAGCCAGCTATGGTCCTACCAAGCTACTCTTGGTGATGGACATTGAAGTCCCCCATCCAGAGTACATCTGCACCCTTGCCACCCTCAGGGCTTCCCCCAAGTGGCTTTCAACATGGAGGAGTACGGATTCATCAGCCGATGAGGAGCAGTAGGTGGTAATCAGCAGGAGGTTTCCTTGCCAATGTTTACCTGATGCCATGAGACTTCATGGAGTCTGAAGTCGATGTTAAGGACTCCCAGGGCAACTCCCTCCTGACTGTATACCACTGTGCTGCCAGGCCAGGACATACCCATGGATCGTGATGCCTGGGACATTGTAAGGTATGATTCCGTGAGTATGACTATGTCAGGCTGTTGCTTGACTAATCTGTGGGACAACTCTCCCAATTTTGGCACAAGCTCCAGATGTTAGTAAGGAGGACTTTGTAGGGTCGACAGGGCTGGGTTTGCCATTGTCATTGCCGGTGCCCAGGTCGTTCCTGGGTGGTCTGTCTGGTTTCATTCCTTATTGACTTTGTTGCAGTTTGACAGAACTGAGTGGCTTGCCAGGCCATTTCAGAGGGCATTTAAGAGTCAACCACATTGCTGTGGGTCTGGAGTCACATGTAGACCAGACCAGGTAAGGACAGCAGATTTCCTTCCTTAAAGGACATTAGTGAACCGGATGGGTTTTTACGACAATGGTTGCATGGTCACCACTAGATTAGCTTTTAATTCCAGATTTATTAATTGAATTCAAATTCCACCATCTGCTGTGGTGTGATTTAAACCCATATCCACAGATCAATACCCTGGGGTCTCTGGGTTACTAGTCCAGTGACAATACCACTACACCACTGCCTCCCCTGGTGAGAAACTGTCTTAACTTTACTCTGTTTCTGCTCTTAAATCAATTTTTAATCCAATCTGATACTCTCCCCTAATTCCATACCCACTAACCTTCTCCAATAGTCACATGTGCAAAACAATGTGGCAGCACGTCACCGGTTTTCAGAAAGTCCCTGTACATTACATCTTCTGCACTTCCTTATCCACCATCTTTCACTTCCTCTAACAATTCAATCAAGTTGTCAGCACAATTTTCCACTCAGAAATTCTGAAATAGTGCTGCTTATTTCTACTAAATTTTTTCATCTGGATTATTTTGGGTTAGAATTTCCATGGGGCTTTCTCCTGATCTCCCATCATAATTCAACAGAAGACCCTCCGCACTCAATATAAATGGCTGTTTCTCCATGGTTTGTGCCAATCTTCTGCTCACAATACGATGGGAAATTGGGAAAAAGTCCTGTGGGAAATACAACAGTTCATCTTTAGATAGAAATTCCAAGTGCTAGCTGTGGCTCAGTGGGTAGCAGTCTTGTCTCTGAGACAGATGGTTCTGCTTTCAAGTGCCATACCTTGAGAAGAAAAACCAAGACTGACACTGCAGTGCAGTAATAAGGGAGTGCTGCACGGTTGGAGATGCTATCTTTTCGATGAGATGTTAAACCTTAACCCCGTCAGCCCTCTCAGGTGGATGTCAAAGCTTCAATGGCACGATTTGGAAGAAGGGCAGGGGAGTTATTGTCAGTGTCCTGGCCAATATTTATCCCTTAATCATCATGACTAAAGCAGATTCTCTGGTCATTATCACATTGCTGTTTGTGGGAGCTTGCTGTGTGAAAATTGGCTGCTGTGTTTCCTACACTACAACAGTGAGTATACTTCAAAAGCACTTCTTTGGCTGTTAAGCGCTTTGGGACATCTGGCGGTCATGAAAGGTGCTATATAAATGCAAGTCTTCCTTTTTAACATTTTCCCTGCCATAAATACTAAAGTAACTGTCCTAGAATTACCCAGATTAGCGCGGTCTCCTTTTTTGAAAACATTTTACATTGGTCACTCTCCTCAGACCTACATCCACACTCGCTAAATCAAAAGAGGAAAAAGGAAGCGAGCAGCAAAGATAAACAGTGGTCATTTAGAGGCTGAGACAGGAGAAATCATAATGGAGGATAAGGAAATGGCAAATGTTAAGCAAATATGTTGTATCACAGTAGAAGGCACAATTGTAATGAAAATATAATGGAAAATCAAGGGGGTAATGAGAGCAAAAAACTCAAAGTAATTAATATCAGTAGAGAAAAAGTACTAGAGCAGCTACTAGGGTGAAAGGCCCACAAATTCCCTGGAGCAGATGGCCTACATCCTAGAATTCTAAAAGAGGTGACTCGAGAGATAATGGGTTGAATTTAGTTAACCAGTGGCAGACCCGGAACTGAGCAGAATCGCCATTTGTCATGTGCGTTGCTGGCCCACTGCAATCACACAGCGGGCAGCCAATGACCATAGTGGGGGTGTGGGACCCGGTTCATTACCATAGTGGAGGTTTGGGACCCGGCTCATTACCATAGTGGGGGTGTGGGACCCGGCTTATTATCATAGTGGGGGTGTGGGACCCGGCTTATTACCATAGTGGAGGTGTGGGACCCGGCTTATTATCATAGTGGAGGTGTGGGACCCGGCTTATTACCATAGTGGAGGTGTGGGACCCGGCTCATTACCATAGTGGAGGTGTGGGACCCGGCTTATTACCATAGTGGAGGTGTGGGACCCGGCTTATTATCATAGTGGAGGTGTGGGACCCGGCTTATTACCATAGTGGAGGTGTGGGACCCGGCTCATTACCATAGTGGAGGTGTGGGACCCGGTTCATTACCATAGTGGGGGTGTGGAACCCGGCTCATTACCATAGTGGAGGTGTGGGACCCGGTTCATTACCATAGTGGAGGTGTGGGACCCGGTTCATTACCATAGTGGGGGTGTGGAACCCGGCTCATTACCATAGTGGAGGTGTGGGACCCGGTTCATTACCATAGTGGGGGTGTGGAACCCGGCTCATTACCATAGTGGGGGTGTGGGACCCGGTTCATTACCATAGTGGGAGTGTGGGACCCGGCTCATTACCATAGTGGAGGTGTGGGACCCGGTTCATTACCATAGTGGGGGTGTGGGACCCAGCTCATTACCATAGTGGGGGTGTGGAACCCGGCTCATTACCATAGTGGAGGTGTGGGACCCGGTTCATTACCATAGTGGGGGTGTGGGACCCAGCTCATTACCATAGTGGGGGTGTGGAACACGGCTCATTACCATAGTGGAGGTGTGGGCCCTGGCTCATTACTATAGAGGAGGTGTGGGACCCGGCTCATTACCATAGTGGAGGTGTGGGCCCTGGCACATTACTATAGTGGAGGTGTGGGACCCGGTTCATTACCATAGTGGAGGTGTGGGACCCGGTTCATTACCATAGTGGGGGTGTGGAACCCAGCTCATTACCATAGTGGGGGTGTGGAACCCGGCTCATTACCATAGTGGGGGTGTGGGCCCCGGCTCATTACCAGAGTGGGGGTGTGGGACCCAGCTCATTACCAGAGTGGGGGTGTGGGCCCCGGCTCATTACCAGAGTGGGGGTGTGGGACCCAGCTCATTACCATAGTGGAGGTGTAGGCCCCGGTTCATTACCATAGTGGAGGTGTGGGACCCGGTTCATTACCATAGTGGGGGTGTGGGACCCGGCTCATTACTATAGTGGAGGTGTGGGACCCGGCTCATTACCATAGTGGAGGTGTGGGACCCGGCTCATTACCATAGTGGGGGTGTGAGCCCCGGTTCATTACCATAGTGGGGGTGTGGGCCCCGGTTCATTACCATAGTGGGGGTGTGGGCCCCGGTTCATTACCATAGTGGGGGTGTGGGACCCGGCTCATTACCAGAGTGGAGGTGTGGGACCCGGCTCATTACCATAGTGGGGGTGTGGGACCCGGCTCATTACCATAGTGGGGGTGTGGGCCCCAGTTCATTACCAGAGTGGAGGTGTGGGCTCCGGTTCATTACCATAGTGGAGATGTGGGCCCTGGTTCATTACCATAGTGGGGGTGTGGGCCCCGGTTCATTACCATAGTGGGGGTGTGGGGCCCGGCTCATTACCAGAGTGGAGATGTGGGCCCTGGTTCATTACCATAGTGGGGGTGTGGGCCCCGGTTCATTACCATAGTGGGGGTGTGGGGCCCGGCTCATTACCAGAGTGGAGGTGTGGGACCCGGCTCATTACCATAGTGGGGGTGTGGGACCCGGTTCATTACCATAGTGGAGATGTGGGCCCTGGTTCATTACCATAGTGGGGGTGTGGGCCCCGGTTCATTACCATAGTGGGGGTGTGGGGCCCGGCTCATTACCAGATTGGAGGTGTGGGACCCGGCTCATTACCATAGTGGGGGTGTGGGCCCCGGTTCATTACCATAGTGGAGGTGTGGGCTCCGGTTCATTACCATAGTGGAGGTGTGGGCTCCGGTTCATTACCATAGTGGGGGTGTGGGCCCCGGCTCATTACCATAGTGGGGGTGTGGGCTCCGGTTCATTACCATAGTGGGGGTGTGGGCCCCGTTTCATTACCATAGTGGAGGTGTGGGTCCTGGTTCATTACCATAGTGGGGGTGTGGGCTCCGGTTCATTACCATAGTGGGGGTGTGGGCTCCGGTTCATTACCATAGTGGGGGTGTGGGCTCCGGTTCATTACCATAGTGGGGGTGTGGGCCCCGGTTCATTACCATAGTGGAGGTGTGGGCTCCGGTTCATTACCACAGTGGAGGTGTGGGCTCCGGTTCATTACCATAGTGGAGGTGTGGGCTCCGGTTCATTACCATAGTGGGGGTGTGGGCTCCGGTTCATTACCATAGTGGGGGTGTGGGCTCCGGTTCATTACCATAGTGGGGGTGTGGGCTCCGGTTCATTACCATAGTGGGGGTGTGGGCCCCGGTTCATTACCATAGTGGGGGTGTGGGTCCCGGCTCATTACCATAGTGGGGGTGTGGGCTCCGGTTCATTACCATAGTGGGGGTGTGGGCTCCGGTTCATTACCATAGTGGAGGTGTGGGCCCCGGCTCATTACCAGAGTGGGGGTGTGGGACCCGGCTCATTACCATAGTGGGGGTGTGGGACCCGGCTCATTACCATAGTGGGGGTGTGGGACCCGGCTCATTACCATAGTGGGGGTGTGGGACCCGGTTCATTACCATAGTGGAGATGTGGGCCCCGGTTCATTACCATAGTGGAGGTGTGGGACCCGGCTCATTACCATAGTGGGGGTGTGGGCCCCAGTTCATTACCAGAGTGGGGGTGTGGTCCCCGGTTCATTACCATAGTGGAGGTGTGGGCTCCGGTTCATTACCATAGTGGGGGTGTGGGCCCCGGCTCATTACCATAGTGGGGGTGTGGGCTCCGGTTCATTACCATAGTGGAGGTGTGGGCTCCGGTTCATTACCATAGTGGAGGTGTGGGCTCCGGTTCATTACCATAGTGGGGGTGTGGGCCCCGGCTCATTACCATAGTGGGGGTGTGGGCTCCGGTTCATTACCATAGTGGAGGTGTGGGCTCCGGTTCATTACCATAGTGGGGGTGTGGGCCCCGGCTCATTACCATAGTGGGGGTGTGGGCTCCGGTTCATTACCATAGTGGGGGTGTGGGCCCCGGTTCATTACCATAGTGGAGGTGTGGGTCCTGGTTCATTACCATAGTGGGGGTGTGGGTCCCGGCTCATTACCATAGTGGAGGTGTGGGTCCCGGCTCATTACCATAGTGGGGGTGTGGGCTCCGGTTCATTACCATAGTGGGGGTGTGGGCTCCGGTTCATTACCATAGTGGGGGTGTGGGCCCCGGTTCATTACCATAGTGGGGGTGTGGGTCCCGGCTCATTACCATAGTGGGGGTGTGGGCTCCGGTTCATTACCATAGTGGGGGTGTGGGCTCCGGTTCATTACCATAGTGGAGGTGTGGGCCCCGGCTCATTACCAGAGTGGGGGTGTGGGACCCGGCTCATTACCATAGTGGGGGTGTGGGACCCGGCTCATTACCATAGTGGGGGTGTGGGACCCGGCTCATTACCATAGTGGGGGTGTGGGACCCGGTTCATTACCATAGTGGAGATGTGGGCCCCGGTTCATTACCATAGTGGAGGTGTGGGACCCGGCTCATTACCATAGTGGGGGTGTGGGCCCCAGTTCATTACCAGAGTGGGGGTGTGGTCCCCGGTTCATTACCATAGTGGAGGTGTGGGCTCCGGTTCATTACCATAGTGGGGGTGTGGGCCCCGGCTCATTACCATAGTGGGGGTGTGGGCTCCGGTTCATTACCATAGTGGAGGTGTGGGCTCCGGTTCATTACCATAGTGGAGGTGTGGGCTCCGGTTCATTACCATAGTGGGGGTGTGGGCCCCGGCTCATTACCATAGTGGGGGTGTGGGCTCCGGTTCATTACCATAGTGGAGGTGTGGGCTCCGGTTCATTACCATAGTGGGGGTGTGGGCCCCGGCTCATTACCATAGTGGGGGTGTGGGCTCCGGTTCATTACCATAGTGGGGGTGTGGGCCCCGGTTCATTACCATAGTGGAGGTGTGGGTCCTGGTTCATTACCATAGTGGGGGTGTGGGTCCCGGCTCATTACCATAGTGGAGGTGTGGGTCCCGGCTCATTACCATAGTGGGGGTGTGGGCTCCGGTTCATTACCACAGTGGAGGTGTGGGCTCCGGTTCATTACCATAGTGGGGGTGTGGGCCCCGGCTCATTACCATAGTGGGGGTGTGGGCTCCGGTTCATTACCATAGTGGAGGTGTGGGCTCCGGTTCATTACCATAGTGGAGGTGTGGGCTCCGGTTCATTACCATAGTGGGGGTGTGGGCCCCGGCTCATTACCATAGTGGGGGTGTGGGCTCCGGTTCATTACCATAGTGGAGGTGTGGGCTCCGGTTCATTACCATAGTGGGGGTGTGGGCCCCGGCTCATTACCATAGTGGGGGTGTGGGCTCCGGTTCATTACCATAGTGGGGGTGTGGGCCCCGGTTCATTACCATAGTGGAGGTGTGGGTCCTGGTTCATTACCATAGTGGGGGTGTGGGTCCCGGCTCATTACCATAGTGGAGGTGTGGGTCCCGGCTCATTACCATAGTGGGGGTGTGGGCTCCGGTTCATTACCACAGTGGAGGTGTGGGCTCCGGTTCATTACCATAGTGGAGGTGTGGGCTCCGGTTCATTACCATAGTGGGGGTGTGGGCCCCGGTTCATTACCATAGTGGAGGTGTGGGCTCCGGTTCATTACCATAGTGGAGGTGTGGGCTCCGGTTCATTACCATAGTGGAGGTGTTGTCTCCGGTTCATTACCATAGTGGGGGTGTGGGCCCCGGTTCATTACCATAGTGGAGGTGTGGGCTCCGGTTCATTACCATAGTGGGGGTGTGGGCCCCGGTTCATTACCATAGTGGGGGTGTGGGCTCCGGTTCATTACCATAGTGGAGGTGTGGGTCCTGGTTCATTACCATAGTGGGGGTGTTGGCTCCGGTTCATTACCATAGTGGAGGTGTGGGCTCCGGTTCATTACCATAGTGGGGGTGTGGGTCCCGGCTCATTCCCATAGTGGAGGTGTGGGCCCCGGTTCATTACCATAGTGGGGGTGTGGGCTCCGGTTCATTACCATAGTGGGGGTGTGGGCTCCGGTTCATTACCATAGTGGAGGTGTGGGCTCCGGTTCATTACCATAGTGGGGGTGTGGGCTCCGGTTCATTACCATAGTGGAGGTGTGGGTCCCGGCTCATTACCATAGTGGAGGTGTGGGTCCTGGTTCATTACCATAGTGGAGGTGTGGGTCCCGGTTCATTACCATAGTGGGGGTGTGGGCTCCGGTTCATTACCATAGTGGGGGTGTGGGCTCCGGTTCATTACCATAGTGGAGGTGTGGGCTCCGGTTCATTACCATAGTGGGGGTGTGGGCTCCGGTTCATTACCATAGTGGGGGTGTGGGCTCCGGTTCATTACCATAGTGGAGGTGTGGGCTCCGGTTCATTACCATAGTGGGGGTGTGGGTCCCGGCTCATTACCATAGTGGAGGTGTGGGCTCCGGTTCATTACCATAGTGGAGGTGTGGGTCCCGGTTCATTACCATAGTGGAGGTGTGGGTCCTGGTTCATTACCATAGTGGAGGTGTGGGTCCTGGTTCATTACCATAGTGGAGGTGTGGGTCCTGGTTCATTACCATAGTGGGGGTGTGGGCTCCGGTTCATTACCATAGTGGAGGTGTGGGTCCTGGTTCATTACCATAGTGGAGGTGTGGGTCCTGGTTCATTACCATAGTGGGGGTGTGGGACTCGGCCAATTACCCTATGGGGCGGGCTTTGAGGGTCTGATTTCGGTGTCAGATGACTCCGGAGCACTGCTTTTATTGCTGCCTTTGAGTCATTTACTGTTTGCTGATTGTAGAACCATAGAAAAATTATGGCACAGAAGGAGGTTATTCAGCCCATTGTGTCCATGCTGGCAATCCCACCTTCTAGCACCTGGTCCATTGCCTTGCAGGTTACAGCACTTCAGGTACATGTCCAGGCACCTTTTAAAAGAATTGAGGGTTTCTGCCTCCACCACCAATCCAGGCAGTGAATTCCAGACACCTACCACCCTCTGGGTGAAAAAGTTTTTCCTTGTGTCCTCTCTAATCCTTCTACCAATCACCTTAAATCTGTGCCCCCTGGTAATTGACCTCTCCACTAGGGGAAACAGGTCCTTCCTGTCTACTCTATCTAGGCCCCTCATAATTTTGTACACCTCTATTAAGTCACCCCTCAGCCTCTTCTGTTCTAGGGAAAACAACCCTGGCCTATCCAATCTTTCCTCAAAGCTGCAACTTTCAAGCCCTGGCAACATTCTTGTAAATCTCCTCTGTACTCTCTCAGAGCAATTATGTCCTTCCTGTAATGTGGTGACCAGAACTGTATTCAATACTCCAACTGTGGCCTAACCAGTGTTTTATACAGCTCCAGCATTCCATCCCTGCTTTTGAATTCTATACCTCGGCCAATAAAGGAAAGCATTCCATATGCCTTCTTCACCATTCTACCTACCTGTCCTGCCACCTTCAGGGACCTGTGGACATGCACTCCAAGGTCTCTCACTTCTTCTACCACTCTCAATATCCTCCCGTTTATTGTGCATTCTCTCGCTTTATTTGTCCTCCCCAAATGCATTACCTCACACTTATCTGGATTGAATTCTATTTGCCACTTTTCCGCCCACTCAACCAAACCATTGATATCTTTCTGGAGTCTACAGCTATCCTCTTCACTATCAACTACATGGCCAATTTTTGTGTCATCAGCAAATTTCCCAATCATTCCTCCCACATTTAAGTCCAAATCATTAATATATACCACAAACAGCAAGGGACCCAACACTGAGCCCTGTGGAACTCCACTGGAAACCGCTTTCCATTCACAAAAACATCCGTCGACTACTACCCTTTGTTTCCTGTCACTGAGCAAATTCTGGATCCAACCTGCCGCATTTCTCTGTATCACATGGGCTTTCATTTTACTGACCAGTCTGCCATGTGGGACCTTATGCCTTACTAAAATCCATGTAGACCACTTCCACTGCACTTCCCTCATCAATCCTCCTTGTTACTTCCTCAACAAGCTCAATCAAGTTAGTAAGACATGAACTTCCCTTAACAAATCCATGCTGACTGTCCCTGATTAATCTGTCACTTTCTAAGTGGCAGTTTATCCTGTTGCTCAGAATTAATTCTAACAATTTTCCAACACAGAGGTCAGACTGACCAGCCTATAATTATTTAGCCTATCTCTCGCACCCTTTTTAAACAATGGTATAACTTTCACAGACCTCCAATCATCTGGTACCTCGCCTGTATCTCATGAGAATTTGAAGATGATCTTCTGTGCATCCGTTATTTCCTCCCTGACTTCCTTTAACAACCTGGGATGCAATCCATCCGGCCCTGGCGATTTACACATTTTCAAGGATATCAGACCCTCTAGTACTTCCTTTCTCATTATGCGTATCATATCTAATTTTTCACACACCTCCTCATTTACTACAATGTCTGCATCAACCACTCCTTTGTGAAGATAGAGACTAAAAACTCATTAAGAACCCTGCCCACATCTTCTGCATCCATGCATAAATTCCCTTGTACATCTCTGATAGGCCCTACCCTTTCCTTAGTTATCCTCTTGCTCTTAATGTACTGATAAAACATCTTCGGGTTTTCATTGATTTTACCTGCCAGTAATTTTCCATGTCCTCTCTTGGCTTTTCTAATTCCCATTTTTACTTCAGCCCACACTTCTGATACTCCTCTAGGCTTTCTAAAGTATTATGTTTTTTGTGATCATCAGAAGCTTTTTTTTTTCTGCTTTAACTTACCCTGTAAGCTTCTAGATAACCAGGGGGCTCTAGATTTGGCAGTACCACCCTTCATCTTGTGGGGACATGCCTACTAAAGGCCGGCTACCCAACCCGAACCTGAAGGGACCCGACGACATGTGTCGGGTTCGGGTCGGGTCGGGTCGGGTCACACTTCCGGGTCCGGCATTCGGGCTCGTGTCGATTCGGGCCGGGTCAGACATGTTCTATCACCATCTCCGGTAAGTGGTTCCAATGTTAATATACTTTTTGGACATAAAAGGTGGTTTTGTTGCAGTTATTTTAAGCTTGTGCAGGTAAGCAACAAAATGAAAAATGGAAGGTAGGTTAACTGATGGTCTGGTCGGGTCGGGTCGGGTGCAGGAGAAAATGAAAGGACTTGGGCCGGGTTGGGCTCGGGGTCGGATGTGGTTCTGTTGGGCTCGGGTCGGGTTTCATATGCAGACCCGAGCTGGCCTTTAATGCCAACACTGTGTCTGTAGTATCTCACTTTTCAATGCCTCCCACTGGTTTGGCACTGATTTTCCTTCAAGTAGCTGTATCCAGTCCACTTTCGCCAGATCACCTCTCAGTTTCGTAAAATTTACCTTCCCCCAATTTAGAAATTTTACTCCTGTTTTATCTTTGTCCTTTTCCATGCTTATGCTAAAACTAACTGCATTATGGTCACTATCTCCAAAATGGTCACCCACTGTTACTTCATCCACTTGCCCAGCTTCATTACCGAAGACTACATCTAGGATTGTGCCCCCTTTTGTTAGACTTGTTACATGCTGGCTAAAAAAGTTCTCTTGAATGCAGTTCAAGAATTTTGTCCCCTCTGTGCCCTTCACACTGCTTGTATCCCAGTTGATATTAGGGCAGTTGAAATCCCCAACTATTATTGCCTTATAGTTTTTGCACTCAGAAATTTGCCTACATATTTGTTTTTCTATCTCCCTCTCACTATTTGGGGGTCTATAGTACACTCCTAGTAGTGTGGCTGCCCCTTTTTATTTTTGAGCTCCACCATATGGCCTCGTTTGATGATTCATTTAGCATATCATCCCTCCTCAAAGCTGTTATTGATTCCTTAACTAATAATGCCGCTCTGTATCCCGCCTGAAAACTCTATATCCAGGGATGTTGAGCTGCCATTCTTGCCCTTCTTGAAGCCAAGTTTCCGTTATAGCAACAATATCGTGTTGCCATGTGTCTATCTGTGCCCTCAGCTCATCGGCTTTATTTGCTATCCTCCTGCATTTAAATAAATATCCTTTAAGACCGCCAAATTCCTGTGCTGCACACTTTTTAACCTTTGCTTCTTCTGTCTTTCAGGATCACATGCTAATTTTCTACCTCCCGTCCCCTGCCCTGATATTGTCCTATCTGAGACTGCCCTCAGGTTCCCATCCCCCTTCCAATCTAGTTTAAACCATCCCCAACAGCACTAGCAAACCTTCCTGCAGGGATATTTGTCCCGGTCCTGTTCAGGTGTAGACCGTTGGCTCGTACAAGTCTCACTTTCCCCAGAACCGGTCCCAATGCCCCAGAAATCTGAAGCACCCCCCCTCCTGCACCATCTCTCCTGCTTCGCATTCATCGGGTGTATTCTCCTATTTCTATACTCGCTGGCACGTGGCCTTGGGAGTAATCCGGAGATTACTACCTTTGAGGTCCTCCTTGCTAATCTCATTCCTAACTCCCTAAACTCAACCTGCAGGACCTCATCCATGATCGTTTCTGCACCCAGTGTGGTAGTGACTCCTGGACCACGCACCCGCTTCCAACCCTGGAGAAGGAAGCCGCAGTACTGCAGAGGCAAGTGGCCCCACAGTTTAGTAATCCCTTCCTGGAGATTCTCCTCCAGGCTGCAAGGGAAAGGAGGGAGGTCCTCTTCGCCAGTGATGGCAAGAAGAGGTCCTCACGCCTGTCCAAGCAAGCCCGGGTGGAAATCGCAGAGGTCAGCAGCCATGGGGTCACCCCCCAAACACGGGTTCAGTGCAGGAAGAGAGTCAACAACCTCCTCCATTCTGCCAAGGTGAGTGCTCCACACCTCTCTCCTCTTTGGGGCTTGCATGTGACAGCATGACATGGGAAGGGAGGCACCACAAAGCTGCTGGCAGCATGGCAGCCTCTTGGCCACAAGCCACCTTCTTTCACAGCTCACCCCCATTACCTCCCCTGAGAGCTGACATGGGGATAGGCCATATAGGAAACAACTAGTAAGGGACAAGCCACCAGCAGGGCTGTTCTCTTGCTCCGTATAGACTTACTATGTCCCTCTTTCCACTTGCAGGACAAGCAGGGGCTAATAACAACAGGGAGACCTGAAGGACTGATGGAGGAATTTCAGACATCCGGCCTCTCTCAACAGCTGAGGAGAAGGCACTGGAGTTAGCGGGGACTCAGGGCGGCAGCTCAGTAGCGGATGGTGAGACTTGAGTCTCTGCACAAGAGAGTGAGGATTGTCTTCAATTGACATCCAACACACATCTGGAGATCCACATCATGCATGGTTGGCATGACAAGATCTGCATTGCCTAACACACACATGTATGTCTTCTCTCATGTGGTTACCATTCGCAGGAGACTCCAGCAGAAGGGAGACAACCGTCAACCTCTGAGGAGGAGGAGGAGCAGTCAGAGAATGTAGCATCACATGACTGTCCTGTACCATTCACCAGCTCAGATACTTTCACCTCAATGGGTTTATGCTTGGCTTTAGAATCAGGGTAACAAGCTGGTGAGAGCGCTGCACATGCCCGAGCAGCTGACGGAGGCTGACACAGCTGAGGCCTCGGACAGTCAAAGGACTGAGGGTGGCCAGGCTTATGCTGAGCCCCAAGCTGATGACGAGCATCTGGTATCGACAGCACAGGGCATGATGGAGTTGCAGAGTGAGTTAAGAGAGGTCATGCGCAGCCATGAACGGCCGATGGAGGAGTCCATCTATGCCAGGACTGCTGCCATGTCTCAGGCGTGTGAGCACATGGCTACCTCCATCAAAAGGTTGGTGACCCTCATGGAGAGCCAGATTCTACAAATGCGTGTAGACCTACAACCATCACCTTGGCCATGAGCTCACTGCAGCAGTGGCAAGGTGAGAGAAGGACAAGACCTTCTCCAGGTCCTCATCCTCTATGGTCAGCAGGGAGACTCAAGTGAGCCTTGAAAGGGGGGAGGAGAAGCTGACTTCCACAGCTGGGGGCTCCCCTCAGGGCGCTCTGAGTGTGGACACAGGCTCCTCAGTCCCTCTGCCAGTGAGCCCAGCTCCAGTAACAGCAACACCTGAGGAGAGTCCTGCACTTGTGCAGGAAACCCTCAGGCAGCCAGGACCCTCTAGGCCTCAGGCAGTCAGAGGACGGCCGCCAAAGTCATCACAGGCCAAGGGACAGCCTGATCAACAACCTACCTCCAATCCAGCTGCTAGCCTAGGGGTCACATCACATAGAAGCACTTGACAATGTATAAAGATGACCACCTAGACATACTTGGGGTTTCACAGGTGTTTGATGTTTGCTATTCGTTTTGTCTCTCAAAGTTTATCCGCAATTGATGTTAACATTCATTGTGGCACATGCTTAATCTTTCATGCCTTAATTGTGAGATGCTGACTTCACCCTTCTTGCTTATTGAGCTGCTTGTGTAGGCACAGCCCTCCTTTGGTGAGCGTGTCAGATGTGCCAGACTGCATGGTTGAGATGGGCATTATGCACAGAACCCAAATAGAAAGGAAGCGACAGACTGACTCGAATCCAGTACACTCTCTGATGCAGGCGGGGCCTTGTTGGCATGGCTGACTGCTGTTGCTCCTGTTGTGGAGCTTTGTAGGCAGATACAGCTGCCTTCTGGCCCTGCCTCTATCGGAGGCGTCACATCACACAACGAGGACTGGGTGTGTGAGAGCCATGCCGAGTGATCAGTAGGCCTCCAGAGTGCTTTCCTTGCAGAGACAAAGTTGCCTTAGCACCTTTGCCTTTACTACTTGTTTCGGCTTTGCGCTAATGGCCCTCAGTGCCCACCCTTGCTGAAAAGCAACCAGCTCACCCGATAGTATGGCCACCCATAGAGATCACCCAGCAGTATGGCCACCCGTGCGGCTCACCCAGCAGTATGGCCACCTGGTACCGCCACCCAAGACCACGCCCATCGTTGCTGCCACCCAGCAACACACTTACCCATGCAGAGCGTACAGCACTGTAGGCTGATAATGGCCTCCTCTACACCTTCTTTCCCTATCCAGTGATGTTCATGGCTGCCTTGCCGTCATGGTACTCTCGCTTTACCACGGTGTTGCCACCTTTCAATGGCTGGGAATCCGAAGGCACGTGAGGGCCACCGGTCATCCACTTAATTCCAAGCCCTCCCATTGAATCACTTTCATTTACATGCTAATATAGTATAACTATCTGTTCAGCAATTTAAATTGCAGTCCTGTCACGTCGGGCCTGTGATGCCACCTTGGAGCTTTCCCAGCGCTGACTAAATCCAGAACCAACGTTATGACGTTGGGTTTCTGAGCGGACGTGTCCACCACTATTCTCTGAGTCCCCCCCCCACTCCCCCAAAACTTGATTCTCACTGCAAACAGCCTCACTAAACTCACCCCAGTCAGTGTACTGGTTATGATTTTCCAAAATTCTCTAAATTCTAGAAAAGTCCTAATGGATGGAAGGTAGCGAATGTAACCATGCTATTCAAGACAGGAGGAAGAGAGAAAACTACAGACCAGTTAACCTGATATCAATAGTCAGAAAAATGCTGGAATTCATTTTTAAGGACGTGTTAACAAGGTATTTAGAAAATCATAATATGATTAAGCAAAGTCAATGTTGTTTTATGAAAGAGAAATCATGTTTGGCAAATTTATTAGAGGTTTTTGAGGATGTAACTAGCAGGGTAGATAAAGGGAAACCAGTGGATGTCGAATATTAGGATTTCCAAAAGGCATTCAAATAAGTTGCCACATGAAAGATTATTACACAAGATTAGGGCTCATGGGTTTGGGGGTAATATATTAGCATGGATAGAGGACTGGGTAACAGACAGAAAGAAGAAAGTAGGATAAACAGGACATTTTTAGTAAAATATAATTTCTAGGGACCCACCCATTTCCCTTTCTATTTGGACTTTAAACCATATGAAATTATGGTAACTATTCACACACATTTTGCTCATCTGTCTTATCTATTTTGCTACTCATAATCTAATCTAGCAAAGCCTCTCTCCTTGCAAGGCACATTCAGTTTGTGACACATCCATCATTTGTTTCCTAAAGCCTGCTCTGATAACCCAGAGGGAAATGTACAATTGTAGATTAAATGACAATCTGGTTACTGCCTATAGTCTGTACTCCAGAGGTGTAGGCCCTCAGATCAATTTGGTATTCTTTAGTGGTCCAAAGTCTTTCCAGCCATGCTCCTAATGCTGGGGATTGAGTTTGACTCTCGGTAACCAAGATGGGACTGTCGGTGCTTGGGGTGATAGACCATTCTATGCACATTGTTAACCATATGTCTCTGGGGTACAGAGACTCAGTCTCAAGACCCTGAGTGACACATGGGCCGGTGATCAGCTAATCCAATACAAAGTGCACCAGACACCACCTGAGTCCTGGGCTAGTTTTGAACCCCAAACAGAAGCTTTCTATTCATGAGGGGGAGAACATCCCTGCTCTTCCTTGAAAAAGTGCCAATGTACGGTCTTGTACATTCACCTGAGAGGGCAGAAAGGGCCTTTGTTTAAAATCTCCTCTGAAAGATGGCACCTCCAGCAGTGCAACACTCCCTCAATACTGTATTATATCAGCGTGGATTTTTGCATTCAAGTCTCTGGGGTGGGTCTTAAATCACAGCTGATATAATACATGTGCAAGTATTTCTCCATTGCTGCACTGGAATTGAGGTCCCATGTGTTGAATACTGTTCTTTCTACCTATTTTCCCTTTTTAAAACTATTAATCTGGGTGACTGCAGCTGAGTAAACGATGCTTTAATTGGCACCTTCACACCACTGCGCTATCATTAGCCAGTGACAAGTGACTTGGTGGCATTTGCATTGTTTGAAATGGTACAGTATGTAGGAATTGCTGAAATTCTGGCATTCTGGTGCTCTGCTTAGCCCAATGCTGTAGTGCTGGTCAGCCTGAGACACAAGGGGGCACCTGCCCCCGAGGCAGTGATCACCCCAGTCACAGCTACTGCAACTCAATAAACGCTTTCACACTCATCACCAGGGGCAGCAGGGAACTGTGAGACCATGTGCAAAATTTGAGGAAGACATGATGGGAGCAAGAATGAGCAGAGGCAATAGAAACAAAACATTGCAATTTTAAAGGGGGTGTAGGAAAAGAGAGACATGAGGGTGTATGTACACAAATCTTTGAAGGTGGCAGAACAAGTTGATAAAGCTGTTAAAAGCACATTCGGGATTCATGGCATTATTAATAGAGGCAGAGTGCAAAAGCAAGGAAGTTATGCTAAACCTTTGTAAAATACTGGTTCGGCCCCTGTTGGAATATTGTGTTCAATTCTGGGCACAACTCTTTAGGAAGGATGTCAAGGCCTTAGAGAGGGTGCAGAGGAGATTTACTTAAAATTGTGCCAGGGATGAGGGACTTCATTTATGTGGACAGACTAGAGAAGCTGGGATTGCTCTCCTTACAGCAGAGAAGGTTAAGGGGAAAGTTAATGTGGAGTTCAAAATTCTGAACTGTCTTTTAATAGAGGAGATAGGGAAAAACTGGGAGACAATACCAATTTAAGGTAATTGGTGAGAGAACTTTTTTACACATGAGCTGTTGTGATCGGGAATGCACTGCCTGAAGGGATGGTGGAAACAGATTCAATAATGACTGTTAAAAGGGAATTGGATAAATATTTTTTCATCGTTCATGGGATGTGGGCATCGCTGGCTAGGCCAGCATTTATTGCCCATCCGTAATTGCTCTTGAGAAGGTTGTGGTGAGCTGCCTTCTTGAACTGCTGCAGTCCATGTGGGGTAGGTATACCCACAGTGCTGTTAGATCATAAGATCATAAGAACTAGCAGCAGGAGTAGGCCGTCCGGCCCCTCGAGCCTGCTCCACCATTCAATAAGATCATGGCTGATCTTTTCGTGGACTCAGATCCACTTACCCGCGCTCTCACCGTATCCCTTAATTCCTTTATTGTTCAAAAAGAAATCTACCTTAGCTTTAAAAACGTTTACTGAAGAAGTGTCAACTACTTCACTGGGCAAGCAATTCCATACATTAACAACCCTGTGGGTGAAGAAGTTCCTTCTTAATTCAGTCCTAAATCTGTTCCCCCTAATCTTGAGGCTATGCCCTCTTGTCCTAGCTTCACCTGCCAGTGGAAACATCCTCTCTATTTGTATCTTATCTATTCCCTTCATAATTTTATATGTTTCTGTAAGATCCCCCCTCATTCTTCTGAATTCCAATGAATATAATCCCAGTCTACTCAGTCTCTCCTCATAAGCCAACCCTCTCAACTCCGGAATCAACCTAGTGAACCTTCTCTGCACCCTCTCCAGTGCCAGTACATCTTTTCTCAAGTAAGGAGACCAAAACTGCACACAGTACTCCAGGTGCAGCCTCATCAGTACCTTATACAGTTGCAACATAACCTCTCTGCTTTTAAACTCAATCCCTTTAGCAATGAAGGACAAAATTCCATTTGCCTTCCTAATTACTTGCTGTACCTGCAGACCAACCTTCTGCGATTCATGCACAAGGACACCCAGGTCCCTCTGCATAGCAGCATGCTGTAACTTTTTACCATTCAAGTAATAATCCTTTTTACTGTTACTCCTACCGAAATGAATGACTTCACATTTATTAACATTGTATTCCATCTGCCAGACCTTTGCCCACTCACTCAATGTATCTATGTTCCTCTGCAAAGTTTCACAGTCATCTGCACACATTGCTCTGCCACTCATCTTAGTGTCATCTGCAAACTTTGACATCCTACACGTGGTTCCCAACTCCAAATCATCTATATAAATTGTAAATAATTGCGGTCCCAACACCGATCCCTGAGGCACACCACTAGTGACAGATTGCCAACCAGAATAGCACTCATTTATCCCGACTCTCTGCTTCCTGTTAGTCAACCAATCCTCTATCCATGCTAATACTTTACCCCTAACGCCATGCATCCTTATCTTATGCAGCAGCCTCTTGTGCGGCACCTTGTCAAAGGCCTTTTGGAAACCTAGGTACACCACATCCACTGGGTCCCCATTGTCCACCTTGCTCGTAATGTCATCATAGAATTCCAAAAGATTTGTCAAGCATGACCTGCCCTTCATGAACCCATGCTGCGTCTGCCCAACGGGACAATTTCTATCGAGATGCCCTGCTATTTCTTCCTTGATAATAGACTCAAGCATCTTCCCCACCACAGAGGTTAAGCTAACCGGTCTATAATTCCCCATCTTTTGTCTACCTCCCTTTTTAAACAGTGGCGTCACATCTGCTGTTTTCCAATCTGCTGGGACTACCCCAGAGTCCAGTGAATTTTGGAAAATTACCGCCAGTGCACCTGCTATTTCTCCCGCCATCTCTTTTAGTACCCTGGGATGCATTCCATCAGGGCCAGGAGACTTATCAATCCTTAGCTCCATTAGCTTGCCCAACACGACCTCTTCCGTAATAATGATTGTTTCCAAGTCCTCACCTATGTTCGTCTCTTTGTCAATTACTGGCATGTTATTAATGTCCTCCACTGTGAAGACCGATACAAAATACCTGTTCAATGCCTCGGCTATTTCATCATATCCCATAACTAAATTCCCCTTCTCATCCTCTAAAGGACCAACGTTTACTTTAGCCACTCTTTTTCGTTTCTTTTGCTATCTGTCTTTATATATAGGAAGGGAGTTCCAGGATTTTGACCCAGCGACAGTGAAGGAACAACGATATAGTTCCAAGTCAGGATGGTGTGCGACTTGGAGGGGAACTCGCAGGTGCTGGTGTTCCCATGCATCTGCTGCCCTTGTCCTTATAGTTGGTAGAGGTCGTGGGTTTGGAAGGTGCTGTCAAAGGAGCCTTGGTGAGTTGCTGCAGTGCATCTTGTAGATGGTACACACTGCTGCCACTGTGCGTCAGTGGTGAAGGCAGTGAATGTTGAAGACGGTGGTGAGGTGTCAATCAAGCGGACTGCTGTGTCCTGGATAGATAAGTTCTTGGAAAGCAATACTTTTTGTGGCAATGGGGAGAGAGCAGAGGAATGGGACTAATTCAATAGCTTGTTCGAAGAGCTGGCACAGACTGGATGGGCCAAATGACCTCCTTCTGGAGTCTGATTCTATGAGACATTGCGAGTAAGGATCCCCTAACACAGTGTGAAAAGCAGGGGGAGGGGGCTCATACACGCACATGCAAACAGATACAGAGCTCTTGTCAGGATGCACCTTAAGGACTGTGCTCAGTCCCAAGACACAGGAGAGACTTTCAAGAATTGGAGACGGTGCAGAGAGGAACCACGAGGCTGATCCCAGTGTCAGGAAAGCCAAGACATACCTGGGCTTTTCAGCCTGGAAAGAAGACATCCAAAAGGTCAACTTGAAAATACACATTGGCCTAAAGTGCTTTTATACATCACTAGCAAAAACCTGGCATCAATCTGGCAAAATGCTGTGGACAACTGAGACAGAAATCACAGACGACCAGGTGGAGATCCTTAGAATGGTCCAACACCAAATCAGTTGTGAAAAAATTGGATATCGATGATCAAATTTTGTCCACTGTATAAAATGAATCACATGATGATTGTAAAATGTCCCCAACACTTACCGTACGTTAGCGAGAGTGCTGAGGTATGTGCAGCAGCCGAGTCAGGAGATTACATTGACAGTGACCTTGGTCCGGTTGGTAGAATGCTTCTGTGACAGTAAGGGGACCGGTGTCAGCTTTTAAATGAAACACATATGAGAGTCAGTCACAATGGGATCTGCGGGAAAGTGTACAAAACACAGCCTCATCCCAGCCAGTGTGAGAAAGTCACTGAGCACCTGCCCACTCTCCAAATCTCCCACCCTTGTGTGTTTGCAGATTAGATTCCTGCCCACTGATATCAGCCCTGTGGGGTACAGGTTGAGACTCCAAAATTGTAACAATCTGCTTCAGCCACATAATTAGAAAATCACCAAGGTGCCAACAGCAGTTTTAATGTCCCTTTTATCCTAAAAGAATATTCTAGTTCTTGGCTGCAAAAGGTCTCATTAACACCATTGGCATTTTTAATTACAAAGATATGAAATACATTTCAAACCTAACACTTTTTTTCTATGTTCATAACTGTAGGTTGTAATCTGACGTTGTTTGCTTGTGCTTCATAAAGCAGAAGGATGTTAGTGCTGGGAAATGGAATACTTCACAATACAAGCACTCAGGGTCAACATCAAACCCTCCCAGGGCAGGTACAGCACAGGGTTAGATACAAAAAAAAAGGGGTTAGATACAGAGTAAATCTCCCTTTACAATGTCCCCATCAAACACTCCCAGGGCAGGTACAGCATGGGGTATGCTACTGCCTAATTGAAAAAAAGAAATAAATGAAAAAAAATATGGATGCACTGTAAAACTCCCTTTAGACTGACTGTCATGCGTTTTACTATGAATTATTTTCAATGTTTGTTACAGTTCTGAAGACTGGTTTTACAGCCAATGAAAAGCCTAGGTTCTGAAGATTACCAGAGCAGTGAATGCAATGCCTGAGCTTCATTGGCCTTTAAGGGGAATGTAATGCAGATTCAACAGAATGATAGCACAGTTTAGTGTGTTAGGGGATCCTTTCTTGCAATGTCTCATAGAATCAGACTCTTATAGCACCGAAGGAGGTCATTTGGCCCATACAGTCTGTGCTAGCTCTTTGAACATGCTATCGAATTAGTCCCATTCCTCTGCTCTCTCCCCACAGCCATGAAATGTTTTGCTTTCCAATAATTTATCCATGCAGGACAAAGCAACCCCCTTGATCAGCACCCCATCCACCACCTACAACATTCACTGCCTTCACCACTGACGTACAGTGGCAGCACTGTGTACCATCTACAAGATGCACTGCATCTTGAACAATGATTGAACTGAGATGTTTAAAGTGTTAAAGGATTAAATAGGGCAATTTTAAAAATTATTTCATGGGATGTGAGCATTGCTGACAAGGACAGCATTTCTTGCCCATGCGTAATTGCACCTGAGAAGGTGGTGGTGAGCTGCAATCCATATGCAGTAGGTACACCCACAGTGCTGTTTGGAAGGGAGTTCCAGGTTTTTGACCTAGCGACAGTGAAGGAACGGCAAAGGAACCCCACCTGTTTATCGCTGTTCCTTCACTGTTGGGTTCCAGAACAAAGGGACACTTTCTTAAAATTAGAGCTAAGCTGTACAGGAGCGAAATCAGGAAGCACTGTCTTCACATGAAGGTTAATGGAAACCTGGAACTCTCTGTCCAAAAGGCTGAGGATGCTGGCAATGAATTGAAATTTTCAACACTGAGACTGACAAATGTTATGAGGTAAAAGTATCAATGGCTATGGATCAAAGTTAGTTAAATGGAGTTGAGATACTGATGAAACACGATCTAATTAAATGGCAGAACACGCTTGAGGGGCTGAATGCCCTCCTCCTGTTCCTATGTTCCACTGCATCAATGATGAGAAGAAAACATGCAACACATTCCCAATCAGTAACAGTATTGTAAATCCAGACATTATAAATGTCAGTGAGTTCCTGGTCTGTCGTGTTGCTACTGGAGGATGAAGAAGAAGGAATCCCACTGGAAGCCCAGCCAAATTAGTTAAATGAGGCTGATCACAGTGGGATAAGCGGCATGACAGGGCAATCCATGGAAGCAGGTGGAAATCCTGCCTTGCTACATTTGCAGCAGGAACTAGAAATTCCCACCTCACATTTCTAGTGTATCTGAAAGTCTAGCCTTGCACTGCAGGAATCGCATTTTGTTACAAATACGAAGAAACCTGTTAACTGAGAGAAAGAAAGACAATCTTTTCATATTGGGTTATAATGAACAGGAGCCAGAAATTCACACACACATGCAAATGCACTCTCACTGACCCAAGGAGTTTACTAGCTGCTGTAATTACCTGGGTTTGCCTATATATAGACCATATCCTCACAGCACGAGAGTGTGAGCAAATGCTGTAAAGGGACAAGCCAGGCTAAACACAGCTCCATCTTAGTAGCGAAGTATCTTGATCATATTCCAGACTAAAAGAAACAAAGGGCTTGCATTTTTATAGCACCTTTTATAGCACCAGGGGCATTCTGACAACAACAACAGTTTGTATTTTGTAGTCAACATCCTAAAACGTCCAAGGTACTTCACTAGAATGTTATGGGAAAAAAATGATATCGAGCCACATAAAGAGATATTAGGACAGGCCCATAGTTCTGTAGATTTCTCCACTTCAAGTATTTCTCTAATTCCCCTTTGGAAGTTACTATTGAATCTGCTTCCACCTCCCTGTCAGGCTGCACATTCCAGATCACAACAACTCACTATGCAAAAAACATTTCTCCTCATCTCCCCACTGATTCTTTTGTCAATGATCTTAAATCTGTGTCTTCTGGTTATTGACCCAGAAATTTTAAAACATTCTATTTATTTAGTCAGCTAGCGTTAAATTGAATCAATATTCACGTACATCATTTATACATTTATACCGTCACACATGCACACATCTCTGTTTCCCTAACTCAAGCACCATGCACAGCTTGGCACTATAATTCAGCTCTGTGGATTTGCATCGTTCTCTGCAGGATTATTTTGCATTTGTTCTTGGGATGTGGCAAGGTCATTTTCATTGCCCACCTCAAGTTAGCAACACCAGTGCAGGAGTAGACCATTCAGCCCTTCAAGCCTGCTCAGTCATTCAATTAGAACATGGATGATCTGTACCTTAACTACATTTACACACCTCAGCTCCATTGCCTTTGCTACCCTTAACCAACAAAATAAGACGTCAGTAGTGGGGCTTCTCATCTAAACTACCAATCTTTCTACAACTGAGTGGCTTGCAAGGCACCTCAGAGAGAATTAAAAGTCAACCACATGGTGTCAAGTTAGGGCTGCCTGGGGTGAAGTGGGATGTTGCTTTTCCTGAGAAATTGGTGAACAAGTTGGGCTTTCTCATCTCACAGCTTTCAAGGTCATGCTTGACGGTGCTATCCTATAAATCCCAGGTTGATTGGATACCATTTCACAACATGTCTTCCTGGGATTTGAGCTCACAACCTCCCTGATTATTAGTCCAGTAGCACATCCACTACACTACTATACCCAACTCAAAAGAGCTCAGAGTACTACTTGCAGTATAACAAGGCCATTAAGTTAAGCCATGCATTACTAGCAGGAACTGCCTCAAGTATTCATCTGCAATCCATCATTCCCTCTAATTTACAGGAGCATAAGGACATAAGAAATAGGAGCAGGAGTAGGCCATACAGCCTATCGAGCCTGCTTTGCCATTCAATAAGATCATTCTGAGCCTTTACATCAGTTCTACTTTCTCACCCTATCCTCATATCCCTTGACTCCCTTAATGCCCAAATATCTAGCAATCTTAGTCTTGAATATACTCATCAATTGAGTATCTACTATTCTCTGTTGTAGAGAATTTCAAAGATTCATAACCCCCTGAGTGGAGAAATTTCTCCTCATCTCGGTCCTAAATGGCCAACTCCTTTCTCCTCAATTATGACCTATAGTTTTAGACTGTCCAGCCAGGGGAAACATCCTCTCAGTATCTACCTGTCAAGTCATCTAAGAATTTTATACATTTCAACAAGATCTTCTCTCATTCTTCTAAAATCCAGAAAACATAGGCCCATTCTACTCAATCTTTTCTCATAGAACAGCCCTCTCATTCCAAGAATCAATATAACAAACTTTCATTGCACCTACTCTAAGGCAAGTATATCCTTCCTGAAGACCAAAACTGTACATAGTACTCCTGGTGTGGTCTTAGCAAAGCCATGTGTAATTCCAGCAAGACCTCCTTACTTTCATACACCAACCCCTTTGCAATAAAAGCAAACATACCATTTGCCTTCCTAACTGCTTGCTGTACCTGCCGATTAACTTTCTGTAATTTGTGTACATGGAGCCCAAAATTCCTCTGAATACCAACATTTACTAGCCTTTCACCTTTTGAAAAACATTCTGCTTTTCCATTCTTCCTACCAAAATGGATAATTTCACACTTCATCATATTATACTCCATCCGCCACCATATTGGTCAATCACTTAACCAGCCTTTATCCCTTTGCAATCTCTTTGCGTCCTCCTCACAGTTTACTTTCCTGCCTAGTTTTGTATCATCAACAAACATGGATATATTACGCTTGGTCCCCACATCTAAGCCATTGATATATGTTGTAAATAGGTGAGGCCACTGCTCCTTGCAGCACATCATGCCATCCAGAAAATGATCTATTTATTCCTTCTCTGTTTTCTGTCCATTAACCAATGCGTAGTCCATGCTAATGTATTATCCCAAATTACAGGAGCCCAAATCTTGTGGAACAATCTCTTGTGTGGCAATTTATCAAATGCCTTCTGAAAGTGTGATCCAACTACATCCACTGGTTCTCCCTTATCTATCCTGCTAGTTAAACCCTCAAAAAATTCTAATAGATTTGACAAACACCATTTCCCTTTCATAAAACAGTATTGAATCACCTTAATCATATTGTAATTTTCCAAGTGTACTGTTACCACGTTCTTAGTAATAGATTCAAATATTTTCCCTACTGCTAATTAGCCTATGTTTCCCTGTTTACACTCTCCCTCCTTTCTTGAACAGTGGGTTATGTTTTCTACCTTCCAATCCATGGGGCTGTTCTAGAATCTAGAGATCTGGAGATCAAAACTAATGCATCCACTATCTCTGTAGCTTCCTCTTTTAAAACTCTAGAATATAAGCCATCAGGTCCAGGGAACCTGTTTGCTTTTAACGCCATTAATTTTTCTGGTACTTTTTCTTTACTAATATCTATTACTTTAAGTTCCTCAATCTTATTTGACCCTTGGACCCTACAATTTTGAATCTATTTTTATCTTCTGCTTTGAAGACAGAGACAAAATATTTGTTTAATATTTCTGCCATTTCCTTTTTCCCTATTATAATTTCTTCTGTCTCTGCCTCTAAAGGACCCACATTTATCTTTGCTAATCTTTCTTTTTACATACTTGTGGAAGATCACACAATCTGTTTTTTTAAATATTTCTTGCTATTTTACTCACTCTATTTTCTCTATCTATCTATTTCTTGGTCATTCTTTGCTGATTTTTAAAACCTTCCCAGTCCTCAGGCTTACTACTCTTTTTTGCAACATTGTAAGCTCTTTAATCTAATACTGTCCTTAAATTCTGCCGTTAGCTGTGTCTGTACCACTTTTTCAGTGGAGCATTTATTCCTCAAGGGAATATATATTCGTTGAGAATTATTAATTATTTCTTTAAATGCTTGCCATTGTTTATCTACCATCATATCTTTTAATCTAATGTCCCAATCTACCTCAGGCAACTCACCTCTCATGTCTCTGTAATTGGCTTTGTTTAGATTTAAGACCCTGGCTTTGGACATCACTCTTAAACTTAATATGAAATTTCATCATATTATGATCACTCTTCCCCAGAGGATCCTTCACTATAACATTACTAATTATGCAACACAAGATCTAAGATAGTCTCTTCCTTGTTGGTTCCTCGACATCTTTACTTGAAAACTGCCTCATGTGCAATCCATGAGCTTGTCTTTCAAGCCACTTTTGCCAATTTGGTTTGCCCACTGTATATGAAGATTGAAGTTCCCCCATGATTATTGTGTTACCCTTGTTACATTCTCCTCTAATTTCCTTATCTATACTTTGTCCAACACTATGATTACTGGTACGGGGCTATAAACTACTCCCAACAGTGTCTTTTGCCCTGTTATTTCTTAGCTCCACCCATACTGATTCTACTTCCTGATTTCCTGATCAAAGATTCTTTCTCCTGACCGCCTTTCATCACATTCTTTATTATCAGGGTTGACCCACCTCCTTTTCCATTTAACCTATGTTTTCGAAATGTCAAGTACCCTGGAATATTTAGCCCCAAATCTTGGTCTTCCTGCAACCACAACTCAGTAATTGCTACTAGATCAAACCTATTTATCTAATTTGTGCCATTATTTCATCTATCTTGCTATGAATGTTTCATGCATTCAGTCATAGCATTTTTTATTTTAACTTTTTACTATTTTTCCCTTATGCGGCCAATGTCACGAATGCTCCGTTATTGTTGTTAAACTTTGCCCATTCCTGGCACAATCTGCTTCATTTTACCCAAATCGCTATTCTGCTCTACAACCTTGATCTTCCTCTTCAGATTTATAAATTTACCTTTACCTGAGCCCTCACTGCCCATTATTAGTTTAAAGCCCTAGAAATTTGATTCGATAGGACATTGTGCTGAATTTAGTCAGCCTATCATGGGTCCCAGCAGCCTACCCCGAAGTGGGTGCTGTCCCCACTTGTCACATGTGCGGCCTGCCCACCATGATCATGTGGTGGGCTGCCAATTACAATAATGGAGGTGCAGAGCCCGGCCAATCATACGGCAGGGGCGGGATGCAAAATGCCAAATATGGCATCAGATGACTGCAGAGCAGGTGCCAGGGCCATATTTAAAGGCCTGCCAGCCCTGCATTCACTCCTGCCTGAAATAAAATAGTGCCGTCCTGGGTGCCCTCTGCTGCCCCAGGACCTCTTTTGCTGCCTCTACTGCCTGAGAGGCAAAGAGCTGAACCCGAGCCTGCAGTGACCATGGCTGAATGAAGATGGCCCCACAGTTTAGCCACACCTCCCTCGAGATTCTCCTGCTGGCTGCAAGGGAAAGGCGGGAGGTCCTCTTCCTCAGTGATGGCAGGAAGAAGTCCTCCCCCTGACAAAGCAAGCCTGGACAGAGATCACAGAGGAGGTCAGCAGCCATGGGGTCGCACCCAGGACATGGGTCCCATGCCGCATGAGGGTCAATGACCTCCTTCATTCTGCCAAGGTGAGTGCTCCGTACCCCTCTCCTTTTTAGGGATTGCATGTGGCAACGCAGGAGGAAGTGGGACATAGGGTGGGAGGCACCACCCTTCCTATTTATGAAGGCGGATGGCTGCTCTGTAGGAGCCTTGATCGCCACGTGTGTGCAGATTATCACAGCTTGCACCTGGGGAAATCTAGCGATGGCCTCGAATTCTCTCAGCCTGACTGTCAGGGTCGATCCAGTAGCACACATAGTTGTCAGCCCTCTTGAAAAGGGCGTTGGTCACCTCCTTGATGCAGGAGTGGGCTGCTGCTTGGGAGAAACCACACATGCCCCCAGTGGATCCCTGGAATGATCCAGATGTGTAAAAGTTAAGTGCCACTGTGATTTTCAAGGTCATGGGCATAGGGTGACCCCCAAATCTCATAGGTCATAACTTTTCCTGCAACAGGGCACATAAGTCAGTAACAGCCTCCATGGAGAGGTGTAGTCTTTGCTGACAAGGCCACTCGGACATTTGGAGGTAGCTGATTCAGGTCCAGTACACTCTCTGGTGCAGGTGGGCCCTTCTTGGCATGGCCGGCTGCTGCCCTCGTCGTGGAGCTTCAGGGGCAGGCGTAGCTGCGTCCTGGTCCTCCCTCCGTCGGAAGTGCTACACCAAGCCATGAGGTCCAGAAAGACAAGATATATGGGACCCATGCTAGGTGATCAGTAGGGCTCCATAGCGCTGTCCTTGCAGCGATGACCCTGCCTTGGGAGCTTTCCCTTTGTTACTGCCAGAACACTCCCTGATGGCCCTCAGTGCCCACCCTTGCTGATAGCTGACCATTTCACCCAACAGTTTGGTTACCTGATACAGCCACCCAAAACCAAGCCCCCTCTTGCAGACCATCTGAGACCCCTGAGAACTATCCCACCCATGCAGAGTGCATAGCACTGCAGAATGACAATGGCCTCTGCTCCCACTTCTTCCCCGATCCAGTTCTGGCCATAGCTGCCTACCTATTGTGGTACTGAGGCCTTGCTTTGGTGCTGCCAGGTTTCAACAGCTGGAGATCTGAAGGCAGGTGAGGTCTGCCCATCATCCACTTAATGCCAAGCCCCCCATTGAATTGCTCACAATTGCATGCTAATGTATTAAAACTTACTGTTCTAATATTCCCGTCGCATCGGGGAGACGAGGCCACCTTGGTGCTTTTCCGCTGCTTGCTAAATCCAGAACCAACATCATGGTGACGGATTTCCAGGCGGACTCGTCCGTCGCTGTTCTCTGCCCCCCCCACACTGCCTCCATTCCCACTCCAAAAGGCCACACGATATTCAGCCCACTGTTAGCAACCCTATTTCAGTGGAATTTCATCCCAATGGAACGGCTCCCTCTTTCCCCAGTATTAGTGTCAGTGCCCCTTGAATTGAAATCCCTGCCTCCCACACCACTGTTTCAGCCATGGATTTAAGCCTCTAGACCTTTTGTCCCTATGTCAATTTGCCTGAGGTTCAGGCAATATTTGAGAGATTATTATCTTTGAGGTTCTACTTTTTAATTTGTGCCTTAGTTTCTCAAACTCCCTCAGCATAATCTAATTCCTAGTTTTACCTATGTTATTGACTCTTACATGGATCCCAACAATTGGATTCTCCCCCTCCTTCTCCAGGTTTGCCTCCAGCTGTAAGGAGATGTCCTTAACCCTGACACTGGGCAGGAAACCCAGCCTTCAGAGCTCCTGGTCGCAGCTGCAAAGAGCATGAACTTTTCCTCTGACTATACTATTTCCAACCACTACCACATTTCTTTTCCCTCCCCCAACTTGAATGGCCTCTTGTACCATGGTGCTGTGGTCAGTTTGCTCATCCAGACTTTGTTCTCATCCACATCAGTAGAAAGTACCTTGTCCCTGTTGGAAATTCACAAAGGCTGATGCTCCTCCATCACTGCTTGTGTGGTCCTTTTACCTGCCTGAGTCACAGTCACACCCTCCTGTGTTTGTCTACGAGCCAAATCTAAACCTCTACTTAACCGAAGGGGTGTAACTGCATTCTGGGACAAGAAGTTCAGGTAACTCTACCCCTTTCTGAAGCATTGCAATGTCTGCACCTCGGACTCCAACTCAATAACTCTGAGCCGAAGTTCATTGAGTTGCAGACACTTACTGCAGATCTGGCTGCTGGGATCATCTTGTTCTTCACAAACTCCCAAATGCTGCAGATGCTGCACACCTCTGGCACTGCTGTCTCTATCTAATCTGGTTTTATATATTTAAACAGTTCAAAGTTTAATGTAATTAATTCACCTGGTTTATTTTTAGGTTTTTTAGACGAATTAATGGAACTAGTTTAAATTATTAATTTAATAAAGTACTAGTTACAGGTTCCTAGTTTTAAATACTTACTGCCTCTTGCTTATACAAATCACTACAAGTGTTACAGTGAAAAAGGAGCACCTCTTTCCCTTCTGTACTAAATCCCCAATCTCACCATATTCTCCACTTCCCACTCTGTTTACAATGCACTTAGTTAACATTGCAATCTGTGCCTATAATCTCTGTTTATGCTCATTACATTAGCATTAATGCTTTGGAAATCTCCAGTGCAATTTCAAGACCAAAGCACATATGCACTGGTGATTACCATGTCTGGTAATGATCCCCAATCCCTAGTGTAACTATGTACAGCATTTCTGGGACACTTTTCTATATGGTTCCTATTTTTCTGTTGTCCCAATGGTCTCATAAAAATTCCAAATTTGAACACTTTCCAAAGAATCTAGTAGCACACTTCAACACTAAAGCCTTTGATTACACTCGCTGTTCCCAGCCACTGCCAATCAACACTGCGCAAAACCATTCATTAGTGGTGCAGTGGTGAGCACCGCAGCCTCATGACGCCACCAACCGAGGTTCCGTTCTGGGTACTGCCTGTGTGGAGTTTGCAAGTTCTCCCTGTGACTGTATGGGTTTCCACCGGGTGCTCTGGTTTCCTCCCACAGCCAAAGACGTGCAGGTTGATAGGTAAACTGCCCCTAGTGTAGGTAGGAGAATGGTGTGGATGTGGTAGGGAATATGGGATTAAAGTAGCATTAGTATAAATGTGTCCTCAGTACCTTGCTCTACGGCAGCAAGGCCTGGACAACGTATGTCAGCCAACAGCGATGTCTCAATTCATTCCATCTTCGCTGCCTCCGGAGAATCCTTGGCATCAGGTGGCAGGACCGTATCTCTAACACAGAAGTCCTCGAGGCGGCCAACATCCCCAGCTTGTACACGCTACTGAGTCAGCGGCGCTTGAGATGGCTTGGCCATGTGAGTCGCATGGAAGATGGCAGGATCCCCAAGGACACATTGTACAGCGAGCTCGCCACTGGTATCAGACCTACTGGCCGTCCATGTCTCCGCTTTAAAGACGTCTGCAAACGCGACATGAAGTCCTGGAACATTGATCACAAGTCGTGGGAGTCAGTTGCCAGCGATCGCCAGAGCTGGTGGGCAGTCATAAAGGTGGGGCTAAAGTGTGGCGAGTCGAAGAGACTTAACAGTTGGTAGGAAAAAAGACAGAAGCGCAGGGAAGAGCCAACTGTGTAACAGCCCCGAAAATAATTTTTTTCTGCAGCACCTGTGGAAAAGGCCTCTAGAATTGGCCTTTATAGCCACTCCAGCCGCTGCTCCACAAACCACTGATCACCTCCAGGCACTTACCAATTGTCTCTTGAGACAAGGAGGCCAAAGAAGAAGAAGTATAAATGGGTGGTTGTTGGTCATCACAGACTTGGTGGGCCGAACATCCTGTTTCAATGTTGTACTGTTCTAAGACTCTAAGGCAAAATTTTATGTTTCAATCAGATTTTATGGATTGCACAGAAAAAGGACATCTTTAAAATGCTGGGAACTCAGAAGATGCAATTAGTCTGTATTATTCTCTCTATATCATCCATTGGGTTCTTTACAGGTGATGCTTCTCATTCTCATCCCCCACTACACATCACCCAACCACACTTCACCCACCCTCACTTCACCCACCCTCACTTCACCCAACCACACTTCACCCACCCTCACTTCACCCACCCTCACTTCACCCACCCTCACTTCACCCACCCCCACTTCACCCACCCTCACTTCACCCACCCTCACTTCACCCACCCTCACTTCACCCACCCCCACTTCACCCACCCTCACTTCACCCACCCTCACTTCACCCACCCCCACTTCACCCACCCTCACGTCACCCACCCCCACTTCACCCACCCTCACTTCACCCACCCTCACGTCACCCACCCTCACGTCACCCACCCCCACTTCACCCACCCCCACTTCACCCACCCCCACTTCACCCACCCTCACGTCACCCACCCTCACTTCACCCACCCTCACTTCACCCATCCTCACATGACCCACCCTCACTTCACCCACCCTCACGTCACCCACCCTCACTTCACCCATTCTCAATTCACCCACCCTCACTTCACCCACCCCAACATCACCCATCCTCAATTCACCCAGCCTCACTTCACCCAGCCTCACTTAATCCACCCCCACTTCACCCACCCTCACTTCACCCACCTCAACATCATCCATCCTCACGACATCCACCCTCACTTGACCCATCTCACCTCACCCACCATCACCTCACCCACCCTCACTTCACCCACCCCCACATCACCCACCCTCACATCACCTAACCCCAACTCACCCACTCTCCCTTCAACCACCCCCACTTCACCCACCCTCACTTCACCAAACCCTACCTCAATCAACCTCACATCACCGAACCTCACCTCACCCACCCCCAATTCACCCCCCCTCCCTTCACCAACCCTCAATTCACTCACCCTCACTTCACCCACTCCCACTTCACCCACAATCACTTCACCCACTCCCACTTCACCCACCCTCACTTCACACAACCTCACTTCACCCACCCTCACATCATCCACCCTCACTTCACCCAACCTCACTCCACCCAACCTCACTTCACCCAACCTCACTTCACCCACCCTCACATCATCCTCCCTCACTTCACCCAACCTCACTTCACCCACCCTCCCTTCACCCACCCTCACTCCACCCACCCCCAATTCACCCAGCCTCACTGCACCCACCCTCAATTCACCCACCCATCACTTCACCCACCCTCCCTTCACCCACCCCCATATCACCACCCCCCATCACTCACCCCCACTTTCCCCACCCCCACATCACCCACCCTCAATTCACCCACCCATCACTTCACCCACCCTCCCTTCACCCATCCTCACTTCATCCACACCCACCTCACCCACCCTCACATCACCCACCCTCGCTTCACCCACCCCCACATCACCCACCCTCACATCACCTAACCCCACCTCACCCACCCTCGCTTCACCCACCCCCACATCACCCACCCTCACCTCACCCACTCCCACTACACCCACCCTCACTTCACCCAACCTCACATCAGCCACCCTCACATCACCCAACCTCACTTCACCCACCCTCAGTTCACGCAACCTCACTCCACCCACCCCCAATTCACCCAGCCTCACTGCACCCACCCTCAATTCACCCACCCATCACTTCACCCACCCTCCGTTCACCCACCTCCACTTCACCCACCCTCCCTTCACCCACTCCCACTTCACCCACCCCCACATCACCCACCCCCACTTCACCCACTATCACTTCACCCACCCTCACTTCAACCACCTTCACCTCACCGACCCTCACATCACCCAACCTCACATCACCTAACCCCACCTCACTCACCCTCACATCACCCACCCTCACCTCACCCACCCCCAATTCACCCACCCTCCCTTCACTCACCCTCACTTCACCCACTCCCACTTCACCCACGCTCACTTCACCCACCCCCAATTCACCCACCCTCCCTTCACCCACCCTCACTTCACCCACCCTCACTTCACCCACCCTCACTTCACCCACCCTCACTTCACCCAACCTCACTTCACCCAACCTCACATCATCCACCCATCACTTCACTCACCCTCACATCACTCACCCCCAATTCACCCACCCTCACATCACCCACCCTCACTTCACCCACCCTCACATCATCCACCCATGCCCACTTCACGCACCCTCACATCAACCACATCACCCACCCTCAACTCACCCACCCTCACTTCAGCCAACCTCACATCACCCACCCTCACTTCACGCACCCCCACTTCACCCATCCTCACGTCACACACCCTCACTTCACCCACACCCACTTCACCCACCCTCACTTCATACACTCTCACTTCACCCACCCTCACTTCAGCCACCCTCACATCACCCACCCTCACATCACCCACCCACACTTCACCCACCCTCACTTCACCCAACCTCACTTCACCCACCCTCCCTTCACCCACCCTCAATTCACCCACCCTCACTTCAGCCAACCTCACATCACCCAGCCTCACTTCACCCACCCTCCCTTCACCCACCCTCACTTCACCCACCCTCACTTCACCCACCCTCACTTCAGCCAACCTCACTTCAGCCAACCTCACATCACCCAGCCTCACTTCACCCACCCTCCCTTCACCCACCCTTACTTCACCCAACCTCACTTCACCCAACCTCACATCACCCAGCCTCAATTCACCCACTCTCACTTCACCCAACCTCACTTCACCCAACCTCACTTCACCCAACCTCACTTCACCCAACCTCACTTCACCCAACCTCACTTCACCCAACCTCCCTTCACCCACCCTCAATTCACTCACCCTCAATTCACCCACCCTCAATTCACCCACCCTCAATTCACCCACCCTCACTTCACCTACCCTCCCTTCACCCACCCTCACTTCACCCACCCTCACTTCACCCACTCTCACTTCACCCACTCTCACTTCACCCACTCTCACTTCACCCACTCTCACGTCACCCACCCTCACTTCACCCACCCCCACTTCACCCACCCCCACTTCACCCACCCTCACGTCACCCACCCTCACTTCACCCACCCTCACTTCACCCATCCTCACATGACCCACCCTCACTTCACCCACCCTCACGTCACCCACCCTCACTTCACCCATTCTCAATTCACCCACCCTCACTTCACCCACCCCAACATCACCCATCCTCAATTCACCCAGCCTCACTTCACCCAGCCTCACTTAACCCACCCCCACTTCACCCACCCTCACTTCACCCACCTCAACATCATCCATCCTCACGACATCCACCCTCACTTGACCCATCTCACCTCACCCACCATCACCTCACCCACCCTCACTTCACCCACCCCCACATCACCCACCCTCACATCACCTAACCCCAACTCACCCACTCTCCCTTCAACCACCCCCACTTCACCCACCCTCACTTCACCAAACCCTACCTCAATCAACCTCACATCACCGAACCTCACCTCACCCACCCCCAATTCACCCCCCCTCCCTTCACCAACCCTCAATTCACTCACCCTCACTTCACCAACTCCCACTTCACCCACAATCACTTCACCCACTCCCACTTCACCCACCCTCACTTCACACAACCTCACTTCACCCACCCTCACATCATCCACCCTCACTTCACCCAACCTCACTCCACCCAACCTCACTTCACCCAACCTCACTTCACCCACCCTCACATCATCCTCCCTCACTTCACCCAACCTCACTTCACCCACCCTCCCTTCACCCACCCTCACTCCACCCACCCCCAATTCACCCAGCCTCACTGCACCCACCCTCAATTCACCCACCCATCACTTCACCCACCCTCCCTTCACCCACCCCCATATCACCACCCCCCATCACTCACCCCCACTTTCCCCACCCCCACATCACCCACCCTCAATTCACCCACCCATCACTTCACCCACCCTCCCTTCACCCATCCTCACTTCATCCACACCCACCTCACCCACTCTCATTTCAACCACCCTCACTTCAACCACCCTCACCTCACCGACCCTCACATCACCCACCCTCGCTTCACCCACCCCCACATCACCCACCCTCACATCACCTAACCCCACCTCACCCACCCTCGCTTCACCCACCCCCACATCACCCACCCTCACCTCACCCACTCCCACTACACCCACCCTCACTTCACCCAACCTCACATCAGCCACCCTCACATCACCCAACCTCACTTCACCCACCCTCAGTTCACGCAACCTCACTCCACCCACCCCCAATTCACCCAGCCTCACTGCACCCACCCTCAATTCACCCACCCATCACTTCACCCACCCTCCGTTCACCCACCGCCACTTCACCCACCCTCCCTTCACCCACTCCCACTTCACCCACCCCCACATCTTCCACCCCCACTTCACCCACTATCACTTCACCCACCCTCACTTCAACCACCTTCACCTCACCGACCCTCACATCACCCAACCTCACATCACCTAACCCCACCTCACTCACCCTCACTTCACCCACCCTCACCTCACCCACCCCCAATTCACCCACCCTCCCTTCACTCACCCTCACTTCACCCACCCTCACTTCACCCACCCTCACTTCACCCACCCTCACTTCACCCACCCTCACTTCACCCAACCTCACTTCACCCACCCTCACTTCACCCAACCTCACTTCACCCAACCTCACTTCACCCAACCTCACATCATCCACCCATCACTTCACTCACCCTCACATCACTCACCCCCAATTCACCCACCCTCACATCACCCACCCTCACTTCACCCACCCTCACATCATCCACCCATGCCCACTTCACGCACCCTCACATCAACCACATCACCCACCCTCAACTCACCCACCCTCACTTCAGCCAACCTCACATCACCCACCCTCACTTCACGCACCCCCACTTCACCCATCCTCACGTCACACACCCTCACTTCACCCACACCCACTTCACCCACCCTCACTTCATACACTCTCACTTCACCCACCCTCACTTCAGCCACCCTCACATCACCCACCCTCACATCACCCACCCACACTTCACCCACCCTCACTTCACCCAACCTCACTTCACCCACCCTCCCTTCACCCACCCTCCCTTCACCCACCCTCAATTCACCCACCCTCACTTCAGCCAACCTCACATCACCCAGCCTCACTTCACCCACCCTCCCTTCACCCACCCTCACTTCACCCACCCTCACTTCACCCACCCTCACTTCAGCCAACCTCACATCACCCAGCCTCACTTCACCCACCCTCCCTTCACCCACCCTCACTTCACCCAACCTCACTTCACCCAACCTCACATCACCCAGCCTCAATTCACCCACCCTCCCTTCACCCACTCTCACTTCACCCAACCTCACTTCACCCAACCTCACTTCACCCAACCTCACTTCACCCACCCTCCCTTCACCCACCCTCAATTCACTCACCCTCAATTCACCCACCCTCACTTCACCTACCCTCCCTTCACCTACCCTCCCTTCACCCACCCTCACTTCACCCACCCTCACTTCACCCACTCTCACTTCACCCACTCTCACTTCACCCACTCTCACTTCACCCAACCTCACTTCACCCACCCTCCCTTCACCCACCCTCACTTCACCCACCCTCACTTCACCCAACCTCACTTCACCCAACCTCCCTTCACCCACCCTCACTTCGCCCACCCTCACTTCACCCAACCTCACTTCACCCAACCTCACTTCACCCACCCTCCCTTCACCCACCCTCACTTCACCCACCCTCCCTTCACCCACCCTCACTTCACCCACCCTCACATCACTCACCCCCAATTCACCCACCCTCAATTCACCCACCCTCACTTCAGCCAACCTCACATCACCCAGCCTCACTTCACCCACCCTCACTTCACCCACCCTCACTTCAGCCAACCTCACATCACCCAGCCTCACTTCACCCACCCTCCCTTCACCCACCCTCACTTCACCCAACCTCACTTCACCCAACCTCACATCACCCAGCCTCACTTCACCCACCCTCCCTTCACCCACTCTCACTTCACCCAACCTCACTTCACCCAACCTCACTTCACCCACCCTCCCTTCACCCACCCTCAATTCACCCACCCTCACTTCACCTACCCTCACTTCACCCACCCTCACTTCACCCACTCTCACTTCACCCACTCTCACTTCACCCACTCTCACTTCACCCACTCTCACTTCACCCAACCTCACTTCACCCAACCTCACTTCACCCACCCTCCCTTCACCCACCCTCAATTCACCCACCCTCACTTCACCTACCCTCCCTTCACCTACCCTCCCTTCACCCACCCTCACTTCACCCACCCTCCCTTCACCCACCCTCACTTCACCCACCCTCACTTCACCCACCCTCACTTCACCCACTCTCACTTCACCCAACCTCACTTCACCCACCCTCCCTTCACCCACCCTCACTTCACCCACCCTCACTTCACCCAACCTCACTTCACCCACCCTCCCTTCACCCACCCTCACTTCACCCACCCTCACTTCACCCAACCTCACTTCACCCAACCTCACTTCACCCACCCTCACTTCACCCACCCTCACTTCACCCAACCTCACTTCACCCAACCTCACTTCACCCACCCTCACTTCACCCACCCTCACTTCACCCACCCTCACATCACTCACCCCCAATTCACCCACCCTCACATCACCCACCCTCACTTCACCCACCCTCACATCAACCACATCACCCACCCTCAACTCACCCACCCTCACTTCAGCCAACCTCACATCACCCACCCTCACTTCACCCACCCCCACTTCACCCACTCTCACGTCACACACCCTCACTTCACCCACACCCACTTCACCCACCCTCACTTAATACACTCTCACTTCACCCACCCTCACATCACCCACCCCCACTTCACCCACCCCCACTTCACCCACCCTCCCTTCACCCACCCCCACTGCACCCACCCTCACTTCACCCACCCCCACTGCACCCACCCTCCCTTCACTCACCCTCACTGCACCCACCCCCACTTCACCCACCCCCACTTCACCCACACCCACTTCACCCAGCCTCACTTCAGCCACACCCACTTCACCCACCCTCACTTCACCCACCCTCCCTTCACCCACCCCCACTGCACCCACCCTCACTGCACCCACCCCCACTGCACCCACCCTCACTTCACCCACCCCCACTTCACCCACCCTCCCTTCACTCACCCTCACTGCACCCACCCCCACTTCACCCACCCCCACTTCACCCAACCTCACTTCACCCACCCCCACTTCACCCACCCCCACTTCACCCACCCCCACTTCACCCACCCCCACTGCACCCACCCCCACTGCACCCACCCCCACTTCACCCACCCCCACTTCACCCACCCTCACTGCACCCACCCCCACTTCACCCACCCCCACATCGCCCACCCCCACATCGCCCACCCTCACTTCACACACCCTCACTTCACCCACCCCCACATCGCCCACCCTCACTTCACACACTCTCACTTCACCCACCCTCACTTCACCCACCCTAACCTCTCCGACCCTTCACTTCACCCACCCCCCCCCCACATCACCCACCCTCCCTGCACCCACGCTCACTTCACACACTCTCACCCCACCCAGCCTCACTTCACCCACCCCAACATCACCCACCATCAATTCACCCACCCCCACTTCACCCACCCTCAATTCACCCACCCACACTTCACCCACCCTCACATCACCCACCCTCACTCCACCCACCCCCAATTCACCCAGCCTCACTGCACCCACCCATCACTTCACTCACCCTCACATAACTCACCCCCAATTCACCCATCCTCACTTCACCCACCCTCAATTCACCCATGCCCACTTCACGCACCCTCACATCAACCACATCACCCACCCTCAACTCACCCACCCTCACTTCAGCCAACCTCACATCACCCAGCCTCACTTCACCCACCCTCACATCACCCACCCTCAACTCACCCACCCTCACTTCAGCCAACCTCACATCACCCACCCATCACTTCACTCACCCTCACATAACTCACCCCCAATTCACCCACCCTCACTTCACCCACACCCACTTCACCCACACCCACTTCACCCACACCCACTTCACCCACCCTCACTTCACCCACCCTCACTTCACCCACACCCACTTCACCCACCCTCACTTCACCCACCCTCACTTCACCCACCCTCACTTCACCCACCCCCACTTCACCCACCCCCACTTCACCCACCCCCACTTCACCCACACCCACTTCACCCACCCTCACTTCACCCACCCTCACTTCACCCACCCTCACTTCACCCACCCTCACTGCACCCACCCTCACTGCACCCACCCTCACTTCCACCCCCACTTCACCCACCCTCCCTTCACTCACCCTCACTACACCCACCCTCCCTTCACCCACCCCCACTTCACCCACTCCCACTTCACCCAACCTCACTTCACCCACACCCACTTCACCCACCCTCACTTCACCTACCCTCACTTCACCTACCCTCACTTCACTCACCCTCACATCACCCACCCGCACTTAACCCAACCTCACTTCGCCCATCCCCACTTCGCCCATTCCCACATCACACACCCTCACTTCACACACCCTCACCACACACCCTCACTTCACACACCCTCACTTCACACACCCTCACTTCACACACCCTCACTTCACACACCCTCACTTCACTCACCCTCACATCACCCACCCGCACTTAACCCAACCTCACTTCGCCCATTCCCACATCGCCCACCCTCACTTCACACACCCTCACTTCACACACCCTCACTTCACACACCCTCACTTCACTCACCCTCACATCACCCACCCGCACTTAACCCAACCTCACTTCACACATCCCCAATTCGCCCATTCCCACATCGCCCACCCTCACTTCACACACCCTCACATCACCCACCCTCACTTCACACAATCTCACTTCACACACCCTCACTTCACCCCCCCCCCCCACATCACCCACCCTCCCTGCACCCACGCTCACTTCACACACTCTCACTCCACCCAGCCTCACTTCACCCACCCCAACATCACCCACCCTCAATTCACCCACCCCCACTTCACCAACCCTCAATTCACCCACCCTCACGTCACCCACCCTCACTTCACCCACCCTCACTTCACCCACCCCCACATCACCCACTTCCCCCACTATCACCTCAGCCACCCCCAATTCACCCATCCTCACTTCACCCACCCCCACTTCACCCACCCCCACTTCACCCACCCCCAATTCACCCATCCTCACTTCACCTCCCCCACTTCACCTCCCTCACTTCACCCATCCTCACATCACTCACCCCCAATTCACCCATCCTCACTTCACCCACCCCCACTTCACCTCCCCCATTTCACCCATCCTCACATCACTCACCCCCAATTCACCCACCCTCACTTCACCCACCCGCACTTCACCCACCCTCACTTCACCCACCCTCACTTCACCCACCCTCACTTCACCCAACCTCACTTCACCCACCCCCGCATCACTCACCCCCACTTCTCCCACCCTCACTTCACCCACCCCCACTTCACCTCCCCCACTTCACCCTCCCTAACTTCTCCCACCCTCACTTCACCCACCCCCACTTCTCCCACCCTCACTTCACCCAACATCACTTCACCCACCCTCACTTCACCCACCTTCACCTCACCCACCCTCACCTCCCCCACCCTCACTTCACCCACCCTCACCTCACCCACCCTCACTTCACCCTCCCGACATCACCCCCTTCACTTCACCCACCCTCACTTCACCCACCCCCATATCATTCACCTCCACCTCATTTTCTAACTCCACATTGCTCACTTCCATTACATTGTCCCGCTTTGTTACATCGCTGGGCCCAAACACATGGCCCAACATTGCCCACCTTGTCTGTAAATCCTTACACTTCCTAACGATCTACAGTTCCACACCTCCCCACTGGCCTCCCATGCCCGATTAATTTGTCTAACAGCTTACTGCATTACCCCACCCATTGTAGGTCCCGATCCGTACTGACAACCACTGGCTCCTGGTCCCTCGACACATTAATTCAATATTCCAATTGATAAATTCTTCTTATGTGTATTCCCTCACCCATCCCTACAATCTCCCCAGTCCCCAATGCTTTGTTCATCTGATTCCTGTGCGTTCTCGTCTCCCTTTTACCTGTTGTTGGTCTCAAAGTGTTCAGTCAGCTCAATTCTAGCCTCTGACATTCCCTCCCTAAACCTCTCCACCTCCCATTTCTCTACCTTTAGAAAAGCTACTCCAATCTTATATCTTTGAACTAGCCTTTCGTCACCTGCTAAACCTCTCACTCCCTCACAATCTCTTCTCCTTACATCTAATTGTGAAGGTTTATGATGTCTTTCCTGTGCTACATTAGTGCAAGCTGCTTTTGCAATTTCTGAATCAAGTCTGTTATTCAATGGGATACAAAGAGTTTGTTATAATCAAACTACGTCGAGATCTGGAGCTGCCTAATGGGTGAAATCACTGGATCTCCAGTCATTCACTGATGCTGTTTGCTAGACAGTTGATTGACTCATATTGGTGTGCAAGGTGTACAGTTTGAGCAGCTTGGTACAGTCAGAATGCACATGAATGAGTAAGATAGGTTTGTGTTTGTGTAAATGTGTATGCAAGTAAGTGTGTAAGCGTATATGAGAGTAAGTATGTTTACATGTGTGTGTGAGTATAACAGCATGGTGTTGTGCATATGTCTAAGTGTCAGTGTTTGTATGAGTGTGTTTTAAGCATGTGCGATTTGGCATTGTGTGTGTAAAGTGTGTGTGAGCGTCAGGTTATGTTTGAGTGTGAGAGTGAATGTGTATTAGTATGCGTGAGTTTATGTGTGTGAATGGCAGATTGTAAGGGTGTATGAGCGAGTGTGCGTGCCTCTATTAGAACTTTGAGTGTCTGAGTATAAGTGTGTACAAGTGTTTGTGTCTGTATCAGTGAGTGAGTGAGTGTCTCTGTGAGTGAATGAGTGTAAGAGTTTATGCCTGTATTAGTATGTGGGAGTGAATGAGTGCAAGTGTGTGTCTGTATAAGAATGTGGGAGTGAATGAGTGTAAATGTTTGTGTCTGTATTAGTATGTGGGAGTGAATGAGTGCAAGTGTTTGACTCTGTATTAGTATGTGGGAGTGAATGAGTGCAAGTGTTTGACTCTGTATTAGTGTGTGGGAGTGAATGAGTGTAAGTGTTTGTGTCTGTATTAGTGTGTGGGAGTGAATGAGTGTAAGTGTTTGAGTCTGTATTAGTGTGTGGGAGTGAATGCGTGTAAGTGTTTGTGTCTGTATCAGTGTGTGTGAGTGAATGAGTGTAAGTGTTTGTGTCTGTATTAGTGTGTGGGAGTAAATGAGTGTAAGTGTTTGAGTCTGTATTAGTGTGTGGGAGTGAATGCGTGTAAGTGTTTGTGTCTGTATTAGTGTGTGGGAGTGAATGAGTGTAAGTGTTTGTGTCTGTATTAGTGTGTGGGAGTGAATGAGTGTAAGTGTTTGAGTCTGTATTAGTGTGTGGGAGTGAATGCGTGTAAGTGTTTGTGTCTGTATTAGTGTGTGGGAGTGAATTAGTGTAAGGGTTTGAGTCTGTATTAGTATGTGCGAGTGAATGAGTGTAAGTGTTTGTGTCTGTATTAGTGTGTGGGAGTGAATGAGTGTAAGTGTTTGTGCCTGTATTAGTATGTGGGAGTGAATGAGTGTAAGTGTTTGTGTCTGTATTAGTGTGTGGGAGTGAATGAGTGTAAGTGTTTGTGCCTGTATTAGTATGTGGGAGTGAATGAGTGTAAGTGTTTGTGTCTGTATTAGTGTGTGGGAGTGAATGAGTGTAAGTGTTTGTGCCTGTATTAGTATGTGGGAGTGAATGAGTGTAAGTGTTTGTGTCTGTATTAGTGTGTGGGAGTGAATGAGTGTAAGTGTTTGTGCCTGTATTAGTGTGTGGGAGTGAATGCGTGTAAGTGTTTGTGTCTGTATCAGTGTGTGTGAGTGAATGAGTGTAAGTGTTTGTGTCTGTATCAGTATGTGGGAGTGAATGAGTGTAAGTGTTTGTGTCTGTATCAGTGTGTGTGAGTGAATGAGTGTAAGTGTTTGTGCCTGTATTAGTATGTGGGAGTGAATGCGTGTAAGTGTTTGTGTCTGTATCAGTGTGTGTGAGTGAATGAGTGTAAGTGTTTGTGCCTGTATTAGTATGTGGGAGTGAATGAGTGTAAGTGTTTGTGTCTGTATTAGTGTGTGGGAGTGAATGAGTGTCAGTGTTTGTGTCTGTATTAGTGTGTGGGAGTGAATGAGTGTAAGTGTTTGTGTCTGTATTAGTGTGTGGGAGTGAATGAGTGTCAGTGTTTGTGTCTGTATTAGTGTGTGGGAGTGAATGAGTGTCAGTGTTTGTGTCTGTATTAGTGTGTGGGAGTGAATGAGTGGAAGTGTTTGTGCCTGTCTTAGTATGTGGGAGTGAATGGGTGTAAGTGTTTGTGCCTGTATTAGTGTGTGGGAGTGAATGAGTGCAAGTGTTTGTGTCTGTATAAGTGTGTGGGAGTGAATGAGTGTAAGTATTTGTGTCTGTATTAGTGTGTGGGAGTGAATGAGTGTAAGTATTTGTGTCTGTATTAGTGTGTGGGAGTGAATGAGTGTAAGTATTTGTGTCTGTATTAGTGTGTGGGAGTGAATGAGTGTAAGTGTTTGTGTCTGTATTAGTGTGTGGGAGTGAATGAGTGGAAGTGTTTGTGCCTGTATTAGTGTGTGGGAGTGAATGAGTGCAAGTGTTTGTGTCTGTATAAGTATGTGGGAGTGAATGAGTGTAAGTGTTTGTGCCTGTATTAGTATGTGGGAGTGAATGAGTGTCAGTGTTTGTGTCTGTATTAGTGTGTGTGAGTGAATGAGTGGAAGTGTTTGTGTCTGTATTAGTGTGTGGGAGTGAATGAGTGTAAGTGTTTGTGTCTGTATTAGTGTGTGGGAGTGAATGAGTGTAAGTGTTTGTGTCTGTATTAGTATGTGGGAGTGAATGAGTGGAAGTGGTTGTGTCTGTATTAGTATGTGGGAGTGAATGAGTGTAAGTGGTTGTGTCTGTATTAGTATGTGGGAGTGAATGAGTGGAAGTGTTTGTGCCTGTATTAGTGTGTGGGAGTGAATGAGTGCAAGTGTTTGTGTCTGTATAAGTATGTGGGAGTGAATGAGTGTAAGTGTTTGTGTCTGTATTAGTGTGTGGGAGTGAATGAGTGTCAGTGTTTGTGTCTGTATTAGTGTGTGGGAGTGAATAAGTGCAAGTGTTTGTGTCTGTATAAGTATGTGGGAGTGAATGAGTGTAAGTGTTTGTGTCTGTATTAGTGTGTGGGAGTGAATGAGTGTCAGTGTTTGTGTCTGTATTAGTGTGTGGGAGTGAATGAGTGGAAGTGTTTGTGCCTGTATTAGTATGTGGGAGTGAATGAGTGGAAGTGTTTGTGCCTGTATTAGTGTGTGGGAGTGAATGAGTGCAAGTGTTTGTGTCTGTATAAGTATGTGGGAGTGAATGAGTGTAAGTGTTTGTGTCTGTATTAGTGTGTGGGAGTGAATGAGTGTAAGTGTTTGTGTCTGTATTAGTGTGTGGGAGTGAATGAGTGTCAGTGTTTGTGTCTGTATTAGTGTGTGGGAGTGAATGAGTGTAAGTGTTTGTGTCTGTATTAGTATGTGGGAGTGAATGGGTGTAAGTGTTTGTGCCTGTATTAGTATGTGGGAGTGAATGAGTGGAAGTGTTTGTGCCTGTATTAGTGTGTGGGAGTGAATGAGTGCAAGTGTTTGTGTCTGTATAAGTATGTGGGAGTGAATGAGTGTAAGTGTTTGTGTCTGTATTAGTGTGTGGGAGTGAATGAGTGTAAGTGTTTGTGTCTGTATTAGTGTGTGGGAGTGAATGAGTGTAAGTGTTTGTGTCTGTATTAGTGTGTGGGAGTGAATGAGTGTAAGTGTTTGACTCTGTATTAGTATGTGGGAGTGAATGAGTGGAAGTGTTTGTGCCTGTCTTAGTATGTGGGAGTGAATGGGTGTAAGTGTTTGTGCCTGTATTAGTATGTGGGAGTGAATGAGTGGAAGTGTTTGTGCCTGTATTAGTGTGTGGGAGTGAATGAGTGTAAGTGTTTGTGTCTGTATTAGTATGTGGGAGTGAATGGGTGTAAGTGTTTGTGCCTGTATTAGTATGTGGGAGTGAATGAGTGGAAGTGTTTGTGCCTGTATTAGTGTGTGGGAGTGAATGAGTGCAAGTGTTTGTGTCTGTATAAGTATGTGGGAGTGAATGAGTGTAAGTGTTTGTGTCTGTATTAGTGTGTGGGAGTGAATGAGTGTAAGTGTTTGTGTCTGTATTAGTGTGTGGGAGTGAATGAGTGTAAGTGTTTGTGTCTGTATTAGTGTGTGGGAGTGAATGAGTGTAAGTGTTTGTGTCTGTATTAGTGTGTGGGAGTGAATGAGTGTAAGTGTTTGTGTCTGTATTAGTGTGTGGGAGTGAATGAGTGGAAGTGTTTGTGCCTGTCTTAGTATGTGGGAGTGAATGGGTGTAAGTGTTTGTGCCTGTATTAGTATGTGGGAGTGAATGAGTGGAAGTGTTTGTGCCTGTATTAGTGTGTGTGCGTGAATGAGTGTCAGTGTTTGTGTCTGTATTAGTGTGTGGGAGTGAATGAGTGTCAGTGTTTGTGTCTGTATTAGTGTGTGGGAGTGAATGAGTGTAAGTGTTTGTGTCTGTATTAGTGTGTGGGAGTGAATGAGTGTCAGTGTTTGTGTCTGTATTAGTATGTGGGAGTGAATGAGTGGAAGTGTTTGTGCCTGTATTAGTGTGTGGGAGTGAATGAGTGCAAGTGTTTGTGTCTGTATAAGTATGTGGGAGTGAATGAGTGTCAGTGTTTGTGTCTGTATTAGTGTGTGTGAGTGAATGAGTGCAAGTGTTTGTGTCTGTATTAGTGTGTGGGAGTGAATGAGTGTAAGTGTTTGTGCCTGTATTAGTGTGTGGGAGTGAATGAGTGTCAGTGTTTGTGTCTGTATTAGTGTGTGTGAGTGAATGAGTGGAAGTGTTTGTGCCTGTATTAGTGTGTGGGAGTGAATGAGTGTAAGTGTTTGTGCCTGTATTAGTATGTGGGAGTGAATGAGTGTCAGTGTTTGTGTCTGTATTAGTGTGTGTGAGTGAATGAGTGGAAGTGTTTGTGTCTGTATTAGTGTGTGTGAGTGAATGAGTGGAAGTGTTTGTGCCTGTATTAGTGTGTGGGAGTGAATGAGTGTAAGTGTTTGTGCCTGTATTAGTATGTGGGAGTGAATGAGTGTCAGTGTTTGTGTCTGTATTAGTGTGTGTGAGTGAATGAGTGCAAGTGTTTGTGTCTGTATTAGTGTGTGGGAGTGAATGAGTGTAAGTGTTTGTGCCTGTATTAGTATGTGGGAGTGAATGAGTGTCAGTGTTTGTGTCTGTATTAGTATGTGGGAGTGAATGAGTGCAAGTGTTTGTGTCTGTATAAGTATGTGGGAGTGAATGAGTGTCAGTGTTTGTGTCTGTATTAGTGTGTGTGAGTGAATGAGTGGAAGTGTTTGTGCCTGTATTAGTGTGTGGGAGTGAATGAGTGTAAGTGTTTGTGCCTGTATTAGTATGTGGGAGTGAATGAGTGTCAGTGTTTGTGTCTGTATTAGTGTGTGTGAGTGAATGAGTGCAAGTGTTTGTGTCTGTATAAGTATGTGGGAGTGAATGAGTGTAAGTGTTTGTGCCTGTATTAGTATGTGGGAGAGAATGAGTGTCAGTGTTTGTGTCTGTATTAGTATGTGGGAGAGAATGAGTGTAAGTGTTTGTGTCTGTATTAGTATGTGGGAGTGAATGAGTGGAAGTGTTTGTGCCTGTATTAGTATGTGGGAGTGAATGAGTGCAAGTGTTTGACTCTGTATTAGTGTGTGGGAGTGAATGAGTGCAAGTGTTTGTGTCTGTATAAGTATGTGGGAGTGAATGAGCGTAAGTGTTTGTGTCTGTATTCGTATGTGGGAGTGAATGAGTGTAAGTGTTTGTGTCTGTATTAGTGTGTGGGAGTGAATGAGAGTAAGTGTTTGTGTCTGTATTAGTGTGTGGGAGAGAATGAGTGTAAGTGTTTGTGTCAGTATCAGTGTGTGTGAGTGAATGAGTGTAAGTGTTTGTGCCTGTATTAGTATGTGGGAGTGAATGAGCGTAAGTGTTTGTGTCTGTATTAGTATGTGGAGTGAATGAGTGCAAGTGTTTGACTCTGTATTAGTGTGTGGGAGTGAATGAGAGTTAATGTTTGTGTCTGTATTAGTGTGTGGGAGTGAATGAGTGTAAGTGTTTGTGTCTGTATTAGTGTGTGGGAGTGAATGAGTGCAAGTGTTTGACTCTGTATTAGTATGTGGGAGTGAATGAGTGTAAGTGTCTGTGTCTGTATTAGTATGTGGGAGTGAATGAGTGTAAGTGTTTGTGTCTGTATTAGTGTGTGGGAGTGAATGAGTGCAAGTGTTTGACTCTGTATTCGTGTGTGGGAGTGAATGAGTGTAAGTGTTTGTGTCTGTATTAGTATGTAGGAGTGAATGAGTGTAAGTGTTTGTGTCTGTATTAGTATGTGGGAGTGAATGAGTGCAAGTGTTTGTGTCTGCATTAGTGTGTGGGAATGAATGAGTGCAATTGTTTGACGCTGTATTAGTGTGTGGGAGTGAATGAGTGTAAGTGTTTGACTCTGAATTAGTATGTGGGAGTGAAAGAGTGCAAGTATTTGTGTCTGTATTAGTATGTGGGAGTGAATGAGTGCAAGTGTTAGTGTCTGTATTAGTGTGTGGGAGTGAATGAGTGTAAGTATTTGTGTCAGTATTGGTATGTGGCAGTGAATGAGTGTAAGTGTTTGTGTCTGTATTAGTGTGTGGGAGCGAATGAGTGTAAGTATTTGTGTCTGTATTAGTATGTGGGAGTGAACGAGTGTCAGTGTTTGTGTCTGTATTTGTGTGTGGGAGTGAATGAGTGTAAGTATTTGTGTCTGTATTAGTGTGTGGAGTGAATGAGTGTTAATATTTGTGTCTGTATTGGTGTGCGGGAGTGAATGAGTGTAAGTAATTGTGTCTGTATTAGTGTGTGGGAGTGAATGAGTGTAAGTGTTTGTGTCTGTATTAGTGTGTGGGAGTGAATGAGTGCAAGTGTTTGTGTCTGTATTAGTGTGTGTGAGTGAATGAGTGTAAGTGTTTGTGTCTCTATTAGTGTGTGTGAATGAATGAGTGTAAGTGTTTGACTCTGTATTAGTATGTGGGAGTGAAAGAGTGCAAGTATTTGTGTCTGTATTAGTATGTGGGAGAGAATGAGTGTAAGTGTTTGTGACTGTATTAGTGTGTGGGAGTGAATGAGTGTAAGTGTTTGTGTCTGTATTAGTGTGTGGGAGTGAATGAGTGTAAGTATTTGTGTCTGTATTGGTATGTGTGAGTGAATGATTGTAAGTGTTTGTGTCTGTATTAGTATGTGTGCGTGAATGAGTGTCAGTGTTTGTGTCTGTATTAGTATGTGTGAGTGAGTGTAAGTGTTTGTGTCTGCATTAGTGTGTGTGAGTGAATGAGTTTAGTGTTTGTGTCTGTATTAGTGTGCGGGAGTGAATGAGTGTAAGTAATTGTGTCTGTATTAGTGTGTGGGAGTGAATGAGTGCTAGTGTTTGTGTTTGTATTAGTGTGTGGGAGTGAATGAGTGTCAGTGTTTGTGTCTCTATTAGTGTGTGTGAGTGAATGAGTGAAAGTGTTTGACTCTGTATTAGTATGTGGGAGTGAAAGAGTGCAAGTATTTGTGTCTGTATTAGTGTGTGGGAGTGAATGAGTGTAAGTATTTGTGTCTGTATTAGTGTGTGGGAGTGAATGAGTGTAAGTATTTGTGTCTGTATAAGTATGTGGGAGTGAATGAGTGTAAGTGTTTGTGTCTGTATTAGTATGTGGGAGTGAATGAGTGTAAGTGTTTGTGTCTGTATTAGTGTGTGGGAGTGAATGAGAGTAAGTGTTTGTGTCTGTATTAGTGTGTGGGAGAGAATGAGTGTAAGTGTTTGTGTCAGTATCAGTGTGTGTGAGTGAATGAGTGTAAGTGTTTGTGCCTGTATTAGTATGTGGGAGTGAATGAGCGTAAGTGTTTGTGTCTGTATTAGTATGTGGAGTGAATGAGTGCAAGTGTTTGACTCTGTATTAGTGTGTGGGAGTGAATGAGAGTTAATGTTTGTGTCTGTATTAGTGTGTGGGAGTGAATGAGTGTAAGTGTTTGAGTCTGTATTAGTGTGTGGGAGTGAATGAGTGTTAGTGATTGTGTCTGTATCAGTGTGTGTGAGTGAATGAGTGTAAGTGTTTGTGTCTGTATTAGTGTGTGGGAGTGAATGAGTGCAAGTGTTTGACTCTGTATTAGTATGTGGGAGTGAATGAGTGTAAGTGTCTGTGTCTGTATTAGTATGTGGGAGTGAATGAGTGTAAGTGTTTGTGTCTGTATTAGTGTGTGGGAGTGAATGAGTGCAAGTGTTTGACTCTGTATTCGTGTGTGGGAGTGAATGAGTGTAAGTATTTGTGTCTGTATTAGTATGTAGGAGTGAATGAGTGTAAGTGTTTGTGTCTGTATTAGTATGTGGGAGTGAATGAGTGCAAGTGTTTGTGTCTGCATTAGTGTGTGGGAATGAATGAGTGCAATTGTTTGACGCTGTATTAGTGTGTGGGAGTGAATGAGTGTAAGTGTTTGACTCTGAATTAGTATGTGGGAGTGAAAGAGTGCAAGTATTTGTGTCTGTATTAGTATGTGGGAGTGAATGAGTGCAAGTGTTTGTGTCTGTATTAGTGTGTGGGAGTGAATGAGTGTAAGTATTTGTGTCTGTATTGGTATGTGGCAGTGAATGAGTGTAAGTGTTTGTGTCTGTATTAGTGTGAGGGAGCGAATGAGTGTAAGTATTTGTGTCTGTATTAGTATGTGGGAGTGAATGAGTGTCAGTGTTTATGTCTGTATTTGTGTGTGGGAGTGAATGAGTGTAAGTATTTGTGTCTGTATTAGTGTGTGGAGTGAATGAGTGTTAATATTTGTGTCTGTATTGGTGTGCGGGAGTGAATGAGTGTAAGTAATTGTGTCTGTATTAGTGTGTGGGAGTGAATGAGTGTAAGTGTTTGTGTCTGTATTAGTGTGTGGGAGTGAATGAGTGTAAGTGTTTGTGTCTGTATTAGTGTGTGGGAGTGAATGAGTGCAAGTGTTTGTGTCTGCATTAGTGTGTGGGAGTGAATGAGTGTAAGTGTTTGTGTCTCTATTAGTGTGTGTGAATGAATGAGTGTAAGTGTTTGACTCTGTATTAGTATGTGGGAGTGAAAGAGTGCAAGTATTTGTGTCTGTATTAGTATGTGGGAGTGAATGAGTGTAAGTGTTTGTGACTGTATTAGTGTGTGGGAGTGAATGAGTGTAAGTGTTTGTGTCTGTATTAGTGTGTGGGAGTGAATGAGTGTAAGTATTTGTGTCTGTATTGGCATGTGTGAGTGAATGATTGTAAGTGTTTGTGTCTGTATTAGTATGTGTGCGTGAATGAGTGTCAGTGTTTGTGTCTGTATTAGTATGTGTGAGTGAATGAGCATAAGTGTTTGTGTCTGTATTAGTGTGTGGGAGTGAATGAGTGTAAGTATTTGTGTCTGTATTTGTATGTGGGAGTGAATGAGTGTAAGTGTTTGTGTCTGTATTAGTATGTGGGAGTGAATGAGTGTAAGTATTTGTGTCTGTATTAGTATGTGGGAGTGAACGAGTGAAAATGTTTGTGTCTGTATTTGTATGTGGGAGTGAATGAGTGTAAGTATTTGTGTCTGTATTAGTGTGGGAGTGAATGAGTGCAAGTGTTTGTGTCTGTATTAGTGTGTGTGAGTGAATGAGTGTAAGTGTTTGTGTCTGTATTAGTATGTGTGCGTGAATGAGTGTCAGTGTTTGTGCCTGTATTTGTGTGTGGGAGTGAATGAGTGTAAGTATTTGAGTCTGTATTAGTGTGTGGAGTGAATGAGTGTTAATATTTGTGTCTGTATTTGTGTGCGGGAGTGAATGAGTGTAAGTAATTGTGTCTGTATTAGTGTGTGGGAGTGAATGAGTGTAAGTGTTTGTGTCTGTATTAGTGTGTGGGAGTGAATGAGTGTAAGTGTTTGTGTCTGTATTAGTGTGTGGGAGTGAATGAGTGCAAGTGTTTGTGTCTGTATTAGTGTGTGTGAGTGAATGAGTGTAAGTGTTTGTGTCTCTATTAGTGTGTGTGAGTGAATGAGTGTAAGTGTTTGACTCTGTATTAGTATGTGGGAGTGAAAGAGTGCAAGTATTTGTGTCTGTATTAGTATGTGGGAGTGAATGAGTGTAAGTGTTTGTGACTGTATTAGTGTGTGGGAGTGAATGAGTGTAAGTGTTTGTGTCTGTATTAGTGTGTGGGAGTGAATGAGTGTAAGTATTTGTGTCTGTATTGGTATGTGTGAGTGAATGATTGTAATTGTTTGTGTCTGTATTAGTGTGTGGGAGTGAATGAGTGTAGGTGTTTGTGTCTGTATTAGAATGTGTGAGTGAATGAGTGTAACTGTTTGTGTCTGTATTAGTATGTGTGCGTGAATGAGTGTCAGTGTTTGTGTCTGTATTAGTATGTGGGAGTGAATGAGTGCAAGTGTTTGTGTCTGTATTAGTGTGTGGGAGTGAATGAGTGTAAGTGTTTGACTCTGAATTAGTATGTGGGAGTGAAAGAGTGCAAGTATTTGTGTCTGTATTAGTATGTGGGAGTGAATGAGTGCAAGTGTTTGACGCTGTATTAGTGTGTGGGAGTGAATGAGTGTAAGTGTTTGACTCTGAATTAGTATGTGGGAGTGAAAGAGTGCAAGTATTTGTGTCTGTATTAGTATGTGGGAGTGAATGAGTGCAAGTGTTTGTGTCTGTATTAGTGTGTGGGAGTGAATGAGTGTAAGTATTTGTGTCTGTATTGGTATGTGGCAGTGAATGAGTGTAAGTGTTTGTGTCTGTATTAGTGTGTGGGAGCGAATGAGTGTAAGTATTTGTGTCTGTATTAGTATGTGGGAGTGAATGAGTGTCAGTGTTTGTGTCTGTATTTGTGTGTGGGAGTGAATGAGTGTAAGTATTTGTGTCTGTATTAGTGTGTGGAGTGAATGAGTGTTAATATTTGTGTCTGTATTGGTGTGAGGGAGTGAATGAGTGTACGTAATTGTGTCTGTATTCGTGTGTGGGAGTGAATGAGTGTAAGTGTTTGTGTCTGTATTAGTGTGTGGAGTGAATGAGTGTTAATATTTGTGTCTGTATTAGTGTGTGGGAGTGAATGAGTGTAAGCATTTGTGTCTGTATTTGTATGTGGGAGTGAATGAGTGTAAGTGTTTGTGTCTGTATTAGTATGTGGGAGTGAATGAGTGTAAGTATTTGTGTCTGTATTAGTATGTGGGAGTGAACGAGTGAAAATGTTTGTGTCTGTATTTGTATGTGGGAGTGAATGAGTGTAAGTATTTGTGTCTGTATTAGTGTGGGAGTGAATGAGTGCAAGTGTTTGTGTCTGTATTAGTGTGTGTGAGTGAATGAGTGTAAGTGTTTGTGTCTCTATTAGTGTGTGTGAGTGAATGAGTGTCAGTGTTTGTGTCTGTATTTGTGTGTGGGAGTGAATGAGTGTAAGTATTTGTGTCTGTATTAGTGTGTGGAGTGAATGAGTGTTAATATTTGTGTCTGTATTGGTGTGCGGGAGTGAATGAGTGTAAGTAATTGTGTCTGGATTAGTGTGTGGGAGTGAATGAGTGTAAGTGTTTCTGTATGTATTAGTGTGTGGGAGTGAATGAGTGTAAGTGTTTGTGTCTGTATTAGTGTGTGGGAGTGAATGAGTGCAAGTGTTTGTGTCTGTATTAGTGTGTGTGAGTGAATGAGTGTAAGTGTTTGTGTCTCTATTAGTGTGTGTGAGTGAATGAGTGTAAGTGTTTGACTCTGTATTAGTATGTGGGAGTGAAAGAGTGCAAGTATTTGTGTCTGTATTAGTATGTGGGAGTGAATGAGTGTAAGTGTTTGTGACTGTATTAGTGTGTGGGAGTGAAAGAGTGTAAGTGTTTGTGTCTGTATTAGTGTGTGGGAGTGAATGAGTGTAAGTATTTGTGTCTGTATTGGTATGTGTGAGTGAATGATTGTAATTGTTTGTGTCTGTATTAGTGTGTGGGAGTGAATGAGTGTAGGTGTTTGTGTCTGTATTAGTATGTGTGAGTGAATGAGTGTAACTGTTTGTGTCTGTATTTGTATGTGTGCGTGAATGAGTGTCAGTGTTTGTGTCTGTATTAGTATGTGGGAGTGAATGAGTGCAAGTGTTTGTGTCTGTATTTGTGTGTGGGAGTGAATGAGTGTAAGTGTTTGACTCTGAATTAGTATGTGGGAGTGAAAGAGTGCAAGTATTTGTGTCTGTATTAGTATGTGGGAGTGAATGAGTGCAAGTGTTTGACGCTGTATTAGTGTGTGGGAGTGAATGAGTGTAAGTGTTTGACTCTGAATTAGTATGTGGGAGTGAAAGAGTGCAAGTATTTGTGTCTGTATTAGTGTGTGGGAGTGAATGAGTGTAAGTATTTGTGTCTGTATTGGTATGTGGCAGTGAATGAGTGTAAGTGTTTGTGTCTGTATTAGTGTGTGGGAGCGAATGAGTGTAAGTATTTGTGTCTGTATTAGTATGTGGGAGTGAATGAGTGTCAGTGTTTGTGTCTGTATTTGTGTGTGGGAGTGAATGAGTGTAAGTATTTGTGTCTGTATTAGTGTGTGGAGTGAATGAGTGTTAATATTTGTGTCTGTATTGGTGTGCGGGAGTGAATGAGTGTAAGTAATTGTGTCTGTATTCGTGTGTGGGAGTGAATGAGTGTAAGTGTTTGTGTCTGTATTAGTGTGTGGGAGTGAATGAGTGCAAGTGTTTGTGTCTGTATTAGTGTGTGGGAGTGAATGAGTGCAAGTGTTTGTGTCTGTATTAGTGTGTGGGAGTGAATGAGTGTAAGTGTTTGTGTCTCTATTAGTGTGTGTGAATGAATCAGTGTAAGTGTTTGACTCTGTATTAGTATGTGGGAGTGAAAGAGTGCAAGTATTTGTGTCTGTATTAGTATGTGGGAGTGAATGAGTGTAAGTGTTTGTGACTGTATTAGTGTGTGGGAGTGAATGAGTGTAAGTGTTTGTGTCTGTATTAGTGTGTGGGAGTGAATGAGTGTAAGTATTTGTGTCTGTATTGGTATGTGTGAGTGAATGATTGTAAGTGTTTGTGTCTGTATTAGTATGTGTGCGTGAATGAGTGTCAGTGTTTGTGTCTGTATTAGTATGTGTGAGTGAGTGTAAGTGTTTGTGTCTGCATTAGTGTGTGTGAGTGAATGAGTTTAGTGTTTGTGTCTGTATTAGTGTGCGGGAGTGAATGAGTGTAAGTAATTGTGTCTGTATTAGTGTGTGGGAGTGAATGAGTGCTAGTGTTTGTGTTTGTATTAGTATGTGGGAGTGAATGAGTGTAAGTGTTTGTGTCTGTATTAGTGTGTGGGAGTGAATGAGTGCAAGTGTTTGTGTCTGTATTAGTGTGTGTGAGTGAATGAGTGTAAGTGTTTGTGTCTCTATTAGTGTGTGTGAGTGAATGAGTGTAAGTGTTTGACTCTGTATTAGTATGTGGGAGTGAAAGAGTGCAAGTATTTGTGTCTGTATTAGTATGTGGGAGTGAATGAGTGTAAGTGTTTGTGACTGTATTAGTGTGTGGGAGTGAAAGAGTGTAAGTGTTTGTGTCTGTATTAGTGTGTGGGAGTGAATGAGTGTAAGTATTTGTGTCTGTATTGGTATGTGTGAGTGAATGATTGTAATTGTTTGTGTCTGTATTAGTGTGTGGGAGTGAATGAGTGTAGGTGTTTGTGTCTGTATTAGTATGTGTGAGTGAATGAGTGTAACTGTTTGTGTCTGTATTTGTATGTGTGCGTGAATGAGTGTCAGTGTTTGTGTCTGTATTAGTATGTGGGAGTGAATGAGTGCAAGTGTTTGTGTCTGTATTTGTGTGTGGGAGTGAATGAGTGTAAGTGTTTGACTCTGAATTAGTATGTGGGAGTGAAAGAGTGCAAGTATTTGTGTCTGTATTAGTATGTGGGAGTGAATGAGTGCAAGTGTTTGACGCTGTATTAGTGTGTGGGAGTGAATGAGTGTAAGTGTTTGACTCTGAATTAGTATGTGGGAGTGAAAGAGTGCAAGTATTTGTGTCTGTATTAGTATGTGGGAGTGAATGAGTGCAAGTGTTTGTGTCTGTATTAGTGTGTGGGAGTGAATGAGTGTAAGTATTTGTGTCTGTATTGGTATGTGGCAGTGAATGAGTGTAAGTGTTTGTGTCTGTATTAGTGTGTGGGAGCGAATGAGTGTAAGTATTTGTGTCTGTATTAGTATGTGGGAGTGAATGAGTGTCAGTGTTTGTGTCTGTATTTGTGTGTGGGAGTGAATGAGTGTAAGTATTTGTGTCTGTATTAGTGTGTGGAGTGAATGAGTGTTAATATTTGTGTCTGTATTGGTGTGCGGGAGTGAATGAGTGTAAGTAATTGTGTCTGTATTCGTGTGTGGGAGTGAATGAGTGTAAGTGTTTGTGTCTGTATTAGTGTGTGGGAGTGAATGAGTGCAAGTGTTTGTGTCTGTATTAGTGTGTGGGAGTGAATGAGTGCAAGTGTTTGTGTCTGTATTAGTGTGTGGGAGTGAATGAGTGTAAGTGTTTGTGTCTCTATTAGTGTGTGTGAATGAATCAGTGTAAGTGTTTGACTCTGTATTAGTATGTGGGAGTGAAAGAGTGCAAGTATTTGTGTCTGTATTAGTATGTGGGAGTGAATGAGTGTAAGTGTTTGTGACTGTATTAGTGTGTGGGAGTGAATGAGTGTAAGTGTTTGTGTCTGTATTAGTGTGTGGGAGTGAATGAGTGTAAGTATTTGTGTCTGTATTGGTATGTGTGAGTGAATGATTGTAAGTGTTTGTGTCTGTATTAGTATGTGTGCGTGAATGAGTGTCAGTGTTTGTGTCTGTATTAGTATGTGTGAGTGAGTGTAAGTGTTTGTGTCTGCATTAGTGTGTGTGAGTGAATGAGTTTAGTGTTTGTGTCTGTATTAGTGTGCGGGAGTGAATGAGTGTAAGTAATTGTGTCTGTATTAGTGTGTGGGAGTGAATGAGTGCTAGTGTTTGTGTTTGTATTAGTGTGTGGGAGTGAATGAGTGTCAGTGTTTGTGTCTCTATTAGTGTGTGTGAGTGAATGAGTGAAAGTGTTTGACTCTGTATTAGTATGTGGGAGTGAAAGAGTGCAAGTATTTGTGTCTGTATTAGTGTGTGGGAGTGAATGAGTGTAAGTATTTGTGTCTCTATTAGTGTGTGGGAGTGAATGAGTGTAAGTATTTGTGTCTGTATAAGTATGTGGGAGTGAATGAGTGTAAGTGTTTGTGTCTGTATTAGTATGTGGGAGTGAATGAGTGTAAGTGTTTGTGTCTGTATTAGTGTGTGGGAGTGAATGAGAGTAAGTGTTTGTGTCTGTATTAGTGTGTGGGAGAGAATGAGTGTAAGTGTTTGTGTCAGTATCAGTGTGTGTGAGTGAATGAGTGTAAGTGTTTGTGCCTGTATTAGTATGTGGGAGTGAATGAGCGTAAGTGTTTGTGTCTGTATTAGTATGTGGAGTGAATGAGTGCAAGTGTTTGACTCTGTATTAGTGTGTGGGAGTGAATGAGAGTTAATGTTTGTGTCTGTATTAGTGTGTGGGAGTGAATGAGTGTAAGTGTTTGAGTCTGTATTAGTGTGTGGGAGTGAATGAGTGTTAGTGATTGTGTCTGTATCAGTGTGTGTGAGTGAATGATTGTAAGTGTTTGTGTCTGTATTAGTGTGTGGGAGTGAATGAGTGCAAGTGTTTGACTCTGTATTAGTATGTGGGAGTGAATGAGTGTAAGTGTCTGTGTCTGTATTAGTATGTGGGAGTGAATGAGTGTAAGTGTTTGTGTCTGTATTAGTGTGTGGGAGTGAATGAGTGCAAGTGTTTGACTCTGTATTCGTGTGTGGGAGTGAATGAGTGTAAGTATTTGTGTCTGTATTAGTATGTAGGAGTGAATGAGTGTAAGTGTTTGTGTCTGTATTAGTATGTGGGAGTGAATGAGTGCAAGTGTTTGTGTCTGCATTAGTGTGTGGGAATGAATGAGTGCAATTGTTTGACGCTGTATTAGTGTGTGGGAGTGAATGAGTGTAAGTGTTTGACTCTGAATTAGTATGTGGGAGTGAAAGAGTGCAAGTATTTGTGTCTGTATTAGTATGTGGGAGTGAATGAGTGCAAGTGTTTGTGTCTGTATTAGTGTGTGGGAGTGAATGAGTGTAAGTATTTGTGTCTGTATTGGTATGTGGCAGTGAATGAGTGCAAGTGTTTGTGTCTGTATTAGTGTGAGGGAGCGAATGAGTGTAAGTATTTGTGTCTGTATTAGTATGTGGGAGTGAATGAGTGTCAGTGTTTATGTCTGTATTTGTGTGTGGGAGTGAATGAGTGTAAGTATTTGTGTCTGTATTAGTGTGTGGAGTGAATGAGTGTTAATATTTGTGTCTGTATTGGTGTGCGGGAGTGAATGAGTGTAAGTAATTGTGTCTGTATTAGTGTGTGGGAGTGAATGAGTGTAAGTGTTTGTGTCTGTATTAGTGTGTGGGAGTGAATGAGTGTAAGTGTTTGTGTCTGTATTAGTGTGTGGGAGTGAATGAGTGCAAGTGTTTGTGTCTGCATTAGTGTGTGGGAGTGAATGAGTGTAAGTGTTTGTGTCTCTATTAGTGTGTGTGAATGAATGAGTGTAAGTGTTTGACTCTGTATTAGTATGTGGGAGTGAAAGAGTGCAAGTATTTGTGTCTGTATTAGTATGTGGGAGTGAATGAGTGTAAGTGTTTGTGACTGTATTAGTGTGTGGGAGTGAATGAGTGTAAGTGTTTGTGTCTGTATTAGTGTGTGGGAGTGAATGAGTGTAAGTATTTGTGTCTGTATTGGCATGTGTGAGTGAATGATTGTAAGTGTTTGTGTCTGTATTAGTATGTGTGCGTGAATGAGTGTCAGTGTTTGTGTCTGTATTAGTATGTGTGAGTGAATGAGCATAAGTGTTTGTGTCTGTATTAGTGTGTGGGAGTGAATGAGTGTAAGTGTTTGTGTCTCTATTAGTGTGTGTGAATGAATCAGTGTAAGTGTTTGACTCTGTATTAGTATGTGGGAGTGAAAGAGTGCAAGTATTTGTGTCTGTATTAGTATGTGGGAGTGAATGAGTGTAAGTGTTTGTGACTGTATTAGTGTGTGGGAGTGAATGAGTGTAAGTGTTTGTGTCTGTATTAGTGTGTGGGAGTGAATGAGTGTAAGTATTTGTGTCTGTATTGGTATGTGTGAGTGAATGATTGTAAGTGTTTGTGTCTGTATTAGTATGTGTGCGTGAATGAGTGTCAGTGTTTGTGTCTGTATTAGTATGTGTGAGTGAGTGTAAGTGTTTGTGTCTGCATTAGTGTGTGTGAGTGAATGAGTTTAGTGTTTGTGTCTGTATTAGTGTGCGGGAGTGAATGAGTGTAAGTAATTGTGTCTGTATTAGTGTGTGGGAGTGAATGAGTGCTAGTGTTTGTGTTTGTATTAGTGTGTGGGAGTGAATGAGTGTCAGTGTTTGTGTCTCTATTAGTGTGTGTGAGTGAATGAGTGAAAGTGTTTGACTCTGTATTAGTATGTGGGAGTGAAAGAGTGCAAGTATTTGTGTCTGTATTAGTGTGTGGGAGTGAATGAGTGTAAGTATTTGTGTCTGTATTAGTGTGTGGGAGTGAATGAGTGTAAGTATTTGTGTCTGTATAAGTATGTGGGAGTGAATGAGTGTAAGTGTTTGTGTCTGTATTAGTATGTGGGAGTGAATGAGTGTAAGTGTTTGTGTCTGTATTAGTGTGTGGGAGTGAATGAGAGTAAGTGTTTGTGTCTGTATTAGTGTGTGGGAGAGAATGAGTGTAAGTGTTTGTGTCAGTATCAGTGTGTGTGAGTGAATGAGTGTAAGTGTTTGTGCCTGTATTAGTATGTGGGAGTGAATGAGCGTAAGTGTTTGTGTCTGTATTAGTATGTGGAGTGAATGAGTGCAAGTGTTTGACTCTGTATTAGTGTGTGGGAGTGAATGAGAGTTAATGTTTGTGTCTGTATTAGTGTGTGGGAGTGAATGAGTGTAAGTGTTTGAGTCTGTATTAGTGTGTGGGAGTGAATGAGTGTTAGTGATTGTGTCTGTATCAGTGTGTGTGAGTGAATGAGTGTAAGTGTTTGTGTCTGTATTAGTGTGTGGGAGTGAATGAGTGCAAGTGTTTGACTCTGTATTAGTATGTGGGAGTGAATGAGTGTAAGTGTCTGTGTCTGTATTAGTATGTGGGAGTGAATGAGTGTAAGTGTTTGTGTCTGTATTAGTGTGTGGGAGTGAATGAGTGCAAGTGTTTGACTCTGTATTCGTGTGTGGGAGTGAATGAGTGTAAGTATTTGTGTCTGTATTAGTATGTAGGAGTGAATGAGTGTAAGTGTTTGTGTCTGTATTAGTATGTGGGAGTGAATGAGTGCAAGTGTTTGTGTCTGCATTAGTGTGTGGGAATGAATGAGTGCAATTGTTTGACGCTGTATTAGTGTGTGGGAGTGAATGAGTGTAAGTGTTTGACTCTGAATTAGTATGTGGGAGTGAAAGAGTGCAAGTATTTGTGTCTGTATTAGTATGTGGGAGTGAATGAGTGCAAGTGTTTGTGTCTGTATTAGTGTGTGGGAGTGAATGAGTGTAAGTATTTGTGTCTGTATTGGTATGTGGCAGTGAATGAGTGTAAGTGTTTGTGTCTGTATTAGTGTGAGGGAGCGAATGAGTGTAAGTATTTGTGTCTGTATTAGTATGTGGGAGTGAATGAGTGTCAGTGTTTATGTCTGTATTTGTGTGTGGGAGTGAATGAGTGTAAGTATTTGTGTCTGTATTAGTGTGTGGAGTGAATGAGTGTTAATATTTGTGTCTGTATTGGTGTGCGGGAGTGAATGAGTGTAAGTAATTGTGTCTGTATTAGTGTGTGGGAGTGAATGAGTGTAAGTGTTTGTGTCTGTATTAGTGTGTGGGAGTGAATGAGTGTAAGTGTTTGTGTCTGTATTAGTGTGTGGGAGTGAATGAGTGCAAGTGTTTGTGTCTGCATTAGTGTGTGGGAGTGAATGAGTGTAAGTGTTTGTGTCTCTATTAGTGTGTGTGAATGAATGAGTGTAAGTGTTTGACTCTGTATTAGTATGTGGGAGTGAAAGAGTGCAAGTATTTGTGTCTGTATTAGTATGTGGGAGTGAATGAGTGTAAGTGTTTGTGACTGTATTAGTGTGTGGGAGTGAATGAGTGTAAGTGTTTGTGTCTGTATTAGTGTGTGGGAGTGAATGAGTGTAAGTATTTGTGTCTGTATTGGCATGTGTGAGTGAATGATTGTAAGTGTTTGTGTCTGTATTAGTATGTGTGCGTGAATGAGTGTCAGTGTTTGTGTCTGTATTAGTATGTGTGAGTGAATGAGCATAAGTGTTTGTGTCTGTATTAGTGTGTGGGAGTGAATGAGTGTAAGTATTTGTGTCTGTATTTGTATGTGGGAGTGAATGAGTGTAAGTGTTTGTGTCTGTATTAGTATGTGGGAGTGAATGAGTGTAAGTATTTGTGTCTGTATTAGTATGTGGGAGTGAACGAGTGAAAATGTTTGTGTCTGTATTTGTATGTGGGAGTGAATGAGTGTAAGTATTTGTGTCTGTATTAGTGTGGGAGTGAATGAGTGCAAGTGTTTGTGTCTGTATTAGTGTGTGTGAGTGAATGAGTGTAAGTGTTTGTGTCTGTATTAGTATGTGTGCGTGAATGAGTGTCAGTGTTTGTGCCTGTATTTGTGTGTGGGAGTGAATGAGTGTAAGTATTTGAGTCTGTATTAGTGTGTGGAGTGAATGAGTGTTAATATTTGTGTCTGTATTGGTGTGCGGGAGTGAATGAGTGTAAGTAATTGTGTCTGTATTAGTGTGTGGGAGTGAATGAGTGTAAGTGTTTGTGTCTGTATTAGTGTGTGGGAGTGAATGAGTGTAAGTGTTTGTGTCTGTATTAGTGTGTGGGAGTGAATGAGTGCAAGTGTTTGTGTCTGTATTAGTGTGTGTGAGTGAATGAGTGTAAGTGTTTGTGTCTCTATTAGTGTGTGTGAGTGAATGAGTGTAAGTGTTTGACTCTGTATTAGTATGTGGGAGTGAAAGAGTGCAAGTATTTGTGTCTGTATTAGTATGTGGGAGTGAATGAGTGTAAGTGTTTGTGACTGTATTAGTGTGTGGGAGTGAATGAGTGTAAGTGTTTGTGTCTGTATTAGTGTGTGGGAGTGAATGAGTGTAAGTATTTGTGTCTGTATTGGTATGTGTGAGTGAATGATTGTAATTGTTTGTGTCTGTATTAGTGTGTGGGAGTGAATGAGTGTAGGTGTTTGTGTCTGTATTAGAATGTGTGAGTGAATGAGTGTAACTGTTTGTGTCTGTATTAGTATGTGTGCGTGAATGAGTGTCAGTGTTTGTGTCTGTATTAGTATGTGGGAGTGAATGAGTGCAAGTGTTTGTGTCTGTATTAGTGTGTGGGAGTGAATGAGTGTAAGTGTTTGACTCTGAATTAGTATGTGGGAGTGAAAGAGTGCAAGTATTTGTGTCTGTATTAGTATGTGGGAGTGAATGAGTGCAAGTGTTTGACGCTGTATTAGTGTGTGGGAGTGAATGAGTGTAAGTGTTTGACTCTGAATTAGTATGTGGGAGTGAAAGAGTGCAAGTATTTGTGTCTGTATTAGTATGTGGGAGTGAATGAGTGCAAGTGTTTGTGTCTGTATTAGTGTGTGGGAGTGAATGAGTGTAAGTATTTGTGTCTGTATTGGTATGTGGCAGTGAATGAGTGTAAGTGTTTGTGTCTGTATTAGTGTGTGGGAGCGAATGAGTGTAAGTATTTGTGTCTGTATTAGTATGTGGGAGTGAATGAGTGTCAGTGTTTGTGTCTGTATTTGTGTGTGGGAGTGAATGAGTGTAAGTATTTGTGTCTGTATTAGTGTGTGGAGTGAATGAGTGTTAATATTTGTGTCTGTATTGGTGTGCGGGAGTGAATGAGTGTACGTAATTGTGTCTGTATTCGTGTGTGGGAGTGAATGAGTGTAAGTGTTTGTGTCTGTATTAGTGTGTGGAGTGAATGAGTGTTAATATTTGTGTCTGTATTAGTGTGTGGGAGTGAATGAGTGTAAGTATTTGTGTCTGTATTTGTATGTGGGAGTGAATGAGTGTAAGTGTTTGTGTCTGTATTAGTATGTGGGAGTGAATGAGTGTAAGTATTTGTGTCTGTATTAGTATGTGGGAGTGAACGAGTGAAAATGTTTGTGTCTGTATTTGTATGTGGGAGTGAATGAGTGTAAGTATTTGTGTCTGTATTAGTGTGGGAGTGAATGAGTGCAAGTGTTTGTGTCTGTATTAGTGTGTGTGAGTGAATGAGTGTAAGTGTTTGTGTCTCTATTAGTGTGTGTGAGTGAATGAGTGTCAGTGTTTGTGTCTGTATTTGTGTGTGGGAGTGAATGAGTGTAAGTATTTGTGTCTGTATTAGTGTGTGGAGTGAATGAGTGTTAATATTTGTGTCTGTATTGGTGTGCGGGAGTGAATGAGTGTAAGTAATTGTGTCTGGATTAGTGTGTGGGAGTGAATGAGTGTAAGTGTTTCTGTATGTATTAGTGTGTGGGAGTGAATGAGTGTAAGTGTTTGTGTCTGTATTAGTGTGTGGGAGTGAATGAGTGCAAGTGTTTGTGTCTGTATTAGTGTGTGTGAGTGAATGAGTGTAAGTGTTTGTGTCTCTATTAGTGTGTGTGAGTGAATGAGTGTAAGTGTTTGACTCTGTATTAGTATGTGGGAGTGAAAGAGTGCAAGTATTTGTGTCTGTATTAGTATGTGGGAGTGAATGAGTGTAAGTGTTTGTGACTGTATTAGTGTGTGGGAGTGAAAGAGTGTAAGTGTTTGTGTCTGTATTAGTGTGTGGGAGTGAATGAGTGTAAGTATTTGTGTCTGTATTGGTATGTGTGAGTGAATGATTGTAATTGTTTGTGTCTGTATTAGTGTGTGGGAGTGAATGAGTGTAGGTGTTTGTGTCTGTATTAGTATGTGTGAGTGAATGAGTGTAACTGTTTGTGTCTGTATTTGTATGTGTGCGTGAATGAGTGTCAGTGTTTGTGTCTGTATTAGTATGTGGGAGTGAATGAGTGCAAGTGTTTGTGTCTGTATTTGTGTGTGGGAGTGAATGAGTGTAAGTGTTTGACTCTGAATTAGTATGTGGGAGTGAAAGAGTGCAAGTATTTGTGTCTGTATTAGTATGTGGGAGTGAATGAGTGCAAGTGTTTGACGCTGTATTAGTGTGTGGGAGTGAATGAGTGTAAGTGTTTGACTCTGAATTAGTATGTGGGAGTGAAAGAGTGCAAGTATTTGTGTCTGTATTAGTATGTGGGAGTGAATGAGTGCAAGTGTTTGTGTCTGTATTAGTGTGTGGGAGTGAATGAGTGTAAGTATTTGTGTCTGTATTGGTATGTGGCAGTGAATGAGTGTAAGTGTTTGTGTCTGTATTAGTGTGTGGGAGCGAATGAGTGTAAGTATTTGTGTCTGTATTGGTATGTGTGAGTGAATGATTGTAATTGTTTGTGTCTCTATTAGTGTGTGTGAGTGAATGAGTGTAAGTGTTTGACTCTGTATTAGTATGTGGGAGTGAAAGAGTGCAAGTATTTGTGTCTGTATTAGTATGTGGGAGTGAATGAGTGTAAGTGTTTGTGACTGTATTAGTGTGTGGGAGTGAAAGAGTGTAAGTGTTTGTGTCTGTATTAGTGTGTGGGAGTGAATGAGTGTAAGTATTTGTGTCTGTATTGGTATGTGTGAGTGAATGATTGTAATTGTTTGTGTCTGTATTAGTGTGTGGGAGTGAATGAGTGTAGGTGTTTGTGTCTGTATTAGTATGTGTGAGTGAATGAGTGTAACTGTTTGTGTCTGTATTTGTATGTGTGCGTGAATGAGTGTCAGTGTTTGTGTCTGTATTAGTATGTGGGAGTGAATGAGTGCAAGTGTTTGTGTCTGTATTTGTGTGTGGGAGTGAATGAGTGTAAGTGTTTGACTCTGAATTAGTATGTGGGAGTGAAAGAGTGCAAGTATTTGTGTCTGTATTAGTATGTGGGAGTGAATGAGTGCAAGTGTTTGACGCTGTATTAGTGTGTGGGAGTGAATGAGTGTAAGTGTTTGACTCTGAATTAGTATGTGGGAGTGAAAGAGTGCAAGTATTTGTGTCTGTATTAGTATGTGGGAGTGAATGAGTGCAAGTGTTTGTGTCTGTATTAGTGTGTGGGAGTGAATGAGTGTAAGTATTTGTGTCTGTATTGGTATGTGGCAGTGAATGAGTGTAAGTGTTTGTGTCTGTATTAGTGTGTGGGAGCGAATGAGTGTAAGTATTTGTGTCTGTATTAGTATGTGGGAGTGAATGAGTGTCAGTGTTTGTGTCTGTATTTGTGTGTGGGAGTGAATGAGTGTAAGTATTTGTGTCTGTATTAGTGTGTGGAGTGAATGAGTGTTAATATTTGTGTCTGTATTGGTGTGCGGGAGTGAATGAGTGTAAGTAATTGTGTCTGTATTCGTGTGTGGGAGTGAATGAGTGTAAGTGTTTGTGTCTGTATTAGTGTGTGGGAGTGAATGAGTGCAAGTGTTTGTGTCTGTATTAGTGTGTGGGAGTGAATGAGTGCAAGTGTTTGTGTCTGTATTAGTGTGTGGGAGTGAATGAGTGTAAGTGTTTGTGTCTCTATTAGTGTGTGTGAATGAATCAGTGTAAGTGTTTGACTCTGTATTAGTATGTGGGAGTGAAAGAGTGCAAGTATTTGTGTCTGTATTAGTATGTGGGAGTGAATGAGTGTAAGTGTTTGTGACTGTATTAGTGTGTGGGAGTGAATGAGTGTAAGTGTTTGTGTCTGTATTAGTGTGTGGGAGTGAATGAGTGTAAGTATTTGTGTCTGTATTGGTATGTGTGAGTGAATGATTGTAAGTGTTTGTGTCTGTATTAGTATGTGTGCGTGAATGAGTGTCAGTGTTTGTGTCTGTATTAGTATGTGTGAGTGAATGAGCATAAGTGTTTGTGTCTGTATTAGTGTGTGGGAGTGAATGAGTGTAAGTATTTGTGTCTGTATTTGTATGTGGGAGTGAATGAGTGTAAGTGTTTGTGTCTGTATTAGTATGTGGGAGTGAATGAGTGTAAGTATTTGTGTCTGTATTAGTATGTGGGAGTGAATGAGTGAAAATGTTTGTGTCTGTATTTGTATGTGGGAGTGAATGAGTGTAAGTATTTGTGTCTGTATTAGTGTGGGAGTGAATGAGTGCAAGTGTTTGTGTCTGTATTAGTGTGTGTGAGTGAATGAGTGTAAGTGTTTGTGTCTCTATTAGTGTGTGTGAGTGAATGAGTGTCAGTGTTTGTGTCTGTATTTGTGTGTGGGAGTGAATGAGTGTAAGTATTTGTGTCTGTATTAGTGTGTGGAGTGAATGAGTGTTAATATTTGTGTCTGTATTGGTGTGCGGGAGTGAATGAGTGTAAGTAATTGTGTCTGTATTCGTGTGTGGGAGTGAATGAGTGTAAGTGTTTGTGTCTGTATTAGTGTGTGGGAGTGAATGAGTGTAAGTGTTTGTGTCTGTATTAGTGTGTGGGAGTGAATGAGTGCAAGTGTTTGTGTCTGTATTAGTGTGTGTGAGTGAATGAGTGTAAGTGTTTGTGTCTCTATTAGTGTGTGTGAGTGAATGAGTGTAAGTGTTTGACTCTGTATTAGTATGTGGGAGTGAAAGAGTGCAAGTATTTAGGTCTGTATTAGTATGTGGGAGTGAATGAGTGTAAGTGTTTGTGACAGTATTAGTGTGTGGGAGTGAATGAGTGTAAGTGTTTGTGTCTGTATTAGTGTGTGGGAGTGAATGAGTGTAAGTATTTGTGTCTGTATTGGTATGTGTGAGTGAATGATTGTAATTGTTTGTGTCTGTATTAGTGTGTGGGAGTGAATGAGTGTAGGTGTTGTGTCTGTATTAGTATGTGTGAGTGAATGAGTGTAACTGTTTGTGTCTGTATTAGTATGTGTGCGTGAATGAGTGTCAGTGTTTGTGTCTGTATTAGTATGTGGGAGTGAATGAGCATAAGTGTTTGTGTCTGTATTAGTGTGTGGGAGTGAATGAGTGTAAGTGTTTGTGTCTGTATTAGTATGTGGGAGTGAATGAGTGTAAGTATTTGTGTCTGTATTAGTATGTGGGAGTGAATGAGTGAAAATGTTTGTGTCTGTATTTGTATGTGGGAGTGAATGAGTGTAAGTATTTGTGTCTGTATTAGTGTGGGAGTGAATGAGTGCAAGTGTTTGTGTCTGTATTAGTGTGTGTGAGTGAATGAGTGTAAGTGTTTGTGTCTCTATTAGTGTGTGTGAGTGAATGAGTGTAAGTGTTTGACTCTGTATTAGTATGTGGGAGTGAAAGAGTGCAAGTATTTGTGTCTGTATTAGTATGTGGGAGTGAATGAGTGTAAGTGTTTGTGTCTTTATTAGTGTGTGGGAGTGAATGAGTGTAAGTATTTGTGTCTATTAGTGTGTGGGAGTGAATGAGTGTAAGTATTTGTGTCTGTATAAGTATGTGGGAGCGAATGAGTGTAAGTGTTTGTGTCTGTATTAGTATGTGGGAGTGATTGAGTGTAAGTGTTTGTGTCTGTATTAGTGTGTGGGAGTGAATGAGTGAAAGTATTTGTGTCTGTATTGGTATGTGGGAGTGAATGAGTGTCAGTGTATGTGTCTGTATTTGTGTGTGGGAGTGAATGAGTGTAAGTATTTGTGTCTGTATTACTATGTGGAAGTGAATGAGTGTAAGTGTTTGTGTCTGTATTAGTGTGTGGGAGTGAATGAGTGTAAGTATTTGTGTCTGTATTAGTGTGTGGAGTGAATGAGTGTAAGTATTTGTGTCTGTATTAGTGTGCGGGAGTGAATGAGTGTAAGTAATTGTGTCTGTATTAGTGTGTGGGAGTGAATGAGTGTAAGTGTTTGTGACTGTATTAGTGTGTGGGAGTGAATGAGTGTAAGTGTTTGTGTCTGCATTAGTGTGTGGAGTGAATGAGTGTAAGTATTTGTGTCTGTATTAGTGTGCGGGAGTGAATGAGTGTAAGTAATTGTGTCTGTATTAGTGTGTGGGAGTGAATGAGTGTAAGTGTTTGTGACTGTATTAGTGTGTGGGAGTGAATGAGTGTAAGTGTTTGTGTCTGTATTAGTGTGTGGGAGTGAATGAGTGTAAGTATTTGTGTCTGTATTGGTATGTGTGAGTGAATGATTGTAATTGTTTGTGTCTGTATTAGTGTGTGGGAGTGAATGAGTGTAGGTGTTTGTATCTGTATTAGTGTGTGGGAGTGGATGAGTGTAAGTGTTTGTGTCTGTATTAGTATGTGGGAGTGAATGAGTGTAAGTATTTGTGTCTGTATTAGTATGTGGGAGTGAATGAGTGAAAATGTTTGTGTCTGTATTTGTATGTGGGAGTGAATGAGTGTAAGTATTTGTGTCTGTATTAGTGTGGGAGTGAATGAGTGTAAGTATTTGTGTCTGTATTAGTATGTGGGAGTGAATGAGTGGAAGTGTTTGTGTCTGTATTAGTATGAGTGAGTGAGTGTAAGTGTTTGTGTCTGTATTAGTGTGTGTGAGTGAATGAGTTTAGTGTTTGTGTCTGTATTAGTGTGTGTGAGTGAATGGCAGCGAGGCCTGGACAACGTATGCCAGCCAAGAGCGACGTCTCAATTCATTCCATCTTCGCTGCCTTCGGAGAATACTTGGCATCAGGTGGCAGGACTATATCTCCAACACAGAAGTCCTTGAAGCGGCCAACATCCCCAGCTTATACACACTACTGAGTCAGCGGCGCTTGAGATGGCTTGGCCATGTGAGCCGCATGGAAGATGGCAGGATCCCCAAAGACACATTGTACAGCGAGCTCGCCACTGGTATCAGACCCACCGGCCGTCCATGTCTCCGTTATAAAGACGTCTGCAAACGCGACATGAAATCGTGTGACATTGATCACAAGTCGTGGGAGTCAGTTGCCAGCATTCGCCAGAGCTGGCGGGCAGCCATAAAGACAGGGCTAAATTGTGGCGAGTCGAAGAGACTTAGTAGTTGGCAGGAAAAAAGACAGAGGCGCAAGGGGAGAGCCAACTGTGCAACAGCCCCAACAAACAAATTTCTCTGCAGCACCTGTGGAAGAGCCTGTCACTCCAGAATTGGCCTTTATAGCCACTCCAGGCGCTGCTTCACAAACCACTGACCACCTCCAGGCGCGTATCCATTGTCTCTCGAGATAAGGAGGCCCAAAAGAAAAAAGGAGTGAATGATTGTAATTGTTTGTGTCTGTATTAGTGTGTGGGAGTGAATGAGCATCAGTGATTGTGTCTGTATTAGTGTGTGGGAGTGAATGAGTGTAAGTGTTTGTGTCTGTATTAGTATGTGTGAGTGAATGAGTGTAAATGTTTGTGTCTGTATTGGTGTGTGTGAGTGAATGAGCATCAGTGATTGTGTCTGTATTAGTATGTGGGAGTGAATGAGTGTCAGTGTTTGTGTCTGTATTAGTATGTGGGAGTGAATGAGTGTAAGTGTTTGTGTCTGTATTAGTGTGTGGGAGTGAATGGGTGTAAGTGTTTGTGTCTGTATTGGTATGTGTGAGTGAATGAGTGTAAGTGTTTGTGTCTGTATTAGTATGTGGGAGTGAATGAGTGTTCGTGTTTGTGTCTGTATTAGTGTGTGGGAGTGAATGAGTGTAAGTGTTTGTGTCTGTATTAGTATGTGTGAGTGAATGAGTGTAAGTGTTTGTGTCTGTATTAGTATGTGTGAGTGAATGAGTGTAACTGTTTGTGTCTGTATTAGTGTGTGTGCGTGAATGAGTGTCAGTGTTTGTGTCTGTATTGGTGTGTGTGAGTGAATGAGCATCAGTGATTGTGTCTGTATTAGTATGTGGGAGTGAATGAGTGTAAGTGTTTGTGTCTGTATTAGTATGTGTGAGTGAGTGTAAGTGTTTGTGTCTGTATTAGTGTGTGTGAGTGAATGAGTTTAGTGTTTGTGTCTGTATTAGTGTGTGTGAGTGAATGATTGTAATTGTTTGTGTCTGTATTAGTGTGTGGGAGTGAATGAGCATCAGTGATTGTGTCTGTATTAGTGTGTGGGAGTGAATGAGTGTAAGTGTTTGTGTCTGTATTAGTATGCGAGTGAATGAGTGTAACTGTTTGTGTCTGTATTGGTGTGTGTGAGTGTCAGTGTTTGTGTCTGTATTGGTGTGTGTGAGTGAATGAGCATCAGTGATTGTGTCTGTATTAGTATGTGGGAGTGAATGAGTCTAAATCGGGGGACATAATCACTGACCAACGCAAACAGATGGACCGCTGGGTTGAGCACTACCTAGAACTGTACTCCAGGGAGAATGCTGTCACTGAGACTGCCCTCAATGCAGCCCAGCCTCTACCAGTCATGGATGAGCTGGACATACAGCCAACCAAATCGGAACTCAGTGATGCCATTGATTCCCTAGCCAGCGGAAAAGCCCCTGGGAAGGACAGCATTACCCCTGAAATAATCAAGAGTGCCAAGCCTGCTATACTCTCAGCACTACATGAACTGCTATGCCTGTGCTGGGACGAGGGAGCAGTACCCCAGGACATGCGCGATGCCAACATCATCACCCTCTATAAAAACAAAGGTGACCGCGGTGACTGCAACAACTACCGTGGAATCTCCCTGCTCAGCATAGTGGGGAAAGTCTTTGCTCGAGTCGCTCTGAACAGGCTCCAGAAGCTGGCCGAGCGCGTCTACCCTGAGGCACAGTGTGGCTTTCGTGCAGAGAGATCGACTATTGACATGCTGTTCTCCCTTCGTCAGATACAGGAGAAATGCCGTGAACAACAGATGCCCCTCTACATTGCTTTCATTGATCTCACCAAAGCCTTTGACCTCGTCAGCAGACGTGGTCTCTTCAGACTACTAGAAAAGATCGGATGTCCACCAAAGCTACTAAGTATCATCACCTCATTCCATGACAATATGAAAGGCACAATTCAACATGGTGGCTCCTCATCAGAGCCCTTTCCTATCCTGAGTGGTGTGAAACAGGGCTGTGTTCTCGCACCCACACTTTTTGGGATTTTCTTCTCCCTGCTTCTTTCACATGCGTTCAAATCCTCTGAAGAAGGAATTTTCCTCCACACAAGATCAGGGGGCAGGTTGTTCAACCTTGCCCGTCTAAGAGCGAAGTCCAAAGTACGGAAAGTCCTCATCAGAGAACTCCTCTTTGCTGACGATGCTGCTTTAACATCTCACACTGAAGAATGCCTGCAGAGTCTCATCGACAGGTTTGCGTCTGCCTGCAATGAATTTGGCCTAACCATCAGCCTCAAGAAAACGAACATCATGGGGCAGGATGTCAGAAATGCTCCATCCATCAATATTGGCGACCACGCTCTGGAAGTGGTTCAAGAGTTCACCTACCTAGGCTCAACTATCACCAGTAACCTGTCTCTAGATGCAGAAATCAACAAGCGCATGGGTAAGGCTTCCACTGCTATGTCCAGACTGGCCAAGAGAGTGTGGGAAAATGGCGCACTGACACGGAACACAAAAGTCCGAGTGTATCAGGCCTGTGTCCTCAGTACCTTGCTCTACGGCAGCGAGGCCTGGACAACGTATGCCAGCCAAGAGCGACGTCTCAATTCATTCCATCTTCGCTGCCTTCGGAGAATACTTGGCATCAGGTGGCAGGACTATATCTCCAACACAGAAGTCCTTGAAGCGGCCAACACCCCCAGCTTATACACACTACTGAGTCAGCGGCGCTTGAGATGGCTTGGCCATGTGAGCCGCATGGAAGATGGCAGGATCCCCAAAGACACATTGTACAGCGAGCTCGCCACTGGTATCAGACCCACCGGCCGTCCATGTCTCCGTTATAAAGACGTCTGCAAACGTGACATGAAATCGTGTGACATTGATCACAAGTCGTGGGAGTCAGTTGCCAGCATTCGCCAGAGCTGGCGGGCAGCCATAAAGACAGGGATAAATTGTGGCGAGTCGAAGAGACTTAGTAGTTGGCAGGAAAAAAGACAGAGGCGCAAGGGGAGAGCCAACTGTGCAACAGCCCCAACAAACAAATTTCTCTGCAGCACCTGTGGAAGAGCCTGTCACTCCAGAATTGGCCTTTCTACCCACTCCAGGCGCTGCTTCACAAACCACTGACCACCTCCAGGCGCGTATCCATTGTCTCTCGAGATAAGGAGGCCCAAAAGAAAAAGAAAGAGTGAATGAGCATCAGTGATTGTGTCTGTATTAGTATGTGGGAGTGAATGAGTGTCAGTGTTTGTGTCTGTATTAGTATGTGGGAGTGAATGAGTGTAAGTGTTTGTGTCTGTATTAGTGTGTGGGAGTGAATGGGTGTAAGTGTTTGTGTCTGTATTGGTAAGTGTGAGTGAATGAGTGTAAGTGTTTGTGTCTGTATTAGTATGTGGGAGTGAATGAGTGTAACTGTTTGTGTCTGTATTAGTATGTGGGAGTGAATGGGTGTAAGTGTTTGTGTCTGTATTGGTATGTGTGAGTGAATGAGTGTAAGTGTTTGTGTCTGTATTAGTATGTGGGAGTGAATGAGTGTAAGTGTTTGTGTCTGTATTAGTGTGTGGGAGTGAATGAGTGTAAGTATTTGTGTCTGTATTAGTGTGTGGGAGTGAATGAGTGTAAGTGTTAGTGTCTGTATAGTATGTGGGAGTGAATGAGTGTAAGTTTTTGTGTCTGTATTAGTATGTGGAAGTGAATGAGTGTAAGTGTTTGTGTCTGTATTAGTGTGTGGGAGTGAATGGGTGTAAGTGTTTGTGTCTGTATTGGTATGTGTGAGTGAATGAGTGTAAGTGTTTGTGTCTGTATTAGTATGTGGGAGTGAATGTGTGTAAGTGTTTGTGTCTGTATTAGTATGTGGGAGTGAATGGGTGTAAGTGTTTGACTCTGTATTGGTATGTGTGAGTGAATGAGTGTAAGTGTTTGTGTCTGTATTAGTATGTGGGAGTGAATGAGTGTAAGTGTTTGTGTCTGTATTAGTGTGTGGGAGTGAATGAGTGCAAGTATTTGTGTCTGTATTAGTGTGTGGGAGTGAATGAGTGTACGTATTTGTGTCTGTATAGTATGTGGGAGTGAATGAGTGTAAGTTTTTGTGTCTGCATTAGTGTGTGTGAGTGAATGAGTGTAAGTGTTTGTGTCTGTATTAGTGTGTGGGAGTGAATGAGTGTAAGTATTTGTGTCTGTATTAGAATGTGGGAGTGAATGAGTGTAAGAGTTTATGTCTGTATTTGTGTGTGTGAGTGAATGAGTGTAAGTGTTTGTGTCTGTATTGGTGTGTGTGAGTGAGTGAGTGAGTGTAAGTGTTAGTGTCTGTATTAGTGTGTGTGAGTGAATGATTGTAATTGTTTGTGTCTGTATTTGTGTGTGGGAGTGAATGAGCATCAGTGATTGTGTCTGAATTAGTGTGTGGGCGTGAATGAGTGTAACTGTTTGTGTCTGTATTGGTGTGTGTGAGTGAATGAGCATCAGTGATTGTGTCTGTATTGGTATGTGGGAGTGAATGAGTGTCAGTGTTTGTGTCTGTACTAGTATGTGGGAGTGAATGAGTGTAAGTGTTTGTGTCTGTATTAGTATGCGGGAGTGAATGAGTGTAAGTGTTTGACTCTGTATTAGTGTGTGGGAGTGAATGAGAGTAAGTGTTTGTGTCTGTATTAGTGTGTGGGAGAGAATGAGTGTAAGTGTTTGTGTCAGTATCAGTGTGTGTGAGTGAATGAGTGTAAGTGTTTGTGCCTGTATTAGTATGTGGGAGTGAATGAGTGTAAGTATTTGTGTCTGTATTAGTATGTGGGAGTGAATGAGCGTAAGTGTTTGTGCCTGTATTAGTATGTGGGAGTGAATGAGCATCAGTGATTGTGTCTGTATTAGTGTGTGGGAGTGAATGAGTATAAATGTTTGTGTCTGTATTAGTGTGTGGGAGTGAATGAGCATCAGTGATTGTGTCTGTATTAGTGTGTGGGAGTGAATGAGTATAAGTGTTTGTGTCTGTATTAGTGTGTGGGAGAGAATGAGTGTAAGTGTTTGTGTCAGTATCAGTGTGTGTGAGTGAATGAGTGTAAGTGGTTGTGCCTGTATTAGTATGTGGGAGTGAATGAGTGTAAGTATTTGTGTCTGTATTAGTATGTGGGAGTGAATGAGTGTAAGTATTTGTGTCTGTATAGTATGTGGGAGTGAATGAGTGTAAGTTTTTGTGTCTGTATTAGTGTGTGTGAGTGAATGAGTGTAAGTGTTTGTGTCTGTATTAGTGTGTGGGAGTGAATGAGTGTAAGTGTTTGTGTCTGTATTAGAATGTGGGAGTGAATGAGTGTAAGAGTTTATGTCTGTATTTGTGTGTGTGAGTGAATGAGTGTAAGTGTTTGTGTCTGTATTGGTGTGTGTGAGTGAGTGAGTGAGTGTAAGTGTTAGTGTCTGTATTAGTGTGTGTGAGTGAATGATTGTAATTGTTTGTGTCTGTATTTGTGTGTGGGAGTGAATGAGTGTAAGTATTTGTGTCTGTATTAGTATGTGGGAGTGAATGAGTGTAACTGTTTGTGTCTGTATTGGTGTGTGTGAGTGAATGAGCATCAGTGATTGTGTCTGTATTGGTATGTGGGAGTGAATGAGTGTCAGTGTTTGTGTCTGTACTAGTATGTGGGAGTGAATGAGTGTAAGTGTTTGTGTCTGTATTAGTATGCGGGAGTGAATGAGTGTAAGTGTTTGACTCTGTATTAGTGTGTGGGAGTGAATGAGAGTAAGTGTTTGTGTCTGTATTAGTGTGTGGGAGAGAATGAGTGTAAGTGTTTGTGTCAGTATCAGTGTGTGTGAGTGAATGAGTGTAAGTGTTTGTGCCTGTATTAGTATGTGGGAGTGAATGAGTGTAAGTATTTGTGTCTGTATTAGTATGTGGGAGTGAATGAGCGTAAGTGTTTGTGCCTGTATTAGTATGTGGGAGTGAATGAGCATCAGTGATTGTGTCTGTATTAGTGTGTGGGAGTGAATGAGTATAAGTGTTTGTGTCTGTATTAGTATGTATGAGTGAATGAGTGTAACTGTTTGTGTCTGTATTGGTGTGTGTGAGTGAATGAGCATCAGTGATTGTGTCTGTATTAGTGTGTGGGAGTGAATGAGTATAAGTGTTTGTGTCTGTATTAGTGTGTGGGAGAGAATGAGTGTAAGTGTTTGTGTCAGTATCAGTGTGTGTGAGTGAATGAGTGTAAGTGGTTGTGCCTGTATTAGTATGTGGGAGTGAATGAGTGTAAGTGTTTGTGTCTGTATTAGTGTGTGGGAGTGAATGAGCGTAAGTGTTTGTGTCTGTATTAGTGTGTGGGAGTGAATGAGCGTAAGTGTTTGTGTCTGTATTAGTGTGTGGGAGTGAATGAGCGTAAGTGTTTGTGTCTGTATTAGTGTGTGGGAGTGAATGAGTGTAAGTATTTGTGTCTGTATTAGTATGTGGGAGTGAATGAGTGTAAGTGTTTGTGTCTGTATTAGTGTGTGGGAGTGAATGAGCGTAAGTGTTTGTGTCTGTATTAGTGTGTGGGAGTGAATGAGCGTAAGTGTTTGTGCCTGTATTAGTATGTGGGAGTGAATGAGTGTAAGTGTTTGTGTCTGTATTAGTATGTGGGAGTGAATGAGTGTAAGTGTTTGACTCTGTATTAGTGTGTGGGAGTGAATGAGCGTAAGTGCCTGTGTCTGTATTAGTATGTGGGAGTGAATGAGTGCAAGTGTTTGACTCTGTATTAGTGTGTGGGAGTGAATGAGAGTAGGTGTTTTTGTCTGTATTAGTGTGTGGGAGTGAATGAGTGTAAGTGTTTGACTCTGTATTGGTATGCGGGAGTGAATGAGTGTAAGTGTTTGTGTCTGTATTAGTATGTGGGAGTGAATGAGTGTAAGTGTTTGTGTCTGTATTAGTGTGTGGGAGTGAATGAGTGCAAGTGTTTGTGTCTGTATGAGTATGTGGGAGTGAATGAGTGTAAGTATTTGTGTCTGTATTAGTGTGTGGGAGTGAATGAGTGTAAGTATTTGTGTCTGTATTAGTATGTGGGAGTGAATGAGTGTAAGTGTTTGTGTCTGTATTAGTGTTTGGGAGTGAATGAGTGTCAGTGTTTGTGTCTGTATTAGTGTGTGGGAGTGAATGAGTGTAAGTGTTTGTGTCTGTATTAGTATGTGTGAGTGAATGAGTGTAACTGTTTGTGTCTGTATTAGTGTGTGTGCGTGAATGAGTGTAAGTGTTTGTGTCTGTATTGGTGTGTGTGAGTGAATGAGCATCAGTGATTGTGTCTGTATTAGTATGTGGGAGTGAATGAGTGTAAGTGTTTGTGTCTGTATTAGTATGTGGGAGTGAATGAGTGTAAGTGTTTGTGTCTGTATTAGTGTGTGGGAGTGAATGAGTGTAAGTATTTGTGTCTGTATTAGTGTGTGGGAGTGAATGAGTGTAAGTATTTGTGTCTGTATAGTATGTGGGAGTGACTGAGTGTAAGTGTTTGTGTCTGTATTAGTATGTGTGAGTGAATGAGTGTAAGTGTTTGTGTCTGTATTAGTGTGTGGGAGTGAATGAGTGTAAGTGTTTGTGTCTGTATTAGAATGTGGGAGTGAATGAGTGTAAGAGTTTATGTCTGTATTTGTGTGTGTGAGTGAATGAGTGTAAGTGTTTGTGTCTGTATTGGTATGTGTGAGTGAGTGAGTGTAAGTGTTTGTGTCTGTATTAGTGTGTGTGAGTGAATGATTGTAATTGTTTGTGACTGTATTTGTGTGTGGGAGTGAATGAGCATCAGTGATTGTGTCTGAATTAGTGTGTGGGCGTGAATGAGTGTAACTGTTTGTGTCTGTATTGGTGTGTGTGAGTGAATGAGCATCAGTGATTGTGTCTGTATTGGTATGTGGGAGTGAATGAGTGTCAGTGTTTGTGTCTGTACTAGTATGTGGGAGTGAATTAGTGTAAGTGTTTGACTCTGTATTAGTGTGTGGGAGTGAATGAGAGTAAGTGTTTGTGTCTGTATTAGTGTGTGGGAGAGAATGAGTGTAAGTGTTTGTGCCTGTATTAGTATGTGGGAGTGAATGAGTGTAAGTATTTGTGTCTGTATTAGTATGTGGGAGTGAATGAGTGTAAGTGTTTGTGTCTGTATTAGTGTGTGGGAGCGAATGAGCGTAAGTGTTTGTGCCTGTATTAGTATGTGGGAGTGAATGAGTGTAAGTGTTTGTTTCTGTATTAGTATGTGGGGAGTGAATGAGCGTAAGTGTTTGTGTCTGTATTAGTATGTGGGAGTGAATGAGTGCAAGTGTTTGACTCTGTATTAGTGTGTGGGAGTGAATGAGAGTAAGTGTTTGTGTCTGTATTAGTGTGTGGGAGTGAATGAGTGTCAGTGTTTGACTCTGTATTAGTATGTGGGGAGTGAATGAGCGTAAGTGTTTGTGTCTGTATTAGTATGTGGGAGTGAATGAGTGCAAGTGTTTGTGTCTGTATTAGTGTGTGGGAGTGAATGAGTGTAAGTGTTTGTGTCTGTATTAGTATGTGTGAGTGAATGAGTGTAAGTGTTTGTGTCTGTATTAGTATGTGTGAGTGAATGAGTGTAACTGTTTGTGTCTGTATTAGTGTGTGTGCGTGAATGAGTGTCAGTGTTTGTGTCTGTATTGGTGTGTGTGAGTGAATGAGCATCAGTGATTGTGTCTGTATTAGTATGTGGGAGTGAATGAGTGTAAGTGTTTGTGTCTGTATTAGTATGTGTGAGTGAGTGTAAGTGTTTGTGTCTGTATTAGTGTGTGTGAGTGAATGAGTTTAGTGTTTGTGTCTGTATTAGTGTGTGTGAGTGAATGATTGTAATTGTTTGTGTCTGTATTAGTGTGTGGGAGTGAATGAGCATCAGTGATTGTGTCTGTATTAGTGTGTGGGAGTGAATGAGTGTAAGTGTTTGTGTCTGTATTAGTATGCGAGTGAATGAGTGTAACTGTTTGTGTCTGTATTGGTGTGTGTGAGTGTCAGTGTTTGTGTCTGTATTGGTGTGTGTGAGTGAATGAGCATCAGTGATTGTGTCTGTATTAGTATGTGGGAGTGAATGAGTCTAAATCGGGGGACATAATCACTGACCAACGCAAACAGATGGACCGCTGGGTTGAGCACTACCTAGAACTGTACTCCAGGGAGAATGCTGTCACTGAGACTGCCCTCAATGCAGCCCAGCCTCTACCAGTCATGGATGAGCTGGACATACAGCCAACCAAATCGGAACTCAGTGATGCCATTGATTCCCTAGCCAGCGGAAAAGCCCCTGGGAAGGACAGCATTACCCCTGAAATAATCAAGAGTGCCAAGCCTGCTATACTCTCAGCACTACATGAACTGCTATGCCTGTGCTGGGACGAGGGAGCAGTACCCCAGGACATGCGCGATGCCAACATCATCACCCTCTATAAAAACAAAGGTGACCGCGGTGACTGCAACAACTACCGTGGAATCTCCCTGCTCAGCATAGTGGGGAAAGTCTTTGCTCGAGTCGCTCTGAACAGGCTCCAGAAGCTGGCCGAGCGCGTCTACCCTGAGGCACAGTGTGGCTTTCGTGCAGAGAGATCGACTATTGACATGCTGTTCTCCCTTCGTCAGATACAGGAGAAATGCCGTGAACAACAGATGCCCCTCTACATTGCTTTCATTGATCTCACCAAAGCCTTTGACCTCGTCAGCAGACGTGGTCTCTTCAGACTACTAGAAAAGATCGGATGTCCACCAAAGCTACTAAGTATCATCACCTCATTCCATGACAATATGAAAGGCACAATTCAACATGGTGGCTCCTCATCAGAGCCCTTTCCTATCCTGAGTGGTGTGAAACAGGGCTGTGTTCTCGCACCCACACTTTTTGGGATTTTCTTCTCCCTGCTTCTTTCACATGCGTTCAAATCCTCTGAAGAAGGAATTTTCCTCCACACAAGATCAGGGGGCAGGTTGTTCAACCTTGCCCGTCTAAGAGCGAAGTCCAAAGTACGGAAAGTCCTCATCAGAGAACTCCTCTTTGCTGACGATGCTGCTTTAACATCTCACACTGAAGAATGCCTGCAGAGTCTCATCGACAGGTTTGCGTCTGCCTGCAATGAATTTGGCCTAACCATCAGCCTCAAGAAAACGAACATCATGGGGCAGGATGTCAGAAATGCTCCATCCATCAATATTGGCGACCACGCTCTGGAAGTGGTTCAAGAGTTCACCTACCTAGGCTCAACTATCACCAGTAACCTGTCTCTAGATGCAGAAATCAACAAGCGCATGGGTAAGGCTTCCACTGCTATGTCCAGACTGGCCAAGAGAGTGTGGGAAAATGGCGCACTGACACGGAACACAAAAGTCCGAGTGTATCAGGCCTGTGTCCTCAGTACCTTGCTCTACGGCAGCGAGGCCTGGACAACGTATGCCAGCCAAGAGCGACGTCTCAATTCATTCCATCTTCGCTGCCTTCGGAGAATACTTGGCATCAGGTGGCAGGACTATATCTCCAACACAGAAGTCCTTGAAGCGGCCAACACCCCCAGCTTATACACACTACTGAGTCAGCGGCGCTTGAGATGGCTTGGCCATGTGAGCCGCATGGAAGATGGCAGGATCCCCAAAGACACATTGTACAGCGAGCTCGCCACTGGTATCAGACCCACCGGCCGTCCATGTCTCCGTTATAAAGACGTCTGCAAACGTGACATGAAATCGTGTGACATTGATCACAAGTCGTGGGAGTCAGTTGCCAGCATTCGCCAGAGCTGGCGGGCAGCCATAAAGACAGGGATAAATTGTGGCGAGTCGAAGAGACTTAGTAGTTGGCAGGAAAAAAGACAGAGGCGCAAGGGGAGAGCCAACTGTGCAACAGCCCCAACAAACAAATTTCTCTGCAGCACCTGTGGAAGAGCCTGTCACTCCAGAATTGGCCTTTCTACCCACTCCAGGCGCTGCTTCACAAACCACTGACCACCTCCAGGCGCGTATCCATTGTCTCTCGAGATAAGGAGGCCCAAAAGAAAAAGAAAGAGTGAATGAGCATCAGTGATTGTGTCTGTATTAGTATGTGGGAGTGAATGAGTGTCAGTGTTTGTGTCTATATTAGTATGTGGGAGTGAATGAGTGTAAGTGTTTGTGTCTGTATTAGTGTGTGGGAGTGAATGGGTGTAAGTGTTTGTGTCTGTATTGGTATGTGTGAGTGAATGAGTGTAAGTGTTTGTGTCTGTATTAGTATGTGGGAGTGAATGAGTGTAACTGTTTGTGTCTGTATTAGTATGTGGGAGTGAATGGGTGTAAGTGTTTGTGTCTGTATTGGTATGTGTGAGTGAATGAGTGTAAGTGTTTGTGTCTGTATTAGTATGTGGGAGTGAATGAGTGTAAGTGTTTGTGTCTGTATTAGTGTGTGGGAGTGAATGAGTGTAAGTATTTGTGTCTGTATTAGTGTGTGGGAGTGAATGAGTGTAAGTGTTAGTGTCTGTATAGTATGTGGGAGTGAATGAGTGTAAGATTTTGTGTCTGTATTAGTATGTGGGAGTGAATGAGTGTAAGTGTTTGTGTCTGTATTAGTGTGTGGGAGTGAATGGGTGTAAGTGTTTGTGTCTGTATTGGTATGTGTGAGTGAATGAGTGTAAGTGTTTGTGTCTGTATTAGTATGTGGGAGTGAATGAGTGTAACTGTTTGTGTCTGTATTAGTATGTGGGAGTGAATGGGTGTAAGTGTTTGTGTCTGTATTGGTATGTGTGAGTGAATGAGTGTAAGTGTTTGTGTCTGTATTAGTATGTGGGAGTGAATGAGTGTAAGTGTTTGTGTCTGTATTAGTGTGTGGGAGTGAATGAGTGCAAGTATTTGTGTCTGTATTAGTGTGTGGGAGTGAATGAGTGTAAGTATTTGTGTCTGTATAGTATGTGGGAGTGAATGAGTGTAAGTTTTTGTGTCTGTATTAGTGTGTGTGAGTGAATGAGTGTAAGTGTTTGTGTCTGTATTAGTGTGTGGGAGTGAATGAGTGTAAGTATTTGTGTCTGTATTAGAATGTGGGAGTGAATGAGTGTAAGAGTTTATGTCTGTATTTGTGTGTGTGAGTGAATGAGTGTAAGTGTTTGTGTCTGTATTGGTGTGTGTGAGTGAGTGAGTGAGTGTAAGTGTTAGTGTCTGTATTAGTGTGTGTGAGTGAATGATTGTAATTGTTTGTGTCTGTATTTGTGTGTGGGAGTGAATGAGCATCAGTGATTGTGTCTGAATTAGTGTGTGGGCGTGAATGAGTGTAACTGTTTGTGTCTGTATTGGTGTGTGTGAGTGAATGAGCATCAGTGATTGTGTCTGTATTGGTATGTGGGAGTGAATGAGTGTCAGTGTTTGTGTCTGTACTAGTATGTGGGAGTGAATGAGTGTAAGTGTTTGTGTCTGTATTAGTATGCGGGAGTGAATGAGTGTAAGTGTTTGACTCTGTATTAGTGTGTGGGAGTGAATGAGAGTAAGTGTTTGTGTCTGTATTAGTGTGTGGGAGAGAATGAGTGTAAGTGTTTGTGTCAGTATCAGTGTGTGTGAGTGAATGAGTGTAAGTGTTTGTGCCTGTATTAGTATGTGGGAGTGAATGAGTGTAAGTATTTGTGTCTGTATTAGTATGTGGGAGTGAATGAGCGTAAGTGTTTGTGCCTGTATTAGTATGTGGGAGTGAATGAGCATCAGTGATTGTGTCTGTATTAGTGTGTGGGAGTGAATGAGTATAAGTGTTTGTGTCTGTATTAGTGTGTGGGAGAGAATGAGTGTAAGTGTTTGTGTCAGTATCAGTGTGTGTGAGTGAATGAGTGTAAGTGGTTGTGCCTGTATTAGTATGTGGGAGTGAATGAGTGTAAGTATTTGTGTCTGTATTAGTATGTGGGAGTGAATGAGTGTAAGTATTTGTGTCTGTATAGTATGTGGGAGTGAATGAGTGTAAGTTTTTGTGTCTGTATTAGTGTGTGTGAGTGAATGAGTGTAAGTGTTTGTGTCTGTATTAGTGTGTGGGAGTGAATGAGTGTCAGTGTTTGTGTCTGTATTAGAATGTGGGAGTGAATGAGTGTAAGAGTTTATGTCTGTATTTGTGTGTGTGAGTGAATGAGTGTAAGTGTTTGTGTCTGTATTGGTGTGTGTGAGTGAGTGAGTGAGTGTAAGTGTTAGTGTCTGTATTAGTGTGTGTGAGTGAATGATTGTAATTGTTTGTGTCTGTATTTGTGTGTGGGAGTGAATGAGCATCAGTGATTGTGTCTGAATTAGTGTGTGGGCGTGAATGAGTGTAACTGTTTGTGTCTGTATTAGTGTGTGGGAGAGAATGAGTGTAAGTGTTTGTGTCAGTATCAGTGTGTGTGAGTGAATGAGTGTAAGTGGTTGTGCCTGTATTAGTATGTGGGAGTGAATGAGTGTAAGTATTTGTGTCTGTATTAGTATGTGGGAGTGAATGAGTGTAAGTATTTGTGTCTGTATAGTATGTGGGAGTGAATGAGTGTAAGTTTTTGTGTCTGTATTAGTGTGTGTGAGTGAATGAGTGTAAGTGTTTGTGTCTGTATTAGTGTGTGGGAGTGAATGAGTGTCAGTGTTTGTGTCTGTATTAGAATGTGGGAGTGAATGAGTGTAAGAGTTTATGTCTGTATTTGTGTGTGTGAGTGAATGAGTGTAAGTGTTTGTGTCTGTATTGGTGTGTGTGAGTGAGTGAGTGAGTGTAAGTGTTAGTGTCTGTATTAGTGTGTGTGAGTGAATGATTGTAATTGTTTGTGTCTGTATTTGTGTGTGGGAGTGAATGAGCATCAGTGATTGTGTCTGAATTAGTGTGTGGGCGTGAATGAGTGTAACTGTTTGTGTCTGTATTGGTGTGTGTGAGTGAATGAGCATCAGTGATTGTGTCTGTATTGGTATGTGGGAGTGAATGAGTGTCAGTGTTTGTGTCTGTACTAGTATGTGGGAGTGAATGAGTGTAAGTGTTTGTGTCTGTATTAGTATGCGGGAGTGAATGAGTGTCAGTGTTTGTGTCTGTATTAGTGTGTGGGAGAGAATGAGTGTAAGTGTTTGTGTCTGTATCAGTGTGTGTGAGTGAATGAGTGTAAGTGTTTGTGCCTGTATTAGTATGTGGGAGTGAATGAGCATCAGTGATTGTGTCTGTATTAGTATGTGGGAGTGAATGAGTGTAAGTATTTGTGTCTGTATTAGTATGTGGGAGTGAATGAGTGTAAGTGTTTGTGCCTGTATTAGTATGTGGGAGTGAATGAGCATCAGTGATTGTGTCTGTATTAGTATGTGGGAGTGAATGAGTGTAAGTATTTGTGTCTGTATTAGTATGTGGGAGTGAATGAGCGTAAGTGTTTGTGCCTGTATTAGTATGTGGGAGTGAATGAGCATCAGTGATTGTGTCTGTATTAGTATGTGGGAGTGAATGAGTGTAAGTATTTGTGTCTGTATTAGTATGTGGGAGTGAATGAGCGTAAGTGTTTGTGCCTGTATTAGTATGTGGGAGTGAATGAGCATCAGTGATTGTGTCTGTATTAGTGTGTGGGAGTGAATGAGTATAAGTGTTTGTGTCTGTATTAGTATGTATGAGTGAATGAGTGTAACTGTTTGTGTCTGTATTAGTGTGTGTGAGTGAATGAGCATCAGTGATTGTGTCTGTATTGGTATGTGGGAGTGAATGAGTGTCAGTGTTTGTGTCTGTACTAGTATGCGGGAGTGAATGAGTGTAAGTGTTTGATTCTGTATTAGTGTGTGGGAGTGAATGAGAGTAAGTGTTTGTGTCTGTATTGGTATGTGGGAGTGAATGAGTGTAACTGTTTGTGTCTGTATTGGTGTGTGTGAGTGAATGAGCATCAGTGATTGTGTCTGTATTGGTATGTGGGAGTGAATGAGTGTCAGTGTTTGTGTCTGTACTAGTATGTGGGAGTGAATGAGTGTAAGTGTTTGTGTCTGTATTAGTATGCGGGAGTGAATGAGTGTAAGTGTTTGATTCTGTATTAGTGTGTGGGAGTGAATGAGAGTAAGTGTTTGTGTCTGTATTAGTGTGTGGGAGAGAATGAGTGTAAGTGTTTGTGTCAGTATTAGTGTGTGGGAGTGAATGAGAGTAAGTGTTTGTGTCTGTATTAGTGTGTGGGAGTGAATGAGAGTAAGTGTTTGTGTCTGTATTAGTGTGTGGGAGAGAATGAGTGTAAGTGTTTGTGTCTGTATTAGTATGCGGGAGTGAATGAGTGTAAGTGTTTGATTCTGTATTAGTGTGTGGGAGTGAATGAGAGTAAGTGTTTGTGTCTGTACTAGTATGTGGGAGTGAATGAGTGTAAGTATTTGTGTCTGTATTAGTATGTGTGAGTGAATGAGTGTAAGTGTTTGTGCCTGTATTAGTATGTGGGAGTGAATGAGCATCAGTGATTGTGTCTGTATTAGTATGTGGGAGTGAATGAGTGTAAGCATTTGTGTCTGTATTAGTATGTGGGAGTGAATGAGTGTAAGTGTTTGTGCCTGTATTAGTATGTGGGAGTGAATGAGTGTAAGTATTTGTGTCTGTATTAGTATGTGGGAGTGAATGAGCGTAAGTGTTTGTGCCTGTATTAGTATGTGGGAGTGAATGAGCATCAGTGATTGTGTCTGTATTAGTGTGTGGGAGTGAATGAGTATAAGTGTTTGTGTCTGTATTAGTATGTATGAGTGAATGAGTGTAACTGTTTGTGTCTGTATTAGTGTGTGTGAGTGAATGAGCATCAGTGATTGTGTCTGTATTAGTGTGTGGGAGTGAATGAGTATAAGTGTTTGTGTCTGTATTAGTGTGTGTGAGTGAATGAGTGTAAGTGGTTGTGCCTGTATTAGTATGTGGGAGTGAATGAGTGTAAGTATTTGTGTCTGTATTAGTATGTGGGAGTGAATGAGTGTAAGTGTTTGTGTCTGTATTAGTGTGTGGGAGTGAATGAGCGTAAGTGTTTGTGTCTGTATTAGTGTGTGGGAGTGAATGAGCGTAAGTGTTTGTGCCTGTATTAGTATGTGGGAGTGAATGAGTGCAAGTGTTTGTGTCTGTATTTGTGTGTGGGAGTGAATGAGTGTAAGTGTTTGACTCTGAATTAGTATGTGGGAGTGAAAGAGTGCAAGTATTTGTGTCTGTATTAGTATGTGGGAGTGAATGAGTGCAAGTGTTTGACGCTGTATTAGTGTGTGGGAGTGAATGAGTGTAAGTGTTTGACTCTGAATTAGTATGTGGGAGTGAAAGAGTGCAAGTATTTGTGTCTGTATTAGTATGTGGGAGTGAATGAGTGCAAGTGTTTGTGTCTGTATTAGTGTGTGGGAGTGAATGAGTGTAAGTATTTGTGTCTGTATTGGTATGTGGCAGTGAATGAGTGTAAGTGTTTGTGTCTGTATTAGTGTGTGGGAGCGAATGAGTGTAAGTATTTGTGTCTGTATTAGTATGTGGGAGTGAATGAGTGTCAGTGTTTGTGTCTGTATTTGTGTGTGGGAGTGAATGAGTGTAAGTATTTGTGTCTGTATTAGTGTGTGGAGTGAATGAGTGTTAATATTTGTGTCTGTATTGGTGTGCGGGAGTGAATGAGTGTAAGTAATTGTGTCTGTATTCGTGTGTGGGAGTGAATGAGTGTAAGTGTTTGTGTCTGTATTAGTGTGTGGGAGTGAATGAGTGCAAGTGTTTGTGTCTGTATTAGTGTGTGGGAGTGAATGAGTGCAAGTGTTTGTGTCTGTATTAGTGTGTGGGAGTGAATGAGTGTAAGTGTTTGTGTCTCTATTAGTGTGTGTGAATGAATCAGTGTAAGTGTTTGACTCTGTATTAGTATGTGGGAGTGAAAGAGTGCAAGTATTTGTGTCTGTATTAGTATGTGGGAGTGAATGAGTGTAAGTGTTTGTGACTGTATTAGTGTGTGGGAGTGAATGAGTGTAAGTGTTTGTGTCTGTATTAGTGTGTGGGAGTGAATGAGTGTAAGTATTTGTGTCTGTATTGGTATGTGTGAGTGAATGATTGTAAGTGTTTGTGTCTGTATTAGTATGTGTGCGTGAATGAGTGTCAGTGTTTGTGTCTGTATTAGTATGTGTGAGTGAATGAGCATAAGTGTTTGTGTCTGTATTAGTGTGTGGGAGTGAATGAGTGTAAGTATTTGTGTCTGTATTTGTATGTGGGAGTGAATGAGTGTAAGTGTTTGTGTCTGTATTAGTATGTGGGAGTGAATGAGTGTAAGTATTTGTGTCTGTATTAGTATGTGGGAGTGAATGAGTGAAAATGTTTGTGTCTGTATTTGTATGTGGGAGTGAATGAGTGTAAGTATTTGTGTCTGTATTAGTGTGGGAGTGAATGAGTGCAAGTGTTTGTGTCTGTATTAGTGTGTGTGAGTGAATGAGTGTAAGTGTTTGTGTCTCTATTAGTGTGTGTGAGTGAATGAGTGTCAGTGTTTGTGTCTGTATTTGTGTGTGGGAGTGAATGAGTGTAAGTATTTGTGTCTGTATTAGTGTGTGGAGTGAATGAGTGTTAATATTTGTGTCTGTATTGGTGTGCGGGAGTGAATGAGTGTAAGTAATTGTGTCTGTATTAGTGTGTGGGAGTGAATGAGTGTAAGTGTTTGTGTCTGTATTAGTGTGTGGGAGTGAATGAGTGCAAGTGTTTGTGTCTGTATTAGTGTGTGTGAGTGAATGAGTGTAAGTGTTTGTGTCTCTATTAGTGTGTGTGAGTGAATGAGTGGAAGTGTTTGACTCTGTATTAGTATGTGGGAGTGAAAGAGTGCAAGTATTTAGGTCTGTATTAGTATGTGGGAGTGAATGAGTGTAAGTGTTTGTGACTGTATTAGTGTGTGGGAGTGAATGAGTGTAAGTGTTTGTGTCTGTATTAGTGTGTGGGAGTGAATGAGTGTAAGTATTTGTGTCTGTATTGGTATGTGTGAGTGAATGATTGTAATTGTTTGTGTCTGTATTAGTGTGTGGGAGTGAATGAGTGTAGGTGTTGTGTCTGTATTAGTATGTGTGAGTGAATGAGTGTAACTGTTTGTGTCTGTATTAGTATGTGTGCGTGAATGAGTGTCAGTGTTTGTGTCTATATTAGTATGTGGGAGTGAATGAGCATAAGTGTTTGTGTCTGTATTAGTGTGTGGGAGTGAATGAGTGTAAGTGTTTGTGTCTGTATTAGTATGTGGGAGTGAATGAGTGTAAGTATTTGTGTCTGTATTAGTATGTGGGAGTGAATGAGTGAAAATGTTTGTGTCTGTATTTGTATGTGGGAGTGAATGAGTGTAAGTATTTGTGTCTGTATTAGTGTGGGAGTGAATGAGTGCAAGTGTTTGTGTCTGTATTAGTGTGTGTGAGTGAATGAGTGTAAGTGTTTGTGTCTCTATTAGTGTGTGTGAGTGAATGAGTGTAAGTGTTTGACTCTGTATTAGTATGTGGGAGTGAAAGAGTGCAAGTATTTGTGTCTGTATTAGTATGTGGGAGTGAATGAGTGTAAGTGTTTGTGTCTTTATTAGTGTGTGGGAGTGAATGAGTGTAAGTATTTGTGTCTATTAGTGTGTGGGAGTGAATGAGTGTAAGTATTTGTGTCTGTATAAGTATGTGGGGGTGAATGAGTGTAAGTGTTTGTGTCTGTATTAGTATGTGGGAGTGATTGAGTGTAAGTGTTTGTGTCTGTATTAGTGTGTGGGAGTGAATGAGTGAAAGTATTTGTGTCTGTATTGGTATGTGGGAGTGAATGAGTGTCAGTGTTTGTGTCTGTATTTGTGTGTGGGAGTGAATGAGTGTAAGTATTTGTGTCTGTATTACTATGTGGGAGTGAATGAGTGTAAGTGTTTGTGTCTGTATTAGTGTGTGGGAGTGAATGAGTGTAAGTATTTGTGTCTGTATTAGTGTGTGGAGTGAATGAGTGTAAGTATTTGTGTCTGTATTAGTGTGCGGGAGTGAATGAGTGTAAGTAATTGTGTCTGTATTAGTGTGTGGGAGTGAATGAGTGTAAGTGTTTGTGACTGTATTAGTGTGTGGGAGTGAATGAGTGTAAGTGTTTGTGTCTGCATTAGTGTGTGGAGTGAATGAGTGTAAGTATTTGTGTCTGTATTAGTGTGCGGGAGTGAATGAGTGTAAGTAATTGTGTCTGTATTAGTGTGTGGGAGTGAATGAGTGTAAGTGTTTGTGACTGTATTAGTGTGTGGGAGTGAATGAGTGTAAGTGTTTGTGTCTGTATTAGTGTGTGGGAGTGAATGAGTGTAAGTATTTGTGTCTGTATTGGTATGTGTGAGTGAATGATTGTAATTGTTTGTGTCTGTATTAGTGTGTGGGAGTGAATGAGTGTAGGTGTTTGTATCTGTATTAGTGTGGGAGTGAATGAGTGTAAGTATTTGTGTCTGTATTAGTATGTGGGAGTGAATGAGTGTAAGTAATTGTGTCTGTATTAGTGTGTGGGAGTGAATGAGTGTAAGTGTTTGTGACTGTATTAGTGTGTGGGAGTGGATGAGTGTAAGTGTTTGTGTCTGTATTAGTATGTGGGAGAGAATGAGTGTAAGTATTTGTGTCTGTATTAGTATGTGGGAGTGAATGAGTGAAAATGTTTGTGTCTGTATTTGTATGTGGGAGTGAATGAGTGTAAGTATTTGTGTCTGTATTAGTGTGGGAGTGAATGAGTGTAAGTATTTGTGTCTGTATTAGTATGTGGGAGTGAATGAGTGGAAGTGTTTGTGTCTGTATTAGTATGAGTGAGTGAGTGTAAGTGTTTGTGTCTGTATTAGTGTGTGTGAGTGAATGAGTTTAGTGTTTGTGTCTGTATTAGTGTGTGTGAGTGAATGATTGTAATTGTTTGTGTCTGTATTAGTGTGTGGGAGTGAATGAGCATCAGTGATTGTGTCTGTATTAGTGTGTGGGAGTGAATGAGTGTAAGTGTTTGTGTCTGTATTAGTATGTGTGAGTGAATGAGTGTAAATGTTTGTGTCTGTATTGGTGTGTGTGAGTGAATGAGCATCAGTGATTGTGTCTGTATTAGTATGTGGGAGTGAATGAGTGTCAGTGTTTGTGTCTGTATTAGTATGTGGGAGTGAATGAGTGTAAGTGTTTGTGTCTGTATTAGTGTGTGGGAGTGAATGGGTGTAAGTGTTTGTGTCTGTATTGGTATGTGTGAGTGAATGAGTGTAAGTGTTTGTGTCTGTATTAGTATGTGGGAGTGAATGAGTGTTCGTGTTTGTGTCTGTATTAGTGTGTGGGAGTGAATGAGTGTAAGTGTTTGTGTCTGTATTAGTATGTGTGAGTGAATGAGTGTAAGTGTTTGTGTCTGTATTAGTATGTGTGAGTGAATGAGTGTAACTGTTTGTGTCTGTATTAGTGTGTGTGCGTGAATGAGTGTCAGTGTTTGTGTCTGTATTGGTGTGTGTGAGTGAATGAGCATCAGTGATTGTGTCTGTATTAGTATGTGGGAGTGAATGAGTGTAAGTGTTTGTGTCTGTATTAGTATGTGTGAGTGAGTGTAAGTGTTTGTGTCTGTATTAGTGTGTGTGAGTGAATGAGTTTAGTGTTTGTGTCTGTATTAGTGTGTGTGAGTGAATGATTGTAATTGTTTGTGTCTGTATTAGTGTGTGGGAGTGAATGAGCATCAGTGATTGTGTCTGTATTAGTGTGTGGGAGTGAATGAGTGTAAGTGTTTGTGTCTGTATTAGTATGCGAGTGAATGAGTGTAACTGTTTGTGTCTGTATTGGTGTGTGTGAGTGTCAGTGTTTGTGTCTGTATTGGTGTGTGTGAGTGAATGAGCATCAGTGATTGTGTCTGTATTAGTATGTGGGAGTGAATGAGTCTAAATCGGGGGACATAATCACTGACCAACGCAAACAGATGGACCGCTGGGTTGAGCACTACCTAGAACTGTACTCCAGGGAGAATGCTGTCACTGAGACTGCCCTCAATGCAGCCCAGCCTCTACCAGTCATGGATGAGCTGGACATACAGCCAACCAAATCGGAACTCAGTGATGCCATTGATTCCCTAGCCAGCGGAAAAGCCCCTGGGAAGGACAGCATTACCCCTGAAATAATCAAGAGTGCCAAGCCTGCTATACTCTCAGCACTACATGAACTGCTATGCCTGTGCTGGGACGAGGGAGCAGTACCCCAGGACATGCGCGATGCCAACATCATCACCCTCTATAAAAACAAAGGTGACCGCGGTGACTGCAACAACTACCGTGGAATCTCCCTGCTCAGCATAGTGGGGAAAGTCTTTGCTCGAGTCGCTCTGAACAGGCTCCAGAAGCTGGCCGAGCGCGTCTACCCTGAGGCACAGTGTGGCTTTCGTGCAGAGAGATCGACTATTGACATGCTGTTCTCCCTTCGTCAGATACAGGAGAAATGCCGTGAACAACAGATGCCCCTCTACATTGCTTTCATTGATCTCACCAAAGCCTTTGACCTCGTCAGCAGACGTGGTCTCTTCAGACTACTAGAAAAGATCGGATGTCCACCAAAGCTACTAAGTATCATCACCTCATTCCATGACAATATGAAAGGCACAATTCAACATGGTGGCTCCTCATCAGAGCCCTTTCCTATCCTGAGTGGTGTGAAACAGGGCTGTGTTCTCGCACCCACACTTTTTGGGATTTTCTTCTCCCTGCTGCTTTCACATGCGTTCAAATCCTCTGAAGAAGGAATTTTCCTCCACACAAGATCAGGGGGCAGGTTGTTCAACCTTGCCCGTCTAAGAGCGAAGTCCAAAGTACGGAAAGTCCTCATCAGAGAACTCCTCTTTGCTGACGATGCTGCTTTAACATCTCACACTGAAGAATGCCTGCAGAGTCTCATCGACAGGTTTGCGTCTGCCTGCAATGAATTTGGCCTAACCATCAGCCTCAAGAAAACGAACATCATGGGGCAGGATGTCAGAAATGCTCCATCCATCAATATTGGCGACCACGCTCTGGAAGTGGTTCAAGAGTTCACCTACCTAGGCTCAACTATCACCAGTAACCTGTCTCTAGATGCAGAAATCAACAAGCGCATGGGTAAGGCTTCCACTGCTATGTCCAGACTGGCCAAGAGAGTGTGGGAAAATGGCGCACTGACACGGAACACAAAAGTCCGAGTGTATCAGGCCTGTGTCCTCAGTACCTTGCTCTACGGCAGCGAGGCCTGGACAACGTATGCCAGCCAAGAGCGACGTCTCAATTCATTCCATCTTCGCTGCCTTCGGAGAATACTTGGCATCAGGTGGCAGGACTATATCTCCAACACAGAAGTCCTTGAAGCGGCCAACACCCCCAGCTTATACACACTACTGAGTCAGCGGCGCTTGAGATGGCTTGGCCATGTGAGCCGCATGGAAGATGGCAGGATCCCCAAAGACACATTGTACAGCGAGCTCGCCACTGGTATCAGACCCACCGGCCGTCCATGTCTCCGTTATAAAGACGTCTGCAAACGTGACATGAAATCGTGTGACATTGATCACAAGTCGTGGGAGTCAGTTGCCAGCATTCGCCAGAGCTGGCGGGCAGCCATAAAGACAGGGATAAATTGTGGCGAGTCGAAGAGACTTAGTAGTTGGCAGGAAAAAAGACAGAGGCGCAAGGGGAGAGCCAACTGTGCAACAGCCCCAACAAACAAATTTCTCTGCAGCACCTGTGGAAGAGCCTGTCACTCCAGAATTGGCCTTTCTACCCACTCCAGGCGCTGCTTCACAAACCACTGACCACCTCCAGGCGCGTATCCATTGTCTCTCGAGATAAGGAGGCCCAAAAGAAAAAGAAAGAGTGAATGAGCATCAGTGATTGTGTCTGTATTAGTATGTGGGAGTGAATGAGTGTCAGTGTTTGTGTCTGTATTAGTATGTGGGAGTGAATGAGTGTAAGTGTTTGTGTCTGTATTAGTGTGTGGGAGTGAATGGGTGTAAGTGTTTGTGTCTGTATTGGTATGTGTGAGTGAATGAGTGTAAGTGTTTGTGTCTGTATTAGTATGTGGGAGTGAATGAGTGTAACTGTTTGTGTCTGTATTAGTATGTGGGAGTGAATGGGTGTAAGTGTTTGTGTCTGTATTGGTATGTGTGAGTGAATGAGTGTAAGTGTTTGTGTCTGTATTAGTGTGTGGGAGTGAATGAGTGTAAGTGTTTGTGACTGTATTAGTGTGTGGGAGTGAATGAGTGTAAGTGTTTGTGTCTGTATTAGTGTGTGGGAGTGAATGAGTGTAAGTATTTGTGTCTGTATTGGTATGTGTGAGTGAATGATTGTAATTGTTTGTGTCTGTATTAGTGTGTGGGAGTGAATGAGTGTAGGTGTTTGTATCTGTATTAGTGTGTGGGAGTGGATGAGTGTAAGTGTTTGTGTCTGTATTAGTATGTGGGAGTGAATGAGTGTAAGTATTTGTGTCTGTATTAGTATGTGGGAGTGAATGAGTGAAAATGTTTGTGTCTGTATTTGTATGTGGGAGTGAATGAGTGTAAGTGTTTGTGTCTGTATTGGTATGTGTGAGTGAATGAGTGTAAGTGTTTGTGTCTGTATTAGTATGTGGGAGTGAATGAGTGTAAGTGTTTGTGTCTGTATTAGTGTGTGGGAGTGAATGAGTGCAAGTATTTGTGTCTGTATTAGTGTGGGAGTGAATGAGTGTAAGTATTTGTGTCTGTATTAGTATGTGGGAGTGAATGAGTGGAAGTGTTTGTGTCTGTATTAGTATGAGTGAGTGAGTGTAAGTGTTTGTGTCTGTATTAGTGTGTGTGAGTGAATGAGTTTAGTGTTTGTGTCTGTATTAGTGTGTGTGAGTGAATGATTGTAATTGTTTGTGTCTGTATTAGTGTGTGGGAGTGAATGAGCATCAGTGATTGTGTCTGTATTAGTGTGTGGGAGTGAATGAGTGTAAGTGTTTGTGTCTGTATTAGTATGTGTGAGTGAATGAGTGTAAATGTTTGTGTCTGTATTGGTGTGTGTGAGTGAATGAGCATCAGTGATTGTGTCTGTATTAGTATGTGGGAGTGAATGAGTGTCAGTGTTTGTGTCTGTATTAGTATGTGGGAGTGAATGAGTGTAAGTGTTTGTGTCTGTATTAGTGTGTGGGAGTGAATGGGTGTAAGTGTTTGTGTCTGTATTGGTATGTGTGAGTGAATGAGTGTAAGTGTTTGTGTCTGTATTAGTATGTGGGAGTGAATGAGTGTTCGTGTTTGTGTCTGTATTAGTGTGTGGGAGTGAATGAGTGTAAGTGTTTGTGTCTGTATTAGTATGTGTGAGTGAATGAGTGTAAGTGTTTGTGTCTGTATTAGTATGTGTGAGTGAATGAGTGTAACTGTTTGTGTCTGTATTAGTGTGTGTGCGTGAATGAGTGTCAGTGTTTGTGTCTGTATTGGTGTGTGTGAGTGAATGAGCATCAGTGATTGTGTCTGTATTAGTATGTGGGAGTGAATGAGTGTAAGTGTTTGTGTCTGTATTAGTATGTGTGAGTGAGTGTAAGTGTTTGTGTCTGTATTAGTGTGTGTGAGTGAATGAGTTTAGTGTTTGTGTCTGTATTAGTGTGTGTGAGTGAATGATTGTAATTGTTTGTGTCTGTATTAGTGTGTGGGAGTGAATGAGCATCAGTGATTGTGTCTGTATTAGTGTGTGGGAGTGAATGAGTGTAAGTGTTTGTGTCTGTATTAGTATGCGAGTGAATGAGTGTAACTGTTTGTGTCTGTATTGGTGTGTGTGAGTGTCAGTGTTTGTGTCTGTATTGGTGTGTGTGAGTGAATGAGCATCAGTGATTGTGTCTGTATTAGTATGTGGGAGTGAATGAGTCTAAATCGGGGGACATAATCACTGACCAACGCAAACAGATGGACCGCTGGGTTGAGCACTACCTAGAACTGTACTCCAGGGAGAATGCTGTCACTGAGACTGCCCTCAATGCAGCCCAGCCTCTACCAGTCATGGATGAGCTGGACATACAGCCAACCAAATCGGAACTCAGTGATGCCATTGATTCCCTAGCCAGCGGAAAAGCCCCTGGGAAGGACAGCATTACCCCTGAAATAATCAAGAGTGCCAAGCCTGCTATACTCTCAGCACTACATGAACTGCTATGCCTGTGCTGGGACGAGGGAGCAGTACCCCAGGACATGCGCGATGCCAACATCATCACCCTCTATAAAAACAAAGGTGACCGCGGTGACTGCAACAACTACCGTGGAATCTCCCTGCTCAGCATAGTGGGGAAAGTCTTTGCTCGAGTCGCTCTGAACAGGCTCCAGAAGCTGGCCGAGCGCGTCTACCCTGAGGCACAGTGTGGCTTTCGTGCAGAGAGATCGACTATTGACATGCTGTTCTCCCTTCGTCAGATACAGGAGAAATGCCGTGAACAACAGATGCCCCTCTACATTGCTTTCATTGATCTCACCAAAGCCTTTGACCTCGTCAGCAGACGTGGTCTCTTCAGACTACTAGAAAAGATCGGATGTCCACCAAAGCTACTAAGTATCATCACCTCATTCCATGACAATATGAAAGGCACAATTCAACATGGTGGCTCCTCATCAGAGCCCTTTCCTATCCTGAGTGGTGTGAAACAGGGCTGTGTTCTCGCACCCACACTTTTTGGGATTTTCTTCTCCCTGCTGCTTTCACATGCGTTCAAATCCTCTGAAGAAGGAATTTTCCTCCACACAAGATCAGGGGGCAGGTTGTTCAACCTTGCCCGTCTAAGAGCGAAGTCCAAAGTACGGAAAGTCCTCATCAGAGAACTCCTCTTTGCTGACGATGCTGCTTTAACATCTCACACTGAAGAATGCCTGCAGAGTCTCATCGACAGGTTTGCGTCTGCCTGCAATGAATTTGGCCTAACCATCAGCCTCAAGAAAACGAACATCATGGGGCAGGATGTCAGAAATGCTCCATCCATCAATATTGGCGACCACGCTCTGGAAGTGGTTCAAGAGTTCACCTACCTAGGCTCAACTATCACCAGTAACCTGTCTCTAGATGCAGAAATCAACAAGCGCATGGGTAAGGCTTCCACTGCTATGTCCAGACTGGCCAAGAGAGTGTGGGAAAATGGCGCACTGACACGGAACACAAAAGTCCGAGTGTATCAGGCCTGTGTCCTCAGTACCTTGCTCTACGGCAGCGAGGCCTGGACAACGTATGCCAGCCAAGAGCGACGTCTCAATTCATTCCATCTTCGCTGCCTTCGGAGAATACTTGGCATCAGGTGGCAGGACTATATCTCCAACACAGAAGTCCTTGAAGCGGCCAACACCCCCAGCTTATACACACTACTGAGTCAGCGGCGCTTGAGATGGCTTGGCCATGTGAGCCGCATGGAAGATGGCAGGATCCCCAAAGACACATTGTACAGCGAGCTCGCCACTGGTATCAGACCCACCGGCCGTCCATGTCTCCGTTATAAAGACGTCTGCAAACGTGACATGAAATCGTGTGACATTGATCACAAGTCGTGGGAGTCAGTTGCCAGCATTCGCCAGAGCTGGCGGGCAGCCATAAAGACAGGGATAAATTGTGGCGAGTCGAAGAGACTTAGTAGTTGGCAGGAAAAAAGACAGAGGCGCAAGGGGAGAGCCAACTGTGCAACAGCCCCAACAAACAAATTTCTCTGCAGCACCTGTGGAAGAGCCTGTCACTCCAGAATTGGCCTTTCTACCCACTCCAGGCGCTGCTTCACAAACCACTGACCACCTCCAGGCGCGTATCCATTGTCTCTCGAGATAAGGAGGCCCAAAAGAAAAAGAAAGAGTGAATGAGCATCAGTGATTGTGTCTGTATTAGTATGTGGGAGTGAATGAGTGTCAGTGTTTGTGTCTGTATTAGTATGTGGGAGTGAATGAGTGTAAGTGTTTGTGTCTGTATTAGTGTGTGGGAGTGAATGGGTGTAAGTGTTTGTGTCTGTATTGGTAAGTGTGAGTGAATGAGTGTAAGTGTTTGTGTCTGTATTAGTATGTGGGAGTGAATGAGTGTAACTGTTTGTGTCTGTATTAGTATGTGGGAGTGAATGGGTGTAAGTGTTTGTGTCTGTATTGGTATGTGTGAGTGAATGAGTGTAAGTGTTTGTGTCTGTATTAGTATGTGGGAGTGAATGAGTGTAAGTGTTTGTGTCTGTATTAGTGTGTGGGAGTGAATGAGTGTAAGTATTTGTGTCTGTATTAGTGTGTGGGAGTGAATGAGTGTAAGTGTTAGTGTCTGTATAGTATGTGGGAGTGAATGAGTGTAAGTTTTTGTGTCTGTATTAGTATGTGGAAGTGAATGAGTGTAAGTGTTTGTGTCTGTATTAGTGTGTGGGAGTGAATGGGTGTAAGTGTTTGTGTCTGTATTGGTATGTGTGAGTGAATGAGTGTAAGTGTTTGTGTCTGTATTAGTATGTGGGAGTGAATGTGTGTAAGTGTTTGTGTCTGTATTAGTATGTGGGAGTGAATGGGTGTAAGTGTTTGACTCTGTATTGGTATGTGTGAGTGAATGAGTGTAAGTGTTTGTGTCTGTATTAGTATGTGGGAGTGAATGAGTGTAAGTGTTTGTGTCTGTATTAGTGTGTGGGAGTGAATGAGTGCAAGTATTTGTGTCTGTATTAGTGTGTGGGAGTGAATGAGTGTACGTATTTGTGTCTGTATAGTATGTGGGAGTGAATGAGTGTAAGTTTTTGTGTCTGCATTAGTGTGTGTGAGTGAATGAGTGTAAGTGTTTGTGTCTGTATTAGTGTGTGGGAGTGAATGAGTGTAAGTATTTGTGTCTGTATTAGAATGTGGGAGTGAATGAGTGTAAGAGTTTATGTCTGTATTTGTGTGTGTGAGTGAATGAGTGTAAGTGTTTGTGTCTGTATTGGTGTGTGTGAGTGAGTGAGTGAGTGTAAGTGTTAGTGTCTGTATTAGTGTGTGTGAGTGAATGATTGTAATTGTTTGTGTCTGTATTTGTGTGTGGGAGTGAATGAGCATCAGTGATTGTGTCTGAATTAGTGTGTGGGCGTGAATGAGTGTAACTGTTTGTGTCTGTATTGGTGTGTGTGAGTGAATGAGCATCAGTGATTGTGTCTGTATTGGTATGTGGGAGTGAATGAGTGTCAGTGTTTGTGTCTGTACTAGTATGTGGGAGTGAATGAGTGTAAGTGTTTGTGTCTGTATTAGTATGCGGGAGTGAATGAGTGTAAGTGTTTGACTCTGTATTAGTGTGTGGGAGTGAATGAGAGTAAGTGTTTGTGTCTGTATTAGTGTGTGGGAGAGAATGAGTGTAAGTGTTTGTGTCAGTATCAGTGTGTGTGAGTGAATGAGTGTAAGTGTTTGTGCCTGTATTAGTATGTGGGAGTGAATGAGTGTAAGTATTTGTGTCTGTATTAGTATGTGGGAGTGAATGAGCGTAAGTGTTTGTGCCTGTATTAGTATGTGGGAGTGAATGAGCATCAGTGATTGTGTCTGTATTAGTGTGTGGGAGTGAATGAGTATAAATGTTTGTGTCTGTATTAGTGTGTGGGAGTGAATGAGCATCAGTGATTGTGTCTGTATTAGTGTGTGGGAGTGAATGAGTATAAGTGTTTGTGTCTGTATTAGTGTGTGGGAGAGAATGAGTGTAAGTGTTTGTGTCAGTATCAGTGTGTGTGAGTGAATGAGTGTAAGTGGTTGTGCCTGTATTAGTATGTGGGAGTGAATGAGTGTAAGTATTTGTGTCTGTATTAGTATGTGGGAGTGAATGAGTGTAAGTATTTGTGTCTGTATAGTATGTGAAAGTGAATGAGTGTAAGTTTTTGTGTCTGTATTAGTGTGTGTGAGTGAATGAGTGTAAGTGTTTGTGTCTGTATTAGTGTGTGGGAGTGAATGAGTGTAAGTGTTTGTGTCTGTATTAGAATGTGGGAGTGAATGAGTGTAAGAGTTTATGTCTGTATTTGTGTGTGTGAGTGAATGAGTGTAAGTGTTTGTGTCTGTATTGGTGTGTGTGAGTGAGTGAGTGAGTGTAAGTGTTAGTGTCTGTATTAGTGTGTGTGAGTGAATGATTGTAATTGTTTGTGTCTGTATTTGTGTGTGGGAGTGAATGAGTGTAAGTATTTGTGTCTGTATTAGTATGTGGGAGTGAATGAGTGTAACTGTTTGTGTCTGTATTGGTGTGTGTGAGTGAATGAGCATCAGTGATTGTGTCTGTATTGGTATGTGGGAGTGAATGAGTGTCAGTGTTTGTGTCTGTACTAGTATGTGGGAGTGAATGAGTGTAAGTGTTTGTGTCTGTATTAGTATGCGGGAGTGAATGAGTGTAAGTGTTTGACTCTGTATTAGTGTGTGGGAGTGAATGAGAGTAAGTGTTTGTGTCTGTATTAGTGTGTGGGAGAGAATGAGTGTAAGTGTTTGTGTCAGTATCAGTGTGTGTGAGTGAATGAGTGTAAGTGTTTGTGCCTGTATTAGTATGTGGGAGTGAATGAGTGTAAGTATTTGTGTCTGTATTAGTATGTGGGAGTGAATGAGCGTAAGTGTTTGTGCCTGTATTAGTATGTGGGAGTGAATGAGCATCAGTGATTGTGTCTGTATTAGTGTGTGGGAGTGAATGAGTATAAGTGTTTGTGTCTGTATTAGTATGTATGAGTGAATGAGTGTAACTGTTTGTGTCTGTATTGGTGTGTGTGAGTGAATGAGCATCAGTGATTGTGTCTGTATTAGTGTGTGGGAGTGAATGAGTATAAGTGTTTGTGTCTGTATTAGTGTGTGGGAGAGAATGAGTGTAAGTGTTTGTGTCAGTATCAGTGTGTGTGAGTGAATGAGTGTAAGTGGTTGTGCCTGTATTAGTATGTGGGAGTGAATGAGTGTAAGTGTTTGTGTCTGTATTAGTGTGTGGGAGTGAATGAGCGTAAGTATTTGTGTCTGTATTAGTATGTGGGAGTGAATGAGTGTAAGTGTTTGTGTCTGTATTAGTGTGTGGGAGTGAATGAGCGTAAGTGTTTGTGTCTGTATTAGTGTGTGGGAGTGAATGAGCGTAAGTGTTTGTGCCTGTATTAGTATGTGGGAGTGAATGAGTGTAAGTGTTTGTGTCTGTATTAGTATGTGGGAGTGAATGAGTGTAAGTGTTTGACTCTGTATTAGTGTGTGGGAGTGAATGAGCGTAAGTGCCTGTGTCTGTATTAGTATGTGGGAGTGAATGAGTGCAAGTGTTTGACTCTGTATTAGTGTGTGGGAGTGAATGAGAGTAGGTGTTTTTGTCTGTATTAGTGTGTGGGAGTGAATGAGTGTAAGTGTTTGACTCTGTATTGGTATGCGGGAGTGAATGAGTGTAAGTGTTTGTGTCTGTATTAGTATGTGGGAGTGAATGAGTGTAAGTGTTTGTGTCTGTATTAGTGTGTGGGAGTGAATGAGTGCAAGTGTTTGTGTCTGTATGAGTATGTGGGAGTGAATGAGTGTAAGTATTTGTGTCTGTATTAGTGTGTGGGAGTGAATGAGTGTAAGTATTTGTGTCTGTATTAGTATGTGGGAGTGAATGAGTGTAAGTGTTTGTGTCTGTATTAGTGTTTGGGAGCGAATGAGTGTCAGTGTTTGTGTCTGTATTAGTGTGTGGGAGTGAATGAGTGTAAGTGTTTGTGTCTGTATTAGTATGTGTGAGTGAATGAGTGTAACTGTTTGTGTCTGTATTAGTGTGTGTGCGTGAATGAGTGTAAGTGTTTGTGTCTGTATTGGTGTGTGTGAGTGAATGAGCATCAGTGATTGTGTCTGTATTAGTATGTGGGAGTGAATGAGTGTAAGTGTTTGTGTCTGTATTAGTATGTGGGAGTGAATGAGTGTAAGTGTTTGTGTCTGTATTAGTGTGTGGGAGTGAATGAGTGTAAGTATTTGTGTCTGTATTAGTGTGTGGGAGTGAATGAGTGTAAGTATTTGTGTCTGTATAGTATGTGGGAGTGACTGAGTGTAAGTGTTTGTGTCTGTATTAGTATGTGTGAGTGAATGAGTGTAAGTGTTTGTGTCTGTATTAGTGTGTGGGAGTGAATGAGTGTAAGTGTTTGTGTCTGTATTAGAATGTGGGAGTGAATGAGTGTAAGAGTTTATGTCTGTATTTGTGTGTGTGAGTGAATGAGTGTAAGTGTTTGTGTCTGTATTGGTATGTGTGAGTGAGTGAGTGTAAGTGTTTGTGTCTGTATTAGTGTGTGTGAGTGAATGATTGTAATTGTTTGTGACTGTATTTGTGTGTGGGAGTGAATGAGCATCAGTGATTGTGTCTGAATTAGTGTGTGGGCGTGAATGAGTGTAACTGTTTGTGTCTGTATTGGTGTGTGTGAGTGAATGAGCATCAGTGATTGTGTCTGTATTGGTATGTGGGAGTGAATGAGTGTCAGTGTTTGTGTCTGTACTAGTATGTGGGAGTGAATTAGTGTAAGTGTTTGACTCTGTATTAGTGTGTGGGAGTGAATGAGAGTAAGTGTTTGTGTCTGTATTAGTGTGTGGGAGAGAATGAGTGTAAGTGTTTGTGCCTGTATTAGTATGTGGGAGTGAATGAGTGTAAGTATTTGTGTCTGTATTAGTATGTGGGAGTGAATGAGTGTAAGTGTTTGTGTCTGTATTAGTGTGTGGGAGCGAATGAGCGTAAGTGTTTGTGCCTGTATTAGTATGTGGGAGTGAATGAGTGTAAGTGTTTGTTTCTGTATTAGTATGTGGGGAGTGAATGAGCGTAAGTGTTTGTGTCTGTATTAGTATGTGGGAGTGAATGAGTGCAAGTGTTTGACTCTGTATTAGTGTGTGGGAGTGAATGAGAGTAAGTGTTTGTGTCTGTATTAGTGTGTGGGAGTGAATGAGTGTCAGTGTTTGACTCTGTATTAGTATGTGGGGAGTGAATGAGCGTAAGTGTTTGTGTCTGTATTAGTATGTGGGAGTGAATGAGTGCAAGTGTTTGACTCTGTATTAGTGTGTGGGAGTGAATGAGAGTAAGTGTTTGTGTCTGTATTAGTGTGTGGGAGTGAATGAGTGTCAGTGTTTGTGTCTGTGTTAGTGTGTGGGAGTGAATGAGTGTAAGTGTTTGTGTCTGTATCAGTGTGTGTGAGTGAATGAGTGTCAGTGTTTGTGTCTGTATTAGTGTGTGGGAGTGAATGAGTGCAAGTGTTTGACTCTGTATTAGTATGTGGGAGTGAATGAGTGTAAGTGTTTGTGTCTGTATTAGTATTTGGGAGTGAATGAGTGTAAGAGTTTGTGTCTGTATTAGTATGTGGGAGTGAATGAGTGCAAGTGTTTGTGTCTGTATTAGTGTGTGGGAATGAATGAGTGCAATTGTTTGACGCTGTATTAGTGTGTGGGAGTGAATGTGTGTAAGTGTTTGACTCTGTATTAGTGTGTGTGAGTGAATGAGTGCAAGTGTTTGTGTCTGTATTAGTATGTGGGAGTGAATGAGTGTAAGTATTTGTGTCTGTATTAGTATGTGGGAGTGAATGAGTGTAAGTATTTGTGTCTGTATAGTATGTGGGAGTGAATGAGTGTAAGTTTTTGTGTCTGTATTAGTGTGTGTGAGTGAATGAGTGTAAGTGTTTGTGTCTGTATTAGTGTGTGGGAGTGAATGAGTGTAAGTGTTTGTGTCTGTATTAGAATGTGGGAGTGAATGAGTGTAAGAGTTTATGTCTGTATTTGTGTGTGTGAGTGAATGAGTGTAAGTGTTTGTGTCTGTATTGGTGTGTGTGAGTGAGTGAGTGAGTGTAAGTGTTAGTGTCTGTATTAGTGTGTGTGAGTGAATGATTGTAATTGTTTGTGTCTGTATTTGTGTGTGGGAGTGAATGAGTGTAAGTATTTGTGTCTGTATTAGTATGTGGGAGTGAATGAGTGTAACTGTTTGTGTCTGTATTGGTGTGTGTGAGTGAATGAGCATCAGTGATTGTGTCTGTATTGGTATGTGGGAGTGAATGAGTGTCAGTGTTTGTGTCTGTACTAGTATGTGGGAGTGAATGAGTGTAAGTGTTTGTGTCTGTATTAGTATGCGGGAGTGAATGAGTGTAAGTGTTTGACTCTGTATTAGTGTGTGGGAGTGAATGAGAGTAAGTGTTTGTGTCTGTATTAGTGTGTGGGAGAGAATGAGTGTAAGTGTTTGTGTCAGTATCAGTGTGTGTGAGTGAATGAGTGTAAGTGTTTGTGCCTGTATTAGTATGTGGGAGTGAATGAGTGTAAGTATTTGTGTCTGTATTAGTATGTGGGAGTGAATGAGCGTAAGTGTTTGTGCCTGTATTAGTATGTGGGAGTGAATGAGCATCAGTGATTGTGTCTGTATTAGTGTGTGGGAGTGAATGAGTATAAGTGTTTGTGTCTGTATTAGTATGTATGAGTGAATGAGTGTAACTGTTTGTGTCTGTATTGGTGTGTGTGAGTGAATGAGCATCAGTGATTGTGTCTGTATTAGTGTGTGGGAGTGAATGAGTATAAGTGTTTGTGTCTGTATTAGTGTGTGGGAGAGAATGAGTGTAAGTGTTTGTGTCAGTATCAGTGTGTGTGAGTGAATGAGTGTAAGTGGTTGTGCCTGTATTAGTATGTGGGAGTGAATGAGTGTAAGTGTTTGTGTCTGTATTAGTGTGTGGGAGTGAATGAGCGTAAGTGTTTGTGTCTGTATTAGTGTGTGGGAGTGAATGAGCGTAAGTGTTTGTGTCTGTATTAGTGTGTGGGAGTGAATGAGCGTAAGTGTTTGTGTCTGTATTAGTGTGTGGGAGTGAATGAGTGTAAGTATTTGTGTCTGTATTAGTATGTGGGAGTGAATGAGTGTAAGTGTTTGTGTCTGTATTAGTGTGTGGGAGTGAATGAGCGTAAGTGTTTGTGTCTGTATTAGTGTGTGGGAGTGAATGAGCGTAAGTGTTTGTGCCTGTATTAGTATGTGGGAGTGAATGAGTGTAAGTGTTTGTGTCTGTATTAGTATGTGGGAGTGAATGAGTGTAAGTGTTTGACTCTGTATTAGTGTGTGGGAGTGAATGAGCGTAAGTGCCTGTGTCTGTATTAGTATGTGGGAGTGAATGAGTGCAAGTGTTTGACTCTGTATTAGTGTGTGGGAGTGAATGAGAGTAGGTGTTTTTGTCTGTATTAGTGTGTGGGAGTGAATGAGTGTAAGTGTTTGACTCTGTATTGGTATGCGGGAGTGAATGAGTGTAAGTGTTTGTGTCTGTATTAGTATGTGGGAGTGAATGAGTGTAAGTGTTTGTGTCTGTATTAGTGTGTGGGAGTGAATGAGTGCAAGTGTTTGTGTCTGTATGAGTATGTGGGAGTGAATGAGTGTAAGTATTTGTGTCTGTATTAGTGTGTGGGAGTGAATGAGTGTAAGTATTTGTGTCTGTATTAGTATGTGGGAGTGAATGAGTGTAAGTGTTTGTGTCTGTATTAGTGTTTGGGAGTGAATGAGTGTCAGTGTTTGTGTCTGTATTAGTGTGTGGGAGTGAATGAGTGTAAGTGTTTGTGTCTGTATTAGTATGTGTGAGTGAATGAGTGTAACTGTTTGTGTCTGTATTAGTGTGTGTGCGTGAATGAGTGTAAGTGTTTGTGTCTGTATTGGTGTGTGTGAGTGAATGAGCATCAGTGATTGTGTCTGTATTAGTATGTGGGAGTGAATGAGTGTAAGTGTTTGTGTCTGTATTAGTATGTGGGAGTGAATGAGTGTAAGTGTTTGTGTCTGTATTAGTGTGTGGGAGTGAATGAGTGTAAGTATTTGTGTCTGTATTAGTGTGTGGGAGTGAATGAGTGTAAGTATTTGTGTCTGTATAGTATGTGGGAGTGACTGAGTGTAAGTGTTTGTGTCTGTATTAGTATGTGTGAGTGAATGAGTGTAAGTGTTTGTGTCTGTATTAGTGTGTGGGAGTGAATGAGTGTAAGTGTTTGTGTCTGTATTAGAATGTGGGAGTGAATGAGTGTAAGAGTTTATGTCTGTATTTGTGTGTGTGAGTGAATGAGTGTAAGTGTTTGTGTCTGTATTGGTATGTGTGAGTGAGTGAGTGTAAGTGTTTGTGTCTGTATTAGTGTGTGTGAGTGAATGATTGTAATTGTTTGTGACTGTATTTGTGTGTGGGAGTGAATGAGCATCAGTGATTGTGTCTGAATTAGTGTGTGGGCGTGAATGAGTGTAACTGTTTGTGTCTGTATTGGTGTGTGTGAGTGAATGAGCATCAGTGATTGTGTCTGTATTGGTATGTGGGAGTGAATGAGTGTCAGTGTTTGTGTCTGTACTAGTATGTGGGAGTGAATTAGTGTAAGTGTTTGACTCTGTATTAGTGTGTGGGAGTGAATGAGAGTAAGTGTTTGTGTCTGTATTAGTGTGTGGGAGAGAATGAGTGTAAGTGTTTGTGCCTGTATTAGTATGTGGGAGTGAATGAGTGTAAGTATTTGTGTCTGTATTAGTATGTGGGAGTGAATGAGTGTAAGTGTTTGTGTCTGTATTAGTGTGTGGGAGCGAATGAGCGTAAGTGTTTGTGCCTGTATTAGTATGTGGGAGTGAATGAGTGTAAGTGTTTGTTTCTGTATTAGTATGTGGGGAGTGAATGAGCGTAAGTGTTTGTGTCTGTATTAGTATGTGGGAGTGAATGAGTGCAAGTGTTTGACTCTGTATTAGTGTGTGGGAGTGAATGAGAGTAAGTGTTTGTGTCTGTATTAGTGTGTGGGAGTGAATGAGTGTCAGTGTTTGACTCTGTATTAGTATGTGGGGAGTGAATGAGCGTAAGTGTTTGTGTCTGTATTAGTATGTGGGAGTGAATGAGTGCAAGTGTTTGACTCTGTATTAGTGTGTGGGAGTGAATGAGAGTAAGTGTTTGTGTCTGTATTAGTGTGTGGGAGTGAATGAGTGTCAGTGTTTGTGTCTGTGTTAGTGTGTGGGAGTGAATGAGTGTAAGTGTTTGTGTCTGTATCAGTGTGTGTGAGTGAATGAGTGTCAGTGTTTGTGTCTGTATTAGTGTGTGGGAGTGAATGAGTGCAAGTGTTTGACTCTGTATTAGTATGTGGGAGTGAATGAGTGTAAGTGTTTGTGTCTGTATTAGTATTTGGGAGTGAATGAGTGTAAGAGTTTGTGTCTGTATTAGTATGTGGGAGTGAATGAGTGCAAGTGTTTGTGTCTGTATTAGTGTGTGGGAATGAATGAGTGCAATTGTTTGACGCTGTATTAGTGTGTGGGAGTGAATGTGTGTAAGTGTTTGACTCTGTATTAGTGTGTGTGAGTGAATGAGTGCAAGTGTTTGTGTCTGTATTAGTATGTGGGAGTGAATGAGTGTAAGTGTTTGTGTCTGTATTAGTGTGTGTGCGTGAATGAGTGTAAGTGTTTGTGTCTGTATTAGTGTGTGGGAGTGAATGAGTGTAAGTATTTGTGTCTGTATTAGTATGTGGGAGTGAATGAGTGTAAGTGTTTGTGTCTGTATTAATGTGTGGGAGTGAATGAGTGCAAGTGTTTGTGTCTGTATGAGTATGTGGGAGTGAATGAGTGTAAGTATTTGTGTCTGTATTAGTGTGTGGGAGTGAATGAGTGTAAGTATTTGTGTCTGTATTAGTGTGTGTGAGTGAATGATTGTAATTGTTTGTGACTGTATTTGTGTGTGGGAGTGAATGAGCATCAGTGATTGTGTCTGAATTAGTGTGTGGGCGTGAATGAGTGTAACTGTTTGTGTCTGTATTGGTATGTGGGAGTGAATGAGTGTCAGTGTTTGTGTCTGTACTAGTATGTGGGAGTGAATTAGTGCAAGTGTTTGACTCTGTATTAGTGTGTGGGAGTGAATGAGAGTAAGTGTTTGTGTCTGTATTAGTGTGTGGGAGAGAATGAGTGTAAGTGTTTGTGCCTGTATTAGTATGTGGGAGTGAATGAGTGTAAGTATTTGTGTCTGTATTAGTATGTGGGAGTGAATGAGTGTAAGTGTTTGTGTCTGTATTAGTGTGTGGGAGCGAATGAGCGTAAGTGTTTGTGCCTGTATTAGTATGTGGGAGTGAATGAGTGTAAGTGTTTGTGTCTGTATTGGTATGTGGGAGTGAATGAGTGTAAGTGTTTGACTCTGTATTAGTATGTGGGGAGTGAATGAGCGTAAGTGTTTGTGTCTGTATTAGTATGTGGGAGTGAATGAGTGCAAGTGTTTGACTCTGTATTAGTGTGTGGGAGTGAATGAGAGTAAGTGTTTGTGTCTGTATTAGTGTGTGGGAGTGAATGAGTGTCAGTGTTTGTGTCTGTGTTAGTGTGTGGGAGTGAATGAGTGTAAGTGTTTGTGTCTGTATCAGTGTGTGTGAGTGAATGAGTGTCAGTGTTTGTGTCTGTATTAGTGTGTGGGAGTGAATGAGTGCAAGTGTTTGACTCTGTATTAGTATGTGGGAGTGAATGAGTGTAAGTGTTTGTGTCTGTATTAGTATTTGGGAGTGAATGAGTGTAAGAGTTTGTGTCTGTATTAGTATGTGGGAGTGAATGAGTGCAAGTGTTTGTGTCTGTATTAGTGTGTGGGAATGAATGAGTGCAATTGTTTGACGCTGTATTAGTGTGTGGGAGTGAATGTGTGTAAGTGTTTGACTCTGTATTAGTGTGTGTGAGTGAATGAGTGCAAGTGTTTGTGTCTGTATTAGTATGTGGGAGTGAATGAGTGTAAGTGTTTGTGTCTGTATTAGTGTGTGTGCGTGAATGAGTGTAAGTGTTTGTGTCTGTATTAGTGTGTGGGAGTGAATGAGTGTAAGTATTTGTGTCTGTATTAGTATGTGGGAGTGAATGAGTGTAAGTGTTTGTGTCTGTATTAATGTGTGGGAGTGAATGAGTGCAAGTGTTTGTGTCTGTATGAGTATGTGGGAGTGAATGAGTGTAAGTATTTGTGTCTGTATTAGTGTGTGGGAGTGAATGAGTGTAAGTATTTGTGTCTGTATTAGTATGTGGGAGTGAATGAGTGTAAGTGTTTGTGTCTGTATTAGTGTTTGGGAGTGAATGAGTGTAAGTGTTTGTGTCTGTATTAGTGTGTGGGAGTGAATGAGTGTAAGTATTTGTGTCTGTTATAGTATGTGGGAGTGAATGAGTGTAAGTGTTTGTGTCTGTATTAGTGTGTGGGAGTGAATGAGTGCAAGTGTTTGTGTCCGTATGAGTATGTGGGAGTGAATGAGTGTAAGTATTTGTGTCTGTATTAGTGTGTGGGAGTGAATGAGTGTAAGTATTTGTGTCTGTATTAGTATGTGTGAGTGAATGAGTGTAAGTGTTTGTGTCTGTATTAGTGTGTGTGAGTGAATGAGTGTAAGTGTTTGTGTCTGTATTAGTGTGTGGGAGTGAATGAGTGTAAGTATTTGTGTCTGTATTAGTATGTGGGAGTGAATGAGTGTAAGTGTTTGTGTCTGTATTAATGTGTGGGAGTGAATGAGTGCAAGTGTTTGTGTCTGTATGAGTATGTGGGAGTGAATGAGTGTAAGTATTTGTGTCTGTATTAGTGTGTGGGAGTGAATGAGTGTAAGTATTTGTGTCTGTATTAGTATGTGGGAGTGAATGAGTGTAAGTGTTTGTGTCTGTATTAGTGTTTGGGAGTGAATGAGTGTAAGTGTTTGTGTCTGTATTAGTGTGTGGGAGTGAATGAGTGTAAGTATTTGTGTCTGTATTAGTATGTGGGAGTGAATGAGTGTAAGTGTTTGTGTCTGTATTAGTGTGTGGGAGTGAATGAGTGCAAGTGTTTGTGTCTGTATGAGTATGTGGGAGTGAATGAGTGTAAGTATTTGTGTCTGTATTAGTGTGTGGGAGTGAATGTGTGTAAGTATTTGTGTCTGTATTAGTGTGTGGGAGTGAATGAGTGTAAGTATTTGTGTCTGTATTAGTGTTTGGGAGTGAATGAGTGTTAGTGTTTGTGTCTGTATTAGTGTGTGGGAGTGAATGAGTGTAAGTGTTTGTGTCTGTATTAGTATGTGTGAGTGAATGAGTGTAACTGTTTGTGTCTGTATTAGTGTGTGTGCGTGAATGAGTGTAAGTGTTTGTGTCTGTATTGGTGTGTGTGAGTGAATGAGCATCAGTGATTGTGTCTGTATTAGTATGTGGGAGTGAATGAGTGTAAGTGTTTGTGTCTGTATTAGTATGTGGGAGTGAATGAGTGTAAGTGTTTGTGTCTGTATTAGTGTGTGGGAGTGAATGAGTGTAAGTATTTGTGTCTGTATTAGTGTGTGGGAGTGAATGAGTGTAAGTATTTGTGTCTGTATAGTATGTGGGAGTGACTGAGTGTAAGTGTTTGTGTCTGTATTAGTATGTGGGAGTGAATGAGTGCAAGTGTTTGACTCTGTATTAGTGTGTGGGAGTGAATGAGAGTAAGTGTTTGTGTCTGTATTAGTGTGTGGGAGTGAATGAGTGTCAGTGTTTGTGTCTGTGTTAGTGTGTGGGAGTGAATGAGTGTAAGTGTTTGTGTCTGTATCAGTGTGTGTGAGTGAATGAGTGTCAGTGTTTGTGTCTGTATTAGTGTGTGGGAGTGAATGAGTGCAAGTGTTTGACTCTGTATTAGTATGTGGGAGTGAATGAGTGTAAGTGTTTGTGTCTGTATTAGTATTTGGGAGTGAATGAGTGTAAGAGTTTGTGTCTGTATTAGTATGTGGGAGTGAATGAGTGCAAGTGTTTGTGTCTGTATTAGTGTGTGGGAATGAATGAGTGCAATTGTTTGACGCTGTATTAGTGTGTGGGAGTGAATGTGTGTAAGTGTTTGACTCTGTATTAGTGTGTGTGAGTGAATGAGTGCAAGTGTTTGTGTCTGTATTAGTATGTGGGAGTGAATGAGTGTAAGTGTTTGTGTCTGTATTAGTGTGTGTGCGTGAATGAGTGTAAGTGTTTGTGTCTGTATTAGTGTGTGGGAGTGAATGAGTGTAAGTATTTGTGTCTGTATTAGTATGTGGGAGTGAATGAGTGTAAGTGTTTGTGTCTGTATTAATGTGTGGGAGTGAATGAGTGCAAGTGTTTGTGTCTGTATGAGTATGTGGGAGTGAATGAGTGTAAGTATTTGTGTCTGTATTAGTGTGTGGGAGTGAATGAGTGTAAGTATTTGTGTCTGTATTAGTGTGTGTGAGTGAATGATTGTAATTGTTTGTGACTGTATTTGTGTGTGGGAGTGAATGAGCATCAGTGATTGTGTCTGAATTAGTGTGTGGGCGTGAATGAGTGTAACTGTTTGTGTCTGTATTGGTATGTGGGAGTGAATGAGTGTCAGTGTTTGTGTCTGTACTAGTATGTGGGAGTGAATTAGTGCAAGTGTTTGACTCTGTATTAGTGTGTGGGAGTGAATGAGAGTAAGTGTTTGTGTCTGTATTAGTGTGTGGGAGAGAATGAGTGTAAGTGTTTGTGCCTGTATTAGTATGTGGGAGTGAATGAGTGTAAGTATTTGTGTCTGTATTAGTATGTGGGAGTGAATGAGTGTAAGTGTTTGTGTCTGTATTAGTGTGTGGGAGCGAATGAGCGTAAGTGTTTGTGCCTGTATTAGTATGTGGGAGTGAATGAGTGTAAGTGTTTGTGTCTGTATTGGTATGTGGGAGTGAATGAGTGTAAGTGTTTGACTCTGTATTAGTATGTGGGGAGTGAATGAGCGTAAGTGTTTGTGTCTGTATTAGTATGTGGGAGTGAATGAGTGCAAGTGTTTGACTCTGTATTAGTGTGTGGGAGTGAATGAGAGTAAGTGTTTGTGTCTGTATTAGTGTGTGGGAGTGAATGAGTGTCAGTGTTTGTGTCTGTGTTAGTGTGTGGGAGTGAATGAGTGTAAGTGTTTGTGTCTGTATCAGTGTGTGTGAGTGAATGAGTGTCAGTGTTTGTGTCTGTATTAGTGTGTGGGAGTGAATGAGTGCAAGTGTTTGACTCTGTATTAGTATGTGGGAGTGAATGAGTGTAAGTGTTTGTGTCTGTATTAGTATTTGGGAGTGAATGAGTGTAAGAGTTTGTGTCTGTATTAGTATGTGGGAGTGAATGAGTGCAAGTGTTTGTGTCTGTATTAGTGTGTGGGAATGAATGAGTGCAATTGTTTGACGCTGTATTAGTGTGTGGGAGTGAATGTGTGTAAGTGTTTGACTCTGTATTAGTGTGTGTGAGTGAATGAGTGCAAGTGTTTGTGTCTGTATTAGTATGTGGGAGTGAATGAGTGTAAGTGTTTGTGTCTGTATTAGTGTCTGTGCGTGAATGAGTGTAAGTGTTTGTGTCTGTATTAGTGTGTGGGAGTGAATGAGTGTAAGTATTTGTGTCTGTATTAGTATGTGGGAGTGAATGAGTGTAAGTGTTTGTGTCTGTATTAATGTGTGGGAGTGAATGAGTGCAAGTGTTTGTGTCTGTATGAGTATGTGGGAGTGAATGAGTGTAAGTATTTGTGTCTGTATTAGTGTGTGGGAGTGAATGAGTGTAAGTATTTGTGTCTGTATTAGTATGTGGGAGTGAATGAGTGTAAGTGTTTGTGTCTGTATTAGTGTTTGGGAGTGAATGAGTGTAAGTGTTTGTGTCTGTATTAGTGTGTGGGAGTGAATGAGTGTAAGTATTTGTGTCTGTTATAGTATGTGGGAGTGAATGAGTGTAAGTGTTTGTGTCTGTATTAGTGTGTGGGAGTGAATGAGTGCAAGTGTTTGTGTCCGTATGAGTATGTGGGAGTGAATGAGAGTAAGTATTTGTGTCTGTATTAGTGTGTGGGAGTGAATGAGTGTAAGTATTTGTGTCTGTATTAGTATGTGTGAGTGAATGAGTGTAAGTGTTTGTGTCTGTATTAGTGTGTGTGAGTGAATGAGTGTAAGTGTTTGTGTCTGTATTAGTGTGTGGGAGTGAATGAGTGTAAGTATTTGTGTCTGTATTAGTATGTGGGAGTGAATGAGTGTAAGTGTTTGTGTCTGTATTAATGTGTGGGAGTGAATGAGTGCAAGTGTTTGTGTCTGTATGAGTATGTGGGAGTGAATGAGTGTAAGTATTTGTGTCTGTATTAGTGTGTGGGAGTGAATGAGTGTAAGTATTTGTGTCTGTATTAGTATGTGGGAGTGAATGAGTGTAAGTGTTTGTGTCTGTATTAGTGTTTGGGAGTGAATGAGTGTAAGTGTTTGTGTCTGTATTAGTGTGTGGGAGTGAATGAGTGTAAGTATTTGTGTCTGTATTAGTATGTGGGAGTGAATGAGTGTAAGTGTTTGTGTCTGTATTAGTGTGTGGGAGTGAATGAGTGCAAGTGTTTGTGTCTGTATGAGTATGTGGGAGTGAATGAGTGTAAGTATTTGTGTCTGTATTAGTGTGTGGGAGTGAATGAGTGTAAGTATTTGTTTCTGTATTAGTGTGTGGGAGTGAATGAGTGTAAGTATTTGTGTCTGTATTAGTGTTTGGGAGTGAATGAGTGTTAGTGTTTGTGTCTGTATTAGTGTGTGGGAGTGAATGAGTGTAAGTATTTGTGTCTGTATTAGTATGTGGGAGTGAATGAGTGTAAGTGTTTGTGTCTGTATTAGTGTGTGGGAGTGAATGAGTGCAAGTGTTTGTGTCTGTATGAGTATGTGGGAGTGAATGAGTGTAAGTATTTGTGTCTGTATTAGTGTGTGGGAGTGAATGAGTGTAAGTATTTGTGTCTGTATTAGTGTGTGGGAGTGAATGAGTGTAAGTATTTGTGTCTGTATTAGTGTTTGGGAGTGAATGAGTGTTAGTGTTTGTGTCTGTATTAGTGTGTGGGAGTGAATGAGTGTAAGTGTTTGTGTCTGTATTAGTATGTGTGAGTGAATGAGTGTAACTGTTTGTGTCTGTATTAGTGTGTGTGCGTGAATGAGTGTAAGTGTTTGTGTCTGTATTGGTGTGTGTGAGTGAATGAGCATCAGTGATTGTGTCTGTATTAGTATGTGGGAGTGAATGAGTGTAAGTGTTTGTGTCTGTATTAGTATGTGGGAGTGAATGAGTGTAAGTGTTTGTGTCTGTATTAGTGTGTGGGAGTGAATGAGTGTAAGTATTTGTGTCTGTATTAGTGTGTGGGAGTGAATGAGTGTAAGTATTTGTGTCTGTATAGTATGTGGGAGTGACTGAGTGTAAGTGTTTGTGTCTGTATTAGTATGTGGGAGTGAATGAGTGCAAGTGTTTGACTCTGTATTAGTGTGTGGGAGTGAATGAGAGTAAGTGTTTGTGTCTGTATTAGTGTGTGGGAGTGAATGAGTGTCAGTGTTTGTGTCTGTGTTAGTGTGTGGGAGTGAATGAGTGTAAGTGTTTGTGTCTGTATCAGTGTGTGTGAGTGAATGAGTGTCAGTGTTTGTGTCTGTATTAGTGTGTGGGAGTGAATGAGTGCAAGTGTTTGACTCTGTATTAGTATGTGGGAGTGAATGAGTGTAAGTGTTTGTGTCTGTATTAGTATTTGGGAGTGAATGAGTGTAAGAGTTTGTGTCTGTATTAGTATGTGGGAGTGAATGAGTGCAAGTGTTTGTGTCTGTATTAGTGTGTGGGAATGAATGAGTGCAATTGTTTGACGCTGTATTAGTGTGTGGGAGTGAATGTGTGTAAGTGTTTGACTCTGTATTAGTGTGTGTGAGTGAATGAGTGCAAGTGTTTGTGTCTGTATTAGTATGTGGGAGTGAATGAGTGTAAGTGTTTGTGTCTGTATTAGTGTGTGTGCGTGAATGAGTGTAAGTGTTTGTGTCTGTATTAGTGTGTGGGAGTGAATGAGTGTAAGTATTTGTGTCTGTATTAGTATGTGGGAGTGAATGAGTGTAAGTGTTTGTGTCTGTATTAATGTGTGGGAGTGAATGAGTGCAAGTGTTTGTGTCTGTATGAGTATGTGGGAGTGAATGAGTGTAAGTATTTGTGTCTGTATTAGTGTGTGGGAGTGAATGAGTGTAAGTATTTGTGTCTGTATTAGTGTGTGTGAGTGAATGATTGTAATTGTTTGTGACTGTATTTGTGTGTGGGAGTGAATGAGCATCAGTGATTGTGTCTGAATTAGTGTGTGGGCGTGAATGAGTGTAACTGTTTGTGTCTGTATTGGTATGTGGGAGTGAATGAGTGTCAGTGTTTGTGTCTGTACTAGTATGTGGGAGTGAATTAGTGCAAGTGTTTGACTCTGTATTAGTGTGTGGGAGTGAATGAGAGTAAGTGTTTGTGTCTGTATTAGTGTGTGTGAGTGAATGAGTGTAAGTGTTTGTGTCTGTATTAGTGTGTGGGAGTGAATGAGTGTAAGTATTTGTGTCTGTATTAGTATGTGGGAGTGAATGAGTGTAAGTGTTTGTGTCTGTATTAATGTGTGGGAGTGAATGAGTGCAAGTGTTTGTGTCTGTATGAGTATGTGGGAGTGAATGAGTGTAAGTATTTGTGTCTGTATTAGTGTGTGGGAGTGAATGAGTGTAAGTATTTGTGTCTGTATTAGTATGTGGGAGTGAATGAGTGTAAGTGTTTGTGTCTGTATTAGTGTTTGGGAGTGAATGAGTGTAAGTGTTTGTGTCTGTATTAGTGTGTGGGAGTGAATGAGTGTAAGTATTTGTGTCTGTATTAGTATGTGGGAGTGAATGAGTGTAAGTGTTTGTGTCTGTATTAGTGTGTGGGAGTGAATGAGTGCAAGTGTTTGTGTCTGTATGAGTATGTGGGAGTGAATGAGTGTAAGTATTTGTGTCTGTATTAGTGTGTGGGAGTGAATGAGTGTAAGTATTTGTTTCTGTATTAGTGTGTGGGAGTGAATGAGTGTAAGTATTTGTGTCTGTATTAGTGTTTGGGAGTGAATGAGTGTTAGTGTTTGTGTCTGTATTAGTGTGTGGGAGTGAATGAGTGTAAGTATTTGTGTCTGTATTAGTATGTGGGAGTGAATGAGTGTAAGTGTTTGTGTCTGTATTAGTGTGTGGGAGTGAATGAGTGCAAGTGTTTGTGTCTGTATGAGTATGTGGGAGTGAATGAGTGTAAGTATTTGTGTCTGTATTAGTGTGTGGGAGTGAATGAGTGTAAGTATTTGTGTCTGTATTAGTGTGTGGGAGTGAATGAGTGTAAGTATTTGTGTCTGTATTAGTGTTTGGGAGTGAATGAGTGTTAGTGTTTGTGTCTGTATTAGTGTGTGGGAGTGAATGAGTGTAAGTGTTTGTGTCTGTATTAGTATGTGTGAGTGAATGAGTGTAACTGTTTGTGTCTGTATTAGTGTGTGTGCGTGAATGAGTGTAAGTGTTTGTGTCTGTATTGGTGTGTGTGAGTGAATGAGCATCAGTGATTGTGTCTGTATTAGTATGTGGGAGTGAATGAGTGTAAGTGTTTGTGTCTGTATTAGTATGTGGGAGTGAATGAGTGTAAGTGTTTGTGTCTGTATTAGTGTGTGGGAGTGAATGAGTGTAAGTATTTGTGTCTGTATTAGTGTGTGGGAGTGAATGAGTGTAAGTATTTGTGTCTGTATAGTATGTGGGAGTGACTGAGTGTAAGTGTTTGTGTCTGTATTAGTATGTGGGAGTGAATGAGTGCAAGTGTTTGACTCTGTATTAGTGTGTGGGAGTGAATGAGAGTAAGTGTTTGTGTCTGTATTAGTGTGTGGGAGTGAATGAGTGTCAGTGTTTGTGTCTGTGTTAGTGTGTGGGAGTGAATGAGTGTAAGTGTTTGTGTCTGTATCAGTGTGTGTGAGTGAATGAGTGTCAGTGTTTGTGTCTGTATTAGTGTGTGGGAGTGAATGAGTGCAAGTGTTTGACTCTGTATTAGTATGTGGGAGTGAATGAGTGTAAGTGTTTGTGTCTGTATTAGTATTTGGGAGTGAATGAGTGTAAGAGTTTGTGTCTGTATTAGTATGTGGGAGTGAATGAGTGCAAGTGTTTGTGTCTGTATTAGTGTGTGGGAATGAATGAGTGCAATTGTTTGACGCTGTATTAGTGTGTGGGAGTGAATGTGTGTAAGTGTTTGACTCTGTATTAGTGTGTGTGAGTGAATGAGTGCAAGTGTTTGTGTCTGTATTAGTATGTGGGAGTGAATGAGTGTAAGTGTTTGTGTCTGTATTAGTGTGTGTGCGTGAATGAGTGTAAGTGTTTGTGTCTGTATTAGTGTGTGGGAGTGAATGAGTGTAAGTATTTGTGTCTGTATTAGTATGTGGGAGTGAATGAGTGTAAGTGTTTGTGTCTGTATTAATGTGTGGGAGTGAATGAGTGCAAGTGTTTGTGTCTGTATGAGTATGTGGGAGTGAATGAGTGTAAGTATTTGTGTCTGTATTAGTGTGTGGGAGTGAATGAGTGTAAGTATTTGTGTCTGTATTAGTGTGTGTGAGTGAATGATTGTAATTGTTTGTGACTGTATTTGTGTGTGGGAGTGAATGAGCATCAGTGATTGTGTCTGAATTAGTGTGTGGGCGTGAATGAGTGTAACTGTTTGTGTCTGTATTGGTATGTGGGAGTGAATGAGTGTCAGTGTTTGTGTCTGTACTAGTATGTGGGAGTGAATTAGTGCAAGTGTTTGACTCTGTATTAGTGTGTGGGAGTGAATGAGAGTAAGTGTTTGTGTCTGTATTAGTGTGTGGGAGAGAATGAGTGTAAGTGTTTGTGCCTGTATTAGTATGTGGGAGTGAATGAGTGTAAGTATTTGTGTCTGTATTAGTATGTGGGAGTGAATGAGTGTAAGTGTTTGTGTCTGTATTAGTGTGTGGGAGCGAATGAGCGTAAGTGTTTGTGCCTGTATTAGTATGTGGGAGTGAATGAGTGTAAGTGTTTGTGTCTGTATTGGTATGTGGGAGTGAATGAGTGTAAGTGTTTGACTCTGTATTAGTATGTGGGGAGTGAATGAGCGTAAGTGTTTGTGTCTGTATTAGTATGTGGGAGTGAATGAGTGCAAGTGTTTGACTCTGTATTAGTGTGTGGGAGTGAATGAGAGTAAGTGTTTGTGTCTGTATTAGTGTGTGGGAGTGAATGAGTGTCAGTGTTTGTGTCTGTGTTAGTGTGTGGGAGTGAATGAGTGTAAGTGTTTGTGTCTGTATCAGTGTGTGTGAGTGAATGAGTGTCAGTGTTTGTGTCTGTATTAGTGTGTGGGAGTGAATGAGTGCAAGTGTTTGACTCTGTATTAGTGTGTGGGAGTGAATGAGTGTAAGTGTTTGTGTCTGTATTAGTATTTGGGAGTGAATGAGTGTAAGAGTTTGTGTCTGTATTAGTATGTGGGAGTGAATGAGTGTAAGTGTTTGTGTCTGTATTAGTATTTGGGAGTGAATGAGTGTAAGAGTTTGTGTCTGTATTAGTATGTGGGAGTGAATGAGTGCAAGTGTTTGTGTCTGTATTAGTGTGTGGGAATGAATGAGTGCAATTGTTTGACGCTGTATTAGTGTGTGGGAGTGAATGTGTGTAAGTGTTTGACTCTGTATTAGTGTGTGTGAGTGAATGAGTGCAAGTGTTTGTGTCTGTATTAGTATGTGGGAGTGAATGAGTGTAAGTGTTTGTGTCTGTATTAGTGTGTGTGCGTGAATGAGTGTAAGTGTTTGTGTCTGTATTAGTGTGTGGGAGTGAATGAGTGTAAGTATTTGTGTCTGTATTAGTATGTGGGAGTGAATGAGTGTAAGTGTTTGTGCCTGTATTAATGTGTGGGAGTGAATGAGTGCAAGTGTTTGTGTCTGTATGAGTATGTGGGAGTGAATGAGTGTAAGTATTTGTGTCTGTATTAGTGTGTGGGAGTGAATGAGTGTAAGTATTTGTGTCTGTATTAGTATGTGGGAGTGAATGAGTGTAAGTGTTTGTGTCTGTATTAGTGTTTGGGAGTGAATGAGTGTAAGTGTTTGTGTCTGTATTAGTGTGTGGGAGTGAATGAGTGTAAGTATTTGTGTCTGTTATAGTATGTGGGAGTGAATGAGTGTAAGTGTTTGTGTCTGTATTAGTGTGTGGGAGTGAATGAGTGCAAGTGTTTGTGTCCGTATGAGTATGTGGGAGTGAATGAGAGTAAGTATTTGTGTCTGTATTAGTGTGTGGGAGTGAATGAGTGTAAGTATTTGTGTCTGTATTAGTATGTGTGAGTGAATGAGTGTAAGTGTTTGTGTCTGTATTAGTGTGTGTGAGTGAATGAGTGTAAGTGTTTGTGTCTGTATTAGTGTGTGGGAGTGAATGAGTGTAAGTATTTGTGTCTGTATTAGTATGTGGGAGTGAATGAGTGTAAGTGTTTGTGTCTGTATTAATGTGTGGGAGTGAATGAGTGCAAGTGTTTGTGTCTGTATGAGTATGTGGGAGTGAATGAGTGTAAGTATTTGTGTCTGTATTAGTGTGTGGGAGTGAATGAGTGTAAGTATTTGTGTCTGTATTAGTATGTGGGAGTGAATGAGTGTAAGTGTTTGTGTCTGTATTAGTGTTTGGGAGTGAATGAGTGTAAGTGTTTGTGTCTGTATTAGTGTGTGGGAGTGAATGAGTGTAAGTATTTGTGTCTGTATTAGTATGTGGGAGTGAATGAGTGTAAGTGTTTGTGTCTGTATTAGTGTGTGGGAGTGAATGAGTGCAAGTGTTTGTGTCTGTATGAGTATGTGGGAGTGAATGAGTGTAAGTATTTGTGTCTGTATTAGTGTGTGGGAGTGAATGAGTGTAAGTATTTGTTTCTGTATTAGTGTGTGGGAGTGAATGAGTGTAAGTATTTGTGTCTGTATTAGTGTTTGGGAGTGAATGAGTGTTAGTGTTTGTGTCTGTATTAGTGTGTGGGAGTGAATGAGTGTAAGTGTTTGTGTCTGTATTAGTATGTGTGAGTGAATGAGTGTAACTGTTTGTGTCTGTATTAGTGTGTGTGCGTGAATGAGTGTAAGTGTTTGTGTCTGTATTGGTGTGTGTGAGTGAATGAGCATCAGTGATTGTGTCTGTATTAGTATGTGGGAGTGAATGAGTGTAAGTGTTTGTGTCTGTATTAGTATGTGGGAGTGAATGAGTGTAAGTGTTTGTGTCTGTATTAGTGTGTGGGAGTGAATGAGTGTAAGTATTTGTGTCTGTATTAGTGTGTGGGAGTGAATGAGTGTAAGTATTTGTGTCTGTACAGTATGTGGGAGTGACTGAGTGTAAGTGTTTGTGTCTGTATTAGTATGTGTGAGTGAATGAGTGTAAGTGTTTGTGTCTGTATTAGTGTGTGGGAGTGAATGAGTGTAAGTGTTTGTGTCTGTATTAGAATGTGGGAGTGAATGAGTGTAAGAGTTTATGTCTGTATTTGGGTGTGTGAGTGAATGAGTGTAAGTGTTTGTGTCTGTATTGGTATGTGTGAGTGAGTGAGTGTAAGTGTTTGTGTCTGTATTAGTGTGTGTGAGTGAATGATTGTAATTGTTTGTGTCTGTATTTGTGTGTGGGAGTGAATGAGCATCAGTGATTGTGTCTGAATTAGTGTGTGGGCGTGAATGAGTGTAACTGTTTGTGTCTGTATTGGTGTGTGTGAGTGAATGAGCATCAGTGATTGTGTCTGTATTGGTATGTGGGAGTGAATGAGTGTCAGTGTTTGTGTCTGTACTAGTATGTGGGAGTGAATTAGTGTAAGTGTTTGTGTCTGTATTAGTATGTGGGAGTGAATGAGTGCAAGTGTTTGACTCTGTATTAGTGTGTGGGAGTGAATGAGAGTAAGTGTTTGTGTCTGTATTAGTGTGTGGGAGAGAATGAGTGTAAGTGTTTGTGCCTGTATTAGTATGTGGGAGTGAATGAGTGTAAGTATTTGTGTCTGTATTAGTATGTGGGAGTGAATGAGTGTAAGTGTTTGTGTCTGTATTAGTGTGTGGGAGCGAATGAGCGTAAGTGTTTGTGCCTGTATTAGTATGTGGGAGTGAATGAGTGTAAGTGTTTGTGTCTGTATTGGTATGTGGGAGTGAATGAGTGTAAGTGTTTGACTCTGTATTAGTATGTGGGGAGTGAATGAGCGTAAGTGTTTGGGTCTGTATTAGTGTGTGGGAGTGAATGAGAGTAAGTGTTTGTGTCTGTATTAGTGTGTGGGAGTGAATGAGTGTCAGTGTTTGTGTCTGTATTAGTGTGTGGGAGTGAATGAGTGTAAGTGTTTGTGTCTGTATCAGTGTGTGTGAGTGAATGAGTGTCAGTGTTTGTGTCTGTATTAGTGTGTGGGAGTGAATGAGTGCAAGTGTTTGACTCTGTATTAGTATGTGGGAGTGAATGAGTGTAAGTGTTTGTGTCTGTATTGGTATGTGGGAGTGAATGAGTGTAAGTGTTTGTGTCTGTATCAGTGTGTGTGAGTGAATGAGTGTCAGTGTTTGTGTCTGTATTAGTGTGTGGGAGTGAATGAGTGCAAGTGTTTGACTCTGTATTAGTATGTGGGAGTGAATGAGTGTAAGTGTTTGTGTCTGTATTAGTATTTGGGAGTGAATGAGTGTAAGAGTTTGTGTCTGTATTAGTATGTGGGAGTGAATGAGTGCAAGTGTTTGTGTCTGTATTAGTGTGTGGGAATGAATGAGTGCAATTGTTTGACGCTGTATTAGTGTGTGGGAGTGAATGTGTGTAAGTGTTTGACTCTGTATTAGTGTGTGTGAGTGAATGAGTGCAAGTGTTTGTGTCTGTATTAGTATGTGGGAGTGAATGAGTGTAAGTGTTTGTGTCTGTATTAGTGTGTGTGCGTGAATGAGTGTAAGTGTTTGTGTCTGTATTAGTGTGTGGGAGTGAATGAGTGTAAGTATTTGTGTCTGTATTAGTATGTGGGAGTGAATGAGTGTAAGTGTTTGTGTCTGTATTAATGTGTGGGAGTGAATGAGTGCAAGTGTTTGTGTCTGTATGAGTATGTGGGAGTGAATGAGTGTAAGTATTTGTGTCTGTATTAGTGTGTGGGAGTGAATGAGTGTAAGTATTTGTGTCTGTATTAGTATGTGGGAGTGAATGAGTGTAAGTGTTTGTGTCTGTATTAGTGTTTGGGAGTGAATGAGTGTAAGTGTTTGTGTCTGTATTAGTGTGTGGGAGTGAATGAGTGTAAGTATTTGTGTCTGTTATAGTATGTGGGAGTGAATGAGTGTAAGTGTTTGTGTCTGTATTAGTGTGTGGGAGTGAATGAGTGCAAGTGTTTGTGTCCGTATGAGTATGTGGGAGTGAATGAGTGTAAGTATTTGTGTCTGTATTAGTGTGTGGGAGTGAATGAGTGTAAGTATTTGTGTCTGTATTAGTATGTGTGAGTGAATGAGTGTAAGTGTTTGTGTCTGTATTAGTGTGTGTGAGTGAATGAGTGTAAGTGTTTGTGTCTGTATTAGTGTGTGGGAGTGAATGAGTGTAAGTATTTGTGTCTGTATTAGTATGTGGGAGTGAATGAGTGTAAGTGTTTGTGTCTGTATTAATGTGTGGGAGTGAATGAGTGCAAGTGTTTGTGTCTGTATGAGTATGTGGGAGTGAATGAGTGTAAGTATTTGTGTCTGTATTAGTGTGTGGGAGTGAATGAGTGTAAGTATTTGTGTCTGTATTAGTATGTGGGAGTGAATGAGTGTAAGTGTTTGTGTCTGTATTAGTGTTTGGGAGTGAATGAGTGTAAGTGTTTGTGTCTGTATTAGTGTGTGGGAGTGAATGAGTGTAAGTATTTGTGTCCGTATTAGTATGTGGGAGTGAATGAGTGTAAGTGTTTGTGTCTGTATTAGTGTGTGGGAGTGAATGAGTGCAAGTGTTTGTGTCTGTATGAGTATGTGGGAGTGAATGAGTGTAAGTATTTGTGTCTGTATTAGTGTGTGGGAGTGAATGAGTGTAAGTATTTGTGTCTGTATTAGTGTGTGGGAGTGAATGAGTGTAAGTATTTGTGTCTGTATTAGTGTTTGGGAGTGAATGAGTGTTAGTGTTTGTGTCTGTATTAGTGTGTGGGAGTGAATGAGTGTAAGTGTTTGTGTCTGTATTAGTATGTGTGAGTGAATGAGTGTAACTGTTTGTGTCTGTATTAGTGTGTGTGCGTGAATGAGTGTAAGTGTTTGTGTCTGTATTGGTGTGTGTGAGTGAATGAGCATCAGTGATTGTGTCTGTATTAGTATGTGGGAGTGAATGAGTGTAAGTGTTTGTGTCTGTATTAGTATGTGGGAGTGAATGAGTGTAAGTGTTTGTGTCTGTATTAGTGTGTGGGAGTGAATGAGTGTAAGTATTTGTGTCTGTATTAGTGTGTGGGAGTGAATGAGTGTAAGTATTTGTGTCTGTATTAGTATGTGGGAGTGACTGAGTGTAAGTGTTTGTGTCTGTATTAGTATGTGGGAGTGAATGAGTGCAAGTGTTTGACTCTGTATTAGTGTGTGGGAGTGAATGAGAGTAAGTGTTTGTGTCTGTATTAGTGTGTGGGAGTGAATGAGTGTCAGTGTTTGTGTCTGTGTTAGTGTGTGGGAGTGAATGAGTGTAAGTGTTTGTGTCTGTATCAGTGTGTGTGAGTGAATGAGTGTCAGTGTTTGTGTCTGTATTAGTGTGTGGGAGTGAATGAGTGCAAGTGTTTGACTCTGTATTAGTATGTGGGAGTGAATGAGTGTAAGTGTTTGTGTCTGTATTAGTATTTGGGAGTGAATGAGTGTAAGAGTTTGTGTCTGTATTAGTATGTGGGAGTGAATGAGTGCAAGTGTTTGTGTCTGTATTAGTGTGTGGGAATGAATGAGTGCAATTGTTTGACGCTGTATTAGTGTGTGGGAGTGAATGTGTGTAAGTGTTTGACTCTGTATTAGTGTGTGTGAGTGAATGAGTGCAAGTGTTTGTGTCTGTATTAGTATGTGGGAGTGAATGAGTGTAAGTGTTTGTGTCTGTATTAGTGTGTGTGCGTGAATGAGTGTAAGTGTTTGTGTCTGTATTAGTGTGTGGGAGTGAATGAGTGTAAGTATTTGTGTCTGTATTAGTATGTGGGAGTGAATGAGTGTAAGTGTTTGTGTCTGTATTAATGTGTGGGAGTGAATGAGTGCAAGTGTTTGTGTCTGTATGAGTATGTGGGAGTGAATGAGTGTAAGTATTTGTGTCTGTATTAGTGTGTGGGAGTGAATGAGTGTAAGTATTTGTGTCTGTATTAGTGTGTGTGAGTGAATGATTGTAATTGTTTGTGACTGTATTTGTGTGTGGGAGTGAATGAGCATCAGTGATTGTGTCTGAATTAGTGTGTGGGCGTGAATGAGTGTAACTGTTTGTGTCTGTATTGGTATGTGGGAGTGAATGAGTGTCAGTGTTTGTGTCTGTACTAGTATGTGGGAGTGAATTAGTGCAAGTGTTTGAATCTGTATTAGTGTGTGGGAGTGAATGAGAGTAAGTGTTTGTGTCTGTATTAGTGTGTGGGAGAGAATGAGTGTAAGTGTTTGTGCCTGTATTAGTATGTGGGAGTGAATGAGTGTAAGTATTTGTGTCTGTATTAGTATGTGGGAGTGAATGAGTGTAAGTGTTTGTGTCTGTATTAGTGTGTGTGCGTGAATGAGTGTAAGTGTTTGTGTCTGTATTAGTGTGTGGGAGTGAATGAGTGTAAGTATTTGTGTCTGTATTAGTATGTGGGAGTGAATGAGTGTAAGTGTTTGTGTCTGTATTAATGTGTGGGAGTGAATGAGTGCAAGTGTTTGTGTCTGTATGAGTATGTGGGAGTGAATGAGTGTAAGTATTTGTGTCTGTATTAGTGTGTGGGAGTGAATGAGTGTAAGTATTTGTGTCTGTATTAGTATGTGGGAGTGAATGAGTGTAAGTGTTTGTGTCTGTATTAGTGTTTGGGAGTGAATGAGTGTAAGTGTTTGTGTCTGTATTAGTGTGTGGGAGTGAATGAGTGTAAGTATTTGTGTCTGTTATAGTATGTGGGAGTGAATGAGTGTAAGTGTTTGTGTCTGTATTAGTGTGTGGGAGTGAATGAGTGCAAGTGTTTGTGTCCGTATGAGTATGTGGGAGTGAATGAGAGTAAGTATTTGTGTCTGTATTAGTGTGTGGGAGTGAATGAGTGTAAGTATTTGTGTCTGTATTAGTATGTGTGAGTGAATGAGTGTAAGTGTTTGTGTCTGTATTAGTGTGTGTGAGTGAATGAGTGTAAGTGTTTGTGTCTGTATTAGTGTGTGGGAGTGAATGAGTGTAAGTATTTGTGTCTGTATTAGTATGTGGGAGTGAATGAGTGTAAGTGTTTGTGTCTGTATTAATGTGTGGGAGTGAATGAGTGCAAGTGTTTGTGTCTGTATGAGTATGTGGGAGTGAATGAGTGTAAGTATTTGTGTCTGTATTAGTGTGTGGGAGTGAATGAGTGTAAGTATTTGTGTCTGTATTAGTATGTGGGAGTGAATGAGTGTAAGTGTTTGTGTCTGTATTAGTGTTTGGGAGTGAATGAGTGTAAGTGTTTGTGTCTGTATTAGTGTGTGGGAGTGAATGAGTGTAAGTATTTGTGTCTGTATTAGTATGTGGGAGTGAATGAGTGTAAGTGTTTGTGTCTGTATTAGTGTGTGGGAGTGAATGAGTGCAAGTGTTTGTGTCTGTATTAGTATGTGGGAGTGAATGAGTGTAAGTATTTGTGTCTGTATTAGTGTGTGGGAGTGAATGAGTGTAAGTATTTGTGTCTGTATTAGTGTGTGGGAGTGAATGAGTGTAAGTATTTGTGTCTGTATTAGTGTTTGGGAGTGAATGAGTGTTAGTGTTTGTGTCTGTATTAGTGTGTGGGAGTGAATGAGTGTAAGTGTTTGTGTCTGTATTAGTATGTGTGAGTGAATGAGTGTAACTGTTTGTGTCTGTATTAGTGTGTGTGCGTGAATGAGTGTAAGTGTTTGTGTCTGTATTGGTGTGTGTGAGTGAATGAGCATCAGTGATTGTGTCTGTATTAGTATGTGGGAGTGAATGAGTGTAAGTGTTTGTGTCTGTATTAGTATGTGGGAGTGAATGAGTGTAAGTGTTTGTGTCTGTATTAGTGTGTGGGAGTGAATGAGTGTAAGTATTTGTGTCTGTATTAGTGTGTGGGAGTGAATGAGTGTAAGTATTTGTGTCTGTATAGTATGTGGGAGTGACTGAGTGTAAGTGTTTGTGTCTGTATTAGTATGTGTGAGTGAATGAGTGTAAGTGTTTGTGTCTGTATTAGTGTGTGGGAGTGAATGAGTGTAAGTGTTTGTGTCTGTATTAGAATGTGGGAGTGAATGAGTGTAAGAGTTTATGTCTGTATTTGGGTGTGTGAGTGAATGAGTGTAAGTGTTTGTGTCTGTATTGGTATGTGTGAGTGAGTGAGTGTAAGTGTTTGTGTCTGTATTAGTGTGTGTGAGTGAATGATTGTAATTGTTTGTGTCTGTATTTGTGTGTGGGAGTGAATGAGCATCAGTGATTGTGTCTGAATTAGTGTGTGGGCGTGAATGAGTGTAACTGTTTGTGTCTGTATTGGTGTGTGTGAGTGAATGAGCATCAGTGATTGTGTCTGTATTGGTATGTGGGAGTGAATGAGTGTCAGTGTTTGTGTCTGTACTAGTATGTGGGAGTGAATTAGTGTAAGTGTTTGTGTCTGTATTAGTATGTGGGAGTGAATGAGTGCAAGTGTTTGACTCTGTATTAGTGTGTGGGAGTGAATGAGAGTAAGTGTTTGTGTCTGTATTAGTGTGTGGGAGAGAATGAGTGTAAGTGTTTGTGCCTGTATTAGTATGTGGGAGTGAATGAGTGTAAGTATTTGTGTCTGTATTAGTATGTGGGAGTGAATGAGTGTAAGTGTTTGTGTCTGTATTAGTGTGTGGGAGCGAATGAGCGTAAGTGTTTGTGCCTGTATTAGTATGTGGGAGTGAATGAGTGTAAGTGTTTGTGTCTGTATTAGTGTGTGGGAGCGAATGAGCGTAAGTGTTTGTGCCTGTATTAGTATGTGGGAGTGAATGAGTGTAAGTGTTTGTGTCTGTATTGGTATGTGGGAGTGAATGAGTGTAAGTGTTTGACTCTGTATTAGTATGTGGGGAGTGAATGAGCGTAAGTGTTTGTGTCTGTATTAGTGTGTGGGAGTGAATGAGAGTAAGTGTTTGTGTCTGTATTAGTGTGTGGGAGTGAATGAGTGTCAGTGTTTGTGTCTGTATTAGTGTGTGGGAGTGAATGAGTGTAAGTGTTTGTGTCTGTATCAGTGTGTGTGAGTGAATGAGTGTCAGTGTTTGTGTCTGTATTAGTGTGTGGGAGTGAATGAGTGCAAGTGTTTGACTCTGTATTAGTATGTGGGAGTGAATGAGTGTAAGTGTTTGTGTCTGTATTGGTATGTGGGAGTGAATGAGTGTAAGTGTTTGACTCTGTATTAGTATGTGGGGAGTGAATGAGCGTAAGTGTTTGTGTCTGTATTAGTGTGTGGGAGTGAATGAGAGTAAGTGTTTGTGTCTGTATTAGTGTGTGGGAGTGAATGAGTGTCAGTGTTTGTGTCTGTATTAGTGTGTGGGAGTGAATGAGTGTAAGTGTTTGTGTCTGTATCAGTGTGTGTGAGTGAATGAGTGTCAGTGTTTGTGTCTGTATTAGTGTGTGGGAGTGAATGAGTGCAAGTTTTTGACTCTGTATTAGTATGTGGGAGTGAATGAGTGTAAGTGTTTGTGTCTGTATTAGTATTTGGGAGTGAATGAGTGTAAGAGTTTGTGTCTGTATTAGTATGTGGGAGTGAATGAGTGCAAGTGTTTGTGTCTGTATTAGTGTGTGGGAATGAATGAGTGCAATTGTTTGACGCTGTATTAGTGTGTGGGAGTGAATGTGTGTAAGTGTTTGACTCTGTATTAGTGTGTGTGAGTGAATGAGTGCAAGTGTTTGTGTCTGTATTAGTATGTGGGAGTGAATGAGTGTAAGTGTTTGTGTCTGTATTAGTGTGTGTGAGTGAATGAGTGTAAGTGTTTGTGTCTGTATTAGTGTGTGGGAGTGAATGAGTGTAAGTATTTGTGTCTGTATTAGTATGTGGGAGTGAATGAGTGTAAGTGTTTGTGTCTGTATTAATGTGTGGGAGTGAATGAGTGTAAGTATTTGTGTCTGTATTAGTGTGTGGGAGTGAATGTGTGTAAGTGTTTGTGTCTGTATTAGTGTGTGTGAGTGAATGAGTGTAAGTGTTTGTGTCTGTATTAGTGTGTGGGAGTGAAGAAGTGTAAGTATTTGTGTCTGTATTAGTATGTGGGAGTGAATGAGTGTAAGTGTTTGTGTCTGTATTAGTATGTGGGAGTGAATGAGTGTAAGTGTTTGTGTCTGTATTAGTGTGTGGGAGTGAATGAGTGTAACTATTTGTGTCTGTATTGGTGTGTGGGAGTGAAAGAGTGCAAGTATTTGTGTCTGTATTAGTATGTGGGAGTGAATGAGTGTAAGTGTTGGTGTCTTTATGAGTGTGTGGGAGTGAATGAGTGTAAGTATTTGTGTCTGTATAAGTATGTGGGAGTGAATGAGTGTAAGTGTTTGTGTCTGTATTAGTATGTGGGAGTGAATGAGTGTAAGTATTTGTGTCTGTATTAGTATGTGGGAGTGAATGAGTGTAAGTGTTTGTGTCTGTATTAGTGTGTGGGAGTGAATGAGTGAAAGTATTTGTGTCTGTATTGGTATGTGGGAGTGAATGAGTGTCAGTGTTTGTGTCTGTATTTGTGTGTGGGAGTGAATGAGTGTAAGTATTTGTGTCTGTATTAGTATGTGGGTTGAATGAGTCTAAGTATTTGTGTCTTTATTAGTGTGTGGAGTGAATGAGTGTAAGTATTTGTGTCTGTATTAGTGTGCGGGAGTGAATGAGTGTAAGTAATTGTGTCTGTATTAGTGTGTGGGAGTGAATGAGTGTAAGTGTTTGTGACTGTATTAGTGTGTGGGAGTGAATGAGTGTAAGTGTTTGTGTCTGTATTAGTGTGTGGGAGTGAATGAGTGTAAGTATTTGTGTCTGTATTGGTATGTGTGAGTGAATGATTGTAATTGTTTGTGTCTGTATTAGTGTGTGGGAGTGAATGAGTGTAGGTGTTTGTGTCTGTATTAGTATGTGTGAGTGAATGAGTGTAACTGTTTGTGTCTGTATTAGTATGTGTGCGTGAATGAGTGTCAGTGTTTGTGTCTGTATTAGTATGTGGGAGTGAATGAGCATAAGTGTTTGTGTCTGTATTAGTGTGTGGGAGTGAATGAATGTAAGTGTTTGTGTCTGTATTAGTATGTGTGAGTGAATGAGCATAAGTGTTTGTGTCTATTAGTGTGTCTGAGTGAATGAGCATAAGTGTTTGTGTCTGTATTAGTATGTGTGCGTGAATGAGTGTCAGTGTTTGTGTCTGTATTGATGTGTGAGTGAATGAGTGTAACTGTTTGTGTCTGTATTAGTGTGTGTGAGTGAATGTGTGTCAGTGTTTGTGTCTGTATTAGTATTTGTGAGTGAATGATTGTAACTGTTTGTGTCTATATTGGTATGTGAGAGTGAATGAGTGTAATTGTTTGTGTCTGTATTAGTGTGAATGAGTGAATGAGTGTCAGTGTTTGTATCTGTATTGGTATGTGTGAGTGAATGAGTGTAATTGTTTGTGTCTGTATTAGTGTGTGTGAGTGAATGAGCATAAGTGTTTGTGTCTGTGTTAGTGTGAGTGAGTGAATGAGTGTCAGTGTTTGTGTCTGTATTAGTGTGTGTGAGTGTATGAGCATAAGTGTTTGTGTCTGTATTAGTATGTGTGAGTGAATGAGTGTTAGTGTTTGTGTCTGTTTTGATGTGTGAGTGAATGAGTGTAACTGTTTGTGTCTGTATTAGTGTGAGTGAGTGAATGAGTGTCAGTGTTTGTGTCTGTATTAGTATTTGTGAGTGAATGATTGTAACTGTTTGTGTCTGTATTGGTGTGAGTGAGTGAATGAGTGTCAGTGTTTGTGTCTGTATTGGTATGTGTGAGTGAATGAGTGTAATTGTTTGTGTCTGTATTGGTGTGAGTGAGTGAATGAGTCTCAGTGTTTGTGTCTGTATTAGTATGTGGGTGTGTGAATGAGCATAAGTGTTTGTGTCTGTCTTAGTATGAGTGAGTGAATGAGCATAAGTGTTTGTGTCTGTATTGGTATGTGTGGGAGTGAATGAGAGTAAGTGTTTGTGTCTGTATTAGTGTGTGGGAGTGAATGAGTGTCAGTGTTTGTGTCTGTATTAGTGTGTGGGAGTGAATGAGTGTAAGTGTTTGTGTCTGTATCAGTGTGTGTGAGTGAATGAGTGTCAGTGTTTGTGTCTGTATTAGTGTGTGGGAGTGAATGAGTGCAAGTGTTTGACTCTGTATTAGTATGTGGGAGTGAATGAGTGTAAGTGTTTGTGTCTGTATTGGTATGTGGGAGTGAATGAGTGTAAGTGTTTGACTCTGTATTAGTATGTGGGGAGTGAATGAGCGTAAGTGTTTGTGTCTGTATTAGTGTGTGGGAGTGAATGAGAGTAAGTGTTTGTGTCTGTATTAGTGTGTGGGAGTGAATGAGTGTCAGTGTTTGTGTCTGTATTAGTGTGTGGGAGTGAATGAGTGTAAGTGTTTGTGTCTGTATCAGTGTGTGTGAGTGAATGAGTGTCAGTGTTTGTGTCTGTATTAGTGTGTGGGAGTGAATGAGTGCAAGTGTTTGACTCTGTATTAGTATGTGGGAGTGAATGAGTGTAAGTGTTTGTGTCTGTATTAGTATTTGGGAGTGAATGAGTGTAAGAGTTTGTGTCTGTATTAGTATGTGGGAGTGAATGAGTGCAAGTGTTTGTGTCTGTATTAGTGTGTGGGAATGAATGAGTGCAATTGTTTGACGCTGTATTAGTGTGTGGGAGTGAATGTGTGTAAGTGTTTGACTCTGTATTAGTGTGTGTGAGTGAATGAGTGCAAGTGTTTGTGTCTGTATTAGTATGTGGGAGTGAATGAGTGTAAGTGTTTGTGTCTGTATTAGTGTGTGTGAGTGAATGAGTGTAAGTGTTTGTGTCTGTATTAGTGTGTGGGAGTGAATGAGTGTAAGTATTTGTGTCTGTATTAGTATGTGGGAGTGAATGAGTGTAAGTGTTTGTGTCTGTATTAATGTGTGGGAGTGAATGAGTGTAAGTATTTGTGTCTGTATTAGTGTGTGGGAGTGAATGTGTGTAAGTGTTTGTGTCTGTATTAGTGTGTGTGAGTGAATGAGTGTAAGTGTTTGTGTCTGTATTAGTGTGTGGGAGTGAAGAAGTGTAAGTATTTGTGTCTGTATTAGTATGTGGGAGTGAATGAGTGTAAGTGTTTGTGTCTGTATTAGTATGTGGGAGTGAATGAGTGTAAGTGTTTGTGTCTGTATTAGTGTGTGGGAGTGAATGAGTGTAACTATTTGTGTCTGTATTGGTGTGTGGGAGTGAAAGAGTGCAAGTATTTGTGTCTGTATTAGTATGTGGGAGTGAATGAGTGTAAGTGTTGGTGTCTTTATGAGTGTATGGGAGTGAATGAGTGTAAGTATTTGTGTCTGTATAAGTATGTGGGAGTGAATGAGTGTAAGTGTTTGTGTCTGTATTAGTATGTGGGAGTGAATGAGTGTAAGTATTTGTGTCTGTATTAGTATGTGGGAGTGAATGAGTGTAAGTGTTTGTGTCTGTATTAGTGTGTGGGAGTGAATGAGTGAAAGTATTTGTGTCTGTATTAGTATGTGTGAGTGAATGAGCATAAGTGTTTGTGTCTATTAGTGTGTCTGAGTGAATGAGCATAAGTGTTTGTGTCTGTATTAGTATGTGTGCGTGAATGAGTGTCAGTGTTTGTGTCTGTATTGATGTGGGAGTGAATGAGTGTAACTGTTTGTGTCTGTATTAGTGTGTGTGAGTGAATGTGTGTCAGTGTTTGTGTCTGTATTAGTATTTGTGAGTGAATGATTGTAACTGTTTGTGTCTATATTGGTATGTGAGAGTGAATGAGTGTAATTGTTTGTGTCTGTATTAGTGTGAATGAGTGAATGAGTGTCAGTGTTTGTATCTGTATTGGTATGTGTGAGTGAATGAGTGTAATTGTTTGTGTCTGTATTAGTGTGTGTGAGTGAATGAGCATAAGTGTTTGTGTCTGTGTTAGTGTGAGTGAGTGAATGAGTGTCAGTGTTTGTGTCTGTATTAGTGTGTGTGAGTGAATGAGCATAAGTGTTTGTGTCTGTATTAGTATGTGTGAGTGAATGAGTGTTAGTGTTTGTGTCTGTTTTGATGTGTGAGTGAATGAGTGTAACTGTTTGTGTCTGTATTAGTGTGAGTGAGTGAATGAGTGTCAGTGTTTGTGTCTGTATTAGTATTTGTGAGTGAATGATTGTAACTGTTTGTGTCTGTATTGGTGTGAGTGAGTGAATGAGTGTCAGTGTTTGTGTCTGTATTGGTATGTGTGAGTGAATGAGTGTAATTGTTTGTGTCTGTATTGGTGTGAGTGAGTGAATGAGTCTCAGTGTTTGTGTCTGTATTAGTATGTGGGTGTGTGAATGAGCATAAGTGTTTGTGTCTGTCTTAGTATGAGTGAGTGAATGAGCATAAGTGTTTGTGTCTGTATTGGTATGTGTGAGTGAATGAGTGTAATTGTTTGTGTCTGTATTGGTATGTGTGAGTGAATGAGTGTAATTGTTTGTGTCTGTATTAGTGTGAGTGAGTGAATGAGTGTCAGTGTTTGTGTCTGTATTAGTGTGAGTGAGTGAATGAGCATAAGTGTTTGTGTCTGTATTAGTGTGTGTGAGTGAATGAGTGTCAGTGTTTGTGTCTGTATTAGTATGTGGGAGTGAATGAGTGTAATTGTTTGTGTCTGTATTCGTGTGAGTGAGTGAATGAGCATAAGTGTTTGTGTCTTTGTTGGTATTCGTGAGTGAATGAATTTGTAAGTATGTGTGCATATGTGACTTCCTGTTCTAGTTCGGGCTTGATTTCTCTCTCTGCGATTAATTAATAAAATTAAGTCTGATATGATCATATTATCATTTGTTGGCGCTTTGCACACTTCACTGGCGACTGGTCGTAAAGATTTACTGTATGGAATGGGATTTGTTGCCTTGAATTATTCATGGTGATTGATTGATTTGTTCTCTCTCCCACCCCACAAGCAAAATATGTTATCGAACTGTGAATAACCATTACCAGGACACCTGGGAAGTTGAGATGTTGTGTTTGTTGTCAAGGCTGGGGGGTGCAAATAGCATTGTTGATGGGGTCCCGAACTCTGATTGGACATATTCCCAGAGGTTTCATCAAATGAACACCATCAACCAACTGCCCCATTCACAGCATCTTCCTCCCATGGCTAATATTTTAAAACTACTAACAAAAGTGTTGAGAAAAATTGAAAACCACATAATCTTTGAATGATCCTTCTCCTGGGTTACCCACAGCGCTGTCCAGGTGATTAATCTTTTAATTCCTGAAGACACTGGGATAATCCTGGAGAGTTGTCAACCCCATGCAGTGGAACATGCAGCTCAGGGTGTTGATGCTAACTAGGCCCCAGATGTTCCTGTCCAGTGATGCTTGGTTTTGGTGCAGCGGGGCGGGGGAGGGGGGACATTTCATGCCAGTGATACCCCATAAGGTAGGTTGTTCAAATGGGCCATGCCAGAATGGGATGAGAGACATTACATATTTACCCAGTGAGATAGATGTGGTGATATCATCCCAAGATACCTGACAGTGCCTCCTGGTGGCTTGCTTGAGACTTCCTATTGGAGCTACCACCCGCCACCACCCCCCCCCCCCCCCACCACCCCCGCAGATCAGTGTGTAAATGCTCCACTCAGTGAGGTACTGAATAACACAGGCCAGCAATGGCTCAGGGTCAGACATTTGCTGCCCATCTGACCTCAGCCAAGATGGTACTGAACGCTGCCCTCAGAGTTTCTGGGCTTGGCAGAGGAAGGAAGATCAGCCGTGGGTCCCACTGCTCATCTCTGTGCAATGACCCCCTACCCTGTGGAACGGACCCATTTTTGGATGTCGGAGGAAGGACATGATTGGGTGTGGCTCTGATGCTATGCACAGTCAAATAGCCTAAAGGCAACTCAGTGACCAGGCTGGGAAGTCAAGAATGTGCATCGAAGTGTGAAGCCCACTGTGGAACTGTACCCCAGCCTAGCCCATCTCCTTTTTGGGAGAGAGGGTTTGGGAAATGTAAAATTAGTATCGACCTGGGACGGATGGCTCATCGAAGAGGGATGGTTCCCAAGGTAGGAACACTATAAAACTGGGAGAATTATTTTTCAAATAGCTCTCCTGATTGGTCACAGGGTTAAGCCAGTAAAAGTAGCTGAAACAAATTGGCCAGGTTTTCGATTGCTGGGAATCAACTCAAGTGTGTCATTCTCCAGTGGATGTAAGAGAGCACAATCGCACTCGCTATTTGAGAAGGAACAGAGGAATTTCTCCAGTATGATGGCTGATATTTATCCCTCAACCAATACCTAAAATAGATCATCTGCTCAAAATCATATTGCTGTTCGGGGGACCTTGCTTTGTGCCAATTGGCTGCCACGTTTCCTACATCACAACACTTCAAAGGTACTTCATTGGCGGCAAAGCACTTTGGGACGTCCTGAGATTTGTGAGAGGCACTCCTGAAATGCAAATCTTTATTTATTTCTTTAAAGTTAAGATGGAACTTGTATAAAGGAGTAGTGCCCTATTAATGCCTGCATTCGCACATGTACACAACTCCAGTTTTCCCCTGGCCAGACAGCAGTGCATTGTCAAGAGTATAATTCAGGGATGCCTGCAGCAAGTAACTCTCAGCAAGTACCGGTTCCACACCCAATCATTGTGGTGCAACTCTGTGCTTTACATGCTGGCAGTGTCTGTTTGGGGTCGTGGGTTCTGATCCCTGGTATACTCCATGCCCCATTTCTGGAACATTCTTCTACAATATTCCTATTTTTCTCTTGCTGGCCCTATAATGCTGTCAAAATTCCAAAGTGAAGCAGTTTATAAAATATCTCACAGTACACATATGCTCTGTAAATCCTCCCAATTACACTCGCTGTTTCCAGCTGCTGCCACTGAATCCTGAGAAAAACATTCATTCGGGCAAAACCTTACACTTTAATCAGTTTTTATGGACTGCACAGAAAAGAAAGGGAAACTCTTTAAAATGCGTATGTCTCAGCAGATGGACTCATGCAGACTTGAACCCATAAGTAATATCTGTTTTGTACATTCTTGTGAGGTAAACCACAAGCAGCTGCCCATCACCAACCTGATGGCCCAACAATACTTTTAATTCATGATAGCTGCGTGCATAATAGCTGTCAGCTTCCAGAATGTGATTATCCCATGATATCAAGAAAGAGTTAACCTGCTGACCCTCTATCTCCATTACCGATTACGCCCCTGTTGGCACTTCTACAGTTAATTATTGGAGTGAAGAATTTATGCTTTTCTGTTCTGAGCAGAAAAGGGACGGTGTCTGCTCAGCATTCTGACATCACAACATTTCTCAACTACTTTGTTCTATATCACCTCATCATGAATGGAAAGGAAAAAGTTACATTTTTATAGTGCCTTTCATATCCTCTGGATTCCCCGAGCAGCTTCACAGCCAATGCATTACTTTTGAAGTGCAGTCACTATTATTTTGTCGGGAAATATGCCAGCCAATTTGCACACAGCAAGATCCCACAAACAGCAATCTCTTGTTTATGGTGTTGATTGCAGGATCAGTGCTGGTCAGGACACCAAGACAACTCCTCTCCAAAAAGTGCCATGACTTCTTATCCTTCTGGGAGGGCAGACAGGACCTCAGTTTAACATTTCATCCCAGAAATGGCACCTCCAACAGTGCAGCACTCCCTCAGTACTCCACTGGATTATATACTCAAGTGGGGTTTGAGCCCACTCTGACTCAGACGAGAGTGCTGCAACTGATTCAAGCTGATATTGGTTTTAATGCATATTAATATTGAAAGTTCCATGTTCATTGATGTTTTTCTCTCTTGTTCCTAACTTCCAAATGCACTGCCTTATACTCTAATCTTCAACTTTGCCTCAAGATCCATTACATTGTCTCCTTCAGTAATACATCCCTTCCTAAGATCTCAAAGCTGTGCTTATTCTTCACCTCCCTCAGTCTTCTCTTCTTCCTACAAGGTGCAGGCTTTTAAAACCAAAGCCTGGCTTTACCTTCCCTCTGCTTCTCGATAAAGCTTGTGTTCTCATTCGCCCTTCTGTTGGTGTCCTGCACTTAACCCATCAAAAACATGAGACTGTGCATTCCTGATTTGATCTTCAGCCTTCCCTCGCTCTTCTAGTTGGCGTATTGCAGTGCTATTATGATCTGATTAAGTGCATACATTTAACCATGTCTGTGTTAGATATACTCACGCACCTTGGCATCCAAAGAACAATTGTTTCTCCACTGGGCACCTGAGAAATTATTCTATGGGGTCCGAAGTGGATAACTTGTCAACATAATAAAGCTGAACTTTCTGTCTAGATCTCAGTATTTTATTAGTACCATAATGAAAAATCCAACTGCATCCGGAATGCTTTTAGTATTCTTGCCTTGACCATTTTAACTGATTCATTATTCCAAACTCTTGATGGTCTTTGAGGAAGAGAACCTTCTTATGTAGCATCAGTTTTTGTTTAAATTGCTCATTTAAATATTATTCCTCTGGTCTTAAAGACCACATATACCCTGAATTGATATTCTTGGCCTCATATTACAGCATTTACCACTTTATAATAGGTTCCTCACTGACTTTCCTCCATCTTTCCTCAGAGCTTACTCCACCAATTGGATCATTCTTGTTGCTCTACTCTGTACTCATTTCTGTGTATGCCTTTCTTCTGGGGGGTTCTGCCTGCCACATTTAGAACCTCTATACACTTACCCTCTTCAGTCCTAGTTACATAGCTCTTTACTTCTTTAATTGTGTCTCCACATTGCAGTGTCTACTGTCACTCTCAGGTCCTGTTCAGTCTCGCTGTACTAAGTCCATCAGCTACTATATATCCCCAGGTTTGTTCATTCTTTTTCCCAATGTACAATACTTTGTCAGTATTAGATTCGACATTAATTCACATGCGAATGAAATCTAAATCTTCAGCAACACTTTAACTTTATCTTTCCTTTATGACACTGTTGTACATTTTGTTTTGTTAATAAGTTTAATAAGCTTATAGTTGAGTTCTGAATGCAGCATATTTATGGAACATTTTACAATGTCAAAGACGCTATATCAATGCAAATTGTTATGTAGACAAGAAAGAGCTGAGGTCCAAGCGCTGATTGCTGCAATATTTCATTCTACAACCATGCTGTGCATCACTCTCAAGAACTATTTTGTCTGTTTTTTTAATCCAACTTTTCCAGTCCCAAGTTCTGCCTTAGATTCCCAATTTTTTGTTTAATTTGATGAGACTCCATCAAAACCTTTCAAGAAATCCAAACAAACATTATCAGAGTGACACTACCTAATTCACTTGTAACATTCTCAAAGAAGCTGAGAAGATATCTGTACGAAGCACTTTTCTATCCTCAATCCATACTGACAGATTTTTGATGAAGCCAGTGCAGCATAGCTCCTCCTTGAGCCCACTTCTTAATTTGTTTGTCATTATTTTCCTGGTCTTGATGTAAGGCTAATATGTCCGAGCTCACTGGGTCCAATCTGTCCCCTATCTATCTCTGCTGTATTATATTTGCTTGCATTTAACCCAAAGGAATATCTCTGTAAACTAGATGATTCTTTATCATTAAAGCCAGTGTTCCACAGTGTTCCTCCCCAGTATCATGTAGGGAAGGGATAATAACCACCACTGATGCCAGTTGCTTTGGCCAGTACCCAAACTGGACAGTTCCCTATCCGGACAGTTCCTTATCCTGAAAAACCACTGTCTGGAGAGTTCCCTGTCCTGACATTTCCTTTTCCAGGCATGTTCCCTATCCGTACAGTCCCCGATCTGGACAGTGCACTGTCGGGACAGATACCGATCCGGACAGTTCCGTTTCTGGAAATTTCCCTATCTGGACGGTTCCCTATCCAGATAGTTCCCTATCCAGACACTTCTAGATCTGGACAGTTCCCTCTCTGGACAGTTCCTATCCGGACAGTCCCTATCTGGACAGATCCCTCTCTGGACAGTTCCCTATTCGGACTGTTGCCTCAGCCAGTTCCCTATCCGGACTGTCCCTATCTGGACAGTTCCTATCTGGTCAGTTCCCTATCTGGACAGTTCCCTATCTGGACTGTCCCTATCTGGACAGTTCCTATCTGGTCAGTTCCCTATCTGGTCAGTTCCCTATCTGGACAATTTCCTATCTGGTCAGTTCCCTATCTGGACAGTTCCCTATCTGGACAATTTCCTATCTGGTCAGTTCCCTATCTGGACAGTTCCCTATCTGGACAGTTCCCTATCTGGACAGTTCCCTATCTGGACAATTTCCTATCTGGACAATTTCCTATCTGGTCAGTTCACTATCGGGACAGTTCCCTATCTGGACATTCCAAATCTGGACAGTTCCCTATCGGGACAGTTCCCTATCTGGACAGTTCTCTGGACAGATCCCCATTTGGACAGTCCCAATTTGGGCAGGTCCCTATCGGGACAGTCCCTTCCTGGATAGTCCCTATCTGGAGAGACCCAATCTGGACAGTTCCCTACCTGGACAGTTGGGATCTGGACAATTCCCTATCTGGACAGTCCCCTATCTGGACAGTCTCTATCTGGACAGTTCCCTATCCGGACAGTTCCTATCTGGACAGATGCCTACCTGGAGATTCCCAATCAGGACAGTTCCATACCTGGACAGTTCCCTATCTGGACTGTTCCCTATCTGCACATTTTCTATCTGGTCAGTTCCCTATCTGGGCAGTTCCCTGTATGGACAATTCCTCGTGGATTGTCGCTATCTGGACAGTTCCTGTCTTGAAAGGTCCCTATATGGACTGTCTCCTACCTGGAAAGTTTCCATCTGGACAGTCCCTAGCTGGACAGTCACAATCTCAACAGTTCTCTATCTGGACAGTTCCCCAACTGGACAGACCCTATCTGGACAGTTCCTATCTGGACTGTCCAAATATCGACAGTTCCCTATCTGGACCGTTTCCAATCTGGATAGTCCCTATCTGGTTTAGTTTCATATCTGGACAGTCCCAATCTGGACAGTTTCTAATCTGAACATTTCCCCTCTGGACAGTTCCCCATTTGGACAGATCCCTATCTGGACAGTTCCCTATCTGGACTCTCCAAATGAGGACAGTTCCCTATCTGGACCGTTCCTTATTGGGACAGTTCCTATCTGGAGAGTCCCGATCTGGACAGTTCCCGATCTGGACAGTTCTATCTGGAGAGTCCCGATCTGGACAGTTCCCTATCTGGACAGTTCCCTATCTGGACTGTCCAAATATGGACAGTTCCCTAGCTGGACAATTCCCTATCTCAACAGTTCCCTATCTGGACAGTTCTATCTGGAGAGTTCCCTAGCTGGACAGATCCTATCTGGAGAGTTCCCTGTCTGGAATGACCCTATCTGGACAGTTTCCTATCTGGACTGTTCCCTACCTGGACAGTCCCCTATCCGGACAGTTCCCTATCTGGACCGTCCCTATCTGGCCAATTCCCTACCTGGAGATTCCCATTCAGGACAGTTCCATATCTGGACAGTCCCTATCTGGACAATTCCCTATCTGCACATTTGCTATCTGGTCATTTCCCTGTCTGGACAATTCCTAGTGGATTATCCCTATCTGGACTGTCTCCTATCTGGAAAGTTCCCATCTGGACGGTCCCTAACTGGACAGTCACAATCTCGGCATTTCTCTATCTGGACAGTTCCCTATCTGGACAGTTCCCTGTGTGGACAATCGCTATCTGGACAGTTCCCTATCTGGACAGTTCCCTATCTGCACCATTTCCTATCTGGATCGTCCCTATCTGGATAGATCCTATCTGGTTTAGTGTCCTATCTGGACAGTTCCTCTCTGGTCAGTTCCCCATTTGGACAGTCCCAGTCTGGACCGTTCCCGATCTGGAAAGACCTGTTCTGGACAGTTCCTATCTGGACAGTTTCCAATCTGGACATTTCCTCTCTGGACAGTTCCCTGTCTGGACCGTTTCCCATCTGGACAGTCCCTATCTGGATAGATCCTATCTGGTTTAGTTTCCTATCTGCACAGTTCCTCTCTGGAGAGTTCCCCATTCAGACAGTCCCAATCTGGACAGTTCCCTATCTTGACAGACCCTATCAGGACAGTGCCTATCTGGAGAGTCCCTATAAGGATAGTCCCTATCAGGGCAGTTCCTAACTTGACAGTTCCCTATCTGGACAGATCCTATCTGGAGAGTTCCCTATCTCGACAGTCCCTCTGTGGACCGTTCCTATCTGGAAAGCTCCCCATCTGGACTGTCTCCTATCTGGAAAGTTGCAATCTCGACATTTCTCTATCTGGACAGTTCCGTATCTGGGCGGTACTTATTTGAACAGTTCACCATCTGGAAAGTTCCCTATCTGGACTGTCTGCTATCTGGACAGTCCCAGTCTGGAGAGTCGCGAACTGGACAATTCCCTATCTGGACAGTTCCCTATCTGGACAGTTCCATAACTGGACAGTTCCCTAACTGGACAGACCCTATCTGGACAGTTCCAGAACTGGACAGTTCCCTATCTGGACAGTTCCCTATCTGGACAGACACTAACTGGACAGTTCCAGATCTGGACAGTTCCCTATCTGGACAGTTGCAGATCTGGACAGTTCCCTAACTGGACAGACCCTATCTGGACAGTTCCAGATCTGGACAGTTCCCTATCTGGACAGTTCCCTAACTGGACAGACCCTATCTGGACAGTTCCAGACCTGGACAGTTCCAGACCTGGACAGTTCCCTATCTGGACAGTTCCCTATCTGGACAGTTCCCTATCTGGACAGTTCCCTAACTGGACAGTTCCCGAACTGGACAGTTCCCTATCTGGACAGTTCCCTAACTGGACAGTTCCCTAACTGGACAGTTCCCCAACTGGACAGTTCCCTATCTGGACAGTTCCAGATCTGGACAGTTCCCTATCTGGACAGTTCCAGATCTGGACAGTTCCCTATCTGGACAGTTCCCTATCTGAACAGTTCCCTAACTGGACAGTTCCAGATCTGGACAGTTCCAGATCTGGACAGTTCCCTATCTGGACAGTTCCAGATCTGGACAGTTCCCTATCTGGACAGTTCCCTATCTGGACAGTTCCCTATCTGGACAGTTCCTTTAACTGGACAGACCCTATCTGGACAGACCCTATCTGGACAGACCCTATCTGGACAGTTCCCTATCTGGACAGTTCCCTGTCTGGACAGTCCATGTCTGGACAGTTCCCTATCTGGACAGTCCCTATCTGGACAGTCCCTATCCGGACAGTTCCTATCTGGAAAGTTCCCAATCTGGACAGTCTCAGTCTGGAGAGTCGCGATCTGGACAATTCCCAATCTGGACAGTTCCCTGTCTGGACAGTCCATATCTGGACAATTCCCAATCTGGACAGTTCCCTGTCTGGACAGTCTATATCTGGACAATTCCCAATCTGGACAGTTCCCTGTCTGGACAGTTCCCTGTCTGGACAGTTCCCTATACGGACAGTTCCCTATCTGGAGAGTCCCAATCAGGACAGTTCCCTATCTGGACTGTTCCTATATGGACAGTTCCATATACCTGGACAGTACCCTATCTGGACTATCCCCTATCTGCACATTTGCTATCTGGTCTGTTCCCTATCTGGACACTCCCTATATGGACAGTTCCATATACCTGGATATTTCCCTACCTGGACAGTTCCCTATCTCGACTATCCAAATATGGACAGTTCCCTATTTGGACAATTCACTATCTGAACAGTTCCCTATCTGGACCGTTTCCTATCTGCACAGTTCCCCTATCTGGACAGTTCCGTATCTAGACAACCCCTATCTTGACAGTCCCTATCAGGACAGACCCTATTGGGAGCGACCCTATCTGGACATACCCTCTCTGGAGAGTCCCTATCTGGACAAACCCTCTCTGGAGAGTCCCTATCTGGACACTCCCTGTCAGGGCAGTTCCTAGCTGGACAGTTCCCTATCTGGACAGATTCTATCTGGAGAGTTCCCGGTCTGAAATGAGCCTAATTGGACAGTTTCCTATCTGGACATTTCCTCTCTGGACGGTTCCCCATTTGGACAGTTCCCTATCTGGACAGTTCCCTATCTGGACAGTTCCCTATCTGGACAGTTCCCTATCTGGAAAGTTCCCTATCTGGAAAGTTCCCTATCTGGACAGTTCCAGATCTGGACAGTTCCCTATCTGGACAGTTCCCTAACTGGACAGACCCTATTTGGACAGTTCCAGATCTGGACAGTTCCCTATCTGGACAGTTCCCTATCTGGACAGTTCCCTATCTGGAAAGTTCCCTATCTGGAAAGTTCCCTATCTGGACAGTTCCAGATCTGGACAGTTCCCTATCTGGACAGTTCCCTAACTGGACAGACCCTATTTGGACAGTTCCAGATCTGGACAGTTCCCTATCTGGACAGTTCCCTATCTGGACAGTTCCCTAACTGGACAGTCCCTATCTGGACAGTTCCCTATCTGGACAGTTCCTTTAACTGGACAGACCCTATCTGGACATTCCCTATCTGGACATTCCCTATCTGGACATTCCCTATCTGGACAGTTCCCTATCTGGACAGTTCCCTGTCTGGACAGTCCATATCTGGACAGATCCCTATCTGGACAGTTCCCTATGTGGACAGTCCCTATCCGGACAGTTCCTATCTGGAAAGTTCCCAATCTGGACAGTCCCAGTCTGGAGAGTCGCGATCTGGACAATTCCCAATCTGGACAGTTCCCTGTCTGGACAGTCCATATCTGGACAGTTCCCTATCTGGACAGTTCCCTATCTGGACAGTTCCCTAACTGGACAGACCCTATCTGGAAAGTTCCCTATCCGGACAGACCCTATCTGGAGAGTTCCCTATCTGGACAGACCCTATCTGGAAAGTTCCCTAAGTGGACAGACCCTATCTGGAAAGTTCCCTATCTGGACAGTTCCCTAACTGGACAGACCCTATCTGGAAAGTTCCCTAACTGGACAGACCCTATCTGGACAGTTCCCTAACTGGACAGACCCTATCTGGAAAGTTCCCTAACTGGACAGACCCTATCTGGAAAGTTCCCTAACTGGACAGACCCTATCTGGAAAGTTCCCTATCTGGACAGACCCTATCTGGAAAGTTCCCTATCTGGACAGACCCTATCTGCACAGTTCCCTATCTGCACAGTTCCCTATCTGGACAGTTCCCTATCTGGACAGACCCTATCTGGACAGACCCTATCTGGAAAGTTCCCTATCTGGACAGACCCTATCTGGAAAGCTCCCTAGCTGGACAGACCCTATCTGCACAGTTCCCTATCTGCACAGTTCCCTATCTGGACAGTTCCCTATCTGGACAGACCCTATCTGGACAGACCCTATCTGGACAGTTCCCTATCTGGACAGTTCCCTATCTGGACAGTTCCCTATCTGGACAGTTCCCTATCTGGAAAGTTCCCTATCTGGACAGTTCCCTATCTGGACAGTTCCCTATCTGGACAGTTCCCTATCTGGACAGACCCTATCTGGACAGTTCCCTATCTGGACAGTTCCCTATCTGGACAGTTCCCTATCAGGACACTCACTATCTGGAAAGTTCCCTATCTGAATAGACCCTATCTGGACAGTTCCCTATCTGGACAGTTCCCTATCTGGACAGTTCCCTATCTGGAAAGTTCCCTAAGTGGACAGACCCTATCTGGAAAGTTCCCTATCTGGACAGTTCCCTAACTGGACAGACCCTATCTGGAAAGTTCCCTAACTGGACAGACCCTATCTGGAAAGTTCCCTAACTGGACAGACCCTATCTGGAAAGTTCCCTATCTGGACAGACCCTATCTGGAAAGTTCCCTATCTGGACAGACCCTATCTGGAAAGTTCCCTATCTGGACAGACCCTATCTGCACAGTTCCCTATCTGGACAGTTCCCTATCTGGACAGTTCCCTATCTGGACAGTTCCCTATCTGGACAGACCCTATCTGGACAGTTCCCTATCTGGACAGTTCCCTATCTGGACAGTTCCCTATCTGGACAGTTCCCTATCTGGATAGTTCCCTATCTGGACAGTTCCCTAACTAGACAGTTCCCTAACTAGACAGTTCCCTATCTGGAAAGTTTCCTATCTGGAAAGTTCCCTATCTGGAAAGTTCCCTATCTGGACAGACCCCATCTGGAAAGTCCCCTATCTGGACAGACCCTATCTGGAAAGTTCCCTATCTGGACAGTTCCCTATCTGGACAGTTCCCTATCTGGACAGTTCCCTAACTGGACAGTTCCCTATCTGGACACTTCCCTAACTGGACAGTTCCCTATCTGGACAGTTCCCTATCTGGACAGTTCCCTATCTGGACAGTTCCTTATCTGGACAGTTCCCTATCTGGACAGACCCTATCTGGAAAGTTCCCTATTTGGACAGACACTATCTGCACAGTTCCCTATCTGCACAGTTCCCTATCTGGACAGTTCCCTAACTGGACAGTTCCCTATCTGGACAGTTCCCTAACTGGACAGTTCCCTAACTGGACAGTTCCCTATCTGCACAGTTCCCTATCTGGACAGTTCCCTATCTGGACAGTTCCCTATCTGGACTGTCCCTATCTGGACAGTCCCTATCTGGACAGTTCCCTATCTGGAATGTTCCCAATCTGGACAGTCCCAGTCTGGAGAGTCGCATTCTGGACAATTCCCAATCTGGACAGTTCCCTGTCTGGACAGTCCATATCTGGACAATTCCCAATCTGGACAGTTCCCTGTCTGGACAGTCTATATCTGGAAAGTTCCCTGTCTGGACAGTTCCCTGTCTGGACAGTTCCCTGTCTGGACAGTCCCAATCAGGACAGTTCCCTATCTGGACTGTTCCTATATGGACAGTTCCATATACCTGGACAGTACCCTATCTGGACTGTCCCCTATCTGCACATTTGCTATCTGGTCTGTTCCCTATCTGGACACTCCCCATATGGACAGTTCCATATACCTGGATATTTCCCTACCTGGACAGTTCCCTATCTCGACTATCCAAATATGGACAGTTCCCTATTTGGACAATTCACTATCTGAACAGTTCCCTATCTGGACCGTTTCCTATCTGCACAGTTCCCCTATCTGGACAGTTCCGTATCTGGACAACCCCTATCTTGACAGTCCCTATCAGGACAGACACTATTGGGAGCGTCCCTATCTGGACATACCCTCTCTGGAGAGTCCCTATCTGGACATACCCTCTCTGGAGAGTTCCTATCTGGACACTCCCTGTCAGGGCAGTTCCTAGCTGGGCAGTTCCCTATCTGGACAGATTCTATCTGGAGAGTTCCCGGTCTGAAATGAGCCTATTTGGACAGTTTCCTATCTGGACATTTCCTCTCTGGACGGTTCCCCATTTGCACAGTTCCCTGTCAGGACAGTTCCCTATCTGGAAAGTTCCCTAACTGGACAGACCCTATCTGGACAGTTCCCTATCTGGACAGTTCCCTATCTGGACAGTTCCCTATCTGGACATTTCCCTATCTGGTCAGTTTCCTTTCTGGACAGACCCTATCTGGACAGTTCCCTATCTGGACAGTTCCCTATCTGGACATTTCCCTATCTGGAGATTTCCCTATCTGGTCAGTTCCCTATCTGGTCAGTTCCCTATCTGGACAGTTCCCTATCTGGACAGTTCCCGATCTGGTGAGTTCCCGATCTGGTGAGTTCCCGATCTGGACAGTTCCCTATCTGGTCAGTTCCCTATCTGGACAGTTCCCTGTCTGGACAGTTCCCTGTCTGGACATTTCCCTATCTGGACATTTCCCTGTCTGGACATTTCCCTGTCTGGACAGTTCCCTATCTGGACAGTTCCCTATCTGGACAGTTCCCTATCTGGTCAGTTCCCTATCTGGACAGATCCCTATCTGGACAGTTCCCTATCTGGACAGTTCCCTATCTGGTCAGTTCCCTATCTGGTCAGTTCCCTATCTGGACAGTTCCCTATCCGGACAGACCCTATCTGGTCAGTTCCCTATCTGGTCAGTTCCCTATCTGGACAGTTCCCTATCTGGACAGTTCCCTAACTGGACAGTTCCCTAACTGGACAGTTCCCTATCTGGACAGTTCCCTATCTGGACAATTCCCTATCTGGACAGACCCTATCTGGACAGTTCCCTATCTGGACACTTCCATATCTGGTCAGTTCCCTATCTGGTCAGTTCCCGATCTGGACAGTTCCCAATCTGGACAGTTCCCAATCTGGACAGTTCCCTATCTGGACAGACCCTATCTGGACAGACCCTATCTGGACAGTTCCCTATCTGGACAGTTCCCTATCTGGTCAGTTCCCTATCTGGTCGGTTCCCTATCTGGTCGGTTCCCTATCTGGAAGGTTCCCTATCTGGAAGGTTCCCTATCTGGACTTTCTCCTATCTGGAAAGTTCCCTATCTGGACTTTCTCCTATCTGGACAGTTCCCTATCTGGACTTTCTCCTATCTGGACAGTACCTGTCTGGAGAGTCGCAATCTAGACAATTCCCTATCTGGACCGGTTCCGATTGGATTGTACCCATCTGGACAGTTCCCTATGTGGACAGTCGCTATCTGGACTACCCTATCTGGACTGTCCGTATCTGGACAGTTCCCGACCTGGAGAGTCCCAATCAGGACAGTTCCCTATGTGGACTGTTCCCTATCCGCACATTTGCTATATGGTCTGTTCCCTATCTGGACAGTCTCTATATGGACAGTTCTATATACCTGGACAGTTCCCTTTCTCGACTGTCCAAATATGGACAGTTCCCTATCTGGACAATTCCCTATTTAGACAGTCCTCTATCTGGACAGTTCCCTAACGGGACAATTCCCTATATAGACAGTCCTCTATCTGGACAGTTTCCTATCTGGACAATTCCCTATATAGACAGTCCTCTATCTGGACAGTTCCCTAACTGGACAATGCCTCATATAGACAGTCCTCTATCTGGATAGTTTCCTATCTGGACAGTTCCCCATTCGGAGAGTCCCAATCTGGACAGTTCCCTATCTGGACGCTCCCTGTCCCGACAGACCCTCTCTGGACAGTACCTATCTGGACAGTTCCTTCCTGGACAGTTGCTTCCTGGACAGTTTCCTCTCAGGACAGTTCCTATCTGTAAAGATCCCTATCTGGACAGTTCCTATCTGGACAGCCCCTTTCTGGACAGACAATATCTGGACATTTCACTATGTGTATATTTCCCTATCTTGACCGTATCTGTCTAGACAGTTCCCTGTGTGGACAGTCGTTTCTGGACAGTTGCTATCTGGGCAGTTGCCTATCTGGTCAATCCCAATCTGGACAGTTCCCTATCTCGAAAGTCCCTTCAGGAAATTCCCAATCTGGTCAGTTCCCTATATGGACAGTTCCTATCTGGACAATTCCCTATCTGGACAGTCCCTATCTCAACAGTCCCTCTCTGGACAGTCCCATTCTGGACATTTCCCTATGCAGAAAATCCCTATCTGGACTGTTCCTATCTGGACTGTTCCTATCTGGACAGTTCCTATCTGGACTGTCCCTATCTGGACAGTTCCCTATCTGGACTATCCCTATCTGGACTGTCCCTATCTGGACTGTCCCTATCTGGACTGTCCCTATCTGGACTATCCCTATCTGGACTGTCCCTATCTGGACTGTCCCTATCTGGACTGTCCCTATCTGGACAGTTCCCTAACTGGACAGTTCCCTATCTGGACTATCCCCATCTGGACTATCCCTATCTGGACTGTCCCTATCTGGACTGTCCCTATCTGGACTGTCCCTATCTGGACAATCCCCTATCTGGACAATTCCCTATCTGGACAGTCCCTATCTGGACAGTCCCCCATCTGGACTATCCCTATCTGGACAGTCCCTATCTGGACAGTTCCGTATCTGGACAGTTCCCTATCTGGACTATCCCTATCTGGACTGTCCCTATCTGGACTGTCCCTATCTGGACTGTCCCTATCTGGACAGTTCCCTAACTGGACAGTTCCCTATCTGGACTATCCCCATCTGGACTATCCCCATCTGGACTGTCCCTATTTGGACAATTCCCTATCTGGACAGTTCCCTCTCTGGACAGTTCCCTCTCTGGACTATCCCTATCTGCACAGTTCCCAATCTGGACAGTTCCCTATCTGGACTATCCCTATCAGGACAGTTCCCTATCTGGACAGTTCCCTATCTGGACAGTTCCCTATCTGGACAGTTCCCTATCTGGATAGTTCCCTATCTGGACAGATCCCTATCTGGACAGATCCCTATCTGGACAGTTCCCTATCTGGACAGTTCCCTAACTGGACAGTTCCCTAACTGGACAGTTCCCTATCTGGACAGTTTACTATCTGGACAGACCCTATCTGGAAAGTTCCCTATCTGGACAGACCCTATCTGGAAAATTCCCTATCTGGACAGACCCTGTCTGCACAGTTCCCTATCTGGACAGTTCCCTATCTGGACAGTTCCCTAACTGGACAGACCCTATCTGGACAGTTCCCTATCTGGACAGACCCTATCTGGACAGTTCCCTATCTGGATTGTTCCCTATCCGCACATTTGCTATCTGGTCTGTTCCCTATCTGGACAGTCCCTATATGGACAGTTCTATATACCTGGACAGTTCCCTTTCTCGACTGTCCAAATATGGACAGTTCCCTATCTGGACAATTCCCTATCTAGACAGTCCTCTATCTGGACAGTTTCCTATCTGGACAATTCCCTATATAGACAGTCCTCTATCTGGACAGTTCCCTAACTGGACAATTCCCTATATAGACAGTCCTCTATCTGGACAGTTTCCTAACTGGACAATTCCCTATATAGACAGTCCTCTATCTGGACAGTTCCCTAACTGGACAATTCCCTATATAGACAGTCTTCTATCTGGACAGTTCCCTAACGGGACAATTGCCTATATAGACAGTCCTCTATCTGGACAGTTTCCTATCTGGACAATTCCCTATATAGACAGTCCTCTATCTGGACAGTTTCCTATCTGGACAGTTCCCCATTCGGAGAGTCCCAATCTGGACAGTTCCCTATCTGGACGCTCCCTGTCCCGACAGACCCTCTCTGGACAGTACCTATCTGGACAGTTCCTTCCTGGACAGTTGCTTCCTGGACAGTTTCCACTCGGGACAGTTCCTATCTGTAAAGATCCCTATCTGGACAGTTCCCATCTGGACAGCCCCTTTCTGGACAGACAATATCTGGACATTTCACGATCTGTATATTTCCCTATCTTGACCGTATCTATCTAGACAGTTCCCTGTGTGGACAGTCGTTTCTGGACAGTTGCTATCTGGGCAGTTGCCTCTCTGGTCAATCCCAATCTGGACAGTTCCCTATCTCGAAAGTCCCTTCAGGAAATTCCCAATCTGGTCAGTTCCCTATATGGACAGTTCCTATCTGGACAATTCCCTATCTGGACAGTCCCTATCTCAACAGTCCCTCTCTGGACAGTCCCATTCTGGACATTTCCCTATGTAGAAAATCCCTATCTGGACTGTTCCTATCTGGACAGTTCCTATCTGGACTATCCCTATCTGGACTGTCCCTATCTGGACAGTTCCCTATCTGGACTATCCCTATCTGGACTATCCCTATCTGGACTATCCCTATCTGGACTGTCCCTATCTGGACGGTCCCTATCTGGACAGTTCCCTATCTGGACTATCCCGATCTGGACTGTCCCTATCTGGACAGTTCCCTATCTGGACTATCCCTATCTGGACTGTCCCTATCTGGACTGTCCCTATCTGGACTGTCCCTATCTGGACTATCCCTATCTGGACTGTCCCTATCTGGACTGTCCCTATCTGGACTGTCCCTATCTGGACAGTTCCCTAACTGGACAGTTCCCTATCTGGACTATCCCCATCTGGACTATCCCTATCTGGACTGTCCCTATCTGGACTGTCCCTATCTGGACTGTCCCTATCTGGACAATCCCCTATCTGGACAATTCCCTATCTGGACAGTCCCTATCTGGACAGTCCCCCATCTGGACTATCCCTATCTGGACAGTCCCTATCTGGACAGTTCCGTATCTGGACAGTTCCCTATCTGGACTATCCCTATCTGGACTGTCCCTATCTGGACTGTCCCTATCTGGACTGTCCCTATCTGGACAGTTCCCTAACTGGACAGTTCCCTATCTGGACTATCCCCATCTGGACTATCCCCATCTGGACTGTCCCTATTTGGACAATTCCCTATCTGGACAGTTCCCTCTCTGGACAGTTCCCTCTCTGGACTATCCCTATCTGCACAGTTCCCAATCTGGACAGTTCCCTATCTGGACTATCCCTATCAGGACAGTTCCCTATCTGGACAGTTCCCTATCTGGACAGTTCCCTATCTGGACAGTTCCCTATCTGGATAGTTCCCTATCTGGACAGATCCCTATCTGGACAGATCCCTATCTGGACAGTTCCCTATCTGGACAGTTCCCTAACTGGACAGTTCCCTAACTGGACAGTTCCCTATCTGGACAGTTTACTATCTGGACAGACCCTATCTGGAAAGTTCCCTATCTGGACAGACCCTATCTGGAAAATTCCCTATCTGGACAGACCCTGTCTGCACAGTTCCCTATCTGGACAGTTCCCTATCTGGACAGTTCCCTAACTGGACAGACCCTATCTGGACAGTTCCCTATCTGGACAGACCCTATCTGGACAGTTCCCTATCTGGATTGTTCCCTATCCGCACATTTGCTATCTGGTCTGTTCCCTATCTGGACAGTCCCTATATGGACAGTTCTATATACCTGGACAGTTCCCTTTCTCGACTGTCCAAATATGGACAGTTCCCTATCTGGACAATTCCCTATCTAGACAGTCCTCTATCTGGACAGTTTCCTATCTGGACAATTCCCTATATAGACAGTCCTCTATCTGGACAGTTCCCTAACTGGACAATTCCCTATATAGACAGTCCTCTATCTGGACAGTTTCCTAACTGGACAATTCCCTATATAGACAGTCCTCTATCTGGACAGTTCCCTAACTGGACAATTCCCTATATAGACAGTCTTCTATCTGGACAGTTCCCTAACGGGACAATTGCCTATATAGACAGTCCTCTATCTGGACAGTTTCCTATCTGGACAATTCCCTATATAGACAGTCCTCTATCTGGACAGTTTCCTATCTGGACAGTTCCCCATTCGGAGAGTCCCAATCTGGACAGTTCCCTATCTGGACGCTCCCTGTCCCGACAGACCCTCTCTGGACAGTACCTATCTGGACAGTTCCTTCCTGGACAGTTGCTTCCTGGACAGTTTCCACTCGGGACAGTTCCTATCTGTAAAGATCCCTATCTGGACAGTTCCCATCTGGACAGCCCCTTTCTGGACAGACAATATCTGGACATTTCACGATCTGTATATTTCCCTATCTTGACCGTATCTATCTAGACAGTTCCCTGTGTGGACAGTCGTTTCTGGACAGTTGCTATCTGGGCAGTTGCCTCTCTGGTCAATCCCAATCTGGACAGTTCCCTATCTCGAAAGTCCCTTCAGGAAATTCCCAATCTGGTCAGTTCCCTATATGGACAGTTCCTATCTGGACAATTCCCTATCTGGACAGTCCCTATCTCAACAGTCCCTCTCTGGACAGTCCCATTCTGGACATTTCCCTATGTAGAAAATCCCTATCTGGACTGTTCCTATCTGGACAGTTCCTATCTGGACTATCCCTATCTGGACTGTCCCTATCTGGACAGTTCCCTATCTGGACTATCCCTATCTGGACTATCCCTATCTGGACTATCCCTATCTGGACTGTCCCTATCTGGACGGTCCCTATCTGGACAGTTCCCTATCTGGACTATCCCGATCTGGACTGTCCCTATCTGGACTATCCCTATCTGGACTATCCCTATCTGGACAGTTCCCTATCTGGACAGTTCCTATCTGGACAATTCCCTATCTGGACAGTCCCTATCTGTAGAGTTCCTATCTGGACAGTTCCCTATCTGGACAGTTCCCTATCTGGACTATCCCTATCTGGACTATCCCTATCTGGACTATCCCTATCTGGACAGTTCCCTATCTGGACTATCCCTATCTGGTCAGTTCCCTATCAGGACAGTTCCCTATCTGGACAGTTCCCTATCTGGACAGTTCCCTATCTGGACTATTCCTATCAGGACAGTTCCCTATCAGGACAGTTCCCTACCTGGACAGTTCCCTACCTGGACAGTTCCCTATCTGGACAGTTCCCTATCTGGACAGTTCCCTAACTGGACAGTTCCCTATCTGGACAGTTCCCTCTCTGGACTATCCCTATCAGCACAGATCCCTATCTGGACAGTTCCCTATCTGGACAGTTCCCTATCTGGACAGTCCCTATCTGGACAGTTCCCTATCAGGACAGTTCCCAATCTGGACAGTTCCCAATCTGGACAGTTCCCAATCTGGACAGTTCCCTATCTGGACAGTTCCCAATCTGGACAGTTCCCAATCTGGACAGTTCCCAATCTGGACAGTTCCCTATCTGGACAGTTCCCTATATGGACAGTCCTTATCTGGTCAGTTCCCCATCTGGACAGTTCCCTATCTGGAAAGTTCCCTATCTGGTCAGTTCCCTATCTGGTCGGTTCCCTATATGGACAGTCCTTATCTGGTCAGTTCCCCATCTGGACAGTTCCCTATCTGGAAAGTTCCCTATATGGAAAGTTCCCTATCTGGACAGTTCCCTATCTGGACAGTTCCCTATATGGACAGTTCCCTATATGGACAGTCCTTATCTGGTCAGTTCCCCATCTGGACAGTTCCCTATCTGGAAAGTTCCCTATCTGGACAGTTCCCTATCTGGACAGTTCCCTATATGGACAGTCCTTATCTGGTCAGTTCCCCATCTGGACAGTTCCCTATCTGGAAAGTTCCCTATCTGGAAAGTTCCCTATCTGGTCAGTTCCCTATCTGGACAGTTCCCTATCTGGACAGTTCCCCGTCTGGACAGTTCCCCGTCTGGTCAGTTCCCTATCTGCTCAGTTCCCTATCTGGTCGGTTCCCTATCTGGTCAGTTCCCTATCTGGACAGTTCCCCATCTGGACACTTCCCCATCTGGACACTTCCCCATCTGGACACTTCCCCGTCTGGACAGTTCCCCGTCTGGACAGTTCCCCGTCTGTTCAGTTCCCCATCTGCTCAGTTCCCTATCTGGACAGTTCCCCATCTGGACAGTTCCCCATCTGGACAGTTCCCCATCTGGACACTTCCCCGTCTGGTCAGTTCCCCATCGGCTCAGTTCCCTATCTGGTCAGTTTCCTATCTGGACAGTTCCCTATCTGGACAGTTCCCTATCTGGACAGTTCCCGATCTGGACAGTTCCCGATCTGGACAGTTCCCGATCTGGTCAGTTCCCTATCTGGTCAGTTCCCTATCTGGTCAGTTGCCTATCTGGACAGTTTCCTATCTGGTCAGTTCCCGATCAGGACAGATCCCTAACTGGACAGTTCCCTATATGGTCAGTTCCCTATCTGGACAGTTTCCGACGTGGTCAGTTCCCTATCTGGTCAGTTCCCTATCTGGTCAGTTCCCTATCTGGACAGTTCCCTATCTGGACAGTTCCCTATCTGGTCAGTTCCCTATCTGGACAGTTTCCGACGTGGTCAGTTCCCTATCTGGTCAGTTCCCTATCTGGACAGTTCCCTATCTGGACAGTTCCCTATCTGGTCAGTTCCCTATCTGGACAGTTTCCTATCTGGTCAGTTCCCGATCAGGACAGTTCCCTAACTGGACAGATCCCTAACTGGACAGTTCCCTATATGGTCAGTTCCCTATCTGGACAGTTTCCGACGTGGTCAGTTCCCTATCTGGTCAGTTCCCTATCTGGACAGTTCCCTATCTGGACAGTTCCCTATCTGGTCAGTTCCCTATCTGGACAGTTTCCTATCTGGTCAGTTCCCGATCAGGACAGTTCCCTAACTGGACAGTTCCCTAACTGGACAGTTCCCTATATGGTCAGTTCCCTATCTGGACAGTTTCCGACGTGGTCAGTTCCCTATCTGTTCAGTTCCCTATCTGGTCAGTTCCCTATCTGGACAGTTCCCTATCTGGACCTTTTCATATCTGGTCAGTTTCCTATCGGGACATTTCCCTATCTGGTCAGTTCCCTAACTGGACAGTTCCCTAACTGGACAGTTCCCTATATGGTCAGTTCCCTATCTGGACAGTTTCCGACGTGGTCAGTTCCCTATCTGTTCAGTTCCCTATCTGGTCAGTTCCCTATCTGGACAGTTCCCTATCTGGACCTTTTCATATCTGGTCAGTTTCCTATCGGGACATTTCCCTATCTGGTCAGTTCCCTATCTGGTCAGTTCCCTATCTAGACAGTTCCCTATCTAGACAGTTCCCTATCTGGTCAGTTCCCTATCTGGTCAGTTCCCTATCTGGTCAGTTCCCTATCTGGACCGTTTCATATCTTGTCAGTTCCCTATAGGGACATTTGCCTATCTGGTCAGTTCCCTATCTGGACATTTTCCTATCTGGTCATTTTCCTATCTAGTCACTTCCCTATCTGGTCAGTTCCCTATCTGGTCAGTTCCCTATCTGGACAGATCCCTATCTGGACAGTTCCCTAACTGGACATTTCCCTGCCTGGTCAGTTCCCTATCAGGTCAGTTCCCTATCTGGACAGTTTCCTATCTGGTCAGTTCCCTATCTGGCAGTTCCCTTTCAGGACAGTTCCCTATCTGGACCGTTCCCTATATGGTCAGTTCCCTATATGGTCAGTTCCCTATATGGTCAGTTCCCTATCTGGACAGTTCCCTATCTGGACAGTTTCCTATCTGGTCAGTTCCCTAGCTGGTCAGTTCCCTATCTGGACAGTTCCCTCTCTGGACCGTTTCATATCTGGTCAGTTCCCTATAGGGACATTTCCCGATCTGGTCAGTTCCCTATCTGGACATTTCACTATCTGGTCATTTCCCTATCTGGACAGTTCCCTATCTGGACCGTTCCCTATATGGTCAGTTCCCTATATGGTCAGTTCCCTATATGGTCAGTTCCCTATCTGGACAGTTCCCTATCTGGACCGTTTCATATCTGGTCAGTTCCCTATAGGGACATTTCCCTATCTGGTCAGTTCCCTATCTGGACATTTCCCTATCTGGTCATTTTCCTATCTGGTCACTTCCCTATCTGGTCAGTTCCCTATCTGGACAGTTCCCTATCTGGACAGTTCCCTGCCTGGACAGTTCCCTGCCTGGACAGTTCCCTATCTGGACAGTTCCCTATCTGGACAGTTCCCTATCTGCTCAGTTCCCTATCTGCTCAGTTCCCTATCTGCTCAGTTCCCTATCTGGACAGTTCCCTATCTGGACAGTTTCCTATCTGGACAGTTTCCTATCTGGTCAGTTTCCTATCTGGTCAGTTCCCTATCTGGTCAGTTTCCTATCTGGTCAGTTTCCTATCTGGTCAGTTCCCTATCTGGTCAGGTCCCTATCTGGTCAGTTCCACATCTGGAGAGTTCCCTATCTGGAAAGTTCCCTATCTGGTCGGTTCCCTAATGGACAGTTCCCTATCTGGTCAGTTCCCTATCTGGTCAGTTCCCTATCTGGACAGTTCCCTATCTGGACAGTTCCCCATCTGGACAGTTCCCCATCTGGACAGTTCCCCATCTGGACAGTTCCCTATCTGGAAAGTTCCCTATCTGCTCAGTTCCCTATCTGCTCAGTTTCCTATCTGGACAGTTCCCTATCTGGACAGTTCCCTATCTGGTCAGTTCCCTATCTGGTCAGTTCCCTATCTGGTCAGTTGCCTATCTGGACAGTTTCCTATCTGGTCAGTTTCCTATCTGGTCAGTTTCCTATCTGGTCAGTTCCCGATCAGGACAGTTCCCTAACTGGACAGTTCCCTATATGGTCAGTTCCCTATATGGTCAGTTCCCGATCTGGACAGTTTCCGACGTGGTCAGTTCCCTATCTGGACAGTTCCCTATCTGGTCAGTTCCCTATCTGGTCAGTTCCCTATCTGGACAGTTCCCCATCTGGACGGTTCCCCGTCTGGAAAGTTCCCTATCTGCTCAGTTCCCTATCTGGTCAGTTTCCTATCTGGACAGTTCCCTATCTGGACAGTTCCCTATCTGGTCAGTTCCCTATCTGGACAGTTTCCGACGTGGTCAGTTCCCTATCTGGTCAGTTCCCTATATGGACAGTTCCCTATCTGGACAGTTCCCTATCTGGTCAGTTCCCTATCTGGTCAGTTTCCTATCGGGACATTTCCCTATCTGGTCAGTTCCCTATCTGGTCAGTTCCCTATCTGGTCAGTTCCCTGTGTGGACATTTCCCTCTCTGGTCATTTTCCTATCTGGTCAGTTCCCTATCTGCACAGTTCCCTGCCTGGACAGTTCCCTATCTGGTCAGTTCCCCATCTGGACCGGTTCATATCTGGTCAGTTTCCTATCGGGACATTTCCCTATCTGGTCAGTTCCCTATCTGGTCAGTTCCCTATCTGGTCAGTTGCCTATCTGGACAGTTTCCTATCTGGTCAGATCCCGATCAGGACAGTTCCCTAACTGGACAGTTCCCTATATGGTCAGTTCCCTATCTGGACAGTTTCCGACGTGGTCAGTTCCCTATCTGGTCATTTCCCTATCTGGACAGTTTCCTATCTGGTCAGTTCCCTATCTGGTCAGTTCCCTAACTGGACAGTTCCCTATCTGGTCAGTTCCCTATCTGCACATTTCCCTATCTGGTCATTTTCCATTCTGGTCAGTTCCCTATCTGGTCAGTTCCCTATCTGGTCAGTTCCCTATCTGGACAGATCCCTATCTGGACAGTTCCCTAACTGGACATTTCCCTGCCTGGTCAGTTCCCTATCAGGTCAGTTCCCTATCAGGTCAGTTCCCTATCTGGACAGTTTCCTATCTGGTCAGTTCCCTATCTGGTCAGTTCCCTTTCAGGACAGTTCCCTATCTGGACCGTTCCCTATATGGTCAGTTCCATATATGGTCAGTTCCCTATATGGTCAGTTCCCTATCTGGACAGTTCCCTATCTGGACAGTTCCCTATCTGGACAGTTCCCTAGCTGGTCAGTTCCCTATCTGGACAGTTCCCTCTCTGGACCGTTTCATATCTGGTCAGTTCCCTATAGGGACATTTCCCGATCTGGTCAGTTCCCTATCTGGACATTTCCCTATCTGGTCATTATCCTATCTGGTCACTTCCCTATCTGGTCAGTTCCCTATCTGGTCAGTTCCCTATCTGGACAGTTCCCTATCTGGACAGTTCCCTATCTGGACCGTTCCCTATATGGTCAGTTCCCTATATGGTCAGTTCCCTATATGGTCAGTTCCCTATCTGGACAGATCCCTATCTGGACCGTTTCATATCTGGTCAGTTCCCTATAGGGACATTTCCCTATCTGGTCAGTTCCCTATCTGGACATTTCCCTATCTGGTCATTTTCCTATCTGGTCACTTCCCTATCTGGTCACTTCCCTATCTGGACAGTTCCCTATCTGGACAGTTCCCTATCTGGACAGTTCCCTGCCTGGACAGTTCCCTGCCTGGACAGTTCCCTATCTGGACAGTTCCCTATCTGGACAGTTCCCTATCTGCTCAGTTCCCTATCTGCTCAGTTCCCTATCTGGACAGTTCCCTATCTGGACAGTTTCCTATCTGGACAGTTTCCTATCTGGACAGTTTCCTATCTGGTCAGTTCCCTATCTGGTCAGTTCCCTATCTGGTCAGTTTCCTATCTGGTCAGTTTCCTATCTGGTTAGTTCCCTATCTGGTCAGGTCCCTATCTGGTCAGGTCCCTATCTGGTCAGTTCCACATCTGGAGAGTTCCCTATCTGGAAAGTTCCCTATCTGGTCAGTTCCCTATCTGGTCGGTTCCCTATCTGGTCAGTTCCCTATCTGGACAGTTCCCTATCTGGACAGTTCCCTATCTGGACAGTTCCCCATCTGGACAGTTCCCCATCTGGACAGTTCCCTATCTGGAAAGTTCCCTATCTGCTCAGTTCCCTATCTGCTCAGTTTCCTATCTGGACAGTTCCCTATCTGGACAGTTTCCTATCTGGTCAGTTCCCCATCAGGACAGTTCCCTAACTGGACAGTTCCCTATATGGTCAGTTCCCTATCTGGACAGTTTCCTATCTGGTCAGTTCCCTATCTGGTCAGTTCCCTAACTGGACAGTTCCCTATCTGGTCATTTCCCTATCTGGTCATTTTCCATTCTGGTCAGTTCCCTATCTGGACAGTTCCCTATCTGGTCGGTTCCCTATCTGGACTGTTCCCTATCTGGACTGTTCCCTATCTGGTCAGTTCCCTATCTGGTCAGTTCCCTATCTGGTCAGTTCCCTATCTGGACTGTTCCCTATCTGGACTGTTCCCTATCTGGTCAGTTCCCTATCTGGTCAGTTCCCTATCTGGTCAGTTCCCTATGTGGACATTTCCCTATCTGGTCATTTCCCTATCTGGTCATTTTCCTATCTGGTCAGTTCCCTGCCTGGTCAGTTCCCTGCCTGGACAGTTCCCTATCTGGACCGGGTCATATCTGGTCAGTTTCCTATCGGGACATTTCCCTATCTGGTCAGTTCCCTATCTGGACAGATCCCTATCTGGACAGATCCCTATCTGGACAGTTCCCTATCTGGTCAGTTCCCTGTCTGGTCAGTTCCCTGTCTGGACAGTTCCCTATCTGGTCAGTTCCCTATCTGGTCAGTTCCCCATCTGGACAGTTCCCTTTCTGGAAAGTTCCCTATCTGCTCAGTTCCCTATCTGGTCAGTTCCCTATCTGGAGAGTTCCCTATCTGGTCATTTCCCTATCTGGTCAGTTCCCTATCTGGACAGTTTCCTATCTGGTCAGTTCCCTATCTGGTCAGTTCCCTATCTGGTCAGTTCCCTATCTGGTCAGTTACCTATCTGGTCATTTTCCATTCTGGTCAGTTCCCTATCGGGACAGTTCCCTATCTGGACAGTTCGCTATCTGGTCAGTTCCCTATCTGGTCGGTTCCCTATCTGGTCGGTTCCCTATCTGGACAGTTCCCTATCTGGACAGTTCCCTATCTGGACAGTTCCCTATCTGGACTGTTCCCTATCTGGACTGTTCCCTATCTGGACTGTTCCCTATCTGGTCAGTTCCCTATGTGGACATTTTCTTATCTGGTCATTTCCCTATCTGGTCATTTCCCTATCTGGTCAGTTCCCTGCCTGGACAGTTCCCTACCTGGTCAGTTCCCTATCTGGACCGGTTCATATCTGGTTAGTTTCCTATCGGGACATTTCCCTATCTGGTCAGTTCCCTATCTGGACAGATCCCTATCTGGACAGTTCCCTATCTGGACAGTTCCCTATCTGGTCAGTTCCCTATCTGGTCAGTTCCCTATCTGGACAGTTCCCTATCTGGACAGTTCCCCATCTGTACAGTTCCCCATCTGGACAGTTCCCTATCTGCTCAGTTCCCTATCTGCTCAGTTCCCCATCTGGACTTTTCCCCATCTGGTCAGTTCCCAATCTGGTCAGTTTCCTATCTGGACAGTTCCCTATCTGGACAGTTCCCTATCTGGACAGTTCCCTATCTGGTCAGTTCCCTATCTGGTCAGTTGCCTATCTGGACAGTTTCCTATCTGGTCAGTTCCCGATCAGGACAGTTCCCTAACTGGACAGTTCCCTATATGGTCAGTTCCCTATCTGGACAGTTTCCGACGTGGTCAGTTCCCTATCTGGTCAGTTCCCTATCTGGACAGTTCCCTATCTGGTCAGTTCCCTATCTGGACCGTTTCATATCTGGTCAGTTTCCTATCGGGACATTTCCCTATCTGGTCAGTTCCCTATGTGGACATTTCCCTATGTGGTCATTTTCCTATCTGGACAGTTCCCTAACTGGACAGTTCCCTATATGGTCAGTTCCCTATCTGGACAGTTTCCGACGTGGTCAGTTCCCTATCTGGTCAGTTCCCTATCTGGTCAGTTCCCTATCTGGACAGTTCCCTATCTGGTCAGTTCCCTATCTGGACCATTTCATATCTGGTCAGTTTGCTATCGGGACATTTCCCTATCTGGTCAGTTCCCGATGTGGACATTTCCCTATGTGGTCATTGTCCTATCTGGTCAGTTCCCTATCTGCACAGTTCCCTGCCTGGACAGTTCCCTATCTGGTCATTTCCCTATCGGGACATTTCCCTATCTGGTCAGTTCCCTATCTGGTCAGTTCCCTATCTGGACAGATCCCTATCTGGACAGTTCCCCATCTGGACAGTTCCCTATCTGGAAAGTTCCCTATCTGATCAGTTCCCTATCAGGACAGTTCCCTATCTGGACAGTTCCCTATATGGTCAGTTCCCTATCTGGACAGTTCCCTATCTGGTCAGTTCCCTATCTGGACAGTTCCCTATCTGGTCATTTCCCTATCTGGACAGTTCCCTATCTGGTCAGTTCCCCATCTGGACAGTTCCCTTTCTGGAAAGTTCCCTATCTGCTCAGTTCCCTATCTGCTCAGTTCCCTATTTGGTCAGTTCCCTATCTGGAGAGTTCCCTATCTGGTCATTTCCCTATCTGGACAGTTCCCTATCTGGACAGTTCCCTATCTGGACAGTTCCCTATCTGGTCAGTTCCCTATCTGGTCAGTTCCCTATCTGGACAGTTCCCTATCTGGAGAGTTCCCTATCTGGTCATTTCCCTATCTGGACAGATCCCTATTTGTCTGTTCCCTATCTGGACAGTTCCCTATCTGGTCAGTTCCCTAGCTGGTCAGTTCCCTATCTGGTCAGTTCCCTATCTGGTCAGTTCCCTATCTGGACAGTTCCCTAGCTGGTCAGTTCCCTATCTGGTCAGTTTCCTATCTGGACAGTTCCCTATCTGGACAGTTCCCTATCTGGACAGTTCCCGATCTGGACAGTTCCCGATCTGGACAGTTCCCGATCTGGTCAGTTCCCTATCTGGTCAGTTCCCTATCTGGTCAGTTGCCTATCTGGACAGTTTCCTATCTGGTCAGTTCCCGATCAGGACAGATCCCTAACTGGACAGTTCCCTATATGTCAGTTCCCTATCTGGACAGTTTCCGACGTGGTCAGTTCCCTATCTGGTCAGTTCCCTATCTGGTCAGTTCCCTATCTGGACAGTTCCCTATCTGGACAGTTCCCTATCTGGTCAGTTCCCTATCTGGACAGTTTCCTATCTGGTCAGTTCCCGATCAGGACAGTTCCCTAACTGGACAGTTCCCTAACTGGACAGTTCCCTATATGGTCAGTTCCCTATCTGGACAGTTTCCGACGTGGTCAGTTCCCTATCTGTTCAGTTCCCTATCTGGTCAGTTCCCTATCTGGACAGTTCCCTATCTGGACCTTTTCATATCTGGTCAGTTTCCTATCGGGACATTTCCCTATCTGGTCAGTTCCCTAACTGGACAGTTCCCTAACTGGACAGTTCCCTATATGGTCAGTTCCCTATCTGGACAGTTTCCGACGTGGTCAGTTCCCTATCTGTTCAGTTCCCTATCTGGTCAGTTCCCTATCTGGACAGTTCCCTATCTGGACCTTTTCATATCTGGTCAGTTTCCTATCGGGACATTTCCCTATCTGGTCAGTTCCCTATCTGGTCAGTTCCCTATCTAGACAGTTCCCTATCTATACAGTTCCCTATCTGGTCAGTTCCCTATCTGGTCAGTTCCCTATCTGGTCAGTTCCCTATCTGGACCGTTTCATATCTTGTCAGTTCCCTATAGGGACATTTGCCTATCTGGTCAGTTCCCTATCTGGACATTTTCCTATCTGGTCATTTTCCTATCTAGTCACTTCCCTATCTGGTCAGTTCCCTATCTGGTCAGTTCCCTATCTGGACAGATCCCTATCTGGACAGTTCCCTAACTGGACATTTCCCTGCCTGGTCAGTTCCCTATCAGGTCAGTTCCCTATCTGGACAGTTTCCTATCTGGTCAGTTCCCTATCTGGCAGTTCCCTTTCAGGACAGTTCCCTACCTGGACCGTTCCCTATATGGTCAGTTCCCTATATGGTCAGTTCCCTATCTGGACAGTTCCCTATCTGGACAGTTTCCTATCTGGACAGTTCCCTATCTGGTCATTTCCCTATCTGGACAGTTCCCTATCTGGTCAGTTCTCCATCTGGACAGTTCCCTTTCTGGAAAGTTCCCTATCTGCTCAGTTCCCTATCTGCTCAGTTCCCTATTTGGTCAGTTCCCTATCTGGAGAGTTCCCTATCTGGTCATTTCCCTATCTGGACAGTTCCCTATCTGGACAGTTCCCTATCTGGACAGTTCCCTATCTGGTCAGTTCCCTATCTGGTCAGTTCCCTATCTGGACAGTTCCCTATCTGGAGAGTTCCCTATCTGGTCATTTCCCTATCTGGACAGATCCCTATTTGTCTGTTCCCTATCTGGACAGTTCCCTATCTGGTCAGTTCCCTAGCTGGTCAGTTCCCTATCTGGTCAGTTCCCTATCTGGTCAGTTCCCTATCTGGACAGTTCCCTAGCTGGTCAGTTCCCTATCTGGTCAGTTTCCTATCTGGACAGTTCCCTATCTGGACAGTTCCCTATCTGGACAGTTCCCGATCTGGACAGTTCCCGATCTGGACAGTTCCCGATCTGGTCAGTTCCCTATCTGGTCAGTTCCCTATCTGGTCAGTTGCCTATCTGGACAGTTTCCTATCTGGTCAGTTCCCGATCAGGACAGATCCCTAACTGGACAGTTCCCTATATGGTCAGTTCCCTATCTGGACAGTTTCCGACGTGGTCAGTTCCCTATCTGGTCAGTTCCCTATCTGGTCAGTTCCCTATCTGGACAGTTCCCTATCTGGACAGTTCCCTATCTGGTCAGTTCCCTATCTGGACAGTTTCCTATCTGGTCAGTTCCCGATCAGGACAGTTCCCTAACTGGACAGTTCCCTAACTGGACAGTTCCCTATATGGTCAGTTCCCTATCTGGACAGTTTCCGACGTGGTCAGTTCCCTATCTGTTCAGTTCCCTATCTGGTCAGTTCCCTATCTGGACAGTTCCCTATCTGGACCTTTTCATATCTGGTCAGTTTCCTATCGGGACATTTCCCTATCTGGTCAGTTCCCTAACTGGACAGTTCCCTAACTGGACAGTTCCCTATATGGTCAGTTCCCTATCTGGACAGTTTCCGACGTGGTCAGTTCCCTATCTGTTCAGTTCCCTATCTGGTCAGTTCCCTATCTGGACAGTTCCCTATCTGGACCTTTTCATATCTGGTCAGTTTCCTATCGGGACATTTCCCTATCTGGTCAGTTCCCTATCTGGTCAGTTCCCTATCTAGACAGTTCCCTATCTAGACAGTTCCCTATCTGGTCAGTTCCCTATCTGGTCAGTTCCCTATCTGGTCAGTTCCCTATCTGGACCGTTTCATATCTTGTCAGTTCCCTATAGGGACATTTGCCTATCTGGTCAGTTCCCTATCTGGACATTTTCCTATCTGGTCATTTTCCTATCTAGTCACTTCCCTATCTGGTCAGTTCCCTATCTGGTCAGTTCCCTATCTGGACAGATCCCTATCTGGACAGTTCCCTAACTGGACATTTCCCTGCCTGGTCAGTTCCCTATCAGGTCAGTTCCCTATCTGGACAGTTTCCTATCTGGTCAGTTCCCTATCTGGCAGTTCCCTTTCAGGACAGTTCCCTATATGGTCAGTTCCCTATATGGTCAGTTCCCTATATGGTCAGTTCCCTATCTGGACAGTTCCCTATCTGGACAGTTTCCTATCTGGACAGTTCCCTATCTGGTCATTTCCCTATCTGGACAGTTCCCTATCTGATCAGTTCCCTATCAGGACAGTTCCCTATCTGGACAGTTCCCTATATGGTCAGTTCCCTATCTGGACAGTTCCCTATCTGGTCAGTTCCCTATCTGGACAGTTCCCTATCTGGTCATTTCCCTATCTGGACAGTTCCCTATCTGGTCAGTTCCCCATCTGGACAGTTCCCTTTCTGGAAAGTTCCCTATCTGCTCAGTTCCCTATCTGCTCAGTTCCCTATTTGGTCAGTTCCCTATCTGGAGAGTTCCCTATCTGGTCATTTCCCTATCTGGACAGTTCCCTATCTGGACAGTTCCCTATCTGGACAGTTCCCTATCTGGTCAGTTCCCTATCTGGTCAGTTCCCTATCTGGACAGTTCCCTATCTGGAGAGTTCCCTATCTGGTCATTTCCCTATCTGGACAGATCCCTATTTGTCTGTTCCCTATCTGGACAGTTCCCTATCTGGTCAGTTCCCTAGCTGGTCAGTTCCCTATCTGGTCAGTTCCCTATCTGGTCAGTTCCCTATCTGGACAGTTCCCTAGCTGGTCAGTTCCCTATCTGGTCAGTTTCCTATCTGGACAGTTCCCTATCTGGACAGTTCCCTATCTGGACAGTTCCCGATCTGGACAGTTCCCGATCTGGACAGTTCCCGATCTGGTCAGTTCCCTATCTGGTCAGTTCCCTATCTGGTCAGTTGCCTATCTGGACAGTTTCCTATCTGGTCAGTTCCCGATCAGGACAGATCCCTAACTGGACAGTTCCCTATATGTCAGTTCCCTATCTGGACAGTTTCCGACGTGGTCAGTTCCCTATCTGGTCAGTTCCCTATCTGGTCAGTTCCCTATCTGGACAGTTCCCTATCTGGACAGTTCCCTATCTGGTCAGTTCCCTATCTGGACAGTTTCCTATCTGGTCAGTTCCCGATCAGGACAGTTCCCTAACTGGACAGTTCCCTAACTGGACAGTTCCCTATATGGTCAGTTCCCTATCTGGACAGTTTCCGACGTGGTCAGTTCCCTATCTGTTCAGTTCCCTATCTGGTCAGTTCCCTATCTGGACAGTTCCCTATCTGGACCTTTTCATATCTGGTCAGTTTCCTATCGGGACATTTCCCTATCTGGTCAGTTCCCTAACTGGACAGTTCCCTAACTGGACAGTTCCCTATATGGTCAGTTCCCTATCTGGACAGTTTCCGACGTGGTCAGTTCCCTATCTGTTCAGTTCCCTATCTGGTCAGTTCCCTATCTGGACAGTTCCCTATCTGGACCTTTTCATATCTGGTCAGTTTCCTATCGGGACATTTCCCTATCTGGTCAGTTCCCTATCTGGTCAGTTCCCTATCTAGACAGTTCCCTATCTATACAGTTCCCTATCTGGTCAGTTCCCTATCTGGTCAGTTCCCTATCTGGTCAGTTCCCTATCTGGACCGTTTCATATCTTGTCAGTTCCCTATAGGGACATTTGCCTATCTGGTCAGTTCCCTATCTGGACATTTTCCTATCTGGTCATTTTCCTATCTAGTCACTTCCCTATCTGGTCAGTTCCCTATCTGGTCAGTTCCCTATCTGGACAGATCCCTATCTGGACAGTTCCCTAACTGGACATTTCCCTGCCTGGTCAGTTCCCTATCAGGTCAGTTCCCTATCTGGACAGTTTCCTATCTGGTCAGTTCCCTATCTGGCAGTTCCCTTTCAGGACAGTTCCCTACCTGGACCGTTCCCTATATGGTCAGTTCCCTATATGGTCAGTTCCCTATCTGGACAGTTCCCTATCTGGACAGTTTCCTATCTGGACAGTTCCCTATCTGGTCATTTCCCTATCTGGACAGTTCCCTATCTGGTCAGTTCTCCATCTGGACAGTTCCCTTTCTGGAAAGTTCCCTATCTGCTCAGTTCCCTATCTGCTCAGTTCCCTATTTGGTCAGTTCCCTATCTGGAGAGTTCCCTATCTGGTCATTTCCCTATCTGGACAGTTCCCTATCTGGACAGTTCCCTATCTGGACAGTTCCCTATCTGGTCAGTTCCCTATCTGGTCAGTTCCCTATCTGGACAGTTCCCTATCTGGAGAGTTCCCTATCTGGTCATTTCCCTATCTGGACAGATCCCTATTTGTCTGTTCCCTATCTGGACAGTTCCCTATCTGGTCAGTTCCCTAGCTGGTCAGTTCCCTATCTGGTCAGTTCCCTATCTGGTCAGTTCCCTATCTGGACAGTTCCCTAGCTGGTCAGTTCACTATCTGGTCAGTTTCCTATCTGGACAGTTCCCTATCTGGACAGTTCCCTATCTGGACAGTTCCCGATCTGGACAGTTCCCGATCTGGACAGTTCCCGATCTGGTCAGTTCCCTATCTGGTCAGTTCCCTATCTGGTCAGTTGCCTATCTGGACAGTTTCCTATCTGGTCAGTTCCCGATCAGGACAGATCCCTAACTGGACAGTTCCCTATATGGTCAGTTCCCTATCTGGACAGTTTCCGACGTGGTCAGTTCCCTATCTGGTCAGTTCCCTATCTGGTCAGTTCCCTATCTGGACAGTTCCCTATCTGGACAGTTCCCTATCTGGTCAGTTCCCTATCTGGACAGTTTCCTATCTGGTCAGTTCCCGATCAGGACAGTTCCCTAACTGGACAGTTCCCTAACTGGACAGTTCCCTATATGGTCAGTTCCCTATCTGGACAGTTTCCGACGTGGTCAGTTCCCTATCTGTTCAGTTCCCTATCTGGTCAGTTCCCTATCTGGACAGTTCCCTATCTGGACCTTTTCATATCTGGTCAGTTTCCTATCGGGACATTTCCCTATCTGGTCAGTTCCCTAACTGGACAGTTCCCTAACTGGACAGTTCCCTATATGGTCAGTTCCCTATCTGGACAGTTTCCGACGTGGTCAGTTCCCTATCTGTTCAGTTCCCTATCTGGTCAGTTCCCTATCTGGACAGTTCCCTATCTGGACCTTTTCATATCTGGTCAGTTTCCTATCGGGACATTTCCCTATCTGGTCAGTTCCCTATCTGGTCAGTTCCCTATCTAGACAGTTCCCTATCTAGACAGTTCCCTATCTGGTCAGTTCCCTATCTGGTCAGTTCCCTATCTGGTCAGTTCCCTATCTGGACCGTTTCATATCTTGTCAGTTCCCTATAGGGACATTTGCCTATCTGGTCAGTTCCCTATCTGGACATTTTCCTATCTGGTCATTTTCCTATCTAGTCACTTCCCTATCTGGTCAGTTCCCTATCTGGTCAGTTCCCTATCTGGACAGATCCCTATCTGGACAGTTCCCTAACTGGACATTTCCCTGCCTGGTCAGTTCCCTATCAGGTCAGTTCCCTATCTGGACAGTTTCCTATCTGGTCAGTTCCCTATCTGGCAGTTCCCTTTCAGGACAGTTCCCTATATGGTCAGTTCCCTATATGGTCAGTTCCCTATATGGTCAGTTCCCTATCTGGACAGTTCCCTATCTGGACAGTTTCCTATCTGGACAGTTCCCTATCTGGTCATTTCCCTATCTGGACAGTTCCCTATCTGGTCAGTTCCCCATCTGGACAGTTCCCTTTCTGGAAAGTTCCCTATCTGCTCAGTTCCCTATCTGCTCAGTTCCCTATTTGGTCAGTTCCCTATCTGGAGAGTTCCCTATCTGGTCATTTCCCTATCTGGACAGTTCCCTATCTGGACAGTTCCCTATCTGGACAGTTCCCTATCTGGTCAGTTCCCTATCTGGTCAGTTCCCTATCTGGACAGTTCCCTATCTGGAGAGTTCCCTATCTGGTCATTTCCCTATCTGGACAGATCCCTATTTGTCTGTTCCCTATCTGGACAGTTCCCTATCTGGTCAGTTCCCTAGCTGGTCAGTTCCCTATCTGGTCAGTTCCCTATCTGGTCAGTTCCCTATCTGGACAGTTCCCTAGCTGGTCAGTTCCCTATCTGGTCAGTTTCCTATCTGGACAGTTCCCTATCTGGACAGTTCCCTATCTGGACAGTTCCCGATCTGGACAGTTCCCGATCTGGACAGTTCCCGATCTGGTCAGTTCCCTATCTGGTCAGTTCCCTATCTGGTCAGTTGCCTATCTGGACAGTTTCCTATCTGGTCAGTTCCCGATCAGGACAGATCCCTAACTGGACAGTTCCCTATATGGTCAGTTCCCTATCTGGACAGTTTCCGACGTGGTCAGTTCCCTATCTGGTCAGTTCCCTATCTGGTCAGTTCCCTATCTGGACAGTTCCCTATCTGGTCAGTTCCCTATCTGGACAGTTTCCTATCTGGTCAGTTCCCGATCAGGACAGTTCCCTAACTGGACAGTTCCCTAACTGGACAGTTCCCTATATGGTCAGTTCCCTATCTGGACAGTTTCCGACGTGGTCAGTTCCCTATCTGTTCAGTTCCCTATCTGGTCAGTTCCCTATCTGGACAGTTCCCTATCTGGACCTTTTCATATCTGGTCAGTTTCCTATCGGGACATTTCCCTATCTGGTCAGTTCCCTAACTGGACAGTTCCCTAACTGGACAGTTCCCTATATGGTCAGTTCCCTATCTGGACAGTTTCCGACGTGGTCAGTTCCCTATCTGTTCAGTTCCCTATCTGGTCAGTTCCCTATCTGGACAGTTCCCTATCTGGACCTTTTCATATCTGGTCAGTTTCCTATCGGGACATTTCCCTATCTGGTCAGTTCCCTATCTGGTCAGTTCCCTATCTAGACAGTTCCCTATCTAGACAGTTCCCTATCTGGTCAGTTCCCTATCTGGTCAGTTCCCTATCTGGTCAGTTCCCTATCTGGACCGTTTCATATCTTGTCAGTTCCCTATAGGGACATTTGCCTATCTGGTCAGTTCCCTATCTGGACATTTTCCTATCTGGTCATTTTCCTATCTAGTCACTTCCCTATCTGGTCAGTTCCCTATCTGGTCAGTTCCCTATCTGGACAGATCCCTATCTGGACAGTTCCCTAACTGGACATTTCCCTGCCTGGTCAGTTCCCTATCAGGTCAGTTCCCTATCTGGACAGTTTCCTATCTGGTCAGTTCCCTATCTGGCAGTTCCCTTTCAGGACAGTTCCCTATCTGGACCGTTCCCTATATGGTCAGTTCCCTATATGGTCAGTTCCCTATATGGTCAGTTCCCTATCTGGACAGTTCCCTATCTGGACAGTTTCCTATCTGGTCAGTTCCCTAGCTGGTCAGTTCCCTATCTGGACAGTTCCCTCTCTGGACCGTTTCATATCTGGTCAGTTCCCTATAGGGACATTTCCCGATCTGGTCAGTTCCCTATCTGGACATTTCACTATCTGGTCATTTCCCTATCTGGACAGTTCCCTATCTGGACCGTTCCCTATATGGTCAGTTCCCTATATGGTCAGTTCCCTATATGGTCAGTTCCCTATCTGGACAGTTCCCTATCTGGACCGTTTCATATCTGGTCAGTTCCCTATAGGGACATTTCCCTATCTGGTCAGTTCCCTATCTGGACATTTCCCTATCTGGTCATTTTCCTATCTGGTCACTTCCCTATCTGGTCAGTTCCCTATCTGGACAGTTCCCTATCTGGACAGTTCCCTGCCTGGACAGTTCCCTGCCTGGACAGTTCCCTATCTGGACAGTTCCCTATCTGGACAGTTCCCTATCTGGACAGTTCCCTATCTGCTCAGTTCCCTATCTGCTCAGTTCCCTATCTGGACAGTTTCCTATCTGGACAGTTTCCTATCTGGACAGTTTCCTATCTGGTCAGTTTCCTATCTGGTCAGTTCCCTATCTGGTCAGTTTCCTATCTGGTCAGTTTCCTATCTGGTCAGTTCCCTATCTGGTCAGGTCCCTATCTGGTCAGTTCCACATCTGGAGAGTTCCCTATCTGGAAAGTTCCCTATCTGGTCGGTTCCCTAATGGACAGTTCCCTATCTGGTCAGTTCCCTATCTGGTCAGTTCCCTATCTGGACAGTTCCCTATCTGGACAGTTCCCCATCTGGACAGTTCCCCATCTGGACAGTTCCCCATCTGGACAGTTCCCTATCTGGAAAGTTCCCTATCTGCTCAGTTCCCTATCTGCTCAGTTTCCTATCTGGACAGTTCCCTATCTGGACAGTTCCCTATCTGGTCAGTTCCCTATCTGGTCAGTTCCCTATCTGGTCAGTTGCCTATCTGGACAGTTTCCTATCTGGTCAGTTTCCTATCTGGTCAGTTTCCTATCTGGTCAGTTCCCTATATGGTCAGTTCCCTATATGGTCAGTTCCCGATCTGGACAGTTTCCGACGTGGTCAGTTCCCTATCTGGACAGTTCCCTATCTGGTCAGTTCCCTATCTGGTCAGTTCCCTATCTGGACAGTTCCCCATCTGGACGGTTCCCCGTCTGGAAAGTTCCCTATCTGCTCAGTTCCCTATCTGGTCAGTTTCCTATCTGGACAGTTCCCTATCTGGACAGTTCCCTATCTGGTCAGTTCCCTATCTGGACAGTTTCCGACGTGGTCAGTTCCCTATCTGGTCAGTTCCCTATATGGACAGTTCCCTATCTGGACAGTTCCCTATCTGGTCAGTTCCCTATCTGGTCAGTTTCCTATCGGGACATTTCCCTATCTGGTCAGTTCCCTATCTGGTCAGTTCCCTATCTGGTCAGTTCCCTGTGTGGACATTTCCCTCTCTGGTCATTTTCCTATCTGGTCAGTTCCCTATCTGCACAGTTCCCTGCCTGGACAGTTCCCTATCTGGTCAGTTCCCCATCTGGACCGGTTCATATCTGGTCAGTTTCCTATCGGGACATTTCCCTATCTGGTCAGTTCCCTATCTGGTCAGTTCCCTATCTGGTCAGTTGCCTATCTGGACAGTTTCCTATCTGGTCAGATCCCGATCAGGACAGTTCCCTAACTGGACAGTTCCCTATATGGTCAGTTCCCTATCTGGACAGTTTCCGACGTGGTCAGTTCCCTATCTGGTCATTTCCCTATCTGGACAGTTTCCTATCTGGTCAGTTCCCTATCTGGTCAGTTCCCTAACTGGACAGTTCCCTATCTGGTCAGTTCCCTATCTGCACATTTCCCTATCTGGTCATTTTCCATTCTGGTCAGTTCCCTATCTGGTCAGTTCCCTATCTGGTCAGTTCCCTATCTGGACAGATCCCTATCTGGACAGTTCCCTAACTGGACATTTCCCTGCCTGGTCAGTTCCCTATCAGGTCAGTTCCCTATCAGGTCAGTTCCCTATCTGGACAGTTTCCTATCTGGTCAGTTCCCTATCTGGTCAGTTCCCTTTCAGGACAGTTCCCTATCTGGACCGTTCCCTATATGGTCAGTTCCATATATGGTCAGTTCCCTATATGGTCAGTTCCCTATCTGGACAGTTCCCTATCTGGACAGTTCCCTATCTGGACAGTTTCCTGTCTGGTCAGTTCCCTAGCTGGTCAGTTCCCTATCTGGACAGTTCCCTCTCTGGACCGTTTCATATCTGGTCAGTTCCCTATAGGGACATTTCCCGATCTGGTCAGTTCCCTATCTGGACATTTCCCTATCTGGTCATTATCCTATCTGGTCACTTCCCTATCTGGTCAGTTCCCTATCTGGTCAGTTCCCTATCTGGACAGTTCCCTATCTGGACAGTTCCCTATCTGGACCGTTCCCTATATGGTCAGTTCCCTATATGGTCAGTTCCCTATATGGTCAGTTCCCTATCTGGACAGATCCCTATCTGGACCGTTTCATATCTGGTCAGTTCCCTATAGGGACATTTCCCTATCTGGTCAGTTCCCTATCTGGACATTTCCCTATCTGGTCACTTCCCTATCTGGTCACTTCCCTATCTGGACAGTTCCCTATCTGGACAGTTCCCTATCTGGACAGTTCCCTGCCTGGACAGTTCCCTGCCTGGACAGTTCCCTATCTGGACAGTTCCCTATCTGGACAGTTCCCTATCTGCTCAGTTCCCTATCTGCTCAGTTCCCTATCTGCTCAGTTCCCTATCTGGACAGTTCCCTATCTGGACAGTTTCCTATCTGGACAGTTTCCTATCTGGACAGTTTCCTATCTGGTCAGTTCCCTATCTGGTCAGTTCCCTATCTGGTCAGTTTCCTATCTGGTCAGTTTCCTATCTGGTTAGTTCCCTATCTGGTCAGGTCCCTATCTGGTCAGGTCCCTATCTGGTCAGTTCCACATCTGGAGAGTTCCCTATCTGGAAAGTTCCCTATCTGGTCAGTTCCCTATCTGGTCGGTTCCCTAATGGACAGTTCCCTATCTGGTCAGTTCCCTATCTGGACAGTTCCCTATCTGGACAGTTCCCTATCTGGACAGTTCCCCATCTGGACAGTTCCCCATCTGGACAGTTCCCTATCTGGAAAGTTCCCTATCTGCTCAGTTCCCTATCTGCTCAGTTTCCTATCTGGACAGTTCCCTATCTGGACAGTTCCCTATCTGGTCAGTTCCCTATCTGGTCAGTTGCCTATCTGGACAGTTTCCTATCTGGACAGTTTCCTATCTGGACAGTTTCCTATCTTGTCAGTTGCCTATCTGGACAGTTCCCGATCTGGACAGTTCCCGATCTGGACAGTTCCCGATCTGGTCAGTTCCCTATCTGGTCAGTTCCCTATCTGGACAGTTCCCTAACTGGACAGTTTCCTATCTGGTCAGTTCCCCATCAGGACAGTTCCCTATCTGGTCGGTTCCCTATCTGGTCGGTTCCCTATCTGGACAGTTCCCTATATGGTCAGTTCCCTATCTGGACAGTTTCCGACGTGGTCAGTTCCCTATCTGGTCATTTCCCTATCTGGACAGTTCCCTATCTGGTCAGTTCCCTATCTGGACCGTTTCATATCTGGTCAGTTTCCTATCGGGACATTTCCCTATCTGGTCAGTTCCCTATGTGGACATTTCCCTATGTGGTCATTTTCCTATCTGGACAGTTCCCTAACTGGACAGTTCCCTATATGGTCAGTTCCCTATCTGGACAGTTTCCGACGTGGTCAGTTCCCTATCTGGTCAGTTCCCTATCTGGTCAGTTCCCTATCTGGACAGTTCCCTATCTGGTCAGTTCCCTATCTGGACCATTTCATATCTGGTCAGTTTGCTATCGGGACATTTCCCTATCTGGTCAGTTCCCGATGTGGACATTTCCCTATGTGGTCATTGTCCTATCTGGTCAGTTCCCTATCTGCACAGTTCCCTGCCTGGACAGTTCCCTATCTGGTCATTTCCCTATCGGGACATTTCCCTATCTGGTCAGTTCCCTATCTGGTCAGTTCCCTATCTGGACAGATCCCTATCTGGACAGTTCCCCATCTGGACAGTTCCCTATCTGGAAAGTTCCCTATCTGATCAGTTCCCTATCAGGACAGTTCCCTATCTGGACAGTTCCCTATATGGTCAGTTCCCTATCTGGACAGTTCCCTATCTGGTCAGTTCCCTATCTGGACAGTTCCCTATCTGGTCATTTCCCTATCTGGACAGTTCCCTATCTGGTCAGTTCCCCATCTGGACAGTTCCCTTTCTGGAAAGTTCCCTATCTGCTCAGTTCCCTATCTGCTCAGTTCCCTATTTGGTCAGTTCCCTATCTGGAGAGTTCCCTATCTGGTCATTTCCCTATCTGGACAGTTCCCTATCTGGACAGTTCCCTATCTGGACAGTTCCCTATCTGGTCAGTTCCCTATCTGGTCAGTTCCCTATCTGGACAGTTCCCTATCTGGAGAGTTCCCTATCTGGTCATTTCCCTATCTGGACAGATCCCTATTTGTCTGTTCCCTATCTGGACAGTTCCCTATCTGGTCAGTTCCCTAGCTGGTCAGTTCCCTATCTGGTCAGTTCCCTATCTGGTCAGTTCCCTATCTGGACAGTTCCCTAGCTGGTCAGTTCCCTATCTGGTCAGTTTCCTATCTGGACAGTTCCCTATCTGGACAGTTCCCTATCTGGACAGTTCCCGATCTGGACAGTTCCCGATCTGGACAGTTCCCGATCTGGTCAGTTCCCTATCTGGTCAGTTCCCTATCTGGTCAGTTGCCTATCTGGACAGTTTCCTATCTGGTCAGTTCCCGATCAGGACAGATCCCTAACTGGACAGTTCCCTATATGTCAGTTCCCTATCTGGACAGTTTCCGACGTGGTCAGTTCCCTATCTGGTCAGTTCCCTATCTGGTCAGTTCCCTATCTGGACAGTTCCCTATCTGGACAGTTCCCTATCTGGTCAGTTCCCTATCTGGACAGTTTCCTATCTGGTCAGTTCCCGATCAGGACAGTTCCCTAACTGGACAGTTCCCTAACTGGACAGTTCCCTATATGGTCAGTTCCCTATCTGGACAGTTTCCGACGTGGTCAGTTCCCTATCTGTTCAGTTCCCTATCTGGTCAGTTCCCTATCTGGACAGTTCCCTATCTGGACCTTTTCATATCTGGTCAGTTTCCTATCGGGACATTTCCCTATCTGGTCAGTTCCCTAACTGGACAGTTCCCTAACTGGACAGTTCCCTATATGGTCAGTTCCCTATCTGGACAGTTTCCGACGTGGTCAGTTCCCTATCTGTTCAGTTCCCTATCTGGTCAGTTCCCTATCTGGACAGTTCCCTATCTGGACCTTTTCATATCTGGTCAGTTTCCTATCGGGACATTTCCCTATCTGGTCAGTTCCCTATCTGGTCAGTTCCCTATCTAGACAGTTCCCTATCTATACAGTTCCCTATCTGGTCAGTTCCCTATCTGGTCAGTTCCCTATCTGGTCAGTTCCCTATCTGGACCGTTTCATATCTTGTCAGTTCCCTATAGGGACATTTGCCTATCTGGTCAGTTCCCTATCTGGACATTTTCCTATCTGGTCATTTTCCTATCTAGTCACTTCCCTATCTGGTCAGTTCCCTATCTGGTCAGTTCCCTATCTGGACAGATCCCTATCTGGACAGTTCCCTAACTGGACATTTCCCTGCCTGGTCAGTTCCCTATCAGGTCAGTTCCCTATCTGGACAGTTTCCTATCTGGTCAGTTCCCTATCTGGCAGTTCCCTTTCAGGACAGTTCCCTACCTGGACCGTTCCCTATATGGTCAGTTCCCTATATGGTCAGTTCCCTATCTGGACAGTTCCCTATCTGGACAGTTTCCTATCTGGACAGTTCCCTATCTGGTCATTTCCCTATCTGGACAGTTCCCTATCTGGTCAGTTCTCCATCTGGACAGTTCCCTTTCTGGAAAGTTCCCTATCTGCTCAGTTCCCTATCTGCTCAGTTCCCTATTTGGTCAGTTCCCTATCTGGAGAGTTCCCTATCTGGTCATTTCCCTATCTGGACAGTTCCCTATCTGGACAGTTCCCTATCTGGACAGTTCCCTATCTGGTCAGTTCCCTATCTGGTCAGTTCCCTATCTGGACAGTTCCCTATCTGGAGAGTTCCCTATCTGGTCATTTCCCTATCTGGACAGATCCCTATTTGTCTGTTCCCTATCTGGACAGTTCCCTATCTGGTCAGTTCCCTAGCTGGTCAGTTCCCTATCTGGTCAGTTCCCTATCTGGTCAGTTCCCTATCTGGACAGTTCCCTAGCTGGTCAGTTCCCTATCTGGTCAGTTTCCTATCTGGACAGTTCCCTATCTGGACAGTTCCCTATCTGGACAGTTCCCGATCTGGACAGTTCCCGATCTGGACAGTTCCCGATCTGGTCAGTTCCCTATCTGGTCAGTTCCCTATCTGGTCAGTTGCCTATCTGGACAGTTTCCTATCTGGTCAGTTCCCGATCAGGACAGATCCCTAACTGGACAGTTCCCTATATGGTCAGTTCCCTATCTGGACAGTTTCCGACGTGGTCAGTTCCCTATCTGGTCAGTTCCCTATCTGGTCAGTTCCCTATCTGGACAGTTCCCTATCTGGTCAGTTCCCTATCTGGACAGTTTCCTATCTGGTCAGTTCCCGATCAGGACAGTTCCCTAACTGGACAGTTCCCTAACTGGACAGTTCCCTATATGGTCAGTTCCCTATCTGGACAGTTTCCGACGTGGTCAGTTCCCTATCTGTTCAGTTCCCTATCTGGTCAGTTCCCTATCTGGACAGTTCCCTATCTGGACCTTTTCATATCTGGTCAGTTTCCTATCGGGACATTTCCCTATCTGGTCAGTTCCCTAACTGGACAGTTCCCTAACTGGACAGTTCCCTATATGGTCAGTTCCCTATCTGGACAGTTTCCGACGTGGTCAGTTCCCTATCTGTTCAGTTCCCTATCTGGTCAGTTCCCTATCTGGACAGTTCCCTATCTGGACCTTTTCATATCTGGTCAGTTTCCTATCGGGACATTTCCCTATCTGGTCAGTTCCCTATCTGGTCAGTTCCCTATCTAGACAGTTCCCTATCTAGACAGTTCCCTATCTGGTCAGTTCCCTATCTGGTCAGTTCCCTATCTGGTCAGTTCCCTATCTGGACCGTTTCATATCTTGTCAGTTCCCTATAGGGACATTTGCCTATCTGGTCAGTTCCCTATCTGGACATTTTCCTATCTGGTCATTTTCCTATCTAGTCACTTCCCTATCTGGTCAGTTCCCTATCTGGTCAGTTCCCTATCTGGACAGATCCCTATCTGGACAGTTCCCTAACTGGACATTTCCCTGCCTGGTCAGTTCCCTATCAGGTCAGTTCCCTATCTGGACAGTTTCCTATCTGGTCAGTTCCCTATCTGGCAGTTCCCTTTCAGGACAGTTCCCTATATGGTCAGTTCCCTATATGGTCAGTTCCCTATATGGTCAGTTCCCTATCTGGACAGTTCCCTATCTGGACAGTTTCCTATCTGGACAGTTCCCTATCTGGTCATTTCCCTATCTGGACAGTTCCCTATCTGGTCAGTTCCCCATCTGGACAGTTCCCTTTCTGGAAAGTTCCCTATCTGCTCAGTTCCCTATCTGCTCAGTTCCCTATTTGGTCAGTTCCCTATCTGGAGAGTTCCCTATCTGGTCATTTCCCTATCTGGACAGTTCCCTATCTGGACAGTTCCCTATCTGGACAGTTCCCTATCTGGTCAGTTCCCTATCTGGTCAGTTCCCTATCTGGACAGTTCCCTATCTGGAGAGTTCCCTATCTGGTCATTTCCCTATCTGGACAGATCCCTATTTGTCTGTTCCCTATCTGGACAGTTCCCTATCTGGTCAGTTCCCTAGCTGGTCAGTTCCCTATCTGGTCAGTTCCCTATCTGGTCAGTTCCCTATCTGGACAGTTCCCTAGCTGGTCAGTTCCCTATCTGGTCAGTTTCCTATCTGGACAGTTCCCTATCTGGACAGTTCCCTATCTGGACAGTTCCCGATCTGGACAGTTCCCGATCTGGACAGTTCCCGATCTGGTCAGTTCCCTATCTGGTCAGTTCCCTATCTGGTCAGTTGCCTATCTGGACAGTTTCCTATCTGGTCAGTTCCCGATCAGGACAGATCCCTAACTGGACAGTTCCCTATATGGTCAGTTCCCTATCTGGACAGTTTCCGACGTGGTCAGTTCCCTATCTGGTCAGTTCCCTATCTGGTCAGTTCCCTATCTGGACAGTTCCCTATCTGGTCAGTTCCCTATCTGGACAGTTTCCTATCTGGTCAGTTCCCGATCAGGACAGTTCCCTAACTGGACAGTTCCCTAACTGGACAGTTCCCTATATGGTCAGTTCCCTATCTGGACAGTTTCCGACGTGGTCAGTTCCCTATCTGTTCAGTTCCCTATCTGGTCAGTTCCCTATCTGGACAGTTCCCTATCTGGACCTTTTCATATCTGGTCAGTTTCCTATCGGGACATTTCCCTATCTGGTCAGTTCCCTAACTGGACAGTTCCCTAACTGGACAGTTCCCTATATGGTCAGTTCCCTATCTGGACAGTTTCCGACGTGGTCAGTTCCCTATCTGTTCAGTTCCCTATCTGGTCAGTTCCCTATCTGGACAGTTCCCTATCTGGACCTTTTCATATCTGGTCAGTTTCCTATCGGGACATTTCCCTATCTGGTCAGTTCCCTATCTGGTCAGTTCCCTATCTAGACAGTTCCCTATCTAGACAGTTCCCTATCTGGTCAGTTCCCTATCTGGTCAGTTCCCTATCTGGTCAGTTCCCTATCTGGACCGTTTCATATCTTGTCAGTTCCCTATAGGGACATTTGCCTATCTGGTCAGTTCCCTATCTGGACATTTTCCTATCTGGTCATTTTCCTATCTAGTCACTTCCCTATCTGGTCAGTTCCCTATCTGGTCAGTTCCCTATCTGGACAGATCCCTATCTGGACAGTTCCCTAACTGGACATTTCCCTGCCTGGTCAGTTCCCTATCAGGTCAGTTCCCTATCTGGACAGTTTCCTATCTGGTCAGTTCCCTATCTGGCAGTTCCCTTTCAGGACAGTTCCCTATCTGGACCGTTCCCTATATGGTCAGTTCCCTATATGGTCAGTTCCCTATATGGTCAGTTCCCTATCTGGACAGTTCCCTATCTGGACAGTTTCCTATCTGGTCAGTTCCCTAGCTGGTCAGTTCCCTATCTGGACAGTTCCCTCTCTGGACCGTTTCATATCTGGTCAGTTCCCTATAGGGACATTTCCCGATCTGGTCAGTTCCCTATCTGGACATTTCACTATCTGGTCATTTCCCTATCTGGACAGTTCCCTATCTGGACCGTTCCCTATATGGTCAGTTCCCTATATGGTCAGTTCCCTATATGGTCAGTTCCCTATCTGGACAGTTCCCTATCTGGACCGTTTCATATCTGGTCAGTTCCCTATAGGGACATTTCCCTATCTGGTCAGTTCCCTATCTGGACATTTCCCTATCTGGTCATTTTCCTATCTGGTCACTTCCCTATCTGGTCAGTTCCCTATCTGGACAGTTCCCTATCTGGACAGTTCCCTGCCTGGACAGTTCCCTGCCTGGACAGTTCCCTATCTGGACAGTTCCCTATCTGGACAGTTCCCTATCTGGACAGTTCCCTATCTGCTCAGTTCCCTATCTGCTCAGTTCCCTATCTGGACAGTTCCCTATCTGGACAGTTTCCTATCTGGACAGTTTCCTATCTGGACAGTTTCCTATCTGGTCAGTTTCCTATCTGGTCAGTTCCCTATCTGGTCAGTTTCCTATCTGGTCAGTTTCCTATCTGGTCAGTTCCCTATCTGGTCAGGTCCCTATCTGGTCAGTTCCACATCTGGAGAGTTCCCTATCTGGAAAGTTCCCTATCTGGTCGGTTCCCTAATGGACAGTTCCCTATCTGGTCAGTTCCCTATCTGGTCAGTTCCCTATCTGGACAGTTCCCTATCTGGACAGTTCCCCATCTGGACAGTTCCCCATCTGGACAGTTCCCCATCTGGACAGTTCCCTATCTGGAAAGTTCCCTATCTGCTCAGTTCCCTATCTGCTCAGTTTCCTATCTGGACAGTTCCCTATCTGGACAGTTCCCTATCTGGTCAGTTCCCTATCTGGTCAGTTCCCTATCTGGTCAGTTGCCTATCTGGACAGTTTCCTATCTGGTCAGTTTCCTATCTGGTCAGTTTCCTATCTGGTCAGTTCCCTATATGGTCAGTTCCCTATATGGTCAGTTCCCGATCTGGACAGTTTCCGACGTGGTCAGTTCCCTATCTGGACAGTTCCCTATCTGGTCAGTTCCCTATCTGGTCAGTTCCCTATCTGGACAGTTCCCCATCTGGACGGTTCCCCGTCTGGAAAGTTCCCTATCTGCTCAGTTCCCTATCTGGTCAGTTTCCTATCTGGACAGTTCCCTATCTGGACAGTTCCCTATCTGGTCAGTTCCCTATCTGGACAGTTTCCGACGTGGTCAGTTCCCTATCTGGTCAGTTCCCTATATGGACAGTTCCCTATCTGGACAGTTCCCTATCTGGTCAGTTCCCTATCTGGTCAGTTTCCTATCGGGACATTTCCCTATCTGGTCAGTTCCCTATCTGGTCAGTTCCCTATCTGGTCAGTTCCCTGTGTGGACATTTCCCTCTCTGGTCATTTTCCTATCTGGTCAGTTCCCTATCTGCACAGTTCCCTGCCTGGACAGTTCCCTATCTGGTCAGTTCCCCATCTGGACCGGTTCATATCTGGTCAGTTTCCTATCGGGACATTTCCCTATCTGGTCAGTTCCCTATCTGGTCAGTTCCCTATCTGGTCAGTTGCCTATCTGGACAGTTTCCTATCTGGTCAGATCCCGATCAGGACAGTTCCCTAACTGGACAGTTCCCTATATGGTCAGTTCCCTATCTGGACAGTTTCCGACGTGGTCAGTTCCCTATCTGGTCATTTCCCTATCTGGACAGTTTCCTATCTGGTCAGTTCCCTATCTGGTCAGTTCCCTAACTGGACAGTTCCCTATCTGGTCAGTTCCCTATCTGCACATTTCCCTATCTGGTCATTTTCCATTCTGGTCAGTTCCCTATCTGGTCAGTTCCCTATCTGGTCAGTTCCCTATCTGGACAGATCCCTATCTGGACAGTTCCCTAACTGGACATTTCCCTGCCTGGTCAGTTCCCTATCAGGTCAGTTCCCTATCAGGTCAGTTCCCTATCTGGACAGTTTCCTATCTGGTCAGTTCCCTATCTGGTCAGTTCCCTTTCAGGACAGTTCCCTATCTGGACCGTTCCCTATATGGTCAGTTCCATATATGGTCAGTTCCCTATATGGTCAGTTCCCTATCTGGACAGTTCCCTATCTGGACAGTTCCCTATCTGGACAGTTTCCTATCTGGTCAGTTCCCTAGCTGGTCAGTTCCCTATCTGGACAGTTCCCTCTCTGGACCGTTTCATATCTGGTCAGTTCCCTATAGGGACATTTCCCGATCTGGTCAGTTCCCTATCTGGACATTTCCCTATCTGGTCATTATCCTATCTGGTCACTTCCCTATCTGGTCAGTTCCCTATCTGGTCAGTTCCCTATCTGGACAGTTCCCTATCTGGACAGTTCCCTATCTGGACCGTTCCCTATATGGTCAGTTCCCTATATGGTCAGTTCCCTATATGGTCAGTTCCCTATCTGGACAGATCCCTATCTGGACCGTTTCATATCTGGTCAGTTCCCTATAGGGACATTTCCCTATCTGGTCAGTTCCCTATCTGGACATTTCCCTATCTGGTCACTTCCCTATCTGGTCACTTCCCTATCTGGACAGTTCCCTATCTGGACAGTTCCCTATCTGGACAGTTCCCTGCCTGGACAGTTCCCTGCCTGGACAGTTCCCTATCTGGACAGTTCCCTATCTGGACAGTTCCCTATCTGCTCAGTTCCCTATCTGCTCAGTTCCCTATCTGCTCAGTTCCCTATCTGGACAGTTCCCTATCTGGACAGTTTCCTATCTGGACAGTTTCCTATCTGGACAGTTTCCTATCTGGTCAGTTCCCTATCTGGTCAGTTCCCTATCTGGTCAGTTTCCTATCTGGTCAGTTTCCTATCTGGTTAGTTCCCTATCTGGTCAGGTCCCTATCTGGTCAGGTCCCTATCTGGTCAGTTCCACATCTGGAGAGTTCCCTATCTGGAAAGTTCCCTATCTGGTCAGTTCCCTATCTGGTCGGTTCCCTAATGGACAGTTCCCTATCTGGTCAGTTCCCTATCTGGACAGTTCCCTATCTGGACAGTTCCCTATCTGGACAGTTCCCCATCTGGACAGTTCCCCATCTGGACAGTTCCCTATCTGGAAAGTTCCCTATCTGCTCAGTTCCCTATCTGCTCAGTTTCCTATCTGGACAGTTCCCTATCTGGACAGTTCCCTATCTGGTCAGTTCCCTATCTGGTCAGTTGCCTATCTGGACAGTTTCCTATCTGGACAGTTTCCTATCTGGACAGTTTCCTATCTTGTCAGTTGCCTATCTGGACAGTTCCCGATCTGGACAGTTCCCGATCTGGACAGTTCCCGATCTGGTCAGTTCCCTATCTGGTCAGTTCCCTATCTGGACAGTTCCCTAACTGGACAGTTTCCTATCTGGTCAGTTCCCCATCAGGACAGTTCCCTATCTGGTCGGTTCCCTATCTGGTCGGTTCCCTATCTGGACAGTTCCCTATATGGTCAGTTCCCTATCTGGACAGTTTCCGACGTGGTCAGTTCCCTATCTGGTCATTTCCCTATCTGGACAGTTTCCTATCTGGTCAGTTCCCTATCTGGTCAGTTCCCTAACTGGACAGTTCCCTATCTGGTCATTTTCCATTCTGGTCAGTTCCCTATCGGGACAGTTCCCTATCTGGTCGGTTCCCTATGTGGTCGGTTCCCTATCTGGACAGTTCCCTATCTGGTCAGTTCCCTATCTGGTCATTTCCCTATCTGGTCATTTTCCATTCTGGTCAGTTCCCTATCTGGACAGTTCCCTATCTGGTCGGTTCCCTATCTGGTCGGTTCCCTATCTGGACAGTTCCCTATCTGGTCAGTTCCCTATCTGGACAGTTCCCTATCTGGACTGTTCCCTATCTGGACTGTTCCCTATCTGGTCAGTTCCCTATCTGGTCAGTTCCCTATGTGGACATTTCCCTATATGGTCAGTTCCCTATCTGGACAGTTTCCGACGTGGTCAGTTCCCTATCTGGTCATTTCCCTATCTGGACAGTTTCCTATCTGGTCAGTTCCCTATCTGGTCAGTTCCCTAACTGGACAGTTCCCTATCTGGTCATTTTCCATTCTGGTCAGTTCCCTATCGGGACAGTTCCCTATCTGGTCGGTTCCCTATGTGGTCGGTTCCCTATCTGGACAGTTCCCTATCTGGTCAGTTCCCTATCTGGTCATTTCCCTATCTGGTCATTTTCCATTCTGGTCAGTTCCCTATCTGGACAGTTCCCTATCTGGTCGGTTCCCTATCTGGTCGGTTCCCTATCTGGACAGTTCCCTATCTGGTCAGTTCCCTATCTGGACAGTTCCCTATCTGGACTGTTCCCTATCTGGTCAGTTCCCTATCTGGTCAGTTCCCTATGTGGACATTTCCCTATCTGGTCATTTCCCTATCTGGTCATTTTCCTATCTGGTCAGTTCCCTGCCTGGTCAGTTCCCTGCCTGGACAGTTCCCTATCTGGACCGGGTCATATCTGGTCAGTTTCCTATCGGGACATTTCCCTATCTGGTCAGTTCCCTATCTGGACAGATCCCTATCTGGACAGATCCCTATCTGGTCAGTTCCCTGTCTGGTCAGTTCCCTGTCTGGTCAGTTCCCTGTCTGGACAGTTCCCTATCTGGTCAGTTCCCTATCTGGTCAGTTCCCCATCTGGACAGTTCCCTTTCTGGAAAGTTCCCTATCTGCTCAGTTCCCTATCTGGAGAGTTCCCTATCTGGTCATTTCCCTATCTGGACAGTTCCCTATTTGTCAGTTCCCTATCTGGTCAGTTCCCTATCTGGACAGTTTCCTATCTGGTCAGTTCCCTATCTGGTCAGTTCCCTATCTGGTCAGTTCCCTAACTGGACAGTTCCCTATCTGGTCAGTTCCCTATCTGGTCAGTTACCTATCTGGTCATTTTCCATTCTGGTCAGTTCCCTATCTGGTCGGTTCCCTATCTGGACAGTTCCCTATCTGGACAGTTCCCTATCTGGACAGTTCCCTATCTGGACTGTTCCCTATCTGGACTGTTCCCTATCTGGTCAGTTCCCTATGTGGACATTTTCTTATCTGGTCATTTCCCTATCTGGTCATTTCCCTATCTGGTCAGTTCCCTGCCTGGACAGTTCCCTACCTGGTCAGTTCCCTATCTGGACCGGTTCATATCTGGTTAGTTTCCTATCGGGACATTTCCCTATCTGGTCAGTTCCCTATCTGGACAGATCCCTATCTGGACAGTTCCCTATCTGGACAGTTCCCTATCTGGTCAGTTCCCTATCTGGTCAGTTCCCTATCTGGACAGTTCCCTATCTGGACAGTTCCCCATCTGTACAGTTCCCCATCTGGACAGTTCCCTATCTGCTCAGTTCCCTATCTGCTCAGTTCCCCATCTGGACTTTTCCCCATCTGGTCAGTTCCCAATCTGGTCAGTTTCCTATCTGGACAGTTCCCTATCTGGACAGTTCCCTATCTGGACAGTTCCCTATCTGGTCAGTTCCCTATCTGGACAGTTCCCTATCTGGTCAGTTCCCTATCTGGTCAGTTGCCTATCTGGACAGTTTCCTATCTGGTCAGTTCCCGATCAGGACAGTTCCCTAACTGGACAGTTCCCTATATGGTCAGTTCCCTATCTGGACAGTTTCCGACGTGGTCAGTTCCCTATCTGGTCAGTTCCCTATCTGGACAGTTCCCTATCTGGTCAGTTCCCTATCTGGACCGTTTCATATCTGGTCAGTTTCCTATCGGGACATTTCCCTATCTGGTCAGTTCCCTATGTGGACATTTCCCTATGTGGTCATTTTCCTATCTGGACAGTTCCCTAACTGGACAGTTCCCTATATGGTCAGTTCCCTATCTGGACAGTTTCCGACGTGGTCAGTTCCCTATCTGGTCAGTTCCCTATCTGGTCAGTTCCCTATCTGGACAGTTCCCTATCTGGTCAGTTCCCTATCTGGACCGTTTCATATCTGGTCAGTTTGCTATCGGGACATTTCCCTATCTGGTCAGTTCCCTATGTGGACATTTCCCTATCTGGTCATTTCCCTATCTGGTCATTTTCCTATCTGGTCAGTTCCCTGCCTGGTCAGTTCCCTGCCTGGACAGTTCCCTATCTGGACCGGGTCATATCTGGTCAGTTTCCTATCGGGACATTTCCCTATCTGGTCAGTTCCCTATCTGGACAGATCCCTATCTGGACAGATCCCTATCTGGTCAGTTCCCTGTCTGGTCAGTTCCCTGTCTGGACAGTTCCCTATCTGGTCAGTTCCCTATCTGGTCAGTTCCCCATCTGGACAGTTCCCTTTCTGGAAAGTTCCCTATCTGCTCAGTTCCCTATCTGGAGAGTTCCCTATCTGGTCATTTCCCTATCTGGACAGTTCCCTATTTGTCAGTTCCCTATCTGGTCAGTTCCCTATCTGGACAGTTTCCTATCTGGTCAGTTCCCTATCTGGTCAGTTCCCTATCTGGTCAGTTCCCTAACTGGACAGTTCCCTATCTGGTCAGTTCCCTATCTGGTCAGTTACCTATCTGGTCATTTTCCATTCTGGTCAGTTCCCTATCGGGACAGTTCCCTATCTGGACAGTTCGCTATCTGGTCAGTTCCCTATCTGGTCGGTTCCCTATCTGGTCGGTTCCCTATCTGGACAGTTCCCTATCTGGACAGTTCCCTATCTGGACTGTTCCCTATCTGGACTGTTCCCTATCTGGTCAGTTCCCTATGTGGACATTTTCTTATCTGGTCATTTCCCTATCTGGTCATTTCCCTATCTGGTCAGTTCCCTGCCTGGACATTTCCCTACCTGGTCAGTTCCCTATCTGGACCGGTTCATATCTGGTTAGTTTCCTATCGGGACATTTCCCTATCTGGTCAGTTCCCTATCTGGACAGATCCCTATCTGGACAGTTCCCTATCTGGACAGTTCCCTATCTGGTCAGTTCCCTATCTGGTCAGTTCCCTATCTGGACAGTTCCCTATCTGGACAGTTCCCCATCTGTACAGTTCCCCATCTGGACAGTTCCCTATCTGCTCAGTTCCCTATCTGCTCAGTTCCCCATCTGGACTTTTCCCCATCTGGTCAGTTCCCAATCTGGTCAGTTTCCTATCTGGACAGTTCCCTATCTGGACAGTTCCCTATCTGGACAGTTCCCTATCTGGTCAGTTCCCTATCTGGACAGTTCCCTATCTGGTCAGTTCCCTATCTGGTCAGTTGCCTATCTGGACAGTTTCCTATCTGGTCAGTTCCCGATCAGGACAGTTCCCTAACTGGACAGTTCCCTATATGGTCAGTTCCCTATCTGGACAGTTTCCGACGTGGTCAGTTCCCTATCTGGTCAGTTCCCTATCTGGACAGTTCCCTATCTGGTCAGTTCCCTATCTGGACCGTTTCATATCTGGTCAGTTTCCTATCGGGACATTTCCCTATCTGGTCAGTTCCCTATGTGGACATTTCCCTATGTGGTCATTTTCCTATCTGGACAGTTCCCTAACTGGACAGTTCCCTATATGGTCAGTTCCCTATCTGGACAGTTTCCGACGTGGTCAGTTCCCTATCTGGTCAGTTCCCTATCTGGTCAGTTCCCTATCTGGACAGTTCCCTATCTGGTCAGTTCCCTATCTGGACCGTTTCATATCTGGTCAGTTTGCTATCGGGACATTTCCCTATCTGGTCAGTTCCCGATGTGGACATTTCCCTATGTGGTCATTGTCCTATCTGGTCAGTTCCCTATCTGCACAGTTCCCTGCCTGGACAGTTCCCTATCTGGTCATTTCCCTTTCGGGACATTTCCCTAACTGGTCAGTTCCCTATCTGGTCAGTTCCCTATCTGGACAGATCCCTATCTGGACAGTTCCCCATCTGGACAGTTCCCTATCTGGAAAGTTCCCTATCTGATCAGTTCCCTATCAGGACAGTTCCCTATCTGGACAGTTCCCTATATGGTCAGTTCCCTATCTGGACAGTTCCCTATCTGGTCAGTTCCCTATCTGGACAGTTCCCTATCTGGTCATTTCCCTATCTGGACAGTTCCCTATCTGGTCAGTTCCCCATCTGGACAGTTCCCTTTCTGGAAAGTTCCCTATCTGCTCAGTTCCCTATCTGCTCAGTTCCCTATTTGGTCAGTTCCCTATCTGGAGAGTTCCCTATCTGGTCATTTCCCTATCTGGACAGTTCCCTATCTGGACAGTTCCCTATCTGGACAGTTCCCTATCTGGTCAGTTCCCTATCTGGTCAGTTCCCTATCTGGACAGTTCCCTATCTGGAGAGTTCCCTATCTGGTCATTTCCCTATCTGGACAGATCCCTATTTGTCTGTTCCCTATCTGGACAGTTCCCTATCTGGTCAGTTCCCTAGCTGGTCAGTTCCCTATCTGGTCAGTTCCCTATCTGGTCAGTTCCCTATCTGGTCAGTTTCTTATCTGGTCAGTTCCCTATCTGGTCAGTTCCCTATCTGGACAGTTCCCAATCTGGTCAGTTCCCTATCTGGACATTTCCCTATCTGGTCATTTCCCTATCTGGTCATTTTCCTATCTGGTCAGTTCCCTATCTGGACAGTTCCCTATCTGGACAGTTCCCTATCTGGACAGTTCCCTATCTGGTCTGTTCCCTATCTGGTCAGTTCCCTGTCTGGACAGTTCCCTGTCTGGACAGTTCCCGATCTGGTCAGTTACCCATCTGGTCAGTTCCCTATCTGGACAGTTCCCTATCTGGTCAGTTCCCTATCTGGTCAGTTCCCAATCTGGTCAGTTCCCTATCAGGACAGTTCCCTATCTGGACATTTCCCTATCTGGTCATTTCCCTATCTGGTCATTTTCCTATCTGGTCAGTTCCCTATCTGGACAGTTCCCTATCTGGTCTGTTCCCTATCTGGTCAGTTCCCTGTCTGGACAGTTCCCTGTCTGGACAGTTCCCGATCTGGTCAGTTCCCCATCTGGTCAGTTGCCTATCAGGACAGTTCCCTATCTGGACAGTTCCCTATCTGGTCAGTTCCCTATCTGGACAGTTCCCTATCTGGTCAGTTCCCTATCTGGACAGTTCCCTATCTGGACAGTTCCCTCACTGGACGGTTCCCTCACTGGACAGTTCCCCATCTGGACAGTTCCCTATCTGGAAAGTTCTGTATCTGCGCAGTTCCCTATCTGGACAGTTTCCTATCTGGACAGTTTCCTATCTGGACAGTTCCCTATCTGGACAGTTCCCCATCTGGTCAGTTGCCTATCAGGACAGTTCCCTATCTGGACAGTTCCCTATCTGGTCAGTTCCCTATCTGGACAGTTCCCTATCTGGTCAGTTCCCTATCTGGGCAGTTCCCTATCTGGACAGTTCCCTATCTGGACAGTTCCCTCACTGGACGGTTCCCTCACTGGACAGTTCCCCATCTGGACAGTTCCCTATCTGGAAAGTTCTGTATCTGCGCAGTTCCCTATCTGGACAGTTTCCTATCTGGACAGTTTCCTATCTGGACGGTTCCCTATCTGGACGGTTCCCTATCTGGTCAGTTCCCTATCTGGACAGTTCCCTGCCTGGACAGTTCCCTGCCTGGACAGTTCCCTATCTGGTCAGTTCCCGATCTGGACAGTTCCCTATCTGGACAGTTCCCTATCTGGACAGTTCCCTATCTGGTCAGTTCCCTATCTGGTCAGTTCCCAATCTGGACAGATCCCTATCTGGACAGATCCCTATCTGGCCAGTTCCCTATCTGGTCAGTTCCCTAACTGGACAGTTCCCTATCTGGACAGTTCCCTATCTGGACAGTTCCCTAACTGGACAGTTCCCTAACTGGACAGTTCCCTATCTGGTCAGTTCCCTATCTGGACAGATCCCTATCTGGACAGACCCCTATCTGGTCAGTTCCCTAACTGGACAGTTCCCTATCTGGACAGTTCCCTATCTGGACAGTTCCCTATCTGGTCTGTTCCCTATCTGGTCTGTTCCCTAACTGGACAGTTCCCTATCTGGACAGTTCCCTATCTGGACAGTTCCCTATCTGGTCTGTTCCCTGTATGGTCAGTTCCCTGTCTGGTCAGTTCCCTGTCTGGACAGTTCCGGATCTGGTCAGTTCCCTATCTGGACAGTTCCCTATCTGGACAGTTCCCTATCTGGACAGTACCCTACCTGGACAGCACCCTATCTGGTCAGTTCCCTATCTGGTCAGTTCCTTGTCTGGACAGTTCCCGATCTGGACAGTTCCCGATCTGGACAGTTCCCGATCTGGACACTTCCCTATCTGGTCAGTTTCTATGTGGACAGTTCCCTATCTGGATATTTCCCTATCTGGTCAGTTTCTATGTGGACAGTTCCCTATCTGGACAGTTCCCTATCTGGACAGTTCCCCATCTGGTCAGTTGCCTATCAGGACAGTTCCCTATCTGGACAGTTCCCTATCTGGACAGTTCCCTATCTGGTCAGTTCCCTATCTGGACAGTTCCCTATCTGGACAGTTCCCCATCTGGACAGTTCCCCATCTGGAAAGTTCCCTATCTGGTTATTTCCCTATCTGGTCAGTTCCCTATCTGGTCGGTTCCCTATCTGGACGGTTCCCTATCTGGACAGTTCCCTATCTGGACAGTTCCCTATCTGGTCAGTTCCCTATCTGGTCAGTGCCCAACTGGACATTTCCCTATCTGGTCACTTCCCTATCTGGTAAGTTCCCTATCTGGTCAGTTCCCTATCTGGACAGTTCCCAATCTGGGCAGTTCCCAATCTGGACAGTTCCCTATCTGGACAGTTCCCTATCTGGACAGTTCCCTATCTGGTCTGTTCCCTGTCTGGTCAGTTCCCGATCTGGACAGTTCCCTATCTGGACAGTTCCCTATCTGGACACTTCCCTATCTGGACACTTCCCTATCTGGACACTTCCCTATCTGGACACTTCCCTCTCTGGTCAGTTCCCTATCTGGACAGTTCCCTATCTGGACAGTTCCCTATCTGGACAGTTCCCCATCTGGTCAGTTCCCCATCTGGTCAGTTCCCCATCTGGACATTTCCCTATCTGGTCAGTTCCCTATCTGGACAGTTCCCTATCTGGACAGTTCCCTATCTGGACACTTCCCTATCTGGACACTTCCCTCTCTGGTCAGTTCCCTATCTGGACAGTTCCCTATCTGGACAGTTCCCTATCTGGACAGTTCCCCATCTGGTCAGTTCCCCATCTGGTCAGTTCCCCATCTGGACATTTCCCTATCTGGTCAGTTCCCTATCTGTACATTTCCCTATCTGGTCATTTTCCATTCTGGTCATTTTCCATTCTGGTCAGTTCCCTATCTGGTCAGTTCCCTATCTGGACAGTTCCCTATCTGGACAGTTCCCTATCTGGTCTGTTCCCTGTCTGGTCAGTTCCCGATCTGGACAGTTCCCTATCTGGTCAGTTCCCTATCTGGACAGTTCCCTATCTGGACAGTTCCCTATCTGGACACTTCCCTATCTGGACACTTCCCTCTCTGGTCAGTTCCCTATCTGGACAGTTCCCTATCTGGACAGTTCCCTATCTGGACAGTTCCCTATCTGGACAGTTCCCCATCTGGTCAGTTCCCCATCTGGTCAGTTCCCCATCTGGACATTTCCCTATCTGGTCAGTTCCCTATCTGTACATTTCCCTATCTGGTCATTTTCCATTCTGGTCATTTTCCATTCTGGTCAGTTCCCTATCTGGACAGTTCCCTATCTGGACACTTCCCTATCTGGACACTTCCCTATCTGGACACTTCCCTCTCTGGTCAGTTCCCTATCTGGACAGTTCCCTATCTGGACAGTTCCCCATCTGGACAGTTCCCCATCTGGTCAGTTCCCCATCTGGTCAGTTCCCCATCTGGACATTTCCCTATCTGGTCAGTTCCCTATCTGGTCAGTTCCCTATCTGGTCAGTTCCCTATCTGGACAGTTCCCCATCTGGTCAGTTCCCCATCTGGTCAGTTCCCCATCTGGTCAGTTCCCCATCTGGACATTTTCCTATCTGGTCAGTTCCCTATCTGGTCAGTTCCCTATCGGGACAGTTCCCTATCTGGACAGTTCCCTATCTGGTCGGTTCCCTATCTGGTCGGTTCCCTATCTGGACAGTTCCCTATCTGGTCAGTTCCCTATCTGGTCAGTTCCCTATCTGGTCAGTTCCCTATCTGGACAGTTCCCTATCTGGTCAGTTCCCCATCTGGACAGTTCCCCATCTGGACAGTTCCCCATCTGGACAGTTCCCCATCTGGAAAGTTCCGTATCTGCGCAGTTCCCTATCTGGACAGTTTCCTATCTGGACAGTTCCATATCTGGACAGTTCCCTATCTGGACAGTTCCCTATCTGGACAGGTCCCTATCCGGTCAGTTCCCTATCCGGTCAGTTCCCTATCAGGACAGTTCCCTATCTGGACAGTTCCCTATATGGTCAGTTCCCTATATGGTCAGTTTCCTATATGGTCAGTTCCCTATCTGGTCAGTTCCCTATCTGGACAGTTCCCTATCTGGTCAGTTCCCTGTCTGGACAGTTCCCAATCTGGACAGATCCCGATTTGGACAGTTCCCGATCTGGACATTTCCCCATCTGGTCAGTTTCTATCTGGACAGTTCCCTATCTATTCAGTTCCCTATCTATTCAGTTCCCTATCTGGTCAGTTCCCTATCTGGACAGTTCCCTATCTGGACAGTTCCCTATATGGTCAGTTCCCTATCTGGTCAGTTCCCTATCTTGTCAGTTCCCTATCTGGACTGTTCCCTATCTGGAAAGTTCCCTACCTGGACAGTTCCCTACCTGGACAGTTCCCTATCTGTTCATTTCCCTATCTGGACAGTTCCCTATCTGGTCAGTTCCCTATCTGGACAGTTCCCTATCTGGTCAGTTCCCTATCTGGAGAGTTCCCTATCTGGAGAGTCCCTATCTGGAGAGTTCCCCATCTGGACAGTTCCCCATCTGGACAGTTCCCCATCTGGTCAGTTCCCCATCTGGTCAGTTCCCCATCAGGACATTTCCCTATCTGGTCAGTTCCCTATCTGTACATTTCCCTATCTGGTCATTTTCCATTCTGGTCAGTTCCCTATCGGGACAGTTCCCTATCTGGACAGTTCCCTATCTGGTCGGTTCCCTATCTGGTCGGTTCCCTATCTGGACAGTTCGCTATCTGGTCAGTTCCCTATATGGACAGTTCCCTATCTGGTCAGTTCCCTATCTGGACAGTTCCCTATCTGGACGGTTCCCTATCTGGACGGTTCCCTATCTGGTCAGTTCCCTATCTGGACAGTTCCCTATCTGGTCAGTTCCCCATCAGGACAGTTCCCCATCAGGACAGTTCCCGATCTGGACAGTTCCCTATCTGGACAGTTCCTTATCTGGACAGTTTCCTATCTGGTCAGTTCCCTATCTGGACAGTTCCCTATCTGGACAGTTCCCTATCTGGTCAGTTCTATTTCTGGACAGTTCCCTATCTGGTCAGTTCCCTATCTGGACAGTTCCCTATCTGGACAGTTCCCCAACTGGTCAGTTCCCCATCTGGTCAGTTCACTATCTGGACATTTCCCTATCTGGTCAGTTCCCTATCTGTACATTTCCCTATCTGGACAGTTCCCTATCTGGTCGGTTCCCTATCTGGTCAGTTCCCTATCTGGACAGTCCCCTATCTGGACAGTTCCCTATCTGGTCGGTTCCCTATCTGGACGGTTCCCTATCTGGTCAGTTCCCTATCTGGACAGTTCCCTATCTGGTCAGTTCCCTATCTGGACAGTCCCCTATCTGGACAGTTCCCTATCTGGTCGGTTCCCTATCTGGTCAGTTCCCTATCTGGACAGTCCCCTATCTGGACAGTTCCCTATCTGGACAGTTCCCTATCTGGTCAGTTCCCTATCTGGACAGTCCCCTATCTGGACAGTTCCCTATCTGGACAGTCCCCTATCTGGACAGTCCCCTATCTGGACAGTTCCCTATCTGGTCGGTTCCCTATCTGGACGGTTCCCTATCTGGTCAGTTCCCTATCTGGACAGTTCCCTATCTGGTCAGTTCCCTATCTGGACAGTCCCCTATCTGGACAGTTCCCTATCTGGTCGGTTCCCTATCTGGTCAGTTCCCTATCTGGACAGTTCCCTATCTGGTCAGTTCCCTATCTGGACAGTCCCCTATCTGGACATTTCCCTATCTGGTCAGTTCCCTATCTGTACATTTCCCTATCTGGACAGTTCCCTATCTGGTCGGTTCCCTATCTGGTCAGTTCCCTATCTGGACAGTCCCCTATCTGGACAGTTCCCTATCTGGTCATTTTCCATTCTGGTCAGTTCCCTATCTGGACAGTTCCCTATCTGGTCGGTTCCCTATCTGGACGGTTCCCTATCTGGTCAGTTCCCTATCTGGACAGTCCCCTATCTGGACAGTTCCCTATCTGGACGGTTCCCTATCTGGTCATTTTCCATTCTGGTCAGTTCCCTATCTGGTCAGTTCCCTATCTGGACAGTCCCCTATCTGGACAGTTCCCTATCTGGTCGGTTCCCTATCTGGACGGTTCCCTATCTGGTCAGTTCCCTATCTGGACAGTTCCCTATCTGGTCAGTTCCCTATCTGGACAGTCCCCTATCTGGACAGTTCCCTATCTGGTCGGTTCCCTATCTGGACGGTTCCCTATCTGGTCATTTCCCTATCTGGACAGTTCCCTATCTGGTCAGTTCCCCATCAGGACAGTTCCCTATCTGGACAGTTCCCTATCTGGACAGTTCCTTATCTGGACAGTTTCCTATCTGGTCAGTTCCCTATCTGGTCAGTTCCCTATCTGGACAGTTCCCTATCTGGACAGTTCCCTATCTGGTCAGTTCCCTATCTGGACAGTTCCCTATCTGGTCAGTTCCCCATCAGGACAGTTCCCTATCTGGACAGTTCCCTATCTGGACAGTTCCTTATCTGGACAGTTTCCTATCTGGTCAGTTCCCTATCTGGTCAGTTCCCTATCTGGACAGTTCCCTATCTGGACAGTTCCCTATCTGGTCAGTTCCCTATCTGGACAGTTCCCTATCTGGACAGTTCCATTTCTGGACAGTTCCCTATCTGGACAGTTCCTTATCTGGACAGTTTCCTATCTGGTCAGTTCCCTATCTGGTCAGTTCCCTATCTGGACAGTTCCCTATCTGGACAGTTCCCTATCTGGTCAGTTCCCTATCTGGACAGTTCCCTATCTGGACAGTTCCATTTCTGGACAGTTCCCTATCTGGACAGTTCCCTATCTGGTCAGTTCCCTATCTGGACAGTTCCCTATCTGGACAGTTCCATATCTGGACAGTTCCCTATCTGGACAGTTCCCTATCTGGTCAGTTCCCTATCTGGTCAGTTCCCTATCTGGTCAGTTCCCTATCTGGACAGTCCCCTATCTGGTCAGTCCCCTATCTGGTCAGTTCACTATCTGGACGGTTCCCTATCTGGACAGTTCCCTATCTGATCAGTTCCCTATCTGGTCAGTTGCCTATCTGGTCAGTTCCCCATCAGGACAGTTCCACATCAGGACAGTTCCCCATCAGGACAGTTCCCCATCAGGACAGTTCCCCATCAGGACAGTTCCCCATCTGGACAGTTCCCTATCTGGACAGTTCCCTATCTGGTCAGTTGCCTATCAGGACAGTTCCCTATCTGGACAGTTCCCTATCTGGACAGTTCCCTATCTGGACAGTTCCCTATCTGGTCAGTACCCTATCTGGAGAGTTCCCTATTTTGTCATTTCCCTATCTGGACAGTTCCCTATTTGTCAGTTCCCTATCTAGACAGTTCCCTATCTGGACAGTTCCCTATCTGGACAGTTCCCTATCTGGACAGTTCCCTATCTGGTCAGTTCCCTATCTGGAGAGTTCCCTATCTGGAGAGTTCCCTATCTGGAGAGTTCCCTATCTGGTCATTTCCCTATCTGGTCATTTCCCTATCTGGTCATTTCCCTATCTGGACAGTTCCCTATCTGGACAGTTCCCTATCTGGTCAGTTCCCTATCTGGTCAGTTCCCTATCTGGTCAGTTGCCTATCTGGTCAGGTCCCTATCTGGACAGTTCCCTATCTGGACAGTTCCCTATCTGGACAGTTTCATATCGGGACATTTCCCTATCTGGTCAGTGCCCTATCTTGACATTTCCCTATCTGGTCACTTCCCTATCTGGTCAGTTCCCTATCTAGTCAGTTCCCTATCTGGTCAGTTCCCTATCTGGTCAGTTCCCTATCTGGTCAGTTCCCTATCTGGACAGTTCCCTATCTGGTCAGTTCCCTATCTGAAGAGTTCCCTATCTGGACAGTTCCCTATCTGGTCAGTTCCCTATCTGGTCAGTTCCCTATCTGGACAGTTCCCTGCCTGGACAGTTCCCTGCCTGGACAGTTCCCTGCCTGGACAGTTCCCTATCTGGACAGTTCCCTATCTGGACAGTTCCCTTTCTGGACAGTTCCCTATCTGGACAGTTCCCTATCTGGACAGTTCCCTATCTGGACTGTTCCCTATCTGGACTGTTCCCTATCTGGACAGTTCCCTATCTGAACAGTTCCCTATCTTGACAGTTCCCTATCTTGACAGTTCCCTATCTTGACAGTTCCCTATCTGGACAGTTCCCTATCTGGACTGTTCCCTATCTGGAGAGTTCCCTATCTGGAGAGTTCCCTATCTGGAGAGTTCCCTATCTGGAGAGTTCCCTATCTGGTCATTTCCCTATCTGGACAGTTCCCTATCTGGTCATTTCCCTATCTGGACAGTTCCCTATCTGGTCAGTTCCCTATCTGGAGAGTTCCCTATCTGGAGAGTTCCCTATCTGGAGAGTTCCCTATCTGGTCATTTCCCTATCTGGACAGTTCCCTATCTGGTCATTTCCCTATCTGGACAGTTCCCTATCTGGTCAGTTCCCTATCTGGTCAGTTGCCTATCTGGTCAGTTGCCTATCTGGTCAGTTGCCTATCAGGACAGTTCCCTATCTGGAGAGTTCCCTATCTGGAGAGTTCCCTATCTGGAGAGTTCCCTATCTGGACTTTCCCCTATCTGGACTGTTCCCTATCTGGACTGTTCCCTATCTGGTCAGTTCCCTGTCTGGACAGTTCCCGATCTGGACAGTTCCCGATCTGGACAGTTCCCTATCAGGTCAGTTTCTATCAGGACAGTACCCTATCTGGACAGTTCTCTGTCTGGTCAGTTGCCTATCAGGACAGTTCCCTATCTGGACAGTTCCCTATCTGGACAGTTCCCTATCTGGACAGTTCTCTGTCTGGTCAGTTGCCTATCAGGACAGTTGCCTATCTGGACAGTTCCCTATCTGGACAGTTCCCTATCTGGACAGTTCTCTATCTGGACAGTTCCCTATCTTGTCAGTTCCCTATCTGGACAGTTCCCTATCTGGACAGTTCCCTATCTGGTCAGTTCCCGATCTGGACAGTTCCCAATCTGGTCAGTACCCTATCTGGAGAGTTCCCTATCTGGTCATTTCCCTATCTGGACAGTTCCCTATTTGTCAGTTCCCTATCTGGACAGTTCCCTATCTGGACAGTTCCCTATCTGGTCAGTTGCCTATCTGGTCAGTACCCTATCTGGAGAGTTCCCTATCTGGTCATTTCCCTATCTGGACAGTTCCCTATTTGTCAGTGCCCTATCTGGACAGTTCCCTATCTGGACAGTTCCCTATCTGGTCAGTTGCCTATCAGGACAGTTCCCTATCTGGACAGTTCCCTATCTGGACAGTTCCCTATCTGGTCAGTTCCCTACCTGGTCATTTCCCTATCTGGACAGTTTCCTATCTGGTCAGTTCCCTATCTTGACATTTCCCTATCTGGCCATTTTCCTATCTGGTCACTTCCCTATCTGGTCACTTCCCTATCTGGTCAGTTCCCTATCTGGTCAGTTCCCTATCTGGACAGTTCCCTGCCTGGACAGTTCCCTATCTGGTCAGTTCCCTATCTGGACAGTTCCCTATCTGGACAGTTCCCTATCTGGTCAGTTCCCTATCTGGTCAGTTCCCTATCTGGAGAGTTCCCTATCTGGACTTTTCCCTATCTGGACTGTTCCCTATCTGGACTGTTCCCTATCTGGTCAGTTCCCTGTCTGGACAGTTCCCTGTCTGGACAGTTCACGATCTGGACAGTTCCCGATCTGGACAGTTCCCGATCAGGTCAGTTTCTATCAGGACAGTTCCCTATCTGGACAGTTCCCTATCTGGACAGTTCCCTATCAGGACAGTTCCCTATCTGGACAGTTCCCTATCTGGACAGTTCCCTATCTTGTCAGTTCCCTATCTTGTCAGTTCCCTATCTGGACAGTTCCCTATCTGGACAGTTCCCTATCTGGTCAGTTCCCGATCTGGACAGTACCCTATCTGGAGAGTTCCCTATCTGGTCATTTCCCTATCTGGACAGTTCCCTATTTGTCAGTTCCCTATCTGGACAGTTCCCTATCTGGACAGTTCCCTATCTGGTCAGTTCCCTATCTGGACAGTTCCCTATCTGGACACTTCCCTATCTGGAAATTTCCGTATCTGGTCAGTTTCCTATCTGGACAGTTCCCTATCTGGACAGTTCCCTATCTGGACAGTTCCCTATATGGTCAGTTCCCTATCTGGACAGTTCCCTATCTGGACAGTTCCCTATCTGGACAGTTTCCTATCTGGTCAGTTCCCTATCTGGACAGTTCCCTATCTGGACAGTTCCCTATCTGGACAGTTCCCTATATGGTCAGTTCCCTATCTGGACAGTTCCCTATCTGCTCAGTTCCCTATCTGGTCAGTTCCCTATCTGGAGAGTTCCCTATCTGGTCATTTCCCTATCTGGACAGTTCCCTATCTGGTCAGTTCCCTATCTGGACCGTTTCATATCTGGTCAGTTCCCTATCGGGACATTTCCCTATCTGGTCAGTGCCCTATCTGGACATTTCCCGATTTGGCCATTTTCCTATCTGGTCACTTCCCTATCTGGTCAGTTCCCTATCTGGACAGTTCCCTATCTGGACAGTTCCCTATCTGGACAGTTCCCTGTCTGGACAGTTCCCTGCCTGGACAGTTCCCTATCTGGTCAGTTCCCTATCTGGTCAGTTCCCTATCTGGACAGTTCCCTATCTGGTCAGTTCCCCATCAGGACAGTTCCCTATCTGGACAGTTCCCCATCAGGACAGTTCCATATCTGGACAGTTCCCTATCTGGACAGTTCCTTATCTGGACAGTTTCCTATCTGGTCAGTTCCCTATCTGGTCAGTTCCCTATCTGGACAGTTCCCTATCTGGACAGTTCCCTATCTGGTCAGTTCCCTATCTGGACAGTTCCCTATCTTGACAGTTCCCTATCTGGAATGTTCCATTTCTGGACAGTTCCCTATCTGGACAGTTCCCTATCTGGTCAGTTCCCTATCTGGACAGTTCCCTATCTGGACAGTTCCATATCTGGACAGTTCCCTATCTGGACAGTTCCCTATCTGGTCAGTTCCCTATCTGGTCAGTTCCCTATCAGGACAGTACCCTATCTGGACAGTTCTCTGTCTGGTCAGTTGCCTATCAGGACAGTTCCCTATCTGGACAGTTCCCTATCTGGACAGTTCCCTATCTGGACAGTTCTCTGTCTGGTCAGTTGCCTATCAGGACAGTTGCCTATCTGGACAGTTCCCTATCTGGACAGTTCCCTATCTGGACAGTTCTCTATCTGGACAGTTCCCTATCTTGTCAGTTCCCTATCTGGACAGTTCCCTATCTGGACAGTTCCCTATCTGGTCAGTTCCCGATCTGGACAGTTCCCAATCTGGTCAGTACCCTATCTGGAGAGTTCCCTATCTGGTCATTTCCCTATCTGGACAGTTCCCTATTTGTCAGTTCCCTATCTGGACAGTTCCCTATCTGGACAGTTCCCTATCTGGTCAGTTGCCTATCTGGTCAGTACCCTATCTGGAGAGTTCCCTATCTGGTCATTTCCCTATCTGGACAGTTCCCTATTTGTCAGTGCCCTATCTGGACAGTTCCCTATCTGGACAGTTCCCTATCTGGTCAGTTGCCTATCAGGACAGTTCCCTATCTGGACAGTTCCCTATCTGGACAGTTCCCTATCTGGTCAGTTCCCTACCTGGTCATTTCCCTATCTGGACAGTTTCCTATCTGGTCAGTTCCCTATCTTGACATTTCCCTATCTGGCCATTTTCCTATCTGGTCACTTCCCTATCTGGTCACTTCCCTATCTGGTCAGTTCCCTATCTGGTCAGTTCCCTATCTGGACAGTTCCCTGCCTGGACAGTTCCCTATCTGGTCAGTTCCCTATCTGGACAGTTCCCTATCTGGACAGTTCCCTATCTGGTCAGTTCCCTATCTGGTCAGTTCCCTATCTGGAGAGTTCCCTATCTGGACTTTTCCCTATCTGGACTGTTCCCTATCTGGACTGTTCCCTATCTGGTCAGTTCCCTGTCTGGACAGTTCCCTGTCTGGACAGTTCACGATCTGGACAGTTCCCGATCTGGACAGTTCCCGATCAGGTCAGTTTCTATCAGGACAGTTCCCTATCTGGACAGTTCCCTATCTGGACAGTTCCCTATCAGGACAGTTCCCTATCTGGACAGTTCCCTATCTGGACAGTTCCCTATCTTGTCAGTTCCCTATCTTGTCAGTTCCCTATCTGGACAGTTCCCTATCTGGACAGTTCCCTATCTGGTCAGTTCCCGATCTGGACAGTACCCTATCTGGAGAGTTCCCTATCTGGTCATTTCCCTATCTGGACAGTTCCCTATTTGTCAGTTCCCTATCTGGACAGTTCCCTATCTGGACAGTTCCCTATCTGGTCAGTTCCCTATCTGGACAGTTCCCTATCTGGACACTTCCCTATCTGGAAATTTCCGTATCTGGTCAGTTTCCTATCTGGACAGTTCCCTATCTGGACAGTTCCCTATCTGGACAGTTCCCTATATGGTCAGTTCCCTATCTGGACAGTTCCCTATCTGGACAGTTCCCTATCTGGACAGTTTCCTATCTGGTCAGTTCCCTATCTGGACAGTTCCCTATCTGGACAGTTCCCTATCTGGACAGTTCCCTATATGGTCAGTTCCCTATCTGGACAGTTCCCTATCTGCTCAGTTCCCTATCTGGTCAGTTCCCTATCTGGAGAGTTCCCTATCTGGTCATTTCCCTATCTGGACAGTTCCCTATCTGGTCAGTTCCCTATCTGGACCGTTTCATATCTGGTCAGTTCCCTATCGGGACATTTCCCTATCTGGTCAGTGCCCTATCTGGACATTTCCCGATTTGGCCATTTTCCTATCTGGTCACTTCCCTATCTGGTCAGTTCCCTATCTGGACAGTTCCCTATCTGGACAGTTCCCTATCTGGACAGTTCCCTGTCTGGACAGTTCCCTGCCTGGACAGTTCCCTATCTGGTCAGTTCCCTATCTGGTCAGTTCCCTATCTGGTCAGTTCCCTATCTGGTCAGTTCCCTATCTGGACAGTTCCCTATCTGGTCAGTTCCCCATCAGGACAGTTCCCTATCTGGACAGTTCCCCATCAGGACAGTTCCATATCTGGACAGTTCCCTATCTGGACAGTTCCTTATCTGGACAGTTTCCTATCTGGTCAGTTCCCTATCTGGTCAGTTCCCTATCTGGACAGTTCCCTATCTGGACAGTTCCCTATCTGGTCAGTTCCCTATCTGGACAGTTCCCTATCTTGACAGTTCCCTATCTGGAATGTTCCATTTCTGGACAGTTCCCTATCTGGACAGTTCCCTATCTGGTCAGTTCCCTATCTGGACAGTTCCCTATCTGGACAGTTCCATATCTGGACAGTTCCCTATCTGGACAGTTCCCTATCTGGTCAGTTCCCTATCTGGTCAGTTCCCTATCTGGTCAGTTCCCTATCTGGACAGTCCCCTATCTGGACAGTCCCCTATCTGGTCAGTTCACTATCTGGACGGTTCCCAATCTGGACAGTTCCCTATCTGATCAGTTCCCTATCTGGTCAGTTCCCTATCTGGTCAGTTCCCTATCTGGTCAGTTCCCCATCAGGACAGTTCCACATCAGGACAGTTCCCCATCAGGACAGTTCCCCATCAGGACAGTTCCCCATCAGGACAGTTCCCCATCTGGACAGTTCCCTATCTGGACAGTTCCCTATCTGGTCAGTTGCCTATCAGGACAGTTCCCTATCTGGACAGTTCCCTATCTGGACAGTTCCCTATCTGGACAGTTCCCTATCTGGTCAGTACCCTATCTGGAGAGTTCCCTATCTGGTCATTTCCCTATCTGGACAGTTCCCTATCTGGACAGTTCCCTATCTGGTCAGTACCCTATCTGGAGAGTTCCCTATCTGGTCATTTCCCTATCTGGACAGTTCCCTATTTGTCAGTTCCCTATCTGGACAGTTCCCTATCTGGACAGTTCCCTATCTGGACAGTTCCCTATCTGGTCAGTTCCCTATCTGGAGAGTTCCCTATCTGGAGAGTTCCCTATCTGGAGAGTTCCCTATCTGGTCATTTCCCTATCTGGTCATTTCCCTATCTGGTCATTTCCCTATCTGGACAGTTCCCTATCTGGACAGTTCCCTATCTGGTCAGTTCCCTATCTGGTCAGTTCCCTATCTGGTCAGTTGCCTATCTGGTCAGGTCCCTATCTGGACAGTTCCCTATCTGGACAGTTCCCTATCTGGACAGTTTCATATCGGGACATTTCCCTATCTGGTCAGTGCCCTATCTTGACATTTCCCTATCTGGCCATTTTCCTATCTGGTCACTTCCCTATCTGGTCAGTTCCCTATCTGGTCAGTTCCCTATCTGGTCACTTCCCTATCTGGTCAGTTCCCTATCTAGTCAGTTCCCTATCTGGACAGTTCCCTATCTGGAGAGTTCCCTATCTGGTCATTTCCCTATCTGGACAGTTCCCTATTTGTCAGTTCCCTATCTGGACAGTACCCTGTCTGGACAGTTCCCTATCTGGTCAGTTCCCTATCTGGTCAGTTCCCTATCTGGACAGTTCCCTATCTGGACAGTTCCCTCTCTGGACAGTTTCATATCGGGACATTTCCTTATCTGGACAGTGCCCTATCTGGACAGTGCCCTATCTGGACAGTACCCTATCTGGTCAGTTCCCTATCTGGTCAGTTCCCTATCTGGTCAGTTCCCTATCTGGACAGTTCCCTATCTGGTCAGTTCCCTATCTGGAGAGTTCCCTATCTGGACAGTTCCCTATCTGGTCAGTTCCCTATCTGGTCAGTTCCCTATCTGGACAGTTCCCTGCATGGACAGTTCCCTGCCTGGACAGTTCCCTGCCTGGACAGTTCCCTATCTGGACAGTTCCCTATCTGGACAGTTCCCTTTCTGGACAGTTCCCTATCTGGACAGTTCCCTATCTGGACAGTTCCCTATCTGGACTGTTCCCTATCTGGACTGTTCCCTATCTGGACAGTTCCCTATCTTGACAGTTCCCTATCTTGACAGTTCCCTATCTTGACAGTTCCCTATCTGGACAGTTCCCTATCTGGACAGTTCCCTATCTGGTCAGTACCCTATCTGGAGAGTTCCCTATCTGGTCATTTCCCTATCTGGTCATTTCCCTATCTGGACAGTTCCCTATTTGTCAGTTCCCTATCTGGAGAGTTCCCTATCTGGAGAGTTCCCTATCTGGAGAGTTCCCAATCTGGAGAGTTCCCTATCTGGTCATTTCCCTATCTGGACAGTTCCCTATCTGGTCATTTCCCTATCTGGACAGTTCCCTATCTGGTCAGTTCCCTATCTGGAGAGTTCCCTATCTGGAGAGTTCCCTATCTGGTCATTTCCCAATCTGGACAGTTCCCTATCTGGTCATTTCCCTATCTGGTCAGTTCCCTATCGGGACATTTCCCTATCTGGTCAGTGCCCTATCTGGACATTTCCCGATTTGGCCATTTTCCTATCTGGTCACTTCCCTATCTGGTCAGTTCCCTATCTGGACAGTTCCCTATCTGGACAGTTCCCTGTCTGGACAGTTCCCTGCCTGGACAGTTCCCTGCCTGGACAGTTCCCTATCTGGTCAGTTCCCTATCTGGTCAGTTCCCTATCTGGTCAGTTCCCTATCTGGACAGTTCCCTATCTGGTCAGTTCCCCATCAGGACAGTTCCCTATCTGGACAGTTCCCCATCAGGACAGTTCCATATCTGGACAGTTCCCTATCTGGACAGTTCCTTATCTGGACAGTTTCCTATCTGGTCAGTTCCCTATCTGGTCAGTTCCCTATCTGGACAGTTCCCTATCTGGACAGTTCCCTATCTGGTCAGTTCCCTATCTGGACAGTTCCCTATCTGGACAGTTCCCTATCTGGAAAGTTCCATTTCTGGACAGTTCCCTATCTGGACAGTTCCCTATCTGGTCAGTTCCCTATCTGGACAGTTCCCTATCTGGACAGTTCCATATCTGGACAGTTCCCTATCTGGACAGTTCCCTATCTGGTCAGTTCCCTATCTGGTCAGTTCCCTATCTGGTCAGTTCCCTATCTGGACAGTCCCCTATCTGGACAGTCCCCTATCTGGTCAGTTCACTATCTGGACGGTTCCCTATCTGGACAGTTCCCTATCTGATCAGTTCCCTATCTGGTCAGTTCCCTATCTGGTCAGTTCCCTATCTGGACAGTTCCCTATCTGGACAGTTCCCCATCAGGACAGTTCCCCATCTGGACAGTTCCCTATCTGGACAGTTCCCTATCTGGACAGTTCCCTATCTGGTCAGTTGCCTATCAGGACAGTTCCCTATCTGGACAGTTCCCTATCTGGACAGTTCCCTATCTGGTCAGTACCCTATCTGGAGAGTTCCCTATCTGGTCATTTCCCTATCTGGACAGTTCCCTATTTGTCAGTTCCCTATCTGGACAGTTCCCTATCTGGACAGTTCCCTATCTGGACAGTTCCCTATCTGGTCAGTTCCCTATCTGGAGAGTTCCCTATCTGGAGAGTTCCCTATCTGGAGAGTTCCCTATCTGGTCATTTCCCTATCTGGTCATTTCCCTATCTGGTCATTTCCCTATCTGGACAGTTCCCTATCTGGACAGTTCCCTATCTGGTCAGTTCCCTATCTGGTCAGTTCCCTATCTGGTCAGTTGCCTATCTGGTCAGGTCCCTATCTGGACAGTTCCCTATCTGGACAGTTCCCTATCTGGACAGTTTCATATCGGGACATTTCCCTATCTGGTCAGTGCCCTATCTTGACATTTCCCTATCTGGCCATTTTCCTATCTGGTCACTTCCCTATCTGGTCAGTTCCCTATCTGGTCAGTTCCCTATCTGGTCACTTCCCTATCTGGTCAGTTCCCTATCTAGTCAGTTCCCTATCTGGACAGTTCCCTATCTGGAGAGTTCCCTATCTGGTCATTTCCCTATCTGGACAGTTCCCTATTTGTCAGTTCCCTATCTGGACAGTACCCTGTCTGGACAGTTCCCTATCTGGTCAGTTCCCTATCTGGTCAGTTCCCTATCTGGACAGTTCCCTATCTGGACAGTTCCCTCTCTGGACAGTTTCATATCGGGACATTTCCTTATCTGGACAGTGCCCTATCTGGACAGTGCCCTATCTGGACAGTACCCTATCTGGTCAGTTCCCTATCTGGTCAGTTCCCTATCTGGTCAGTTCCCTATCTGGACAGTTCCCTATCTGGTCAGTTCCCTATCTGGAGAGTTCCCTATCTGGACAGTTCCCTATCTGGTCAGTTCCCTATCTGGTCAGTTCCCTATCTAGACAGTTCCCTGCCTGGACAGTTCCCTGCCTGGACAGTTCCCTGCCTGGACAGTTCCCTATCTGGACAGTTCCCTATCTGGACAGTTCCCTTTCTGGACAGCTCCCTATCTGGACAGTTCCCTATCTGGACAGTTCCCTATCTGGACTGTTCCCTATCTGGACTGTTCCCTATCTGGACAGTTCCCTATCTGAACAGTTCCCTATCTTGACAGTTCCCTATCTTGACAGTTCCCTATCTTGACAGTTCCCTATCTGGACAGTTCCCTATCTGGACAGTTCCCTATCTGGTCAGTACCCTATCTGGAGAGTTCCCTATCTGGTCATTTCCCTATCTGGTCATTTCCCTATCTGGACAGTTCCCTATTTGTCAGTTCCCTATCTGGAGAGTTCCCTATCTGGAGAGTTCCCTATCTGGAGAGTTCCCTATCTGGAGAGTTCCCTATCTGGTCATTTCCCTATCTGGACAGTTCCCTATCTGGTCATTTCCCTATCTGGACAGTTCCCTATCTGGTCAGTTCCCTATCTGGAGAGTTCCCTATCTGGAGAGTTCCCTATCTGGAGAGTTCCCTATCTGGAGAGTTCCCTATCTGGTCATTTCCCAATCTGGACAGTTCCCTATCTGGTCATTTCCCTATCTGGACAGTTCCCTATCTGGTCAGTTCCCTATCTGGTCAGTTGCCTATCTGGTCAGTTGCCTATCTGGTCAGTTGCCTATCAGGACAGTTCCCTATCTGGAGAGTTCCCTATCTGGAGAGTTCCCTATCTGGAGAGTTCCCTATCTGGACTTTCCCCTATCTGGACTGTTCCCTATCTGGACTGTTCCCTATCTGGTCAGTTCCCTGTCTGGACAGTTCCCGATCTGGACAGTTCCCGATCTGGACAGTTCCCTATCAGGTCAGTTTCTATCAGGACAGTACCCTATCTGGACAGTTCTCTGTCTGGTCAGTTGCCTATCAGGACAGTTCCCTATCTGGACAGTTCCCTATCTGGACAGTTCTCTGTCTGGTCAGTTGCCTATCAGGACAGTTGCCTATCTGGACAGTTCCCTATCTGGACAGTTCCCTATCTGGACAGTTCTCTATCTGGACAGTTCCCTATCTTGTCAGTTCCCTATCTGGACAGTTCCCTATCTGGACAGTTCCCTATCTGGTCAGTTCCCGATCTGGACAGTTCCCAATCTGGTCAGTACCCTATCTGGAGAGTTCCCTATCTGGTCATTTCCCTATCTGGACAGTTCCCTATTTGTCAGTTCCCTATCTGGACAGTTCCCTATCTGGACAGTTCCCTATCTGGTCAGTTGCCTATCTGGTCAGTACCCTATCTGGAGAGTTCCCTATCTGGTCATTTCCCTATCTGGACAGTTCCCTATTTGTCAGTTCCCTATCTGGACAGTTCCCTATCTGGACAGTTCCCTATCTGGTCAGTTGCCTATCAGGACAGTTCCCTATCTGGACAGTTCCCTATCTGGACAGTTCCCTATCTGGTCAGTTCCCTACCTGGTCATTTCCCTATCAGGACAGTTTCCTATCTGGTCAGTTCCCTATCCGGTCAGTTCCCTATCAGGACAGTTCCCTATCTGGACAGTTCCCTATATGGTCAGTTCCCTATCTGGACAGTTCCCTATCTGGTCAGTTCCCTATCTGGTCAGTTCCCTATCTGGACAGTTCCCTATCTGGACAGTTCCCTATCTGGTCAGTTCCCTATCTGGACAGTTTCATATCGGGACATTTCCCTATCTGGTCAGTGCCCTATCTTGACATTTCCCTATCTGGCCATTTTCCTATCTGGTCACTTCCCTATCTGGTCAGTTCCCTATCTGGTCAGTTCCCTATCTGGACAGTTCCCTGCCTGGACAGTTCCCTATCTGGTCAGTTCCCTATCTGGACAGTTCCCTATCTGGACAGTTCCCTATCTGGACAGTTCCCTATCTGGTCAGTTCCCTATCTGGACTTTTCCCTATCTGGACTTTTCCCTATCTGGACTGTTCCCTATCTGGACTGTTCCCTATCTGGTCAGTTCCCTGTCTGGACAGTTCCCTGTCTGGACAGTTCACGATCTGGACAGTTCCCGATCTGGACAGTTCCCGATCAGGTCAGTTTCTATCAGGACAGTTCCCTATCTGGACAGTTCCCTATCTTGTCAGTTCCCTATCTGGACAGTTCCCTATCTGGACAGTTCCCTATCTGGTCAGTTCCCGATCTGGACAGTACCCTATCTGGAGAGTTCCCTATCTGGTCATTTCCCTATCTGGACAGTTCCCTATTTGTCAGTTCCCTATCTGGACAGTTCCCTATCTGGACAGTTCCCTATCTGGTCAGTTCCCTATCTGGACAGTTCCCTATCTGGACACTTCCCTATCTGGAAATTTCCGTATCTGGTCAGTTTCCTATCTGGACAGTTCCCTATCTGGACAGTTCCCTATCTGGACAGTTCCCTATCTGGACAGTTCCCTATATGGTCAGTTCCCTATCTGGACAGTTCCCTATCTGGACAGTTCCCTATCTGGACAGTTTCCTATCTGGTCAGTTCCCTATCTGGACAGTTCACTATCTGGACAGTTCCCTATATGGTCAGTTCCCTATCTGGACAGTTCCCTATCTGCTCAGTTCCCTATCTGGTCAGTTCCCTATCTGGTCAGTTCCCTATCTGGAGAGTTCCCTATCTGGTCATTTCCCTATCTGGACAGTTCCCTATCTGGTCAGTTCCCTATCTGGACCGTTTCATATCTGGTCAGTTCCCTATCGGGACATTTCCCTATCTGGTCAGTGCCCTATCTGGACATTTCCCGATTTGGCCATTTTCCTATCTGGTCACTTCCCTATCTGGTCAGTTCCCTATCTGGACAGTTCCCTATCTGGACAGTTCCCTGTCTGGACAGTTCCCTGCCTGGACAGTTCCCTGCCTGGACAGTTCCCTATCTGGTCAGTTCGCTATCTGGTCAGTTCCCTATCTGGTCAGTTCCCTATCTGGACAGTTCCCTATCTGGACAGTTCCCTTTCTGGTCAGTTCCCTATCTGGTCAGTTCCCTATCTGGACATTTCCCTATCTGGTCATTTCCCTATCTGGACAGTTCCCTATCTGGACAGTTCCCTATCTGGACAGTTTCCTATCTGGTCAGTTCCCTATCTGGACAGTTTCCTATCGGGTCAGTTCCCTATCTGGACAGTTCCCTATCTGGACAGTTCCCTATCTGGTCATTTCCCTATCTGGACAGTTCCCTATCTGGTCAGTTCCCTATCTGGTCAGTTCCCTATCTGGTCAGTTCCCTATCTGGACAGTTCCCTATCTGGACAGTTCCCTATCTGGTCAGTTCCCTATCTGGACAGTTCCCTATCTGGACAGTTCCCTATCTGGTCAGTTCCCTATCTGGTCAGTTCCCTATCTGGACAGTTCCCTATCTGGTCAGTTCCCTATCTGGTCAGTTCCCTATCTGGACAGTTCCCTATCTGGTCAGTTCCCTATCTGGTCAGTTCCCTATCTGGACAGTTCCCTATCTGGTCAGTTCCCTATCTGGTCAGTTCCCTATCTGGTCAGTTCCCTATCTGGACAGTTCCCTATCTGGACAGTTCCCTATCTGGACAGTTCCCTATCTGGGCAGTTCCCTATCTGGTCAGTTCCCTATCTGGACAGTTCCCTATCTGGACAGTTCCCTATCTGGTCAGTTCCCTATCTGGACAGTTTCATATCGGGACATTTCCCTATCTGGTCAGTGCCCTATCTTGACATTTCCCTATCTGGCCATTTTCCTATCTGGTCACTTCCCTATCTGGTCAGTTCCCTATCTGGTCAGTTCCCTATCTGGACAGTTTCCTATCTGCTCAGTTCCCTATCTGGTCAGTTCCCTATCTGGACTGTTCCCTATCTGGTCAGTTCCCTGTCTGGACAGTTCCCGATCTGGACAGTTCCCTATCAGGTCAGTTTCTATCAGGACAGTTCCCTATCTGGACAGTTCCCTGTCTGGTCAGTTGCCTATCAGGACAGTTCCCTATCTGGACAGTTCCCTATCTGGACAGTTCCCTATCTGGACAGTTCCCTATCTGGTCAGTTCCCGATCTGGACAGTTCCCGATCTGGTCAGTACCCTATCTGGAGAGTTCCCTATCTGGTCATTTCCCTATCTGGACAGTTCCCTATTTGTCAGTTCCCTATCTGGACAGTACCCTGTCTGGACATTTCCCTATCTGGTCAGTTCCCTATCTGGTCAGTTCCCTATCTGGACAGTTCCCTATCTGGACAGTTCCCTCTCTGGACAGTTTCATATCGGGACATTTCCTTATCTGGACAGTGCCCTATCTGGACAGTGCCCTATCTGGACAGTACCCTATCTGGTCAGTTCCCTATCTGGTCAGTTCCCTATCTGGTCAGTTCCCTATCTGGACAGTTCCCTATCTGGTCAGTTCCCTATCTGGAGAGTTCCCTATCTGGACAGTTCCCTATCTGGTCAGTTCCCTATCTGGTCAGTTCCCTATCTAGACAGTTCCCTGCCTGGACAGTTCCCTGCCTGGACAGTTCCCTGCCTGGACAGTTCCCTATCTGGACAGTTCCCTATCTGGACAGTTCCCTTTCTGGACAGCTCCCTATCTGGACAGTTCCCTATCTGGACAGTTCCCTATCTGGACTGTTCCCTATCTGGACTGTTCCCTATCTGGACAGTTCCCTATCTGAACAGTTCCCTATCTTGACAGTTCCCTATCTTGACAGTTCCCTATCTTGACAGTTCCCTATCTGGACAGTTCCCTATCTGGACAGTTCCCTATCTGGTCAGTACCCTATCTGGAGAGTTCCCTATCTGGTCATTTCCCTAACTGGTCATTTCCCTATCTGGACAGTTCCCTATTTGTCAGTTCCCTATCTGGAGAGTTCCCTATCTGGAGAGTTCCCTATCTGGAGAGTTCCCTATCTGGAGAGTTCCCTATCTGGTCATTTCCCTATCTGGACAGTTCCCTATCTGGTCATTTCCCTATCTGGACAGTTCCCTATCTGGTCAGTTCCCTATCTGGAGAGTTCCCTATCTGGAGAGTTCCCTATCTGGAGAGTTCCCTATCTGGAGAGTTCCCTATCTGGTCATTTCCCAATCTGGACAGTTCCCTATCTGGTCATTTCCCTATCTGGACAGTTCCCTATCTGGTCAGTTCCCTATCTGGTCAGTTGCCTATCTGGTCAGTTGCCTATCTGGTCAGTTGCCTATCAGGACAGTTCCCTATCTGGAGAGTTCCCTATCTGGAGAGTTCCCTATCTGGAGAGTTCCCTATCTGGACTTTCCCCTATCTGGACTGTTCCCTATCTGGACTGTTCCCTATCTGGTCAGTTCCCTGTCTGGACAGTTCCCGATCTGGACAGTTCCCGATCTGGACAGTTCCCTATCAGGTCAGTTTCTATCAGGACAGTACCCTATCTGGACAGTTCTCTGTCTGGTCAGTTGCCTATCAGGACAGTTCCCTATCTGGACAGTTCCCTATCTGGACAGTTCTCTGTCTGGTCAGTTGCCTATCAGGACAGTTGCCTATCTGGACAGTTCCCTATCTGGACAGTTCCCTATCTGGACAGTTCTCTATCTGGACAGTTCCCTATCTTGTCAGTTCCCTATCTGGACAGTTCCCTATCTGGACAGTTCCCTATCTGGTCAGTTCCCGATCTGGACAGTTCCCAATCTGGTCAGTACCCTATCTGGAGAGTTCCCTATCTGGTCATTTCCCTATCTGGACAGTTCCCTATTTGTCAGTTCCCTATCTGGACAGTTCCCTATCTGGACAGTTCCCTATCTGGTCAGTTGCCTATCTGGTCAGTACCCTATCTGGAGAGTTCCCTATCTGGTCATTTCCCTATCTGGACAGTTCCCTATTTGTCAGTTCCCTATCTGGACAGTTCCCTATCTGGACAGTTCCCTATCTGGTCAGTTGCCTATCAGGACAGTTCCCTATCTGGACAGTTCCCTATCTGGACAGTTCCCTATCTGGTCAGTTCCCTACCTGGTCATTTCCCTATCAGGACAGTTTCCTATCTGGTCAGTTCCCTATCCGGTCAGTTCCCTATCAGGACAGTTCCCTATCTGGACAGTTCCCTATATGGTCAGTTCCCTATCTGGACAGTTCCCTATCTGGTCAGTTCCCTATCTGGTCAGTTCCCTATCTGGACAGTTCCCTATCTGGACAGTTCCCTATCTGGTCAGTTCCCTATCTGGACAGTTTCATATCGGGACATTTCCCTATCTGGTCAGTGCCCTATCTTGACATTTCCCTATCTGGCCATTTTCCTATCTGGTCACTTCCCTATCTGGTCAGTTCCCTATCTGGTCAGTTCCCTATCTGGACAGTTCCCTGCCTGGACAGTTCCCTATCTGGTCAGTTCCCTATCTGGACAGTTCCCTATCTGGACAGTTCCCTATCTGGACAGTTCCCTATCTGGTCAGTTCCCTATCTGGACTTTTCCCTATCTGGACTTTTCCCTATCTGGACTGTTCCCTATCTGGACTGTTCCCTATCTGGTCAGTTCCCTGTCTGGACAGTTCCCTGTCTGGACAGTTCACGATCTGGACAGTTCCCGATCTGGACAGTTCCCGATCAGGTCAGTTTCTATCAGGACAGTTCCCTATCTGGACAGTTCCCTATCTTGTCAGTTCCCTATCTGGACAGTTCCCTATCTGGACAGTTCCCTATCTGGTCAGTTCCCGATCTGGACAGTACCCTATCTGGAGAGTTCCCTATCTGGTCATTTCCCTATCTGGACAGTTCCCTATTTGTCAGTTCCCTATCTGGACAGTTCCCTATCTGGACAGTTCCCTATCTGGTCAGTTCCCTATCTGGACAGTTCCCTATCTGGACACTTCCCTATCTGGAAATTTCCGTATCTGGTCAGTTTCCTATCTGGACAGTTCCCTATCTGGACAGTTCCCTATCTGGACAGTTCCCTATATGGTCAGTTCCCTATCTGGACAGTTCCCTATCTGGACAGTTCCCTATCTGGACAGTTTCCTATCTGGTCAGTTCCCTATCTGGACAGTTCACTATCTGGACAGTTCCCTATATGGTCAGTTCCCTATCTGGACAGTTCCCTATCTGCTCAGTTCCCTATCTGGTCAGTTCCCTATCTGGTCAGTTCCCTATCTGGAGAGTTCCCTATCTGGTCATTTCCCTATCTGGACAGTTCCCTATCTGGTCAGTTCCCTATCTGGACCGTTTCATATCTGGTCAGTTCCCTATCGGGACATTTCCCTATCTGGTCAGTGCCCTATCTGGACATTTCCCGATTTGGCCATTTTCCTATCTGGTCACTTCCCTATCTGGTCAGTTCCCTATCTGGACAGTTCCCTATCTGGACAGTTCCCTGTCTGGACAGTTCCCTGCCTGGACAGTTCCCTGCCTGGACAGTTCCCTATCTGGTCAGTTCGCTATCTGGTCAGTTCCCTATCTGGTCAGTTCCCTATCTGGACAGTTCCCTATCTGGACAGTTCCCTTTCTGGTCAGTTCCCTATCTGGTCAGTTCCCTATCTGGACATTTCCCTATCTGGTCATTTCCCTATCTGGACAGTTCCCTATCTGGACAGTTCCCTATCTGGACAGTTTCCTATCTGGTCAGTTCCCTATCTGGACAGTTTCCTATCGGGTCAGTTCCCTATCTGGACAGTTCCCTATCTGGACAGTTCCCTATCTGGTCATTTCCCTATCTGGACAGTTCCCTATCTGGTCAGTTCCCTATCTGGTCAGTTCCCTATCTGGTCAGTTCCCTATCTGGACAGTTCCCTATCTGGACAGTTCCCTATCTGGTCAGTTCCCTATCTGGACAGTTCCCTATCTGGACAGTTCCCTATCTGGTCAGTTCCCTATCTGGTCAGTTCCCTATCTGGACAGTTCCCTATCTGGTCAGTTCCCTATCTGGTCAGTTCCCTATCTGGACAGTTCCCTATCTGGTCAGTTCCCTATCTGGTCAGTTCCCTATCTGGACAGTTCCCTATCTGGTCAGTTCCCTATCTGGTCAGTTCCCTATCTGGTCAGTTCCCTATCTGGTCAGTTCCCTATCTGGACAGTTCCCTATCTGGACAGTTCCCTATCTGGACAGTTCCCTATCTGGGCAGTTCCCTATCTGGTCAGTTCCCTATCTGGACAGTTCCCTATCTGGACAGTTCCCTATCTGGTCAGTTCCCTATCTGGACAGTTTCATATCGGGACATTTCCCTATCTGGTCAGTGCCCTATCTTGACATTTCCCTATCTGGCCATTTTCCTATCTGGTCACTTCCCTATCTGGTCAGTTCCCTATCTGGTCAGTTCCCTATCTGGACAGTTTCCTATCTGCTCAGTTCCCTATCTGGTCAGTTCCCTATCTGGACTGTTCCCTATCTGGTCAGTTCCCTGTCTGGACAGTTCCCGATCTGGACAGTTCCCTATCAGGTCAGTTTCTATCAGGACAGTTCCCTATCTGGACAGTTCCCTGTCTGGTCAGTTGCCTATCAGGACAGTTCCCTATCTGGACAGTTCCCTATCTGGACAGTTCCCTATCTGGACAGTTCCCTATCTGGTCAGTTCCCGATCTGGACAGTTCCCGATCTGGTCAGTACCCTATCTGGAGAGTTCCCTATCTGGTCATTTCCCTATCTGGACAGTTCCCTATTTGTCAGTTCCCTATCTGGACAGTTCCCTATCTGGACAGTTCCCTATCTGGACAGTTCCCTATCTGGAGAGTTCCCTATCTGGTCATTTCCCTATCTGGACAGTTCCCTATTTGTCAGTTCCCTATCTGGACAGTTCCCTATCTGGTCAGTTCCCTATCTGGTCAGTTCCCTATCTGGTCAGTTTCCTATCTGGTCAGTTTCCTATCTGGTCAGTTCCCTATCTGGACAGTTCCCTATCTGGACAGTTCCCTATCTGGACACTTCCCTATCTGGAAATTTCCGTATCTGCTCAGTTCCCTATCTGGTCAGTTTCCTATCTGGACAGTTCCCTATCTGGACAGTTCCCTATCTGGTCTGTTCCCTATCTGGACATTTCCCTATCTGGACAGTTCCCTATCTGGACAGTTCCCTATCTGGTCAGTTCCCTATCTGGACAGTTCCATATCTGGTCAGTTCCCTATCTGGACAGTTCCCTATCTGGACAGTTCCCTATCTGGTCAGTTCCCTATCTGGTCAGTTCCCTATCCGGTCAGTTCCCTATCTGGACAGTTCCCTATCTGGACAGTTCCCTATATGGTCAGTTCCCTATCTGGACAGTTTCCTATCTGGTCAGTTCCCTATCTGGTCAGTTCCCTATCTGGACAGTTCCCTATCTGGACAGTTCCCTATCTGGTCAGTTCCCTATCTGGTCAGTTCCCTACCTGGTCATTTCCCTATCTGGACAGTTTCCTATCTGGACAGTTTCCTATCTGGTCAGTTTCCTATCTGGTCAGTTCCCTATCTGGTCAGTTCCCTATCTGGACAGTTCCCTATCTGGACAGTTCCCTATCTGGTCAGTTCCCTATCTGGACAGTTTCCTATCTGGTCAGTTTCCTATCTGGTCAGTTCCCTATCTGGTCAGTTCCCTATCTGGACAGTTCCCTATCTGGACAGTTCCCTATCTGGTCAGTTCCCTATCTGGACAGTTTCATATCGGGACATTTCCCTATCTGGTCAGTGCCCTATCTTGACATTTCCCTATCTGGCCATTTTCCTATCTGGTCAGTTCCCTATCTGGTCAGTTCCCTATCTGGTCAGTTCCCTATCTGGACAGTTCCCTATCTGGACAGTTCCCTATCTGGTCAGTTCCCTATCTGGACAGTTCCCTATCTGGACAGTTCCCTATCTGGACAGTTCCCTATCTGGACAGTTCCCTATCTGGAGAGTTCCCTATCTGGACTTTTCCCTATCTGGACTGTTCCCTATCTGGACTGTTCCCTATCTGGTCAGTTCCCGGTCTGGACAGTTCCCGATCTGGACAGTTCCCGATCTGGACAGTTCCCTATCAGGTCAGTTTCTATCAGGACAGTTCCCTATCTGGACAGTTCCCTGTCTGGTCAGTTGCCTATCAGGACAGTTCCCTATCTGGACAGTTCCCTATCTGGACAGTTCCCGATCTGGACAGTTCCCTATCTGGTCAGTACCCTATCTGGAGAGTTCCCTATCTGGTCATTTCCCTACCTGGTCATTTCCCTATCTGGACAGTTTCCTATCTGGTCAGTTCCCTATCCGGTCAGTTCCCTATCCGGTCAGTTCCCTATCTGGACAGTTCCCTATCTGGACAGTTCCCTATATGGTCAGTTCCCTATCTGGACAGTTTCCTATCTGGTCAGTTCCCTATCTGGTCAGTTCCCTATCTGGACAGTTCCCTATCTGGACAGTTCCCTATCTGGTCAGTTCCCTATCTGGACAGTTTCATATCGGGACATTTCCCTATCTGGTCAGTGCCCTATCTTGACATTTCCCTATCTGGCCATTTTCCTATCTGGTCACTTCCCTATCTGGTCAGTTCCCTATCTGGTCAGTTCCCTATCTGGTCAGTTCCCTATCTGGACAGTTCCCTATCTGGACAGTTCCCTGCCTGGACAGTTCCCTATCTGGTCAGTTCCCTATCTGGTCAGTTCCCTATCTGGACAGTTCCCTATCTGGACAGTTCCCTATCTGGACAGTTCCCTATCTGGTCAGTTCCCTATCTGGAGAGTTCCCTATCTGGACAGTTCCCTATCTGGACTTTTCCCTATCTGGACTGTTCCCTATCTGGACTGTTCCCTATCTGGTCAGTTCCCTGTCTGGACAGTTCCCGATCTGGACAGTTCCCGATCTGGACAGTTCCCGATCTGGACAGTTTCTATCAGGACAGTTCCCTATCTGGACAGTTCCCTATCTGGACATTTCCCTGTCTGGTCAGTTGCCTATCAGGACAGTTCCCTATCTGGAGAGTTCCCTATCTGGTCATTTCCCTATCTGGACAGTTCCCTATCTTGTCAGTTCCCTATCTGGACAGTTCCCTATCTGGACAGTTCCCTATCTGGACAGTTCCCTATCTGGTCAGTTCCCGATCTGGACAGTTCCCTATCTGGTCAGTACCCTATCTGGAGAGTTCCCTATCTGGTCATTTCCCTATCTGGACAGTTCCCTATTTGTCAGTTCCCTATCTGAACAGTTCCCTATCTGGACAGTTCCCTATCTGGACAGTTCCCTATCTGGTCAGTTCCATATCTGGTCAGTTCCCTATCTGGAGAGTTCCCTGTCTGGTCATTTCCCTATCTGGACAGTTCCCTATTTGTCAGTTCCCTCTCTGGACAGTTCCCTATCTGGACAGTTCCCTATCTGGTCAGTTCCCTATCTGGTCAGTTCCATATCTGGTCAGTTCCCTATCTGGAGAGTTCCCTATCTGGTCATTTCCCTATCTGGACAGTTCCCTATTTGTCAGTTCCCTATCTGGACAGTTCCCTATCTGGTCAGTTCCCTATCTGGTCAGTTCCCTATCTGGTCAGTTTCCTATCTGGTCAGTTCCCTATCTGCTCAGTTCCCTATCTGGACAGTTCCCTATCTGGTCAGTTCCCTATCTGGACCGTTTCATATCTGGTCAGTTCCCTATCGGGACATTTCCCTATCTGGTCAGTCCCTATCTGGACAGTTCCTATCTGGACAGTTCCTATCTGGACAGTTCCTATCTGGACAGTTCCCTATCTGGTCAGTTCCCTATCTGGACAGTTCCCTATCTGGTCAGTTCCCTATCTGGACCGTTTCATATCTGGTCAGTTCCCTATCGGGACATTTCCCTATCTGGTCAGTCCCTATCTGGACAGTTCCTATCTGGACAGTTCCCTATCTGCTCAGTTCCCTATCTGGACAGTTCCCTATCTGGTCAGTTCCCTATCTGGACCGTTTCATATCTGGTCAGTTCCCTATCGGGACATTTCCCTATCTGGTCAGTCCCTATCTGGACAGTTCCTATCTGGACAGTTCCTATCTGGACAGTTCCTATCTGGACAGTTCCTATCTGGACAGTTCCCTATCGGGACAGTTCCCTATCGGGACAGTTCTCTATCGGGACAGTTCCCTATCGGGACAGTTCCTATCTGGACAGTTCCTATCTGGACTGTTCCTATCTGGACTGTTCCCTATCTGGACAGTTCCCTATCGGGACAGTTCCCTATCGGGACAGTTCCTATCGGGACAGTTCCTATCTGGGCAGTTCCCTATCTGGTCAGTTCCCTATCTGGTCAGTTCCCTATCTGGACAGTTCCCTATCTGGACAGTTCCCTATCTGGACAGTTCCCTATCTGGTCAGTTCCCTATCTGGTCAGTTCCCTCTCTGGACAGTCCCTATTGGGACAGTTCCTATCAGGACAGTTCCCTAAATGGATATTTCCTACCTGGGCAGATCCTATCTGGTCAGTTCCCCATCCGGACAGTCCCTATCTGGACAGTTCCTATCTGGGCAGTTCCCCATCTGGACGATCCCTATCTGGGCAGTTCCCTATGTGGACAGTTCCCTATGTGGACAGTTCCCTATGTGGACAGTTCCCTATCTGGACAGTTCCTATCTGGACAGTTCCTATCTGGACAGTTCCCCATCCGGACAGTCCCTATCTGGACAGTTCCTATCTGGACAGTTCCTATCTGGACAGTTCCCTATCTGGACAGTTCCTATCTGGACAGTTCCTATCTGGACAGTTCCCCATCCGGACAGTCCCTATCTGGACTGTTCCCTATCGGGACAGTTCCTATCTGGCAGTTCCATGTCTGGACAGTTCCTCTCTGGACACTCCCTATTTGGACTGTCTCTATCTGGACATTTCCCAATCTCGACAGTCCATATCTGCACAGTTCCCTACCTGGACACTCTGTATCTGGTCAGTTCCCTATCTGTCAGTTCCCTCGGGCAGTTCCCTCAGCTGTTATCACCTGCTCTTTAGATTAGGAAATAGCGTCTGGAATAAACTAAAGGACGGAACGCTCGGGATTCTGGAATTTCCACTGGTGAAAGGCACTCAAGCAATAAACAACATCTAATGGTTGTTTTCGATTCATACATTGCGTTGAATAGTTTTCCCTGGAGTCGGGCTGTTTTCCAATGGGATATGATGAGTTAATGATATTCCATGTGTGTTGGAATCTGATTGCTGAGCTGAGTACAGCGTGTATCACTGGAACTCCCGTCATTCACTGAAACTGTTGGTTAGATGATTGATTGTCTAATATTGCTGTGCGAGTTGTACAGTTGAAGCAGCCTGGTACAGTCGGAATGCACATGAATGCATGAGCTATGTGTGTGTGTGTGTCAGTGTGAGTCAGTGTGAGTGTGTCAGTGCGTGTGTGTGTGTGTCTGTGTGTAGCTGAGTATGTGTGTGTGTCTGGCTGTGCGAGTGTGTCTGGCTGTGTGTGTCAGTATGTATGTGTGTGTGAGTGTGTGTATGTCAGTGTGAGTGTGTCTGTGTGAGTGTGTCAGTGTGTGTGGCTGTGTGTGCATGTGTGTATGTGTGTGTGAGTGTGTGTGTACATGTGTGTGTATAGGTGTATGTGTACGTGTGTGTCGGTGTCACTTTGTATGTATCAATGTGAGTGTGTGTCTCTCTGTCAGTGTAAGCGTGTGTCTATGTATCTGTGTGTGTTAATGTGTGCGTTAAGGAATGTGTCAGTATTTATGTCAGTGTGTGTGTTAATGTGTTTGTCAGTGTGTGTGTGTGTGTTAATGTGTGTGACAGTGTGGTCAATATGTGTGTTAATGTGCGTGTGTGTCAGTGTATGTCCGTGTGCTGTATATCAGTATGTAATCAGTGGTGTGTCACACGGATCTGTGCTGGGGCCTCAACTTTTTACAATTTATATAAATGGCTTAGATGAAGGGACTGAAGGTATGATTGATAAATTTGCTCATGACACAAAGGTAGGTAGGAAAGTAACCTGTGAAGATGACATAAGGGGGCCACAAAAGGATATGAATAGGTTAAGTGAGTGGGCAAATGGAGCATAATGTGGGAAAGTGCGAAATTGTCCACTTTGGCAGAAAGAATAAAAAAGAAGCAGATTATCTAAATGGTGAGAGATTGCAGAGCTCTGAGATGCAGAGGGATCTGGGTGTCCGAGTGCATGAATCGCAAAAGGTTAGTATGCAGGTACAGCACGTAATTAGGAAAGCTGATAGAATGTTATTGTTTATCACAAGGGAAGTTGAATATAAAAGTAGGGAGGTTATGCTTCAGCTATACAGGGCATTGGTGATACCACATCTGGTGTACTGTGTACAGTACTGGTCTCCTTATTTAAGGAAGGATGTAAATGCATTGGAGGCAGTACAGAGAAGGTTAACTAGACTAATACCTGGAATGGGTGGGCTGTCTTTTGAGGAAAGATTGGACAGGCTGTGCTTGTACCTGCTGGAGTTTAGAAGAGTAAGAGGTGACTTGATTGAAACATATAAGATCTTGAGGGATCTTGACAGAGTAGATGTGGAAAGGATGTTTCCCCTTGTGGGAGAATCTAGAACTAGGGGACACTGCTAAAAATTAAGGGCTCACCCATTTAAGACAGAGATGAGGAGAATTTCTTTCTCTCAGAGGGTCGTGAGTCTTCGGAATTCTCTTCCTCAAAAGGCAGTAGAAGTACAGTCTTTGAATATTTTTAAGGCAGAGGTAGATAGATTCTTGATAAGCAACAGGGTGGAAGGTTATCGGGGGTAGGTGGAAATGTGGGGTAATCAGTTCAGCCATGAACTTATTGAATGTGTCTGTGTGTGTATATTAGCGTGTGTTAGTGTGTGTGTGGCAGTGTGTGTGTGTCAGTGTGTGTCAGTGTGTGTAAGTGTGTGTGTAAGTGTGTGTCTAAGTGTGTGTGTGTGTCAGTGTGTGTGTGTGGCACTGTGTGGGTCAGTGGCAGTGTGTGTGTCAGTGTGCATGTGTGTCAGTATGTGTAAGTGTGTCTGTCAGTGTGTATGTAGCAGTGTGTGTCAGGTTGTGTGTGTGTGTGTGTGTGTATGCGTGTGTCAGAGTGTGTGTGTCTGTGTGCATGTGTCAGTGTGTCTAAGTGTGTGTGTCAGTGTGTGTGTGTCAGTGTGTTTGTCAGTGTCTTTGTCAGCTTGTGTCAGAGTGTGTGCTGGTGTGTATGCGTCAGTGTGTGTCAGTATGTGTGTGTCAGGGGGTGTGTGTCAGTGTGTTTGTCAGTGTGTGTGTCACTGTGTGTCAGAGTGTGTGCCGGTGTGTGTGTGTGTCAGTATGTGTGTGCCAGGGTGTGTGTGTCAGTGCATGTGTCAATGTGTGTGTGTGTGTGTGCGTGTGTCAGTGTCTATGCATGTCAGTGTGTGCATCTGTGTATGCATGTCAGTGTATGTATGTCAGTGTGTGTCAGTGTGCGTGTGTCAGTGTGTGTTTGTGTGTGTGTGTCAAAATGTGCGTGCCAGCCTGTGTGTGTCAGTATATGTATGTCAGTGTGTGTCAGTCTGTGTCAGTGTGTGTGTCTGTGTGTGTGTGTGTCAGTGTGTGTGTCAGCCTGTGTGTGTCAGTGTGTGTCAGAGTGTGTGCCGGTGTGTGTGCGTCAGTGTATGTCAGTATGTGTGTGTCAGTGTGTGTCAGTGTGAGCGTCTGTGTATACATGTCAGTGTGTGTGTCAGTGTATGTGCCTGTGTGTGTGTCAGTGCATGTGTCAATGTGTGTGTGTCAGTGTGAGCGTCTGTGTATACATGTCAGTGTGTGTGTCAGTATGTGTAAGCCTGTGTGTGTCAGTGTGTGTGTCAGTCTGTGTCAGTCTGTGTCAGTGTGTGTGTGTGTGTGTAAGTGTGTGTGTCAGTGTGTGTGTCAGCCTGTGTGTATCAGTGTGTGTCAGTGTATGTGCCTGTGTGTGTGTGTCAGTGTGTCTGTGTTGCTCTGTGTTTCAGTGTGTGTGTATCAGTGTGTGTCACTGTGCGTGTGCCAGTGTGTGTGTATCAGCATGTGTCAGTGTGTGCGTGTGTCGGTGTGTGAGTGTGTGTGTGTGTGTGTCAGTATATCTGTGTCAGTGTGTGTGTCAGTGTGTATTTGTCAGTGTGTGTTTGTCGGTGTGTATCATTGTGTCTGTGTGTCAGCGTGTGTCTGTGTTTCAGTGTGTGTCAGTGTATGTGTCAGTGTGTGTGTGTCAGTGTGTCAGTGTGTGTCAGTGTGTGTGTGTCAGTGTGTGTATCTGTGTGTATGTGTCAGTGTGTGTGCCAGTGTGTGTCTGTTAGTGTGAGTGTGTGTCAGTGAGTGTGTGTTTCATTGGATGTCAGTGTGTGTCAGTGTGTGTGCGTCAGTGTGTGTCAGTGTGTGTATGTGTCAGTGTGTGTGCCACTGTGTGTCTGTCAGTGTGAGTGTGTGTCAGTGAGTGTGTGTTTCATTGTGTGTCAGTGTGTGTGTGTGTGTCAGTTTGTGTGTGTCAGTTTGTGTGCGTCAGTGTGTATGTGTGTCAGTGTGTGTCTGTCAGGGTGTTTCTGTCAGTGTGTGTGTGTCAGTGTGTATGTGTCAGTGTGTATGTGTCAGTGTGTGTGTCAGTGTGTCAGTGTGTGTTTGTCAGTGTGTGTTTGTCAGTGTGTGTGTTTCATTGTGTGTCAGTGTGTGTCAGTTAGTGTGTGTCAGTGTGATTGTCAGTATGTGTGTCAGTGTGTGTCAGTATGTGTGTCAGTGTGTGTGTGTGCCAGTGTGTGTGTCAGTGTGTTTGTCAGTATGTGTGTCAGATAGTGTGTGTCAGTGTGTGTGTGTCAGTGTGTGTTTGTCAGTGTGTGTTTGTCAGTGTGTGTCAGTTAGTGTGTGTCAGTGTGATTGTGTGTGTGTGTGTCAGTGTGTGTCAGTTAGTGTGTGTCAGTGTGTGTGTGCGTGTGTCAGTGTGTGTGTGTGTGTCAGTGTGATTGTGTGTGTGTGTGTCAGTGTGTGTGTGTCAGTGTGTGTGTCAGTGTGTTTGTCAGTATGTGTGTCAGATAGTGTGTGTCAGTGTGTGTGTGTGTGTGTGTGTCAGTGTGTGTGTGTCAGTGTGTGTGTGTGTGTGTCAGTGTGTGTGTGTCAGTGTGTGTACTAGCTCCGGTTCTGGAGCGGAGTTTGATTTCCGATGTGAGTTTAATTAATAAGATGTGAAATATGATCATTTTGAGCGACATTCCCGGTCAGATAGCTGCACAGGTTTACAGTGTGAAATGCTATTTGTTCCCTCCAATTATTCTTCTGTTCTGCTCACTAATAGTTTGTTGCTAACGAGTGTCACTTTAACGGGCGTCATTCCGGTTCTAGTGTGGAGAGGGAAGAGGGAGGCTGGAGACTGAGCAGCAGCTCGGCTGCTGGAGCACACCCGGACCCCGCTCCGGCTGGGGGGAGCAACTCCTCCCCATGGCGTCACTTAAAGCCCCCGGGTGCTGGAAGCAGCTTTCTCTGACCAATATCAATACAAAGACAATCGCCAGATCTCAGCTCCCGATCATCTTCGCAACAACAGCCAGACTAGACAAGCCTTCTCTTCATACCACAACCCCAATCATTTCAATAGATAACATTATCCCACTTTCTAGAGGGAGGGAGGCTGGGGTCGGGCCAGGGGTTTCTGGACAAGGGCTCAGGTGGGCTGCAAGTTGCCAGCCCTGGGCTGCTGGGGTTGGAGCAGATGCCAGGGCTTGTGGATGCCAGGGCTTGTGGATGCCAGTGCCGAGGACAGGAGCAGCCTGAGCTCACTCTGTGACAACAGAAAGCAGCGTCTCCAGGTAAAGTAGCACTGGATTTCCACACTGCTAACTCCTGTGTCTAACAGCTTGGCATCAGGATTGCTAGTACCAGCAGAGCAGGGGGGAAATCCCAACAGTGCCTGCACACTTCCAGCTCGCCTGGCAGTTCCTTTGTTTAGCTGAGTGTTTTAATAAAACTCTTGATTAGAAGTACAAACAGTGCCTGTCTTACCGTGTGTACTGGAGTGTGGATGAAGCTGACAGCAGCCAGAGTCCCTGCATCTTACCGTCTGCTCCTGCTCTGCTCAGACACGATGAAGAATTGAGATGTGCCCGTCCTCATCGCTTTCTCTGGAAGGCTCCGATACACATTCCCTTCTCCAACATCTTCCCTGACACAGCTCCCAGTTAATGCTGCTCTCCCGGCCAGTACCCAGTTGCCCCACTTCAGGTCGCCCTTGGCAGTCAGTGCTGACCCTCTGAGCTCGGATAGAGATGTTTGTTGTAACAGCTCCAGCATTCAGAACCTCCCCTAGTTCCCTCCCCTCTCTCAGTCTCTCTCTCTCTCTCTCGATGCTCTGCCAAGGTCTTGTCCCCACTGATGAAGCTCTGTCCTCATTAAGCGGAGTCCCAGCTTCCTTCCATTTCCCCCGACCCTTGCTGAATTTCGGACCGCCAATGTAGCGCCGCTCGATCGGTTTCCAGGACTCTTTAAGAAATCTCCCTGGGCGGTATCTCGTGTCCGGGCTGATGTCGGTGTCCGGAGTGAGTTCAGTTTCTGGGGGGCGGGGAGGGGGTGAATGGGACGGGTTCCCGGGTGCTGTTGTGACGGGGACTCTCCCAATGATGCTTCACCACATTGACACCAAACACACAGTGAGAAACCTCGCAAACACCACTCCCCCTACACACAACCTCAACAGACATCCAGCATCTCCGGATATTTGGCACTGATAGTAACCACCTCCTGACACTTGGGACTGATAGTAGCCCCACCTCCTGATATTTGGGACTGATAGTAGCCCCACCTCCTGATATTTGGGACTGATAGTAGCCCCACCTCCTGATATTTGGGACTGATAGTAGCCCCACCTCCTGATATTTGGGACTGATAGTAGCCCCACCTCCTGACACTTGGGACTGATAGTAGCCCCACCTCCTGATATTTGGGACTGATAGTAGCCCCACCTCCTGATATTTGGGACTGATAGTAGCCCCACCTCCTGATATTTGGGACTGATAGTAGCCCCACCTCCTGACACTTGGGACTGATAGTAGCCCCACCTCCTGATATTTGGGACTGATAGTAGCCCCACCTCCTGACACTTGGGACTGATAGTAGCCCCACCTCCTGATATTTGGGACTGATAGTAACCACCTCCTGATATTTGGGACTGATAGTAGCCCCACCTCCTGACACTTGGGACTGATAGTAGCCCCACCTCCTGATATTTGGGACTGATAGTAACCACCTCCTGATATTTGGGACAGAATGTGCCCAGTTGCTGGTGTTGTCAGAGATAATAACCATTTCCTGATGTTTGGGTCAGAATGGTGTCGGGTTTCTGATAGTTGGGATACAGGACTGTCCAGTTCCTGATATTTGGGACAGTGCCTCCTGCTTCCTGATGTTTGGCACAGATAGTGGGAGAAATATCCAGGTGTGACATCACAGGGAAGCAGGTAGCTGATTGGCTGGTGAGTAGTTCCTATTTATCTTATCTAAACTAGGGAATACACTGGTGACTCCTATCTATTCTTTTTTAAAGTAAGATTTAATTACTACTAGTATGGTGGATTAAGTATTAGTACAGTTTATCGGTATTCATGAGGTTTATTAGCATTAGTAAGGTTTTTTGATAGTGATAAGGTTTATTAGTATTGGTAAAGGTTTATTAGCAGAAGCAAGGTTATTAACTAACAGATAGAGGAATGACAGGGCTGCTCCAACCTCTAGAGTGCACATCCTGTGCTATGTGGGAACTCCAAGATGCTTCTTGTGTCCTGGATAACCATTTGTGCAGGAAGTGTTGTCAGCTGCAGCAGCTTGAGCTCCAGGTTTCGGAACTTGGGCAACAGCTGGCGACACTGTGGTGCATTTGTGAGGTTGAGAGCTACGTTATAGCATGTTTATAAATGTAGTCACCCCACAGCTTAAGAGTTTGCAGGGAGAGACGGAATGGGTGACTGCCAGACAGTCAAGAAGAAACAGGCAGGTAGTGCAGGAGACCCCTGAATGTGTCTAACTTGCCAATTGGTATCCAGTTCTCAATATTGTGGTAAGTGATGGTTCATGTGGGGAGTGCAGCCAGAACCAAGGCCCGGGCACCACAGGTGGCTCAGCTGTACAGGGGGCACAAAGAATACTGGAAGAGCCATAGCGATAGGAGATTCAATAGTCAGAGGAACAGACAGGCTTTCCTGTGGCTGCAGACGTGAATCCAGGATGGTGTGTTGCCTCCCTGGTGCCAGGGTCAAAGATGTCACTGAGCGGCTGCAGAGCATCCTGAAGGGGAGGGGGATGAACAGCCACATGACATATGTAGGAAGAGAGATGTGGTCCTGCAGAAAGAGTTTAGTGAGCTCGATAAGAAATTAGCAAACAGGATCTCAGAAGTAGTAATCTCCGGATTACTCCTAGTACCACGTGCAAGTGAGTATAGAAATAGGAGGATAGTGCAGATGAATGCGTGGCTGGAAAGATGGTGCAGAAGGGAGGGATTTAGATTCCTGAGACACTGGGATCAGTTCTGGAGAAGGTGGGACATGTACAGGCCGGTCAGATTGCATCTGAACAAAGCTGGGATAAATTTCCTTGCGGGGCGATTGGCTAGTGCTATTGGGAAGGGTTTAAACTAACTTGGCAGGGGTGTGGGAACAAGGAGGAAATATCAGAGAGGAATACCAAGATGTACAGAATACTGGGAGAGATAGATAGCACTAGAGTAAGGAATAGTAAGTTATTAGGTGGGGTCAGTGTAAGGGAGAAAGTAATAAAGTCTAAATCAGGGTTAATGTGCATGTATGTGAATGCACGGAGTGTGGTTAATAAGATTGGTGAGGTACAGGCACAGATTGCCATGTGGAAATATGATGTTGTGGTTATAACAGAGACCTGGCTCAAAGAAGGGCAGGACTGGGTGTTAAATATTCCTGGATACAAGCTGTTCAGGAAAGATGGAAAAAGAAGCAAAGGGGATGGAGTGACCATATTGATAAAGGAGAGCATTGCAGTGCTGCAGAGAGAGGATATCCCAGAGGATGGAATCTATTTAGCTAGAGCTAAGGAACAAAAAGGTGCAATTACATTACTTGGTGTGGTCTATAGGCCACCAACTAGTGGAAAGGATGTAGAGGAACACATTTGCAAAGAAATTACAGAGAGATGCAAGAATTAGAGAGTAGTTATAATGGGGGACTTGAATTACCCAAACATAGGCGAGTATAGTAGTAGTGTAAAGTGTTCCTAGACTGTGTTCAGAAACAATTTCTACAGCAGTATGTTGCCAGTCCAATGAGAGGGGAGGCACTGCTGGACTTGGTTCTTGGGAATGAGGTGGGCCAAGTGGATCAAGTATCAGTCGGAGAATATTTATGTGACAGTGGTCATTGTATCATAAGGTTTAGGTTGGTTATGGAAAGGACAAAGAACAATCTGGAGTAAGAATAATTAACTGGGAGAAAAGCCAACTCCCCGGGGGAGAATGGATCTGGGCCGAGTAAATTGGAATCAAAGGTTGAAAGGAAAAATGGTAGCTGAACAATGGGCTACATTCAAAGAAAAGATAGTTTGGGCACAGTCAAGGTATGTTCCTTTGAAGGGGAAAGTTAGGGCAAATAAATCCAGAGCTCCCTGGATGACAAAATAGATAGAGATGAAGATGAAGATGAAGATGAAGAAGAAAAACTGTGCTTATGACAGATGTCAGGTAGATACTACAATGGAGAACCAGTCCGAATATAGAAGGTTCAGAGAGGACGTGAAAAGGCAAATAGGAGAAGCAAAGAGAGAGTATGAAAGGAACTGGCAGCTAACGTAAAAGGGAATCCCAAAGGGGCCAGATTGGGGATTTATGCATAGAGGCAGGGGGAATAGCTGTGGTATTAAATCAATACTGTGCATCTGTCTTTACCAAGGAAGTGGATGCAACCCAGGCCACAGTTAAAGAGGAGGTAATTAATACACTAGAAGGATTAAAAATTGATAAGGAGGAAGTATTAGATAGGCTATCTATACTTAAAGTGGATAAAAAACCAGGCCCAGATGAGATGCAACCAAGGATACTGAGGGAAGTGAGAGTGGAAATCGCAGAGGCACTGGCCAAATTTTCCAGTCTTTCTTAGACTCAGGGGTGGTGCCAGAGGACTGGAAAATTGAAAATGTTACACTCTTGTTCAAAAAATGATGTAAAGATAAGGCCAGCAACTACAGGCCAGTCAGTTTAACTTCGGTGGTGGGGAAACTTCTAGAAACAATAATTCGGCCCTAAATTGATAATCACATGGACAAATTCGGGTTAATTAAGGAAAAGCAGCATGGATTTGTTAAGGAAAATCATGTTTAACTAACTTGCTGGCATTTTTTGAAGAGGTAACAGAGAAGATTGATGAGGCAATGCTGTTGATGTGGTGGACATGGACTTTCAAAAGGCATTTGATACAGTGCTACACAACAGACTTGTGAACAAAGTTATAGATCATGGAATAAAAGGGACAGAGGCAACATGGATACAAAATTGGCTGAGTGACAGGAAACAAAAAGTAGTGGTTAATAGATGTGCTTTGGGCTGGAGAAAGGTTTCCATTGGAGTTCCCCAAGGATCAGTGTTGGGACCCTTGCTTTTCCTGATATATATTAATGACCGGGACCTTGGTGCACAGGGCACAATTTCAAAGTTTGCAGATGATATGAAACTTGGAAGCATTGTGAACTGTGAGGAGGATAGTGTAGAACTTCAAAACGACTTAGACAAGTTGGTGGAACGGGTAGACAGGTGGCAGATGAAGTTCAGTGCAGGGAAATGTGAAGTGATTCATTTTGGTTAGTAGAACGTGGAGAACCGATTTAAGGGTACAATTCTAAATGAGGTGCAGGAGCAGAGGGACATGGCTGTGTAAGTGCATAAGTCATTGAAGGTGGCAGGACAGGTTGAGAGAGCGGTTAATGAAGCATAAAGTAACCTGGGCTTTATTAATAGGGGCTTAGAGTTCAAGAGCAAGGAGGTTATGTTAACCTTGTATAAGACACTAGTACGGCCTCAGCTGGAGTATTGCGTCCCAGTTCTGGGCGCCGCACTAAGAGAAGATGCAAAAAAGATTCACGAGAATGGTTCCTGGGATGAGGAATTTCAGTTATGAAGACAGATTGGAGAAGTTGGGACTGTTTTCCTTGGAGAAACGAAGGCTGAAAGATGATTTGACAGAGGTATTCAAAATCATGAGGGGTCTGGACAGAGTAGATAGAGAAACTGTTCCCCCTTGTGACAGGATCGAGAGCACGAGGTCACAGATTTAAAGTGATTGGCAAAAGAAGCAAAAGCGACATGAGGAAGAATTTTTTCACGCAGTGAGTTGTTTAGATCTGGAATGCACTGCCTAAGAGTGTGGTGGAAGCAGGTTTAATTGAGGCATTTAAAAGGGAAATAGACTGTGATCTGCAAAGGAAGAATGTGCAGGATTACGGGAAGAAGGAGGAGGAGTGGCATTTGGTGAATTGCTCATTCGGAGAGCTGGTGCAGACACGATGGGTTGAATGGCCTCCATCTGCGCTTAACTATTCTGTGATTCTGAGTTTCTGTGATTTGGGCTACAGTACTGTCCAGTTCCTGATATTTGGGACATAGCAGTGTATAGATGCTAATACTTGTGTGTGAGGACCCCCACCTGCCAAGAATGAGGCATATTAATTTCGTCAGATGAGCATTAATTTTAAACGGTTGCTGGAGTAAAGAAATGACTTGTTTAAAAAGAGATCTGCAGACACTTGGCTGGAGGACATTTGTCTACTAAGGGACAGTGCTTGGAGAGACAAAAGAATTGCTCACTGATTCAATTAACAGAGATTGGTCTGGGCAATGGTGATCCACATCTTGTCCATGTAAGAGACAGCACAACACTCTCCCACTGAGAGCTTTGAAATCCACAAATGCAGGCGTGATTAGTCACATGACTAACCTGCTGGCCAACTTGGAGTTCTGAATTGTGCTCACAGGACAGTTTGCAGACTGCAGAGTGCAACTGAACCTGGAACAAGAGAGCTCTCCCTCCTGGTAGGCTCTCTCTCGCTTTCTCACAAGCCTGCAGACCCACTGAAGACACGTAAACCTCAAGAGAGAAAAGATTCCTACGTCGAAACAAGTTGAAGCGTGAACTGGGCCCTAACGAACAGCAAGACTTACCGGCAACCAAAGACTCCACATTGAACTTAAAGGACAGTAAATAACTACCAAATATTGCCTTAAATTTTTCCCCTTTATTCCTTGTAATTTTTCTGTCTCTGTCTCCGTGTTTATTTATCGCCTATGCATGCTAGCGTGGTCGAATCGCGTATTCGTAGGCGTTAACCGAATTTAAGTTTAAGATTAATAAACTTCCATCTTTCTTGCTTAAATCTAAGAAAACCTGTCTGATGATTTCTTTGCCTTGCAATTGGAAAGCAGTGAACAAGGATTCACTGATGGGGAGCTAAAAACACGGTGTTTTAAAAATTAAACCCTGTTACGGTTAAACCAGGCAAAGGCTGAGAGAGAACCCCTAGACCCCTTTCTCACCTGGTGGTAACACTCGTCTTTTTGTGTTGATGAGAGTGTGCTAAATAATGGACAGTGAACTGTCAGTGCAGGGATACTTTGCTGCAGGTTGAGGTGTTATTGTTTGAGTGAAAGGTGGATGTCTGCAAGTCACTGCAGGTTGGACTGAACACATTATTTCCTTCTTTCTGCATTGAAAATAGCAATATTGGGCTGACCTTTCCCAGCCCTGTGGTGGCGGATTTGGAAGCGGTGGCGGGGGAGGCTGGCAGCACAGAATGACTACCTGATGCATTCCCGTTGTCAGGAAGTTTTCCTTGGGCCGACCTGGGATGAAAACCAGCTGCTTGCAATGGACGGCCAATCGACATTGTCAAAGGCGCCAATTAGGTGTGATATTGTGGCCTCTCTGCCATTTTACTGGCGGCGGAGTGGCCCTCTGCTATGTGGGGAGGCCACCAGCTCAGTGGAGGTGAGCTTTGGCGGGTGGGGGGGGAGTGGGGCATATGTGCCATTGGAGCCAAAGGCTCCATACCACTAAGAGGGGTCTGCATTAATGAAAGGCTGAAATCGTGGCCGAGACTGATTCAATCAATGGAGGGGTTCCCTGTCCAGCTTGATTCACTTACCAGTCTAGATGCTGGTTATTTGTTGTTTGATGCCCTTGCAGTCCCCAACCTGCCTCGGCCGTGCCCACCTCTCCCAGTGGGACTGCCCAGGTTCCCTGAGCATGCTCCTCTGATTCGGCTGACCTCATCAGGAGCCTGCCCACCGTCCAAGCTCAGAAGCAGCCAATTAGGAGGCCGCCTCCGGGAAGATTGCTCCAAGCAAGTGCGGTCCTGGGACCCCCATTTGGTCATGGTCCCAAAGCTCACGGCAAAATGCAGCCCATTAACTCTGTTTCTTTCTCCAGACCTGCTGAGCATTTCCAGCATTCTCTGTCTTTAATTCAAACAACTATTTCTGTGAGTGTTGCTGACTAGAGAAGGAGATAAAGGAAATGATAGAAGATTTAGAAACTAGGATTGAAGAGACTTGTGAATGTTCATAAAATACTACAATATCCTTATTGCAGGTACCAGGCACAGAAACACAGAGAGCTGAGTAGGGGAAAGGGTGAGAATGGTACATGTTACGGACAGGTGGGAGATTATAGGGGTGGTTTCCCCTTTTTCACCTCTCAACTGACTGAAGACAGTGGCCGGAATTTTACATTGGGCATGAGGCCCCATGCACCGGCTGAAATGTCGGTGGCGAGCCCGCCTCGGCTGGGCCTGGAGAGCCAGGCCGGGACTTTTCACTCCCCAGGCCATTGATAGGCCTTGGGCGGAACTTCCACCTCCTTGAGGCAGGAAGTCCCGCCGAATGCAGCTGCTGGCCAATCAGTGGGCTGGCAGCTCGTAGGCCCAGCAGCGCCACCAGGAGCGGTGGCCACTACTGGGACTACACCCAACCATCACAAGCAAGGTGAAAGTCGGCCCCAAAACAAAGGTAAGTTTTTGGGGCCTCACCGGGGACAATTGGCTGGGCCCCGGTGAGGTAAAGGGAGTTGGTTGCAGGGAGGGAGTGTTGTGCGATGGGGGCGTTTGAGGCTTCGGGTGTGGCCCTCCGTAGAGCACAGGGTGCCCAATCAGGAGAGTCCCCCCCAGCCAACAAGAAGGCCACCAGCTTTTACCTGCCAGTGTTCTTGGGGCCTTTGCCATCCGCCCACCAGGGGTAAAAACTCCGCAGCGGCGGTAGGAGGCCCTAAAGAGGTAGTTAGTTGGCCACTTAAAGGCCTTGATTGTCCTGGGGTGGCTTTTTCACTGTTTCTCACCGCCACCGCCCCATGTAAAATTGCAGTGGGGGCAGGAAGGGGTCAGGAACAGCACCCCTCCCCCACCTCTCACTCAATTTTACAACCACTCTATCACCAGCCACAGTGTTTTTTAAAAAATGCGTTTTATCCCCTGAGCATTTTAATGGTCAACAAATTGACAATTTTTTTTGTTTTTTTTTAATTCATTCATGGTATGTGGGCATCACTGGCTATGCCAGCATTTATTGCCCATCCCGAATTCCCTTTGAGAAGGTGGTGGTGAGCTGCCTTCTTGAACCGCTGCAGTCCATGTGAGGTAGGTACACCCACGGTGCTGTTAGGAAGGGAGTTCCAAGATTTTGACCCAGGGACAGTGAAGGAATGGCGATATAGTTCCAAGTCAGGATGGTGTGTGACTTGGAGGGGAACTTGCAGGTGGTGGTGTTCCCATGCATTTGCTGCCCTGTCCTTCTCGGTGGTAGAGGTCGCGGGTTTGGAAGGTGCTGCCGAAGGAGCCTTGGTGCGTTTCTGCCGTGCATCTTGTAGATGGTACACACTGCTGCCACTGTGCATCGGTGGTGGAGGGAGTGAATGTTTGTAAATGGGGTGCCAATCAAGCTGATTTGTCCTGGATGGTGTCAAGCTTCTTGAGCGTTGTTGGAGCTGCACCCATCCAGGCAATGGAGAGTATTCCATCACACTCCTGACTGGTGCCTTGTAGATGGTGGACAGGCTTTGGGGAGTCAGGAAGTGAGTTATTCGCCGCAGGATTCCTAGCCTCTGACCTGCTCTTGCAGCCACGGTATTTATATGGCTACTCCAGTTCAGTTTCTGGTCAATGGTAGCCCCCAGGATGTTGATAGTGGGGGATTCAGTGATGGTAATGCCATTGAATGTCAAGGGGAGATAGTTAGATTCTCTCTTGTTGGAGATGGTCATTGCCTGGCACTTGTGTGGCGCGGATGTTACTTGCCACTTATCAGCCAAAGCCTGAATATTGTCCAAGTCTTCCTGCATTTCTACACGGACTGCTTCAGTATCTGAGGAGTCACGAATGGTGCTGAACATTGTGCAATCATCAGCGAACATCCCCACTTCTGACCTTATGATTGAAGGAAGGTCATTGATGAAGCAGCTGAAGATGGTTGGGCCTAGGACACTACCCTGAGGAACTCCTGCAGTGATGTTCTGGGGATGAGATGATTGACCTCCAACAACCACAGCCATCTTCCTTTGCGCTAGGTATGACTCCAACCAGCAGAGTGTTTTCCCCCTGATTCCCATTGACCTCAGTTTTGCTAGAGCTCCTTGATGCCATACTCAGTCAAATGCTGCCTTGATGTCAAGGGCAGTCACTCTCACCTCACCTCTTAATTTCAGCTCTTTTATCCATGTTTGAACTAAGGCTGTAATGAGGTCTGGAGCTGAGTGGCCCTGGTGGAACCCAAACTGAGTGTCACTGAGCAGGTTATTGCTAAGCAAGTGCCGCTTGATGGCACTGTTGGTGACACCTTCCATCACTTTACTGATGATTGAGAGTAAACTGATGGGGTGGTAATTGACCAGGTTGGACTTGTCCTGCTTTTTGTGTACAGGACATACCTGGGTAATTTTCCACATTGCAGGGTAGATGCCAGTGTTGTAGCTGTACCGGAACAGCTTGTCTGGGGTAACGGCAAGTTCTGGAGCACAGATCTTCAAGTACTATTGCTGGAGTATTGTCAGGGCCCATAGCCTTTGCAGTATCCAGTGCCTTCAGTCGTTTCTTGATATCACACGGAGTGAATCAAATTGGCTGAAGTCTGGCATCTGTGATGCTGGGGACTTCGGGAGGAAGCCAAGATGGATCATCAACTTGGCACTTCTGGCTGAAAATTGTTGCAAATGCTTCAGCTTTATCTTTTGCACTTATGTGCTGGGCTCCCCCATCATTGAGGATGGGGATATTTGTGGAGCCACCTCCTTCAGTTAGTTGTTTAATTGTCCACCACCATTCACGGCTGGATGTGGCAGGACTGCAGAGCTTAAATCTGATCCGTTGGTTATGGGATCGTTTAGCTCTGTCTATCGCATGCTGCTTACGCAGTTTGGCACGCAGATAGTCCTGTGTTGTAGCTTCACCAGGTTGACTCCTCATTTTGAGGTATGCCTGGTGCTGCTCCTGGCATGCCCTCCTGCACTCTTCATTGAACCAGGGTTGGTCTCCTGGTTTGGTGGTAATGGTAGAGTGCGGGATATGCTGGGCCATGAGGTTACAGATTGTGGTTGAGGACAATTCTGCTGCTGCTGATGGCCCACAGCGCCTCATGGATGCCCCGTTTTAATTGCTCGATCTGTTTGAAATCTATCCCATTTAGCACGGTGGTAGTGCCGCACAACACGATGGAGGGTACCCTCAATGTGAAGGTGGGACTTCGTCTCCACAAGGACTATGCGGTGGTCACTCCTACCAATACTGTCATGGACAGATGCATTTGCAGCAGGGAGATTGGTGAGGACAAGGTCAAGTATGTTTTTCCCTCTTGTTGGTTCCCTCACCACCTGCCACAGACCCAGTCTAGCAGATATGTCCATTCCAGTCAGTAGTGGTGTTAGTGAGCTACTCTTGGTGATGGACATTGAAGTCCCCCACCCAGAGTACATTCTGCGCCCTTGCCAAGCTCAGTGCTTCCTCCAAGTGGTGTTCAACAGGGAGGAGTACTGATTCATCAACTGAGGGAGGGCAGTAGGTGGTAATCAGCAGAAGGTTTCCTTGCCCATGTTTGACCTGATGCCATGACTTCAAGGGGTCCAGAGTTGATGTTGGGGATTCCCAGGGCAACTCCCTCCTGACTGTATATCACTATGCCGCCACCTCTGCTGGATCTGTCCTGCCGGTGGGACAGGACATACTCGGGAATAGTGATGGCAGTGTCTGGGACATTGTATTATAAGGTCACCTGACCTATCAACTCCATTGTGTTTTGTAGGAAAAGTGTCTGTTTTTGATTTGTTTTATAAGTTAATTATATAGTTCATAATTTCTCCTTGCGTGCGCGTGACACATGAAAGAACTTGCATTAATAAAGTGCCTTTCACAACCTCAGAGCATCCTAAAGCACTTTACAGTCAATTAAAGACTTTTATAGTCATTGCTCTAATGTAAGAAATATAGCAAGCAATTTGCGCACAGCAAGCTCCCACAAACAGCAATGACTGAATTACCAAATAATCTGTTTCAGGTGATGCTGGGCGAGGGCAAATATTTACCAGGACACCAAGGGAAAATCCCCTGCTCTTCTTTGAAAAGTGCCATCTTCTGTTTTAGGTCCACTTGAGAGGGCTGACGGGAGCCCATCAGAAAGATGGCACCTCTGACCGTGCAGCACTATCTCAGTACTGCACTGAAATATCAGCCTAGATTATGGGCTCGTGTATCTGGAGTGGAACTTGAATCCATAACCTTCTGACTCCAAGGTAAGGATGTTATCCACTGAGTGTTAACACTGGCTGACACCAAGGAATAAGGTTCTGACAGGGGTAATGAGATTGTTGTAATTCGGAAGGATGGCTTAACAAAATTGGTAAGAGCAGAGGAGTAACAAAGGATAATAAGAGTTTCATATAGGTTTCAGATCATGGATAGTCCAGGGCAAGATACACAGGGAAAAGAAGGAGGAGCAGAGAAGAAATCTCAGCAGCAGAATGGAACAAGGGCAAGAGTGGTGGGAGAAATATAGAGGTTTTGGCGACAAGGGATTCAACCGTCAGGGTTACTTGGGATAATTTTAATCTGACCTAACTGTCAGGAAACTGGTCAGATGCAACATTGGTTTTACACCTCTCCTGTTTTGAAGTCAATGGTGAATTATTTTGGGCAGCGTATAAAACTGGTGTTCCGCATGATTCCATGGTTTTGCAGCCCAGTGAGATAGGCTAAAGTTACTCTCAGTGATTTTCCTTTGCGGCAGAGATAAAGCAAGCAGAGTAGTGGAAAGCAGAGGGTGGATGTACCAGTGGAAGGAGGAAGAGGGCAGCTGCAGATGGATCCCCACACACAAATAGATAAGTTTTACTTTTATGTTCCGATTGTCAAAACGGAGGAGGGAGATCATGTGGTACAGCTTGTCCATGAGCCACACTATCCAACCTGTCTGAATTTGAAACTGTAACAATTGAAGGTACAGCTTGTTTATTTACACAGCTGCCATGTGCTGCCTGGCCACACATCTCCCTGAGATCTCGCTTCAAGAAGCAGAACTGCCTTCTAGTGGTACTGACTTCTCTCTAAGGCCTTTTCAACAAGAAAAATTAAAGAGAAGCCACAGCCTGCCTGCTGCTGGACAGCTCTCGCTAAGACAGTCTGCAAGAGCCAGGAAAAAATAAAAGACACAGACTTCAAACAGCGAAGAAAAATTAAAGACATAGGCCGGAATTTTTTCCTGAGCGGACGGGAGCAGTCCACTGACCAAAAAGTCAGTGGTGTTCCCGCGTCCGCCTGGCCTGGGGATCCAGACCGCATTTTGTGATTCCCAGGTCTGACACCTCACTGAAGCAGGAAGTCCCAACTCATGGAGCTGCTGGCCAATCAGTGGGCCGTCACCTCTGTGTCCCAGCAGAGCCACCGGGGCTGGTGGCCACTGTTGGGACTGCAACCCAGCTTAAGACGGAAGATGTCGGGGAACCCTGGAGAGCGGGTAAGTTTTTGGGGCCTCACCAGGGGCAATTGGTCGGGCCCTGGAGAGGCAAGAGTGGTCGATTGGGGGGATGGGGGAGCATGTTAGACGTTGGGGGTGGTTGGGGCATTTTGGGGCAGCCCTCCATCAGGCACTGGGAGTCTGATCAGAAGGGTTCCCCCAGGGCATCAGAAAGCCGCCTACCTTTAACAGGCAGCTTTTTTCGGTCCTGGGCCACCTGCCAGCCCAGGGTAAAATCCCTATGGTGGCGGGCGGAGGCCCTAAAGTGGCCATTAACTGGCCACTAAAGGGCCTTGATTAGCCTGGGGTGGGCGGGCTGTTTTCCGCTGCGTAAAATGGTGGCAGAAGCGGGAGCAGTTTGGGAAGAGCCCCTGAGCCTCCCGCTCCATTTTATGTCCTCCCACCGCCCGCCACCATCCCACTCTTCGGTGGGGGTGGGGGTGGGGGTGGGGGGGGGGAGGCGTAAAATTCTAGCCACAGTCTGCAAAAATAACAAGAAAACCTGCCTTCTGCTAGCTACATCTTCCTCTCCACCTAAGGAAAAAGTGACTTCAGTCAAAATCAATCTACCTCCATTTATATCTGAGTGCAAAGAAGAAGAAGTTTGTAAGAGAAGAGATATTTCCAACAGCTCCTCCTCTATTTGGCAATTCTAAGCGATGTTCCCCAATTTTTGGACTTTTTCTGCTAATTTAACGGACACTAGTTTTAACTGAAATTCATGGTAGTTTAAGTGACTATTTAGTAAATGTGCTTGCCTTTTTTATGCCTTGAACCTTTCCCTGAATGTTTGTAAGTGTGCATGGCGGAGTTAAACCCTTGCCCGAGTTTAAGAGTGTGTTAATAAACTCTACTTCTTTGTTTTAACTTTAAAATCCATGTTGTTGATGCGGTCACGTATTATTAGTGTTTAAGGAATGGAAAGAAATTCAATCATTAATCTATTTACGGACTGGTGGTTAAAAAACAGGGACATTTGTTCAGAGAAAAAAAAAAGATTAACTACCTGTTCATAACAGAGGCGGGTTTGAGCAACAGTTCAGGTGGCTATTTAAACTTGTCATTGTCCCACCCGTATCGAACCCACATATTGCAGCTGCTGCCTCAGCTCCCCCTGGAAAATGTCTGGAAGACATTGCTTGTGTGAATATAGCTTTCCAATTGGCAAGATCAGCCTCAGATGTGTTTGACAGCACATCAGAAGAGGAAGGCAATCACCATCCACAGCAATGGTGATGTGTTGTGGTAGGATCAGCATGTGCACAGGAGGGAGGTATACAGGGAAGGGGCTGAGGTTGCCGGAGGCACTGCCCACATCACACGGTATTCAGACATAGGCTCAGCTTCCTTGACCTTTCAGAAGAGCAGTGCTTCCCACAAGCCGAGGTTGGCATGTCTTGTTCCCTGCTGGACCTGGTGGCTACACATTACCAGTGGCTGTGATAGCGACCAGCTCCCTCAACTTTGTCGCCTCCGGTTCCTGGCGGGGCATGACCGGAAACATATCCAGAATCTAGTAAATGCACGAAGCCAATCATTGGTCACTGATGGCTTGTTTGCCAGGGCTGGGAATTATGTAAATTTCCCCGTGATGACAGTAGTCATAATGATTGGGCACTTGAATTCACCTCTCTGGCTGAATTCCCCCAGGTACAGGGTGCCATCAACACACATGGCAATCCAGGCACCACCATAGCAGCCAGGAGCGTTTATCAACCACAAGAGATATACGTCCATTAATGCACAGCTGGTATGCAACCACAAGAAGAGGTTTGTGCTAGTCTGTGCCACATTCCCTGGGACTTGTCACAACACCTTCATACTGCGGCAGTTCAACATCTTAGATTTTTTTGTTCCAAGATGTGAGCTGGCTCATAGTGAAATCCACTTCAAACTTGGCTCATGGCACCTATGAGGAATTCCACCAATGAGGCGCAGGAACGCTACAATAAGAGCTACATGACTACCAAGTGTATCATCAAGACAGCCTTTGGAATGTTGAAGATGCGATGAGCTTCAAGTACTGAGATAGATCTGGAGGCACCCCTCAGTACTCGCCAGCGAGATTTTCTGGAATGAGAATGGTGTGCTCGATCCTGCACAACATTGTACAGCAGATTGAATTGCAGGTGGAGGAGATCGTTCATCATTCATCTTCGGGTGCAGAGGACATCGAGGTGCAGGAGGAGGAGCAGGAGCAGGAAGAATGAAGGTGGGGCACCCATCACTGACATTGCTGTGCTGCCCAGGATGTCAAGAATTCCCTAATATCATAAACATTCACCTGGTGTGAAATGTAGCAAATCAAGCGTTTGCTCTTACCAACAGAACAGTCTGACCAGTCCAGTAACCATTCATCCTCACTGCACATCTACTCAGGAGGCCTCGTCATGTGTTGAGATTTATCATGAAACAAGTGAAAAGGTGAGTTGGCCCTGTAGACGCAATAATGGGCAAGACGCGGAAATGATTCCAATCAATACATTTTATGTGGCATTATAAAGAAAGGAAAATTAACAACATAACTTTTTGTCAAACACCCATGCTCATACCTTTGGTGAATTACAGGGCTGAATTTTGTAGAAGTGGCTGAGGTTCCATCGCGACCCCACTTCGTCTGCTGGCGGGACCCGGGAAGGCATGTTGCCGGTGGTGGCCAATTGAATGGCCACTGCCAGGGCCGGTGTCCAATTATGAACAGCGGCCTGCCCCCAAGAACTCCCGGCCCAATCACAGGGCCGGCAGCTCAGCGGCATCAGCAGCACCATCGCTAGTGGTGGCCATTGCTGAGGCTGCAGCTGCAGGGAGAGAGTGCCTTAATGGCTGAGCACCCTCAAAGGAATGTAAGTGGGGTTGGGGGAGGGGAGGGGAGGGTTGCTGAGCGCTGGAAGCTCCATTGTCACAAGGGTGTCCATTGCTGCCGGGGACCCTTCCATGGGCCATGGACTACCCACAAAGGTGGGCCAATGCACTGGAACCTGCTGGGAGGCCACCAGGTTTCACTGGGCAATCTCTTCATGAAGTGGTGGGTCCCCTAATGTGGGCAAAATACTTGCGGAGGCAGAATGTGGCCCTTAATTGGCCACTTAAGTGGCTCAGTTGGCCTCCCAGCGGGCGGCCAATCTGCCAATTTTCCGACCTAAATGGCATGGTGGCAGGAAGACATCAGGTACCATCACATCCCCACCCCCACCTCGACACCTGACCGCACCATTTTGCCAGTCTTCTTGCCTTCCAGCCTGTTCCCAAAAGGCCTGGAAAATTTCCAGCCACGATTTATTTTACTTAAGTCGTAAGAGTTCAGGATACTAGCTGGGTAGCCATCTGGAAGAGTACGAAGAGGTAGGAGGTACAGTAGTCTTTGGGGTGTGTGCTGTAATATCCGGGTTACTATACTCTTTGTACTGAATACCTGTGGGTTAAGGTAATGGAGTTTAGATACAAATGTGTATCATCTATGACTGCCACTACAATACTCCTCACATGAGGCTCTGTCCAATCTGAGACATCACATCCTATAATGATGCTTTCAATATATTTACATATCCACCTAGCGACAACCTACATCACATTATACTACATCTCCCCTCAAGTCTCTGACTTCAGTCATCAGATTAAGTAACGCTGTGGCGTTTTCACAACTCTGCCGCAACGCAGTGTCCTTTCACTTGAAGATGTTTGGGGTTTAGAGTCTCTTAGTTCTTCCTCTTCACTTTCTTGTATTTGAGTGGAACTATTCAGTGACTCCAGTTCTCTATCTTGGTTATCCTCTGCGTTGTCTGCTGATTGCCATAACACCGGTTTATCAGCTCTCTCTGATGACTGATTCTCTTGCATTTCATCCATTTGTTTCTTCTATGGAACTGGTACCAATGATCTTCTGTTCTTTCTTATTATCCCCAGTCGGTCTGGACAACGTATGATCTTGGATATGGTGATTTCTCTATCACTTCTCTGTATCTATTCTGGTCTTTAACCCAAACTGATTCTCCAGGTTGGATGTCTGGCAGATTTCTCACTCCATAGCGTCTATCATAACTCTCAGCTAGAACTGACCGTTCTCATCCTCTCTCTCCCTCACTTTTTCCAAGTCTTCCGCACTAATTCATGACTTTAATGTACTTGGGAGAATAGGACGTTGTGTCTTCAATCTTCTTCCCATTAATAATTCACATGGAACTATCCCATTCTGGAGTGATGTAGATCGATAGTTTAACAGTGCCAGTTGAAAATCTTTGTTTATCTTCCTAACATCTTCACCATTCGTACACCTCCCTCTGCTTCTCCATTGACCTGAGGGTACTTCAGTGAACTGGTGACATGAACAAATCCGTACATTTCAGTAAACTCTTTGAAACTTACATTCGCAAATTGCAGCCATTGTCAGATATCACAATATCTGGAATGTCATGTGTTAGCAAAACTTTCTCTTAAAGATTTGATTACAGCCTCTGAACTCTGACCATGTAGTAGCTTAACATCAACCCATCTTGAATAATAGTCAATGACAATAAGGAACATCTTCCCTTTGTGCTCAAAGAGATCGATTCCTAGACACTGCCATGGTCTGGACGGAAATGAAGATGACATAAGTGGCTGTCTCACCTCTTGTCTGGTATAGCACATGCGATGCATCTGGACCACCATTTCTTTGATATCCTTTGATATCCCGAGCCACCAGACTTAGTTTCTGGCTCTTGCTCTACATTTAGCGATCCCTAAATACCTTGGTGTAATTTCTCCAAGATGTCCAATCTTAAAGCTCTTGGGATGACCAATCTTTCGTCGTAGACTAGCAAATCATCCACAATACACAGATGACTCCTTTGCTCAGGATATTTCCCTAAAACCGGGTTATGTGGTATATCTGCTGGCCAACCATTTTGACAATATTCTCTTATTCTATCGCATACCTTGTCTTCTTTCTGCAAGTTTCTGATTTCAGCCAATGTTTTAGCTGTTTGCCTTCAAATTCTCTGTTACTTTCAAAGAAAAGACTTCAACTTCCTTCAGAAGTAAGACATTTGTATTTAGAGATACAACACTGAAACAGGCCCTTTGGCCCACCGAGTCTGTGCCGACCATCAACCACCCATTTATACCAATTCTACACTAATCCCATATTCCTACCACGTCCCCACCATCCCTCAATTCCCCTACCACCTACCTACACTAGGGGCAATTTATAATGGACAATTTACCTATCACCTGCAAGTCTTTGGATGTGGGAGGAAACCGGAGCACCCGGCGAAAACCCACACAGTCACAGGGAGAACATGCAAACTCCGCACAGGCAGTACCCAGAATCGAACCCAGGTCGCTGGAGCTGTGAGACTGCGGTGCTAACCACTGTGCCACTGTGCCGCCCCCTCAGGTCTTCTGATTGTTGTTGTTAACGCATCTGCTGTTCTTTGTTGTTTACCTGGAACATATTGGGTCATCAAATTAAACCTCATTAGTCTTAGTCAAAATCTTTGTGCCCTTGGTGGTAACTTTGCTCTTTCAAATCCAACAATGTCATGAGTGGTTTAGGTGGTTGATTTCAATCTTAAACTCAAGGCCCAATACATAGACTGAAAATGTTTTTGCATGCCCATGTTGCTGCCAACACTTCCTTCTCAATGACTGCATGTCTCTGTTTGGTTTCAGTTAACAAACAAGAAGTAAAATACAGAGGTTTGCATCTTCCATCCTTCTGGACTTGAAACAAGACTGAACTTAATCCTGTTGCTGATACATCTGCCGCTATTATGGCCGTTAGCTCTGGATCACAGTGCGCTAACACCTCTGATGAAGTTAACATCTCTTTGATTCTCTCACAGGATTTTTTTCTGGCTTTTTCCCCAATGTCACATACTCCTGCTCTTTAGCAGTTGTCTCAAGGGCTCGTTTATCACAGCTAAGTTTTCATTCCCATGAATCTTTGTAGTTCTGTTATGTTCTTTGGTTCTGGGAAATCTTTTATTGCCTTCGTTTTCTGTGGATCTGCCTTGATGTCTGACCCATCAATTATGTGACCAAGGAACGTTACTGCAGTCTGTGAATATACAGTCTTCTCATTTAGCGTGAGACCTGCTTCTTCTAGTCTTTGTAATACAGCTCTTACCTTTGTGTCGTGTTCTTTCTGGTTTGCTCCGTGAATTAGGACATCAGCCATGTGACAGATTATTCCCTCTAAGCCTTCCAGGATTCTTGACATCATTCTCTGAGAGATCTCAGGTGCCGATGTTAAAACAAATGTAAGCTGTTGAAACAGAATCTCCCAAATGGTGTTATAAATGTTGTCAACAATTTAGACTCTTCGTCCAACGGTAACAGCCAGAATCCACTGTTTGCATCGAATTTCGTAAATATGGAGCTTTTTCCCAATTTTGCTAAACTTTCATTCACTGATGCCATTGGGTGGATCTCTCTCTCTACTGCTTTGTTAAGTTGAGTGAGATCTACACAGATTCTTATGGATCCATTTGGTTTCTTTACTGGAACCATACAAGAACACCATCTAGTTGGTTTAGTTACTGCTGATATCACTCATGGTTCTCCATTGCTTCTATTTCTTTTTAACCTTTTCCAGGAGTGGGTGTGGGACCTTTCTCAGTGTGAATAAGCACACAGGCTCTGCCTCTTCCCTCACACTTATGTGATACTCTGTCTTCAATTTTCCCAATCCTCTAAATAGATTTGGAAATTCAGACTAAAATCTCTTGGTTGGTTCTTGTGTCCTTTAATTTCTTCTACCTTACATATCAGTTGTAGATCGACACATGCCTTCCTGCTGAGTAATGAACAACTCTGATTCTTAACAATATACAACGTTTCGGGAATCTCTTTATTCTTGTATCTTAAAGTCATTTTCAGTTCCCCTTTAACTATCAGCTCTAGGCCTACAGGCCCATATAACTACTTCTTTGTTGTTCTAAAGCTTCCCTTTTTTAACCACGGTTCCTTATCTGATACACAGAAACCGTTGCTCCTATGTCTAACTCAGCTAGTTTTATTTTCTCCTCCAATGAAATCTGCTGTCCAGCAATTTTCATTTGCTCCTTGCATTTCTCTTAAGAAAGGAGTTTCAATCTCTTTCTCATCTTGTACCTCGGTTATTCTCTTGTTTAAACAATCTGTCCCTTTGCTGGTCTGCAGCATTTGCTTCTTGCTACAACACATCAACTGGAAATTGTTTATCTGTTAATTGTGTATCAATTTTATTTTATTTGTTCATGGGTTGTGGGCATCACTGGCTAGGCCAGCATTTATTGCCCATCCCTAATTGCCCTTGATAAGGTGGTGGTGAGCTGCCTTCTTGAACCGCTGCAGTCCATGTGGGGTAGGTACACCCACAGTGCTGTTAGGAAGGGAGTTCCGGAATTTTGACCCAGCGACAGTGAAGGAACGGCGATATAGTTACAGGTCAGGATGGTGTGTGGCTTGGAGGGGATCTTGCAGGTGGTGGTGTGCTCATTCATCTGCTGCCCTTGTCCTTCTAGGTCAGGGTTGTCCAACATACGGCCGTCACACCGAAGGTTTCCATCCAGTCCGCCAATCTGCTTGTGGCTCAGCTCTGATTGACAGCTCCCCTGTACGTCAGGTGGAGGGTATAGGCGGGACCTGTGTCTGACAGGCAGGAGTCGCCTGTCTGTGATTGGTCACTCCCTGTGACCGACAGGGGCTGCCCAGGCAGCTTTAGCGCTGATTGGTGGAATACAGCACAGGCACCCTGGGAACGGCCACCCCTGTTGCTTTCGCGCTATTTCGAGCAAAAATCGTAATGTGGCCCTCTGCCCGAAAAGGTTGGACAACCCTGTTCTTGATGTTAGAGGTTGTGGGTTTGGAAGGTGCTGTCTAAGGAGCCTTAGTGAGTTGCTACAGTGTATCTTGTAGATGGTACACACTGCTGCCACTATGTATCTGTGGTGGAGGGAGTGAATGTTTGTGGATGGGGTGCCAATCAAGCAGGCTGCTTTGTTCTGGATGGTGTCGAGCTCCTTGAGTGTTGTTGGAGCTGCACCCATCCAGGCAAGTGGAGAGTATTCCATCACACTCCTGACTTGTGCCTTGTAGATTGTGGACAGGCTTTGGGAAGTCAGGAGGTGAGTTACTCGCCGCAGCATTCCTAGCCTCTGACCTGCTCTTGTAGGTATGATATTTATATGGCTACTCCAGCTCAATTTCTGGTCCATGGCAACCGCCAGGATGTTGATAGTGGGGGATTCAGCGATGGTAATGCCATTGAACATCAAGGGGAGATGGTTAGATTCTCTCTTGTTTGAGATGATCATTGCCTGACACTTGTGTGGCGAGTATGTTACTTGCCGCTTATCAGCCAAAGTCTGGATATTGTCCAGGTCTTGCTGCATTTCTACACAGACTGCTTCAGCATCTGAGGAGTTGCGAATGGTGCTGAACATTGTGCAATCATTATCGAACATCCCCACTTCTGACCTTATGATTGAACGAAGCAGCTGAAGATGGTTAGGCCTAGGACACTACCCTGGGTAACTCCTGCAGTGATGTCCTGGAAATGAGACGATTGACTTCCAACAACCACAACCATCTTCCTTTGCGCTAGATACAACTCCAACCAACGAAGAGTTTTTCCCCTGATTCCCATTGACTTTCGTTTTGCTAGGGCACCTTGATGCCATACTCTGTCAAATGCTGCCTTGATGTCAAGGGCAGTCACTCTCACCTCACCTCTGGAGTTCAGGCTTTTTGTCTATGTTTGAACCAAAGCTGTAATCAAGTCAGGAGCTGAGTGGCCCTGGCGGAACCCAAACTGAGCGTCACTGAGCAGGTTATTGCTAAGCAAGTGCCGCTTGATAGCACTGTCAACAATACATTCCATCACTTTGCTGACGATCGAGAGTAGACTGATAGGATGGTAATTGGCCGGGTTGGATTTGTCCTGCTTTTTGTGTACAGGATATACCTGGGCAATTTTTCACATTGCCGGGTCGATGCCAGTGTTGTAGTTGTACTGGAACAGCTTGGCTAGGGGTGCAGCAAGTACTGGAGCATAGGTCTTCAATACTATTGCCGGAATATTGTCAGGGCCCGTAGCCTTTGCAGTATCCAGTGCCATCAGCTGTTTCTAGATACCACGTGGAGTGAATTGGGTTGGCTGAAGACTGGCATCTGTGATGCTGGTGACCTCAGGAGGAGGCCAAGTTGGATCATCCACTCGGCACTTCTGGCGGAAGATTGTTGCAAATGCTGCAGCCTTATCTTTCGCACTGATGTGTTGGGCTCCCCCATCATTGAGGATGGGGATATTTGTGGAGTCATCTCCTCCTGTCAGTTGTTTAATTGTCCACCACCATTCACAACTGGATGTGGCAGGACTGCAGAGCTTAGATCTGATCCGTTGGTTGTGGGATTGTTTAGTTCAGTCTATCACATGCTGCTTCCCATGTTTGGCATGCAAGTAGTCTTGTCTTGTAGTCTTACCAGGCTGGAACCTCATTTTGAGGTATGCCTGGTGCTGCTCCTGACATGCCCTCCTGCACTCTTCATTGAACCAGGGTTGGTCCCCAGCTTGATGGTAATGGTAGAGTGGGGGATATGCTGGGCCATGAGGTGACATATTGTGGTTGAATTCAACTCTGCTGCTGCTGATGGCCTGCAGCACCTCATGGATGCCCAGTTTTGCATTGCTAGATCTGTTCAAAATCTATCTCATTTAGCAAGATGGTAGTGTCACACAACACGATGGAGGGTATCCTCAATGTGAAGACGGGACTTTGCCTCCACAAGGACTGTGGGGTGGTCACTCCTACAGATGCAACTGCGACAGGCAGATTGGTGTGGACGATGTCAAATAGGTTTTTCCCTTTTGCTGGTTCTTTTGCCACCTGCCACATACCCAGTCTGGCAGCTATGTCCTTTAGGACTCGGCTAGCTCGGTCAGTATTGGTGCTACTGAGCCACTCTTGGTGATGGACATTAAAGTCCCCAACCAAGAGTACCTTTTGTGCCCTTGTTACCCTTAGTGCTTCTTTCAATTGGCGTTCAACATGGAGAAGCACTGATTCATCAGTCAAGGGTGGGGGGGCAGGGTAGGTGGTAATCAGCAGGAGGTCTCCTTACCCATGATTGGCCTGATGCCATGAGACTTCATAGGGTCCAGAGTCAATGTTGTGGGCTCCCAGGGCAATTCCCTCCCTACTGTATACCACTGTGTCGCCACCTCTGCTGGATCTGTCCTGCTGGTGGGACAGGACATACCCGGGGATGATGATGGTGGTGTCTGGGGCATTGTCTGTAAGGTATGATTCCGTGAATATGACTATTTCAGGCCCTTGCTTGACTAGTCTGTGGGACAGCTCTCACAATTTTGGCACAAGCCCCCAGATGTTAGTAAGGAGGACTTTGCAGGGACGACAGGACTGGGTTTGTTGTTTCCTCTTCCAGTGCCTAGGTCAATGCTGGGTCGTCCGTCCAGTTTCATTCTGTTTCTTAGACTTTGTAGCAGTTTTGATCTAGCTGAGTGGCTTGCTAGGCCATTTCAGAGAAGATTTAAGAGTCAACCACATTGATGTGGCTCACGTGTAGGCCAGAGCAGGTAAGGATGGCAGATTTCTTTCCCTAAAGGACATTAGTGAACCAAATGTTTTTTTTTACAGCAATTGACAATGGGCACCACTAGACCAACATTTTTAAATTCCAGATTTATTAATTGAATTCAAATTCCACAATCTGTCTTGGTGGGATTCCCCAGAGCATTAGTCTGGGGCTCTGGGTTATTACTCTAGTGACATTACCACTACGCCACCTCCTTCTCTGTTTGATTAAATGCAGGTGGAGGGTGATAGTTGGGGTCTTACTTGGGCACTTATAAGCAGACACTTACTGAGACTGGGGGAGGGTTTTGAGTGAGGAGCTACAAGTTTGGAATCCTTATACTCTCTACAATAAATGTGAAATGGAGTAAAGATAGGCTCCAGTATTATCCTTCCATATCAAGCTTTCTGGAGTTTAACATGGTAGTAGAGAATGGTTGCCTAAAGCTGAATGTTGGAAACTAGGATTTTTTTTACATAGAAAACTAAAATCTCAAGGGCTATTGTGGAAAATATGGCAGAAAGCAAGTGTAAATTGTCAGGGTATGATTACCTTCTGATGTTCTGAGTCTGAACCATATGACCAGTGGAAGAATGAAGTGGCTATGTCGACACAGGTTACATCTCCACCAAAGAGGAAACAAGGTATGACAAAGAACAAAGAACAAAGAACAGTACAGCACAGGAACAGGCCATTCGGCCCTCCAAGCCTGCGCCGATCTTGATGCCTGCCTAAACTAAAACCTTCTGCACTTCCGGGGTCCGTATCCCTCTATTTCCATCCTATTCATGTATTTGTCAAGATGCCTCTTAAACGCCTCTATGGTACCTGCTTCCACCACCTTCCCCGGCAACAAGTTCCAGGCACTCACCACCCTCTGTGTAAAGAACTTGTCTCGCACATCCCCTCTAAACTTTGCCCCTCTCACCTTAAACCTATGTCCCCTAGTAACTGACTCTTCCTCCATGGGAAAAAGCTTCTGACTATCCACTCTGTCCATGCCGCTTATAACTTTGTAAACCTCTATCATGTCGCCCCTCCACCTCCATTGTTCCAGTGAAAACAATCTGAGTTTATCCAACCTATCCTCATAGCTAATGCCCTCCAGACCAGGCAACATCCTGGTAAACCTCTTCTGTACCCTCTTCTGACCTTGGCATTGTCACTTCCTACCAAAAGTAAAATCAGAAGTAAAGTGTTTTGTGAACTGGATGCTCATCAGTTAGATACCGATGAAGGGTTGGATCTTCTGTTGGAATTCGTGGATGAAATTTACAAGAAAGATGACATATTGAATGCATATGAGTCATGGTCAGACATTGGTAGATTTCAGAAAAAAGATGGTTATTCAATGGAGGAATATATCATGGACTTTAACAGACTGTATAAAAGATTGAGGAAGTTCAATTTGGAGATCCCTGGCTCAGTGCTAGATTGTGCTAGGGTCTCGAATTTGGACAGGATCCTGGTTCTAACTAGGGTTCAGTTCTTGGACAAAGATTGCCTGTTGAATCAAATGTCTGCTGACTGAAAGAAATTTCTAGGGAAACAGTCATTTTCTGCAGCACTGGTAGAACAAACAGGGCATTCTGCAGTGACACAAAGAATGGAGGACTCAATGTTTACTAGATTTTGAAATGGTCCAGATACAGGAAACAGGCATAAGTACAATGGAAGAGTTCAAGACAGGATGAATGAGGATGAAAGCACTTTTAGTAAGTCTGACTATTACAGTGGAAGACAGAATTGGAACAGCAATCATAGGTGAATGAATCCCAGGAATGCCAAAGGAACAGTTAATAGGTGCTTCAGATGTGCCTCAAAGTATCATTATGCAATGAACTGCCCTAAGCGGAGGGGCAGTGTCCTCGAAATAACACATGACAGAGAGAATTCTGAGGCAGAAGAGAAAGATACTGATGAATCTGAACAAATTGTACTCGTCACAAGGAGTTTTCATCCTGTGATGAATGTGTTAGTTGTGGATTTGTTCAACTGTGCTGTATTGGATAGTGTTTGCATGTCGACAGTATGTGGAACTGATTGGTTACAATGTTTATCTGGATTTACTTAGCAGTGAGGATCGATGCAAGGTTATGGAGTATGAAAGTACTACTAACTTAATTGAGTTGTTTGAGGAAGTAACAAGGAGGATTGATGAGGGAAGTGCAGTGGAAGTGGTCTATATGGATTTTAGTAAGGCATTTGACAAAGTTCCACGTGGCAGACTAGTCAGTAAAATGAAAGCCCATGGGATACAGGGGAATGTTGCAGGTTGAATCCAGAATTGGCTCAAGGCCAGGAAACAAAGTGTGGTAGTCGATGGATGTTTTTGTGAATGGAAACCTGTTTCCAGTGGCATTCCACAGGGCTCAGTGTTGGGTCCCTTGCTGTTTGTGGTATATATTAATGATTTGGACTTAAATGTGGGAGGCATGATTGGGAAATTTGCTGATGACACAAAAATTTGCCATGTAGTTGATAGTGAAGACAATAGCCGTAGACTCCAGAAAGATATCAATGGTTTGGTTTAGTGGGTGGAAAAGTGGCAAATGGAATTCAATCCAGATAAGTGGGGAGGGAAAATAAAGTGATGGAATACACAATAAATGGGAGGATATTGAGAGTGGTAGAAGAAGTGAGAGACCTTGGAGTGCATGTCCACAGGTCCCTGAAGGTGGCAGGACAGGTAGATAGAGTAGTGAAGAAGGCATGTGGAATGCTTTCCTTTATTGGCCGAGGTATAGAATTCAAAAGCAGGGATGTAATGCTGGAACTGTATAAAATGCTGGTTAGGCCACAGTTGGAGTATTGCGTACAGTTCTGGTCACCACATTACAGAAAGAACATAATTGCTCTGGAGAGAGTCTCGAGGAGATTTACAAGAATGTTGCCAGGGCTTGAAAGTTGCAGCTATGAGGAAAGATTGGATGGGCCAGGGTTGTTTTCCTTAGAACAGAAAAGGCTGAGAGGTGACTTAGTAGAGGTGTACAAAATTATGAGGGGCCTCGATAGAGTAGACACGGAGGACCTGTTTCCCCTAGTGGAGAGGTCAATTACCAGGGGACACAGATTTAAGGTGATTGGTGGAAGGGTTAGAGGGGACATGAGGGAAAACCTTTACACTCAGAGGGTGGTGGGTGTCTGTAATTCACTACCAGGAATGGTGGTGGAGGCAGAAACCCTCAATTCTTTTTAAAAGGTACCTGGACATGCACCTGAAGTGTTGTAACCAGCAAGACTATGGACCAGGTGCTAGAAGGTGGGATTAGATTGGGCGGCTAGTTTTTTCAGCCAGCACTGACACGACAGGCTGAATGGCCTCCTTCTGTGCCATAATTTTTCTATGGTTTTATGGTTCTAAAGCCTACCCAAACTGATCTTCAACATCGCCTGAAAGAACTGTTCTCGGAGCATCGCAGTGACAGCCGTCGATACACCGTTGGGATGCCAACCCAAAACAAATGACTTCTTTCCATACCTTCTTTTCAGCCTAAGTATTTTTTTAATTCCTTCTATTTCTATTTTAATTTGTGTGCATGTTTCACTTTATTATTGGTTAAAACTTGGTTTAGAATAAACTGATATTTTTGTTGTTTATTAAAGAAACCTGGTCGGTGTACTTTATTCTAGGGAAAAATAGAGTATATGATTGACTGTTTCGGTAAGTTTGTTTTTATTTGTTTGTGGGATGTGGGTGTTGCTGACTAGGCCTGCATTTATTGTCCATCCCTAATTGCCCTTGAACTGAGTGGCTTGCTCGGCCATTTCAGAGGGCATTTAAGAGTCCATCACATTGCTGTGTGTCTTGAGACACAAGTCAGCCAGACCAGGTAAGGACGGCAGATTTCCTTCCCTAAAGGACATTTGTGAACCAGATGGGTTTTTACAACAACCGACAATGGTTTCATGGTCACCATTAACCAACTTTTAATTCTGGATTTATTAATTGAATTAAAATTTCACCATCTGCTGCAGAGGAATTCGAACCCATGTCCCCAGAGCATTAGCCTGGGCTCTGGATTACTAGTCTAGTGACATTACCACTACACCACCACCTTTCACACCTTTCGGGCTTTTTGGCCCCATTCCATCCCTTATTTTTCACAAACTCCACTGAGTCTGATGTCTTCAAGATTGGACTCTCCCCATCCCTCAAACTATGGGTTGGTTCTATTTTCTAACCTTCCACTGTCTGCTTAGCTGAATGGCTTTTTATAAACTCAAGTCTTCGCTCGACTGTAGTTGATCTGACAGCGCATCATCAATAATCCTAACTATGATTCTATCTCGAATCAATTCCTTACGCAAGCTTCTATACTCACAATCTTCAGCAATCTTGTATAGGTCATTAATGAATGATTCAACGCTTTCCACTTTTCTCTGGGTGCGCTTATTCGTTTTGCCTGTTCAACGATAATGTTTTTCCTGATCTGAAATACTCTTCTATAGCTTTCATAACTTCAGCATAAGTAGTTTGCTTCTCATCGCTTCCCTTGCGTTATGAGTATGTCGTCTGCACACTTCCCCATGGTGTATAACAATGTACTGACCTGCTGTTTGTCTGGTCTCTGAGCTAAACCTGACGCAGAACGGTACTTCTCGATACCCTGAAGAAGCGCAGTCCGGACCATGGCACCAATGGGCAAGGGACTGTAGAGGAGGGAGAAGCAAAAACCTCATGATTTCTCACTTAGTCTTAGGGGCAGGGAACTCCACCAATGCTTGTACTTTTGCTGTTCTTGGTAACCCTTGTCCTTGCCCTACTATATGCCCAAGGTAGGTTACTCTCGTTTTTACAAATTCACTTTTGGCAAGGTTTATCACTAAATCAGCTGATTGTAATTTTCTAAACAGAGCTTCTAGTTGTTCCAAGTGGTCCTTCCAAGTGTCACTGTATATCAGTACATCATCAAGGTAAACTACACAGTTAGGAACACTGGATACCACTTGGATCATTAGTCTCTGAAAAGTGGCTGGGACATTTTTTAGTCCAAATGTCATTGGAAAAGACCGTCTGGTGTGACAAATGCCAATATTTCTTTAGCTCGGGGTGTTAAAGGAACCTGTCAGTATCCCTTTAACAAATATATTTTTGTAAGGAATGTGGCACTGTAACACTGTCATTACAGTCTTCCAACTGAGGAATTGGGTAGGAATCTGCCTTCGTTACTAATACCATTGGGGAACTCCAGATACTTTGACTGGGTTCAATTAGGTCATTTTCCAACGTATTTTGGATTTCTGCTTTCACCTGGGCTTGTTTCTCTGGACTTAAGCAGTAAGGATACTGTTTTATAGGAAAGGATTCCCCTACATCCACATCATGTGTGGCTAAGGTACTTCCTGGCTTATCCCTACAGACTCCTTTAAATGCCGTGAGTAGCCTTGTTAGGTCTTCTTGTTATTCTGCATGTAAATATGAAAGCATTGTGTCTAATCTCCCTAACAATTTGGTATTAGCTAGCTGGATAGCAAGAGGTTCAATGTGAGAATTTTCTAGGCCTCCTTCTGCCTCATCCTCACTATCCCTTTCATTCCTCACTGTTCCTACTACCTGACATAACTTGTGCATGCTTATCCTCCTCCCAGCGATGGTAATGTTTAAACTTATTGATATGACACAGTGCCAATTCTTTTTCCGGCGATCTGGGGTATCAATCAAATAATTTACTTTAACGATTCTTTTGACCACTTGATGCGGACCATTGAACCGTGCTTTCAGCGGTTCACCCTGTAAAGGCAGTATACTAACACCTTATCCCTGGTTGAAATGTTTGGGTCTTAGCATGCTTGTCTGCCCATTTCTTCATGGTTGTTTGGGAAGCTTTAAGGTGTCCCTGAGCCACTTTGCAGGATCTCATGAGCTGTTCCCGGAACACAGATACATAATCTAACACAGAAGATTCATCCCTCTGTTCTAAAAACCTTTCTTTATTTAGTTTTAGAGGACCTCTTATCTCATGTCCATAAACTAATTCAAAAGGACTAAAACCAGTAGACACATTAGGTGAATCCCTAGTGGCAAACAAAATAAATTCTAGCCCTTTATCTCAATCATAGGGATATTCATGACAGTATACCCTGATAATCGTTTTAAGGGTGTGAAGGTACCCTCCTAAAGCCCCTTGTGTCTGTGGGTGGTATGCTGAAGACTTTAACTGTGTTATACCCAAATTACCCATAACTTCCTGAAAAATTTTGGACATAAAATTGGAACCTTGATCTGACTGAATCTCAATCAGTAATCCAAATCTAGTGAAGAACTGGGTTAACTTTACCACTACCTTAGCAGAAAGTGTTCTCAAGGGAATAGCCTCTGGGAACCGAGTAGCCATATCCATAATAGTGAGCATTTATGGGTGTCCTGCTTTTGTTTTCGGTAAAGGTCCGACACAGTCTATCAACACCCTGCTAAATGGTTCCCCAAAGACGGCTATGGGAATTAGAGGTGCCGGTTTTATGGCAGTTTGCAGTTTTCCCACAATCGTATAGCACGTTTTGCAAAACTGCACCATTTCCTTGGAAAGACATAGCCAGTAAAAATGTCAAACAATACATAATTGGGTCTTCTGGATACCCACATGTCCCACTATAGGAATTTCATGGGCTATCCTTAATATTTCACAGCGAAACTTGAGTGGTCTCACTACCTGGTGAACAACTGTCCATTCTTTGTCCACAGGCCTGTGAGGAGGTCTCCACTTCCTCATCAGAATCCCATTTTTAATATAGTGGTCTTCCAGAACTCCCTTTGTCTCATCTTCAGTTAAAGCCGATTGTGCCACTTTATTTAACTCTGGATCGGCTTGCTGAGCCTTTATCAGAGAAGACTGACTGAACATTTCCTTCAGATTATCCAAATCCCCAAAGAAAGTTTCAAATTTTCGGCTATCTGTCTGTGGTGCCAATTTTACCTCCAACAATGGAACTTGTTTAGCCATTGCTCGGGTCACTGCACATGAAGGAAAAGTTCCTGGAACCTTTTCCTGCAACTGTTCTGTCTCTTTGACTTCACTTGTTTTTTGTGTGACTACTGGAGAAGCTACTACCTTTGCTCCTACCAAATTATTCCCCAGGAGTTGCTCAACTCCACCTACAGGCAAACTATGAACAACTCCTACTGTTACCATTCCAGACATTAGGTTATACTCCTATACAATACAAAGGTACGGCTATATATTCCCCTCCGATATCATTCACTGAAACCTTGGCATTCAATGCGCTCTCTGGTGGAAACGTTATGCCTTTCCCCAGCAAAGAGTTTGGGTGGCTCCTGTATCCATAAGTATAACTATAGGTTTACCTGCCTCACTTGAAGGATAGGGAGTCACTTTTCCTTTTGATAAGAATTCCCTATAACTCTCAGGTATCTTGTTCACTTCCCCCGCACTCACAGTGGTTTTTGTACTTGGCCTTACCGCTGCAGTCAGAGCTACAGCCTGAACTGTCGTATTCTTGGTCAGGGCTCCTTTCTCTGCATTGGCCTTGTGCACCCCAATAGGTTTCATGGGTTTACCCCACAATTTGCAGCATTCTGCATGAAGGTGTCCCATCTTGTGGCAATGGAAACACTTAGGCTTTCGGACCTAACTTCCACCCTCAGCATTTTCCTTTCTGGCCTGAGGATGAAATCCCGGAGCATTCCCAACTGTCCCTTCTCGACCTCAGTTACTTCTCTTCCTTTCACCCTCCTACCTTCTATCCTTCTCGGGTTTGTGGGGATGACAGACAAAGGGTTTGGACTTGTAAACAATTTGGTAATCATCAGCCATTTCAGCTGCCTATCTGCCTTCTGGTTCTCTACATGGGTTCTTACTAACAGAGGGAATGAATTTTTAAATTCTTCCAGGAGAATTATTTCCATAAGGTTCTCATATGTGGCTTCTACCGTAACTGCCTGCATCCAATGATAAAAATTAATTTGCCTTACCCTCACAAATTTTATATAAGACTGCCTCGGCTGTCCCCGGAGGTTCAGAAATCTCTGCCTGTATGCTGCAGGGACTAACTCATAAGCAGCGGGAATAGCCTTTTTTTCCATCTCATAATCTGCAGAATCCTCCTCACGAAGCATAGCATAAACTTCATGAGCTCTGCCCACCAACGTGCTTTGCATGAATAGTGTCCAGTTTTCCTTTGGCCACTTCATCTGTCTGGCTATCTTTTCAAAAGAAATGAAAAATGCCTCTAAATCCCTTTCCTCAAACTTTGGGTGGGCTTGAACAAATTTAAATAGCTCTCCACTGGGTCCTGGGCTGAGGTCAATTCTTTCTTCACCAAAATTTTCACTGAAGTCAAGGCCACCCCTTTGTCTTAGTTCCAGCTTTTAAAATTTGAATTGCCTTCCTTCTTATTCTCTTTCTCTTTCTCATTCTCTTTTCTGCCACTCTGCTCCCTTTGAAATTGTAGTTCAAGCTTTTAAATTTATGTTTCCAGTTCAAGCTCAATTTTTTTTGTTTTTGAATCTCTTTCCCTTTCCAGTTCAAGCTGCTTCATCTGCAACTGAACCCTAGCTAAATCAATTGAATTATCATCTGGATTGCCTTTTCCTTCATCCAATTTCAAATGCTGTGCTATTACTTCAATTAAGTCTGCTTTCTTAGCTCCTGGGTTTCACTCTTTCTCCAATTTTACTGCCAATGCTATTAACCTAACCTTGGTTAAGTTTCTCAAATCACTCATGGATAAGTCCTCCTTTTCCAGAAATGTCGTAGCAACAGGCAAATCCATTCCAGTGATGTAAACTTTACTCTAATGCACAATAAACCTGTTTTTTTTTTCTTTTATTCTTTTCAATTATTATTACCCCACTTATAATTGCATGTCATCGGCTCTGGGTTATCCTGCACAGAGTCCCCGATTATATGTTATGATGGAGGCAAAAGGAGTGCACTGTCTTTCTCTAGTTCTACTTCTCCACAGGTCACAACATATATTTACATGTTTACCCAGTTATCGATATAGTCAATCATATACTCTACTCTTTAACCCAGAATAAAATACACCAACCAGATTTCTTTAATCAACAACAAAATCATCAGTTTATTATAAAACAAGACTTAGCCAGTAAAGAAGCAAAGCATTAATACACAGATTGAAATATGAAAGTTCCCTTTTGAAATATCCCTCACACTCACACACACTGAAAAAAAAATTCTCTCTGCAGAGGTCTTTTGCAAAAAAAAAGACAAAAAAGAATACTTTGGTCAAATACTTGCTAATTCTTGAAGAAAAAGGATGAGATATGTTATGTCCCAAAAATCCCATAAAGTCTGGCATCCAAGTACACATAGACGGGTCACTGTGATCTTTTCTGAAGCAGTTCTTTTCAGGTGACATTTAGAATTAATCTGGCAGGCCTTCCAGGAGCGTCTCAGGAGAAATGCGGCATCAGGTCTTTTAGCTCTTACACTGAATTTGCAGGGTTTTTCAAAGAGTTAGAGAAAGAGGAGCTGGCTGGTTTTTCAGCAGGCTACAAACCCAACTGCCTTCAACACAGTCCACACCCCAACTAAACAAAAACAATATCCCAAAAGTGAAACCACCTAACCACCATAAATCTTAACATGTCACTTCTCTGTAAAAAATCTCCCCCAAGTCACCAAGGTTTCTGTTGTTTATTGAGCTTAAGGCATGTAACATTCGGTTAAGGTTTGTTTTCAAACAAGACCTCTCACTGACCTTGTAAAAAAAAAATCCATGGAATCTTTTCATTTTCCCAAATCAACAATGTCCATAATGCTAAGTCCTTAAAAAAAATTGTAAAAAAGAAGCACTTTCATAACAACAGAGTGACTGATCGGAGCACCCCAGTGCAAGATTCTCCAGAGACTTGGTGATGTACGTACAAAAGGGGAATGGTACCATTTTCGGGAATTGTCTCGAACAGACTAATTTTAATTTATAGCTGTTGTGCTATAAGATTTTTTTGTCTTTCCATGCTCTTCTTCCTATCTTTTTAATAAAGTTATCTTTCTTTCCTTTTTTATGTTTAATAATTATTTATTCTTTAATAATTACTCAATAAAATTACTGTTTTAACACATTATTTGAACCTAAGTGAGACGCCGCAGGGGACTCTCAGGCCCTTCAGATTTCTGGCAAGCCAACCAGGAGCCCGAGGATGAACATGGATGAGGCTATAGAGAAGTATCTTAGGGAAAAGTTACCCTGAAAGAAGGGTGGGTCGACTCATTGGGAAATCAGATGACCCAGTCTTTGAGGCAGAACTCTGGATGGACGGATCCGCGTGTAAAGCAGGCCTTGATGAAAGCAGTTTGGCTGAAGCCATATCAGTGACATTGCAGGAGAGATGAGACTGAGAAAATAAAACTCAGGCAAGAAATTTAAAGTGAGTAAAGGAAAGTTACTGGGCTGAATTTTGCCAGCCCTCTGACATCGGGGGTCGTGGGGGAAAATACTTCTGGGAGAGGCCCGTCACGATCCGCAACGCCGGGTAGGTCCCGCCCCGGTTTACCGCCGGCGGCGGGACCTCGGTGTGGCCCTCTGTGCTGCTCGGCAGCGGCACCCCAATTAACATATGTAAAGCACTACTTACCTTGCCTGATTATGCATTCTGCTGCCTCTAACTCAATAGTTCTGCATCTTTTCAGTGAACAGGTGACTGTCATGTGCCGTCCCATTCACGACTGAGAAAATCCGGCGGGACATCAGAAGTACTTGAAAGGAGATGGGAGGGGAATGGTGTTACAGGGGTCTCAACTCTGCATACTTGTAGGGAGATGGGAGGGGGCATGGTATTACTGGGGGCACAGCTCTTCAGGCATGAAGAGAGGTACTGTGTACCCTCCCTCCGTAAACGGTGGCCGCTCTGCGCCATTGTTTGTGTGAGGGAAGGAGCAATGGCAGTCCAGTCACCCTGTGTGTGGGGAGGGTGCCAGAAACAGTAGGCGTGTAAATGTTATCTGGCTGGTGGGGCAAACGATGGAGCTGTTACAATCTTAAAATGGTCATGCTGTGCCACTCAGTGGGAGCTAAGACGGGCAATGCCATGCCACGCCACATAGTTGATGCATGAAAGCACCTGATGTACCAGTCAACATCAGTGGCTGCCCTGTTAGGAACCTTCGGAGAAGTGAAGGAACCGAGTTTAATTGTCTTGGAGATGGGGGATGCTTCATCCTGTATTATCTAATCCACTTCTAATGAGGATCCATATGCGTCGGAGGCAAAACCAAAAGACAGGTACAGTCCACGTAGGGGCCCCCGGTCGTGAGCAGCAGCAGTCCCCAGGAAGAGCTCGCCACGGCAGATGGACGCACATCTACAGGTCCTGCATGGTATACCTGCTGATGTTAGAGCACCTGTGCCAGAGGCTTCTGCAGATGTCAAGAGATGCAATGACACATCTCTGTGCCCTGCTGAATCATGACCTGCAGCTGATGGGCTTCAGTGTACACCCTATGCCTGTGGCCCTCAAAGTGACAGCAGCTCTTAATTTCTACGCCTCTGTATCATTTCAGGGGCCCACCGGAGACCTTTGTGGGATGACACAGTCAGCCGTGCACTGCTGCATCAGGGAAGTCACCGATGCCCTGTACCAGAGGGCCGGTGACTATGTCCACTTCACAATGGACCCTGGCAGCCAGGCCCAGAGGGTTATCGGTTTTGGCTCCATCGCGGGATTCCCACAGGTGCAACAGGTCATAGACTGCACCCATGTGGCCATCAAGGTACCCGCCTGGCGACCAGCAGCATAAATAAACCATAAGGGCTTCCACTCACTCAATGTAGAGTTAGTATGTGATCATTGTAACCGCTTTATGCAAATCTTTGCCCACTTTCCAGGCAGCTGCCATGATGCCTTCAACCTGCGCCAGTCCCGGCTGCCATTGCTGTTCACTGAACTGGCTTACTTGGAGGGGTGGCTTCTTGGAGACAAGGGGTCATGGGGGTGGGGGTGCGGGGCTGAAAAATACTTCTGGGAGAGGCCCGCCACGATCCGCGATGCCGGGTAGGTCCCGCCCCATTTTACCGCCGGCGGCGGGACCTCGGTGTGGCCCTCCGCGCTGCTCGGCAGAGGCACACCAAATAACATATGTAAAGCACTACTTACCTTACCTGATTACACATTCTGCTGCCTCTAACTCCATAGTTCTGCATTTCTCGGTGAACAGATGACTGTCATGTGCCGTCCCATTCACGACTGAGAAAAGCCGGCGGGACATCAGAAGTACTTGAAAGGAGGGGAATGGTGTTACAAGGGTCTCAACTCTGCATACTTGTAGGGAGATGGGAGGGGGCATGGTATTACTGGGGGCACAGCTCTTCAGGCATGAAGGGAGGTACTGTGTACCCTCCCTCCATAAACGGTGGCCGCTCTGCGCCATTGCAGACATGGCTCCCGACACCGGTGAGACACCCCAGCACTGCTGCAGGGCAGAGATACAACACCAGCCATGGAGCTACAAGGGCCACCATTGAGCAAGCGATCAACATGCTGAAAATGCAGTTTCACTGCCTGGATAGATCGGGTGGTGACCTGCAGTATGAGCCAGAAAGGGTAGCTCATATTGTTGCTGTTTGCTGTGCTCTGTACAACTACACACTCAATAGGGAGAGGCCTGGCAGGATGAGGACAGATGTGAGCAGGACTCCTCCTCGGACGATGAGGACGCTGAGGATTTACAGCAGGAAAGGCACATGGAAGGACAGAGAGCATCCAGGCACCGCATGCATGGCGAGCAGCGAGCTAGGGATGCACGGCAGCGCCTCATTGATAAAAGGTTCTCCACAACATAGGAACCATCATGGACTTTGCAAGCCGCACAGCACCCTTGCTCACATGTTGTGTAGTAGTCACCCTTGCAGACACATTTGTGTCATGGTGTTTTTTGGAAATGCTTGCGGATGCTCCTTTGCGGTGTCACTTCTGCGTTAGCAGCCTGACTGGAGGAAGGCTGCCGATCTGATTGCTCTTTGGCTATGGATGACTTTGGCGGTTGTCCTCTGTGAGCACAAGGCCTGGAGAGCCCTAGCTGGCCAGGGGAATGTTTGTTCATCCTCTTCTGGAATTAGACCCTATGACACCGGATGGCCCCACAGCTACTTCCTCCTCTGCGCCCTCCAGCCAGGCTGCCTTGGTCAGGCGGGAGGGCCTCTTCTTACCATTGCTGGGGAAAAGGACCTCTCACCTTGCCCGCACAGCCTGGAGGAGAATGAGCAGGGAGACATCGCTGAACAGTGGGACCAGCCTAGAGTGCCCCTCTGCCATCTTCGGTTTTTGATCTGGTCCGTTAATTGCAAAGGCCGTTCCACAGTGTAACTGCTCTAACTTCTGGCTACAAGGTTTTTTTTCACATGCTTTAATACTAATATACGACTAGTGAGGAAATCTGTGCTGTTGTCCTGGTTTTTTATCTCTGACAGATAGACACAGATATACATGTACACGTATACTTTGCCTCTGCACCATTTGATAATAATTATTGATGTTATATTTCAGGTTTGCAATGCAGCTAGAAGAGAAACATAATTTCCTTGTTCTTTAAGTAATAGATTCAATTCCAGTTACATGTCTTCTCATATAACAGTTAGCTACAAAATGAATACAGATTCCAAATGCATATTAGTCTGCAGCTTTTCACATTCAGAAAATTAAAAGACCATAGTATGCAGATATTATTAAATGATGCTTTTATTTCTGATAGAGTATTTGCCTTTTATGATACAATTCAGTCCCACATTCTGGTATGTGCAAAAGTAAGATTATTCACCCAGGTGCAGCAAGCCTACAAGAAGGAATGTTACACTTGAGTGGAAGAAGAGGATCTCAACTGCACAGGACACTGGGACAAAGCAGAGTAAGTATGTGGCAGCAAAGCAGAAAGTGCTGGAGTAACTCAGCAGTTCTGGCAGCATCTGTGGAGAGAGAAGCAGAGTCACAGACTGAAAGTTAACTCTACTTCTCTCTCCACAGAATGTGCCAGACCTGCTGAGTATTTCCAGCACTTCCTGCTTTTCTGCCAGATTGCCAGCATCCACAGTATTCTGTGCTGAGGTAAGTATTTGGCAGCTGTCAGGAAGCAGGCGCTGAATATCGCGGCAGGCCTCTGCGACGGACGGTCCGCACAGGTGGGCCGCCATCTTTAAAGCACGACGACACGATTGGCGGCGCGTTTGTAAAATTTAGCCCACTTTTATTTGAGACTGTATGCATGTTGAAAGCTTCCACGAATTAATGTCCTTATCTGTGTAGCTTGTGTTCTGTAGAGCTAGCAGTTCTGTAGAGCTACTCTTTGTAGTCTACCTTTAATGTTGAAAGCATGAGTCTGTTATTTGTTCTATTTATATGTCTATATGTTTTTGTGGGACCCATTGCAGGAATCCAGCCAGGAATCAAACCTGGCATCCTCCGGAATATTTCGAAGTTGTTTGAAATTAAGAAAGTGTGAATGTAATTATTTTTTCTTTATTTGTTCATTGGATGTGGGCGTCACTAGCTAGGCCAGCATTTATTGCTCATCCCTAATTGCCCTGGAGAAAGTGATGGTGAGCTGCCTTCTTGAACCACTTTCATTTTTGATTACGGGGATTTGAAATGTACCTGAAGGAAGAAGACAAAGTGATATCATTTGTTTCTCTTTATCCCTTTTTAAAGAAGCACATGCTATTTTACTCTGTGTTTAGTTGATAAAATATAGGTTTGACTTAAGTTGCAGATTGTTAAGATTGTGTTTAAAGCAAATTCTGCGCCGTGAGAATGGAGAATATAAAGTGTACGGCAAAAGGGAGCTCCTGCTTGAGTGTGGAATGAAAGGATTTATGTGAATGTTTTTTTATGGGTTTCAAGTTTTAATGTGTTTTTCTCCCTGAAATTGTGATTTTGTGGTCACAGTTTCAGCGTTTTAGGTTTAACAAAAGCACCAACAATGAGAGTTATGAGCATGATTATCAGAGAAGTGTAATTAATAAAGTAAATGTTGGCCAGAGTCACAACTCAAGCATATTATTATAAACATTTGGGAATTTTGCTCTGGACAGAATTTTCAAAACAAAGGGGAAATTTTTGAGATTGAATGAACTGCTAATTGGAATTTGAAAACAAACAGTTTGAGCCTGGAACAGTCCGGGGTGTTTTGAACGCAAACTGTAAAAACAAAGTGAAAAAAGAATTTAACGAAAAGGACTTGGATGATGTGATCACACCCATCTGAGAGCTTTGCTCCACCCCCTTTTAAAACCAGCAGAGAAGCTAACCCTTTCTACTAGCAGCTTAGCTCACCACAACTGTTAGTTTTCTGAATGAAAATTTATATATAGTGGGCATTATGAAATTTTAAGTTTCTGAATTGTCAGATATGTCTGGATGAATTAACCCATTCAGCTCCGAGCTGAATGGATCTTTTGCATTTTTTCCCCCCACAGGTAACTGCAAGTGCAACAAGATTTCCAGCAGCTTCAAGGATTCAAGACTTTCAATGCCACAGTATAGTCACAATTTGGACTAAAGGCTTTGCCTTTTCAAAAACTTTTGTTAATTGTTACCGTCCGAGACAAAGTGCTTGAGAATGGGAGATATGGAAGTTACCTTTAAACTAGTTGTGAACATTTATGTCTTTAATATAAAACACCATGCAATACCACCAAGCTTGACATTAGAAATTGGAATCGATAAACAAAATTAAATTGATATGACTGGTTATTTCAAGCATTCAGGGGAATTTATTTGAAGTTTAAGGGGATAATCAAATTTAGAAAAACTAAAATAAAACAGTCCATCTGTTACCCCAGCAACACTTATTTGAATTGGGGATAATTTTGAGATGCAAAATGTCCAGTGTAATTTAACAAGTTACTTCTAAGAAGCTAAAATGAATGTACTTTTAAGCTCAGATAAAGAACAGACAAACAAAATATGGTAATGTCTGGAATCCAATGGGAATGTTTGATCTTTGTTTTAAAAATATGAGTATTGGACAGTAAAGTTTCTCCAGGGCTCATGAATGAAATAGAATTAGAATTAATGGGAATTGGAAGTTAAATCTGACTGATACACGGGCTAATAAAGGAATTTTGGGGACACACGATGGTGAAATTAGAATTCAAACCATTAAATTAATATAGTGTGGAATTTCCAAGAAAAGTCAGAAAAGTGTAGATAAGACTGATAATTTGATAGCTTTCTTTTGGAAATATTTGTATCCTTGCCTATGAGTCATTTTTAAAGAGAGCTGCATTTGACAGTCTTTTCATTACCTGAGATATCGGGACCATGCAGCCGGAGATAAACAAAGAGCTCAGACAGACTAGCCATCCTTTGATCTTTTGATAAGATCACCTGAGAGTCGTGAATCTGTGGCAAGATATTTTTGCTTTGCTTTTGATTTTTTTAAAATACCTGTATTAAACCTGCAGTAAAATTTTAAAGGTTACTTTGTAGACATTGAGTTAAAACTAAGTGTGGTTGTGCTCTGATTAAGTCAAGTAATTAATCAATTATGTCGTCAATAGCAATCAGTAGTAATAGACTATGAACGTGTTTTTACCAAGAACTCTTTCCTTTTGTTTTCATGCTGGTCAAAGCAGACCATGCACAGCTGCTATTTTGCCTAAACGACTGTTTTCCTCTTCTTAAAAATAAAGGTTGTTTCCTATTGTTTAAACAGGAGTCAATTCTTACCGTATTCGATGACCCTTTAGCTACAAGGTAGGACAATGGATAACCTTGCATATGGTGTGGTCAACTATGGCATGGAGTCTCGAGATGGAGTTTAATTGATGGACAGTATAACCTAATTGATGGCAGGTGAGATACACCATCAAAGGATGGGTCAACAGCCTGAACAGCCTCGTAGTGCCTGTGAGAAGAATTCGATAAGGACTCATTGTTGTCAGACTCTTGTTTTAAGAAAGTCTGATGGAGGCCTTGGAAAGCTGGAATGGAACCAGAAATTGGACTTAAAGGGGAAACAGCATTCAACATTCAGGGCTGCAGCTGGAGCGGACTAGTCAACCACTGAAAACTACAGAGAAAGGGGCATCGATGGAGTGACTGACTGGAGAGTCCACTCTCGTGCAAGGTGCTCCAGAGACTTGGTGATGTATGTACCAAGGGGGAACAGTACCATTATAGGGAGCTGTCGCTAACAGACTAATTTGGGGTTATAGCAGTGTGCTAAGATTTTTTGTCTTTCCATACTCTTTTCCTTCATTTCTTTTTAACAAAGTTATCTTTCTTTCCTTTTTATCGTTAATAATTGTTCAATAATTACATAATAAAATCACTGTTTTCACACATTATTTGGTGTTGAGTCACACATTCTTGTTACTTCCAGTGACACTCGGCAGGGGACTCTTACGCCCTGCACTTTAATTACCCAAATATCAATTGGGATAATTTTAGAGTCAAAGGAAAGGAGTTGGAGGAACTTCTGGATTATGTTCAGGAGACTTTCCTTGATCAGTATGTTCTTGGCCCAACTAGAAAGCTGGATTTACAGGATCTGGTGCTGGGAAATGAGGTGGGCCAAGTGAATCAATTGTCTGTGGGGGGGCACTTGGGTAAGAGCGATCATTGTATCATAAGGTTTAGACTCGTAATGCAGAAAAGCAAGGAATGATATAGTTGAATGGTTACATTTAAGAGTGCTAATTTCAATGCAATGAGAAGGTATCTAACTAGGATAAAATAGGACCAAAGACTGACAGGAAAAACTATAATGGAACAATGGGTTATCTTTAAGGAAGACATTCTTCAGGTGCAGGCTAGCTACATTCCAACAAGGGCTACAGGTAGAGACAGGGCTCCTTGGATAATGAGGGAGATAGAGATTATGATGAAACAATGGAGGAGGCTGTATGATGCAAATGAGAACCAGGCCAAATATAATAAGTTTAGAAGGGAATTGAAGAGGAAAATAAGACTGTCAAAGAGAGGATACGAGAATAGAATGGCAGTTAATCATCAAAGGGAATCCAAAGATCTTCTACAGCATGTAAATAGTAAGTGGGTAGTAAGAGGTGGAATGGGGCCTATTAGGGACAAGAGAGTGATATATTCTTAGATGTGCAGGACAAGGCTTGAATACTTGATGAGTATTTCGTATCGGTGTTTACTAAGAAAGAGGAATCTGACAAATGATGTGATAAATGGACACTTGGAGAATAATAATCTGATTGGGCATAGTCAACATGGATTTATGAATGGGAAATCATGTTTGATGAACCTGTTGGAGTTTTTTGTGAGGATGTTGACAGAATTGATAAAGGGGATTTGGTGGATGTAATATACCTGGATTTTCAGAAGGCTTTTGATAAAGTCCCCCACAGGAAGTTGGTTAGAAAAATTAAAGCACTTGGGATCAGAGGTAATATACTGGTATGGATTAAGGACTGGTAAGCAGGCAGAAAGCAGAGAGTAGGAATAAACAGGTCATTCTCACATTGGCAGGCTGTGACTAGTGGGATACCACAGGGATCAGTGCTTGGGTCCCAGCTGTTCACAATATATATCAATGATTTGGATATGGGGACCAAATGTAATATTTCCAAATTTGCAGATGACACAAAACTACGTGGGAAAGTGTGTTGTGAGGAAGATGCAAAGTGGCTTCAAGGGGATTTGGACAGACTTAGTGAGTGGGCAAGAATATAATGTAACGGAATATAATGTGGAAAAATGTGAGGTTATCTATTTTGGTGGGAGGAACAGATGTGCAGAGCATTTCTTAAATGGTAAGAGATTGGAAAGTGGATATGTACAAAGGGACCTGGGTGTCGTTGTCAATAAGTTGCAGAGCTGGGCTGAGAGATGGCAAATGGAGTTTAATGCGGAAAAGTGTGAGGTGATTCACTTTGGAAGGAGTAACAGGAATGCAGAGTACTGGGCTAATGGGAAGATTCTTGGTAGTGTAGATGAACAGAGAGATCTTGGTGTCCAGGTACATAAATCCCTGAAAGTTGCTACCCAGGTTAATAGGGCTGTTAAGAAGGCATATGGTGTGTTAGCTTTTATTAGTAGGGGGATCGAGTTTCGGAGCCACGAGGTCATGCTGCAGCTGTACAAAACTCTGGTGAGGCCGCACCTGGAGTATTGCGTGCAGTTCTGGTCACAGCATTATAGGAAGGATGTGGAAGCTTTGGAAAGGGTGCAGAGGAGATTTACTAGGATGTTGCCTGGTATGGAGGGAAGGTCTTATGAGGAAAGGCTGAGGGACTTGAGGTTGTTTTCGTTGGAGAGAAGGAGGAGGAGAGGTGACTTAATAGAGACATATAAGATAATCAGAGGGTTAGATAGGGTGGATAGTGAGAGTCTTTTTCCTCGGATGGTGATGGCAAACACGAGGGGACATAGCTTTAAGTTGAGGGGTGATAGATATAGGACAGATGTCAGAGGTAGTTTCTTTACTCAGAGAGTAGTAGGGGTGTGGAACGCCCTGCCTGCAACAGTAGTAGACTCGCCAACTTTAAGGGCATTTAAATGGTCATTGGATAGACATATGGATGAAAATGGAATAGTGTAGGTCAGATGGTTTCACAGGTCGGCGCAACATCGAGGGCCGAAGGGCCTGTACTGCGCTGTAATGTTCTAATTCTAAGTCACTGAAAGCTAACATGCAGGTGCAGCAAGCAATTAAGAAAGCTAATGGTATGTTAGCCTTTATCACAAGAAGGTCTGAATACAGGAGTAGGGAAGTCTTGCTTCAATTGTATAGAACCTTGGTTAGATGGCACCTGGAGTACTGTGCGCAGTTTTGGTCCCCTTGCCTTAGGAAGGATATTATTGCCATAGAGGGAGTGCAACGACGATTCACCAGACTTGTTCCCAGGATGGCGGGACTGTCCTATGAAGAGATATTGGGGAAACTGGGCCTGTATTCTCTCGAGTTTCGAAGAATGAGAGGTAATCTCATTGAAACCTACAAAATACTTAAAGGGAGAGACAGGGTAGATGCAGGTAAGATGTTTCCCCTGGTTGGGGAGTCTAGAACCAGGGGATACAATTTCAAAAGAGGGGGAAGTCACTTAGGACAGAGATGAGGAGAAATTTCCTTACTCAGATGGTTGTGAATCTTTGGAATTCTCTACCCAGAGGGCTGTGGAAGCTCAGTCACTGAGTATGTTTAAAGCAGAGACTGATAGATTTCTAAATACCAGTGACATAAGGGATATGAGGATAGTGTGGGAAAAAGGCATTGAAGTGGATGATCAGCCATAATCTGATGGGGTAGGCTCAATGGGCTGAATGGCTACTCCTGCTCCTGTGACAAACTATCAGTGGAAGTGGAGAGAGTAGAGGCAATGGATAGGGTAAAAATTGAAGGGTAGGATGTACTGGAAAGGCTGGCTATGCTTATGCTTAGGGTAGATAAGTAACCTGGTCACCTGGGCTTGGAGTGGAGAGAGGAAAATGTGACACCCTTATTCAAGAAAGGGTGTAAAGTCAGACCTGGCAACTACAGAACAGATATTTTAACATCATGTTATGTTTTAGAAACAATAATCATGGAAAATAATTAACAGGTACTTGGAAAGGTTTGAGTTAATTAAGGATAGCCAGCACAGATTTGTAAACAGGCAGATCGTGCTTGACTGATCTAATTGAATTATTTGATGAAGTAACAAAGAAGGTTGATGAAAGGAAAGCAATGGAGGTTGTCTATATGGATTTTAGAACATTTGATAATGTACCACATTAAAGGCTTGTTAACAAAATTGAGGCTCATGGAATAGGAAGGTCAGTGCCCAACTGGATAAAAGCTTGGCTTCAGGACAGAAAACAGCGAGTCATGGTAAATGTTTGTTTTTCAAATTGGAAGATGGCAGCCAGTGGTGTTCCCCAAGGATCAGTGCTGGGAGCACTGCTTTTTTTTTCTACATATAAATAACTTGGATCTTGGAATACAGAGTAGAATTTCAAAATTTGCCAATAATACCAAACTTGGAGGCATGTCAAATAGTGAGGATGATATGAACTGCCTACCACAGGACATAGGTAGCCCGGTAGAATTGGTGGACACGTGGCAGATGGAACTTAATACAGACAAGTGTGAGCTGATGCATTTTAGCAGAAGGGATAGTGTGAGGCAATATCAACTTAATGGCCCAGTTCTAAAGAGTGTGCTGGAACAGAGGGACCTGGGGGTGCATATGGATCGATCTTTGAAGGTGACAGGACATATTGAGGGAGTGGTTGGCAAAGCATAGGGGATCTTGGGCTTCATAAATAGAGGATAAAAGCAAAATACTGCAGATGCTGGGAATCTGAAATAAAAACAAGAAATGCTGAAAATACTCAGCAGGTCTGGCAGCATCTGTGGAGAGAGAAGCAGAGTTAACGTTTCAGGTCAGTGACCCTTCATCAGAACAACTGAAGAAGGGTCACTGACCTGAAACATTAACTCTGCTTCTCTCTCCACAGATGCTGCCAGACCTGCTGAGTATTTCCAGCATTTCTTGCATTTATTTCATAAATAGAGGCATTGAGTGCAAAAGCTGGGAATTTATGCTGAACCTTTATAAAGCTCTGGTTAGGCCCCAACTAGGGTATTGCATTCAGTTCTGGGCACCACAATTTAGGAAAGATATGAGGGTCCCAGAGGAGGTTTACAGAATGGTTCCAGAGATGGAACTACAGGACATAAATTAAAGGTTTTGGGTAACTGATGCAGGGCGAATGTGAGGAAGAACTTTATTACACAGCGAGTGGTAATGACCTGGAACTCGCTGCCTATGAGAGTGGTGGAAGCAGAGATAATCAATGACTTCAAAAGGAAATTGGATGGTCACTTGAAGGAGATAAACGTGCAGGGCTATGGGGATCAAGTGGTTGGGGGGGTGGTTGGACTGTCTGGATAGCTCCGCAGAGAGCCGGCATGGACTCAATGGGCCGAATAACCTCCTTCTAGGCCGGAAATGACTCTACAACTCTATAAGCTTTCTCTTGTTTCTTTGTGGTACATCCCCAAGTCACTTCTGCAGAGGTAGAGGCAGACTGCTCAGAACCCTGCCCTGACTGTTGAGATGCTTTTGGCCTATGACAAGGGTGAGAAGTAAGAGGTCCCTCTTTCATGTTACTTTTTACCATCATCCCTTTCCTGGGCTGGCATCACATCACTCCTAGCACTCTGCTGCAGACCAGCTTGGTGAAGGTCAGTGATGCATTGTAAGGCCACAGATAAGTTACCTGCCATCCTGTTTCACGTTGCAGACAAGTTGGCATCTAAAGTCTTTACATCCATAATGATGACCTCTGTAGACTACTCTACAACTGGGCTTGAAGCTCCAGAGAGGCGGCCAGTCTCTCCATGGCAAACCTTCTCCCAGTCCCCAGTGCCACAAAAGCACTAATGATCGAATTGAACTCCATCCTCTCCACTGATGTGGAGAGCGTGTGTGGCAAGTCTGCCTGTACCTCTCCAAGTTGCTGATGTACCTTTAGCATTCTCTTTCTCATGATAGCCCCTGGGGTTTAGTATCTGTATCTAGCCGAGCAGAGCTTGGAGAGGATCGTGCCTCCCCGTCTCCCCGTCCCCCAACCCCCGAAGCAGATTCTACAGAGCTGTCCCTGCAACCAGTGTTGCTCATACTCACTCATTAGTTGTGAATCACCAGGTGAAAATCCAACTAACTCACTAAGTGGACCCACCGATGTGTGAGTACCTGTGCTGGTGGATGGTTGTAGGTCTTGTGAGGTTGCACCTCAGCAAGAAGGAGGTCAGCTGAGGTATCGTCCTCATGGATATCCTCAGAATTCAGCCAATGCATGAAGGCCCTGGCAGACAAAAGAAATAGGAAAATGGCAAGGGGCCTGGACTACATCAAGAAAGGCACCCCTTGCTATTTTGTTTGCTCCCCTCCCCCTGCCTCCATTCCCCCTCCCCCTGCCTCCATTCCCCTTCCCCCTGCCCCCACCTCCATTCCTGTCTCCAAGGGCGGTGGGGGGGGGGGGGGGCAAAGAAAATGGCAAGGGATGCCATTCCCAACGTTGGGCTGGTTAAGATGTCTCGGACTAGGGGGCATAGTCTAAAAAAAATTAGAACCAGACTTTTCAGGGGTGAAGTTAGGAAACAGATCTACATGGAAAAGGTGATCGAAGTTTAGAACTCTCTTCTGCAAATGGCAATTTATGCTAGATTAATTGTTATTTTAAACCTGAAATTGATATAATTTTGTAAACCAAAGGTATTAAGGGAATTGGGGTAAAGGTGGGTATATGGAGTTAGATCACAGATCAGCCATGATCTCATTGAATGCAGAACAGGTACAAAGGGCTAAATGGCCTACTCCTGTCCTGTGCTTCTATATGTCACAATCTTGACAATTACCATAGTCAGTCCTCTCAAATTTCAATCATTGATGAAATGAAGTCAGTACGTGTGACCAAGATATTTATAATCCTGTCTCCAGCTATCTGTGAGGTCCTTGTATCTCCATCTCTGATTGAAAGGGATACAGATGTCCCACGTATTTCCATGGCATCTGCCTCTGCACCTGTGATGGGCCACCTCCACTCCTTTCCCTCTTCCTTGTTTTTGTTTTATGTTCTTCTCCCATAGAGAGCGAGGAAATAGGTTTGTGATTGAGTGAAGGTGAGGTACTTACCTGATGGAGGCAGTATGTTTGGTGAGGAAGGCACAATGCCAAAGGATTGGAGTGAGTGTCAAAGACAGATGGATGGATGGGGAAGTGGTGAAGTGTTTAGAAAGTGAAAGTTGGGTGCTGCTGAAAGTTGAGTGGGTGTGAGAAGTAATGTAATGCAGAACACTTAGCAAGACAGAGTGAAGTGTGGGGGGAGGTGCTGCTTAAAACACAAGGTTGTAGGCGAATCAGCAAATGTGCTCACTTTTCCTGATGTGGTTAGGTGATTAAACCATTCCCTACATTGCACCCATGACCTAGGATCAACACTCCTGGCGCCCATCTCCTCAGCTTCCTCCAACCACAACCTCTTGGTGAGAGCCGCAGGTTTCTTCCTCCCAATGCTGGTGAAAAGTATGTCCCTCCTGCTCTCGACTGCACCCAGCAGTAATTCCAACGAGCCACCATTAAACGAAAACAGAAAATGCTGGAAATACTCAGCAGGTCAGGCAGCAACAGTGGAGAGAGAAAAACAGAGTTAATCTTTCAGATCTGTGACCTTTCATCAGAACTGGCAAAAGTTAGAAAAGAATTAGGTTTGGCATCATTAAATCGGGGTTTTTCCCTTACCCCACGCCCACCATCCATCCTGAACACCTGCAATTTCCATTTGTGGACTGCCCATTTCAATACAGCTGAAATGGTATCATGTGGGTGTGCTTTTCACATCCATTCTGCAGCTTGGAGCCACAAAACCTGGAAATCAAAATTAATTACTACAATTGAGTTGAGGTCACAGATTCCTACCCACTCACTGACGTTGCGGTTTTCCTCGGCTTGGAACAGCCATCAGACTATTTCCAGGGTCAATGCCTCTGCTTATTAAGCCAAGAATCACATATGCTTTTTAAAATTGTCCTGCCACCTTCAGAAATTTGTGCACACACACCCCCAGGTATCTTTCTTCCTGCACCCCCTTTAAAATTATATCATTTATTTTATTATTAATGGTGGTATCATTAGTGGCTAAGGGGAGATAGTGGCTTGGTAGTAATGTCACTGGACTAGTAATCCAAAAACCCAAGCTAATACTCGGGGCACATGGGTTCAAATCCCACTTTGGCAGCTGGTGGAATTTAAATTCAATTAATTAATTTTTAAAAATCTGGAATTAAAAGTTAGTCTCAGTAACGGTGACCATGAAACGACCATTGATTGGTGTTAAAAACCCATCTGGTTCAATAAAAGCCTTCAGGGAAGGAAATCTGCTGCCCTTACCTGCTCTGGACGACATGAGACTCCAGACCCACAGCAATGCGGTTGACTCTTAACTGCCCTCTGAATTCAGTTGTCGAGGGCAATTAGGGATGGGCAGCAAATGTTATCCTTGCCGGTGATGCCCACATGCCATGAAACAAATACATTTTATAAATTGCCTCATTCCTTCGACCAAGATGCAAAACTTCACACTTCTCTGCATTAAATTGCATCTGTCATTGTCTGCCCATTTCACCAGTCTATCTCTATCCTGAAGTCTGTTACTGTCCTCTTCACTGTTTACTACATTTCCAAGTTCTGTGTAATCTGCAAACTTTGAAATTATGTACTGTATACCCAACTACTTTTGAAGTGTAATTACTGTTGTAATGTAGGAAATGCAACAACCAATTAACGTATCAGGTCATTAATATATATCAATAAGAGTAGTGGTCCTAATATTGACTCCTGGGGGACACTACTGTATACTTCCCTGTTCACCATTCTCTCAGTCAATGTTGTGTTATGCTGCCACTGCTCCTTTAATCTCGTGGGCTTCAATTTTGCTTAAAAAAAAACTATTATGTGGTACTTCTGAAAGTGTACATACACAATATCAACTGCAATTCTCTCATCAACACTTTCCGTTACTTCATCAAAAAATTCAATCAAGTTAGTCAAATGTGATTTGCCTTGAACAAATCCGTGCCAGCTGCCATTTATTAGCCCATAGTTTTCCAAGCGATAATCCAAGGCCTACTCTAGAGACTTCAGTACATAATCCTGGGTAATGCTCCAGTGCCACACTAAAGGAGTGCTGCACGCTGGAAGGTGCCGTCTTTTGGATGATACATTAAACCGACTTTTAAAATCACAGTCTGCATATTGGCTGCTGGATTTGAAGTTCACACACACACTGACTGTTATTTTATTTAGAATTGCTTCCATCAATCAGTGAGATGTAGGGTGGAATTTTCCCAGACTGGGAGAGGTGGGTGCGGGGGCTGGGAAAATGGGGTTCAGGAAAATTGCAGAAAGTAGTCAGGCCAGCATTCCGACGTGCTCCGGCTCCTTCTGTCTTTCCTAGGAACAGGTTGTGAGTGAAGTCGGAAACCTCTGCAGCTGAGGCGGGAAGCCAATTGAGGCAATTAAAATGGCAATTATAAGGCATGTTACGCTTACAATACCTCTTTCCCAGAGCGCTAGGGACACACGCTAGGCTGAATTTTATGTTCCTCTGGAAGGCGGGTTTTTATGTGTGAGGAGGCGGAGAATCAGCGTGGAGTCATCCACCACGGAACTCGACAGCGTAATAAGAACATAAGAACATAAGAAATAAGAGCAGGAGTAGGCCATTTGACCCCTCAAGCCTGCCCAGCCATTCAATAAGATCATGTCCCAGACCTCAACTCCTCGTTCATGCCAGAACCTCATAGCCCTCAACTCCCTGATATTTCAAAAATCTATCTCCCTCCTCTTTAAATACTTTCAGTGATCTAGCCTCCACAACTATCTGGGGTAGAGATTTCCAGAGATTCACTACCCTCTGAGAGGACAAATTCCTTTGCATCTCAGTTTTAAATGAGTGTCCCCTTATTCTGTAACTATGTCCCCTAGTTCGAGATTCCCCCACTAGTGGAAACATCTTCTCAACATCTACTCTGTCAAGCCCCCTCAGAATCTTATATGTTTCAATAAGATCACCCCTCATTCTTCCAAACACCAATAAATAAAGGCCTAACCTGTTTAGCCGTTCTTGATAAGTCAACCCCTTCATCCCAGGAATCAGCCTAGTGAATCTCTTTTGAACTGCCTCCGATTTTGTCAGAGGCGGAAAAGTGACGTGGCAGCATTGGCATATACGTACACATATGTTGAACACACTTGAGCATACATCTGAATGTAATTAATAGCGATCTTACCAGGCATTCGCAATCTCGTGTTCGGTCGGTGTGCGGTACTTACATGCCTTCGGATTCGAGTCTTTTAAAAGCTGGCGGCACCGAGACAAGAGTCCTCGGTAACTCGAAAGGGTAATTCGCTTTAGCTCTATTATCTAGGGGAAGTGGTTGGCTGGGAAAATTCGGCTACTACATTGTCTGTGAGCTGGGGCTGGGAGAACTCTGCAAGTGGTGTGTGTGTGTGTGTGTGTGCGTGTGTGAAGCAGGGGAGTTAGGAGAACTCGGTAAGTGGTGTGTCTGTGGAGGGGGGTTGTGGTTGGGAGAACCCAGCAAGTGTTTGCTTTCAGAAGGCCAGTGCAGGGCACTGAAATGTTGTTGGTTTTCTCATGATGGTTTGCACTTTTGGGAATGTTGCAGGTCTAACGTCAATCCATATCACGGAGCTAATGTAGGCTTCCCGTAATCAAAATTCCAACATCGCTTTGCCCAGATAGGTAAACTTAACCTTTGAAGGAAACAAATGTCCAAGGAGGATATGATGGGTATGATTCACCCTGTTTCTTTGGACCCCCATGCTCTGCTGAGACGAAACCATCAGAGGCGGGCCCAAGAGGCAGCTGTGCTGCAAGAGGAGCCTCCCAGGCATGAGCAGCAGCAGCTGAGAATGCAATGAAGAGCACAGATACAGCAACGAGTATATAGAACTCGCCTGACATACCTGCAGATGTCTGAGCGGAACTGCCGAAGAAGACTGCGGATGTCCAGATAGGCCTCTGCGCACTGCTCAATGACCATTTGCAACCAATGGATTTTGGTGGTCACCCTATGCCTGTGGCCCTGAAGATTACTGTGGCTCTAAACTTTTATACCTCTGGATCATTCCAGGGATCCACCGAGGACATGTGTGGGGTATGTCACTCTGTAGCGCAGTGCTGTATCAAGGAGGTGACCAATGCTTTGTTCAGGAGGGCCGGTGACTATGTGCACTTCAGGACAGACCGTGAGAGTCAGGCCAAGAGGGCCATTGGAATTGGGGTCATTGTGGGATTCCCACAGGTGCAAGGTGTGATCGACTGCACGCATGTGGCCATCAAGGCTTCCATGGACCAACCAGCTGTCTTCATCAATAGGAAGAGTTTTCATTTGTGCAATTTGTATGCGACCACAGAAAGCGCTTCCGACAAATGTGTGCCCACTTTCCGGGAAGCTGCTACGACTCATTCATACTTCGGCACTACCAGGTGCCACATCTTTTCACTCCCCTGCTCACCTTCAAGGGTGGATTCTCAGGGATAAGTGTTGGAGAAATCCATATTATGCCAAATTGTTAAACAAATTCTCCGGACTCAGACGTTGAGAATAAACACTTTATTGCATGATATCATGGGCAGCACACCTTACCTAAAGGCGGTCCAGTGCCACTCCACCGAACAAAGGAAAATCCACAACGGATATACAGTTACTCAGCCCATCCTGGCTGGACATAATCCAATCATAACGGTTATTGATTACATACATTACACATATTACCAATTAGATTACTTATTAGGCATCATGTGGCTACGTGATCAGCTCGTGCAAGCCCCCTGATCATCTTGTGATGTTTCCCAGACCCCATCAATTATCCTTGAGTCTTCACAATGAATCCTTCTACCTTTATCAAGCCTGCATTCCTGATTGCTTCGTGCAGTCTGCAGTTACACAAAGCTGCTGTCTTATACACTGATATGAGAGGCCCTCCTTGGTCAGGCTAATTGGCTGTGCTAAGCAGTACCATGCTCAAGGCTGCAAGCTAACTAACTTGTCCACAATGCCGTGGGTAAATACTCCATTTTGTAACAATATGTGGCTATACTTTCAACTTGTATATGAGTGTGTATATATATATATATATTCACTAGGATTATATGAATCTACTTACTCAAATAACATTTAAACAGTATGATATTTACTGCAGTTATAGGAGCAAAAGCTCAGCAAAACTGCTACCACAATAAGGGCTATTGAGGACATGGCTTCTGATGCTTGTAAGGAACCCCAGCAATGATGCAGAAGAGCATTACAACACCTGCCACGGCTCCACCAGAGCGACCATTGAGCAGACCATTGGTATGCTGAAGATACGATTCCGCTGCCTCAATAATTCTGGTGGAGCCCTTCAGTATGTGCTACAGAAGGTTGGGTGCATCATTGTGGCTTGCTGCATTCTACATAACATAGCACTACAGAGGGGGGAGGCATTGCCAGGGGAAGAAATGTGGGAGTATGAGACTTCCAGTGATGAAGAGGACACAGAGGGCACACAAGACCAGGCAGCCACGGAAGATCCTAGCAGAGTGATGGAGGGCAGACATCTTGAGCAGCGTGCAAGGGAGGCAAGGCAGAGCCTTATAATGGAGCATTTCTGAAATCCATGACTTGCAATAAATACACTTCTGACAAAAACTCACCCTCATGCATGTAGTATCAAGTTTTCTGCCTGCGTACTATCTTGCCCTCCAGCATGAATGGCAACATCCAATTGAGCCAGTGCCCATGTGACATCATTCGAGTAATGAAACAATCATGCTCATTGGCATGTTAATGATGTCAGTGGTCACTTTGCCAATGTAGTAAGGTGTTTGAGGGGATTGCAGGAGTTGCACATGCCATGGTGGAATGCAGTTATCCATCAATGAAGGCTGAGGATTTGCACTAATTAACCTTTAATTACATTAAAGAGATCTATTTCATCCGTGAATACCCATGTGTCTCAAGGTCTCTTTTTTATACGTTTGAGTGTGCTCCTGTGTGGTACATCCCCTACGACAGCAGCTAGACTGGAGGCAGGCTGCTGATCATGATGCCCCTTGGCTTGGGATGACGTTGGTGGCCATCCTCTGAGTGCCTGAGGCCTGGAAGACACCAACTGCCTGAAGAATTCCTGCACTGGTGCAGGAGTGCACTCAGGCATTGCGGCTGCTGGAGTTTGGCTCGCTGGTGGAGGGGATGAGGAGCCAGTGTGCACACTCAGTTCATCCTGAGGGGAGATCCGAGATGTGGAGCACATCCTCTCCTCCTCCCTCTGAAGGTTCCTTGGAGACTCCCTGTTTACCAGAAAAGGACTAGGAGCTGGAACATTCTCCGTCCTCCTGGTCCTTCTCTCACCCTGTCACTGCTGAGTGGACCTCATGGCCAAGGTGAGGGTTTGCAGGTCATGGCGCACCTGTGGAATGTGGCTCTCCAAAAGTGTGGCCAACCTCTAGATGGATGAACCCATGCACTCATGTGCCGGGGACATGACAGCAGTTATAGTCTGGATGGTCTTCCCCACTGCCTGCTCAAGGCTACGCATTGTCTCTGGCATCTCCTCCCAATGTTGCCTTACTTCTCTCTGCAACTTCAGTATGCCCTGTGCTGCTGAGACCAAAGGCTCATCATTAGCCTGGGGCTCAGTTTGGGCCTGGCCACCCAAAGTCCTCTGACTGTCAGAGGCCTCAGCTATCTCAGTCTCAGCCAGCTGCTCAAGCACGTGTGTTGTACTCTCACCAGATTGTGACTCCGATTGTATAGAAAAGCATCTGTGGTCTCCTGCGAACGGCGACCAGCGAGATACAATGAAAACAACATGTGTGGGTTAGGCTACACATATTCCATTAAGGACAGCATGGCAGAGCTAATTCACCATGACAATTGCATTTTTATCTGATCGGCAATAATCGCTCTCTGTGTTGGGACCCGGAGCTCCACATCTGAGATGGTGTGTTCTCTTTGGCTCCTGGATAATTCCAGTGCCCCCTCTTCAGCTTGGCTTAAAGGAAGTAGGTTGAGCACTCTGCTATTGGTCCTGGACTCCTCCCTCTTGTTATGGGCCCTCTTAACATAAGAACATAAGAACTAGGAGCAGGAGTAGGCAATTCAGCCCCTCGAGCCTGCTCAGCCATTCAATACGATTATGGCTGATCTCATCTTGGCCTCAATTCCACGTTCCTGCCCGTTCTCCATAACTTTTCAACACATTACTAATTAAAAATCTGTCTATCTCCTCCTTAAATTTACTCAATGTCCCGGCATCCACCGCACTCTGGGGTAGTGAATTCCACAGACTCATGACCCTGTGAGAGAAGTAATTTCTCCTCATCTCTGTTTTAAATCTGCTACCCCTTATCCTAAAACTATGACCTCTTGTTCTAGATTGTCCCACAAGAGGAAACATCCTCTCTATGTCTACTTTGTCTATCCCCTTAATCATCTTATATACCTCAATTAGATCTCCTCTCATTCTTCTAAACTCTAGAGAGTAAAGGCCTAAACTGCTCAATCTCTCTTCATAAGACAAGCCCCCCATCTCTGGAATCAATCTCGTGAACCTCCTCTGAACTGCCTCCAATGCAACTACATCCTTTCTCAAGTAAGGGGAACAAAACAGTACACAATACTCCAGGTGTGGTCTCACTAATGCCTTGTACAGTTGCAGCAACACTTCCCTAATTTTATATTCTATTCCTTTAGCAATAATGCCAAAATTCCATTTGCCTTCCTTATTACTTGCTGCACCTGCATACTAGTTTTCTGTGATTCATGCACGAGGACACCCAGATCCCTCTGCTCCGAAGCACTCTGAAGTTTCTCTTCATTTAGGTAATAATTTGCCTTTCTATTCTTCTGACCAAAATGGATAACCTCACACTTATCCACGTTAAACTCCATCTGCCAAATTTTGGTCCATTCACCGAACCTATCCATATCCATTTGTAAATTTCTTATTTCTTTATTGCAACTTACTGTCCCACCTATTTTAGTGTCATCTGCAAATTTGGCTATTGTACCTTCTATTCCTGCATTCAAGTCATTAATATAGATTGTAAATAGTTGGGGCCCAAGGACCGAACCCTGTTACTAGTAGTAACACCCCAATAGTTACATCTTGCCCACCAGAAAAAGACCCATTTATCCCGACTCTCTGTTTTCTGTTGGTTAGCCAATCCTCTATCCAAGCTAATAAATTGACCCTAACCTCATGTGATCTTACCTTTTGTGCAGCACCTTATCAAGTGCCTTTTGGAATTCCAGATATACCACATTTACAGGATTCCCATTATTCACTTTACTTGTTACATCTTCGAAGAACTCTAGCAAATTAGTCAAACACGATTTACCCTTCATAAAACCATACTGATTCTGATGAATTGCGTTTGACTTTCTAAATGTCCTGTTATTACTTCCTTAATAATGAATTCTAACAATTTCCCAACGACAGACTGAGCAAAGGTGCTCATATTGAACATCCCCAAACATTGGGTGGCACAGTGGGGCAGTGATTAGCACTGCAGCCTCACAGCTCCAGCGACCCTGGTTCAATTCTGGGTACTGCCTGTGTGGAGTTTGCAAGTTCTCCCTGTGACTGCGTGGGTTTCTGCCAGGTGCTCTGGTTTCCTCCCAGCCAAAGACTTGCAGGTTGCTAGGTAAATTGGCCACTGTAAATTACTCCTAGTATAGGTAGGAGAATGGTGGGGATGTAGTAGGGAATAAGGGATTAATGTAGGATTAGTATAAATGGGTGGTTGTTGGTTGGCACTAACTTGGTGGGCTGAAGGGCCTGTTTCAGTGCTGTATCTCTAAATAAAAAATAAATCAACATCATAGTTCTATTAATATGGGCACTTCATCAACAGCTGGGGGATCCATTGTCTGGCATACAGGCTCAAACTGTCATGTCATCAACTAACTTGCCGAGGTATTAACAAGGGAGACTTGATTCACATAGGTAGCCAGTCATGTACCATCAATCCTCCCTGACCTTCCTGTCTTTGAAATGGCAGTGGCACCCATGTAGTGACAACCAAATCACCCCAAGCAATTTTGGAACATGCCACTTACCTTTGCTGAACACAAGAGGTCATTGACCCTCTTCCAACACTGGACCCAGTAACCCCACGGTTACTAACTTCCTCTGCGACCTCCGTCCAGGCTTGCTTGGTCAGGCGGGCGGACCTCCTCTTGCCATTGCTGGGGAAAAGGACCTCCTGCCTTTCCCTTGCAGCATGGCGGAGAATACGCAGAGAGGCATCACTGTACCATGGAGTAATGTGACACGGAAGTATTCAATGAATGGCCTGACACTGGGAAGTTCCGAGGAACAAAGGGACCTTGGCGTGTTTGTCCATAGATCCCTGAAGGCAGAAGGGCAGGTTAATAGGGTGGTGAAAAAGGAATATGGGACACTTGCCTTTATCAATCGATGCATAGATTACAAAAGCAGGGAGGTCATGTTGGAGTTGTACAGAACTTTGGTAAGGCCACAGCTGGAGTACTGTGTGTAATTCTGGTTGCCATATTATAGGAAGGATGTGATTGCATTGGAGGGGGTACAGAAGCGATTCACCAGGATGGTGCCTGGGATGGAACATTTAAGCTATGAAGAGAGGTTGGAAAGGCTTGTGTTGTTTTCGCTGGAGCAGAGAAGACTGAGGGGTGACCTGATCGAGGTGTACAAGATTATGAGGGGCATGGACAGGGTGGATAGGGAGCAGCTGTTCCCCTTAGTTGAAGGGTCAGTTACGAGGGGTCACAAGTTTAAGATGAGGGGCAGGAGGTTTAAGGGGGATTTGAGGAAGAACCTTTTTACCCAGAGGGTGGTGATGGTCTGGAATGCACTGCCTGGGAAGGTGGTAGAGGCGGGTTGCCTCACATCCTTTAAAAAGTACCTGGATGAGCACTTGGCACGTCATAACATTCAAGGCTATGGGCCAAGTGCTGGCAAATGGGATTAGGTAGACAGGTCAGGTGTCTTTAATGCATCGGTGCAGACTTGATGCAGACTCTTCTGCACTGTATTATTCTGTGATTCTGATTCTGTGATTCTGGAACAGCACAGCAGTGTTGTTTCAGTGAGCTTCTATAGAATGCAGGGAGACAGCGTATGCAGGACTGGCAGCCTTTTAAAGTTGGTCTGACATCAGGTGATGCCGTGTATGATTTCTCCACTTCCAGACCCACCACATGATTGCGGGAGGTGGTGAACGGCTGCCTTCATTATGCAAAATGGTCACCTGCCGTGTGCAGAGCAGCGAGTCATTGAGGTCTGGAATTGACATAATATCAGCATTAAAAAAGAGGAAACCAGCCAGCCTGAGGTCAGCTGCAGTTAAAGGCTTGCGCTGACAGAATCAGATTCTTGAGGTCAATCTCAGTGACTTGAGTGTGGGGAAAGAAACTTGGTGACATTTCCTTGAAGTGACTTGGAGACCTATAAGCCAGGGGTCCCCAAACAATTTTACCAAAGGGCCATTAACAAACATGTACTCACCCTCCTGGGCCTGATGGAGGAATCGTTCTCTGAAACCCTCAGTGTGATTTATGCGCTTTGTTCTCACTAACTAAGCGGCCATATTGTCTGGGGCCATATTGGAGACAGCAATGCACACTCCAGCATGCAGATGATCGTCGGATAGTCTTGATCTGAGCCTTGATTTGGTAATCCTCACCCGTGAAAATGTCTGCTGACAAATATATGTGCTGCCAAACATCATAATGAAGCCCTGCACAATTCTTTTCAGACATGAAAAATTGTCACTTGGGAGGTGCTTGTAGAATTCAATAAATCACCTCATTGTCCTTCAAAGCATTGTTTGTCTGGAGATCAATGAGTTCCATTTGTAGAGATTTTGGTACTGAATCAACGCTGACAGCAAACAGATTTTCAAAAAACCGTATGTCAGCATCATGTCGGTGGAAATCTTGGAATCTCTCGGAAAACTGCTCTTGTAGCAGTCCAACCTTTTGCACTGCCGTGTCCCTTGGAAATTCCGTTCCCAGAGTTTGGCTGTGTTTGAGAGTTGCACAAGCTGGAAAATGATCGAGTTTGCCCTCAGCTAACTGCTTACGAAGCAGCTGCAGCTTCATCTCGAACCCTTTCACATAGCTATATAAATCGCAGATTAGCTTCCCTTTGCCTTGCAATTTAATGTTGAGATCATTTATGTGCTGAGTCAGATCGGTTAGAAAAGCGAGCTTCCATAGCCACTGGCTATCAAAACGTTCTTTCACAGGCCTGCCTTTTTCAGTCATGAATGTGTCGATTTCGGTGCACAGCTCCAAAAATCTTTTGAACACTCTGCTACAACTGAACCACCAAATGTCACTGTGGTAGAGCATGTCGCTGTACAGTGCATCAATTTCTTCCAAATAACTTTGGAATTGTCTGTGGTTGAGTGCACGAGAATGGATGAAATTTACCATTGACACTACGACTTTCATAACCTCTTCGAAATCTAGTGCCTTTCCACAAAGCAACTGTTGATGGATAATGCAGTGTAATCCGATTGGTTTTGCTATGTCCATTGATTCTACCTGGCTGTTAATTGTACCCATCAACCTGGCATTTTTCCCTGTCATGTTCCTTGCCCCGTCAACGGTAACACACTTCAGATCTTCCCACTTTAAATCCAGACGCTCGAGTCTTTTGCAGGCATTCTTAAAAATGTCTGCCCCTGTAGTAGTGTCTTTCATACTATGCAGCCCTGCCAGTTCCTCAGTAATGTTGAACGATTCGTCAATGCCACGAGTTAATACAGGTAACTGAGCTGTGTCAACAATGTCATTACTCTCGTCCAAAGCAATCGAAAAAACATCAAACTTTTGGGCATAACCTTGCAATTGTGTCAACAGGTCGTCCCCTAAGTCCTCTACTCTTCTAGTAACTGCTCACTGACAGACTCACCTCTTCAAAGAGGTCTCGCTTTTCTGGGTATATTTGCTCGACTACTTGTAGCAAGCCTCTGTAAAAGGCTTGCCGCTCGCTGCGATTACCTGAGATACTCGGTAGCTGGCTCTAACAGAGACAACATTTTCCTCAAATTTCCTTTTGAAGAGGTTTTGCTGGCCTGCAAGGGCTTTTTTCAACTGCTCAAATTTTTCCTTCCTGCGTTCGCCCGTATTGTCAGAGAACCTGTCCTGGTCTTCTGTCTCGTAATGCCTTCTAATGTTATATTCCTTGTAAACTGCAATGGTTTCTTGGTATATCAAGCAAATAATTCTATCTATGTGAGAGACACAAAGATATTCGTCTGACCACTTTACATTAAATTTGCGACATTCTGCATCAATCTTTCATTTCTTTGACCTGATGGCTTAATGATGTGGTACTTGAAAAGGACGACAACAAAAATATTGAAGTCTGCTGTAGAGTGGGAACTGTTGCAATGCATTCTGTTTAATAGGCCTATTCACTACTTGCCTTTGGCTGGCCTCAATAGTTGTGCACTTTACAATTGAGCCAATGAGAGTAGAGAGACATCAATGCATCATGGGCTTGCGTTCTTTCTGCTGTGCACGGTCAGATTTATACCCATTTCCATAGGCCTTACCTTAATGCTTATTGAATTGATCTGTGCGGTCAATTTTTTTTTTTAAGCATTTACCCCACGGGCCATATTTTGGGGACCTCTGCTTGAGAATAGATTCTAGAATTTTCCCAACAACTGATGTAAGGCTAACAGGTCAGTAATTTCCTGTTTTCTCTCTCCCTCCCTTCTTAGCTGGTGGGGTGACATTTGCGACCTTCCAATCTGCAGGAACCGCGCCAGAATCTATAGAATTTTGGAAGATGATCACCAATGCATCCACTATCTCCATAGCTACTTCTTTCAACACTCTGGGATGTAGAATATCAGGTCCTGGGGACTTACCAACCTTCAGCCCCATTAATTTCTCCAATACAACCTTCTTACTAATACTAATTTCCTTCAATTCTTCATTCCCCCTAATCCGTTGGATCTCTAATTCTGGGAGATTTCTTGCATCGTCCTCAGTGAAGACAGACATAAAGTAATCATTTAGCTTCTCTGCCATTTCTCTATTCCCCATTATAAATTCTCCTGACTTTGACTGTAATGGGCCCACATTTGTCTTAGCCACACGTTTCCTTTTTACGTACCAATAGAGACTTTTACAGTCTGTTTTTATATCTTTTGCTAGTTTACACTCATATTCTATTCTCCCTTTCTTCATCAGTTTCTTGGTCCTCCTTTGCTGTATTCTAAACTCCTCCCAATCCTCAGGTTTACTACTATTTCTGGCAACGTTATTGGCCTTTTCTTTTAATCTTATACAATCCTTAACTTACTTTGTTATCCATGGTTGACTGCCTTTACTTTTGGGGTTTTTGTGCCTTGAAGGAATGTATACTTGCCATCAACTATGTAATATTTCTTTAAAGTCTACATACTGTCATACCTTTTAATGTATTTTCCCAATCCACCTCAGCCAATTTGCCCCTCATACCTTCATAATTTCCTTTGTTCAAAATTAACACCCTGGCTTTAGATTGAACTACCTCACTTTCAAACATAATGTAAAATTCTATCATATTATCATCACTCATCCCTAAAGTTCCTTTACAACAAGATTATTTATTAGCCCTTTCTCATTACATAATATTAGATCTAAAATAGCCTGTTCTCTAATCAGTTCCTCAACATACTGCTCTGGAAAACCTTCCCTAACATATTCCAGAAACTTGTCCTCCACAACATTACTGCTCATTAGGTTTACCTAGTCTATATGCAGATTGAAGTCACCCATGATTACTGTATTACCCATGCTACATACTTCTCTAATCTCCTGATAAATGCAATGCCCCACACTACCACTACTTTGGTGGCCTATAAACAACTCCTACCAATGTTTGCTGCCCCTTGCTGTTTCAACAGATTCCACATTTTGTTCTTCCGATCTGAGATCCTCCCTTACTAATGTACTGATCCCATCCATTATTATCAGCGCAATACCACCTCCTTTTCCTTTTTGCCTGTCCTTCCTAAATGTTGAATATCCTTGAATATTCAGCTCCCAGTCTTGGTCACCCTGTAGCCACATTTCTGTTATGGCAATTAGATCATATCCATTTACCTCTATTTGTGCCTTTAAGTCATCTACCTTGTTTCGAATGCTGCGTGCATTCAGGTAAAGTACCCTTAACCTTGTCTTATTGACATTCTGCATTTCGAAGCCTAGTTGATGCTCGCCTTTGTTTCACCTGCCTTCTTATGTCACTTTCTACTACCCCTTAGGTTCCCTTCATGAAAGCCAAGCCCTGATCAGTGGAGTGGGAGGAGGTTACCTGTCTGTTCCCCACCATCGAGTCCACCTACAGTGCAGCCTAGTCTCAGGCCCCGGAATTGTAGGAATTGTCCCAGAATTAGCCATCGCAGGGATAGACTTCCCACTGGGAAATGATTTGGCTGTTAGCAAGATAATCACATCCTCTATAATCCTAGACCAGCCCAGTGAAACCGGAGAAACTGCACAACTACTGGAGGAAGTACCAGGGATTGTCCCTGATTGTGTAGTGTCTCGGTCCCAAGCCAGACAGGCCAGATTACTGGAAAGGGAGCCAATGCCCCAGCTGGATGAGCCAGAGGTCTGGTTAGCTGAAACTTTCTTTAAGGACCTATCTGAAGGGGAGGAGGTGCTCAGCCGAGCCTCCTTGATTGACCCCCAGAAGGCAGATCTTGAAATAAAGTGCATAGCACAGACAGCTTGTTTGGAGATAGAGGCCACCCCGTTCCCTGAATGTTACTATGTACGAGAAGGATTAGTAATGCGGAAGTGGAGACCTTCTGGGAGACCTGCAGAGGAAAAGTGGACAGTGCTCCACCAGATTGTAATGCCTCTAAAATACAGGCCAGAGATTTTTCAGATAGCCCATGCTATCCCGATGGCTGGACATGTGGGTACTGGGAAAACTTTAGTCCGAATAAGTAAACGTTTTTTCTGGCCTTGCCTCTGGTCCGATATGGCCAAATATTGCAAAACCTGCCATTCTTGCCAGGTTACAGGCAAACCCCAGGCCTTAATTAAACCGGCCCCCCCTCAAACCCATTCCAGCATTTGGCAAATGCTTTGACCCAGTTTTGATTGACTGTGTGGGACCACGACCCAAAACCAAGGCCAGTCAACTGGTGAGTGTTTGCCAGAGGGTGGAAATCTCTGAATACAGCCAGGAAGAGTCAGTCAAGAAGGAGGAGACCCCAGTTGAACCCCCGGCTACCAGACTGGCAAATACAGAGGTCTTAAAAGACAACCACCCAGCTGACACACCTATCACAAAAGCAGCTAATAAAAAAAAAAGAGACCCATAAAGATCAGCCAGGGTATACCACCCTAGCAGATCGTGGCATGGATGTGGGAGACATGCCACCAGTAGGTGGGACCATTGCCAGCTGAGCCCCGACCAGCCAGCTGAGGTTAGACAGGAAATCCAGTATATACTGGATAAGGATGTGGTTGAGCCTGACTGAAGTGATTGGAGCTCCTCTGTTGTCCTGGTCCTGAAGCCAAATTGATCCGAATTGACCCACGGCCTGCTATTCCCCTACAAACTCCTCACCACTCTGTAGAGCATGGTTCTACATTCCAAGCATCTGACCAGTTATCAGACTAGCCATCGTACTGCAAATACAACATTAATGGTCAGTCAGAAAGTGGAACCAGCATCCATTGTCCATAATTTACCAGAGATGTGAGAAAACACTCCTACAAAAATGACACTATCAAGACTTTCCCCAGGTGACCCTGACTTGCTGTCCAGTGAAGCCAGATATGTAATTAGAGGCAAAAACAAGAAATGCTGGAACCACTCAGCAGGTCTGGCAGCATCTGTGGAAAGAGAAGCAGAGTTAACGTGTGGTCACTGACCCGAAACGTTAACTCTGCTTCTCTTTCCACAGATGATGCCAGACCTGCTGAGTGATTCCAGCATTTCTTGTTTTTGTTTCAGATTTCCAGCATCCGCGGTATTTTGCTTTTATTTTAGTATGTAATTAGAGGTGTGCTTCAAGAAGACTTAGGGATCTCGTACAAAGAGAGGAGCACATTCACCAACAGCCTGCTCATCTTCTGTTTCTACCTGGGATGGAGGTGGATCTGAATCCATCAATGAGCTCACCAGGCTTGGTGAATCTGCTTGTACATACAGCCACAGGAAGAGCACAGACCTACCTGAATTTTATCAGAATAGTGTCAAGCAATCAGAACAAAAATTGAAGACACTGAACCAAGGGACAAATGGGATTTGCTCTTTTCCTGCTAGTTCTGACACAATTCAGGAAGAAATATTGAAACCAGGATGGTCTGCTGACATCTTGCCTTCCAGAAATCATTCCACTGAGTTAGACACTAATGTTCTGCAACTTGGGGAATCCATACAGCGCCGTATGAGAACCAAAAGCTGGCCCCAGACTTTAGCACCCTAACCGACCCACTAATAGGGGCACTGACACAAAAAGCCAAGGTGATATGGACATAGGTGTGCCAGGAGTCATTTTCAAAATTGAAAGCCATCTTAGGGAATGAGCCAATATTAGCTCCCGCAGGCTTCAGCATACTTTTGAGTGTGAATGAGAGAGTGGGTGAAAACCTCTTTACTTATTTATTTCTTTTGATGAAAAATATGTGAAAAAAAAGATGAAGTAGAATTCATTTTTATCCCCAAGGGGTAAAGGTGTCACGAAAAGATGCGAACCCCCATGTAAATTGTGTTGTGCAATGTCAACCACCATTTTATCCATCATGTTTAAGTTTGTACTTCTGTGTTCCGATTATCAAAATAGAGGAGAGAGGTCAGAAAGAGGGACTAGCTTTAGGACCCAGGAAATCCCTATCCGACTTGCCTGGACTTGGCACTGTATCAGTTTGAGAGTACAGCCTGTCTTGAGGACACAGCTGCATTTTGGGCAGAGATTACACAGCTGCCGTGTGCTGGCTGAAGTAGAGACACAGCCTGTTTGCTGCTGCACAGCCCTCTCTCTAAGACTGTCTAACAGAAGGCAGAGAAATTAAAGAGAAGCCACACTTTGACAAATCCAGCAAGTAAAATCAACAAGACAAGCTCAAGTAACAACAGAAAAGTCTGCTTTCTACCAATTTCCTCTCTGCGGCTACCATTATTATCTTTGAGAGAGCAAAGAAAAAGAAATTTGCAAGAGAAGAGACATCTCCAACAGCTCCTCCCCTATTCAACATTTCTAATCAGTGATCTTGGACTTTTTTTTGATATTTAAAAAAAAAGACTGCTTTTAATGGAAATCCATATCAGCTCGTAGTTAAGATATGTTTCTATTCAATACATTTCCTTGCCTTTTTTTCTTTTATGCCTTTAACCTTTCCCTGAATGTTTGTAAGCGTGCGTGGTGAAGTTAAACCCCTGCCCAGGTTTAACAGTGTGTAAATAAACCCTAATTCTTTGTTTTAAGTTTAAAAACTGTGTTGTTGATGTGGTCATTTATTATTAGGGTTTAAGGGAGGGAAAGAAATTCAATCACTAATCTATTTACAGACAGAGGTTGGAAAAACAGGGAGATTTGATCAGAAGGAATAAAAAGATTAACTACCTGTTCATAACACCTTCCGCTATTTAAATGAGCTGCACACTTTAGGATCACAGTGGTTCTGCGAAGTGCGGCCCGCGCATATGGGCCACCATTGGCGGCGGGAGTATAAGTTTCAGTCCTATACCTGTCTCCGGTTCTTGAGTATCAAATTTAAAATGGTTGGCTATAGGTTTTAGGATTTGGGGTTTCCTAGCTTTTGGATGGATATTTATCTGTAATGCCTAACTATACTCCTTAACTCTTCAATGGAAAAGGCTTTTAAACTGGCCCAAATTACTCCCCTCTGTTCTAGGAAGGTACTGGCCTCGAATGTGGACATTTTAGTACTCTAGTACGGAAAGACACAAGAGGTTCACATACACCGATGCACAGTGGCAGCAGTGTGTACCATCTTCAAGATGCACTGCAGTAACCTGCCAAGGCTCCTTCGACAGCACCTTCCAAACCTGTGACCTGTACCACCTAGAAGCACAAGGGAGCAGATGTGTAGGAACACCACCACCTGCAAGTTCCCCTCCAAGTCACATGCCATCCTGACTTGGAATTACATCACCTTTTCTTCACTGTCGCTGGGTCAAAATCCTGGAACTCCCTTCCTAACAGCACTGTGGATGTACCGATCTCACATGGACTGCAGCGGTTCAAGAAGGCAGCTCACCACCACCTTCTCAAGGGCAATTAGGGATGGGCAATAAATGCTGGCTGAGCCATAGATGCCCACATCGCATGAACAAATAAAAAAAAACGCTGTACGTCTGCTTGTGTCAGAGTCCAGATGCTTCTCAACCTTCTGCAGAAGAGTCCAGCTGAAAAATCACAGGAATTGGTGGGGGGCAGGGGGGGGGGAAGCTTGTCACATGATAGCCACTAAGTGATTCAAACATGGTAGTTAGCAGTGTATTTCTTCTTGCTAAATAGAACAGGCAGTTCCCTTAAACTTCCTGGGTCTTGGTTCTTGCTAGATGAGCAGATGTAGAAACATGGAAACATAGAAAATAGGAGCAGGAGTAGGCCATTCAGCCATTCAATACGATCATGGCTGATCATCCAAACTCAGTACCCTGTTCGCGCTTTCTCCCCATATCTCTTGATTCCTTTAGACCTGAGAACTATATCTAACTCTTTCTCGAATATATTTAATGATTTGGCCTCAACTGCTTTTCGTCTCCCTCCTCACAGGCCTTGCAATGTAGGATACAGTGTTGCAAATTAGGTGGCCTCTTAAGCTGCTAGCAATGTCATCGTTTCTCTGTTCCTTTTTAAATTTCTTTAAAAAATATAAATTCAGATCTCCAATCAGTGGATTAAAGAAAATTATCATTTAACAAAGCACGTTAGCATGACCATGTGCTAACCTATAGAGTCTTAGAGCCCTAGTGTCATTTACGGCACAGAAGGAGGTCATTGGGCCCATCAAGTCATGCCAGACAGATGCATGGCACTCTGCTGTTGAGTATGACAGGGCAAGTGCAGAGGTCTGGAGTGTTGTGGCAGCAGTGCCCCACGTAGATAGAGTAAGTTTGGTTAATAGGTTGTTTCTGCTTTTGGCCTTTGCTGCTGTTTTCTTCAGATGCTCCTGGAAGGACAAAGTCCTATCCAGAGTCACTCCCAAGTATGTTGGGTTAAATCATGCTTTAGTTTCTGACCATCCATGTAGATACTCAATTCTTTTTTGGCACTGGCATTGTGGAGGTGGAATACACTGATGGTCTGGAGTTTAAGAACCTGCTGCCCATCTCGAGCTCAAAGATGGCGTCCCGCCCACGTGGGCCACATGCCAAAGAGCCGCCGCAATCTCAAGCGCAGCGGCTCATTTAAATAGCCAGGGTGGCCCACCCCACCTCCCAATCACGTGGAGGGGGCGGGCTGTCCGTCCCTGGCAATGGCGTCAACTGCCTGTGCGCAGGTGTTTGCGCCATTTTTAAAGACCTGCCGACATATTTAAATATCCCCCCAGAATTAAATAAATATATTTCTTATGCCCCTTTTCCACCCCCCCAATAACAACTACAATAAATATTTGCCCTTCCCGCCCAAAACACTTACCTCTTACATCTGCCCTTTCCTCCCCCAAACTGCACAAAGTGTAAGGTTCAACCATTCCCACCATCCCCTACACCCATTATGTGTATTTGACCCCATCCCACCCCCCCTGCACTGATAAACCTACCTCATACCCCCTCCCCACCAATGTCATGCCTCGTTTCCCCAGATGGGGATCTGAAGGTGTGGGAGCGCCGGCCGCCACACCGAAGATCATGGCGGACCCTCAAGATCTCAGGTAACTGTATTTCAATGTATTCATTTTATTGATTTGATTATGTTAATTATGGTCCCATTGCCCAGCGGCGGGCGGGCTGCCACGCAGCCTCGCTGGCGCCAGGAGAATCGGGTCGGGCCCTGCCAGCTTCGAGGTCCATGGCGGGCCTTATCCGGAGCCACCTAAAGGGACCCCCACCACGGATCACGATATTGAGGGCTTCTTAAAATCCAGCCCGTTATGGTTTTAGAGGGATTCACTGTGGGATGCCATGTGCTGCAGTAGTCCATCAATGTTGTAACGTCTTCGTTAAGGATCTGGTCCAGGGTGCAGAAGTATGGAGCTTGGGTGGCACAACAGATGTCATCAGCATAGATGAATTTGCGAGATGTGGTTGTTGGCAGGTCATTTGTATATATGTTGAACAGTGTTGGGGCTAGCCCTGAGCCCTGTGGTAGTCCATTGGCCAGTCTTCTCCATGCACTTCACCCTTGTCCAAGGTGGGGTCTAAATCGGGTGTTGCAAAGGAGCGTTTCAACAACTGACAGCTTTAGGAACAGGCCAAAGTGCCACACTGTATCATAGGCAGCGACAAGTTCCAGTAGCATTCTGCCTGTATTCAGCTTCAATGTAAGTGGTGAGTGCCAGAACTTGATCACATGTGCTGCACTCCTCACAGAATCCAGCTTGGTTGACATTAAGGATGGTCTCCACTTCCGGAGCTATGCGTTGCAGGATAAGATGCTCAAAGATCTTAAAGCTACTGATATGGTTGAGAGTGGGATAATTAACTGATATGGGGAGCGGGGATATTTTACTGATATGAGAAGGGTGGGATAGTCTACTGATATAGGGAAGGTGAGATATTCTATTGAAATAGGGAGGGTGGGATATTTTACTGATATAGGGAGGGTGGGATATTTTACTGAAATGTGGAGGGTGGGAGATTTTACCGATATGTGGAGGGTGGGATATTTTATTGATATGTGGAGGGTGGGATATTTTACTGATATGTGGAGGGTGGGATATTTTATTGATATGTGGAGGGTGGGATATTTTACTGATATGTGGAGGGTGGGATATTTTATTGATATGATGAGGGTGGGATATTCTACTGATATAGACAAGAGTGGGATATGGTAGTGATGTGAGGAGTGTTGGATGTTTCACTGACCTGAGGAGGGTGGGAATTGTTTAATGATATGGGGATGGTGGGCTATTTCACTGTTATGATGTGTGTGGGATATTTTACTTGAATAGGGAGGGTGGGATTTTTTTCTGATATGGAGAGGAGGGACATTTTAATGATCTGGGGAGACAGGGTATTTTCTGATATAGAGGCTAGGATTTTATGGGACCCCCAAGGTGGGGAAGGAGGCAGGTGCACGGAGAATTGTGACGGGTGGCAGAAAGGGCGGCAGGGCGGAGGGCCCATGGCATTTTCGTCATCAAGCAATCTTCCCAGGGGTGGGATAGGCCGACAACGGCCTTCCTACCCAGAGGACAATTGAGTCCCTTAAGTGGCCGATTAATGGCCAATTAAGGGCCTGGTCCGGCCCCCTCTGGGACCTTTCCAACAATGTGGCGGGGAGGATGCCTTGCGGATTTGGCCTCCCTGCGGATTTGGCGATTTCCCTCTTCCATGGGCAATTTGTGGCCCACGGAGGATCCCCACTGGGAACAACTTTACTCCTGGGACTTCCCTCCTCCTGGACTTCATGACCACACCCTAACCCCCTCTCACTCGGGCCATCCAGAGTGGACCGAGCCACCCCGTCTCAATTGCCTCTTGTCCGGGGTTCCACCGCTGGGCCTGGCTCTGAGGCCTCTGCAGTACCAGCAGTGCCCACCACTCCCAGTGGTGCTGCTGAATCTGCTGAGCTGCCAGCCCTCTGATTGGTCAGCAGCTGACGGTGGCGGGATCCCCATCTTTAAAGGGACAGGATTCCCGGCTCGTGAATTTTTAATTGAAAAACACCAGAGGGTTGCTCTGGGGCCATGAAAATGCAGAGGCGGGGATACCCCACCTTTTCAGCCCAGCGCTGGGAGCCCAGCCTCCGACACAAAATCTAGCCCAGGGAGTGTTGGATATTTTAATGCTGTGGGTTGGGTGAGATATTTTACTGACATGGGAAGAAGGGATATTTTACTGACATGAGGAGACTGCAATATTTTACTGATATGATGAGGGTGCGATATTTTACAGATACGGGGAGAGGGGATATTTAGCTCAGACGGGGTGGGTGGGATATTTGACTGATATGAGGAGTTGGGAATTTTACCGATAGGAGGAGAGTGGAATATTTACTGATAAGAGGAAGTAGGGATATTTTACTGCGATGCAGAGAGGGGATATTTTACTGTTCGGTGGAGGGTGTGATATTTCACTGATATGAGGACAGTGGGATATTTTACTGATATGTAGAGAGGGGATATTTTACTGTTCGGTGGAGGGTGTGATATTTCACTGATATGAGGACAGTGGGATATTTTACTGATATGAGGAGGGTAGGGTATGATCCTGATATGAGGAGGGTGGGATATTTAACAGAGGAGAGGAGGGTAGGGTATTTTAGTGCTCTGAGGAGAGTGGGATATTTTACTGAGATGAGGGGAGGGGGTATTTTACTGATATGATTAGGGTGTGCTATTTTACTGATATGAGGGGCGGGGGGGTGGGGGGGATATTTTACTGATGTGTGGAGAGGGCATAGTTTAAAGATATAAGCCGGGTGGGTTATTTAACACATATGAGGATGGGGGTGAATTTTACTGGTATGCGAAGGGTGGGATATTTCACTGATATGAGGAGGGTGGAGTATTTTACTCATATTTTACTCATATGAGGATGGGGGTGTACTTATTGATATCAGGAGGTTGGGGTATTTTACTGAAATGAGGAGGGCGGGGTATTTTACTGATATGAGGAGGGTGAGATATTTTACTGATATGAGGAGTGTGAGATATTTTACTGATATGAGGAGGATGGGATATTTTACTGATATGAGGAGTGCGAGATATTTTACTGATATGAGGAGTGTGAGATATTTTACTGATATGAGGAGTGTGAGATATTTTACTGATATGAGGAGTGTGAGATATTTTACTGATATGAGGAGGATGGGATATTTTACTGATATGAGGAGTGCGAGATATTTTACTGATATGAGGAGTGTGAGATATTTTACTGATATGAGGAGTATGAGATATTTTACTGATATGAGGAAGGTGAGATATTTTACTGATATGAGGAGTGTGAGATATTTTACTGATATGAGGAGTGTGAGATATTTTACTGATATGAGGAGGGTGAGATATTTTACTGATATGAGGAGTGTGAGATATTTTACTGATATGAGGAGGGTGAGATATTTTACTGATATGAGGAGTGTGAGATATTTTACTGATATGAGGAGGATGGGATATTTTACTGATATGAGGAGTGCGAGATATTTTACTGATATGAGGAATGTGAGATATTTCACTGAAATGAGGAGGGTTGGACATTTTACTGATATGAGTGGTGTGAGATATTTTACTGATATGAGGAGTGTGAGATATTTTACTCATATGAGGAGTGCGAGATATTTTACTGATATGAAGAGTGTGTGGTATTTTACTGATATGAGGAGTGTGAGATATTTTACTGATATGAGGAGTGTGAGATATTTTACTGATATGAAGAGTGTGAGATATTTTACTGATATGAAGAGTGTGAGATATTTTACTGATATGAAGAGTGTGTGGTATTTTACTGATATGAAGAGTGTGAGATATTTTACTGATATGAGGAGTGTGAGATATTTTACTGATATGAGGAGGGTGGGGTATTTTACTGATATGAGGAGTGTGAGATATTTTACTGATATGAGGAGTGCGAGATATTTTACTGATATGAAGAGTGTGAGATATTTTACTGATATGAAGAGTGTGAGATATTTTACTGATATGAAGAGTGTGTGGTATTTTACTGATATGAGGAGTGTGAGATATTTCACTGATATGAAGAGTGTGAGATATTTTACGGATATGAGGAGGGTGGGATATTTTACTGATATGAGGAGGGTTGGATATTTTACTGATATGAGGAGGGTTGGACATTTTACTGATATGAGGGGTGTGAGATATTTCACTGATATGAGGAGGATGGGATATTTTACTGATATGAGGGGTGTGAGATATTTCACTGATATGAGAAGGATGGGATATTTTACTGATATGAGGAGGGTGGGATATTTTACTGATATGAGGAGTGTGAGATATTTTACTGATATGAAGAGTGTGAGATATTTTACTGATATGAAGAGTGTGTGGTATTTTACTGATATGAGGAGTGTGAGATATTTTACTGATATGAAGAGTGTGAGATATTTTACTGATATGAAGAGTGTGTGGTATTTTACTGATATGAGGAGTGTGAGATATTTCACTGATATGAAGAGTGTGAGATATTTTACGGATATGAGGAGGGTGGGGTATTTTACTGATATGAGGAGGGTGAGATATTTTACTGCTATGAGGAGCGTGAGGTATTTTACTGATAAGAGGAGGGTGGGATATTTTACTGATATGAGGAGGGTGGGGAATTTTACTGATATGAAGAGTGTGAGATATTTTACTGATTATGAAGAGTGTGAGATAATTTACTGATATGAGGAGAGTGACATTTTTCACAGATTTGTGGAGTGTGAGATATTTTACTGATATGAGGAGTGTGAGATATTTTACTGATATGAGGAGGGTGGGGTTCTTTACTGATATGAGGAGTGTGAGATATTTTACTGATATGAAGAGTGTGAGATATTTTACTGATATGAGGAGGGTGTGGTACTTTACTGATATGAGGAGTGTGAGATATTTTACTGATATGAAGAGTGTGAGATATTTTACTGATATGAGGAGGGTGGGGTACTTTACTGATATGAGGAGTGTGAGATATTTTACTGATATTAAGAGTGTGAGATATTTTACTGATATGAAGAGTGTGAGATATTTTACTGATATGATGAGTGTGAGATATTTTACTGATCTGAGGAGGGTGGGGAATTTTACTGATATGAGGAGCCTGAGGTATTTAACTGATAAGAGGAGGGTGGGATATTTTACTGATATGAGGAGGGTGGGGAATTTTACTGATATGAAGAGTGTGAGATATTTTACTGATTATGAAAAATGTGAGATATTTTACTGATATGAGGAGTGTGAGATATTTTACTGATTATGAGGAGGGTTGGACATTTTACTGATATGAGGAGGATGGGTTATTTTACTGATATGAGGAGTGCGAGATATTTTACTGATATGAGGAGTGCGAGATATTTTACTGATATGAGGAGGGTTGGATATTTTACTGATATGAGTGGTGTGAGAAATTTTACTGATATGAGGAGGGTTGGACATTTTACTGATATGAGGGGTGTGAGATATTTCACTGATATGAGGAGGATGGGATATTTTACTGATATGAGGAGTGTGAGATATTTTACTGATATGAAGAGTGTGAGATATTTTACTGATATGAAGAGTGTGAGATATTTTACGGATATGAGGAGGGTGGGGTATTTTACTGATATGAGGAGGGTAAGATATTTTACTGATATGAGGAGGGTGGGATATTTTACTGATATGAGGAGTGTGAGATATTTTACTGCTATGAGGAGGGTGAGTTATTTTACTGATATGAGGAGTGTGAGATATTTTACTGCTATGAGGAGCGTGAGGTATTTTACTGATAAGAGGAGGGTGGGATATTTTACTGATATGAGGAGGGTGGGATATTTTACTGATATGAGGAGTGTGAGATATTTTACTGCTATGAGGAGCGTGAGGTATTTTACTGATAAGAGGAGGGTGGGATATTTTACTGATATGAGGAGGGTGGGGAATTTTACTGATATGAAGAGTGTGAGATATTTTACTGATTATGAAGAGTGTGAGATAATTTACTGATATGAGGAGAGTGAGATTTTTCACAGATTTGTGGAGTGTGAGATATTTTACTGATATGAGGAGTGTGAGATATTTTACTGATATGAGGAGGGTGGGGTACTTTACTGATATGAGGAGTGTGAGATATTTTACTGATATGACGAGGGTGGGGTATTTTACTGATATTAAGAGTGTGAGATATTTTACTGATATGAAGAGTGTGAGATATTTTACTGATATGAGGAGTGTGAGATATTTTACTGATATGAAGAGTGTGAGATATTTTACTGATATGATGAGTGTGAGATATTTTACTGATATGAGGAGTGTGAGATATTTTACTGATTCTGAGGAGGTTAGGGTATTTTACTGATATGAGGAGTGTGAGATATTTTACTGATATGCGGAGGGTGGGATATTTTACTGACATGAGGAGGGTGAGATATTTTACTGATATGAAGAGTGTGAGATATTTTACTGATATGAGGAGTGTGAGATATTTTACTGATTCCGAGGAGGGTAGGGTATTTTACTGATATGAGGAGTGTGAGATATTTTACTGATATGAGGAGGGCGAGATATTTTACTGATATGAAGAGTGTGAGATATTTTACTGATATGAGGAGGGTGGGGTATTTTACTGATATGTGGAGTGTGAGATATTTTAATGATATGAGGAGGGTGGGGTATTTTACTGATATGAAGAGTGTGAGATATTTTCCTGATATGAGGGGTGTGAGATATTTTACTGATCTGAAGAGTGTGAGATATTTTAATGATATGAGGAGGTTGGGGTATTTTACTGATATGAAGAGTGTGAGATATTTTCCTGATATGAGGGGTGTGAGATATTTCACTCATATGAAGAGTGTGAGATATTTTACTGATATGAGGAGTGTGAGATATTTTACTGATATGAGGAGCGTGAGGTATTTTACTGATAAGAGGAGGGTGGGATGTTTTACTGATATGAAGAGTGTGAGATATTTTACTGATTATGAAGAGTGTGAGATAATTTACTGATATGAGGAGGGTAGGGTATTTTACTGATATGAGGAGTGTGAGATATTGTACTGATTATGAGGAGCGTAGGGTATTTTACTGATATGAGGAGTGTGAGATATTTTACTGATATGAAGAGTGTGAGATATTTTACTGATATGATGAGTGTGAGATATGTTACTGATATGAGGAGTGTGAGATATTTTACTGATATGAGGAGCGTGAGGTATTTTACTGATAAGAGGAGGGTGGGATATTTTACTGATATGAGGAGGGTGGGGAATTGTACTGATATGAAGTGTGTGAGATATTGTACTGATATGAGGAGTGTGAGATATTTTACTGATATGAGGAGCCTGAGGTATTTAACTGATAAGAGGAGGGTGGGTTATTTTACTGATTATGAAAAGTGTGAGATAATTTACTGATATGCGGAGAGTGAGTTATTTCACTGATTTGTGGAGGGTAGGGTATTTTACTGATATGAGGAGTGTGAGATATTTTACTGATTATGAGGAGGGTAGGGTATTTTACTGATATGAGGAGTGTGAGATATTTTACTGATATGAGGAGTGTTAGATATTTTACTGATATGAGGAGGGTCGGGTATTTTACTGATATGAGGAGTGTGAGATATTTTACTGATTATGAGGAGGGTAGGGTATTTTACTGATATGAGGAGTGTGAGATATTTTACTGATATGAGGAGGGTGGGGTATTTTACTGATATGAAGAGTGTGAGATATTTTACTGATATGAGGAGTGCGAGATATGTTACTGATATGAGGAGTGTTAGATATTTTACTGATATGAGGAGGGTAGGGTATTTTACTGATATGAGGAGTGTGAGATATTTTACTGATATGAGGAGGGTGGGGTATTTTACTGATATGAAGAGTGTGAGATATTTTACTGATATGAGGAGTGTGAGAAATGTTCCTGATATGAGGAGGGTGGAGTATTTTACTGATATGAGGAGTGTGAGATATTTTACTGATATGAGGAGGGCGAGATATTTTACTGATATGAAGAGTGTGAGATATTTTACTGATATGAGGAGGGTGGGGTATTTTACTGATATGTGGAGTGTGAGATATTTTAATGATATGAGGAGGGTGGGGTATTTTACTGATATGAAGAGTGTGAGATATTTTCCTGATATGAGGGGTGTGAGATATTTTACTGATCTGAAGAGTGTGAGATATTTTAATGATATGAGGAGGTTGGGGTATTTTACTGATATGAAGAGTGTGAGATATTTTCCTGATATGAGGGGTGTGAGATATTTCACTCATATGAAGAGTGTGAGATATTTTACTGATATGAGGAGTGTGAGATATTTTACTGATATGAGGAGCGTGAGGTATTTTACTGATAAGAGGAGGGTGGGATGTTTTACTGATATGAAGAGTGTGAGATATTTTACTGATATGAGGAGGGTGGGGTATTTTACTGATATGAAGAGTGTGAGATATTTTACTGATATGAGGAGTGTGAGAAATGTTCCTGATATGAGGAGGGTGGAGTATTTTACTGATATGTGGAGGGTGGGATAGTTTACTGATTGAGGTGTGTGTGATATTTTACTGATTGAGGAGTGTGGGATTGTTTACTGATTGAGGTGTGTGGGATATTTTACTGATTGAGGAGGGTGGGATAGTTTACTGATTGAGGAGGGTGGGAGTGTTTACTGATTGAGGAGGGTGGGATATTTCACTGATTGAGGAGTTTGGGATATTTCACTTATTGATGAGTGTTGGATATTTTTCTGATTGAGGAGGGTGGGAGTGTTTACTGATGGAGGAGGGTGGGACATTTCGCTGATTGAGGAGTTTGGGATATTTTACTGATTGAGGTGTGTGGGATATTTTACTGATTGAGGAGCGTGGGATAGTTTCCTGATTGAGGTGTGTGGGATATTTTACTGATTGAGGAGGGTGGGATAGTTTACTGATTGAGGAGGGTGGGATAGTTTACTGATTGAGGTGTGTGGGATATTTTACTGATTGAGGAGGGTGGGATAGTTTACTGATTGAGGAGGGTGGGATAGTTTACTGATTGAGGTGTGTGGGATATTTTACTGATTGAGGAGGGTGGGATAGTTTACTGATTGAGGAGGGTGGGATAGTTTACTGATTGAGGTGTGTGGGATATTTTACTGATTGAGGAGGGTGGGATAGTTTACTGATTGAGGAGGGTGGGATATTTTTCTGATTGAGGATGGTGGGATAGTTTACTGATTGAGGTGTGTGGGATCTTTTACTGATTGAGGAGGGTGGGATAGATAACTGATTGAGGAGGATGGGTAGTTTACTGATTGAGGTGTGTGGGATAGTTTACTGATTGAGGAGGGTGAGATAGATAACTGATTGAGGAGGATGGGTAGTTTACTGATTGAGGTGTGTGGGATAGTTTACTGATTGAGGAGGGTGGGAGTGTTTACTGATTGAGGAGGGTGGGATATTTTACTACTTGAGGAGGGTGGGATAGTTTACTGATTGAGGAGGGTGGGAGTGTTTACTGATTGAGGAGGGTGGGATATTTTACTGATTGAGGAGGGTGGGATAGTTTACTGATTGAGGAGGGTGGGATCGTTTACTGATTGAGGAGGGTGGGATATTTTACTGATTGAGGAGGGTGGGATATTTTACTGATTGAGGAGGGTGGGATATTTTACTGATTGAGGTGTGTGGGATATTTTACTGATTGATGAGGGTGGGATAGTTTACTGATTGAGGTGTGTGGGATATTTTACTGATTGAGGAGGGTGGGATATTTTACTGACTGAGGAGGGTGGGATCGTTTACTGATTGAGGAGGGTGGGATAGTTTACTGATTGAGGAGGGTGGGATAGTTTACTGATAGAGGTGTGTGGGATAGTTTACTGATAGAGGAGGGTGGGATATTTTACTGATTGAGGAACGTGGGATATTTTCCTGATTGAGGTGTGTGGGATTGTTTACTGATTGAGGTGTGTGGGATATTTTACTGATTGAGGTGTGTGGGATATTTTACCGATTGAGGAGGGTGGGATAGTTTACTGATTGAGGTGTGTGTGATATTTTACTGATTGATGAGGGTGGGATATTTTACTGATTGAGGAGGGTGGGATATTTTACTGATTGATGAGGGTGGGATATTTTACTGATTGAGGAGGGTGGGATATTTTACTGATTGATGAGGGTGGGATATTTTACTGATTGAGGTGTGTGGGATATTTTACTGATTGATGAGGGTGGGATAGTTTACTGATTGAGGAGGGTGGGATATTTTACTGATTGAGGAGGGTGGGTTCGTTTACTGATTGAGGAGGGTGGGATAGTTTACTGATTGAGGAGGGTGGGATAGTTTACTGATTGAGGTGTGTGGGATAGTTTACTGATTGAGGTGTGTGGGATAGTTTACTGATTGAGGAGGTTGGGATAGTTTACTGATTGCGGTGTGTGGGATATTTTACTGATTGAGGAGGGTGGGATAGTTGACTGATTGAGGTGTGTGGGATAGTTTACTGATTGAGGTGTGTGGGATATTTTACTGATTGAGGTGTGTGGGATATTTTACTGATTGAGGTGTGTGGGATAGTTTACTGATTGAGGAGGGTGGGATAGTTTACTGATTGAGGTGTGTGGGATAGTTTACTGATTGAGGTGTGTGGGATATTTTACTGATTGAGGTGTGTGGGATATTTTACTGATTTAGGTGTGTGGTTTAGTTTACTGATTGAGGAGGGTGGGATAGTTTACTGATTGAGGTGTGTGGGATAGTTTACTGATTGAGGTGTGTGGGATATTTTACTGATTGAGGTGTGTGGGATATTTTACTGATTGAGGTGTGTGGGATATTTTACTGACTGAGGATGGTGGGATAGTTTACTGATTGCGTTGTGAGGGATATTTTACTGATTGATGAGGGTGGGATATTTTACTGATTGAGATGTGTGGGATAGTTTACTGATTGAGGTGTGTGGGATATTTTACTGATTGAGGTGTGTGGGATATTTTACTGATTGAGGTGTGTGGGATTGTTTACTGATTGAGGAGGGTGGGATATTTTACTGTTTGAGGAGGGTGGGATATTTTACTGATTGAGGTGTGTGGGATATTTTACTGATTGAGGTGTGTGGGATATTTTACTGATTGAGGAGGGTGGGAGTGTTTACTGATTGAGGAGGGTGGGATAGTTTACTGATTGAGGAGGGTGGGAGTGTTTACTGATTGAGGAGGGTGGGATACTTTACTGATTGAGGAGGGTGGGATAGTTTACTGATTGAGGAGGGTGGGAGTGTTTACTGATTGAGGAGGGTGGGATAGTTTACTGATTGAGGAGGGTGGGAGTGTTTACTGATTGAGGAGGGTGGGATACTTTACTGATTGAGGAGGGTGGGATAGTTTACTGATTGAGGAGGGTGGGAGTGTTTACTGATTGAGGAGGGTGGGATACTTTACTGATTGAGGTGTGTGGGATTGTTTACTGATTGAGGAGGGTGGGATATTTTACTGTTTGAGGAGGGTGGGATATTTTACTGATTGAGGTGTGTGGGATATTTTACTGATTGAGGTGTGTGGGATATTTTACTGATTGAGGAGGGTGGGAGTGTTTACTGATTGAGGAGGGTGGGATAGTTTACTGATTGAGGAGGGTGGGAGTGTTTACTGATTGAGGAGGGTGGGATACTTTACTGATTGAGGAGGGTGGGATAGTTTACTGATTGAGGAGGGTGGGAGTGTTTACTGATTGAGGTGTGTGGGATATTTTACTGATTGAGGAGGGTGGGATACTTTACTGATTGAGGAGGGTGGGATAGTTTACTGATTGAGGAGGGTGGGATAGTTTACTGATTGAGGAGGGTGGGATAGTTTACTGATTGAGGAGGGTGGGATATTTTACTGATTGAGGTGTGTGGGATATTTTACTGATTGAGGAGGGTGGGATATTTTACTGATTGAGGAGGGTGGGATAGTTTACTGATTGAGGAGGGTGGGATATTTTACTGATTGAGGTGTGTGGGATATTTTACTGATTGAGGAGGGTGGGATATTTTACTGATTGAGGAGGGTGGGATAGTTTACTGATTGAGGAGGGTGGGATATTTTACTGATTGAGGTGTGTGGGATATTTTACTGATTGAGGAGGGTGGGATAGTTTACTGATTGAGGAGGGTGGGAGTGTTTACTGATTGAGGTGTGTGGGATATTTTACTGATTGAGGAGGGTGGGATATTTTACTGATTGAGGTGTGTGGGATATTTTACTGATTGAGGAGGGTGGGATATTTTACTGATTGAGGTGTGTGGGATATTTTACTGATTGAGGTGTGTGGGATATTTTACTGATTGAGGTGTATGGGATATTTTACTGATTGAGGAGGGTGGGATATTTTACTGATTGAGGTGTGTGGGATATTTTACTGATTGAGGAGGGTGGGAGTGTTTACTGATTGAGGAGGGTGGGATATTTTACTGATTGAGGAGGGTGGGATAGTTTACTGACTGAGGTGTGTGGGATATTTTACTGATTGAGGAGGGTGGGATATTTTACTGATTGAGGTGTGTGGGATATTTTACTGATTGAGGAGGGTGGGATATTTTACTGATTGAGGAGGGTGGGATATTTTACTGATTGAGGTGTGTGGGATATTTTACTGATTGATGAGGGTGGGATAGTTTACTGATTGATGAGGGTGGGATAGTTTACTGATTGAGGTGTGTGGGATATTTTACTGATTGAGGTGTGTGGGATATTTTACTGATTGAGGTGTGTGGGATATTTTACTGATTGAGGAGGGTGGGATATTTTACTGATTGAGGAGGGTGGGATATTTTACAGATTGAGGAGGGTGGGATAGTTTACTGATTGAGGTGTGTGTGATATTTTACTGATTGAGGAGGGTGGGATATTTTACTGATTGAGGTGTGTGGGATATTTTACTGATTGAGGAGGGTGGGATAGTTTACTGATTGAGGTGTGTGGGATATTTTACTGATTGAGGTGTGTGGGATATTTTACTGATTGAGGTGTGTGGGATATTTTACTGATTGAGGAGGGTGGGATAGTTTACTGATTGAGGAGGGTGGGATATTTTACTGATTGAGGAGTGTGGGATATTTTACTGATTGAGGAGGGTGGGATATTTTACTGATTGAGGAGGGTGGGATAGTTTACTGATTGAGGAGGGTGGGATAGTTTACTGATTGAGGAGGGTGGGATATTTTACTGATTGAGGTGTGTGGGATATTTTACTGATTGAGGAGGGTGGGATATTTTACTGATTGAGGTGTGTGGGATATTTTACTGATTGAGGAGGGTGGGATATTTTACTGATTGAGGAGCGTGGGATATTTTCCTGATTGAGGTGTGTGGGATATTTTACTGATTGAGGAGGGTGGGATATTTTACTGATTGAGGAGGGTGGGATCGTTTACTGATTGAGGAGGGTGGGATAGTTTACTGATTGAGGAGGGTGGGATATTTTACTGATTGAGGTGTGTGGGATATTTTACTGATTGAGGAGGGTGGGATATTTTACTGATTGAGGAGGGTGGGAGTGTTTACTGATTGAGGAGGGTGGGATACTTTACTGATTGAGGAGGGTGGGATAGTTTACTGATTGAGGAGGGTGGGAGTGTTTACTGATTGAGGAGGGTGGGATACTTTACTGATTGAGGAGGGTGGGATAGTTTACTGATTGAGGAGGGTGGGAGTGTTTACTGATTGAGGTGTGTGGGATATTTTACTGATTGAGGAGGGTGGGATACTTTACTGATTGAGGAGGGTGGGATAGTTTACTGATTGAGGAGGGTGGGATAGTTTACTGATTGAGGAGGGTGGGATAGTTTACTGATTGAGGTGTGTGGGATATTTTACTGATTGAGGAGGGTGGGATATTTTACTGATTGAGGAGGGTGGGATAGTTTACTGATTGAGGAGGGTGGGATATTTTACTGATTGAGGTGTGTGGGATATTTTACTGATTGAGGAGGGTGGGATATTTTACTGATTGAGGAGGGTGGGATAGTTTACTGATTGAGGAGGGTGGGATATTTTACTGATTGAGGTGTGTGGGATATTTTACTGATTGAGGAGGGTGGGATAGTTTACTGATTGAGGAGGGTGGGAGTGTTTACTGATTGAGGTGTGTGGGATATTTTACTGATTGAGGTGTGTGGGATATTTTACTGATTGAGGAGGGTGGGATATTTTACTGATTGAGGTGTGTGGGATATTTTACTGATTGAGGAGGGTGGGATAGTTTACTGATTGAGGAGGGTGGGATATTTTACTGACTGAGGTGTGTGGGATATTTTACTGATTGAGGAGGGTGGGATATTTTACTGATTGAGGTGTGTGGGATATTTTACTGATTGAGGTGTGTGGGATATTTTACTGATTGAGGAGGGTGGGAGTGTTTACTGATTGAGGTGTGTGGGATATTTTACTGATTGAGGAGGGTGGGATATTTTACTGATTGAGGTGCGTGGGATATTTTACTGATTGAGGAGGGTGGGAGTGTTTACTGATTGAGGAGGGTGGGATATTTTACTGATTGAGGAGGGTGGGATAGTTTACTGATTGAGGTGTGTGGGATATTTTACTGATTGAGGAGGGTGGGATATTTTACTGATTGAGGTGTGTGGGATATTTTACTGATTGAGGAGGGTGGGATATTTTACTGATTGAGGAGGGTGGGATATTTTACTGATTGAGGTGTGTGGGATATTTTACTGATTGATGAGGGTGGGATAGTTTACTGATTGAGGTGTGTGGGATATTTTACTGATTGAGGTGTGTGGGATATTTTACTGATTGAGGAGGGTGGGATATTTTACTGATTGAGGAGGGTGGGATATTTTACTGATTGAGGAGGGTGGGATAGTTTACTGATTGAGGTGTGTGTGATATTTTACTGATTGAGGAGGGTGGGATATTTTACTGATTGAGGTGTGTGGGATATTTTACTGATTGAGGAGGGTGGGATAGTTTACTGATTGAGGTGTGTGGGATATTTTACTGATTGAGGTGTGTGGGATATTTTACTGATTGAGGTGTGTGGGATATTTTACTGATTGAGGAGGGTGGGATAGTTTACTGATTGAGGATGGTGGGATATTTTACTGATTGAGGTGTGTGGGATATTTTACTGATTGAGGATGGTGGGATAGTTTACTGATTGAGGAGGGTGGGATATTTTACTGATTGAGGAGGGTGGGATATTTTACTGATTGAGGTGTGTGGGATATTTTACTGATTGAGGAGGGTGGGATATTTTACTGATTGAGGAGCGTGGGATATTTTCCTGATTGAGGTGTGTGGGATATTTTACTGATTGAGGAGGGTGGGATATTTTACTGATTGAGGAGGGTGGGATCGTTTACTGATTGAGGAGGGTGGGATAGTTTACTGATTGAGGAGGGTGGGATATTTTACTGATTGAGGTGTGTGGGATATTTTACTGATTGAGGAGGGTGGGATTTTTACTGATTGAGGAGGGTGGGATCGTTTACTGATTGAGGAGGGTGGGATAGTTTACTGATTGAGGAGGGTGGGATATTTTACTGATTGCGGTGTGTGGGATATTTTACTGATTGAGGAGGGTGGGATATTTTACTGATTGAGGAGCGTGGGATATTTTCCTGATTGAGGTGTGTGGGATATTTTACTGATTGAGGAGGGTGGGATAGTTAACTGATTGAGGTGTGTGGGATATTTTACCGATTGAGGTGTGTGGGATATTTTACTGATTGAGGTGGGTGGGATATTTTACCGATTGAGGAGGGTGGGATATTTTACTGATTGAGGAGGGTGGGATAGTTAACTGATTGAGGTGTGTGGGATATTTTACCGATTGAGGTGTGTGGGATATTTTACTGATTGAGGAGGGTGGGATATTTTACCGATTGAGGAGGGTGGGATATTTTACCGATTGAGGAGGGTGGGATATTTTACTGATTGAGGAGGGTGGGATAGTTTACTGATTGAGGAGGGTGGGATATTTTACTGATTGAGGTGTGTGGGATATTTTACCGATTGAGGTGTGTGGGATATTTTACTGATTGAGGAGGGTGGGATATTTTCCTGATTGAGGTGTGTGGGATATTTTACTGATTGAGGAGGGTGGGATAGTTAACTGATTGAGGTGTGTGGGATATTTTACCGATTGAGGTGTGTGGGATAGTTAACTGATTGAGGTGTGTGGGATATTTTACCGATTGAGGAGGGTGGGATATTTTACTGATTGAGGAGGGTGGGATAGTTAACTGATTGAGGTGTGTGGGATATTTTACCGATTGAGGTGTGTGGGATATTTTACTGATTGAGGAGGGTGGGATATTTTACTGATTGAGGAGCGTGGGATATTTTCCTGATTGAGGTGTGTGGGATATTTTACTGATTGAGGAGGGTGGGATAGTTAACTGATTGAGGTGTGTGAGATATTTTACCGATTGAGGTGTGTGGGATATTTTACTGATTGATGAGGGTGGGATATTTTACTGATTGATGAGGGTGGGATATTTTACTGATTGAGGAGGGTGGGATAGTTTACTGATTGAGGAGGGTGGGATAGTTTACTGATTGAGGTGTGTGGGATATTTTACTGATTGAGGTGTGTGGGATATTTTACTGATTGAGGAGGGTGGGATATTTTACTGATTGAGGAGGGTGGGATATTTTACTGATTGAGGAGGGTGGGATAGTTTACTGATTGAGGTGTGTGTGATATTTTACTGATTGAGGAGGGTGGGATATTTTACTGATTGAGGTGTGTGGGATATTTTACTGATTGAGGAGGGTGGGATAGTTTACTGATTGAGGTGTGTGGGATATTTTACTGATTGAGGTGTGTGGGATATTTTACTGATTGAGGTGTGTGGGATATTTTACTGATTGAGGAGGGTGGGATAGTTTACTGATTGAGGATGGTGGGATATTTTACTGATTGAGGTGTGTGGGATATTTTACTGATTGAGGATGGTGGGATAGTTTACTGATTGAGGAGGGTGGGATATTTTACTGATTGAGGAGGGTGGGATATTTTACTGATTGAGGTGTGTGGGATATTTTACTGATTGAGGAGGGTGGGATATTTTACTGATTGAGGAGCGTGGGATATTTTCCTGATTGAGGTGTGTGGGATATTTTACTGATTGAGGAGGGTGGGATATTTTACTGATTGAGGAGGGTGGGATCGTTTACTGATTGAGGAGGGTGGGATAGTTTACTGATTGAGGAGGGTGGGATATTTTACTGATTGAGGTGTGTGGGATATTTTACTGATTGAGGAGGGTGGGATATTTTACTGATTGAGGAGGGTGGGATCGTTTACTGATTGAGGAGGGTGGGATAGTTTACTGATTGAGGAGGGTGGGATATTTTACTGATTGAGGTGTGTGGGATATTTTACTGATTGAGGAGGGTGGGATATTTTACTGATTGAGGAGCGTGGGATATTTTCCTGATTGAGGTGTGTGGGATATTTTACTGATTGAGGAGGGTGGGATAGTTAACTGATTGAGGTGTGTGGGATATTTTACCGATTGAGGTGTGTGGGATATTTTACTGATTGAGGTGGGTGGGATATTTTACCGATTGAGGAGGGTGGGATATTTTACTGATTGAGGAGGGTGGGATAGTTAACTGATTGAGGTGTGTGGGATATTTTACCGATTGAGGTGTGTGGGATATTTTACTGATTGAGGAGGGTGGGATATTTTACCGATTGAGGAGGGTGGGATATTTTACCGATTGAGGAGGGTGGGATATTTTACTGATTGAGGAGGGTGGGATAGTTTACTGATTGAGGAGGGTGGGATATTTTACTGATTGAGGTGTGTGGGATATTTTACCGATTGAGGTGTGTGGGATATTTTACTGATTGAGGAGGGTGGGATATTTTCCTGATTGAGGTGTGTGGGATATTTTACTGATTGAGGAGGGTGGGATAGTTAACTGATTGAGGTGTGTGGGATATTTTACCGATTGAGGTGTGTGGGATAGTTAACTGATTGAGGTGTGTGGGATATTTTACCGATTGAGGAGGGTGGGATATTTTACTGATTGAGGAGGGTGGGATAGTTAACTGATTGAGGTGTGTGGGATATTTTACCGATTGAGGTGTGTGGGATATTTTACTGATTGAGGAGGGTGGGATATTTTACTGATTGAGGAGCGTGGGATATTTTCCTGATTGAGGTGTGTGGGATATTTTACTGATTGAGGAGGGTGGGATAGTTAACTGATTGAGGTGTGTGAGATATTTTACCGATTGAGGTGTGTGGGATATTTTACTGATTGATGAGGGTGGGATATTTTACTGATTGATGAGGGTCGGATATTTTACTGATTGAGGAGGGTTGGATAGTTTACTGATTGAGGAGGGTGGGATAGTTTACTGATTGAGGTGTGTGGGATATTTTACCGATTGAGGAGGGTGGGATATTTTACTGATTGAGGAGGGTGGGATATTTTACTGATTGATGAGGGTGGGATATTTTACTGATTGATGAGGGTGGGATATTTTACTGATTGAGGAGGGTGGGATAGTTTACTGATTGAGGAGGGTGGGATAGTTTACTGATTGAGGTGTGTGGGATATTTTACTGATTGAGGAGGGTGGGATATTTTACTGATTGAGGAGGGTGGGATAGTTTACTGATTGAGGTGTGTGGGATATTTTACTGATTGAGGAGGGTGGGATATTTTACTGATTGAGGAGGGTGGGATAGTTTACTGATTGAGGAGGGTGGGATAGTTTACTGATTGAGGAGGGTGGGATATTTTACTGATTGATGAGGGTGGGATATTTTACTGATTGATGAGGGTGGGATAGTTTACTGATTGAGGAGGGTGGGATAGTTTACTGATTGAGGTGTGTGGGATATTTTACTGATTGAGGAGGGTGGGATAGTTTACTGATTGAGGTGTGTGGGATATTTCACTGATTGAGGAGGGTGGGATATTTTACTGATTGAGGTGTGTGGGATATTTCACAGATTGAAGAGGGTGGGATAGTTTACTGATTGAGGTGTGTGGGATATTTTACTGACTGAGGATGGTGGGATAGTTTACTGATTGCGTTGTGAGGGATATTTTACTGACTGATGAGGGTGGGATATTTTACTGATTGCGTTGTGAGGGATATTTTACTGATTGATGAGGGTGGGATATTTTACTGATTGAGGTGTGTGGGATAGTTTACTGATTGAGGAGGGTGGGATAGTTTACTGATTGCGTTGTGAGGGATATTTTACTGATTGATGAGGGTGGGATATTTTACTGATTGAGGTGTGTGGGATAGTTTACTGATTGAGGAGGGTGGGATAGTTTACTGATTGCGTTGTGAGGGATATTTTACTGATTGATGAGGGTTCGATATTTTACTGATTGAGGTGTGTGGGGTAGTTTACTGATTGAGGTGTGTGGCATATTTTACTGATTGAGGAGGGTGGGTTAGTTTACTGATTGAGGTGTGTGGGATATTTTACTGATTGAGGAGCGTGGGATATTTTACTGATTGAGGTGTGTGGGATTGTTTACTGATTGAGGAGGGTGGGATAGTTTACTGATTGAGGAGGGTGGGATAGTTTACTGATTGAGGAGGGTGGGATATTTTACTGATTGAGGAGGGTGGGATAGTTTACTGATTGAGGAGGGTGGGATAGTTTACTGATTGAGGAGGGTGGGATAGTTTACTGATTGAGGAGAGTGGGATATTTTACTGATTGAGGAGGGTGGGATAGTTTACTGATTGAGGAGGGTGGGATATTTTACTGATTGAGGAGGGTGGGATAGTTTACTGATTGAGGTGTGTGGGATATTTTACTGATTGAGGAGGGTGGGATAGATAACTCATTGAGGAGGGTGGGATAGTTTACTGATAGAGGTGTGTGGGATATTTTACTGATTGAGGTGTGTGGGATATTTTACTGATTGAGGTGTGTGGGTTATTTTACTGATTGAGGAGGGTGGGATATTTTACTGATTGAGGAGGGTGGGATAGTTTACTGATTGAGGAGGGTGGGATAGTTTATTGATTGAGGTGTGTGGGATATTTTACTGATTGAGGAGGGTGGGATAGTTTACTGATTGCGTTGTGAGGGATATTTTACTGATTGATGAGGGTGGGATATTTTACTGATTGAGGTGTGTGGGATATTTTACTGATTGAGTTGTGTGGGATATTTTACTGATTGAGGAGGGTGGGATATTTTACTGATTGAGGTGTGTGGGATATTTTACTGCTTGAGGTGTGTGGGATATTTTACTGACTGAGGAGGGTGGGATAGTTTACTGATTGAGGAGGGTGGGATAGTTTACTGATTGAGGAGGGTGGGATATTTTACTGATTGAGGAGGGTGGGATAGTTTACTGATTGAGGAGGGTGGGATAGTTTACTGATTGAGGAGGGTGGGATAGTTTACTGATTGAGGTGTGAGGGATATTTTACTGATTGAGGAGGGTGGGATAGTTTACTGATTGAGGAGGGTGGGATATTTTACTGATTGAGGAGGGTGGGATAGTTTATTGATTGAGGTGTGTGGGATATTTTACTGATTGAGGAGGGTGGGATAGTTTACTGATTGAGGAGGGTGGGATAGTTTACTGATTGAGGAGGGTGGGATAGTTTACTGATTGAGGAGGGTGGGATATTTTACTGATTGAGGAGGGTGGGATATTTTACTGATTGAGGTGTGTGGGATATTTTACTGATTGAGGAGGGTGGAATAGTTTACTGATTGAGGAGGGTGGGATATTTTACTGATTGAGGAGGGTGGAATATTTTACTGATTGAGGAGGGTGGGATAGTTTACTGATTGAGGTGTGTGGGATATTTTACTGATTGAGGAGGGTGGGATATTTTACCGATTGAGGAGGGTGGGATAGTTTACTGATTGAGGTGTGTGGGATATTTTACTGATTGAGGTGTGTGGGATATTTTACTGATTGATGAGGGTGGGATATTTTACTGATTGAGGTGTGTGGGATATTTTACCGATTGAGGAGGGTGGGATAGTTTACTGATTGAGGAGGGTGGGATAGTTTACTGATTGAGGAGGGTGGGATAGTTTACTGATTGAGGAGGGTGGGATAGTTTACTGATTGAGGTGTGAGGGATATTTTACTGATTGATGAGGGTGGGATAGTTTACTGATTGAGGAGGGTGGGATAGTTTATTGATTGAGGTGTGAGGGATATTTTACTGATTGAGGAGGGTGGGATAGTTTACTGATTGAGGAGGGTGGGATATTTTACCGATTGAGGAGGGTGGGATAGTTTACTGATTGAGGTGTGTGGGATATTTTACTGATTGAGGAGGGTGGGATATTTTACTGATTGAGGAGGGTGGGATAGTTTACTGATTGAGGAGGGTGTGATAGTTTACTGATTGAGGAGGGTGGGATAGTTTACTGATTGAGGAGGGTGGGATAGTTTACTGATTGAGGAGGGTGGGATAGTTTACTGATTGAGGAGGGTGGGATAGTTTACTGATTGAGGAGGGTGGGATAGTTTACTGATTGAGGAGGGTGGGATAGTTTACTGATTGAGGAGGGTGTGATAGTTTACTGATTGAGGTGTGTGGGATAGTTTACTGATTGAGGAGGGTGGGATAGTTTACTGATTGAGGAGGGTGGGATAGTTTACTGATTGAGGAGGGTGGGATAGTTTACTGATTGAGGAGGGTGGGATAGTTTACTGATTGAGGAGGGTGTGATAGTTTACTGATTGAGGTGTGTGGGATAGTTTACTGATTGAGGAGGGTGGGATAGTTTACTGATTGAGGTGTGTGGGATATTTTACTGATTGAGGAGGGTGGGATAGTTTACTGATTGAGGAGGGTGGGATAGTTTACTGATTGAGGAGGGTGTGATAGTTTACTGATTGAGGAGGGTGGGATAGTTTACTGATTGAGGTGTGTGGGATAGTTTACTGATTGAGGAGGGTGGGATAGTTTACTGATTGAGGTGTGTGGGATATTTTACTGATTGAGGAGGGTGGGATATTTTACTGATTGAGGAGGGTGGGATATTTTACTGATTGAGGAGGGTGGGATAGTTTACTGATTGAGGAGGGTGGGATAGTTTACTGATTGAGGAGGGTGGGATATTTTACTGATTGAGGAGGGTGGGATATTTTACTGATTGAGGAGGGTGGGATAGTTTACTGATTGAGGAGGGTGGGATAGTTTACTGATTGAGGAGGGTGGGATATTTTACTGATTGAGGAGGGTGGGATAGTTTACTGATTGAGGAGGGTGGGATATTTTACTGATTGAGGAGGGTGGGATAGTTTACTGATTGAGGAGGGTGGGATATTTTACTGATTGAGGAGGGTGGGATAGTTTACTGATTGATGAGGGTGGGATAGCTTACTGATTGAGGTGTGTGGGATAGTTTACTGATTGATGAGGGTGGGATAGTTTACTGATTGATGAGGGTGGGATAGTTTACTGATTGAGGAGGGTGGGATATTTTACTGATTGAGGAGGGTGGGATAGTTTACTGATTGAGGTGTGTGGGATATTTTACTGATTGAGGAGGGTGGGATAGTTTACTGATTGAGGTGTGTGGGATATTTTACTGATTGAGGAGGGTGGGATAGTTTACTGATTGAGGTGTGTGGGATATTTTACTGATTGAGGAGGGTGGGATAGTTTACTGATTGAGGTGTGTGGGATATTTTACTGATTGAGGAGTGTGGGATAGTTTACTGATTGAGGTGTGTGGGATATTTTACTGATTGAGGAGGGTGGGATAGTTTACTGATTGAGGAGGGTGGGATAGTTTACTGATTGAGGAGGGTGGGATAGTTTACTGATTGAGGTGTGTGGGATATTTTACTGATTGAGGAGGGTGGGATAGTTTACTGATTGAGGAGGGTGGGATAGTTTACTGATTGATGACGGTGGGATAGTTTACTGATTGAGGAGGGTGGGATAGTTTATTGATTGAGGTGTGTGGGATATTTTACTGATTGAGGAGGGTGGGATAGTTTACTGATTGAGGAGTGTGGGATAGTTTACTGATTGAGGAGGGTGGGATAGTTTATTGTTTGAGGTGTGTGGGATATTTTACTGATTGAGGAGGGTGGGATAGTTTACTGATTGAGGTGTGTGGGATATTTTACTGATTGAGGAGGGTGGGATAGTTTACTGATTGAGGAGGGTGGGATAGTTTACTGATTGAGGAGGGTGGGATAGTTTATTGATTGAGGTGTGTGGGATATTTTACTGATTGAGGAGGGTGGGATAGTTTACTGATTGAGGAGGGTGGGATAGTTTACTGATTGCGTTGTGAGGGATATTTTACTGATTGATGAGGGTGGGATATTTTACTGATTGAGGTGTGTGGGATAGCTTACTGATTGAGGTGTGTGGGATAGTTTACTGATTGAGGAGGGTGGGATAGTTTACTGATTGCGTTGTGAGGGATATTTTACTGATTGATGAGGGTGGGATATTTTACTGATTGAGGTGTGTGGGATAGCTTACTGATTGAGGTGTGTGGGATAGTTTACTGATTGAGGAGGGTGGGATATTTTACTGATTGAGGAGGGTGGGATAGTTTACTGATTGCGTTGTGAGGGATATTTTACTGATTGATGAGGGTGGGATATTTTACTGATTGAGGAGGGTGGGATATTTCACTGATTGAGTAGGGTGGGATAGTTTACTGATTGAGGAGGGTGGGATAGTTTACTGATTGAGGAGGGTGGGATAGTTTACTGATTGAGGTGTGTGGGATATTTTACTGATTGAGTAGGGTGGGATAGTTTACTGATTGAGGAGGGTGGGATAGTTTACTGATTGAGGAGGGTGGGATATTTTACTGATTGATGAGGGTGGGATAGTTTACTGATTGAGGAGGGTGGGATAGTTTACTGATTGAGGAGGGTGGGATAGTTTATTGATTGAGGTGTGTGGGATATTTTACTGATTGAGTAGGGTGGGATAGTTTACTGATTGAGGAGGGTGGGATAGTTTACTGATTGAGGAGGGTGGGATAGTTTACTGATTGAGGAGGGTGGGATAGTTTATTGATTGAGGTGTGTGGGATATTTTACTGATTGAGGAGGGTGGGATAGTTTACTGATTGAGGAGGGTGGGATAGTTTATTGATTGAGGTGTGTGGGATAGTTTACTGATTGAGGAGGGTGGGATACTTTACTGATTGAGGAGGGTGGGATAGTTTACTGATTGAGGAGGGTGGGATAGTTTACTGATTGAGGAGGGTGGGATAGTTTACTGATTGAGGAGGGTGGGATTGTTTATTGATTGAGGTGTGTGGGATAGTTTACTGATTGAGGAGGGTGGGATAGTTTACTGATTGAGGAGGGTGGGATAGTTTATTGATTGAGGTGTGTGGGATATTTTACTGATTGAGGAGGGTGGGATAGTTTACTGATTGAGGAGGGTGGGATAGTTTAATGATTGAGGTGTGTGGGATAGTTTACTGATTGAGGAGGGTGGGATAGTTTACTGATTGAGGAGGGTGGGATAGTTTACTGATTGAGGAGGGTGGGAGAGTTTACTGATTGAGGTGTGTGGGATATTTTACTGATTGAGGAGGGTGGGATAGTTTCCTGATTGAGGAGGGTGGGATAGTTTACTGATTGAGGAGGGTGGGATAGTTTACTGATTGAGGTGTGTGGGATATTTTACTGATTGAGGAGGGTGGGATATTTTACTGATTGACGAGGGTGGGATAGTTTACTGATTGCGGAGGGTGGGATAGATAACTCATTGAGGAGGGTGGGATAGTTTACTGATTGAGGTGTGTGGGATATTTTACTGATTGAGGTGTGTGGGATAGTTTACTGATTGAGGAGGGTGGGAGTGTTTACTGATTGAGGAGGGTGGGATATTTTACTGATTGAGGAGGGTGGGATAGTTTACTGATTGAGGTGTGTGGGATATTTTACTGATTGAGGAGGGTGGGATAGTTTACTGATTGAGGTGTGTGGGATATTTTACTGATTGAGGAGGGTGGGATAGTTTACTGATTGAGGAGGGTGGGATAGTTTACTGATTGAGGTGTGTGGGATATTTTACTGATTGAGGAGGGTGGGATAGTTTATTGATTGAGGTGTGTGGGATATTTTAGTGATTGAGGAGGGTGGGAGTGTTTACTGATTGAGGTGGGTGGGATAGTTTACTGATTGAGGAGGGTGGGATAGTTTACTGATTGAGGTGTGTGGGATATTTTACTGATTGAGGAGTGTGGGATAGTTTACTGATTGAGGTGGGTGGGATAGTTTACTGATTGAGGTGTGTGGGATATTTTACTGATTGAGGAGTGTGGGATAGTTTACTGATTGAGGTGTGTGGGATATTTTACTGATTGAGGAGGGTGGGATAGTTTACTGATTGAGGAGGGTGGGATAGTTTACTGATTGAGGAGGGTGGGATAGTTTACTGATTGAGGTGTGTGGGATATTTTACTGATTGAGGAGGGTGGGATAGTTTACTGATTGAGGAGGGTGGGATAGTTTACTGATTGATGACGGTGGGATAGTTTACTGATTGAGGAGGGTGGGATAGTTTATTGATTGAGGTGTGTGGGATATTTTACTGATTGAGGAGGGTGGGATAGTTTACTGATTGAGGAGTGTGGGATAGTTTACTGATTGAGGAGGGTGGGATAGTTTATTGTTTGAGGTGTGTGGGATATTTTACTGATTGAGGAGGGTGGGATAGTTTACTGATTGAGGTGTGTGGGATATTTTACTGATTGAGGAGGGTGGGATAGTTTACTGATTGAGGAGGGTGGGATAGTTTACTGATTGAGGAGGGTGGGATAGTTTATTGATTGAGGTGTGTGGGATATTTTACTGATTGAGGAGGGTGGGATAGTTTACTGATTGAGGAGGGTGGGATAGTTTACTGATTGCGTTGTGAGGGATATTTTACTGATTGATGAGGGTGGGATATTTTACTGATTGAGGTGTGTGGGATAGCTTACTGATTGAGGTGTGTGGGATAGTTTACTGATTGAGGAGGGTGGGATAGTTTACTGATTGCGTTGTGAGGGATATTTTACTGATTGATGAGGGTGGGATATTTTACTGATTGAGGTGTGTGGGATAGCTTACTGATTGAGGTGTGTGGGATAGTTTACTGATTGAGGAGGGTGGGATATTTTACTGATTGAGGAGGGTGGGATAGTTTACTGATTGCGTTGTGAGGGATATTTTACTGATTGATGAGGGTGGGATATTTTACTGATTGAGGAGGGTGGGATATTTCACTGATTGAGTAGGGTGGGATAGTTTACTGATTGAGGAGGGTGGGATAGTTTACTGATTGAGGAGGGTGGGATAGTTTACTGATTGAGGTGTGTGGGATATTTTACTGATTGAGTAGGGTGGGATAGTTTACTGATTGAGGAGGGTGGGATAGTTTACTGATTGAGGAGGGTGGGATATTTTACTGATTGATGAGGGTGGGATAGTTTACTGATTGAGGAGGGTGGGATAGTTTACTGATTGAGGAGGGTGGGATAGTTTATTGATTGAGGTGTGTGGGATATTTTACTGATTGAGTAGGGTGGGATAGTTTACTGATTGAGGAGGGTGGGATAGTTTACTGATTGAGGAGGGTGGGATAGTTTACTGATTGAGGAGGGTGGGATAGTTTATTGATTGAGGTGTGTGGGATATTTTACTGATTGAGGAGGGTGGGATAGTTTACTGATTGAGGAGGGTGGGATAGTTTATTGATTGAGGTGTGTGGGATAGTTTACTGATTGAGGAGGGTGGGATACTTTACTGATTGAGGAGGGTGGGATAGTTTACTGATTGAGGAGGGTGGGATAGTTTACTGATTGAGGAGGGTGGGATAGTTTACTGATTGAGGAGGGTGGGATTGTTTATTGATTGAGGTGTGTGGGATAGTTTACTGATTGAGGAGGGTGGGATAGTTTACTGATTGAGGAGGGTGGGATAGTTTATTGATTGAGGTGTGTGGGATATTTTACTGATTGAGGAGGGTGGGATAGTTTACTGATTGAGGAGGGTGGGATAGTTTAATGATTGAGGTGTGTGGGATAGTTTACTGATTGAGGAGGGTGGGATAGTTTACTGATTGAGGAGGGTGGGATAGTTTACTGATTGAGGAGGGTGGGAGAGTTTACTGATTGAGGTGTGTGGGATATTTTACTGATTGAGGAGGGTGGGATAGTTTCCTGATTGAGGAGGGTGGGATAGTTTACTGATTGAGGAGGGTGGGATAGTTTACTGATTGAGGTGTGTGGGATATTTTACTGATTGAGGAGGGTGGGATATTTTACTGATTGACGAGGGTGGGATAGTTTACTGATTGCGGAGGGTGGGATAGATAACTCATTGAGGAGGGTGGGATAGTTTACTGATTGAGGTGTGTGGGATATTTTACTGATTGAGGTGTGTGGGATAGTTTACTGATTGAGGAGGGTGGGAGTGTTTACTGATTGAGGAGGGTGGGATATTTTACTGATTGAGGAGGGTGGGATAGTTTACTGATTGAGGTGTGTGGGATATTTTACTGATTGAGGAGGGTGGGATAGTTTACTGATTGAGGTGTGTGGGATATTTTACTGATTGAGGAGGGTGGGATAGTTTACTGATTGAGGAGGGTGGGATAGTTTACTGATTGAGGTGTGTGGGATATTTTACTGATTGAGGAGGGTGGGATAGTTTATTGATTGAGGTGTGTGGGATATTTTAGTGATTGAGGAGGGTGGGAGTGTTTACTGATTGAGGTGGGTGGGATAGTTTACTGATTGAGGAGGGTGGGATAGTTTACTGATTGAGGTGTGTGGGATATTTTACTGATTGAGGAGGGTGGGATAGTTTATTGATTGAGGTGTGTGGGATATTTTACTGATTGAGGAGGGAGGGAGTGTTTACTGATTGAGGTGTGTGGGATATTTTACTGATTGAAGTGTGTGGGATAGTTTACTGATTGAGGAGGGTGGGATAGTTTACTGATTGAGGTGTGTGGGATATTTTAATGATTGAGGAGGGTGGGATAGTTTACTGATTGAGGAGGGTGGGATAGTTTACTGATTGAGGTGTGTGGGATATTTTACTGATTGAGGAGGGTGGGATAGTTTACTGATTGAGGTGTGTGGGATATTTTACTGATTGAGGAGGGTGGGATAGTTTACTGATTGAGGAGGGTGGGATAGTTTACTGATTGAGGTGTGTGGGATATTTTACTGATTGAGGTGTGTGGGATATTTTACTGATTGAGGAGGGTGGGATAGTTTACTGATTGAGGAGGGTGGGATAGTTTACTGATTGAGGTGTGTGGGATAGTTTACTGATTGAGGTGTGTGGGATATTTTACTGATTGAGGTGTGTGGGATATTTTACTGATTGATGAGGGTGGGATAGTTTACTGATTGAGGAGGGTGGGATATTTTACTGATTGAGGTGTGTGGGATATTTTACTGATTGAGGAGGGTGGGATATTTTACTGATTGAGGAGGGTGGGATATTTTACTGATTGAGGTGTGTGGGATATTTTACTGATTGAGGTGTGTGGGATATTTTACTGATTGATGAGGGTGGGATATTTTACTGATTGAGGTGTGTGGGATATTTTACTGATTGATGAGGGTGGGATATTTTACTGATTGAGGTGTGTGGGATATTTTACTGATTGAGGTGTGTGGGATATTTTACTGATTGATGAGGGTGGGATATTTTACTGATTGAGGAGGGTGGGATAGTTTACTGATTGAGGTGTGTGGGATATTTTACTGATTGAGGTGTGTGGGATATTTTACTGATTGATGAGGGTGGGATATTTTACTGATTGAGGTGTGTGGGATATTTTACTGATTGATGAGGGTGGGATATTTTACTGATTGAGGTGTGTGGGATATTTTACTGATTGAGGAGGGTGGGATATTTTACTGATTGAGGTGTGTGGGATATTTTACTGATTGAGGAGGGTGGGATATTTTACTGATTGAGGAGGGTGGGATAGTTTACTGATTGAGGAGGGTGGGATATTTTACTGATTGAGGTGTGTGGGATATTTTACTGATTGAGGAGGGTGGGATAGTTTACTGATTGAGGAGGGTGGGATAGTTTACTGATTGAGGAGGGTGGGATATTTTACTGATTGAGGAGCGTGGGATATTTTACTGATTGAGGAGGGTGGGATATTTTACTGATTGATGAGGGTGGGACATTTTACTGATTGAGGTGTGTGGGATATTTTACTGATTGATGAGGGTGGGATATTTTACTGATTGAGGTGTGTGGGATATTTTACTGATTGAGGTGTGTGGGATATTTTACTGATTGATGAGGGTGGGATATTTTACTGATTGAGGAGGGTGGGATAGTTTACTGATTGAGGTGTGTGGGATATTTTACTGATTGAGGTGTGTGGGATATTTTACTGATTGATGAGGGTGGGATATTTTACTGATTGAGGTGTGTGGGATATTTTACTGATTGATGAGGGTGGGATATTTTACTGATTGAGGTGTGTGGGATATTTTACTGATTGAGGAGGGTGGGATATTTTACTGATTGAGGTGTGTGGGATATTTTACTGATTGAGGAGGGTGGGATATTTTACTGATTGAGGAGGGTGGGATAGTTTACTGATTGAGGAGGGTGGGATATTTTACTGATTGAGGTGTGTGGGATATTTTACTGATTGAGGAGGGTGGGATAGTTTACTGATTGAGGAGGGTGGGATAGTTTACTGATTGAGGAGGGTGGGATATTTTACTGATTGAGGAGCGTGGGATATTTTACTGATTGAGGAGGGTGGGATATTTTACTGATTGAGGTGTGTGGGATATTTTACTGATTGAGAAGGGTGGGATATTTTACTGATTGAGGAGGGTGGGATATTTTACTGATTGAGGAGGGTGGGATATTTTACTGATTGAGGTGTGTGGGATATTTTACTGATTGAGGAGGGTGGGATATTTTACTGATTGAGGTGTGTGGGATATTTTACTGATTGAGGAGGGTGGGATAGTTTACTGATTGAGGAGGGTGGGATAGTTTACTGATTGATGAGGGTGGGATAGTTTACTGATTGAGGAGGGTGGGATATTTTACTGATTGATGAGGGTGGGATAGTTTACTGATTGATGAGGGTGGGATAGTTTACTGATTGAGGTGTGTGGGATATTTTACTGATTGAGGAGGGTGGGATAGTTTACTGATTGAGGAGGGTGGGATAGTTTACTGATTGATGAGGGTGGGATAGTTTACTGATTGAGGTGTGTGGGATATTTTACTGATTGAGGAGGGTGGGATAGTTTACTGATTGAGGAGGGTGGGATATTTTACTGATTGATGAGGGTGGGATAGTTTACTGATTGAGGTGTGTGGGATATTTTACTGATTGAGGAGGGTGGGATAGTTTACTGATTGATGAGGGTGGGATAGTTTACTGATTGAGGAGGGTGGGATATTTTACTGATTGATGAGGGTGGGATATTTTACTGATTGAGGTGTGTGGGATATTTTACTGATTGAGGAGGGTGGGATATTTTACTGATTGAGGTGTGTGGGATATTTTACTGATTGAGGAGGGTGGGATATTTTACTGATTGAGGAGGGTGGGATAGTTTACTGATTGAGGAGGGTGGGATATTTTACTGATTGAGGTGTGTGGGATATTTTACTGATTGAGGAGGGTGGGATAGTTTACTGATTGAGGAGGGTGGGATATTTTACTGATTGAGGAGCGTGGGATATTTTACTGATTGAGGAGGGTGGGATATTTTACTGATTGAGGTGTGTGGGATATTTTACTGATTGAGAAGGGTGGGATATTTTACTGATTGAGGAGGGTGGGATATTTTACTGATTGAGGAGGGTGGGATATTTTACTGATTGAGGTGTGTGGGATATTTTACTGATTGAGGAGGGTGGGATATTTTACTGATTGAGGTGTGTGGGATATTTTACTGATTGAGGAGGGTGGGATAGTTTACTGATTGAGGAGGGTGGGATAGTTTACTGATTGATGAGGGTGGGATAGTTTACTGATTGAGGAGGGTGGGATAGTTTACTGATTGAGGAGGGTGGGATATTTTACTGATTGAGGAGGGTGGGATAGTTTACTGATTGATGAGGGTGGGATAGTTTACTGATTGAGGAGGGTGGGATAGTTTACTGATTGATGAGGGTGGGATAGTTTACTGATTGAGGAGGGTGGGATATTTTACTGATTGATGAGGGTGGGATAGTTTACTGATTGATGAGGGTGGGATAGTTTACTGATTGAGGTGTGTGGGATATTTTACTGATTGAGGAGGGTGGGATAGTTTACTGATTGAGGAGGGTGGGATAGTTTACTGATTGATGAGGGTGGGATAGTTTACTGATTGAGGTGTGTGGGATATTTTACTGATTGAGGAGGGTGGGATAGTTTACTGATTGAGGAGGGTGGGATATTTTACTGATTGATGAGGGTGGGATAGTTTACTGATTGAGGTGTGTGGGATATTTTACTGATTGAGGAGGGTGGGATAGTTTACTGATTGATGAGGGTGGGATAGTTTACTGATTGAGGAGGGTGGGATATTTTACTGATTGAGGAGGGTGGGATAGTTTATTGATTGAGGTGTGTGGGATATTTTACTGATTGAGGAGGGTGGGATAGTTTACTGATTGAGGAGGGTGGGATATTTTACTGATTGAGGTGTGTGGGATATTTTACTGATTGAGGAGGGTGGGATAGTTTACTGATTGAGGTGTGTGGGATATTTTACTGATTGAGGAGGGTGGGATAGTTTACTGATTGAGGTGTGTGGGATAGTTTACTGATTGAGGAGGGTGGGATAGTTTACTGATTGAGGAGGGTGGGATAGTTTACTGATTGATGAGGGTGGGATAGTTTACTGATTGAGGAGGGTGGGATATTTTACTGATTGAGGTGTGTGGGATATTTTACTGATTGAGGAGGGTGGGATAGTTTACTGATTGAGGTGTGTGGGATAGTTTACTGATTGAGGAGGGTGGGATAGTTTACTGATTGAGGAGGGTGGGATAGTTTACTGATTGATGAGGGTGGGATAGTTTACTGATTGAGGAGGGTGGGATATTTTACTGATTGAGGTGTGTGGGATATTTTACTGATTGAGGAGGGTGGGATAGTTTACTGATTGATGAGGGTGGGATAGTTTACTGATTGAGGAGGGTGGGATAGTTTACTGATTGAGGTGTGTGGGATATTTTACTGATTGAGGAGGGTGGGATAGTTTACTGATTGAGGAGGGTGGGATATTTTACTGATTGAGGTGTGTGGGATATTTTACTGATTGAGGAGGGTGGGATAGTTTACTGATTGAGGTGTGTGGGATATTTTACTGATTGAGGAGGGTGGGATAGTTTACTGATTGAGGTGTGTGGGATAGTTTACTGATTGAGGAGGGTGGGATAGTTTACTGATTGAGGAGGGTGGGATAGTTTACTGATTGATGAGGGTGGGATAGTTTACTGATTGAGGAGGGTGGGATATTTTACTGATTGAGGTGTGTGGGATATTTTACTGATTGAGGAGGGTGGGATAGTTTACTGATTGAGGTGTGTGGGATAGTTTACTGATTGAGGAGGGTGGGATATTTTACTGATTGAGGTGTGTGGGATATTTTACTGATTGAGGTGTGTGGGATATTTTACTGATTGAGATGTGTGGGATAGTTTACTGATTGAGGTGTGTGGGATATTTTACTGATTGAGGAGGGTGGGATAGTTTACTGATTGAGGAGGGTGGGATATTTTACTGATTGAGGTGTGTGGGATTTTTTACTGATTGAGGAGGGTGGGATAGTTTACTGATTGAGGAGGGTGGGATAGTTTACTGATTGAGGTGTGTGGGATATTTTACTGATTGAGGAGGGTGGGATAGTTTACTGATTGAGGAGGGTGGGATATTTTACTGATTGAGGTGTGTGGGATATTTTACTGATTGAGGAGGGTGGGATAGTTTACTGATTGAGGAGGGTGGGATATTTTACTGATTGAGGTGTGTGGGATATTTTACTGATTGAGGAGGGTGGGATAGTTTACTGATTGAGGAGGGTGGGATATTTTACTGATTGAGGTGTGTGCGATATTTTACTGATTGAGGAGGGTGGGATAGTTTACTGATTGAGGAGGGTGGGATAGTTTACTGATTGAGGTGTGTGGGATATTTTACTGATTGAGGAGGGTGGGATAGTTTAATGATTGAGGAGGGTGGGATATTTTACTGATTGAGGTGTGTGGGATATTTTACTGATTGAGGAGGGTGGGATACTTTACTGATTGAGGAGGGTGGGATATTTTACTGATTGAGGTGTGTGGGATATTTTACTGATTGAGGAGGGTGGGATAGTTTACTGATTGAGGAGGGTGGGATAGTTTACTGATTGATGAGGGTGGGATAGTTTACTGATTGAGGAGGGTGGGATATTTTACTGATTGAGGTGTGTGGGATATTTTACTGATTGAGGAGGGTGGGATAGTTTACTGATTGAGGTGTGTGGGATAGTTTACTGATTGAGGAGGGTGGGATATTTTACTGATTGAGGTGTGTGGGATATTTTACTGATTGAGGTGTGTGGGATATTTTACTGATTGAGATGTGTGGGATAGTTTACTGATTGAGGTGTGTGGGATATTTTACTGATTGAGGAGGGTGGGATAGTTTACTGATTGAGGAGGGTGGGATATTTTACTGATTGAGGTGTGTGGGATTTTTTACTGATTGAGGAGGGTGGGATAGTTTACTGATTGAGGAGGGTGGGATAGTTTACTGATTGAGGTGTGTGGGATATTTTACTGATTGAGGAGGGTGGGATAGTTTACTGATTGAGGAGGGTGGGATATTTTACTGATTGAGGTGTGTGGGATATTTTACTGATTGAGGAGGGTGGGATAGTTTACTGATTGAGGAGGGTGGGATATTTTACTGATTGAGGTGTGTGGGATATTTTACTGATTGAGGAGGGTGGGATAGTTTACTGATTGAGGAGGGTGGGATATTTTACTGATTGAGGTGTGTGCGATATTTTACTGATTGAGGAGGGTGGGATAGTTTACTGATTGAGGAGGGTGGGATAGTTTACTGATTGAGGTGTGTGGGATATTTTACTGATTGAGGAGGGTGGGATAGTTTAATGATTGAGGAGGGTGGGATATTTTACTGATTGAGGTGTGTGGGATATTTTACTGATTGAGGAGGGTGGGATACTTTACTGATTGAGGAGGGTGGGATATTTTACTGATTGAGGTGTGTGGGATATTTTACTGATTCAGGTGTGTGGGATATTTTACTGATTGAGGTGTGTGGGATATTTTACTGATTGAGGAGGGTGGGATACTTTACTGATTGAGGAGGGTGGGATAGTTTACTGATTGAGGTGTGTGGGATATTTTACTGATTGAGGTGTGTGGGATATTTTACTGATTGAGGAGGGTGGGATAGTTTACTGATTGAGGTGTGTGGGATATTTTACTGATTGAGGTGTGTGGGATATTTTATTGATTGAGGTGTGTGGGATATTTTACTGATTGAGGAGGGTGGGATAGTTTACTGATTGAGGTGTGTGGGATAGTTTACTGATTGAGGAGGGTGGGATAGTTTACTGATTGAGGAGGGTGGGATAGTTTACTGATTGAGGAGGGTGGGATAGTTTACTGATTGAGGTGTGTGGGATAGTTTACTGATTGAGTTGTGTGCGATATTTTACTGATTGAGGAGGGTGGGATAGTTTACTGATTGAGGTGTGTGGGATAGTTTACTGATTGAGGTGTGTGGGATAGTTTACTGATTGAGGTGTGTGGGATATTTTACTGATTGAGGAGGGTGGGATAGTTTACTGATAGAGGTGTGTGGGATATTTTACTGATTGAGGAGGGTGGGATATTTTACTGATTGAGGAGGGTGGGATAGTTTACTGATTGAGGAGGGTGGGATAGTTTACTGATAGAGGTGTGTGGGATATTTTACTGATTGAGGAGGGTGGGATATTTTACTGATTGAGGAGGGTGGGATAGTTTACTGATTGAGGAGGGTGGGATATTTTACTGATTGAGGAGGGTGGGATATTTTACTGATAGAGGTGTGTACGATAGTTTACTGATTGAGGAGGGTGGGATAGTTTACTGATTGATGAGGGTGGGATATTTTACTGATTGATGAGGGTGGGATATTTTACTGATTGATGAGGGTGGGATATTTTACTGATTGATGAGGGTGGGATATTTTACTGATTGATGAGGGTGGGATATTTTACTGATTGATGAGGGTGGGATATTTTACTGATTGATGAGGGTGGGATATTTTACTGATTGATGAGGGTGGGATATTTTACTGATTGATGAGGGTGGGATATTTTACTGATTGATGAGGGTGGGATATTTTACTGATTGATGAGGGTGGGATATTTTACTGATTGATGAGGGTGGGATATTTTACTGATTGATGAGGGTGGGATATTTTACTGATTGATGAGGGTGGGATATTTTACTGATTGATGAGGGTGGGATATTTTACTGATTGATGAGGGTGGGATATTTTACTGATTGAGGAGGGTGGGATAGTTTACTGATTGATGAGGGTGGGATATTTTACTGATTGATGAGGGTGGGATATTTTACTGATTGAGGAGGGTGGGATAGTTTACTGATTGATGAGGGTGGGATATTTTACTGATTGATGAGGGTGGGATATTTTACTGATTGATGAGGGTGGGATATTTTACTGATTGATGAGGGTGGGATATTTTACTGATTGAGGAGGGTGGGATAGTTTACTGATTGATGAGGGTGGGATATTTTACTGATTGATGAGGGTGGGATATTTTACTGATTGATGAGGGTGGGATATTTTACTGATTGATGAGGGTGGGATAGTTTACTGATTGAGGTGTGTGGGATATTTCACTGATTGAGGTATGTGGGATATTTTATTGATTGAGGAGGGTGGGATATTTTACTGATTGAGGAGGGTGGGATAGTTTACTGATTGAGGAGGGTGGGATAGTTTACTGATTGAGGAGGGTGGGATAGTTTACTGATTGAGGAGGGTGGGATAGTTTACTGATAGAGGTGTGTGGGATAGTTTACTGATTGAGGAGGGTGGGATAGTTTACTGATTGAGGAGGGTGGGATAGTTTACTGATAGAGGTGTGTGGGATATTTAACTGATTGAGGAGGGTGGGATAGTTTACTGATTGAGGAGGGTGGTATAGTTTACTGATAAAGGTGTGTGGGATAGTTTACTGATTGAGGAGGGTGGGATAGTTTACTGATAGAGGTGTGTGGGATATTTAACTGATTGAGGAGGGTGGGATATTTAACTGATTGAGGAGGGTGGGATAGTTTACTGATTGAGGAGGGTGGGATAGTTTACTGATAGAGGTGTGTGGGATAGTTTACTGATTGATGAGGGTGGGATATTTTACTGATTGAGGTGTGTGGGATATTTAACTGATTGAGGAGGGTGGGATAGTTTACTGATTGAGGAGGGTGGGATAGTTTACTGATAGAGGAGGGTGGGAAGTTTACTGATTGAGGAGGGTGGGATATTTTACTGATTGAGGAGGGTGGGATAGTTTACTGATTGAGGAGGGTGGGATATTTTACTGATTGAGGAGGGTGGGATAGTTTACTGATTGAGGAGGGTGGGATAGTTTACTGATTGAGGAGGGTGGTATATTTTACTGATTGAGGAGGGTGGGATAGTTTACTGATTGAGGAGGGTGGGATAGTTTACTGATTGAGGAGGGTGGGATAGTTTACTGATTGAGGAGGGTGGGATATTTTACTGATTGAGGAGGGTGGGATAGTTTACTGATTGAGGAGGGTGCGATAGTTTACTGATTGAGGTGTGTGGGATATTTTACTGATTGAGGAGGGTGGGATATTTTACTGATTGAGGAGGGTGGGATATTTTACTGATTGAGGAGGGTGGGATATTTAACTGATTGAGGAGGGTGGGATAGTTTACTGATTGAGGAGGGTGGGATATTTTACTGATTGAGGTGTTTGGGATATTTTACTGATTGAGGAGGGTGGGATATTTTACTGATTGAGGAGGGTGGGATATTTTACTGATTGAGGAGGGTGGGATATTTTACTGATTGAGGTGTGTGGGATAGTTTACTGATTGAGGAGGGTGGGATATTTTACTGATTGAGGAGGGTGTGATATTTTACTGATTGAGGAGGGTGTGATAGTTTACTGATTGAGGTGTGTGGGATATTTTACTGATTGAGGAGGGTGGGATATTTTACTGATTGAGGAGGGTGGGATAGTTTACTGATTGAGGAGGGTGGGATAGTTTACTGATTGAGGAGGGTGGGATAGTTTACTGATTGAGGTGTGTGGGATAGTTTACTGATTGAGGTGTGTGGGATATTTTACTGATTGAGGAGGGTGGGATAGTTTACTGATTGAGGTGTGTGGGATAGTTTACTGATTGAGGTGTGTGGGATAGTTTACTGATTGAGGTGTGTGGGATATTTTACTGATTGAGGTGTGTGGGATAGTTTACTGATTGAGGTGTGTGGGATATTTTACTGATTGAGGAGGGTGGGATAGTTTACTGATTGAGGAGGGTGGGATATTTTACTGATTGAGGTGTGTGGGATATTTTACTGATTGAGGTGTGTGGGATATTTTACTGATTGAGGTGTGTGGGATAGTTTACTGATTGAGGAGGGTGGGATAGTTTACTGATTGTGGAGGGTGGGATAGTTTACTGATTGAGGAGGGTGGGATAGTTTACTGATTGAGGTGTGTGGGATAGTTTACTGATTGAGGAGGGTGGGATATTTTACTGATTGATGAGGGTGGGATATTTTACTGATTGATGAGGGTGGGATATTTTACTGATTGATGAGGGTGGGATATTTTACTGATTGATGAGGGTGGGATATTTTACTGATTGATGAGGGTGGGATATTTTACTGATTGATGAGGGTGGGATATTTTACTGATTGATGAGGGTGGGATAGTTTACTGATTGAGGTGTGTGGGATATTTTACTGATTGAGGAGGGTGGGATAGTTTACTGATTGATGAGGGTGGGATATTTTACTGATTGATGAGGGTGGGATATTTTACTGATTGATGAGGGTGGGATATTTTACTGATTGATGAGGGTGGGATATTTTACTGATTGATGAGGGTGGGATAGTTTACTGATTGAGGTGTGTGGGATATTTTACTGATTGAGGTATGTGGGATATTTTACTGATTGAGGAGGGTGGGATAGTTTACTGATTGAGGAGGGTGGGATAGTTTACTGATTGAGGAGGGTGGGATAGTTTACTGATTGAGGAGGGTGGGATAGTTTACTGATTGAGGAGGGTGGGATATTTTACTGACAGAGGTGTGTGGGATATTTTACTGATTGAGGTATGTGGGATATTTTACTGATTGAGGAGGGTGGGATAGTTTACTGATTGAGGAGGGTGGGATAGTTTACTGACAGAGGTGTGTGGGATATTTTACTGATTGAGGTATGTGGGATATTTTACTGATTGAGGAGGGTGGGATAGTTTACTGATTGAGGTGTGTGGGATATTTTACTGATTGAGGAGGGTGGGATAGTTTACTGATTGAGGAGGGTGGGATAGTTTACTGATTGAGGAGGGTGGGATAGTTTACTGATTGAGGAGGGTGGGATAGTTTACTGATTGAGGAGGGTGGGATAGTTTACTGATTGAGGAGGGTGGGATAGTTTACTGATAGAGGTGTGTGGGATATTTTACTGATTGAGGAGGGTGGGATATTTTACTGATTGAGGAGGGTGGGATAGTTTACTGATTGAGGAGGGTGGGATATTTTACTGATTGAGGAGGGTGGGATATTTTACTGATTGAGGAGGGTGGGATAGTTTACTGATTGAGGAGGGTGGGATAGTTTACTGATAGAGGTGTGTGGGATATTTTACTGATAGAGGTGTGTGGGATATTTAACTGATTGAGGAGGGTGGGATAGTTTACTGATTGAGGAGGGTGGTATAGTTTACTGATAAAGGTGTGTGGGATAGTTTTCTGATTGAGGAGGGTGGGATAGTTTACTGATAGAGGTGTGTGGGATATTTTACTGATAGAGGTGTGTGGGATATTTAACTGATTGAGGAGGGTGGGATATTTAACTGATTGAGGAGGGTGGGATAGTTTACTGATTGAGGAGGGTGGGATAGTTTACTGATTGAGGTGTGTGGGATATTTTACTGATAGAGGTGTGTGGGATATTTAACTGATTGAGGAGGGTGGGATATTTAACTGATTGAGGAGGGTGGGATAGTTTACTGATTGAGGAGGGTGGGATAGTTTACTGATTGAGGTGTGTGGGATATTTTACTGATAGAGGTGTGTGGGATATTTAACTGATTGAGGAGGGTGGGATATTTAACTGATTGAGGAGGGTGGGATAGTTTACTGATTGAGGAGGGTGGGATAGTTTACTGATAGAGGTGTGTGGGATAGTTTACTGAATAATGAGGGTGGGATATTTTACTGATTGAGGTGTGTGGGATATTTAACTGATTGAGGAGGGTGGGATAGTATACTGATTGAGGAGGGTGGGATAGTTTACTGATAGAGGAGGGTGGGATAGTTTACTGATTGAGGAGGGTGGGATATTTTACTGATTGAGGAGGGTGGGATAGTTTACTGATTGAGGAGGGTGGGATATTTTACTGATTGAGGAGGGTGGGATAGTTTACTGATTGAGGAGGGTGGGATAGTTTACTGATTGAGGAGGGTGGTATATTTTACTGATTTAGGAGGGTGGGATAGTTTACTGATTGAGGAGGGTGGGATATTTTACTGATTGAGGAGGGTGGGATAGTTTACTGATTGAGGAGGGTGGGATATTTTACTGATTGAGGAGGGTGGGATATTTTACTGATAGAGGTGTGTGGGATAGTTTACTGATTGAGGAGGGTGGGATAGTTTACTGATTGAGGAGGGTGGGATAGTTTACTGATTGAGGAGGGTGGGATATTTTACTGATTGAGGAGGGTGGGATAGTTTACTGATTGAGGAGGGTGGGATAGTTTACTGATTGAGGTGTGTGGGATATTTTACTGATTGAGGAGGGTGGGATATTTTCCTGATTGAGGAGGGTGGGATATTTTACTGATTGAGGAGGGTGGGATATTTAACTGATTGAGGAGGGTGGGATAGTTTACTGATTGAGGAGGGTGGGATATTTTACTGATTGAGGTGTGTGGGATATTTTACTGATTGAGGAGGGTGGGATATTTTACTGATTGAGGAGGGTGGGATATTTTACTGATTGAGGAGGGTGGGATATTTTACTGATTGAGGAGGGTGGGATAGTTTACTGATTGAGGAGGGTGGGATATTTTACTGATTGAGGAGGGTGTGATATTTTACTGATTGAGGAGGGTGTGATAGTTTACTGATTGAGGTGTGTGGGATATTTTACTGATTGAGGAGGGTGGGATATTTTACTGATTGAGGAGGGTGGGATATTTTACTGATTGAGGAGGGTGGGATATTTTACTGATTGAGGAGGGTGTGATAGTTTACTGATTGAGGTGTGTGGGATATTTTACTGATTGATGAGGGTGGGATATTTTACTGATTGAGGAGGGTGTGATAGTTTACTGATTGAGGTGTGTGGGATATTTTACTGATTGAGGAGGGTGGGATATTTTACTGATTGAGGAGGGTGGGATATTTTACTGATTGAGGAGGGTGTGATAGTTTACTGATTGAGGAGGGTGGGATATTTTACTGATTGAGGAGGGTGGGATATTTTACTGATTGAGGAGGGTGGGATATTTTACTGATTGATGAGGGTGGGATATTTTACTGATTGAGGAGGGTGTGATAGTTTACTGATTGAGGTGTGTGGGATATTTTACTGATTGAGGAGGGTGGGATATTTTACTGATTGAGGAGGGTGGGATATTTTACTGATTGAGGAGTGTGGGATAGTTTACTGATTGAGGTGTGTGGGATATTTTACTGATTGAGGAGGGTGGGATATTTTACTGATTGAGGAGTGTGGGATATTTTACTGATTGAGGAGGGTGTGATAGTTTACTGATTGAGGTGTGTGGGATATTTTACTGATTGAGGAGGGTGGGATATTTTACTGATTGAGGAGGGTGGGATATTTTACTGATTGAGGAGGGTGTGATAGTTTACTGATTGAGGTGTGTGGGATATTTTACTGATTGAGGAGGGTGGGATATTTTACTGATTGAGGAGGGTGGGATATTTTACTGATTGAGGAGGGTGTGATAGTTTACTGATTGAGGAGGGTGGGATATTTTACTGATTGAGGAGGGTGGGATATTTTACTGATTGAGGAGGGTGGGATATTTTACTGATTGAGGTGTGTGGGATATTTTACTGATTGATGAGGGTGGGATATTTTACTGATTGAGGAGGGTGTGATAGTTTACTGATTGAGGAGGGTGGGATAGTTTACTGATTGAGGAGGGTGGGATATTTTACTGATTGAGGAGGGTGGGATATTTTACTGATTGAGGAGGGTGTGATAGTTTACTGATTGAGGTGTGTGGGATATTTTACTGATTGAAGAGGGTGGGATATTTTACTGATTGATGAGGGTGGGATATTTTACTGATTGAGGTGTGTGGGATATTTTACTGATTGAAGAGGGTGGGATATTTTACTGATTGAGGAGGGTGTGATATTTTACTGATTGAGGAGGGTGTGATAGTTTACTGATTGAGGTGTGTGGGATATTTTACTGATTGAGGAGGGTGGGATATTTTACTGATTGAGGAGGGTGGGATATTTTACTGATTGAGGAGGGTGGGATATTTTACTGATTGAGGAGGGTGTGATAGTTTACTGATTGAGGTGTGTGGGATATTTTACTGATTGATGAGGGTGGGATATTTTACTGATTGAGGAGGGTGTGATAGTTTACTGATTGAGGTGTGTGGGATATTTTACTGATTGAGGAGGGTGGGATATTTTACTGATTGAGGAGGGTGGGATATTTTACTGATTGAGGAGGGTGTGATAGTTTACTGATTGAGGAGGGTGGGATATTTTACTGATTGAGGAGGGTGGGATATTTTACTGATTGAGGAGGGTGGGATATTTTACTGATTGATGAGGGTGGGATATTTTACTGATTGAGGAGGGTGTGATAGTTTACTGATTGAGGTGTGTGGGATATTTTACTGATTGAGGAGGGTGGGATATTTTACTGATTGAGGAGGGTGGGATATTTTACTGATTGAGGAGTGTGGGATAGTTTACTGATTGAGGTGTGTGGGATATTTTACTGATTGAGGAGGGTGGGATATTTTACTGATTGAGGAGTGTGGGATATTTTACTGATTGAGGAGGGTGTGATAGTTTACTGATTGAGGTGTGTGGGATATTTTACTGATTGAGGAGGGTGGGATATTTTACTGATTGAGGAGGGTGTGATAGTTTACTGATTGAGGTGTGTGGGATATTTTACTGATTGAAGAGGGTGGGATATTTTACTGATTGATGAGGGTGGGATATTTTACTGATTGATGAGGGTGGGATATTTTACTGATTGAGGAGGGTGTGATAGTTTACTGATTGAGGTGTGTGGGATATTTTACTGATTGAGGAGGGTGGGATATTTTACTGATTGAGGAGGGTGTGATAGTTTACTGATTGAGGTGTGTGGGATATTTTACTGATTGAGGAGGGTGGGATATTTTACTGATTGAGGACGGTGGGATATTTTACTGATTGAGGTGTGTGGGATATTTTACTGATTGAGGAGGGTGGGATATTTTACTGATTGAGGAGGGTGGGATATTTTACTGATTGATGAGAGAGGGATATTTTACTGATTGAGGAGGGTGTGATAGTTTACTGATTGAGGTGTGTGGGATATTTTACTGATTGAGGAGGGTGGGATATTTTACTGATTGAGGAGGGTGGGATATTTTACTGATTGAGGAGGGTGTGATAGTTTACTGATTGAGGTGTGTGGGATATTTTACTGATTGAGGAGGGTGGGATATTTTACTGATTGAGGAGGGTGGGATATTTTACTGATTGAGGTGTGTGGGATATTTTACTGATTGATGAGGGTGGGATATTTTACTGATTGAGGAGGGTGTGATAGTTTACTGATTGAGGTGTGTGGGATATTTTACTGATTGAGGAGAGTGGGATATTTTACTGATTGAGGAGGGTGGGATAGTTTACTGATTGAGGAGGGTGGGATATTTTACTGATTGAGGAGGGTGTGATAGTTTACTGATTGAGGTGTGTGGGATATTTTACTGATTGAGGAGGGTGGGATATTTTACTGATTGAGGAGGGTGGGATATTTTACTGATTGAGGTGTGTGGGATATTTTACTGATTGAGGAGGGTGGGATATTTTACTGATTGAGGAGGGTGGGATAGTTTACTGATTGAGGAGGGTGGGATATTTTACTGATTGAGGAGGGTGGGATATTTTACTGATTGAGGAGGGTGGGATATTTTACTGATTGAGGAGGGTGGGATAGTTTACTGATTGAGGAGGCTGGGATATTTTACTGATTGAGGAGGGTGGGATATTTTACTGATTGAGGAGGGTGGGATATTTTACTGATTGAGGAGGGTGGGATCGTTTACTGATTGAGGAGGGTGGGATAGTTTACTGATTGAGGTGTGTGGGATATTTTACTGATTGAGGAGGGTGGGATATTTTACTGATTGAGGTGTGTGGGATATTTTACTGATTGAGGAGGGTGGCATATTTTACTGATTGAGGAGGGTGGGATATTTTACTGATTGAGGAGGGTGGGATCGTTTATTGATTGATGAGGGTGTGATAGTTTACTGATTGAGGTGTGTGGGATATTTTACTGATTGAGGAGTGTGGGATTGTTTAATGATTGAGGTGTGCGGGATATTTTACTGATTGAGGAGGGTGGGATAGTTTACTGATTGAGGTGTGTGGGATATTTTACTGATTGAGGAGGGTGGGATAGTTTACTGATTGAGGTGTGTGGGATATTTTACTGATTGAGGAGGGTGGGATCGTTTACTGATTGAGGAGGGTGGGATAGTTTACTGATTGAGGTGTGTGGGATATTTTACTGATTGAGGAGGGTGGGATAGTTTACTGATTGAGGAGGGTGGGATAGTTTACTGATTGAGGAGGGTGGGATCGTTTACTGATTGAGGAGGGTGGGATAGTTTACTGATTGAGGTGTGTGGGATAGTTTACTGATTGAGGAGGGTGGGATAGATAACTGATTGAGGAGGGTGGGATAGTTTACTGATTGAGGTGGGTGGGATAGTTTACTGATTGAGGTGTGTGGGATATTTTACTGATTGAGGAGGGTGGGATAGTTTACTGATTGAGGAGGGTGGGATATTTTACTGATTGAGGAGGGTGGGATATTTTACTGATTGAGGAGGGTGGGATAGATAACTGATTGAGGAGGGTGGGATAGTTTACTGATTGAGGTGTGTGGGATATTTTACTGATTGAGGAGGGTGGGATAGTTTACTGATTGAGGAGGGTGGGATATTTTACTGATTGAGGAGGGTGGGATATTTTACTGATTGAGGAGGGTGGGATAGATAACTGATTGAGGAGGGTGGGATCGTTTACTGATTGAGGAGGGTGGGATATTTTACTGATTGAGGAGGGTGGGATATTTTACTGATTGAGGAGGGTGGGATAGATAACTGATTGAGGAGGGTGGGATAGTTTACTGATTGAGGTGGGTGGGATAGTTTACTGATTGAGGTGTGTGGGATATTTTACTGATTGAGGAGGGTGGGATAGTTTACTGATTGAGGAGGGTGGGATAGTTTACTGATTGAGGAGGGTGGGATCGTTTACTGATTGAGGTGGGTGGGATAGTTTACTGATTGAGGTGTGTGGGATATTTTACTGATTGAGGAGGGTGGGATAGTTTACTGATTGAGGAGGGTGGGATATTTTACTGATTGAGGAGTGTGGGATTGTTTAATGATTGAGGTGTGCGGGATATTTTACTGATGGAGGAGGGTGGGATAGTTTACTGATTGAGGTGTGTGGGATATTTTACTGATTGAGGAGGTTGGGATAGATAACTGATTGAGGAGGGTGGGATAGATAACTGATTGAGGAGGGTGGGATAGTTTACTGATTGAGGAGGGTGGGATATTTTACTGATTGAGGAGGGTGTGATAGTTTACTGATTGAGGTGTGTGGGATATTTTACTGATTGAGGAGGGTGGGATATTTTACTGATTGAGGAGGGTGGGATAGTTTACTGATTGAGGAGGGTGGGATATTTTACTGATTGAGGAGGGTGGGATATTTTACTGATTGAGGTGTGTGGGATATTTTACTGATTGAGGAGGGTGGGATATTTTACTGATTGAGGTGTGTGGGATATTTTACTGATTGAGGAGGGTGGGATAGATAACTGATTGAGGAGGGTGGGATATTTTACTGATTGAGGCGGGTGGGATATTTTACTGATTGAGGAGGGTGGGATAGTTTACTGATTGAGGTGTGTGGGATATTTTACTGATTGAGGAGGGTGGGATAGATAACTGATTGAGGAGGGTGGGATACTTTACTGATTGAGGCGGGTGGGATAATTTACTGATTGAGGAGGGTGGGAGTGTTTACTGATTGAGGAGGGTGGGATATTTTACTGATTGAGGAGGGTGGGATAGTTTACTGATTGAGGTGTGTGGGATATTTTACTGATTGAGGAGGGTGGGATATTTTACTGATTGAGGAGGGTGGGATAGTTTACTGATTGAGGTGTTTGGGATATTTTACTGATTGAGGAGGGTGGGAGTGTTTACTGGTTGAGGAGGGTGTGATATTTTACTGATTGAGGAGGGTGGGAGTGTTTACTGATTGAGGAGGGTGGGATATTTTACTGATTGAGGAGGGTGGGATAGTTTACTGATTGAGGTGTGTGGGATATTTTACTGATTGAGGAGGGTGGGATAGATAACTGATTGAGGAGGGTGGGATAGATAACTGATTGAGGTGGGTGGGATATTTTACTGATTGAGGCGGGTGGGATACTTTACTGATTGAGGCGGGTGGGATAATTTACTGATTGAGGAGGGTGGGAGTGTTTACTGGTTGAGGAGGGTGGGATAGTTTACTGATAGAGCTGTGTGGGATATTTTACTGATTGAGGAGGGTGGGATAGTTTACTGATTGATGAGGGTGGGAGTGTTTACTGATTGAGGAGGGTGGGATATTTTACTGATCGAGGAGGGTGGGATAGTTTACTGATAGAGCTGTGTGGGATATTTTACTGATTGAGGTGTGTGGGATCGTTTACTGATTGAGGAGGGTGGGATATTTTACTGATCGAGGAGGGTGGGATAGTTTACTGATAGAGCTGTGTGGGATATTTTACTGATTGAGGAGGGTGGGATAGTTTACTGATTGAGGAGGGTGGGAGTGTTTACTGATTGAGGAGGGTGGGATAGTTTACTGATTGAGGTGTGTGGGATATTTTACTGATCGAGGAGGGTGGGATATTTTACTGATTGATGAGGGTGGGATATTTTACTGATTGAGGAGGGTGTGATAGTTTACTGATTGAGGTGTGTGGGATATTTTACTGATTGAGGAGAGTGGGATATTTTACTGATTGAGGAGGGTGGGATAGTTTACTGATTGAGGAGGGTGGGATATTTTACTGATTGAGGAGGGTGTGATAGTTTACTGATTGAGGTGTGTGGGATATTTTACTGATTGAGGAGGGTGGGATATTTTACTGATTGAGGAGGGTGGGATATTTTACTGATTGAGGTGTGTGGGATATTTTACTGATTGAGGAGGGTGGGATATTTTACTGATTGAGGAGGGTGGGATAGTTTACTGATTGAGGAGGGTGGGATATTTTACTGATTGAGGAGGGTGGGATATTTTACTGATTGAGGAGGGTGGGATATTTTACTGATTGAGGAGGGTGGGATAGTTTACTGATTGAGGAGGGTGGGATATTTTACTGATTGAGGAGGGTGGGATATTTTACTGATTGAGGAGGGTGGGATATTTTACTGATTGAGGAGGGTGGGATCGTTTACTGATTGAGGAGGGTGGGATAGTTTACTGATTGAGGTGTGTGGGATATTTTACTGATTGAGGAGGGTGGGATATTTTACTGATTGAGGTGTGTGGGATATTTTACTGATTGAGGAGGGTGGCATATTTTACTGATTGAGGAGGGTGGGATATTTTACTGATTGAGGAGGGTGGGATCGTTTATTGATTGATGAGGGTGGGATAGTTTACTGATTGAGGTGTGTGGGATATTTTACTGATTGAGGAGTGTGGGATTGTTTAATGATTGAGGTGTGCGGGATATTTTACTGATTGAGGAGGGTGGGATAGTTTACTGATTGAGGTGTGTGGGATATTTTACTGATTGAGGAGGGTGGGATAGTTTACTGATTGAGGTGTGTGGGATATTTTACTGATTGAGGAGGGTGGGATAGTTTACTGATTGAGGAGGGTGGGATATTTTACTGATTGAGGAGGGTGTGATAGTTTACTGATTGAGGTGTGTGGGATAGTTTACTGATTGAGGTGTGTGGGATAGTTTACTGATTGAGGTGTGTGGGATAGTTTACTGATTGAGGTGTGTGGGATATTTTACTGATTGAGGAGGGTGGGATATTTTACTGATTGAGGTGTGTGGGATATTTTACTGATTGAGGAGGGTGGGATATTTTACTGATTGAGGAGGGTGGGATAGATAACTGATTGAGGAGGGTGGGATAGTTTACTGATTGAGGTGTGTGGGATATTTTACTGATTGAGGAGGGTGGGATAGTTTACTGATTGAGGAGGGTGGGATAGTTTACTGATTGAGGAGGGTGGGATCGTTTACTGATTGAGGAGGGTGGGATAGTTTACTGATTGAGGTGTGTGGGAGAGTTTACTGATTGAGGTGTGTGGGATATTTTACTGATTGAGGAGGGTGGGATATTTTACTGATTGAGGTGTGTGGGATATTTTACTGATTGAGGAGGGTGGGATATTTTACTGATTGAGGAGGGTGGGATATTTTACTGATTGAGGAGGGTGTGATAGTTTACTGATTGAGGTGTGTGGGATATTTTACTGATTGAGGAGGGTGGGATATTTTACTGATTGAGGAGGGTGGGATAGTTTACTGATTGAGGTATGTGGGATATTTTACTGATTGAGGAGGGTGGGATAGATAACTGATTGAGGAGGGTGGGATATTTTACTGATTGAGGAGGGTGGGATAGTTTACTGATTGAGGAGGCTGGGATATTTTACTGATTGAGGAGGGTGGGATATTTTACTGATTGAGGAGGGTGGGATATTTTACTGATTGAGGAGGGTGGGATCGTTTACTGATTGAGGAGGGTGGGATAGTTTACTGATTGAGGTGTGTGGGATATTTTACTGATTGAGGAGGGTGGGATATTTTACTGATTGAGGTGTGTGGGATATTTTACTGATTGAGGAGGGTGGCATATTTTACTGATTGAGGAGGGTGGGATATTTTACTGATTGAGGAGGGTGGGATCGTTTATTGATTGATGAGGGTGGGATAGTTTACTGATTGAGGTGTGTGGGATATTTTACTGATTGAGGAGTGTGGGATTGTTTAATGATTGAGGTGTGCGGGATATTTTACTGATTGAGGAGGGTGGGATAGTTTACTGATTGAGGTGTGTGGGATATTTTACTGATTGAGGAGGGTGGGATAGTTTACTGATTGAGGTGTGTGGGATATTTTACTGATTGAGGAAGGTGGGATCGTTTACTGATTGAGGAGGGTGGGATAGTTTACTGATTGAGGTGTGTGGGATATTTTACTGATTGAGGAGGGTGGGATAGTTTACTGATTGAGGAGGGTGGGATAGTTTACTGATTGAGGAGGGTGGGATCGTTTACTGATTGAGGAGGGTGGGATAGTTTACTGATTGAGGTGTGTGGGATAGTTTACTGATTGAGGTGTGTGGGATATTTTACTGATTGAGGAGGGTGGGATATTTTACTGATTGAGGTGTGTGGGATATTTTACTGATTGAGGAGGGTGGGATATTTTACTGATTGAGGAGGGTGGGATAGATAACTGATTGAGGAGGGTGGGATAGTTTACTGATTGAGGTGTGTGGGATATTTTACTGATTGAGGAGTGTGGGATTGTTTAATGATTGAGGTGTGCGGGATATTTTACTGATGGAGGAGGGTGGGATAGTTTACTGATTGAGGTGTGTGGGATATTTTACTGATTGAGGAGGTTGGGATAGATAACTGATTGAGGAGGGTGGGATAGATAACTGATTGAGGAGGGTGGGATAGTTTACTGATTGAGGAGGGTGGGATATTTTACTGATTGAGGAGGGTGTGATAGTTTACTGTTTGAGGTGTGTGGGATATTTTACTGATTGAGGAGGGTGGGATATTTTACTGATTGAGGCGGGTGGGATACTTTACTGATTGAGGAGGGTGGGAGTGTTTACTGGTTGAGGAGGGAGAGATATTTTACTGATTGAGGAGGGTGGGAGTGTTTACTGGTTGAGGAGGGTGGGATAATTTACTGATTGAGGAGGGTGGGAGTGTTTACTGGTTGAGGAGGGTGGGATATTTTACTGATTGAGGAGGGTGGGAGTGTTTACTGGTTGAGGAGGGTGTGATATTTTACTGATTGAGGAGGGTGGGATATTTTACTGATTGAGGAGGGTGGGATACTTTACTGATTGAGGAGGGTGGGAGTGTTTACTGGTTGAGGAGGGTGGGATAATTTACTGATTGAGGAGGGTGGGAGTGTTTACTGGTTGAGGAGGGTGGGATATTTTACTGATTGAGGAGGGTGGGAGTGTTTACTGGTTGAGGAGGGTGTGATATTTTACTGATTGAGGAGGGTGGGAGTGTTTACTGGTTGAGGAGGGTGTGATATTTTACTGATTGAGGTGTGTGGGATATTTTACTGATTGAGGAGGGTGGGATATTTTACTGATTGAGGCGGGTGGGATACTTTACTGATTGAGGCGGGTGGGAGTGTTTACTGATTGAGGAGGGTGGGATATTTTACTGATTGAGGAGGGTGGGATAGTTTACTGATTGAGGTGTGTGGGATATTTTACTGATTGAGGAGGGTGGGATAGATAACTGATTGAGGAGGGTGGGATATTTTACTGATTGAGGAGGGTGGGATAGTTTACTGATTGAGGTGTGTGGGATATTTTACTGATTGAGGAGGGTGGGATAGATAACTGATTGAGGAGGGTGGGATATTTTACTGATTGAGGCGGGTGGGATAATTTACTGATTGAGGAGGGTGGGATACTTTACTGATAGAGCTGTGTGGGATATTTTACTGATTGAGGAGGGTGGGATAGTTTACTGATTGAGGAGGGTGGGAGTGTTTACTGATTGAGGAGGGTGGGATATTTTACTGATCGAGGAGGGTGGGATAGTTTACTGATAGAGCTGTGTGGGATATTTTACTGATTGAGGAGGGTGGCATAGTTTACTGATTGAGGAGGGTGGGAGTGTTTACTGATTGAGGAGGGTGGGATAGTTTACTGATAGAGCTGTGTGGGATATTTTACTGATTGAGGAGGGTGGGATAGTTTACTGATTGATGAGGGTGGGAGTGTTTACTGATTGAGGAGGGTGGGATATTTTACTGATCGAGGAGGGTGGGATAGTTTACTGATAGAGCTGTGTGGGATATTTTACTGATTGAGGTGTGTGGGATCGTTTACTGATTGAGGAGGGTGGGATATTTTACTGATCGAGGAGGGTGGGATAGTTTACTGATAGAGCTGTGTGGGATATTTTACTGATTGAGGAGGGTGGGATAGTTTACTGATTGAGGAGGGTGGGAGTGTTTACTGATTGAGGAGGGTGGGATAGTTTACTGATTGAGGTGTGTGGGATATTTTACTGATCGAGGAGGGTGGGATATTTTACTGATTGATGAGGGTGGGATATTTTACTGATTGAGGAGGGTGTGATAGTTTACTGATTGAGGTGTGTGGGATATTTTACTGATTGAGGAGAGTGGGATATTTTACTGATTGAGGAGGGTGGGATAGTTTACTGATTGAGGAGGGTGGGATATTTTACTGATTGAGGAGAGTGGGATATTTTACTGATTGAGGAGGGTGGGATAGTTTACTGATTGAGGAGGGTGGGATAGTTTACTGATTGAGGAGGGTGGGATATTTTACTGATTGAGGAGGGTGGGATATTTTACTGATTGAGGAGGGTGGGATATTTTACTGATTGAGGAGGGTGGGATAGTTTACTGATTGAGGAGGGTGGGATATTTTACTGATTGAGGAGGGTGGGATATTTTACTGATTGAGGAGGGTGGGATATTTTACTGATTGAGGAGGGTGGGATCGTTTACTGATTGAGGAGGGTGGGATAGTTTACTGATTGAGGTGTGTGGGATATTTTACTGATTGAGGATGGTGGGATATTTTACTGATTGAGGTGTGTGGGATATTTTACTGATTGAGGAGGGTGGCATATTTTACTGATTGAGGAGGGTGGGATATTTTACTTATTGAGGAGGGTGGGATCGTTTATTGATTGATGAGGGTGGGATAGTTTACTGATTGAGGTGTGTGGGATATTTTACTGATTGAGGAGGGTGGGATAGTTTACTGATTGAGGTGTGTGGCATATTTTACTGATTGAGGAGGGTGGGATAGTTTACTGATTGAGGTGTGTGGGATATTTTACTGATTGAGGAGGGTGGGATAGTTTACTGATTGAGGAGGGTGGGATATTTTACTGATTGAGGAGGGTGTGATAGTTTACTGATTGAGGTGTGTGGGATAGTTTACTGATTGAGGTGTGTGGGATAGTTTACTGATTGAGGTGTGTGGGATAGTTTACTGATTGAGGATGGTGGGATAGTTTACTGATTGAGGTGTGTGGGATATTTTACTGATTGAGGAGGGTGGGATAGTTTACTGATTGAGGAGGGTGGGATAGATAACTGATTGAGGAGGGTGGGATAGTTTACTGATTGAGGTGTGTGGGATATTTTACTGATTGAGGAGGGTGGGATAGTTTACTGATTGAGGAGGGTGGGATAGTTTACTGATTGAGGAGGGTGGGATCGTTTACTGATTGAGGAGGGTGGGATAGTTTACTGATTGAGGAGGGTGGGATCGTTTACTGATTGAGGAGGGTGGGATAGTTTACTGATTGAGGTGTGTGGGAGAGTTTACTGATTGAGGAGGGTGGGATATTTTACTGATTGAGGTGTGTGGGATATTTTACTGATTGAGGAGAGTGGGATATTTTACTGATTGAGGTGTGTGGGATATTTTACTGATTGAGGAGGGTGGGATATTTTACTGATTGAGGTGTGTGGGATATTTTACTGATTGAGGAGGGTGGGATATTTTACTGATTGAGGAGGGTGGGATAGATAACTGATTGAGGAGGTTGGGAGAGTTTACTGATTGAGGTGTGTGGGATATTTTACTGATTGAGGAGTGTGGGATTGTTTAATGATTGAGGTGTGCGGGATATTTTACTGATGGAGGAGGGTGGGATAGTTTACTGATTGAGGTGTGTGGGATATTTTACTGATTGAGGAGGTTGGGATAGATAACTGATTGACGAGGGTGGGATAGATAACTGATTGAGGAGGGTGGGATATTTTACTGATTGAGGAGTGTGGGATTGTTTAATGATTGAGGTGTGCGGGATATTTTACTGATGGAGGAGGGTGGGATAGTTTACTGATTGAGGTGTGTGGGATATTTTACTGATTGAGGAGGTTGGGATAGATAACTGATTGACGAGGGTGGGATAGATAACTGATTGAGGAGGGTGGGATAGTTTACTGATTGAGGAGGGTGGGATATTTTACTGATTGAGGAGGGTGTGATAGTTTACTGATTGAGGTATGTGGGATATTTTACTGATTGAGGAGGGTGGGATAGTTTACTGATTGAGGTATGTGGGATATTTTACTGATTGAGGAGGGTGGGATATTTTACTGATTGAGGCGGGTGGGATAATTTACTGATTGAGGAGGGTGGGAGTGTTTACTGATTGAGGAGGGTGGGATATTTTACTGATTGAGGACAGTGGGAGTGTTTACTGGTTGAGGAGGGTGGGATATTTTACTGATTGAGGAGGGTGGGATAGTTTACTGATTGAGGAGGGTGGGAGTGTTTACTGATTGAGGAGGGTGGGATATTTTACTGATTGAGGAGGGTGGGATAGTTTACTGATTGAGGTGTGTGGGATATTTTACTGATTGAGGAGGGTGGGATATTTTACTGATTGAGGAGGGTGGGATAGTTTACTGATTGAGGTATGTGGGATATTTTACTGATTGAGGAGGGTGGGATATTTTACTGATTGAGGAGGGTGGGATATTTTACTGATTGAGGAGGGTGGGATAGTTTACTGATTGAGGAGGGTGGGATAGTTTACTGATTGAGGTATGTGGGATATTTTACTGATTGAGGAGGGTGGGATAGTTTACTGATTGAGGAGGGTGGGATAGTTTACTGATTGAGGAGGGTGGGATATTTTACTGATTGAGGAGGGTGGGATAGTTTACTGATTGAGGTATGTGGGATATTTTACTGATTGAGGAGGGTGGGATATTTTACTGATTGAGGAGGGTGGGATATTTTACTGATTGAGGAGGGTGGGATAGTTTACTGATTGAGGAGGGTGGGATAGTTTACTGATTGAGGTATGTGGGATATTTTACTGATTGAGGAGGGTGGGATAGTTTACTGATTGAGGAGGGTGGGATAGTTTACTGATTGAGGTATGTGGGATATTTTACTGATTGAGGAGGGTGGGATAGTTTACTGATTGAGGAGGGTGGGATAGTTTACTGATTGAGGAGGGTGGGATAGTTTACTGATTGAGGTATGTGGGATATTTTACTGATTGAGGAGGGTGGGATAGTTTACTGATTGAGGAGGGTGGGATATTTTACTGATTGAGGAGGGTGGGATATTTTACTGATTGAGGACAGTGGGAGTGTTTACTGGTTGAGGAGGGTGTGATATTTTACTGATTGAGGACAGTGGGAGTGTTTACTGGTTGAGGAGGGTGTGATATTTTACTGATTGAGGAGGGTGGGATAGTTTACTGATTGAGGTATGTGGGATATTTTACTGATTGAGGAGGGTGGGATATTTTACTGATTGAGGTATGTGGGATATTTTACTGATTGAGGAGGGTGGGATAGATAACTGATTGAGGCGGGTGGGATAGTTTACTGATTGAGGAGGGTGTGATATTTTACTGATTGAGGAGGGTGGGATAGTTTACTGATTGAGGTATGTGGGATATTTTACTGATTGAGGAGGGTGGGATAATTTACTGGTTGAGGAGGGTGTGATAATTTACTGATTGAGGAGGGTGTGATATTTTACTGATTGAGGAGGGTGGGATAATTTACTGGTTGAGGAGGGTGGGATAGTTTACTGATTGAGGTATGTGGGATATTTTACTGATTGAGGAGGGTGGGATAGATAACTGATTGAGGCGGGTGGGATAATTTACTGGTTGAGGAGGGTGGGATAATTTACTGATTGAGGAGGGTGGGAGTGTTTACTGATTGAGGAGGGTGGGATAGATAACTGATTGAGGAGGGTGGGATATTTTACTGATTGAGGCGGGTGGGATAATTTACTGATTGAGGAGGGTGGGAGTGTTTACTGATTGAGGAGGGTGGGATATTTTACTGATTGAGGCGGGTGGGATAATTTACTGATTGAGGAGGGTGGGAGTGTTTACTGATTGAGGAGGGTGGGATATTTTACTGATTGAGGCGGGTGGGATAATTTACTGATTGAGGAGGGTGGGAGTGTTTACTGATTGAGGAGGGTGGGATATTTTACTGATTGAGGCGGGTGGGAGTGTTTACTGATTGAGGAGGGTGGGATAGATAACTGATTGAGGAGGGTGGGATATTTTACTGATTGAGGCGGGTGGGATATTTTACTGATTGAGGAGGGTGGGATAGATAACTGATTGAGGAGGGTGGGATATTTTACTGATTGAGGCGGGTGGGATAATTTACTGATTGAGGAGGGTGGGAGTGTTTACTGATTGAGGAGGGTGGGATATTTTACTGATTGAGGCGGGTGGGAGTGTTTACTGATTGAGGAGGGTGGGATAGATAACTGATTGAGGAGGGTGGGATATTTTACTGATTGAGGCGGGTGGGATACTTTACTGATTGAGGCGGGTGGGATATTTTACTGATTGAGGAGGGTGGGAGTGTTTACTGATTGAGGAGGGTGGGATATTTTACTGATTGAGGAGGGTGGGATAGATAACTGATTGAGGAGGGTGGGATAGATAACTGATTGAGGCGGGTGGGATAATTTACTGATTGAGGAGGGTGGGAGTGTTTACTGATTGAGGTGTGTGGGATATTTTACTGATTGAGGAGGGTGGGATAGATAACTGATTGAGGAGGGTGGGATAGATAACTGATTGAGGAGGGTGGGATATTTTACTGATTGAGGCGGGTGGGATACTTTACTGATTGAGGCGGGTGGGATAATTTACTGATTGAGGAGGGTGGGATAGTTTACTGATTGAGGCGGGTGGGATACTTTACTGATAGAGCTGTGTGGGATATTTTACTGATTGAGGAGGGTGGGATAGTTTACTGATTGAGGAGGGTGGGAGTGTTTACTGATTGAGGAGGGTGGGATATTTTACTGATCGAGGAGGGTGGGATAGTTTACTGATAGAGCTGTGTGGGATATTTTACTGATTGAGGAGGGTGGCATAGTTTACTGATTGAGGAGGGTGGGAGTGTTTACTGATTGAGGAGGGTGGGATAGTTTACTGATTGAGGTGTGTGGGATATTTTACTGATCGAGAAGGGTGGGATAGTTTACTGATAGAGCTGTGTGGGATATTTTACTGATTGAGGAGGGTGGGATAGTTTACTGATTGAGGAGTGTGGGATATTTTACTGATTGAGGAGGGTGGGATATTTTACTGATTGAGGAGCGTGGGATAGTCTACTGATTGAGGAGGGTGGGATAGTTTACTGATTGAGGAGGGTGGGATAGTTTACTGATTGAGGTGTGTGGGATTGTATACTGCTTGAGGTGTTTGGGATATTTTACTGATTGAGGAGGGTGGGATATTTTACTGATTGAGGAGGGTGGGATAGTTTACTGATTGAGGTGTGTGGGATATTTTACTGATTGAGGAGGGTGGGATAGTTTACTGATTGAGGTGTGTGGGATATTTTACTGATTGAGGAGTTTGGGATATTTTACTGATTGCGTAGGGTGGGATAGTTTACTGATTGAGGTGTGTGGGATAGTTTACTGATTGAGGAGGGTGGGATAGTTTACTGATTGAGGAGGGTGGGATTGTTTACTGATTGAGGAGGGTGGGAGTGTTTACTGATTGAGGAGGGTGGGATATTTCGCTGATTGAGGAGTTTGGGATATTTTACTGATTGATGAGGGTTGGATATTTTTCTGATTGAGGAGGGTGGGAGCGTTTACTGATTGAGGAGGGTGGGCTATTTCGCTGATTGAGGAGTTTGGATATTTTACTGATTGAGGAAGGTGGGATATTTTACTGATTGAGGAGGGTGGGAGAGTTTAATGATTGAGGAGGGTGTGATATTTTAATGATTGAGGAGGGTAGGATATTTTACTGATTGAGGAGGGTAGGATGTTTTACTGATTGTGGAGGGTTGGCTATTTTACTGATTGAGGAGGGTCGGATATTTTACTGATTGAGGAAGGTGGGAGAGTTTATTGATTGAGGAGGGTGGGATATTTTACTGATCGAGGAGGGTCGGATATTTGACTGATTGAGGAGGGTGGGATATTTTACAGACTGAGGAGGGTCGGATATTTCACTGATTGAGGAGGGTGGGATAGTTTTCTGATTGAGGAAGGTTTGATATTTTACTGAATGAGGAGGGTGGGAGAGTTTAATGATTGAGGAGGGTGGGATATTTTAATGATTGAGGAGGGTGGGATAGTTTACTGATTGAGGAGGGTGGGATAGTTTAATGTTTGAGGAGGGTGGGATAGTTTACTGATTGAGGTGTGTGGGATATTTTACTGATTGAGGAGAGTGGAATAGTTTACTGATTGAGGAGGGTGGGATAATTTACTGATTGAGGAGGGTGGGATAGTTGACTGATTGAGGAGGGTGGGATAGTTTACTGATTGAGGTGTGTGGGATAGTTTACTGATTGAGGTGTGTGGGATAGTTTACTGATTGAGGTGTTTGGGATATTTTACTGATTGAGGAGGGTGGGATAGTTTACTGATTGAGGAGGGTGGGATAGTTTACTGATTGAGGAGGGTGGGATAGTTGACTGATTGAGGAGGGTGGGATAGTTTACTGATTGAGGAGGGTGGGATAGTTGACTGATTGAGGAGGGTGGGATAGTTTACTGATTGAGGAGGGTGGGAGAGTTTACTGATTGAGGTGTTTGGGATATTTTACTGATTGAGGAGGGTGGGAAAGTTTACTGATTGAGGAGGGTGGGATAGTTGACTGATTGAGGAGGGTGGGATAGTTTACTGATTGAGGAGGGTGGGATAGTTGACTGATTGAGGAGGGTGGGATATTTTACTGATTGAGGCGTGTGGGATATTTTACTGATTGAGGAGGGTGGGATAGTTGACTGATTGAGGAGGGTGGGATAGTTGACTGATTGAGGAGGGTGGGATAGTTGACTGATTGAGGAGGGTGGGATAGTTTACTGATTGAGGAGGGTGGGATAGTTGACTGATTGAGGAGGGTGGGATAGTTTACTGATTGAGGAGGGTGGGATAGTTTACTGATTGAGGTGTTTGGGATATTTTACTGATTGAGGAGGGTGGGATAGTTTACTGATTGAGGAGGGTGGGATAGTTTACTGATTGAGGAGGGTGGGATAGTTTACTGATTGAGGAGGGTGGGATAGTTTACTGATTGAGGAGGGTGGGATAGTTTACTGATTGAGGAGGGTGGGATAGTTTACTGATTGAGGTGTGTGGGATAGTTTACTGATTGAGGTGTTTGGGATATTTTACTGATTGAGGAGGGTGGGATATTTTACTGATTGAGGAGGGTGGGATAGTTTACTGATTGAGGAGGGTGGGATAGTTTACTGATTGAGGTGTGTGGGATAGTTTACTGATTGAGGAGGGTGGGATAGTTTACTGATTGAGGAGGGTGGGATAGTTTACTGATTGAGGTGTGTGGGATATTTTACTGATTGAGGTGTTTGGGATATTTTACTGATTGAGGAGGGTGGGATATTTTACTGATTGAGGAGGGTGGGATAGTTTACTGATTGAGGAGGGTGGGATAGTTTACTGATTGAGGAGGGTGGGATAGTTTACTGATTGAGGAGGGTGGGATAGTTTACTGATTGAGGTGTGTGGGATAGTTTACTGATTGAGGTGTTTGGGATATTTTACTGATTGAGGAGGGTGGGATATTTTACTGATTGAGGAGGGTGGGATAGTTTACTGATTGAGGAGAGTGGGATAGTTTACTGATTGAGGTGTGTGGGATAGTTTACTGATTGAGGAGGGTGGGATAGTTTACTGATTGAGGAGGGTGGGATAGTTTACTGATTGAGGTGTGTGGGATATTTTACTGATTGAGGTGTTTGGGATATTTTACTGATTGAGGAGGGTGGGATATTTTACTGATTGAGGTGTGTGGGATATTTTACTGATTGAGGTGTTTGGGATATTTTACTGATTGAGGAGGGTGGGATAGTTTACTGATTGAGGAGGGTGGGATATTTTACTGATTGAGGTGTGTGGGATATTTTACTGATTGAGGTGTTTGGGATATTTTACTGATTGAGGAGGGTGGGATAGTTTACTGATTGAGGAGGGTGGGATAGTTTACTGATTGAGGTGTGTGGGATAGTTTACTGATTGAGGAGGGTGGGATAGTTTACTGATTGAGGAGGGTGGGATAGTTTACTGATTGAGGTGTGTGGGATATTTTACTGATTGAGGAGGGTGGGATATTTTACTGATTGAGGTGTGTGGGATATTTTACTGATTGAGGTGTTTGGGATATTTTACTGATTGAGGAGGGTGGGATAGTTTACTGATTGAGGAGGGTGGGATATTTTACTGATTGACGAGGGTGGGAGAGTTTAATGATTGAGGAGGGGAGGATATTTTACTGATTGAGGAGGGTGGGATAGTTTACTGATTGACGAGGGTGGGAGAGTTTAATGATTGAGGAGGGGAGGATATTTTACTGATTGACGAGGGTGGGAGAGTTTAATGATTGAGGAGGGGAGGATATTTTACTGATTGAGGAGGGTGGGATAGTTTACTGATTGAGGTGTGTGGGATATTTTACTGATTGAGGTGTTTGGGATATTTTACTGATTGAGGAGGGTGGGATAGTTTACTGATTGAGGAGGGTGGGATATTTTACTGATTGACGAGGGTGGGAGAGTTTAATGATTGAGGTGTGTGGGATATTTTACTGATAGAGGTTTGTGGGATATTTTACTGATTGAGGTGTGTGGGATATTTTACTGATAGAGGTGTGTGGGATATTTTACTGATTGAGGAGTTTGGGATATTTTACTGATTGCGTAGGGTGGGATAGTTTACTGATTGAGGTGTGTGGGATATTTTACTGATTGAGGTTTGTGGGATATTTTACTGATTGAGGTGTGTGGGATATTTTACTGATTGAGGTGTGTGGGATATTTTACTGATTGAGGAGTTTGGGATATTTTACTGATTGCGTAGGGTGGGATAGTTTACTGATTGAGGTGTGTGGGATATTTTACTGATAGAGGTTTGTGGGATATTTTACTGATTGAGGTGTGTGGGATATTTTACTGATAGAGGTGTGTGGGATATTTTACTGATTGAGGAGTTTGGGATATTTTACTGATTGCGTAGGGTGGGATAGTTTACTGATTGAGGAGGGTGGGATAGTTTACTGATTGAGGAGGGTGGGATTGTATACTGATTGAGGAGGATGGGATAGTTTACTGATTGAGGAGGGTGGGATAGTTTACTGATTGAGGAGGGTGGGATATTTCGCTGATTGAGGAGTTTGGGATATTTTACTGATTGATGAGGGTTGGATATTTTTCTGATTGAGGAGGGTGGGAGCGTTTACTGATGGAGGAGGGTGGGCTATTTCGCTGATTGAGGAGTTTGGATATTTTACTGATTGAGGAAGGTGGGATATTTTACTGATTGAGGAGGGTGGGAGAGTTTAATGATTGAGGAGGGTGTGATATTTTAATGATTGAGGAGGGTAGGATATTTTACTGATTGAGGAGGGTAGGATGTTTTACTGATTGTGGAGGGTTGGCTATTTTACTGATTGAGGAGGGTCGGATATGTTACTGATTGAGGAAGGTGGGAGAGTTTATTTATTGAGGAGGGTGGGATATTTTACTGATCGAGGAGGGTCGGATATTTGACTGATTGAGGAGGGTGGGATATTTTACAGACTGTGGAGGGTCGGATATTTCACTGATTGAGGAGGGTGGGATAGTTTTCTGATTGAGGAAGGTTTGATATTTTACTGAATGAGGAGGGTGGGAGAGTTTAATGATTGAGGAGGGTGGGATATTTTAATGATTGAGGAGGGTGGGATAGTTTACTGATTGAGGAGGGTGGGATAGTTTACTGTTTGAGGAGGGTGGGATAGTTTACTGATTGAGGTGTGTGGGATATTTTACTGATTGAGGAGAGTGGAATAGTTTACTGATTGAGGAGGGTGGGATAATTTACTGATTGAGGAGGGTGGGATAGTTGACTGATTGAGGAGGGTGGGATAGTTTACTGATTGAGGAGGGTGGGATAGTTTACTGATTGAGGTGTGTGGGATAGTTTACTGATTGAGGAGGGTGGGATAGTTTACTGATTGAGGAGGGTGGGATAGTTTACTGATTGAGGAGGGTGGGATAGTTTACTGATTGAGGAGGGTGGGATAGTTGACTGATTGAGGAGGGTGGGATAGTTTACTGATTGAGGAGGGTGGGATAGTTGACTGATTGAGGAGGGTGGGATAGTTTACTGATTGAGGAGGGTGGGATAGTTTACTGATTGAGGTGTTTGGGATATTTTACTGATTGAGGAGGGTGGGATAGTTTACTGATTGAGGCGTGTGGGATATTTTACTGATTGAGGAGGGTGGGATAGTTTACTGATTGAGGAGGGTGGGATAGTTGACTGATTGAGGAGGGTGGGATAGTTGACTGATTGAGGAGGGTGGGATAGTTTACTGATTGAGGAGGGTGGGATAGTTGACTGATTGAGGAGGGTGGGATAGTTTACTGATTGAGGAGGGTGGGATAGTTTACTGATTGAGGTGTTTGGGATAGTTTACTGATTGAGGAGGGTGGGATAGTTTACTGATTGAGGAGGGTGGGATAGTTTACTGATTGAGGAGGGTGGGATAGTTTACTGATTGAGGAGGGTGGGATAGTTTACTGATTGAGGTGTGTGGGATAGTTTACTGATTGAGGTGTTTGGGATATTTTACTGATTGAGGAGGGTGGGATAGTTTACTGATTGAGGAGGGTGGGATAGTTTACTGATTGAGGAGGGTGGGATAGTTTACTGATTGAGGAGGGTGGGATAGTTTACTGATTGAGGAGGGTGGGATAGTTTACTGATTGAGGAGGGTGGGATAGTTTACTGATTGAGGTGTGTGGGATAGTTTACTGATTGAGGAGGGTGGGATATTTTACTGATTGAGGAGGGTGGGATAGTTTACTGATTGAGGAGGGTGGGATAGTTTACTGATTGAGGTGTGTGGGATATTTTACTGATTGAGGTGTTTGGGATATTTTACTGATTGAGGAGGGTGGGATAGTTTACTGATTGAGGAGGGTGGGATATTTTACTGATTGAGGTGTGTGGGATAGTTTACTGATTGAGGAGGTTGGGATATTTTACTGATTGAGGTGTTTGAGATATTTTACTGATAGAGGTGTGTGGGATATTTTACTGATAGAGGTGTGTGGGATATTTTACTGATTGAGGTGTGTGGGATAGTTTTCTGATTGAGGAAGCTGGGATATTTTAGTGGGTAACGAGGGTGGGATATATTACTGATTGAGGAGGGTGGGTTAGTTTTCTGATTGAGGAGGGTCCGATATTTTACTGATTGACGAGGGTGGGACAGTTTAATGATTGAGGAGGGGAGGATATTTTACTGATTGAGGAGTGTGGGATTGTTTTCTGACTGAGGAAGGTGGGATATTTTACTGACGATCGAGGGTGGGATATTTTACTGATTGAGGAGGGTGGGAGATTTTCCTGATTGAGGAGGGTGGGATATTTCACTGATTGAGGAGGGTGGGATAGTTTACTGATTGAGGAGGGGGGGATATTTTACTGATTGAGGAGGGTGGGAGAGTTTAATGATTGAGGAGTGCGGGATATCTTGCTGATTGAGGAATGTGGGATATTTTACAGATTGAGGAGGGTGGGATATTTTTCTGATTGTGGAGGGTGGGATATTTTTCTGATTGTGGAGGGTGGGATATCTTGCTGATTGAGGAGGGTGGGATATTTTACAGATTGAGGAGGGTGCGATAGTTTTCTGATTGAGGAAGGTGGGATATTTTGCGGACTAACGAGGGTTGGATATTTTACTGATTGAGGAGGGTGGGATCGTTTACTGATTGAGGAGGGTCGGATCGTTTACTGATTGAGTTGTGTTGGATATTTTACTGATTGAAGAGGTTGGGATAGTTCCCTGATTTTGGAGTTTGGGATATTTTACTGGTATGAGGAGTGTGGGATATTTTACTGATAAGAGGCGGTTGGGATGTTTTACTGATATGAGGAGGATGGGATATTTTACTGATATGTGGAGTTTGGGAAACTTTACTGATTGTGGAGGGTGCGAGAGTTTAATGATTCAGGAGGGAGGGATATTTTACTGATTGAGGAGTGTGGGATTGTTTTCTGACTGAGGAAGGTGGGATATTTTACTGATTGAGGAGGGTGGGATAGTTTACTGATTGAGGAGGGTGGGATATTTTACTGATTGATGAGGGTGGGATAGTTTTCTGATTGAGGAAGGTGGGATATTTTACTGATTGAGGAGGGTGGGATAGTTTACTGATTGAGGTGTGTGGGATATTTTACTGATTGAGGAGGGTGGGATAGTTTACTGATTGAGGAGTGTGGGATATTTCGCTGATTGAGGAGTTTGGGATAGTTTACTGATTGAGGAGGGTGGGATATTTTACTGATTGAGGAGTGTGGGATATTTTGCTGATTGAGGAGTTTGGGATAGTTTACTGATTGAGGAAGGTGGGATATTTCGCTGATTGAGGAGTTTGGGATAGTTTACTGATTGAGGAGTTTGGGATATTTTACTGATGAGGAGCGTGGGATAGTTTACTGATTGAGGTGTTTGGGATATTTTACTGATTGAGGAGGGTGGGATAGTTTACTGATTGAGGAGGGTGGGATAGTTTACTGATTGAGGTGTGTGGGATAGTTTACTGATTGAGGATGGTGGGATAGTTTACTGATTGAGGAGGGTGGGATAGTTTACTGATTGAGGATGGTGGGATAGTTTACTGATTGAGGAGGGTGGGATAGTTTACTGATTGAGGAGGGTGGGATAGTTTACTGATTGAGGAGGGTGGGATAGTTTACTGATTGAGGAGGGTGGGATAGTTTACTGATTGAGGATGGTGGGATAGTTTACTGATTGAGGAGGGTGGGATAGTTTACTGATTGAGGAGGGTGGGATATTTTACTGATTGAGGAGGGTGGGATAGTTTACTGATTGAGGTGTGTGGGATATTTTACTGATTGAGGAAGGTGGGATATTTTACTGATTGAGGAGGGTGGGATATTTTACTGATTGAGGAGGGTGGGATAGTTTACTGATTGAGGAGGGTGGGATAGTTTACTGATTGAGGAGGGTGGGATAGTTTACTGATTGAGGAGGGTGGGATATTTTACTGATTGAGGAGGGTGGGATAGTTTACTGATTGAGGTGTGTGGGATAGTTTACTGATTGAGGAGGGTGGGATTGTTTACTGATTGAGGAGGGTGGGATATTTTACTGATTGAGGAGGGTGGGATATTTTACTGATTGAGGTGTGTGGGATAGTTTACTGATTGAGGAGGGTGGGATATTTTACTGATTGAGGAGTGTGGGATAGTTTACTGATTGAGGAGGGTGGGATATTTTACTGATTGAGGAGGGTGGGATAGTTTACTGATTGAGGAGGGTGGGATAGTTTACTGATTGAGGAGGGTGGGATATTTTACTGATTGAGGTGGGTGGGATAGTTTACTGATTGAGGTGTGTGGGATAGTTTACTGATTGAGGAGGGTGGGATAGTTTACTGATTGAGGAGGGTGGGATATTTTACTGATTGAGGAGGGTGGGATATTTTACTGATTGAGGTGTGTGGGATATTTTACTGATTGAGGAGGGTGGGATATTTTACTGATTGAGGAGTGTGGGATAGTTTACTGATTGAGGTGTGTGGGATAGTTTACTGATTGAGGTGTGTGGGATATTTTACTGATTGAGGAGGGTGGGATATTTTACTGATTGAGGTGTGTGGGATATTTTACTGATTGAGGAGTGTGGGATAGTTTACTGATTGAGGTGTGTGGGATATTTTACTGATTGAGGAGGGTGGGATAGTTCACTGATTGAGGAGGGTGGGAGTGTTTACTGATTGAGGAGGGTGGGATATTTTACTGATTGAGGAGGGTGGGATAGTTTACTGATTGAGGAGTGTGGGATAGTTTACTGATTGAGGTGTGTGGGATATTTTACTGATTGAGGAGGGTGGGATAGATAACTGATTGAGGAGGGTGGGAGTGTTTACTGATTGAGGAGGGTGGGATATTTTACTGATTGAGGAGGGTGGGATATTTTACTGATTGAGGAGGGTGGGATAGTTCACTGATTGAGGAGGGTGGGAGTGTTTACTGATTGAGGAGGGTGGGATATTTCGCTGATTGAGGAGTTTGGGATATTTTACTGATTGAGGAGTGTGGGATAGTTTACTGATTGAGGTGTGTGGGATAGTTTACTGATTGAGGTGTGTGGGATATTTTACTGATTGAGGAGGGTGGGATATTTTACTGATTGAGGTGTGTGGGATATTTTACTGATTGAGGAGTGTGGGATAGTTTACTGATTGAGGTGTGTGGGATATTTTACTGATTGAGGAGGGTGGGATAGTTCACTGATTGAGGAGGGTGGGAGTGTTTACTGATTGAGGAGGGTGGGATATTTTACTGATTGAGGAGGGTGGGATATTTTACTGATTGAGGAGGGTGGGATAGTTCACTGATTGAGGAGGGTGGGAGTGTTTACTGATTGAGGAGGGTGGGATATTTCGCTGATTGAGGAGTTTGGGATATTTTACTGATTGCGGAGGGTGGGATAGTTTACTGATTGAGGTGTGTGGGTTATTTTACTGATTGAGGAGTGTGGGATATTTTACTGATTGATGAGGTTTGGATATTTTTCTGATTGAGGAGGGTGGGAGTGTTTACTGATGGAGGAGGGTGGGATATTTCGCTGATTGAGGAGTTTGGGATATTTTACTGATTGAGGAAGGTGGGATATTTTACTGATTGAGGAGGGTGGGAGAGTTTAATGATTGAGGAGGGTGGGAGAGTTTACTGATTGAGGAGGGTTGGATATTTTACTGATTGAGGAGGGTTGGCTATTTTACTGATTGAGGAGGGTGGGATATTTTACTGATTGAGGAGGGTGGGAGAGTTTATTGATTGAGGAGGGTGGGAGAGTTTACTGATTGAGGAGGGTTGGATATTTTACTGATTGAGGAGGGTTGGCTATTTTACTGATTGAGGAGGGTCGGATATTTTCCTGATTGAGGAGGGTGGGAGAGTTTATTGATTGAGGAGGGTGGGATATTTTACTGATCTAGGAGGGTCGGATATTTTACTGATTGAGGGGGGTCGGAGTGTTTACTGATTGAGATCATTGGGAGAGTTTACCGATTGAGGAGGTTGGGATAGTTCACTGATTGAGGAGTTTGGGATATTTTACTGGCATGAGGAGTGTGGGATATTTTACTGATAAGAGGCGGTTGGGTTGTTTTCCTGATTGAGGAGGGTGGGATATTTTTCTGATTGAGGAGGGTGCAATATTTCACTGTTATGAGGAGGGTGGGATATTTTACTGATATGAGGAGTTTGGGATACTTTACTGGTATGAGGAGAGTGGGATATTTTACTGATTGAGGAGGGTCGGATATTATACTGATTGTGGAGGGTGCGAGAGTTTAATGATTGAGGAAGGTGGGATATTTTAGTGGGTAACGAGGGTGGGATATATTACTGATTGAGGAGGGTGGGTTAGTTTTCTGATTGAGCAGGGTGGGATATTTTACTGATTGAGGAGGGGGGACATTTTACTGATTGAGGAGGGTCCGATATTTTACTGATTGACGAGGGTGGGAGAGTTTAATGATTGAGGAGGGGAGGATATTTTACTGATTGAGGAGTGTGGGATTGTTTTCTGACTGAGGAAGGTGGGATATTTTACTGACGATCGAGGGTGGGATATTTTACTGATTGAGGAGGGTGGGAGATTTTACTGATTGAGGAGGTGGGATATTTCACTGATTGAGGAGGGTGGGATATTTCACTGATTGAGGAGGGTGGGATATTTCACTGATTGAGGAGGGTGGGATAGTTTACTGATTGAGGAGGGGGGGATATTTTACTGATTGAGGAGGGGGGGATATTTTACTGATTGAGGAGGGTGGCAGAGTTTAATGATTGAGGAGTGCGGGATATCTTGCTGATTGAGGAATGTGGGATTGTTTACTGATTGAGGAGTGTGGGATAGTTTACTGATTGAGGTGTGTGGGATATTTTACTGATTGAGGAGGGTGGGATAGTTTACTGATTGAGTTGTGTGGGATATTTTACTGATTGAAGAGGTTGGGATAGTTCCCTGATTTAGGAGTTTGGGATATTTTACTGGTATGAGGAGTGTGGGATATTTTACTGATAAGAGGCGGTTGGGATGTTTTACTGATTGAGGAGGTTGGGATATTTTTCTGATTGAGGAGGGTGCAATATTTTACTGATATGAGGAGGATGGGATATTTTACTGATATGAGGAGTTTGGGAAACTTTACTGATTGTGGAGGGTGCGAGAGTTTAATGATTGAGGAGGGAGGGATATTTTTACTGATTGAGGAGTGTGGGATTGTTTTCTGACTGAGGAAGGCGGGATATTTTACTGATTGTGGAGGGTGGGATAGTTTACTGATTGAGGAGGGTGGGATCTTTAACTGATTTAGGTGGGTGGGAGTGTTTACTGATTGAGGAGGGTGGAATATTTTACAGATTGAGGAGGGTGCGATAGTTTTCTGATTGAGGAAGGTGGGATATATTGCGGACTAACGAGGATGGGATATTTTACTGATTGAGGAGGGTGGGATAGTTTTCTGATTGTGGTGGGTGGGATATCTTGCTGATTGAGGAGGGGGGGATATTTTACAGATGGAGGAGGGTGCGATAGTTTTCTGATTGAGGAGGGTGGGATATTTTACTGATTGAGGAGGTTTGGATATTTTACTGATTGAGGAGGGTGGGACAGTTTACTGATTGACGAGGGTGGGATATTTTACAGATTGAGGAGGATGGGATATTTCACTCATATGAGGAGGGTGGGTATTTTACTGATATGAGGAGGGTGGGATATTTCACTCATATGAGGAGGGTTGGATATTTGACTCATATGTGGAGGGTGGGATATTTTAATGGAAGGAGGAGGGTGCGACATATTACTGATACAAGGAGGGTGGGATATTTTGCTGAAATGAGGAGGGTGGGATATTTTACTGATATGAGGAGGGTGGGATATTTACTGATATGAGGAGGGTGGGACATTTCACTGATATGAGGAGGGTGGAATATTTTACTGATATGAGGAGGGTGGGATATTTCACTCATATGAGGAGGGTTGGATATTTGACTCATATGTGGAGGGTGGGATATTTTAATGGAAGGAGGAGGGTGCGACATATTACTGATACAAGGAGGGTGGGATATTTTACTGATATGAGGAGTGTGGGATATTTTGCTGATATGAGGAGGGTGGGATATTTTACTGATATGAGGAGAGGGATACTTCACTGATATGAGGAGTGTAGGATATTTCACTGATCTGAGGAGGGTGGGGTATTTTACTGGTATGAGGAGGGTGAGATATTTTACTGGTATGAGGAGGGTGGGATATTTTGCTGATATGAGGAGGGTGGGATATTTGGCTGATATGAGGAGGGTGGGATATTTTACTGATTGAGGTGTGTGGGATAGTTTACTGATTGAGGAGGGTGGGATTGTTTACTGATTGAGGTGTGTGGGATATTTTACTGATTGAGGAGGGTGGGATATTTTACTGATTGAGGAGTGTGTGATAGTTTACTGATTGAGGTGTGTGGGATATTTTACTGATTGAGGAGGGTGGGATATTTTACTGATTGAGGAGTGTGGGATAGTTTACTGATTGAGGTGTGTGGGATATTTTACTGATTGAGGAGGGTGGGATATTTTACTGATTGAGGTGTGTGGGATATTTTACTGATTGAGGAGTGTGGGATAGTTTACTGATTGAGGTGTGTGGGATAGTTTACTGATTGAGGTGTGTGGGATATTTTACTGATTGAGGAGGGTGGGATAGTTTACTGATAGAGGTGTGTGGGATATTTTACTGATTGAGGAGGGTGGGATAGTTCACTGATTGAGGAGGGTGGGAGTGTTTACTGATTGAGGAGGGTGGGATATTTCGCTGATTGAGGAGTTTGGGATATTTTACTGATTGCGGAGGGTGGGATAGTTTACTGATTGAGGTGTGTGGGATATTTTACTGATTGAGGAGTGTGGGATTGTTTACTGATTGAGGTGTGTGGGATATTTTACTGATTGATGAGGTTTGGATATTTTTCTGATTGAGGAGGGTGGGAGTGTTTACTGATGGAGGAGGGTGGGATATTTCGCTGATTGAGGAGTTTGGGATATTTTACTGATTGAGGAAGGTGGGATATTTTACTGATTGAGGAAGGTGGGATATTTTACTGATTGAGGAGGGTGGGAGAGTTTAATGATTGAGGAGGGTGGGAGAGTTTAATGATTGAGGAGGGTGGGATATTTTAATGATTGAGGAGGGTGGGATATTTTACTGATTGAGGAGGGTGAGAGAGTTTACTGATTGAGGAGGGTTGGATATTTTACTGATTGAGGAGGGTAGGATATTTTACTGATTGAGGAGGGTTGGCTATTTTACTGATTGAGGAGGGTCGGATATTTTCCTGATTGAGGAGGGTGGGAGAGTTTATTGATTGAGGAGGGTGGGATATTTTACTGATCGAGGAGGGTCGGATATTTTACTGATTGAGGGGGGTCGGAGTGTTTACTGATTGAGATCATTGGGAGAGTTTACCGATTGAGGAGGTTGGGATAGTTCACTGATTGAGGAGTTTGGGATATTTTACTGGCATGAGGAGTGTGGGATATTTTACTGATAAGAGGCGGTTGGGTTGTTTTCCTGATTGAGGAGGGTGGGATATTTTTCTGATTGAGGAGGGTGCAATATTTCACTGTTATGAGGAGGGTGGGATATTTTACTGATATGAGGAGTTTGGGATACTTTACTGGTATGAGGAGAGTGGGATATTTTACTGATTGAGGAGGGTCGGATATTATACTGATTGTGGAGGGTGCGAGAGTTTAATGATTGAGGAAGGTGGGATATTTTAGTGGGTAACGAGGGTGGGATATATTACTGATTGAGGAGGGTGGGTTAGTATTCTGATTGAGCAGGGTGGGATATTTTACTGATTGAGGAGGGTCCGATATTTTACTGATTGACGAGGGTGGGAGAGTTTAATGATTGAGGAGGGGAGGATATTTTACTGATTGAGGAGTGTGGGATTGTTTTCTGACTGAGGAAGGTGGGATATTTTACTGACGATCGAGGGTGGGATATTTTACTGATTGAGGAGGGTGGGAGATTTTACTGATTGAGAAGGTGGGATATTTTACTGATTGAGGAGGGTGGGAGATTTTCCTGATTGAGGAGGGTGGGATATTTCACTGATTGAGGAGGGTGGGATAGTTTACTGATTGAGGAGGGGGGGATATTTTACTGATTGAGGAGGGTGGCAGAGTTTAATGATTGAGGAGTGCGGGATATCTTGCTGATTGAGGAATGTGGGATTGTTTACTGATTGAGGAGTGTGGGATAGTTTACTGATTGAGGTGTGTGGGATATTTTACTGATTGAGGAGGGTGGGATAGTTTACTGATTGAGTTGTGTGGGATATTTTACTGATTGAAGAGGTTGGGATAGTTCCCTGATTTAGGAGTTTGGGATATTTTACTGGTATGAGGAGTGTGGGATATTTTACTGATAAGAGGCGGTTGGGATGTTTTACTGATTGAGGAGGTTGGGATATTTTTCTGATTGAGGAGGGTGCAATATTTTACTGATATGAGGAGGATGGGATATTTTACTGATATGAGGAGTTTGGGAAACTTTACTGATTGTGGAGGGTGCGAGAGTTTAATGATTGAGGAGGGAGGGATATTTTTACTGATTGAGGAGTGTGGGATTGTTTTCTGACTGAGGAAGGTGGGATATTTTACTGATTGAGGAGGGTGGGATAGTTTACTGATTGAGGAGGGTGGGATCTTTAACTGATTTAGGTGGGTGGGAGTGTTTACTGATTGAGGAGGGTGGAATATTTTACAGATTGAGGAGGGTGCGATAGTTCTCTGATTGAGGAAGGTGGGATATATTGCGGACTAACGAGGATGGGATATTTTACTGATTGAGGAGGGTGGGATAGTTTTCTGATTGTGGTGGGTGGGATATCTTGCTGATTGAGGAGGGGGGGATATTTTACAGATGGAGGAGGGTGCGATAGTTTTCTGATTGAGGAGGGTGGGATATTTTACTGATTGAGGAGGTTTGGATATTTTACTGATTGAGGAGGGTGGGAGAGTTTACTGATTGACGAGGGTGGGATATTTTACAGATTGAGGGGGATGGGATATTTCACTCATATGAGGAGGGTGGGTATTTTACTGATATGAGGAGGGTGGGATATTTCACTCATATGAGGAGGGTTGGATATTTGACTCATATGTGGAGGGTGGGATATTTTAATGGAAGGAGGAGGGTGCGACATATTACTGATACAAGGAGGGTGGGATATTTTGCTGAAATGAGGAGGGTGGGATATTTTACTGATATGAGGAGGGTGGGATATTTACTGATATGAGGAGGGTGGGACATTTCACTGATATGAGGAGGGTGGAATATTTTACTCATATGAGGAGTGTGCAATATTTTACTGATATGAGGAGGGTGGGATATTTCACTCATATGAGGAGGGTGGGATATTTCACTCATATGAGGAGGGTGGGATATTTGACTCATATGAGGAGGGTGGGATATTTTACTGATATGAGGAGTGTGGGATATTTTACTGAAATGAGGATGGTGGGATATTTTACTGATATTCGGATGGAGGGATCTTTGACTCATGTGAGGAGGGTGGGATATTTTACTGGAAAGAGGAGGGTGGGATATTTCACTGATATGAGGAGGGTGGGATATTTCACTGATATGAGGAGGGTGGGATATTTCACTGATATGAGGAGGGTGGGATATTTTACTGATATGAGGAGGGTGGGATATTTTAATGATATGAGGAGGGTGGGACATTTCACTCATATGAGGAGTGTGGGATATTTTACTCATATGAGGAGGGTGGGGTATTTTACTAATATGAGGAGGGTGGGATATTTTACTGTTATCAGGAGGGTGGAATATTTTACTGGTATGAGGCGGGTGGGGTATTTTGCCGATATGAGGAGGGTGTGGTATTTTACTGGTATGAGGAGGGTGGGATATTTTGCTGATATGAGGAGGGTGGGGTATTTTGCTGATATGAGGAGGGTGGGATATTTTGCTGATATGAAGAGGGCGGGGTATTTTGCTGATATGAGGAGGGTGGGATATTATACTGGTATGCGGAGGGTGGGGTATTTTGCTGATATGAGGAGGGTGGGGTATTTTAATGATATGAGGAGGGTGGGATATTTTACTGGTATGAGGAGGGTGGGATATTTTGCTGAAATGAGGAGTCTGGAGTATTTTGCTGACATGAGGAGGGTGGGGTATTTTACTGATATGAGGAGGGTGGGATATTTTACTGGTATGAGGAGGGTGGGATATTTTGCTGATGTGAGGAGGGTGGGATATTTTACTGATATGAGGAGTGTAGGATATATTACTGATATGAGGAGGGTGGGATATTTTACTGATATGAGTCTGGTGGGATATTTTACTGATATGAGGAGAGGGATAATTCACTGATATGAGGAGTGTAGGATATTTCACTGGTATGAGGATGGTGGTATATTTTGCTGATATTAGGAGGGTGGGATATTTTGCTGATATGTGGATGATGGGATATTTTACTGGTATGAGGAGGGTGGGATATTTTGCTGATATGAGGAGGGTGGGATATTTTGCTAACATGAGGAGGGTGGGATATTTTGCTGATATGAGGAGGGTCGGATATTTTGCTATGAGGAGGGTGGTGTATTTTGCTGATATGAGGAGAGGGATACTTCACTGATATGAGGAGTGTATGATATTTCACTGGTATGAGGATGGTGGGATATTTTACTGATATGAGGTGGGTGGGATATTTTGCTGATATGAGGAGTGTATGATATTTCACTGGTATGAGGATGGTGGGATATTTTACTGAGATGAGGAGCGTGGGATATTTTGCTGATATGAGTCTGGTGGGATATTTTACTGAAATGAGGAGGGTGGGATACTTCACTGATATGAGGAGTGCAGGATATTTCACTGGACTGAGGATGGTGGGATATTTTGCTGATATGAGGTGGGTCGGGTATTTTGCTGATATGAGGAGGGTGGGATATTTTACTGATATGAGGAGGGTGGGATATTTTGCTGATATGAGGAGCGTGGGATATTTTGCTGATATGAGGAGAGGGATACTTCACTGATATGAGGAGTGTAGGATATTTCACTGTTCTGAGGATGGTGGGCTATTTTACTGATATGAGGAGGGTGGGATATTTTGCTGAAATGAGGAGGGTGGGATATTTTACTGATATGAGGAGAGGGATAATTCACTGATATGAGGAGTGTGGGATATTTCACTGATATGAGGAGGGTAGGATATTTTACTGATATGAGGAGGGTGGGGTATTTTACTGGTATGAGGAGGGTGAGATATTTTACTGGTATGAGGAGGGTGGGATATTTTTCCTGATATGAGGAGGGTGGGATATTTGGCTGATATGAGTCTGGTGGGATATTTTACTGATATGAGGAGAGGGATACTTCACTGATATGAGGAGTGTGGGATATTTCACTGATATGAGGAGGGTAGGATATTTTACTGATATGAGGAGGGTGGGATCTTTCACTCATATGAGGAGGGTGGGTATTTTACTGATGTGAGGAGGGTGGGACATTTCATTCATATGAGGAGGGTGGGATATTTTACTGATATGAGGATGGTGGGATATTTGACTCATATGAGGAGGGTGGGATATATTACTCATATGAGGAGGGTGGAATATTTTACTGATATGAGGAGTGTGGGATATTTTACTGAAATGAGGATGGTGGGATATTTTACTGATATTAGGATGGAGGGATCCTTGACTCATGTGAGGAGGGTGCGATATTTTACTGGATGGAGGAGAGTGGGATATATTCCTGAAACAAGGAGGGTGGGATATTTCACTGATATGAGGAGGGTGGGATATTTCACTGATATGAGGAGGGTGGGATATTTTACTGATATGAGGAGGGTGGGATATTTTAATGATATGAGGAGGGTGGGACATTTCACTCATATGAGGAGTGTGGGATATTTTACTCATATGAGGAGGGTGGGGTATTTTACTAATATGAGGAGGGTGGGATATTTTACTGGTATCAGGAGGGTGGGTTATTTTACTGGTATGAGGCGGGTGGGGTATTTTGCCGATATGAGGAAGGTGTGGTATTTTACTGGTATGAGGAGGGTGGGATATTTTGCTGATATGAGGAGGGTGGGGTATTTTGCTGATATGAGGAGGGTGGGATATTTTGCTGATATGAAGAGGGCGGGGTATTTTGCTGATATGAGGAGGGTGGGATATTTTACTGGTATGAGGAGGGTGGGGTATTTTGCTGATATGAGGAGGGTGGGGTATTTTACTGATATGAGGAGAGTGGGATATTTTACTGATATGAGGAGTGTAGGATATATTACTGATATGAGGAGGGTGGGATATTTTGCTGATATGAGTCTGGTGGGATATTTTACTGATATGAGGAGAGGGATAATTCACTGATATGAGGAGTGTAGGATATCTCACTGGTATGAAGATGGTGGTATATTTTGCTGATATTAGGAGGGTGGGATATTTTGCTGATATGAGGAGGATGGGATATTTTACTGGTATGAGGAGGGTGGGATATTTTGCTGATATGAGGAGTGTGGGATATTTTGATGATATGAGGAGGGTGGGATGTTTTGCTGATATGAGGAGGGTGGGATATTTTGCTGATATGAGTAGGGTGGTGTATTTTGCTGATATGAGGAGAGGGATACTTCACTGATATGAGGAGTGTAGGATATTTCACTGGTCTGAGAATGGTGGGATATTTTGCTGATATGAGGAGGGTGGGATATTTTGCTGATATGAGGAGGGTGGGATATTTTACTGAGATGAGGAGCATGGGATATTTTGCTGATATGAGTCTGGTGGGATATTTTACTGATATGAGGAGAGGGATACTTCACTGATATGAGGAGTGCAGGATATTTCACTGGACTGAGGATGGTGGGATATTTTACTGATATGAGGAGGGTGGGATATTTTGCTCATATGAGGAGGGTGGGATATTTTACTGATATGAGGAGGGTGGGATATTTGCTGATATGAGGAGGGTGGGATATTTTGCTGATATGAGGAGGGTGGGATATTTTGCTGATATGAGGAGAGGGATACTTCACTGATATGAGGAGTGTAGGATATTTCACTGTTCTGAGGATGGTGAGCTATTTTACTGATATGAGGAGGGTGGGGTATTTTGCTGTTATGAGGAGGGTGGGATATTTTACTGATATGAGGAGCGTGGGATATTTTGCTGATTTGTGTCTGGTGGGATATTTTACTGATATGAGGAGAGGGATACTTCACTGATATGAGGAGTGTAGGATATTTCACTGGTCTGAGGATGTTGGGATATTTTACTGATATGAGGAGGGTGGGATATTTTGCTGATATGGGGAGGGTTGGATATTTTGCTGATATGAGGAGGGTGGGATATTTTGCTGATATGAGGAGGGTGGGATATTCTGCTGATATGAGGAGAGGGATACTTCACTGATATGAGGAGTGTAGGATATTTCACTGGTCTGAGGATGGTGGGATATTTTACTGATATGAGGAGGGTGGGATATTTTCCTGATATGAGGAGGGTGGGATATTTTGCTGATATGAGGAGTGTGGGATATTTTACTGATATGAGGAGGGTGGGATATTTTGCTGATATGAGTCTGGTAGGATATTTTACTGATATGAGGAGGGTGGGATATTTTGCTGATATGAGGAGGGTGGGATATTTTACTGATATGAGGAGGGTGGGATATTTTACTGATATGAGGAGGGTGGGATATTTTGCTGATATGAGGAGGGTGGGATATTTTGCTGATATGAGGAGGGTGGGATATTTTGCTGGTATGAGGTGGGTGGGATATTTTGCTGATAATGAGGAGAGGGATACTTCACTGATATGAGGTGTTTAGGATATTTCACAGGTCTGAGCATGATGGGATATTTTACTGATATGAGGAGGGTGGGATATTTTGCTGATATGAGGAGGGTGGGATATTTTACTGAGATGAGGAGCGTGGGATATTTTGCTGATATGAGTCTGGTGGGATATTTTACTGATATGAGGAGAGGGATACTTCACTGATATGAGGAGTGTAGGATATTTCACTGGTCTGAGGATGGTGGGATATTTTACTGATATGAGGAGGGTGGGGTATTTTGCTGATATGAGTCTGGTGGGATATTTTACTGATATGAGGAGAGGGATACTTCACTGATATGATTAGGGTGGGATATTGTACTGATATGAGAAGCATCAGACATTTTCCTGATTTGAGGAGCGTGTGATATTTTACTGAAATACGGACGGTGGGATATTTTACTGATATGACGAAGGTTGGGCATGATACTGATATGAGGTGAGTGGGATATTTTACTGATATGAGGAGTGTGGGATATTTTACTGATCTGAAGAGAAGGGATATTTTACTGATATGAGGAGAGGGCATAGTTTACTGATTGAGAGGGGGGGGATAATTTACTGTTATGAGGAGTGTGGTTTATTTTAGTGTTCCAAGATGGGTGGGATATTTTACTGAAATGTGGAGGGTGGAATATTTTACTAATATGAGGGCCGGAATTTTACGTCACCCCAGCAGATCGGATGGTATTGTGGGAGTGGCGTAAAATTGAGCGGCAGGCTTAATAGCCTGGATTCTGCCTCCAATCAAGTTTATGTTGCAGGACCGCACACCGCTCCCCACTGCCCCCCCTCCGCCCGAAGCCAATCAAGACCTTAAGTGACCACTTAACAGCTACTTAAGGGCCCTTGCTCTGCTCCACGGGTATTTTACCCATAGCAAGCGGATGTGCGGGGGACGTGAAAGGCCACCCAGCTATAGCTGCCAGCCTTTCCGCGCCCCGGGGGAAGGCTTGGCACAGGGTGCCCGATTGAATGCCGACCCCGCGTCCCAACCCAACCCCGGAATCCAATACGCCCTCCCCTCCCCTCCCCACAAATGACCACCCGAGCCTTACCAGGGCACGACCGATTCCCCTGGTGAGGTAAGCCAAACTTTCTTTCAGTCCCGCCTCATTGGTATCGTCCTCGGTCAGCTGGGTTGCAGTCCCAGCTGTGGCCACTACTACCAATGACGCTGCTGAGACTAAGATATGAGGAGGGTCAGATATTTTACTGATATGAGAAGGGTGAGACATTTTACTGATATGAGGAGGGTGGGATATTTCACTCATATGAGGAGGGTGGGATATTTGACTCATATGAGGAGGGTGGGATATTTGACTCATATGAGGAGGGTGGGATATTTTACCGATTTGAGGAGGGTGGGATATTTTACTGATATCTGGAGGGTGGGATATTTTGCTAACATGAGGAGGGTGGGATATTTTACTCATATGAGGGTGGTGGGATATTTGACTCATCTGAGGAGGGTGGGATATTTTACTGATATGAGGAGTGTGGGATATTTTACTGATATCTGGAGGGTGGGATATTTTACTGATATGAGGAGGGTGGGATCTTTCATTCATATGAGGAGGGTGGGATATTTTACTCATATGAGGGTGGTGGGATATTTGACTCATCTGAGGAGGGTGGGATATTTTACTGATATGAGGAGGGTGGGATATTTGACTGATATCTGGAGGGTGGGATATTTTACTGATATGAGGAGGGTGGGATATTTGACTCATCTGAGGAGGGTGGGATATTTGACTCATATGAGGAGGGTTGGGTATTTTGCTGATATGAGTCTGGTGGGATATTTTACTGATATGAGAAGCATCAGACATTTTACTGATTTGAGGAGCGTGTGATATTTTACTGAAATACGGACGGTGGGATATTTTACTGATATGACGAAGGTTGGGCATGATACTGATATGAGGTGAGTAGGATATTTTACTGATATGAGGAGTCTGGGATATTTTACTGATATGAGGAGAGGGATACATCACTGATATGAGGAGTGTGGGATATTTCACTGAAATGAGGAGGGTAGGATATTTTACTGATATGAGGAGGGTGAGATATTTTACTGGTATGAGGAGGGTGAGATATTTTACTGGTATGAGGAGGGTGGGATATTTTGCTGATATGAGGAGGGTGGGATATTTGGCTGATATGAGTCTGGTGGGATATTTTACTGATATGAGGAGAGGGATACTTCACTGATATGACGAGTGTGGGATATTACACTGATATGAGGAGGGTAGGATATTTTACTGATATCTGGAGGGTGGGATCTTTCACTCATATGAGGATGGTGGGTATTTTACTGATATGAGGAGGGTGGGACATTTCATTCATATGAGGAGGGTGGGATATTTTACTGATATGAGGATGGTGGGATATTTGACTCATTTGAGGAGGGTGAGATATTTTACTCATATGAGGAGTGTGGAATATTTTACTGATATGAGGAGGGTGGTATATTTCACTCATATGAGGAGGGTGGGATATTTGACTCATATGAGGAGGGTGGGGATATTTTACTGATATGAGGAGTGTGGGATATTTTACTGAAATGAGGATGGTGGGATATTTTACTGATATTAGGATGGAGGGATCTTTCACTCATGTGAGGAGGGTGAAATATTTTACTGGAAGGAGGAGAGTGGGATATATTCCTGAAACAAGGAGGGTGGGGTATTTCACTGATATGAGGAGGGTGGGATATTTTACTGATATGAGGAGGGTGGGATATTTTAATGATATGAGGAGGGTGGGACATTTCACTCATATGAGGAGTGTGGGATATTTTACTCATATGAGGAGGGTGGGGTATTTTACTAATATGAGGATGGTGGGATATTTTACTGGTATCAGGAGGGTGGGATATTTTACTGGTATGAGGCGGGTGGGGTATTTTGCCGATATGAGTAAGGTGTGGTATGTTACTGGTATGAGGAGGGTGGGATATTTTGCTGATATGAGGAGGGTGGGATATTTTGCTGATATGAGGAGGGTGGGATATTTTGCTGATATGAGGAGGGTGGGATATTTTGCTGATATGAGGAGAGGGATACTTCACTGATATGAGGAGTGTAGGATATTTCACTGTTCTGAGGATGGTGGGCTATTTTACTGATATGAGGAGGGTGGGATATTTTACTGATATGAGTCTGGTGGGATATTTTACTGATATGAGGAGAGGGATACTTCACTGATATGAGGAGTGTAGGATATTTCACTGGTCTGAGGATGATGGGATATTTTACTGATGTGAGGAGGGTGGGATATTTTGCTGATATGGGGAGGGTTGGATATTTTGCTGATATGAGGAGGGTGGGATATTTTGCTGATATGAGGAGGGTGGGATGTTTTGCTGATATGAGGAGAGGGATACTTCACTGGTATGAGGAGTGTCGGATATTTCACTGGTCTGAGGATGGTGGGATATTTTACTGATATGAGGAGGGTGGGATATTTTGCTGATATGAGGAGGGTGGGATATTTTACTGATATGAGGAGGGTGGGATATTTTACTGATATGAGGAGCGTGGGATATTTTGCTGATATGAGTCTGGTGGGATATTTTACTGATATGAGGAGAGGGATACTTCACTGATATGAGGAGTGCAGGATATTTCACTGGTCTGAGGATGGTGGGATATTTTACTGATATGAGGAGGGTGGGATATTTTGCTGATATGAGGAGGGTGGGATATTTTATTGATATGAGGAGCGTGGGATATTTTGCTGATATGAGGAGAGGGATACTTCACTGATATGAGGAGTGCAGGATATTTCACTGGACTGAGGATGGTGGGATATTTTACTGATATGAGGAGGGTGGGATATTTTGCTCATATGAGGAGGGTGGGATATTTTACTGATATGAGGAGGGTGGGATATTTTGCTGATATGAGGAGGGTGGGATATTTTGCTGATATGAGGAGGGTGGGATATTTTGCTGATATGAGGAGGGTGGGATAATTTACTGATATGAGTCTGGTGGGATATTTTACTGATATGAGGAGGGTGGGATATTTTGCTGATATGGGGAGGGTGGGATATTTTGCTGATATGAGGAGGGTGGGATATTTTGCTGATATGAGGAGGGTGGGATATTTTGCTGATATGAGGAGGGTGGGATATTTTGCTGATATGAGGAGAGGGATACTTCACTGGTATGAGGAGTGTCGGATATTTCACTGGTCTGAGGATGGTGGGATATTTTGCTGATATGAGGAGGGTGGGATATATTGCTGATATGAGGAGGGTGGGATATTTTACTGATATGAGGAGCGTGGGATATTTTGCTGATATGAGTCTGGTGGGATATTTTACTGATATGAGGAGAGGGATACTTCACTGATATGAGGAGTGCAGGATATTTCACTGGTCTGAGGATGGTGGGATATTTTACTGATATGAGGAGGGTGGGATATCTTGCTGATATGAGGAGGGTGGGATATTTTATTGATATGAGGAGGGTGGGATATTTTGCTGATATGAGTCTGGTGGGATATTTTACTGATATGAGGAGAGGGATACTTCACTGATATGATTAGGGTGGGATATTGTACTGATATGAGAAGCATCAGACATTTTCCTGATTTGAGGAGCGTGTGATATTTTACTGAAATACGGACGGTGGGATATTTTACTGATATGACGAAGGTTGGGCATGATACTGATATGAGGTGAGTGGGATATTTTACTGATATGAGGAGTGTGGGATATTTTACTGATCTGAAGAGAAGGGATATTTTACTGATATGAGGAGAGGGCACAGTTTACTGATTGACGGGGGGGGATAATTTACTGTTATGAGGAGTGTGGTTTATTTTAGTGTTCCAAGATGGGTGGGATATTTTACTGAAATGTGGAGGGTGGAATATTTTACTGATATGAGGGCCGGAATTTTACGTCACCCAGCAGATCGGATGGTATTGTGGGAGTGGCGTAAAATTGAGCGGCAGGCTTAATAGCCTGGATTCTGCCTCCAATCAAGTTTATGTTGCAGGACCGCACACCGCTCCCCACCCCCTCCCCCCGAAGCCAATCAAGACCCTAAGTGACCACTTAACAGCCACTTAAGGGCCCTTGCTCTGCTCCACGGGTATTTTACCCATAGCAAGCGGATGTGCGGGGGACGTGAAAGGCCACCCAGCGAGAGCTGCCAGCCTTTCCGCGCCCTGGGGGAAGGCTTGGCACAGGGTGCCCGATTGAATGCCGACCCCGCGTCCCAACCCAACCCCGGAATCCAATACGCCCTCCCCTCCCCTCCCCCCAAATGACCACCCGAGCCTTACCAGGGCACGACCGATTCCCCTGGTGAGGTAAGCCAAACTTTCTTTCAGTCCCGCCTCCTTGGTATCGTCCTCGGTCAACTGGGTTGCAGTCCCAGCAGTGGCCACCACTACCAATGGCGCTGCTGAGACTAAGATATGAGGAGGGTCAGATATTTTACTGATATGAGAAGGGTGGGACATTTTACTGATATGAGGAGGGTGGGATATTTCACTCATATGAGGAGGGTGGGATATTTGACTCATATGAGGAGGGTGGGAAATTTTGCTGATATGAGGAGGGTGGGATATTTTACTGATATCTGGAGGGTGTGATATTTTGCTAACATGAGGAGGGTGGGATATTTTACTCATATGAGGGTGGTGGGATATTTGACTCATCTGAGGAGGGTGGGATATTTTACTGATATGAGGAGGGTGGGATATTTTACTGATATCTGGAGGGTGTGATATTTTACTGATTTGAGGAGGGTGGGATCTTTCATTCATATGAGGAGGGTGGGATATTTTACTCATATGAGGGTGGTGGGATATTTGACTCATATGAGGAGGGTGGGATATTTTACTGATATGAGGAGGGTGGGATATTTTACTGATATCTGGAGGGTGGGATATTTTACTGATTTGAGGAGGGTGGGATCTTTCATTCATATGAGGAGGGTGGGATATTTTACTCATATGAGGGTGGTGGGATATTTGACTCATATGAGGGTGGTGGGATATTTGACTCATCTGAGGAGGGTGGGATATTTTACTGATATCTGGAGGGTGGGATATTTTGCTGATATGAGGAGGGTGGGATATTTGACTCAGTATGAGGAGGGTGGGATATTTGACTCATATGAGGAGGGTGGGGTATTTTGCTGATATGAGTCTGGTGGGATATTTTACTGATATGAGGAGAGGGATACTTCACTGATATGAGGAGGGTGGGATATTGTACTGATATGAGAAGCATCAGACATTTTACTGATTTGAGGAGCGTGTGATATTTTACTGAAATACGGACGGTGGGATATTTTACTGATATGACGAAGGTTGGGCATGATACTGATATGAGATGTGTGGGATATTTTACTGATATGAGGAGTGTGGGATATTTTACTGATCTGAAGAGAAGGGATATTTTACTGATATGAGGAGAGGGCATAGTTTACTGATTGGCGGGGGGGGGGGGATAATTTACTGTTATGAGGAGTGTGGTTTATTTTAGTGTTCCAAGATGGGTGGGATATTTTACTGAAATGTGGAGGGTGGAATATTTTACTGATATGAGGGCCGGAATTTTACGTCACCCCAGCAGATCGGATGGTATTGTGGGAGTGGCGTAAAATTGTGCGGCCGGCTTAATAGCCTGGATTCTGCCTCCAATCAAGTTTATGTTGCAGGACCGCACACCGCTCCCCCCCCACATCCCCCCGAAGCCAATCAAGACCCTAAGTGACCACTTAACAGCCACTTAAGGGCCCTTGCTCTGCTCCACGGGTATTTTACCCATAGCAAGCGGATGTGCGGGGGACGTGAAAGGTCACCCAGCTATAGCTGCCAGCCTTTCCGCGCCCCGGGGGAAGGCTTGGCACAGGGTGCCCGATTGAATGCCGACCCCGCGTTCCAACCCAACCCCGGAATCCAATACGCCCTCCCCTCCCCTCCCCCCAAATGACCACCCGAGCCTTACCAGGGCACGACCGATTCCCCTGGTGAGGTAAGCCAAACTTTCTTTCAGTCCCGCCTCATTGGTATCGTCCTCGGTCAGCTGGGTTGCAGTCCCAGCTGTGGCCACTACTACCAATGACGCTGCTGAGACTAAGATATGAGGAGGGTCAGATATTTTACTGAGATGAGGAGGGTGGGATATTTCACTCATATGAGGAGGGTGGGATATTTCACTCATATGAGGAGGGTGGGATATTTCACTCATATGAGGAGGGTGGGATATTTGACTCATATGAGGAGGGTGGGATATTTTATTGATATGAGGAGGGTGGGATATTTTACTGATTTGAGGAGGGTGGGATATTTTACTGATATCTGGAGGTTGGGATATTTTGCTAACATGAGGAGGGTGGGATATTTTACTCATATGAGGGTGGTGGGATATTTGACTCATCTGAGGAGTGTGGGATATTTTACTGATATCTGGAGGGTGGGATATTTTGCTGATATCTGGAGGGTGGGATCTTTCATTCATATGAGGAGGGTGGGATATTTTACTCATATGAGGGTGGTGGGATATTTGACTCATATGAGGAGGGTGGGATATTTTACTGATATGAGGAGGGTGGGATATTTTACTGATATTTGGAGGGTGGGATATTTTACTGATATGAGGAGGGTGGGATATTTTACTGATATGAGGAGGGTGGGATATTTGACTCATATGAGGAGGGTGGGATATTTTACTGATATTTGGAGGGTGGGATATTTGACTCATATGAGGAGGGTGGGATATTTGACTCATATGAGGAGGGTGGGATATTTGACTCATATGAGGAGGGTGTGATATTTCACTCATATGAGGAGGGTGGGATATTTGACTCATATGAGGAGGGTGGGATGTTTGACTCCTGTGAGGAGGGTGGGATATTTAACTGATATGAGGAGGGTGGGATACTTTACTGATATCTGAAGGGTGGGATATTTTGCGGACATGTGGAGGGTGGGATATTTTACTCATATGAGGGTGGTGGGATATTTGACTCATATGAGGAGGGTGAGATATTTTACTGATATGAGGAGGGTGGGATATTTTACTGATATGAGGAGGGTGGGATATTTTACTGATATATGGAGTGTGGGATATTTGACTCATATGAGGAGGTTGGGATATTTGACTCAAATGAGGAGGGTGGGATATTTTACTGATATGAGGAAGGTGGGATATTTTACTGATATCTGGAGGGTGGGATATTTTACTGATTTGAGGAGGGTGGGATCTTTCATTCATATGAGGGTGGTGGGATATTTTACTCATATGAGGGTGGTGAGATATTTGACTCATCTGAGGAGGGTGGGATATTTTACTGATATCTGGAGGGTGGGATATTTTGCTGATATGAGGAGGGTGGGATATTTGACTCATATGAGGAGGGTGGGATATTTGACTCATATGAGGAGGGTGGGGTATTTTGCTGATATGAGTCTGGTGGGATATTTTACTGATATGAGGAGAGGGATACTTCACTGATATGAGGAGGGTGGGATATTGTACTGATATGAGAAGCATCAGACATTTTACTGATTTGAGGAGCGTGTGATATTTTACTGAAATACGGACGGTGGGATATTTTACTGATATGACGAAGGTTGGGCATGATACTGATATGAGGTGAGTGGGATATTTTACTGATCTGAAAAGAAGGGATATTTTACTGATATGAGGAGAGGGCATAGTTTACTGATTGGGGGGGGGGAGGATAATTTACTGTTATGAGGAGTGTGGTTTATTTTAGTGTTCCAAGATGGGTGGGATATTTTGCTGAAATGTGGAGGGTGGAATATTTTACTGATATGAGGGCCGGAATTTTACGTCACCCCAGCAGATCGGATGGTATTGTGGGAGTGGCGTAAAATTGTGCGGCAGGCTTAATAGCCTGGATTCTGCCTCCAATCAAGTTTATGTTGCAGGACCGCACACCGCTCCCCCCCCCCATCCCCCCGAAGCCAATCAAGACCCTAAGTGACCACTTAACAGCCACTTAAGGGCCCTTGCTCTGCTCCACGGGTATTTTACCCATAGCAAGCGGATGTGCGGGGGACGTGAAAGGTCACCCAGCTATAGCTGCCAGCCATTCCGCGCCCCGGGGGAAGGCTTGGCACAGGGTGCCCGATTGAATGCCGACCCCGCGTTCCAACCCAACCCCGGAATCCAATACGCCCTCCCCTCCCCTCCCCCCAAATGACCACCCGAGCCTTACCAGGGCACGACCGATTCCCCTGGTGAGGTAAGCTAAACTTTCTTTCAGTCCCGCCTCATTGGTATCGTCCTCGGTCAGCTGGGTTGCAGTCCCAGCTGTGGCCACTACTACCAATGATGCTGCTGAGACTAAGATATGAGGAGGGTCAGATATTTTACTGAGATGAGGAGGGTGGGACATTTTACTGATATGAGGAGGGTGGGATATTTCACTCATATGAGGAGGGTGGGATATTTGACTCATATGAGGAGGGTGGGATATTTTATTGATATGAGGAGGGTGGGATATTTTACTGATTTGAGGAGGGTGGGATATTTTACTGATATCTGGAGGTTGGGATATTTTGCTAACATGAGGAGGGTGGGATATTTTACTCATATGAGGGTGGTGGGATATTTGACTCATCTGAGGAGTGTGGGATATTTTACTGATATCTGGAGGGTGGGATATTTTGCTGATATCTGGAGGGTGGGATCTTTCATTCATATGAGGAGGGTGGGATATTTTACTCATATGAGGGTGGTGGGATATTTGACTCATATGAGGAGGGTGGGATATTTTACTGATATGAGGAGGGTGGGATATTTTACTGATATTTGGAGGGTGGGATATTTTACTGATATTTGGAGGGTGGGATATTTTACTGATATGAGGAGGGTGGGATATTTGACTCATATGAGGAGGGTGGGATATTTTACTGATATTTGGAGGGTGGGATATTTGACTCATATGAGGAGGGTGGGATATTTGACTCATATGAGGAGGGTGTGATATTTTACTGATATGAGGAGGGTGGGATATTTCACTCATATGAGGAGGGTGGGATATTTCATTGATATGAGTCTGGTGGGATATTTTACTGATATGAGGAGAGGGATACTTCACTGATATGAGGAGGGTGGGATATTGTACTGATATGAGAAGCATCAGACATTTTACTGATTTGAGGAGCGTGTGATATTTTACTGAAATACGGACGGTGGGATATTTTACTGATATGACGAAGGTTGGGCATGATACTGATATGAGGTGAGTGGGATAATTTACTGTTATGAGGAGTGTGGGATATTTTACTGATCTGAAGAGAAGGGATATTTTACTGATATGAGGAGAGGGCATAGTTTACTGATTGAGGGGGGGGGATAATTTACTGTTATGAGGAGTGTGGTTTATTTTAGTGTTCCAAGATGGGTGGGATATTTTACTGAAATGTGGAGGGTGGAATATTTTACTGATATGAGGGCCGGAATTTTACGTCACCCCAGCAGATCGGATGGTATTGTGGGAGTGGCGTTAAATTGTGCGGCAGGCTTAATAGCCTGGATTCTGCCTCCAATCAAGTTTATGTTGCAGGACCGCACACCGCTCCCCGCCCCTCCCCCCGAAGCCAATCAAGACCCTAAGTGACCACTTAACAGCCACTTAAGGGCCCTTGCTCTGCTCCACGGGTATTTTACCCATAGCAAGCGGATGTGCGGGGGACGTGAAAGGCCACCCAGCTATAGCTGCCAGCCTTTCCGCGCCCCGGGGGAAGGCTTGGCACAGGGTGCCCAATTGAATGCCGACCCCGCGTCCCAACCCAACCCCGGAATCCAATACGCCCTCCCCTCCCCTCCCCACAAATGACCACCCGAGCCTTACCAGGGCACGACCGATTCCCCTGGTGAGGTAAGCCAAACTTTCTTTCAGTCCCGCCTCCTTGGTATCGTCCTCGGTCAGCTGGGTTGCAGTCCCAGCAGTGGCCACCACTACCAATGGCGCTGCTGAGACTAAGATATGAGGAGGGTCAGATATTTTACTGATATGAGAAGGGTGGGACATTTTACTGATATGAGGAGGGTGGGATATTTCACTCATATGAGGAGGGTGGGATATTTGACTCATATGAGGAGGGTGGGATATTTTATTGATATGAGGAGGGTGGGATATTTTACCGATTTGAGGAGGGTGGGATATTTTACTGATATCTGGAGGGTGGGATATTTTGCTAACATGAGGAGGGTGGGATATTTTACTCATACTTTTGCGAGGAGCAGCCTTGACAGAACGAGGTGCGGAGCGGACTTTCAGCTGAGCGGTCAATTTCAGTAAGTTACAAGTTAATCCCTTTTTTGTTTCGGAGGACCGGGGACTGCTGGGTAGGGGAAAACTATTTATTTGGGCAGTTTTAACATCTTTGTCTTTTGCGAGGAGCAGCCTTGACAGAACGAGGTGCGGAGCGGACTTTCAGCTGAGCGGTCAATTTCAGTCAGTTACAAGTTAATCCCTTTTTTGTTTCGGAGGACCGGGGACTGCTGGGTAGGGAAAAACTATTTATTTGGGCAGTTTTAAAATCTTTGTCTTTTGCGAGGAGCAGCCTTGACAGAACGAGGTGCGGAGCGGACTTTCAGCTGAGCGGTCAATTTCAGTAAGTTACAAGTTAATCCCTTTTTTGTTTCGGAGGACCGGGGACTGCTGGGTAGGGGAAAACTATTTATTTGGGCAGTGGCAGTACCCGAGACACTACACGTGTAGTGTCTCCCACCCACCCTCCTCATCTAACCAAAAAAAAGGACTCTAGTGTGTTGATAAGGTAAGCTTTTTATTTAAAAAGTTCAGTCCGTCGGATTGCTAAGCGAACAAGTTTTGACTTTTTTTTTCGTTTGGTTTTTCAGTAGATTTATTGGGAATCTAGAATAGTGGGAATGGAGGTAAAGGCAGTTGTATGTTCCTCCTGCAGAATGTGGGAGGTAGGGGTCGCCAAGAGTGTCCCTGCTGACTGCATCTGCGGGAAGTGCACCCAACTCCAGCTCCTCGCAGACCGCGTTAGGGAACTGGAGCTGGAGCTGGATGAACTTCGGATCATTCGGGAGGCGGAGGGGATTATTGACAGGAGTTATAGGGAGGCAGTCACACCTCAGGTAAAAGAAGTAGGTAGATGGGTTACCGTCAGGGGAAGGAAAGGGAACCAGCAGGCAGTGCAGGGATCCCCTGTGGCCGTTTCCCTCAACAACAGGTATACCGTTTTGGATACTGTTGGGGGGGACGACTTACCAGGGGTAAGCAATGGGGTGCAGGTCTCTGGCACAGAGTCTGTCCCTGTTGCTCAGAAGGGAAAAGGGAAGAGGAGCAGAGCATTAGTCATTGGGGACTCCATAGTTAGGGGAACAGATAGGAGGTTCTGTGGGAACGAGAGAGACTCACGGTTGGTGTGTTGCCTCCCAGGTGCCAGGGTACGTGATGTCTCCGATCGTGTTTTTGGGATCCTTAAGGGGGAGGGGGAGCACCCCCAAGTCGTGGTCCACATAGGCACCAACGACATAGGTAGGAAGAGAGATGGGGATTTAAGGCAGAAATTCAGGGAGCTAGGGTGGAAGCTTAGAGCGAGAACAACCAGAGTTGTTATCTCTGGGTTGTTGCCTGTGCCACGTGCTAGCGAAGAGAGGAATAGGGAGAGAGAGGAGTTGAACACGTGGCTGCAGGGATGGTGTAGGAGGGAGGGTTTTGGTTTCCTGGATAATTGGGGCTCTTTCTGGGGTAGGTGGGACCTCTACAAACAGGATGGTCTTCACCTGAACCAGAGGGGTACCAATATCCTGGGGGGGAGATTTGTTAGTGCTCTTCGGGGGGGTTTAAACTAAATCAGCAGGGGAATGGGAACCTAAATTGTAGTTCCAGTGTACAGGCTGTTGAGAGTAGTGAGGTAGGGGATAAGGTTACAGGGACGCAAGAGGGCACTGGCAAGCAAGAACTTGGTTTAAAGTGTGTCTACTTCAACGCCAGGAGCATCCGGAATAAGGTGGGTGAGCTTGCAGCATGGGTTGGTACCTGGGATCCTGATGTTGTGGCCATTTCAGAGACATGGGTAGAGCAGGGGCAGGAATGGATGTTGCAGGTTCCGGGATTTAGATGTTTCAGAAAGAACAGAGAAGAGGGTAAAAGAGGGGGGGGTGTGGCATTGTTAATCAAGGAAAGTATTACAGCGGCAGAAAGGACGTTTGAGGACTCGTCTACTGAGGTAGTATGGGCCGAGGTTAGAAACAGGAGAGGAGAGGTCACCCTGTTGGGAGTTTTCTATAGACCTCCGAATAGTTCCAGAGATGTAGAGGAAAGGATAGCGAAGATGATTCTCGACAGGAGCGAGAGTAACAGGGTAGTGGTTATGGGGGACTTTAACTTTCCAAATATTGACTGGAAATACTATAGTTCGAGTACTTTAGATGGGTCTGTTTTTGTCCAGTGTGTGCAGGAGGGTTTTCTGACACAGTATGTGGACAGGCCAACCAGGGGCGATGCCACATTGGATTTGGTACTGGGTAATGAACCCAGCCAAGTGTTCGATTTAGATGTAGGTGAGCACTTTGGCGATAGTGATCACAATTCGGTTAGGTTTACCTTAGCGATGGGCAGGGACAGGTATATACCGCAGGGCAAGAATTATAGCTGGGGGAAAGGAAATTATGACGCGATTAGGCAAGATTTAGGATGTGTAGGATGGGGAAGGAAACTGCAGGGGATGGGTACAAACGAAATGTGGAGCTTATTCAAGGAGCAGCTAATGCGTGTCCTTGATAAGTATGTACCTGTCAGGCAGGGAGGAAGTTGTCGAGCAAGGGAGCCGTGGTTTACTCAAGAAGTTGAAGCGCTTGTCAAGAGGAAGAGGGCGGCTTATGTTAGGATGAGACGTGAAGGCTCAGTTAGGGCGCTTGAGAGTTACAAGCTAGCCAGGAAGGATCTAAAGGGAGGGCTAAGAAGAGCAAGGAGAGGACACGAGAAGTCATTGGAGGATAGGATCAAAGAAAACCCTAAGGCTTTCTATAGGTATATCAGGAATAAACGAATGATAAGAGTTAGAACAGGGCCAATCAAGGATAGTAGTGGGAAGTTGTGTGCGGAATCAGAGGAGATAGGGGAAGCGTTAAATGAATATTTTTCGTCAGTATTTACAGTAGAGAAAGAAAATGTTGCCGAGGAGATTACTGAGATACAGCCTACTAGGCTAGATGGGATTGAGATTCACAAGGAGGAGGTGTTAGCAATTTTGGAAAGAGTGAAAATAGATAAGTCCCCTGGGCCAGATGGGATTTATCCTAGGATTCTCTGGGAAGCCAGGGAGGAGATTGCAGAGCCGTTGTTGTTGATCTTTAAGTCGTCATTGTCGACAGGAGTAGTGCCGGAGGACTGGAGGATAGCAAATGTTGTCCCCTTGTTCAAGAAGGGGAGTAGAGACAGCCCTGGTAATTATAGACCTGTGAGCCTTACTTCGGTTGTGGGTAAAATGTTGGAAAAGGTTATAAGAGACAGGATTTATAATCATCTTGAAAAGAATAAGTTCATTTGCGATAGTCAGCACGGTTTTGTGAAAGGTAGGTCGTGCCTCACAAACCTTATTGAGTTTTTCGAGAAGGTGACCAAACAGGTGGATGAGGGTAAAGCCGTGGATGTGGTGTATATGGATTTCAGTAAGGCGTTTGATAAGGTTCCCCACGGTAGGCTATTGCAGAAAATACGCAAGTATGGGGTTGAAGGTGATTTAGAGCTTTGGATCAGAAATTGGCTAGCTGAAAGAAGACAGAGGGTGGTGGTTGATGGCAAATGTTCATCCTGGAGTTTAGTTACTAGTGGTGTACCGCAAGGTTCTGTTTTGGGGCCACTGCTGTTTGTCATTTTTATAAACGACCTGGATGAGGGTGTAGAAGGGTGGGTTAGTAAATTTGCGGATGACACGAAGGTCGGTGGAGTTGTGGATAGTGTCGAAGGGTGTTGTAGGGTACAGAGGGACATAGATAGGCTGCAGAGCTGGGCTGAGAGATGGCAAATGGAGTTTAATGTGGAGAAGTGTGAGGTGATTCACTTTGGAAGGAGTAACAGCAATGCAGAGTACTGGGCTAATGGGAAGATTCTTGGTAGTGTAGATGAGCAGAGAGATCTTGGTATCCAGGTACATAAATCCCTGAAGGTTGCTACCCAGGTTAATAGGGCTGTTAAGAAGGCATATGGTGTGTTAGCCTTTATTAGTAGGGGGATCGAGTTTCAGAGCCATGGGGTCATGATGCAGCTGTACAAAACTCTGGTGAGGCCGCACCTGGAGTATTGCGTGCAGTTCTGGTCACCGCATTATAGGAAGGATGTCGAAGCTTTGGAAAGGGTGCAGAGGAGATTTACTAGGATGTTGCCTGGTATGGAAGGAAGGTCTTACGAGGAAAGGCTGAGGGACTTGGGGTTGTTTTCGTTAGAGAGAAGGAGGAGGAGAGGTGACTTAATAGAGACATATAAGATAATCAGAGGGTTAGATAGGGTGGATAGTGAGAGTCTTTTTCCTCGGATGAGGATGGCAAACACGAGGGCACATAGCTTTAAGTTGAGGGGTGAAAGATATAGGACAGATGTCAGAGGTAGTTTCTTTACTCAGAGAGTAGTAGGGGCGTGGAACGCCCTGCCAGCAACAGTAGTAGACTCGCCAACTTTAAGGGCATTTAAGTGGTCATTGGATAGACATATGGATGTAAATGGAATAGTGTAGGTCAGATGATCGGCGCAACATCGAGGGCCGAAGGGCCTGTACTGCGCTGTAATATTCTAATTCTAATTCTAATGAGGGTGGTGGGATATTTGACTCATCTGAGGAGGGTGGGATATTTTACTGATATGAGGAGGGTGGGATATTTTACTGATATCAGGAGAGTGGGATATTTTAATGATATGAGGAGGGTGGGATATTTGATTCATATGAGGAGGGTGCGATATTTCAATCACATGAGGAAGGTGGGATATTTGACTCATATGAGGAGGGTGGGATATTTGACAGATTTGAGGAGGGTGGGATATTTCAATCATATGAGGAGGGTGGGATATTTTACTCATATGAGGGTGGTGGGATATTTGACTCATCTGAGGAGGGTGGGATATTTTACTGATATGAGGAGAGTGGGATATTTTACTGACATCTGGAGGGTGGGATATTTTACTGATATGAGGAGGGTGGGATATGTGACACATATGAGGAGGGTGGGGTATTTTGCTGATATGAGTCTGGTGGGATTTTTACTGTTATGAGGAGAGGGATACTTCACTGATATGAGGAGGGTGGGATATTGTACTGATATGAGAAGCATCAGACATTTTACTGATTTGAGGAGCGTGTGATATTTTACTGAAATACGGACGGTGGGATATTTTACTGATATGACGAAGGTTGGGCATGATACTGACATGAGGTGAGTGGGATATTTTACTGATATGAGGAGTGTGGGATATTTTACTGATCTGAAGAGCATGGATATTTTACTGATATGAGGAGAGGGCATAGTTTACTGATTGAGGGGGGGGGGGATAATTTATTGTTATGAGGAGTGTGGTTTATTTTAGTGTTCCAAGATGGGTGGATTATTTTACTGATATGAGGAGGGTGGGATATTTTACTGATATCTGGAGAGTGGGATATTTTAATGACATGAGGAGGGTGGGATATTTGACTCATATGAGGAGGGTGGGATATTTGACTGATATGAGGAGGGTGGGATATTTCAATCATATGAGGAGGGTGGGATATTTGACTCACATGAGGAGGGTGGAATGTTCGACTCCTGTGAGGAGGGTGGGATATTTTACTAATATGAGAAGGGTGGGATATTTTGCTGATATGAGGGTGGTGGGATATTTGACTCATATGAGGAGGGTGAGATATTTTACTGATATGAGGAGGGTGGGATATTTTAATGATATGAGGAGGGTGGGATATTTTACTGATATATGGAGAGTGGGATATTCTGCTGATATGAGCAGGGTGGGACATTTCACTCATTTGAGGATGGTGGGATATTTTACTGATATATGGAGTATGGGATATTTGACTCATATGAGGAGAGTGGGATATTTGACTCAAATGAGGAGGGTGGGATATTTTACTGATATGAGGAGGGTGGGATATTTTACTGATATGAGGAGGGTGGGATATTTTACTGATATGAGGAGGGTGGGATATTTGACTCATATGAGCAGTGTGGGATATTTTACTGATATGAGGAGGGTGGGATATTTCACTCAAATGATGAGGGTGGGATATTTTACTGATCTGACTAGGGTGGGATATTTGACTCATATGAGGAGGGTGGGATATTTGACTCATATGAGGAGGGTGGGATATTTTATAGATTAAGAGGAAGGTGGGATATTTTACTGATATGAGGAGGGTGGGGTATTTGACTCATATGTGGAGGGTGGGATATTTTATTGATATGAGGAGGGTGGGATATTTTACTGATTTGAGGAGGGTGGGATATTTTACTGATATGAGGAGTGTGGGATATTTTGCTAACATGAGGAGGGTGGGATATTTTACTCATATGAGGGTGGTGGGATATTTTACTCATCTGAGGAGGGTGGGATATTTTACTGATATGAGGAATGTGGGATATTTTAATGATATCTGGAGGGTGGGATATTTTACTGATATGAGGAGGGTGGGATCTTTCATTCATATGAGGAGGGTGGGATATTTTACTCATATGAGGGTGGTGGGATATTTGACTCATATGAGGAGGGTGGGATATTTTACTGATATCTGGAGGGTGGGATATTTTACTGATATGAGGAGGGTGGGATATTTGACTCATATGAGGAGGGTGGGATATTTGACTCATATGAGGAGGGTGTGATATTTTACTGATATGAGGAAGGTGCGATATTTCAATCACATGAGGAAGGTGGGATATTTGACTCATATGAGGAGGGTGGGATGTTTAACTCCAGTGAGGAGGGTGGGATATTTTACAGATATGAGGAGGGTGGGATATTTTACTGATATGAGGAAGGAGGGATATTTGACTCATATGAGGAGTGTGGGATATTTTACTGATGTGAGGAGGGTGGGATATTTCACTCATATGACGAGGGTGGGATATTTTACTGATCTGACGAGGGTGGGATATTTGACTCATATGAGGAGGGTGGGATATTTGACTCATATGAGGAGGGTGGGATATTTTATAGATTATGAGGAAGGTGGGATATTTTACTGATATGAGGATGGTGGGGTATTTTACTGATATGAGGAGGTTGGGATATTTTACTGATATGAGGAGGGTGGGATATTTTGCTGATATGAGGAGGGTGGGATATTTTGCTGATATGAGTCTGGTGGGATATTTTACTGATATGAGGAGAGGGATTCTTCACTGATATGAGGAGTGTGGGATATTTCATTGATATGAGGAGGGTGGGGTATTTTACTGATATGAGGAGGGTGGGGTATTTTGCTGATATGAGTCTGGTGGGATATTTTACTGATATGAGGAGAGGGATACTTCACTGATATGAGAAGGGTGGGATATTGTACTGATATGAGAAGCATCAGACATTTTACTGATTTGAGGAGCGTGTGATATTTTACTGAAATACGGACGGTGGGATATTTTACTGATATGACGAAGGTTGGGCATGATACTGACATGAGGTGAGTGGGATATTTTACTGATATGAGGAGTGTGGGATATTTTACTGATCTGAAGAGAATGGATATTTTACTGATATGAGGAGAGGGCACAGTTTACTGATTGAGGGGGGGGGGATAATTTACTGTTATGAGGAGTGTGGTTTATTTTAGTGTTCCAAGATGGGTGGGATATTTTACTGAAATGTGGAGGGTGGAATATTTTACTGATATGAGGGCCGGAATTTTACGTCACCCCAGCAGATAGGATGGCATTGTGGGAGTGGCGTAAAATTGTGCGGCAGGCTTAATAGCCTGGATTCTGCCTCCAATCAAGTTTATGTTGCAGGACCGCACACCGCTCCCCCCCCCCACCCTCCACCCGAAGCCAATCAAGACACTAAGTAACCACTTAACAGCCACTTAAGAGCCCTTGCTCTGCTCCACGGGTATTTTACCCATAGCAAGCAGATGTGCGGGGGACGTGAAAGGCCACCCAGCTATAGCTGCCAGCCTTTCCGCGCCCCGGGGGAAGGCTTGGCACAGGGTGCCCGATTGAATGCCGACCCCGCGTCCCAACCCAACCCCGGAATCCAATACGCCCTCCCCTCGCCTCCCCACAAATGACCACCCGAGCCTTACCAGGGCACGACCGTTTCCCCTGGTGAGGTAAGCTAAACTTTCTTTCAGTCCCGCCTCCTTGGTATCGTCCTCGGTCAGCTGGGTTGCAGTCCCAGCAGTGGCCACCACTACCAATGGCGCTGCTGAGACTAAGATATGAGGAGGGTCAGATATTTTACTGATATGAGAAGGGTGGGACATTTTACTGATATGAGGAGGGTGGGATATTTCACTCATATGAGGAGGGTGGGATATTTGACTCATATGAGGAGGGTGGGATATTTTATTGATATGAGGAGGGTGGGATATATTACTGATTTGAGGAGGGTGGGATATTTTACTGATATCTGGAGGGTGGGATATTTTGCTAACATGAGGAGGGTGGGATATTTTACTCATATGAGGAGGGTGGGAAATTTTACTCATATGAGGGTGGTGGGATATTTGACTCATATGAGGAGGGTGGGATATTTTACTGATATGAGGAGAGTGGGATATTTTACTGACATCTGGAGGGTGGGATATTTTACTGATATGAGGAGGGTGGGATATGTGACACATATGAGGAGGGTGGGATATTTTGCTGATATGAGTCTGGTGGGATATTTTACTGATATGAGGAGAGGGATACTTCACTGATATGAGGAGGGTGGGATATTGTACTGATATGAGAAGCATCAGACATTTTACTGATTTGAGGAGCGTGTGATATTTTACTGAAATACGGACGATGGGATATTTTACTGATATGACGAAGGTGGGGCATGATACTGATATGAGGTGAGTGGGATATTTTACTGATATGAGGAGTGTGGGATATTTTACTGATCTGAAGAGAATGGATATTTTACTGATATGAGGAGAGGGCATAGTTTACTGATTGAGTGGGGGGGGGATATTTTATTGTTATGAGGAGTGTGGTTTATTTTAGTGTTCCAAGATGGGTGGGATATTTTACTGATATGAGGAGGGTGGGATATTTTACTGATATCTGGAGAGTGGGATATTTTAATGATATGAGGAGGGTGTGATATTTTACTGATATGAGGAAGGTGCGATATTTCAATCACATGAGGAAGGTGCGATATTTGACTCATATGAGGAGGGTGGGATGTTTGACTCCAGTGAGGAGGGTGGGATATTTTACAGATATGAGGAGGGTGGGATATTTTACTGATATGAGGAGGGTGGGATATTTTACTGATATGAGGAGGGTGGGATATTTTACTGATATGAGGAGGGTGGGATATTTTACTGATATGAGGAGGGTGAGATATTTTACTGATATGAGGAGGGTGGGATCTTTTACTGATATGAGGAGGGTGGGATATTTTACTGATATCTGGAGGGTGGGATATTTTACTGATATGAGGAGGGTGGGATATTTGACTCATATGAGGAGGGTGGGGTATTGTACTGATATGAGAAGCATCAGACATTTTACTGATTTGAGGAGCATGTGATATTTTACTGAAATACGGACGGTGGGATATTTTACTGATATGAGGAGTGTGGGATATTTTACTGATCTGAAGAGAAGGGATATTTTACTGATATGAGGAGAGGGCATAGTTTACTGATTGAGGGGTGGGGGGGATAATTTACTGTTATGAGGAGGGTGGAATATTTGACTGATATGAGGGCCGGAATTTTACGTCACCCCAGCAGATCGGTTGGTATTGTGGGAGTGGCGTAAAATTGAGCGGCAGGCTTAATAGCCTGGATTCTGCCTCCAATCAAGTTTATGTTGCAGGACCGCACACCGCTCCCCACCCCCTCCCCCCGAAGCCAATCAAGACCCTAAGTGACCACTTAACAGCCACTTAAGGGCCCTTGCTCTGCTCCACGGGTATTTTACCCATAGCAAGCGGATGTGCGGGGGACGTGAAAGGCCACCCAGCGAGAGCTGCCAGCCTTTCCGCGCCCCGGGGGAAGGCTTGGCACAGGTTGCCCGATTGAATGCCGACCCCGCGTCCCAACACAACCCCGGAATCCAATACACCCTCCCCTCCCCTCCCCCCAAATGACCACCCGAGCCTTACCAGGGCACGACCGATTCCCCTGGTGAGGTAAGCCAAACTTTCTTTCAGTCCCGCCTCATTGGTTTCGTCCTCGGTCAGCTGGGTTGCAGTCCCAGCAGTGGCCACCACTACCAATGGCGCTGCTGAGACTAAGATATGAGGAGGGTCAGATATTTTACTGAAATGAGAAGGGTGGGACATTTTACTGATATGAGGAGGGTAGGATATTTGACTCATATGAGGAGGGTGGGATATTTGACTCATATGAGGAGGGTGGGATATTTGACTCATATGAGGAGGGTGGGATATTTTACTGATTTGAGGAGGGTGGGATATTTTACTGATATCTGGAGGGTGGGATATTTTACTGATATGAGGAGGGTGGGATCGTTCATTCATATGAGGAGGGTGGGATATTTTACTCATATGAGGGTGGTGGGATATTTGACTCATATGAGGAGGGTGGGATATTTTACTGATATGAGGAGGGTGGGATATTTTACTGATATATTGAGGGTGGGATATTTGACTCATATGAGGAGGGTGGGATATTTGACTCATATGAGGAGGGTGTGATATTTTACTGATATGAGGAAGGTGGGATATTTGACTCATATGAGGAGGGTGGGATATTTGACTCATATGAGGAGGGTGGGATATTTGACTCATATGAGGAGGGTGGGATATTTGACTCATATGAGGAGGGTGGGATGTTTGACTCATATGAGGAGGGTGGGATATTTTACTCATATGAGGAGGGTGGGATATTTTACTGATATATGGAGGGTGGGATATTTTACTGATATGAGGAGGGTGGGATATTTGACGCATATGAGGAGGGTGTGATATTTTAGTGATATGAGGAGGGTGGGATATTTCAATCATATGAGGAGGGTGGGATATTTGACTCATATGAGGAGGGTGGGATGTTTGACTCCTGTGAGAAGGGTGGGATATTTTGCTGATCTGAGGAGGGTGGGATATTTTACTCATATGAGGGTGGTGGGATTTTTGACTCATATGAGGAGGGTGAGATATTTTACTGATATGAGGAGGGTGGGATATTTTACTGATATGAGGAGGGTGGGATAATTTACTGATATGAGGAGGGTGGGATATTTTACTGATATGAGGAGGGTGGGATATTTTACTGATATGAGGAGGGTGGGATATTTTACTGATATGACTCGGGTGGGATATTTGACTCATATGAGGAGGGTGCGATATTTGACTCATATGAGGAGGGTGTGATATTTTACTGATATCTGGAGGGTGGGATATTTTACTGATATGAGGAGGGTGGGATCTTTCATTCATATGAGGAGGGTGGGATCTTTCATTCATATGAGGAGGGTGGGATCTTTCATTCATATGAGGAGGGTGGGATATTTGACTCATATGAGGAGGGTGGGATATTTGACTCATATGAGGAGGGTGGGATATTTGACTCATATGAGGAGGGTGGGATATTTGACTCATATGAGGAGGGTGGGATATTTGACTCATATGAGGAGGGTGGGATATTTTAATGATATGAGGAGGGTGGGATATTTTAATGATATGAGGAGGGTGGGATATTTTACTGATATGAGGATGGTGGGATATTTTACTGATATAAGGAGGGTGGGATATTTGACTCATATGAGGAGGGTGGGATATTTTACTGATATGAGGAGGGTGGGATATTTCACTCATATGAGGAGGGTGGGATATTTTACTGATATGAGGAGGGTGGGATATTTTACTGATATGAGGAGGGTGGGATATTTTACTGATATGAGGAGGGTGGGATATTTTACTGATATGAGGAGGGTGGGATATTTCACTGATATCAGGAGGGTGGGATATTTCACTGATATCAGGAGGGTGGGATATTTCACTCATATGAGGAGGGTCAGATATTTTACTGATATGAGGAGGGTGGGATATTTCACTCATATGAGGAGGGTGGGATATTTCACTCATATGAGGAGGGTGGGATATTTCACTCATATGAGGAGGGTGGGATATTTCACTCATATGAGGAGGGTGGGATATTTCACTCATATGAGGAGGGTGGGATATTTGACTCATATGAGGAGGGTGGGATATTTTATTGATTTGAGGTGGGTGGGATATTTTACTGATATGAGGAGAGTGGGATATTTTACTGATATGAGTAGGGTGGGATATTTTACTGATTTGAGGAGGGTGGGATATTTTACTGATATCTGGAGGGTGGGATATTTTACTGATATGAGGAGGGTGGGATATTTTACTGATATGAGGAGGGTGGGATATTTTACTCATATGAGGGTGGTGGGATATTTGACTCATATGAGGAGGGTGGGATATTTTACTGATATGAGGAGGGTGGGATATTTTACTGATATATGGAGGGTGGGATATTTTACTGATATGAGGAGGGTGGGATATTTGACTCAAATGAGGAGGGTGTGATATTTTACTGATATGAGGAGGGTGGGATATTTAATTCATATGAGGAGGGTGGGATATTTGACTCATATGAGGAGGGTGGGATGTTTGACTCCTGTGAGAAGGGTGGGATATTTTGCTGATCTGAGGAGGGTGGGATATTTTACTCATATGAGGGTGGTGGGATATTTGACTCATATGAGGAGGGTGAGATATTTTACTGATATGAGGGTGGTGGGATATTTTACTGATATGAGGAGGGTGGGATATTTTACTGATATATGGAGGGTGGGATATTCTGCTGATATGAGCAGGGTGGGACATTTCACTCATTTGAGGATGGTGGGATATTTTACTGATATATGGAGTGTGGGATATTTGACTCATATGAGGAGGGTGGGGTATTTTACTGATATGAGGAGGGTGGGGTATTTTACTGATATGAGGAGGGTGGGATATTTTACTGATATGAGGAGGGTGGGATATTTCACTCATATGAGGAGGGTGGGATATTTCACTCATATGAGGAGGGTCAGATATTTTACTGATATGAGGAGGGTGGGACATTTTACTGATATGAGGAGGGTGGGATATTTCACTCATATGAGGAGGGTGGGATATTTTATTGATATGAGGAGGGTGGGATATTTTACTCACATGAGGAGGGTGGGATATTTGACTCATATGAGGAGGGTGGGATATTTTACTGATATATGGAGGGTGGGATAATTTACTGATATGAGGAGGGTGGTACATTTTACTGATGTGAGGAGGGTGGGATATTTTACTGATATGATGAGGGTGGGATATTTGACTCATATGAGGAGTGTGGGATATTTTACTGATATGAGGAGGGTAGGATATTTCACTCATATGAGGAGGGTGGGATATTTGACTCATATGAGGAGGGTGGGATATTTGACTCATATGAGGAGGGTGGGATATTTGACTCATATGAGGAGGGTGGGATATTTTAATGATATCTGGAGGGTGGGATATTTTACTGATATCTGGAGGGTGGGATATTTTACTGATATGAGGAGGGTGGGATCTTTCATTCATATGAGGAGGGTGGGATCTTTCATTCATATGAGGAGGGTGGGATATTTTACTCATATGAGGGTGGTGGGATATTTTACTCATATGAGGGTGGTGGGATATTTTACTGATATGAGGAGGGTGGGATATTTTACTGATATATGGAGGGTGGGATATTTTACTGATATGAGGAGGGTGGGATATTTGACTCATATGAGGAGGGTGGGATATTTGACTCATATGAGGAGGGTGTGATATTTTACTGATATGAGGAGGGTGGGATATTTGACTCATATGAGGAGGGTGGGATATTTGACTCATATGAGGAGGGTGGGATGTTTGACTCATATGTGGAGGGTGGGATGTTTGACTCATATGTGGAGGGTGGGATATTTTACTCATATGAGGAGGGTGGGATATTTTACTCATATGAGGAGCGTGGGATATTTTACTCATATGAGGAGGGTGGGATATTTTACTGATATATGGAGGGTGGGATATTTTACTGATATATGGTGGGTGGGATATTTTACTGATATGAGGAGGGTGGGATATTTTACTGATATGAGGAGGGTGGGATATTTGACTCATATGAGGAGGGTGGGATATTTCAATCATATGAAGGAGGGTGGGATATTTCAATCATATGAGGAGGGTGGGATATTTCAATCATATGAGGAGGGTGGGATATTTGACTCATATGAGGAGGGTGGGATGTTTGACTCCTGTGAGAAGGGTGGGATATTTTGCTGATCTGAGGAGGGTGGGATATTTTACTCATATGAGGGTGGTGGGATATTTGACTCATATGAGGAGGGTGAGATATTTTACTGATATGAGGAGGGTGGGATATTTTACTGATATGAGGAGAGTGGGATATTTTACTGATATGAGGAGGGTGGGATGTTTTACTGATATGACTCGGGTGGGATATTTGACTCATATGAGGAGGGTGCGATATTTGACTCATATGAGGAGGGTGTGATATTTTACTGATATCTGGAGGGTGGGATATTTTACTGATATGAGGAGGGTGGGATCTTTCATTCATATGAGGAGGGTGGGATATTTTACTCATATGAGGGTGGTGGGATATTTTACTCATATGAGGGTGGTGGGATATTTGACTCATATGAGGAGGGTGGGATATTTTACTGATATGAGGAGGGTGGGATATTTTACTGATATCTGGAGGGTGGGATATTTCACTCATGTGAGGAGGGTGGGATATTTCACTCATGTGAGGAGGGTGGGATATTTGACTCATATGAGGAGGGTGGGATATTTGACTCATATGAGGAGGGTGGGATGTTTGACTCCTGTGAGGAGGGTGGGATATATTACTGATATGAGGAGGGTGGGATATTTTACTGATATGAGGAGGGTGGGATATTTTCCTCATATGAGGAGGGTGGCATATTTTCCTCATATGAGGAGGGTGGCATATTTTCCTCATATGAGGAGGGTGGCATATTTTCCTCATATGGGAGGGTGGGATATTTCACTCATGTGAGGAGGGTGGGATATTTCACTCATGTGAGGAGGGTGGGATATTTGACTCATATGAGGAGGGTGGGATATTTGACTCATATGAGGGGGGTGGGATGTTTGACTCCTGTGAGGAGGGTGGGATATATTACTGATATGAGGAGGGTGGGATATTTTACTGATATGAGGAGGGTGGCATATTTTCCTCATATGAGGAGGGTGGCATATTTTCCTCATATGAGGAGGGTGGCATATTTTCCTCATATGGGAGGGTGGGATTTTTGACTCATATGAGGAGGGTGGGATATTTTTCTGATATGAGGAGGGTGGGATATTTTACTGATATATGGAGGGTGGGATATTCTGCTGATATGAGGAGGGTGGGACATGTCACTCATATGAGGATGGTGGGATATTTTACTGATATATGGAGTGTAGGATATTTGACTCATATGAGGAGGGTGGGATATTTTACTGATATGAGGAGGGTGGGATATTTTACTGATATGAGGAGGGTGGGATATTTCACTCACATGAGGAGGGTGGGATATTTCACTCACATGAGGAGGGTGGGATATTTTACTGATATGAGGAGGGTGGGATATTTTACTGATATGAGGAGGGTGGGATATTTTACTGATATATGGAGGGTGGGATATTTTACTGATATATGGAGGGTGGGATATTTTACTGATATGTGGAGCGTGGGATATTTTACTGATATGAGGAGGGTGGGATATTTGACTCATATGAGGAGGGTGTGATATTTTACTGATATGAGGAGGGTGGGATATTTCAATCATATGAGGAGGGTGGGATATTTGACTCATATGAGGAGGGTGGGATGTTTGACTCCTGTGAGGAGGGTGGGATATATTACTGATATGAGGAGGGTGGGATATTTTACTGATATGAGGAGGGTGGCATATTTTCCTCATATGAGGAGGGTGGCATATTTTCCTCATATGGGAGGGTGGGATTTTTGACTCATATGAGGAGGGTGGGATATTTTTCTGATATGAGGAGGGTGGGATATTTTTCTGATATGAGGAGGGTGGGATATTTTTCTGATATGAGGAGGGTGGGATATTTTTCTGATATGAGGAGGGTGGGATATTTTACTGATATATGGAGGGTGGGATATTCTGCTGATATGAGGAGGGTGGGACATGTCACTCATATGAGGATGGTGGGATATTTTACTGATATATGGAGTGTAGGATATTTGACTCATATGAGGAGGGTGGGATATTTTACTGATATGAGGAGGGTGGGATATTTTACTGATATGAGGAGGGTGGGATATTTTACTGATATGAGGAGGGTGGGATATTTTACTGATATGAGGAGGGTGGGATATTTCACTCACATGAGGAGGGTGGGATATTTTACTGATATGAGGAGGGTGGGATATTTTACTGATATGAGGAGGGTGGGATATTTTACTGATATATGGAGGGTGGGATATTTTACTGATATGTGGAGGGTGGGATATTTTACTGATATGAGGAGGGTGGGATATTTGACTCATATGAGGAGGGTGTGATATTTTACTGATATGAGGAGGGTGGGATATTTGACTCATATGAGGAGGGTGGGATATTTGACTCATATGAGGAGGGTGGGATATTTGACTCATATGAGGAGGGTGGGATTTTGACTCCTGTGAGGAGGGTGGGATATTTTACTGATATGAGGAGGGTGGGATATATTACTGATGTCTGGAGGGTGGGTTATTTTACTGATATGAGGAGGGTGGGATCTTTCATTCATATGAGGAGGGTGGGATATTGTACTCATATGTGGGTGGTGGGATATTTGACTCATATGAGGAGGGTGGGATATTTTACTGATATGAGGAGGGTGGGATATTTTACTGATATATGGAGGGTGGGATATTTTACTGATATATGGAGGGTGGGATATTTTACTGATATGAGGAGGGTGGGATATTTGACTCATATGAGGAGGGTGGGATATTTTACTGATATGAGGAGGGTGGGATATTTCACTCATATGAGGAGGGTGGGATATTTCACTGATATGAGGAGGGTGGGATATTTCACTGATATGAGGAGGGTGGGATATTTCATCATATGAGGAGGGTCAGATATTTTACTGATATGAGAAGGGTGGGAAATTTTACTGATATGAGGAGGGTGGGATATTTCACTCATATGAGGAGGGTGGGATATTTCACTCATATGAGGAGGGTGGGATATTTTATTGATATGAGGAGGGTGGGATATTTTACTGATTTGAGGAGGGTGGGATATTTTACTGATTTGAGGAGGGTGGGATATTTTACTGATTTGAGGAGCGTGGGATATTTTACTGATATCTGGAGGGTGGGATATTTTACTGATATGAGGAGGGTGGGATATTTTACTGATATGAGGAGGGTGGGATATTTTACTCATATGAGGGTGGTGGGATATTTGACTCATATGAGGAGGGTGGGATATTTGACTGATATGAGGAGGGTGGGATATTTTACTGATATATGGAGGGTGGGATATTTTACTGATATGAGGAGGGTGGGATATTTGACTCAAATGAGGAGGGTGTGATATTTTACTGATATGAGGAGGGTGGGATATTTCAATCATATGAGGAGGGTGGGATATTTGACTCATATGAGGAGGGTGGGATGTTTGACTCCTGTGAGAAGGGTGGGATATTTTGCTGATCTGAGGAGGGTGGGATATTTTACTCATATGAGGGTGGTGGGATATTTGACTCATATGAGGAGGGTGAGATATTTTACTGATATGAGGGTGGTGGGATATTTTACTGATATGAGGAGGGTGGGATATTTTACTGATATATGGAGGGTGGGATATTCTGCTGATATGAGCAGGGTGGGACATTTCACTCATTTGAGGATGGTGGGATATTTTACTGATATATGGAGTGTGGGATATTTGACTCATATGAGGAGGGTGGGGTATTTTACTGATATGAGGAGGGTGGGATATTTTACTGATATGAGGAGGGTGGGATATTTTACTGATATGAGGAGGGTGGGATATTTCACTCATATGAGGAGGGTGGGATATTTCACTCATATGAGGAGGGTCAGATATTTTACTGATATGAGGAGGGTGGGACATTTTACTGATATGAGGAGGGTGGGATATTTCACTCATATGAGGAGGGTGGGATATTTTATTGATATGAGGAGGGTGGGATATTTTATTGATATGAGGAGGGTGGGATATTTTATTGATATGAGGAGGGTGGGATATTTTACTGATTTGAGCAGGGTGGGATATTTTACTGATGTCTGGAGGGTGGGATATTTTGCTAACATGAGGAGGGTGTGATATTTTACTCATATGAGGGTGGTGGGATATTTGACTCATCTGAGGAGGGTGGGATATTTTACTGATATGAGGAGGGTGGGATATTTCACTCATATGAGGAGGGTGGGATATTTTACTGTTATGAGGAGGGTGGGATATTTTACTGTTATGAGGAGAGTGGGATATTTCACTGATATGAGGAGGGTGGGATATTTCACTCATATGAGGAGGGTCAGATATTTTACTGATATGAGAAGGGTGGGATATTTCACTCATATGAGGAGGGTGGGATATTTCACTCATATGAGGAGGGTGGGATATTTGACTCATATGAGGAGGGTGGGATATTTTATTGATATGAGGAGGGTGGGATATTTTACTGATTTGAGGAGGGTGGGATATTTTACTGATATCTGGAGGGTGGGATATTTTACTCATATGAGGGTGGTGGGATATTTTACTCATATGAGGGTGGTGGGATATTTGACTCATCTGAGGAGGGTGGGATATTTTACTGATATGAGGAGTGTGGGATATTTTACTGATATCTGGAGGGTGGGATATTTTACTGATATGAGGAGGGTGGGATATTTTACTGATATGAGGAGGGTGGGATATTTCATTCATATGAGGAGGGTGGGATATTTTACTCATATGAGGGTGGTGGGATATTTTACTGATATGAGGAGGGTGGGATATTTTACTGATATGAGGAGGGTGGGATATTTTACTGATATCTGGAGGGTGGGATATTTTACTGATATGAGGAGGGTGGGATATTTTACTCATATGAGGGTGGTGGGATATTTGACTGATATGAGGAGGGTGGGATATTTGACTAATATGAGGAGGGTGGGATATTTGACTAATATGAGGAGGGTGGGATGTTTCAATCATATGAGGAGGGTGGGATATTTCAATCATATGAGGAGGGTGGGATATTTGACTCATATGAGGAGGGTGGGATTTTGACTCCTGTGAGGAGGGTGGGATACTTTACTGATATGAGGAGGGTGGGATATTTTACTGATGTCTGGAGGGTGGGTTATTTTACTGATATGAGGAGGGTGGGATCTTTCATTCATATGAGGAGGGTGGGATATTTTACTCATATGAGGGTGCTGGGATATTTGACTCATATATGGAGGGTGGGATATTTTACAGATATGAGGAGGGTGGGATATTTGACTCATATGAGGAGGGTGGGATATTTTACTGATATGAGGAGGGTGGGATATTTTACTGATATGAGGAGGGTGGGATATTTTACTGATATGAGGAGGGTGGGATATTTCACTCATATGAGGAGTGTGGGATATTTTACTGATATGAGGAGGGTGGGATATTTTACTGATATGAGGAGGGTGGGATATTTTACTGATATGAGGAGGGTGGGATATTTCACTGATATGAGGAGGGTGGGATATTTCATCATATGAGGAGGGTCAGATATTTTACTGATATGAGAAGGGTGGGATATTTTACTGATATGAGGAGGGTGGGATATTTCACTCATATGAGGAGGGTGGGATATTTCACTCATATGAGGAGGGTGGGATATTTCACTCATATGAGGAGGGTGGGATATTTGTCTCATATGAGGAGGGTGGGATATTTTATTGATATGAGGAGGGTGGGATATTTTACTGATTTGAGGAGGGTGGGATATTTTACTGATATCTGGAGGGTGGGATATTTTACTGATATCTGGAGGGTGGGATATTTTACTGATATGAGGAGGGTGGGATATTTTACTCATATGAGGGTGGTGGGATATTTGACTCATATGAGGAGGGTGGGATATTTTACTGATATGAGGAGGGTGGGATATTTCACTCATATGATGAGGGTGGGATATATTACTGATATGACTAGGGTGGGATATTTGACTCATATGAGGAGGGTGGGATATGTGACTCATATGAGGAGGGTGGGATATTTTATAGATTATGAGGAAGGTGGGATATTTTACTGATATGAGGAGGGTGGGATTTTTCACTCATATGAGGAGGGTGGGATTTTTCACTCATATGAGGAGGGTGGGATTTTTCACTCATATGAGGAGGGTGGGATTTTTCACTCATATGAGGAGGATGGGATTTTTCACTCATATGAGGAGGGTGGGATTTTTCACTCATATGAGGAGGGTGGGATATTTTACTGATATGACGACGGTGGGATATTTGACGCATATGAGGAGGATGAGATATTTGACTCATATGAGGAGGGTGGGATGTTTGACTGCTGTGAGGAGGGTGGGATGTTTGACTCCTGTGAGGAGGGTGGGATATATTACTGATATGAGGAGGGTGGGATATTTTACTGATATGAGGAGGGTGTCATATTTTCCTCATAGGAGGGTGTCATATTTTCCTCATAGGAGGGTGTCATAGTTTCCTCATATGAGGAGGGTGTCATATTTTCCTCATATGAGGAGGGTGGCATATTTTCCTCATATGAGGAGGGTGGCATATTTTCCTCATATGAGGAGGGTGGGATTTTTGACTCATATGAGGAGGGTGGGATATTTTACTGATATATGGAGGGTGGGATATTCTGCTGATATGAGGAGGGTGGGACATGTCACTCATATGAGGATGGTGGGATATTTTACTGATATATGGAGTGTAGGATATTTGACTCATATGAGAAGGGTGGGATATTTTACTGATATGAGGAGGGTGGGATATTTTACAGATATGAGGAGGGTGGGATATTTTACTGATATGAGGAGGGTGGGATATTTTACTGATATGAGGAGGGTGGGATATTTTACTGATATGAGGAGGGTGGGATATTTCACTGATATGAGGAGGGTGGGATATTTTACTGATATGAGGAAGGTGGGATATTTTACTGATATATGGAGGGTGGGATATTTTACTGATAGGAGGAGGGTGGGATATTTGACTCATATGAGGAGGGTGTGATATTTTACTGATATGAGGAGGGTGGGATATTTCAATCATATGAGGAGGGTGGGATATTTGACTCATATGAGGAGGGTGGGATTTTGACTCCTGTGAGGAGGGTGGGATATTTTACTGATATGAGGAGGGTGGGATATATTACTGATGTCTGGAGGGTGGGTTATTTTACTGATATGAGGAGGGTGGGATCTTTCATTCATATGAGGAGGGTGGGATATTTTACTCATATGTGGGTGGTGGGATATTTGACTCATATGAGGAGGGTGGGATATTTTACTGATATGAGGAGGGTGGGATATTTTACTGATATATGGAGGGTGGGATATTTTACTGATATGAGGAGGGTGGGATATTTGACTCATATGAGGAGGGTGGGATATTTTACTGATATGAGGAGTGTGGGATATTTCACTCATATGAGGAGGGTGGGATATTTTACTGATATGAGGAGGGTGGGATATTTCACTGATATGAGGAGGGTGGGATATTTCATCATATGAGGAGGGTCAGATATTTTACTGATATGAGGAGGGTGGGACATTTTACTGATATGAGGAGGGTGGGATATTTGACTCATATGAGGAGGGTGGGATATTTGACTCATATGAGGAGGGTGGGATATTTTATTGATATGAGGAGGGTGGGATATTTTATTGATATGAGGAGGGTGGGATATTTTACTGATTTGAGGAGGGTGGGATATTTTACTGATATCTGGAGGGTGGGATATTTTGCTAACATGAGGAGGGTGGGATATTTTACTCAGATGAGGGTGGTGGGATATTTGACTCATCTGAGGAGGGTGGGATATTTTCCTGATATGAGGAGTGTGGGATATTTTACTGATATCTGGAGGGTGGGATATTTTACTGATATGAGGAGGGTGGGATCTTTCATTCATATGAGGGTGGTGGGATATTTTACTCATATGAGGGTGGTGGGATATTTGACTCATATGAGGAGGGTGGGATATTTTACTGATATGAGGAGGGTGGGATATTTTACTGATATCTGGAGGGTGGGATATTTTACTGATATCTGGAGGGTGGGATATTTTACTCATATGAGGGTGGTGGGATATTTTACTCATATGAGGGTGGTGGGATATTTGACTCATATGAGGAGGGTGGGATATTTTACTGATATGAGGAGGGTGGGATATTTTACTGATATGAGGAGGGTGGGATATTTTACTGATATATGGAGGGTGGGATATTTTACTGGTATGAGGAGGGTGGGATATTTGACTCAAATGAGGAGGGTGTGATATTTTACTGATATGAGGAGGGTGGGATATTTCAATCATATGAGGAGGGTGGGATATTTGACTCATATGAGGGGGGTGGGATATTTGACTCATATGAGGGTGGTGGGATATTTTACTCATATGAGGGTGGTGGGATATTTGACTCATATGAGGAGGGTGGGATATTTTACTGATATGAGGAGGGTGGGATATTTTACTGATATGAGAAGGGTGGGATATTTTACTGATATCTGGAGGGTGGGATATTTTACTGATATGAGGAGGGTGGGATATTTTACTGATATGAGGAGGGTGGGATATTTGACTCATATGAGGAGGGTGGGATATTTTACTGATATGAGGAGGGTGGGATATTTTACTGATATGAGGAGGGTGGGATATTTTACTGATATGAGGAGGGTGGGATATTTTACTGATATGAGGAGGGTGGGATATTTTACTGATATGAGGAGGGTGGGATATTTTACTGATATGAGGAGGGTGGGATATTTGACTCATATGAGGAGGGTGGGATGTTTGACTCCTGTGAGGAGGGTGGGATATTTTACTGATATGAGGAGCGTGGGATATTTTACTGATGTCTGGAGGGTGGGATATTTTACTGATATGAGGAGGGAGGGATCTTTCATTCATATGAGGAGGTTGGGATATTTTACTCATATGAGGGTGATGGGATATTTTACTGATATGAGGAGGGTGGGATATTTTACTGATATGAGGAGGGTGGGATATTTTACTGATATGAGGAGGGTGGGATATTTTACTGATATTTGGAGGGTAGGATATTTTACTGATATATGGAGGGTGGGATATTTTACTGATATATGGAGGGTGGGATATTTTACTGATATGAGGAGGGTGGGATATTTGACTCATATGAGGAGGGTGTGATATTTGACTCATATGAGGAGGGTGGGATATTTGACTCATATGAGGAGGGTGGGATATTTGACTCATATGAGGAGGGTGGGATGTTTGACTCCTGTGAGAAGGGTGGGATATTTTGCTGATCTGAGGAGGGTGGGATATTTTACTCATATGAGGGTGGTGGGATATTTGACTCATATGAGGAGGGTGAGATATTTTACTGATATGAGGAGGGTGGGATATTTTACTGATATGAGGAGGGTAGGATATTTTACTGATATATGGAGGGTGGGATATTCTGCTGATATGAGCAGGGTGGGACATTTCACTCATTTGAGGATGGTGGGATATTTTACTGATATATGGAGTGTGGGATATTTGACTCATATGAGGAGGGTGGGATATTTTACTGATATGAGGAGGGTGGGATATTTTACTGATATGAGGAGGGTGGGATATTTTACTGATATGAGGAGGGTGGGATATATTACTCATATGAGGAGGGTGGGATATTTCACTCATATGAGGAGGGTCAGATATTTTACTGATATGAGGAGGGTGGGACATTTTACTGATATGAGGAGGGTGGGATATTTCACTCATATGAGGAGGGTGGGATATTTGACTCATATGAGGAGGGTGGGATATTTTATTGATATGAGGAGGGTGGGATATTTTATTGATATGAGGAGGGTGGGATATTTTACTGATTTGAGGAGCGTGGGATATTTTACTGATATCTGGAGGGTGGGATACTTTGCTAACATGAGGAGGGTGTGATATTTTACTCATATGAGGGTGGTGTGATATTTTACTCATATGAGGGTGGTGGGATATTTGACTCATCTGAGGAGGGTGAGATATTTGACTCATCTGAGGAGGGTGGGATATTTCACTCATATGAGGAGGGTGGGATATTTCACTCATATGAGGAGGGTGGGATATTTCACTCATATGAGGAGTGTGGGATATTTTGCTAACATGAGGAGGGAGGGATATTTTACTCATATGAGGGTGGTGGGATATTTGACTCATCTGAGGAGGGTGGGATATTTTACTGATATGAGGAGTGTGGGATATTTTACTGATATCTGGAGGGTGGGATATTTTACTGATATGAGGAGGGTGGGATCTTTCATTCATATGAGGAGGGTGGGATATTTTACTCATATGAGGGTGGTGGGATATTTTACTCATATGAGGGTGGTGGGATATTTGACTCATATGAGGAGGGTGGGATATTTTACTGATAGGAGGAGGGTGGGATATTTTACTGATATCTGGAGGATGGGATATTTTACTGATATCTGGAGGGTGGGATATTTTACTGATATGAGGAGGGTGGGATATTTTACTGATATGAGGAGGGTGGGATATTTTACTGATATGAGGAGGGTGGGATATTTTACTGATATGAGGAGGGTGGGATATTTTACTCATATGAGGGTGGTGGGATATTTGACTCATATGAGGAGGGTGGGATATTTTACTGATATGAGGAGGGTGGGATATTTTACTGATATGAGGAGGGTGGGATATTTTACTGATATATGGAGGGTGGGATATTTTACTGATATATGGAGGGTGGGTTATTTTACTGATATGAGGAGGGTGGGATATTTGACTAATATGAGGAGGGTGGGATATTTTACTGATATGAGGAGGGTGGGATATTTCAATCAAATGAGGAGGGTGGGATATTTCAATCATATGAGGAGGGTGGGATATTTGACTCATATGAGGAGGGTGGGATATTTGACTCATATGAGGAGGGTGGGATTTTGACTCATATGAGGAGGGTGGGATTTTGACTCCTGTGAGGAGGGTGGGATACTTTACTGATATGAGGAGGGTGGGATATTTTACTGATGTCTGGAGGGTGGGTTATTTTACTGATATGAGGAGGGTGGGATCTTTCATTCATATGAGGAGGGTGGGATATTTTACTCATATATGGAGGGTGGGATATTTTACTCATATATGGAGGGTGGGATATTTTACTGATATGAGGAGGGTGGGATATTTTACTGATATGAGGAGGGTGGGATATTTCACTCATATGAGGAGGGTGGGATATTTTACTGATATGAGGAGGGTGGGATATTTTACTGATATGAGGAGGGTGGGATATTTCACTGATATGAGGAGGGTGGGATATTTCATCATATGAGAAGGGTCAGATATTTTACTGATATGAGAAGGGTGGGACATTTCACTCATATGAGGAGGGTGGGATATTTGTCTCATATGAGGAGGGTGGGATATTTGTCTCATATGAGGAGGGTGGGATATTTTACTGATTTGAGGAGGGTGGGATATTTTACTGATTTGAGGAGGGTGGGATATTTTACTGATTTGAGGAGGGTGGGATATTTTACTGATATGAGGAGGATGGGATATTTTACTGATATGAGGAGGGTGGGATATTTTACTGATATGAGGAGGGTGGGATATTTTACTGATATGAGGAGGGTGGGATATTTTACTGATATATGGAGGGTGGGATATTTTACTGATATATGGAGGGTGGCATATTTTACTGATATGAGGAGGGTGGGATATTTGACTCATATGAGGAGGGTGGGATATTTGACTCATATGAGGAGGGTGGGATATTTTACTGATTTGAGGAGTGTGGGATATTTTACTGATATCTGGAGGGTGGGATATTTTGCTAACAGGAGGGTGCGATATTTCAATCACATGAGGAAGGTGGGATATTTGACTCATATGAGGAGGGTGGGATGTTTTACTCCTGTGAGGAGGGTGGGACATTTTACTGATATGAGGAGGGTGGGATATTTTACTGATATGAGGAGGGTGGGATATATTACTCATATGAGGAGGGTGGGATATTTCACTCATATGAGGAGGGTCAGATATTTTACTGATATGAGGAGGGTGGGACATTTTACTGATATGAGGAGGGTGGGATATTTCACTCATATGAGGAGGGTGGGATATTTGACTCATATGAGGAGGGTGGGATATTTTATTGATATGAGGAGGGTGGGATATTTTATTGATATGAGGAGGGTGGGATATTTTACTGATTTGAGGAGCGTGGGATATTTTACTGATATCTGGAGGGTGGGATATTTTGCTAACATGAGGAGGGTGTGATATTTTACTCATATGAGGGTGGTGTGATATTTTACTCATATGAGGGTGGTGGGATATTTGACTCATCTGAGGAGGGTGAGATATTTGACTCATCTGAGGAGGGTGGGATATTTCACTCATATGAGGAGGGTGGGATATTTCACTCATATGAGGAGGGTGGGATATTTCACTCATATGAGGAGTGTGGGATATTTTGCTAACATGAGGAGGGAGGGATATTTTACTCATATGAGGGTGGTGGGATATTTGACTCATCTGAGGAGGGTGGGATATTTTACTGATATGAGGAGTGTGGGATATTTTACTGATATCTGGAGGGTGGGATATTTTACTGATATGAGGAGGGTGGGATCTTTCATTCATATGAGGAGGGTGGGATATTTTACTCATATGAGGGTGGTGGGATATTTTACTCATATGAGGGTGGTGGGATATTTGACTCATAAGAGGAGGGTGGGATATTTTACTGATAGGAGGAGGGTGGGATATTTTACTGATATCTGGAGGATGGGATATTTTACTGATATCTGGAGGGTGGGATATTTTACTGATATGAGGAGGGTGGGATATTTTACTGATATGAGGAGGGTGGGATATTTTACTGATATGAGGAGGGTGGGATATTTTACTGATATGAGGAGGGTGGGATATTTTACTCATATGAGGGTGGTGGGATATTTGACTCATATGAGGAGGGTGGGATATTTTACTGATATGAGGAGGGTGGGATATATTACTGATATGAGGAGGGTGGGATATTTTACTGATATATGGAGGGTGGGATATTTTACTGATATATGGAGGGTGGGTTATTTTACTGATATGAGGAGGGTGGGATATTTGACTAATATGAGGAGGGTGGGATATTTTACTGATATGAGGAGGGTGGGATATTTCAATCAAATGAGGAGGGTGGGATATTTCAATCATATGAGGAGGGTGGGATATTTGACTCATATGAGGAGGGTGGGATATTTGACTCATATGAGGAGGGTGGGATTTTGACTCATATGAGGAGGGTGGGATTTTGACTCCTGTGAGGAGGGTGGGATACTTTACTGATATGAGGAGGGTGGGATATTTTACTGATGTCTGGAGGGTGGGTTATTTTACTGATATGAGGAGGGTGGGATCTTTCATTCATATGAGGAGGGTGGGATATTTTACTCATATATGGAGGGTGGGATATTTTACTCATATATGGAGGGTGGGATATTTTACTGATATGAGGAGGGTGGGATATTTTACTGATATGAGGAGGGTGGGATATTTCACTCATATGAGGAGGGTGGGATATTTTACTGATATGAGGAGGGTGGGATATTTTACTGATATGAGGAGGGTGGGATATTTCACTGATATGAGGAGGGTGGGATATTTCATCATATGAGAAGGGTCAGATATTTTACTGATATGAGAAGGGTGGGACATTTCACTCATATGAGGAGGGTGGGATATTTGTCTCATATGAGGAGGGTGGGATATTTGTCTCATATGAGGAGGGTGGGATATTTGTCTCATATGAGGAGGGTGGGATATTTTACTGATTTGAGGAGGGTGGGATATTTTACTGATTTGAGGAGGGTGGGATATTTTACTGATTTGAGGAGGGTGGGATATTTTACTGATATGAGGAGGATGGGATATTTTACTGATATGAGGAGGGTGGGATATTTTACTGATATGAGGAGGGTGGGATATTTTACTGATATGAGGAGGGTGGGATATTTTACTGATATATGGAGGGTGGGATATTTTACTGATATATGGAGGGTGGCATATTTTACTGATATGAGGAGGGTGGGATATTTGACTCATATGAGGAGGGTGGGATATTTGACTCATATGAGGAGGGTGGGATATTTTACTGATTTGAGGAGTGTGGGATATTTTACTGATATCTGGAGGGTGGGATATTTTGCTAACAGGAGGGTGCGATATTTCAATCACATGAGGAAGGTGGGATATTTGACTCATATGAGGAGGGTGGGATGTTTTACTCCTGTGAGGAGGGTGGGACATTTTACTGATATGAGGAGGGTGGGATATTTTACTGATATGAGGAGGGTGGGATATATTACTCATATGAGGAGGGTGGGATATTTCACTCATATGAGGAGGGTCAGATATTTTACTGATATGAGGAGGGTGGGACATTTTACTGATATGAGGAGGGTTGGATATTTCACTCATATGAGGAGGGTGGGATATTTGACTCATATGAGGAGGGTGGGATATTTTATTGATATGAGGAGGGTGGGATATTTTATTGATATGAGGAGGGTGGGATATTTTACTGATTTGAGGAGCGTGGGATATTTTACTGATATCTGGAGGGTGGGATATTTTGCTAACATGAGGAGGGTGTGATATTTTACACATATGAGGGTGGTGTGATATTTTACTCATATGAGGGTGGTGGGATATTTGACTCATCTGAGGAGGGTGAGATATTTGACTCATCTGAGGAGGGTGGGATATTTCACTCATATGAGGAGGGTGGGATATTTCACTCATATGAGGAGGGTGGGATATTTCACTCATATGAGGAGTGTGGGATATTTTGCTAACATGAGGAGGGAGGGATATTTTACTCATATGAGGGTGGTGGGATATTTGACTCATCTGAGGAGGGTGGGATATTTTACTGATATGAGGAGTGTGGGATATTTTACTGATATCTGGAGGGTGGGATATTTTACTGATATGAGGAGGGTGGGATCTTTCATTCATATGAGGAGGGTGGGATATTTTACTCATATGAGGGTGGTGGGATATTTTACTCATATGAGGGTGGTGGGATATTTGACTCATAAGAGGAGGGTGGGATATTTTACTGATAGGAGGAGGGTGGGATATTTTACTGATATCTGGAGGATGGGATATTTTACTGATATCTGGAGGGTGGGATATTTTACTGATATGAGGAGGGTGGGATATTTTACTGATATGAGGAGGGTGGGATATTTTACTGATATGAGGAGGGTGGGATATTTTACTGATATGAGGAGGGTGGGATATTTTACTCATATGAGGGTGGTGGGATATTTGACTCATATGAGGAGGGTGGGATATTTTACTGATATGAGGAGGGTGGGATATATTACTGATATGAGGAGGGTGGGATATTTTACTGATATATGGAGGGTGGGATATTTTACTGATATATGGAGGGTGGGTTATTTTACTGATATGAGGAGGGTGGGATATTTGACTAATATGAGGAGGGTGGGATATTTTACTGATATGAGGAGGGTGGGATATTTCAATCAAATGAGGAGGGTGGGATATTTCAATCATATGAGGAGGGTGGGATATTTGACTCATATGAGGAGGGTGGGATATTTGACTCATATGAGGAGGGTGGGATTTTGACTCATATGAGGAGGGTGGGATTTTGACTCCTGTGAGGAGGGTGGGATACTTTACTGATATGAGGAGGGTGGGATATTTTACTGATGTCTGGAGGGTGGGTTATTTTACTGATATGAGGAGGGTGGGATCTTTCATTCATATGAGGAGGGTGGGATATTTTACTCATATATGGAGGGTGGGATATTTTACTCATATATGGAGGGTGGGATATTTTACTGATATGAGGAGGGTGGGATATTTTACTGATATGAGGAGGGTGGGATATTTCACTCATATGAGGAGGGTGGGATATTTTACTGATATGAGGAGGGTGGGATATTTTACTGATATGAGGAGGGTGGGATATTTCACTGATATGAGGAGGGTGGGATATTTCATCATATGAGAAGGGTCAGATATTTTACTGATATGAGAAGGGTGGGACATTTCACTCATATGAGGAGGGTGGGATATTTGTCTCATATGAGGAGGGTGGGATATTTGTCTCATATGAGGAGGGTGGGATATTTGTCTCATATGAGGAGGGTGGGATATTTTACTGATTTGAGGAGGGTGGGATATTTTACTGATTTGAGGAGGGTGGGATATTTTACTGATTTGAGGAGGGTGGGATATTTTACTGATATGAGGAGGATGGGATATTTTACTGATATGAGGAGGGTGGGATATTTTACTGATATGAGGAGGGTGGGATATTTTACTGATATGAGGAGGGTGGGATATTTTACTGATATATGGAGGGTGGGATATTTTACTGATATATGGAGGGTGGCATATTTTACTGATATGAGGAGGGTGGGATATTTGACTCATATGAGGAGGGTGGGATATTTGACTCATATGAGGAGGGTGGGATATTTTACTGATTTGAGGAGTGTGGGATATTTTACTGATATCTGGAGGGTGGGATATTTTGCTAACAGGAGGGTGCGATATTTCAATCACATGAGGAAGGTGGGATATTTGACTCATATGAGGAGGGTGGGATGTTTTACTCCTGTGAGGAGGGTGGGACATTTTACTGATATGAGGAGGGTGGGATATTTTACTGATATGAGGAGGGTGGGATATTTTACTGATATGAGGAGTGTGGGATATTTTACTGATATGAGGAGGGTGGGATATTTTGCTGATATGAGGGTGGTGGGATATTTTACTCATATGAGGGTGGTGGGATATTTGACTCATATGAGGATGGTGGGATATTTTACTGATATGAGGATGGTGGGATATTTTACTGATATGAGGGGGGTGGGATATTTTACTGATATATGGAGGGTGGGATCTTCTGCTGATATGAGCAGGGTGGGACATTTCACTCATTTGAGGATGGTGGGATATATTACTGATATATGGAGTGTGGGATATTTGACTCAGATGAGGAGGGTGGGATATTTGACTCAGATGAGGAGGGTGGGATATTTGACTCAGATGAGGAGGGTGGGATATTTGACTCAGATGAGGAGGGTGGGATATTTTACTGATATGAGGAGGGTGGGATGTTTGACTCATATGAGGAGTGTGGGATATTTTACTGATATGAGGGTGGTGGGATATTTGACTCATATGAGGGTGGTGGGATATTTGACTCATATGAGGGTGGTGGGATATTTGACTCATATGAGGAGGGTGGGATATTTTACTGATATGAGGAGGGTGGGATATTTTACTGATATATGGAGGGTGGGATATTTTACTGATATATGGAGGGTGGGATATTTTACTGATATATGGAGGGTGGGATATTTTACTGATATATGGAGGGTGGGATATTTTACTGATATGAGGAGGGTGGGATATTTGACTCAAATGAGGAGGGTGTGATATTTTACTGATATGAGGAGGGTGGGATATTTGACTCATATGAGGAGGGTGGGATATTTGACTCATATGAGGAGGGTGGGATATTTTACTCATATGAGGAGGGTGGGATATTTTACTCATATGATGGTGGTGGGATATTTGACTCATATGAGGAGGGTGGGATATTTTACTGATATCTGGAGGGTGGGATATTTTACTGATATCTGGAAGGTGGGATATTTTACTGATATCTGGAGGGTGGGATATTTTACTGATATGAGGAGGGTGGGATATTTGACTCATATGAGGAGGGTGGGATATTTGACTCATATGAGGAGGGTGGGATATTTTACTGATATGAGGAGGGTGGGATATTTTACTGATATACGGAGGGTGGGATATTTTACTGATATGAGGAGGGTGGGATATTTGACTCATATGAGGAGGGTGGGATATTTGACTCATATGAGGAGGGTGGGATGTTTGACTCCTGTGAGGAGGGTGGGATATTTTACTGATATGAGGAGCGTGGGATATTTTACTGATGTCTGGAGGGTGGGATATTTTACTGATATGAGGAGGGTGGGATGTTTGACTCATATGAGGAGGGTGGGATATTTTACTGATATGAGGAGGGTGGGATATTTTACTCATATGAGGGTGGTGGGATATTTGACTCATATGAGGGTGGTGGGATATTTGACTCATATGAGGGTGGTGGGATATTTGACTCATATGAGGAGGGTGGGATATTTTACTGATATATGGAGGGTGGGATATTTTACTGATATATGGAGGGTGGGATATTTTACTGATATGAGGAGGGTGGGATATTTTACTGATATGAGGAGGGTGGGATATTTTACTGATATATGGAGGGTGGGATATTTTACTGATATATGGAGGGTGGGATATTTTACTGATATGAGGAGGGTGGGATATTTGACTCATATGAGGAGGGTGTGATATTTTACTGATATGAGGAGTGTGGGATATTTCAATCATATGAGGAGGGTGGGATATTTGACTCATATGAGGAGGGTGGGATGTTTGACTCCTGTGAGAAGGGTGGGATATTTTGCTGATCTGAGGAGGGTGGGATATTTTACTCATATGAGGGTGGTGGGATATTTGACTCATATGAGGAGGGTGAGATATTTTACTGATATGAGGAGGGTGGGATATTTTACTGATATGAGGAGGGTGGGATATTTTACTGATATATGGAGGGTGGGATATTCTGCTGATATGAGCAGGGTGGGACATTTCACTCATTTGAGGATGGTGGGATATTTTACTGATATATGGAGTGTGGGATATTTTACTGATCTGACTAGGGTAGGATATTTGACTCATAAGAGGAGGGTGGGACATGTCACTCATATGAGGATGGTGGGATATTTTACTGATATATGGAGAGTAGGATATTTGACTCATATGAGAAGGGTGGGATATTTTACTGATATGAGGAGGGTGGTATATTTTACTGATGTGAGGAGGGTGGGATATTTGACTCATATGAGGAGGGTGGGATATTTGACTCATATGAGGAGGGTGGGATATTTTACTGATATGAGGAGGGTGGGATATTTTACTGATATGAGGAGGGTGGGATATTTTACTGATATGAGGAGTGTGGGATATTTTACTGATATGAGGAGGGTGGGATATTTTGCTGATATGAGGGTGGTGGGATATTTTACTCATATGAGGGTGGTGGGATATTTGACTCATATGAGGATGGTGGGATATTTTACTGATATGAGGATGGTGGGATATTTTACTGATATGAGGGGGGTGGGATATTTTACTGATATATGGAGGGTGGGATCTTCTGCTGATATGAACAGGGTGGGACATTTCACTCATTTGAGGATGGTGGGATATATTACTGATATATGGAGTGTGGGATATTTGACTCAGATGAGGAGGGTGGGATATTTGACTCAGATGAGGAGGGTGGGATATTTGACTCAGATGAGGAGGGTGGGATATTTGACTCAGATGAGGAGGGTGGGATATTTTACTGATATGAGGAGGGTGGGATGTTTGACTCATATGAGGAGTGTGGGATATTTTACTGATATGAGGGTGGTGGGATATTTGACTCATATGAGGGTGGTGGGATATTTGACTCATATGAGGGTGGTGGGATATTTGACTCATATGAGGAGGGTGGGATATTTTACTGATATGAGGAGGGTGGGATATTTTACTGATATATGGAGGGTGGGATATTTTACTGATATATGGAGGGTGGGATATTTTACTGATATATGGAGGGTGGGATATTTTACTGATATATGGAGGGTGGGATATTTTACTGATATGAGGAGGGTGGGATATTTGACTCAAATGAGGAGGGTGTGATATTTTACTGATATGAGGAGGGTGGGATATTTGACTCATATGAGGAGGGTGGGATATTTGACTCATATGAGGAGGGTGGGATATTTTACTCATATGAGGAGGGTGGGATATTTTACTCATATGATGGTGGTGGGATATTTGACTCATATGAGGAGGGTGGGATATTTTACTGATATCTGGAGGGTGGGATATTTTACTGATATCTGGAAGGTGGGATATTTTACTGATATCTGGAGGGTGGGATATTTTACTGATATGAGGAGGGTGGGATATTTGACTCATATGAGGAGGGTGGGATATTTGACTCATATGAGGAGGGTGGGATATTTTACTGATATGAGGAGGGTGGGATATTTTACTGATATACGGAGGGTGGGATATTTTACTGATATGAGGAGGGTGGGATATTTGACTCATATGAGGAGGGTGGGATATTTGACTCATATGAGGAGGGTGGGATGTTTGACTCCTGTGAGGAGGGTGGGATATTTTACTGATATGAGGAGCGTGGGATATTTTACTGATGTCTGGAGGGTGGGATATTTTACTGATATGAGGAGGGTGGGATGTTTGACTCATATGAGGAGGGTGGGATATTTTACTGATATGAGGAGGGTGGGATATTTTACTCATATGAGGGTGGTGGGATATTTGACTCATATGAGGGTGGTGGGATATTTGACTCATATGAGGGTGGTGGGATATTTGACTCATATGAGGAGGGTGGGATATTTTACTGATATATGGAGGGTGGGATATTTTACTGATATATGGAGGGTGGGATATTTTACTGATATGAGGAGGGTGGGATATTTTACTGATATGAGGAGGGTGGGATATTTTACTGATATATGGAGGGTGGGATATTTTACTGATATATGGAGGGTGGGATATTTTACTGATATGAGGAGGGTGGGATATTTGACTCATATGAGGAGGGTGTGATATTTTACTGATATGAGGAGTGTGGGATATTTCAATCATATGAGGAGGGTGGGATATTTGACTCATATGAGGAGGGTGGGATGTTTGACTCCTGTGAGAAGGGTGGGATATTTTGCTGATCTGAGGAGGGTGGGATATTTTACTCATATGAGGGTGGTGGGATATTTGACTCATATGAGGAGGGTGAGATATTTTACTGATATGAGGAGGGTGGGATATTTTACTGATATGAGGAGGGTGGGATATTTTACTGATATATGGAGGGTGGGATATTCTGCTGATATGAGCAGGGTGGGACATTTCACTCATTTGAGGATGGTGGGATATTTTACTGATATATGGAGTGTGGGATATTTTACTGATCTGACTAGGGTAGGATATTTGACTCATAAGAGGAGGGTGGGACATGTCACTCATATGAGGATGGTGGGATATTTTACTGATATATGGAGAGTAGGATATTTGACTCATATGAGAAGGGTGGGATATTTTACTGATATGAGGAGGGTGGTATATTTTACTGATGTGAGGAGGGTGGGATATTTCACTCACATGAGGAGGGTGGGCTATTTGACTCATATGAGGAGGGTGGGATATTTTACTGATATATGGAGGGTGGGATAATTTACTGATGTGAGGAGGGTGGTACATTTTACTGATGTGAGGAGGGTGGGATATTTTACTGATATGATGAGGGTGGGATATTTGCCTCATATGAGGAGTGTGGAATATTTTACTGATATGAGGAGTGTGGGATATTTTACTGATATGAGGAGTGTGGGATATTTTACTGATATGAGGAGTGTGGGATATTTTACTGATATGAGGAGTGTGGGATATTTTACTGATATGAGGAGTGTGGGATATTTTACTGATATGAGGAGTGTGGGATATTTTACTGATATGAGGAGTGTGGGATATTTTACTGATATGAGGAGTGTGGGATATTTTACTGATATGAGGAGTGTGGGATATTTTACTGATATGAGGAGGGTGGGATAATTTACTGATATGAGGAGGGTGGGATGTTTGACTCATATGAGGAGGTTGGGATGTTTGACTCATATGAGGAGGGTGGGATATTTTACTGATATGAGGAGGGTGCGATATTTCAATCACATGAGGAGGGTGGGATATTTTACTGATATGAGGAGGCTGGGATATTTTACTGATATAAGGAGGGTGGGATATTCGACTCATATGAGGAGGGTGGGATATTTTACTGATATGAGGAGGGTGGGATATTTCACTCATATGAGGAGGGTGGGATATTTTACTGATATGAGGAGGGTGGGATATTTTACTGATATGAGGAGGGTGGGATATTTCACTGATATGAGGAGGGTGGGATATTTCACTGATATGAGGAGGGTGGGATATTTCACTGATATGAGGAGGGTGGGATATTTCACTGATATGAGGAGGGTGGGATATTTCACTCATATGAGGAGGGTCAGATATTTTACTGATATGAGAAGTGTGGGACATTTTACTAATATGAGGAGGGTGGGATATTTCACTCATATGAGGAGGGTGGGATATTTCACTCATATGAGGAGGGTCAGATATTTTACTGATATGAGAAGGGTGGGACATTTTACTGATATGAGGAGGGTGGGATATTTCACTCATATGAGGAGGGTGGGATATTTCACTCATATGAGGAGGGTGGGATATTTGACTCATATGAGGAGGGTGTGATATTTGACTCATATGAGGAGGGTGGGATATTTTACTGATTTATGGAGGGTGGGATATTTTACTGATTTGAGGAGGGTGGGATATTTTACTGATATCTGGAGGGTGTGATATTTTGCTAACATGAGGAGGGTGGGATATTTTACTCATATGAGGGTGGTGGGATATTTGACTCATCTGAGGAGGGTGGGATATTTTACTGATATGAGGAGTGTGGGATATTTTACTGATATCTGGAGGGTGGGATATTTTACTGATATGAGGAGGGTGGGATCTTTCATTCATATGAGGAGGGTGGGATCTTTCATTCATATGAGGGTGGTGGGATATTTTACTCATATGAGGAGGGTGGGATATTTGACTCATATGAGGAGGGTGGGATGTTTTACTGATATGAGGAGGGTGGGATATTTTACTGATATCTGGAGGGTGGGATATTTTACTGATATGAGGAGGGTGGGATATTTGACTCATATGAGGAGGGTGGGATATTTGACTCATATGAGGAGGGTGGGATATTTGACTCATCTGAGGAGGGTGTGATATTTTACTGATATGAGGAGGGTGCGATATTTCAATCACATGAGGAAGGTGGGATATTTGACTCATATGAGGAGGGTGGGATGTTTGACTCCTGTGAGGTTGGGATATTTTACTGATATGAGGGCGGTGGGATATTTGACTCATATGAGGAGGGTGGGATATTTTACTGATATGAGGAGGGTGGGATATTTTACTGATATAAGGAGGGTGGGATATTCGACTCATATGAGGAGGGTGGGATATTTTACTGATATGAGGAGGGTGGGATATTTCACTCATATGAGGAGGGTGGGATATTTTACTGATATGAGGAGGGTGGGATATTTCACTGATATGAGGAGGGTGGGATATTTCACTGATATGAGGAGGGTGGGATATTTCACTGATATGAGGAGTGTGGGATATTTCACTGATATGAGGAGGGTGGGATATTTCACTCATATGAGGAGGGTCAGATATTTTACTGATATGAGAAGGGTGGGACATTTTACTGATATGAGGAGGGTGGCATATTTCACTCATATGAGGAGGGTGGGATATTTCACTCATATGAGGAGGGTGGGATATTTGACTCATATGAGGAGGGTGGGATATTTGACTCATATGAGGAGGGTGGGATATTTTACTGATTTATGGAGGGTGGGATATTTTACTGATTTGAGGAGGGTGGGATATTTTACTGATTTGAGGAGGGTGGGATATTTTACTGATATCTGGAGGGTGGGATATTTTGCTAACATGAGGAGGGTGGGATATTTTACTCATATGAGGGTGGTGGGATATTTGACTCATCTGAGGAGGGTGGGATATTTTACTGATATGAGGAGTGTGGGATATTTTACTGATATCTGGAGGGTGGGATATTTTACTGATATGAGGAGGGTGGGATCTTTCATTCATATGAGGAGGGTGGGATCTTTCATTCATATGAGGGTGGTGGGATATTTTACTCATATGAGGAGGGTGGGATATTTGACTCATATGAGGAGGGTGGGATGTTTTACTGATATGAGGAGGGTGGGATATTTTACTGATATGAGGAGGGTGGGATATTTGACTCATATGAGGAGGGTGGGATATTTGACTCATATGAGGAGGGTGGGATATTTGACTCATCTGAGGAGGGTGTGATATTTTACTGATATGAGGAGGGGGCGATATTTCAATCACATGAGGAAGGTCGGATATTTGACTCAAATGAGGAGGGTGGGATGTTTGACTCCTGTGAGGAGGGTGGGATATTTTACTGATATGAGGAGGGTGGGATATTTTACTGATATGAGGAGGGTGGGATATTTGACTCCGATGAGGAGGGTGGGATATTTGACTCAAATGAGGAGGGTGGGATATTTGACTCAAATGAGGAGGGTGGGATATTTGACTCAGATGAGGAGGGTGGGATATTTTACTGATATGAGGAGGGTGGGATGTTTGACTCATATGAGGAGTGTGGGATATTTTACTGATATGAGGAGGGTGGGATATTTCACTCATATGATGAGGGTGGGATATTTTACTGATATGAGGAGGGTGGGATATTTGACTCAGATGAGGAGGGTGGGATATTTGACTCAAATGAGGAGGGTGGGATATTTGACTCAGATGAGGAGGGTGGGATATTTTACTGATATGAGGAGGGTGGGATGTTTGACTCATATGAGGAGTGTGGGATATTTTACTGATATGAGGAGGGTGGGATATTTCACTCATATGATGAGGGTGGGATATATTACTGATATGACTAGGGTGGGATATTTTACTGATATCTGGAGGGTGGGATATTTTACTGATATGAGGACGGTGGGATATTTTACTGATATGAGGAGGGTGGGATATTTGACTCATATGAGGAGGATGGGATATTTGACTCAAATGAGGAGGGTGGGATGTTTTACTCCTGTGAGGAGGGTGGGATATATTACTGATATGAGGAGGGTGGGATATTTTACTGATATCTGGAGGGTGGGATATTTTGCTGATATGAGGAGGGTGGCATATTTTCCTCATATGAGGAGGGTTGCATATTTTCCTCATATGAGGAGGGTGGCATATTTTCCTCATATGAGGAGGGTGGCATATTTTCCTCATATGAGGAGGGTGGGATATTTTACTGATATATGGAGGGTGGGATATTCTGCTGATATGAGGAGGGTGGGACATGTCACTCATATGAGGATGGTGGGATATTTTACTGATATATGGAGTGTAGGATATTTGTCTCATATGAGGAGGGTGGGCTATTTGACTCATATGAGGAGGGTGGGATATTTTACTGATACATGGAGGGTGGGATAATTTACTGATATGAGGAGGGTAGTACATTTTACTGACGTGAGGAGGGTGGGATATTTTACTGATATGATGAGGGTGGGATATTTGACTCAGATGAGGAGTGTGGGATATTTTACTGACATGAGGAGGGTGGGATAATTTACTGATATGAGGAGGGTGGGATATTTTACTGATATGAGGAGGGTGGGATATTTTACTGATATGAGGAGGGTGGGATATTTTACTGATGAGGAGGGTGGGATATTTGACTCATATGAGGAGTGTGGGATATTTTACTGATATGAGGAGGGTGGGATATTTCACTCATATGAGGAGGGTGGGATATTTTACTGATCTGACTAGGGTAGGATATTTGACTCATCTGAGGAGGGTGGGACATGTCACTCATATGAGGATGGTGGGATATTTTACTGATATATGGAGTGTAGGATATTTGACTCATATGAGAAGGGTGGGATATTTTACTGATATGAGGAGGGTGGTATATTTTACTGATGTGAGGAGGGTGGGATATTTCACTCACATGAGGAGGGTGGGCTATTTGACTCATATGAGGAGGGTGGGATATTTTACTGATATATGGAGGGTGGGATAATTGACTCATATGAGGAGGGTGGGATATTTTACTGATGTGAGGAGGGTGGGATATTTCACTCATGTGAGGAGGGTGGGATATTTCACTCATGTGAGGAGGGTGGGATATTTCACTCATGTGAGGAGGGTGGGATATTTCACTCATGTGAGGAGGGTGGGATATTTGACTCATATGAGGAGGGTGGGATATTTGACTCATATGAGGAGGGTGGGATATTTGACTCATATGAGGAGGGTGGGATATTTGACTCATATGAGGAGGGTGGGATATTTGACTCATATGAGGAGGGTGGGATATTTTACTGATATGAGGAGGGTGGGATATTTTACTAATATGAGGATGGTGGGATATTTTACTGATATAAGGAGGGTGGGATATTTGACTCATATGAGGAGGGTGGGATATTTTACTGATATGAGGAGGGTGGGATATTTCACTCATATGAGGAGGGTGGGATATTTTACTGATATGAGGACGGTGGGATATTTCACTGATATGAGGAGGGTGGGATATTTCACTCATATGAGGAGGGTCAGATATTTTACTGATATGAGAAGGGTGGGACATTTTACTGATATGAGGAGGGTGGGATATTTCACTCATATGAGGAGGGTGGGATATTTCACTCATATGAGGCGGGTGGGATATTTCACTCATATGAGGAGGGTGGAATATTTGACTCATATGAGGAGGGTGGGATATTTTATTGATATGAGGAGGGTGTGATATTTTACTGATATGAGGAGGGTGCGATATTTCAATCACATGAGGAAGGTGGGATCTTTGACTCATATAAGGAGGGTGGGATATTTGACTCATATGAGGAGGGTGGGATATTTCACTGATATGAGGAGGGTGGGATATTTTACTGATATCTGGAGGGTGGGAAATTTTGCTGATATGAGGTGGGTGCGATATTTTACTCATATGAGGTGGGTGGGATATTTTACTCATATGAGGGTGGTGGGATATTTGACTCATAGGAGGAGGGTGAGATATTTTACTGATATGAGGATGGTGGGATATTTTACTGATATGAGGGGGGTGGGATATTTTTCTGATATATGGAGGGTGGGATATTTTACTGATATATGGAGGGTGGGATATTCTGCTGATATGAGGAGGGTGGGACATGTCACTCATATGAGGATGGTGGGATATTTTACTGAATTATGGAGTGTAGGATATTTGACTCATATGAGATGGCTGGGATATTTTACTGATATGAGATGGGTGGGATATTTTACTGATATGAGGAGGGTGGGATATTTTACTGATATGAGGAGGGTGGGATATTTTACTGATATGAGGAGGGTGGGATATTTTACTGATATCTGGAGGGTGGGATATTTTGCTGACATGAGGTGGGTGGGATATTTTACTCATATGAGGGTGGTGGGATATTTGACTCATATGAGGAGGGTGGGATATTTGACTCAGATGAGGAGGGTGGGATATTTTACTGATATGAGGAGGGTGGGATATTTTACTGATATGAGGAGGGTGGGATGTTTGACTCATATGAGGAGTGTGGGATATTTTACTGATATGAGGAGGGTGGGATATTTCACTCATATGATGAGGGTGGGATATATTACTGATATGACTAGGGTGGGATATTTGACTCATATGAGGAGGGTGAGATATTTGACTCATATGAGGAGGGTGGGATATTTTACTGATATGAGGAGGGTGCGATATTTCAATCACATGAGGAAGGTGGGATATTTGACTCATATGAGGAGGGTGGGATGTTTGACTCCTGTGAGGAGGGTGGGATATTTTACTGATATGAGGGTGGTAGGATATTTGACTCATATGAGGAGGGTGGGATATTTTACTGATATGAGGAGGGTGGGATATTTTACTGATATGAGGAGGGTGGGATATTTTACTGATATGAGGAGGGTGGGATATTTTACTGATATAAGGAGGGTGGGATATTCGACTCATATGAGGAGGGTGGGATATTCGACTCATATGAGGAGGGTGGGATATTTCACTCATATGAGGAGGGTGGGATACTTCACTCATATGAGGAGGGTGGGATATTTCACTCATATGAGGAGGGTGGGATATTTTACTGATATGAGGAGGGTGGGATATTTCACTGATATGAGGAGGGTGGGATATTTCACTCATAAGAGGAAAGTCAGATATTTTACTGATATGAGAAGGGTGGGACATTTTACTGATATGAGGAGGGTGGGATATTTCACTCATATGAGGAGGGTGGGATATTTCACTCATATGAGGAGGGTGGGATATTTGACTCATATGAGGAGGGTGGGATATTTTATTGATATGAGGAGGGTGGGATATTTTATTGATATGAGGAGGGTGGGATATTTTATTGATATGAGGAGGGTGGGATATTTTACTGATTTGAGGAGGGTGGGATATTTTACTGATATCTGGAGGGTGGGATATTTTGCTAACATGAGGAGGGTGGGATATTTTACTCATATGAGGGTGGTGGGATATTTGACTCATCTGAGGAGGGTGGGATATTTTACTGATATGAGGAGTGTGGGATATTTTACTGATATCTGGAGGGTGGGATATTTTACTGATATGAGGAGGGTGGGATCTTTCATTCATATGAGGAGGGTGGGATATTTTACTCATATGAGGGTGGTGGGATATTTGACTCATATGAGGAGGGTGGGATATTTTACTGATATGAGGAGGGTGGGATATTTTACTGATATGAGGAGGGTGGGATATTTTACTGATATGAGGAGGGTGGGATATTTGACTCATATGAGGAGGGTGGGATATTTGACTCATCTGAGGAGGGTGTGATATTTTACTGATATGAGGAGGGTGCGATATTTCAATCACATGATGAAGGTGGGATATTTGACTCATATGAGGAGGGTGGGATGTTTGACTCCTGTGAGGAGGGTGGGATATTTTACTGATATGAGGAGGGTGGGATATTTTACTGATATGAGGAGAGTGGGATATTTTACTGATATGAGGTGGGTGGGATATTTTACTCATATGAGGGTAGTGGGATATTTGACTCATATGAGGTGGGTGAGATAGGATGGTGGGATATTTTACTGATATGAGGGGGTTGGATATTTTACTGATATATGGAGGGTGGGATATTCTGCTGATATGAGCAGGGTGGGACATTTCATTCATTTGAGGATGGTGGGATATTTGACTCATCTGAGGAGGGTGTGATATTTTACTGATATGAGGAGGGTGCGATATTTCAATCACATGAGGAAGGTGGGATATTTGACTCCTGTGAGGAGGGTGGGATGTTTGACTCCTGTGAGGAGGGTGGGATGTTTGACTCCTGTGAGGAGGGTGGGATGTTTGACTCCTGTGAGGAGGGTGGGATATTTTACTGATATGAGGAGGGTGGGATATTTTACTGATATGAGGAAGGTGGGATATTTTACTGATATCTGGAGGGTGGGATATTTTGCTGATATGAGGTGGGTGGGATATTTTACTCATATGAGGGTGGTGGGATATTTGACTCATATGAGGAGGGTGAGATATTTTACTGATATGAGGATGGTGGGATATTTTACTGATATGAGGGGGGTGGGATATTTTTCTGATATATGGAGGGTGGGATATTTTACTGATATATGGAGGGTGGGATATTCTGCTGATATGAGGAGGGTGGGACATGTCACTCATATGTGGATGGTGGGATATTTTACTGATGTATGGAGTGTAGGATATTTGACTCATATGAGATGGGTGGGATATTTTACTGATATGAGGAGGGTGGGATATTTTACTGATCTGAGGAGGGTGGGATATTTTACTGATATCTGGAGGGTGGGATATTTTGCTGATATGAGGTGGGTGGGATATTTTACTCATATGAGGGTGGTGGGATATTTGACTCATATGAGGAGGGTGAGATATTTTACTGATATGAGGATGGTGGTATATTTTACTGATATGAGGGGGGTGGGATATTTTACTGATATATGGAGGGTGGGATATTCTGCTGATATGAGCAGGGTGGGACATTTCACTCATTTGAGGATGGTGGGATATATTACTGATATATGGAGTGTGGGATATTTGACTCAGATGAGGAGGGTGGGATATTTGACTCAGATGAGGAGGGTGGGATATTTGACTCAGATGAGGAGGGTGGGATATTTGACTCATATGAGGAGGGTGGGATATTTGACTCATATGAGGAGGGTGCGATATTTGACTCATATGAGGATTGTGGGATATTTTACTGATATATGGAGTGTGGGATATTTGACTCATATGAGGAGGGTGGGATATTTTACTGATATATGAAGTGTGGGATATTTGACTCATATGAGAAGGGTGGGATGTTTGACTCCTGTGAGGAGGGTGGGATGTTTTACTGATATCTGGAGGGTGGGATATTTTGCTGATATGAGGTGGGTGGGATGTTTGACTCCTGTGAGGAGGGTGGGATGTTTGACTCCTGTGAGGAGGGTGGGATATTTTACTGATATGAGGAGGGTGGGATATTTTACTGATATGAGGAGGGTGGGATATTTTACTGATATCTGGAGGGTGGGATATTTTGCTGATATGAGGTGGGTGGGATATTTTACTCATATGAGGGTGGTGGGATATTTGACTCATATGAGGAGGGTGAGATATTTTACTGATATGAGGATGGTGGGATATTTTACTGATATGAGGGGGGTGGGATATTTTTCTGATATATGGAGGGTGGGATATTCTGCTGATATGAGGAGGGTGGGACATGTCACTCATATGAGGATGGTGGGATTTTTTACTGATATGAGGAGGGTGGGATTTTTCACACAAATGAGGAGGGCGGGATATTTTACTGATATCTGGAGGGTGGGATATTTTACTGATATGAGGATGGTGGGATATTTTACTGATATGAGGACGGTGGGATATTTTACTGATATGAGGACGGTTGGATATTTGACTCATATGAGGAGGATGGGATATTTGACTCATATGAGGAGGGTGGGATGTTTTACTGATATGAGGAGGGTGGGGTATATTACTGATATGAGGAGGGTGGGATATTTTACTGATATCTGGAGGGTGGGATATATTGCTGATATGAGGAGGGTGGCATATTTTCCTCATATGAGGAGGGTGGCATATTTTCCTCATATGAGGAGGGTGGCATATTTTCCTCATATGAGGAGGGTGGCATATTTTCCTCATATGAGGAGGGTGGCATATTTTCCTCATATGAGGAGGGTGGCATATTTGACTCATATGAGGAGGGTGGGATATTTTTCTGATATGAGGAGGGTGGGATATTTTACTGATATATGGAGGGTGGGATATTCTGCTGATATGAGGAGGGTGGGACATGTCACTCATATCAGGATGGTGGGATATTTTACTGATATATGGAGTGTAGGATATTTGACTCATATGAGAAGGGTGGGATATTTTACTGATATGAGGAGGGTGGTATATTTTACTGATGTGAGGAGGGTGGGATATTTCACTCACATGAGGAGGGTGGGCTATTTGACTCATATGAGGAGGGTGGGATATTTTACTGATATATGGAGGGTGGGATAATTTACTGATATGAGGAGGGTGGTACATTTTACTGATGTGAGGAGGGTGGGATATTTTACTGACATGAGGAGGGTGGGATAATTTACTGATATGAGGAGGGTGGGATGTTTTACTGATATGAGGAGGGTGGGATATTTTACTGATGTGAGGAGGGTGGGATATTTGACTCATAGGAGTGTGGGATATTTTACTGATATGAGGAGGGTGGGATATTTCACTGATATGAGGAGGGTGGGATATTTTACTGATCTGACTAGGGTAGGATATTTGACTCATATGAGGAGGGTGGGATATTTGACTCATATGAGGAGGGTGGGATATTTTATTGATTATGAGGAGGGTGGGATATTTTACTGATATGAGGAGGGTGGGATATTTTACTGATATGAGGAGGGTGGGATATTTTACTGATATGAGGTGGGTGGGATATTTTACTCATATGAGGGTGGTGGGATATTTCACTCATATGAGGAGGGTGAGATATTTTACTGATATGAGGAGGGTGGGATATTTTATAGATTATGAGGAAGGTGGGATATTTTACTGATATGAGGAGGGTGGGATATTTGGCTCATATGAGGAGGGTGGGATATTTGACTCATATGAGGAGGGTGGGATATTTGACTCATATGAGGAGGGTGGGATATTTTATTGATATGAGGAGGGTGGGATATTTTACTGATATGAGGAGGGTGGGATATTTTACTGATATCTGGAGGGTGGGATATTCTGCTGATATGAGGAGGGTGGGATATTTTACTCATATGAGGATTGTGGGATATTTTACTGATGTATGGAGTGTGGGATATTTGACTCATATGAGGAGGGTGGGATATTTTACAGATATATGAAGTGTGGGATATTTGACTCATATGAGAAGGGTGGGATATTTTACTGATATGAGGAGGGTGGGATATTTCACTCATGTGAGGAGGGTGGGTTATTTCACTCATATGAGGAGGGTGGGATATTTGACTCATATGAGGAGGGTGGGATATTTGACTCATATGAGGAGGTTGGGATATTTGACTCATATGAGGAGGGTGGGATATTTGACTCATATGAGGAGGGTGGGATATTTTACTGATATGAGGAGGGTGGGATATTTTACTAATATGAGGATGGTGGGATATTTTACTGATATAAGGAGGGTCGGATATTTGACTCATATGAGGAGGGTGGGATATTTTACTGATATGAGGAGGGTGGGATATTTCACTCATATGAGGAGGGTGGGATATTTTACTGATATGAGGACGGTGGGATATTTCACTGATATGAGGAGGGTGGGATATTTCACTCATATGAGGAGGGTCAGATATTTTACTGATATGAGAAGGGTGGGACATTTTACTGATATGAGGAGGGTGGGATATTTCACTCATATGAGGAGGGTGGGATATTTGACTCATATGATGAGGGTGGGATATTTTATTGATATGAGGAGGGTGGGATATTTTACTGATATCTGGAGGGTGGGATATTTTACTGATATCTGGAGGGTGGGATATTTTGCTAACATGAGGAGGGTGGGATATTTTACTCATATGAGGGTGGTGGCATATTTTCCTCATATGAGGAGGGTGGCATATTTTCCTCATATGAGGAGGGTGGGATATTTTACTGATATGAGGAGGGTGGTATATTTTACTGATGTGAGGAGGGTGGGATATTTCACTCACGTGAGGAGGGTGGGCTATTTGACTCATATGAGGAGGGTGGGATATTTTACTGATATATGGAGGGTGGGATAATTTACTGATATGAGGAGGGTGGTACATTTTACTGATGTGAGGAGGGTGGGATATTTTACTGATATGATGAGGGTGGGATATTTGACTCATATGAGGAGTGTGGGATATTTTACTGAAATGAGGAGGGTGGGATAATTTACTGATATGAGGAGGGTGGGATATTTTACTGATGTGAGGAGGGTGGGATATTTGACTCATATGAGGAGTGTGGGATATTTTACTGATCTGACTAGGGTAGGATATTTGACTCATATGAGGAGGGTGGGATATTTGACTCATATGAGGAGGGTGGGATATTTTATTGATTATGAGGAGGGTGGGATATTTTACTGATATGAGGAGGGTGGGATATTTCACTCATATGAGGAGGGTGGGATATTTGACTCACATGAGGAGGGTGGGATATTTGACTCATATGAGGAGGGTGGGATATTTATTGATATGAGGAGGGTGGGATATTTTACTGATATGAGGAGGGTGGGATATTTTACTGATATGAGGTGGGTGGGATATTTTACTCATATGAGGGTGGTGGGATATTTGACTCATATGAGGAGGGTGAGATATTTTACTGATATGAGGAGGGTGGGATATTTTATAGATTATGAGGAAGGTGGGATATTTTACTGATATGAGGAGGGTGGGATATTTGACTCATATGAGGAGGGTGGGATATTTGACTCATATGAGGAGGGTGGGATATTTGACTCATATGAGGAGGGTGCGATATTTGACTCATATGAGGATTGTGGGATATTTTACTGATATATGGAGTGTGGGATATTTGACTCATATGAGGAGGGTGGGATATTTTACTGATATATGAAGTGTGGGATATTTGACTCATATGAGAAGGGTGGGATGTTTGACTCCTGTGAGGAGGGTGGGATGTTTTACTGATATCTGGAGGGTGGGATATTTTGCTGATATGAGGTGGGTGGGATGTTTGACTCCTGTGAGGAGGGTGGGATGTTTGACTCCTGTGAGGAGGGTGGGATATTTTACTGATATGAGGAGGGTGGGATATTTTACTGATATGAGGAGGGTGGGATATTTTACTGACATCTGGAGGGTGGGATATTTTGCTGATATGAGGTGGGTGGGATATTTTACTCATATGAGGGTGGTGGGATATTTGACTCATATGAGGAGGGTGAGATATTTTACTGATATGAGGATGGTGGGATATTTTACTGATATGAGGGGGGTGGGATATTTTTCTGATATATGGAGGGTGGGATATTCTGCTGATATGAGGAGGGTGGGACATGTCACTCATGTGAGGATGGTGGGATTTTTTACTGATATGAGGAGGGTGGGATTTTTCACACATATGAGGAGGGCGGGATATTTTACTGATATCTGGAGGGTGGGATATTTTACTGATATGAGGACGGTGGGATATTTTACTGATATGAGGACGGTGGGATATTTTACTGATATGAGGACGGTTGGATATTTGACTCATATGAGGAGGATGGGATATTTGACTCATATGAGGAGGGTGGGATGTTTTACTGATATGAGGAGGGTGGGATATATTACTGATATGAGGAGGGTGGGATATTTTACTGATATCTGGAGGGTGGGATATATTGCTGATATGAGGAGGGTGGCATATTTTCCTCATATGAGGAGGGTGGCATATTTTCCTCATATGAGGAGGGTGGCATATTTTCCTCATATGAGGAGGGTGGCATATTTGACTCATATGAGGAGGGTGGGATATTTTTCTGATATGAGGAGGGTGGGATATTTTACTGATATATGGAGGGTAGGATATTCTGCTGATATGAGGAGGGTGGGACATGTCACTCATATCAGGATGGTGGGATATTTTACTGATATATGGAGTGTAGGATATTTGACTCATATGAGAAGGGTGGGATATTTTACTGATATGAGGAGGGTGGTATATTTTACTGATGTGAGGAGGGTGGGATATTTCACTCACATGAGGAGGGTGGGCTATTTGACTCATATGAGGAGGGTGGGATATTTTACTGATATATGGAGGGTGGGATAATTTACTGATATGAGGAGGGTGGTACATTTTACTGATGTGAGGAGGGTGGGATATTTTACTGACATGAGGAGGGTGGGATAATTTACTGATATGAGGAGGGTGGGATGTTTTACTGATATGAGGAGGGTGGGATATTTTACTGATGTGAGGAGGGTGGGATATTTGACTCATAGGAGTGTGGGATATTTTACTGATATGAGGAGGGTGGGATATTTCACTGATATGAGGAGGGTGGGATATTTTACTGATCTGACTAGGGTAGGATATTTGACTCATATGAGGAGGGTGGGATATTTGACTCATATGAGGAGGGTGGGATATTTTATTGATTATGAGGAGGGTGGGATATTTTACTGATATGAGGAGGGTGGGATATTTTACTGATATGAGGAGGGTGGGATATTTTACTGATATGAGGTGGGTGGGATATTTTACTCATATGAGGGTGGTGGGATATTTCACTCATATGAGGAGGGTGAGATATTTTACTGATATGAGGAGGGTGGGATATTTTATAGATTATGAGGAAGGTGGGATATTTTACTGATATGAGGAGGGTGGGATATTTGGCTCATATGAGGAGGGTGGGATATTTGACTCATATGAGGAGGGTGGGATATTTGACTCATATGAGGAGGGTGGGATATTTTATTGATATGAGGAGGGTGGGATATTTTACTGATATGAGGAGGGTGGGATATTTTACTGATATCTGGAGGGTGGGATATTCTGCTGATATGAGGAGGGTGGGATATTTTACTCATATGAGGATTGTGGGATATTTTACTGATGTATGGAGTGTGGGATATTTGACTCATATGAGGAGGGTGGGATATTTTACAGATATATGAAGTGTGGGATATTTGACTCATATGAGAAGGGTGGGATATTTTACTGATATGAGGAGGGTGGGATATTTCACTCATGTGAGGAGGGTGGGTTATTTCACTCATATGAGGAGGGTGGGATATTTGACTCATATGAGGAGGGTGGGATATTTGACTCATATGAGGAGGTTGGGATATTTGACTCATATGAGGAGGGTGGGATATTTGACTCATATGAGGAGGGTGGGATATTTTACTGATATGAGGAGGGTGGGATATTTTACTAATATGAGGATGGTGGGATATTTTACTGATATAAGGAGGGTCGGATATTTGACTCATATGAGGAGGGTGGGATATTTTACTGATATGAGGAGGGTGGGATATTTCACTCATATGAGGAGGGTGGGATATTTTACTGATATGAGGACGGTGGGATATTTCACTGATATGAGGAGGGTGGGATATTTCACTCATATGAGGAGGGTCAGATATTTTACTGATATGAGAAGGGTGGGACATTTTACTGATATGAGGAGGGTGGGATATTTCACTCATATGAGGAGGGTGGGATATTTGACTCATATGATGAGGGTGGGATATTTTATTGATATGAGGAGGGTGGGATATTTTACTGATATCTGGAGGGTGGGATATTTTACTGATATCTGGAGGGTGGGATATTTTGCTAACATGAGGAGGGTGGGATATTTTACTCATATGAGGGTGGTGGGATATTTGACTCATCTGAGGAGGGTGGGATATTTTACTGATATGAGGAGTGGGATATTTTACTGATATCTGGAGGGTGGGATATTTTACTGATATGAGGAGGGTGGGATCTTTCATTCATATGAGGAGGGTGGGATCTTTCATTCATATGAGGAGGGTGGGATCTTTTATTCATATGAGGAGGGTGGGATCTTTCATTCATATGAGGGTGGTGGGATATTTTACTCATGAGGGTGGTGGGATATTTGACTCATATGAGGAGGGTGGGATATTTTACTGATATGAGGAGGGTGGGATATTTTACTGATATGAGGAGGGTGGGATATTTTACTGATATGAGGAGGGTGGGATATTTGACTCATATGAGGAGGGTGGGATATTTGACTCATATGAGGAGGGTGGGATATTTGACTCATATGAGGAGGGTGGGATATTTGACTCATCTGAGGAGGGTGTGATATTTTACTGATATGAGGAGGGTGCGATATTTCAATCACATGAGGAAGGTGGGATATTTGACTCATATGAGGAGGGTGGGATGTTTGACTCCTGTGAGGAGGGTGGGATGTTTGACTCCTGTGAGGAGGGTGGGATGTTTGACTCCTGTGAGGAGGGTGGGATATTTTACTGATATGAGGAGGGTGGGATATTTTACTGATATGAGGAGGGTGGGATATTTTACTGATATGAGGAGGGTGGGATATTTTACTGATATCTGGAGGGTGGGATATTTTGCTGATATGAGGTGGGTGGGATATTTTACTCATATGAGGGTGGTGGGATATTTGACTCATATGAGGAGGATGAGATATTTTACTGATATGAGGATGGTGGGATATTTTACTGATATGAAGGGGGTGGGAGATTTTTCTGATATATGGAGGGTGGGATATTTTACTGATATATGGAGGGTGGGATATTCTGCTGATATGAGGAGGTTGGGAGATGTCACTCATATGAGGATGGTGGGATATTTTACTGATGTATGGAGTGTAGGATATTTGACTCATATGAGATGGGTGGGATATTTTACTGATATGAGGAGGGTGGGATATTTTACTGATATGAGGAGGGTGGGATATTTTACTGATATCTGGAGGGTGGGATATTTTGCTGATATGAGGTGGGTGGGATATTTTACTCATATGAGGGTGGTGGGATATTTGACTCATATGAGGAGGGTGAGATATTTTACTGATATGAGGATGGTGGTATATTTTACTGATATGAGGGGGGTGGGATATTTTACTGATATATGGAGGGTGGGATATTCTGCTGATATGAGCAGAGTGGGACATTTCACTCATTTGAGGATGGTGGGATATATTACTGATATATGGAGTGTGGGATATTTGACTCAGATGAGTAGGGTGGGATATTTGACTCATATGAGGAGGGTGGGATATTTGACTCATATGAGGAGGGTGGGATATTTGACTCATATGAGGAGGATGGGATATTTGACTCATATGAGGAGGGTGGGATGTTTGACTCCTATGAGGAGGGTGGGATATATTACTGATATGAGGAGGGTTCGATATTTTGCTGATATGAGGTGGGTGGGATATTTTACTCATATGAGGGTGGTGGGATATTTGACTCATATGAGGAGGGTGAGATATTTTACTGATATGAGGATGGTGGTATATTTTACTGATATGAGGGGGGTGGGATATTTTACTGATATATGGAGGGTGGGATATTCTGCTGATATGAGCAGGGTGGGACATTTCACTCATTTGAGGATGGTGGGATATATTACTGATATATGGAGTGTGGGATATTTGACTCAGATGAGGAGGGTGGGATATTTGACTCAGATGAGGAGGGTGGGATATTTGACTCAAATGAGGAGGGTGGGATATTTGACTCAAATGAGGAGGGTGGGATATTTGACTCAAATGAGGAGGGTGGGATATTTGACTCAAATGAGGAGGGTGGGATATTTGACTCAAATGAGGAGGGTGGGATATTTGACTCAAATGAGGAGGGTGGGATACTTGACTCAGATGAGGAGGGTGGGATATTTTACTGATATGAGGAGGGTGGGATATATTACTGATATGACTAGGGTGGGATATTTGACTCATATGAGGAGGGTGGGATATTTTACAGATTATGAGGAAGGTGGGATATTTTACTGATATGAGGAGGGTGGGATTTTTCACTCATATGAGGAGGGCGGGATATTTTACTGATATCTGGAGGGTGGGATATTTTACTGATATGAGGACGGTGGGATATTTTACTGATATGAGGACGGTGGGATATTTGACTCATATGAGGAGGATGGGATATTTGACTCATATGAGGAGGGTGTGATGTTTTACTCCTGTGAGGAGGGTGGGATATATTACTGATATGAGGAGGGTGGGATATTTTACTGATATGAGGAGGGTGGGATATTTTACTGATATATGGAGGGTGGGATATTCTGCTGATATGAGGAGGGTGGGACATGTCACTCATATCAGGATGGTGGGATATTTTACTGATATATGGAGTGTAGGATATTTGACTCATATGAGAAGGGTGGGATATTTTACTGATATGAGGAGGGTGGTATATTTTACTGATGTGAGGAGGGTGGGCTATTTCACTCATATGAGGAGGGTGGGCTATTTGACTCATATGAGGAGGGTGGGATATTTTACTGATGTATGGAGGGTGGGATAATTTACTGATATGAGGAGGGTGGTACATTTTACTGATGTGAGGAGGGTGGGATATTTTACTGATATGATGAGGGTGGGATATTTGACTCATATGAGGAGTGTGGGATATTTTACTGATCTGACTAGGGTAGGATATTTGACTCATATGAGGAGGGTGGGATATTTGACTCATATGAGGAGGGTGGGATATTTGACTCATATGAGGAGGGTGGGATATTTTATTGATTATGAGGAGGGTGGGATATTTTATTGATTATGAGGAGGGTGGGATATTTTACTGATATGAGGAGGGTGGGATATTTCACTCATATGAGGAGGGTGGGATATTTGACTCATATGAGGAGGGTGGGATATTTGACTCATATGAGGAGGGTGGGATATTTGACTCATATGAGGAGGGTGGGATATTTATTGATATGTGGAGGGTGGGATATTTTACTGATATGAGGTTGGTGGGATATTTGACTCATATGAGGAGGGTGAGATATTTTACTGATATGAGGATGGTGGGATATTTCACTCATATGAGGAGGGTGGGATATTTGACTCATATGAGGAGGGTGGGATATTTTATTGATATGAGGAGGGTGGGATATTTTATTGATATGAGGAGGGTGGGATATTTTACTGATATGAGGAGGGTGGGATATTTTACTGATATCTGGAGGGTGGGATATTTCACTCATATGAGGAGGGTGGGATATTTCACTCATGTGAGGAGGGTGGGATATTTCACTCATGTGAGGAGGGTGGGATATTTTATTGATATGAGGAGGGTGGGATATTTTATTGATATGAGGAGGGTGGGATATTTTACTGATATGAGGAGGGTGGGATATTTTACTGATATCTGGAGGGTGGGATATTTCACTCATATGAGGAGGGTGGGATATTTCACTCATGTGAGGAGGGTGGGATATTTCACTCATGTGAGGAGGGTGGGATATTTCACTCATGTGAGGAGGGTGGGATATTTCACTCATATGAGGAGGGTGGGATATTTGACTCATATAAGGAGGGTGGGATATTTTATTGATATGAGGAGGGTGGGATATTTTACTGATTTGAGGAGGGTGGGATATTTCACTCATATGAGGATTGTGGGATATTTTACTGATATATGGAGTGTGGGATATTTGACTCATTTGAGAAGGGTGGGATATTTGACTCATATGAGGAGGGTGGGATATTTTACTGATATATGAAGTGTGGGATATTTGACTCATATGAGAAGGGTGGGATATTTTACTGATATGAGGATTGTGGGATCTTTCATTCATATGAGGAGGGTGGGATATTTTACTCATATGAGGGTGGTGGGATATTTGACTCATATGAGGAGGGTGGGATATTTTACTGATATGAGGAGGGTGGGATATTTTACTGATATCTGGAGGGTGGGATATTTTACTGATATCTGGAGGGTGGGATATTTTTCTGATATGAGGAGGGTGGGATATTTTTCTGATATGAGGAGGGTGGGATATTTGACTCATATGAGGAGGGTGGGATATTTGACTCATATGAGGAGGGTGTGATATTTTACTGATATGAGGAGGGTGCGATATTTCAATCACATGAGGAAGGTGGGATCTTTGACTCATATAAGGAGGGTGGGATATTTGACTCATATGAGGAGGGTGGGATATTTTATTGATATGAGGAGGGTGGGATATTTCACTGATATGAGGAGGGTGGGATATTTCACTCATGTGAGGAGGGTCAGATATTTTACTGCTATGAGAAGGGTGGGACATTTCACTGATATGAGGAGGGTGGGATATTTCACTCATATGAGGAGGGTGGGATATTTGACTCATATGAGGAGGGTGGGATATTTCACTCATATGAGGAGGGTGGGATATTTTATTGATATGAGGAGGGTGGGATATTTTACTGATATCTGGAGGGTGGGATATTCTGCTGATATGAGGAGGGTGGGATATTTCACTCATATGAGGATTGTGGGATATTTTACTGATATATGGAGTGTGGGATATTTGACTCATATGAGGAGGGTGGGATATTTTACTGATATATGAAGTGTGGGATATTTGACTCATATGAGAAGGGTGGGATATTTTACTGATATGAGGAGGGTGGGATATTTCACTCATGTGAGGAGGGTGGGATATTTCACTCATGTGAGGAGGGTGGGATATTTCACTCATGTGAGGAGGGTGGGATATTTCACTCATATGAGGAGGGTGGGATATTTCACTCATATGAGGAGGGTGGGATATTTTACTGATATCTGGAGGGTGGGATATTTTACTGATATGAGGAGGGTGGGATCTTTCATTCATATGAGGAGGGTGGGATATTTTACTCATATGAGGGTGGTGGGATATTTGACTCATATGAGGAGGGTGGGATATTTTACTGATATGAGGAGGGTGGGATATTTTACTGATATCTGGAGGGTGGGATATTTTACTGATATCTGGAGGGTGGGATATTTTACTGATATGAGGAGGGTGGGATATTTTACTGATATCTGGAGGGTGGGATATTTTGCTTATATGAGGTGGGTGGGATATTTTACTCATATGAGGGTGGTGGGATATTTGACTCATATGAGGAGGGTGAGATATTTTACTGATATGAGGATGGTGGGATATTTTACTGATATGCGGGGGGTGGGATATTTTTCTGATATATGGAGGGTGGGATATTTTACTGATATATGGAGGGTGGGATATTCTGCTGAAATGAGGAGGGTGGGACATGTCACTCATATGAGGATGGTGGGATATTTTACTGATGTATGGAGTGTAGGATATTTGACTCATATGAGAAGGGTGGGATATTTTACTGATATGAGGAGGGTGGGATATTTTACTGATATGAGGAGGGTGGGATATTTTACTGATATCTGGAGGGTGGGATATTTTACTGATATCTGGAGGGTGGGATATTTTGCTGATATGAAGTGGGTGGGATATTTTACTCATATGAGGGGGGTGGGATATTTTACTGATATATGGAGGGTGGGATATTCTGCTGATATGAGCAGGGTGGGACATTTCACTCATTTGAGGATGGTGGGATATATTACTGATATATGGAGTGTGGGATATTTGACTCAGATGAGGAGGGTGGGATATTTGACTCAAATGAGGAGGGTTGGATATTTGACTCAGATGAGGAGGGTGGGATATTTTACTGATATGAGGAGGGTGGGATGTTTGACTAATATGAGGAGTGTGGGATATTTTACTGATATGAGGAGGGTGGGATATTTCACTCATATGATGAGGGTGGGATATATTACTGATATGACTAGGGTGGGATATTTGACTCATATGAGGAGGGTGGGATATTTGACTCATATGAGGAGGGTGGGATATTTTATAGATTATGAGGAAGGTGGGATATTTTACTGATATGAGGAGGGTGGGATTTTTCACTCATATGAGGAGGATGGGATATTTGACTCATATGAGGAGGGTGGGATGTTTTACTCCTGTGAGGAGGGTGGGATATATTACTGATATGAGGAGGGTGGGATATTTTACTGATATCTGGAGGGTGGGATATATTGCTGATATGAGGAGGGTGGGATATATTGCTGATATGAGGAGGGTGGGATATATTGCTGATATGAGGAGGGTGGCATATTTTCCTCATATGAGGAGGGTGGGATATATTGCTGATATGAGGAGGGTGGGATATTTTACTGATGTGAGGAGGGTGGGATATTTGACTCATATGAGGAGGGTGGGATATTTGACTCATATGAGGAGGGTGGGATATTTTACTGATTATGAGGAGGGTGGGATATTTTACTGATATGAGGAGGGTGGGATATTTGGCTCATATGAGGAGGGTGCGATATTTTACTGATGTGAGGAGGGTGGGATATTTGACTCATATGAGGAGTGTGGGATATTTTACTGATATGAGGAGGGTGGGATAATTTACTGATATGAGGAGGGTGGGATATTTTACTGATGTGAGGAGGGTGTGATATTTGACTCATATGAGGAGTGTGGGATATTTTACAGATATGAGGAGGGTGGGATTTTTCACTCATATGAGGAGGGTGGGATATTTAACTGATCTGACTAGGGTGGGATATTTGACTCATATGAGGAGGGTAGGATATTTGACTCATATGAGGAGGGTGGGATATTTTATTGATTATGAGGAGGGTGGGATATTTGACTCATATGAGGAGGGTGGGATATTTGACTCATATGAGGAGGGTGGGATATTTCACTCATATGAGGAGGGTGGCATATTTTCCTCATATGAGGAGGGTGGCATATTTTCCTCATATGAGGAGGGTGGCATATTTTCCTCATATGAGGAGGGTGGGATTTTTGACTCATATGAGGAGGGTGGGATTTTTGACTCATATGAGGAGGGTGGGATATTTTTCTGATATGAGGAGGGTGGGATATTTTACTGATATATGGAGGGTGGGATATTCTGCTGATATGAGGAGGGTGGGACATGTCACTCATATGAGGATGGTGGGATATTTTACTGATATATGGAGTGTAGGATATTTGACTCATATGAGAATTGTGGTATATTTTACTGATATGAGGAGGGTGGTATATTTTACTGATGTGAGGAGGGTGGGATATTTGACTCATATGAGGAGGGTGGGATATTTGACTCATATGAGGAGGGTGGGATATTTTACTGATTATGAGGAGGGTGGGATATTTTACTGATATGAGGAGGGTGGGATATTTGACTCATATGAGGAGGGTGCGATATTTTACTGATGTGAGGAGGGTGGGATATTTGACTCATATGAGGAGTGTGGGATATTTTACTGATATGAGGAGGGTGGGATAATTTACTGATATGAGGAGGGTGGGATATTTTACTGATGTGAGGAGGGTGGGATATTTGACTCATATGAGGAGTCTGGGATATTTTACAGATATGAGGAGGGTGGGATTTTTCACTCATATGAGGAGGGTGGGATATTTAACTGATCTGACTAGGGTGGGATATTTGACTCATATGAGGAGGGTAGGATATTTGACTCATATGAGGAGGGTGGGATATTTTATTGATTATGAGGAGGGTGGGATATTTGACACATATGAGGAGGGTGGGATATTTGACTCATATGAGGAGGGTGGGATATTTCACTCATATGAGGAGGGTGGCATATTTGACTCATATGAGGAGGGTGGGATATTTGACTCATATGTGCAGGGTGGGATATTTTATTGATATGAGGAGGGTGGGATATTTTACTGATATGAGGAGGGTGGGATATTTTACTGATATCTGGAGGGTGGGATATTTTACTGATATATGGAGGGTGGGATATTCTGCTGATATGAGGAGGGTGGGATATTTCACTCATAAGAGGATAGTGGGATATTTTACTGATATATGAAGTGTCGGATATTTGACTCATATGAGAAGGGTGGGATATTTTACTGATATGAGGAGGGTGGTATATTTTACTGATGTGATGAGGGTGGGATATTTCACTCATATGAGGAGGGTGGGTTATTTGACTCATATGAGGAGGGTGGGATATTTGACTCATATGAGGAGGGTGGGATATTTGACTCATATGAGGAGGGTGGGATATTTCACTGATATGAGGAGGGTGGGATATTTCACTCATATGAGGAGGGTGCGATATTTTACTGATATGAGGAGGGTGGGATATTTGACTCATATGAGGAGGGTGGGATATTTAATTGATTTGAGGAGGGTGGGATATTTTACTGATTTGAGGAGGGTGGGATATTTTACTGATTTGAGGAGGGTGGGATATTTTACTGAATTGAGGAGGGTGGGATATTTTACTGATATCTGGAGGGTGGGATATTTTGCTAACATGAGGAGGGTGGGATATTTTACTCATATGAGGGTGGTGGGATATTTGACTCATATGAGGAGGGTGGGATATTTTACTGATATTAGGAGGGTGGGATATTTTACTGATATCTGGAGGGTAGGATATTTTACTGATATCTGGAGGGTGGGATATTTTGCTAACATGAGGAGGGTGGGATATTTTACTCATATAAGGGTGGTGGGATATTTGACTCATATGAGGAGGGTGGGATATTTTACTGATATGAGGGGGGTGGGATATTTTACTGATATCTGGAGGGTGGGATATTTTACTGATATGAGGAGGGTGGGATATTTGATTCATATGAGGAGGGTGGGATATTTGACTCATATGAGGAGGGTGTGATATTTTTCTGATATGAGGAGGGTGCGATATTTCAATCAAATGAGGAAGGTGGGATCTTTGACTCATATGAGGAGGGTGGGATGTTTGACTCCTGTGAGGAGGGTGGGATATTTTACTGATGTGAGGAGGGTGGGATATTTTACTGATATCTGGAGGGTGGGATATTTTGCTGATATGAGGAGGGTGGGATATTTTACTCATATGAGGGAGGTGGGATATTTGACTCAAATGAGGTGGGTGCGATATTTTACTGATATGAGGATGGTGGGATATTTTACTGATGTGAGGAGGGTGGGATATTTTACTGATGTGAGGAGGGTGGGATATTTTACTGATATATGGAGGGTGGGATATTCTGCTGATATGAGCAGGGTGGGACATTTCACTCATTTGAGGATGGTGGGATACATTACTGACATGAGGAGGGTGGGATATTTGACTCAAATGAGGAGGGTGGGATATTTGACTCAAATGAGGAGGGTGGGATATTTGACTCAAATGAGGAGGGTGGGATATTTGACTCAGATGAGGAGGGTGGGATATTTTACTGATATGAGGAGGGTGGGATTTTTCACTCAAATGAGGAGGGTGGGATATTTTACTGATATCTGGATGGTGGGATATTTTACTGATATGAGGACGGTGGGATATTTTACTGATATGAGGAGGGTGGGATATTTGACTCACATGAGGAGGATGGGATATTTGACTCATATGAGGAGGGTGGGATGTTTGACTCCTGTGAGGAGGGTGGGATATATTACTGATATGAGGAGGGTGGGATATTTTACTGATATCTGGAGGGTGGGATATTTTACTGATATCTGGAGGGTGGGATATTTTGCTGATATGAGGAGGGTGGCATATTTTCCTCATATGAGGAGGGTGGGATATTTTTCTGATATGAGGAGGGTGGGATATTTTACTGATATATGGAGTGTAGGATATTTGACTCATATGAGAATTGTGGTATATTTTACTGATATGAGGAGGGTGGGATATTTGACTCATATGAGGAGGGTGGGATATTTGACTCATATGAGGAGGGTGGGATATTTGACTCATATGAGGAGGGTGGGATATTTTACTGATTATGAGGAGGGTGGGATATTTTACTGATATGAGGAGGGTGGGATATTTGAATCATATGAGGAGGGTGCGATATTTTACTGATGTGAGGAGGGTGGGATATTTGACTCATATGAGGAGTGTGGGATATTTTACTGATATGAGGAGGGTGGGATAATTTTCTGATATGAGGAGGGTGGGATATTTTACTGATGTGAGGAGGGTGGGATATTTGACTCATGAGGAGTGTGGGATATTTTACAGATATGAGGAGGGTGGGATTTTTCACTCATATGAGGAGGGTGGGATATTTAACTGATCTGACTAGGGTGGGATATTTGACTCATATGAGGAGGGTAGGATATTTGACTCATAAAAGGAGGGTGGGATATTTTATTGATTATGAGGAGGGTGGGATACTTGACTCATATGAGGAGGGTGGGATATTTGACTCATATGAGGAGGGTGGGATATTTCACTCATATGAGGAGGGTGGCATATTTGACTCATATGAGGAGGGTGGGATATTTGACTCATATGTGCAGGGTGGGATATTTTATTGATATGAGGAGGGTGGGATATTTTACTGATATGAGGAGGGTGGGATATTTTACTGATATCTGGAGGGTGGGATATTTTACTGATATATGGAGGGTGGGATATTCTGCTGATATGAGGAGAGTGGGATATTTCACTCATAAGAGGATAGTGGGATATTTTACTGACATATGAAGTGTCGGATATTTGACTCATATGAGAAGGGTGGGATATTTTACTGATATGAGGAGGGTGGTATATTTTACTGATGTGATGAGCGTGGGATATTTCACTCATATGAGGAGGGTGGGATATTTGACGCATATGAGGAGGGTGGGATATTTGACTCATATGAGGAGGGTGGGATATTTGACTCATATGAGGAGGGTGGGATATTTTACTGATATGAGGAGGGTGGGATATTTTACTGATATGAGGAGGGTGGGATATTTTACTGATATGAGGAGGGTGGGATATTTTACTGATATAAGGAGGGTGGGATATTTGACTCATATGAGGAGGGTGGCATATATTACTGATATGAGGAGGGTGGGATATTTCACTCATATGAGGACGGTGGGATATTTTACTGATATGAGGAGGGTGGGATATTTGACTCATATGAGGAGGGTGGGATATTTTACTGATATGAGGAGGGTGGGATATTTTACTGATATGAGGAGGGTGGGATATTTGACTCATCTGAGGAGGGTGGGATATTTGACTCATATGAGGAGGGTGGGATATTTGACTCATGAGGAGGGTCGGATATTTGACTCATATGAGGAGGGTGGGATATTTTATTGATATGAGGAGGGTGGGATATTTTACTGATATGAGGATGGTGGGATATTCTACTGATATCTGGAGGGTGGAATATTTTGCTAATATGTGGAGGGTGGGATATTTTACTGAAATGAGGAGGGTGGGATACTTTACTGATATCTGGAGGGTGGGATATTTTACTGATATGAGGAGGGTGGGATATTTTACTCCTATGAGGGTGGTGGGATATTTTACTCCTATGAGGGTGGTGGGATTTTTCACTCATATGAGGAGGGTGGGATACTTGACTCATATGAGGAGGGTGGGATACTTGACTCATATGAGGAGGGTGGGATATTTGACTCATATGAGGAGGGTGGGATATTTGACTCATATGAGGAGGGTGGGATATTTTACTGATATGATGACGGTGGGATATTTCACTCAGATGAGGAGGGTGGGATATTTGACTCATATGAGGAGGGTGGGATGTTTGACTCCTGTGAGGAGGATGGATATTTTACTGATATGAGGAGGGTGGGATATTTTACTGATATCTGGAGGGTGGGGTATTTTGCTGATATGAGGAGGGTGGGATATTTTACTCATATGAGGGTGGTGGGATATTTTACTCACATGAGGGTGGTGGGATATTTGACTCATATGAGGGTGGTGGGATATTTCACTCATATGAGGGTGGTGGGATATTTGACTCATATGAGGAGGGTGGGATATTTTACTGATATGAGGAGGGTGGAATATTTTACTGATATATGGAGGGCGGGATATTCTGCTGATATGAGGAGGATGGGACATTTCACTCACATGAGGATGGTGGGATATTTTACTGATATATGGAGTGTGGGATTTTTGACTCATATGAGGAGGGTGGGATATTTGACTCAAATGAGGAGGGTGGGATATTTGACTCAAATGAGGAGGGTGGGATATTTGACTCAAATGAGGAGGGTGGGATATTTGACTCAGATGAGGAGGGTGGGATATTTGACTCAGATGAGGAGGGTGGGATATTTGACTCAGATGAGGAGGGTGGGATATTTGACTCATATGAGGAGGGTGGGATATTTTACTGATATGACTAGGGTGGGATATTTGACTCATATGAGGAGGGTGGGATATTTGACTCATATGAGGCGGGTGGGATATTTTATTGATTATGAGGAGGGTGGGATATTTTACTGAAATGAGGAGGGTGGAATATTTCACTCATATGAGGAGGGTGGGATATTTGACTCATATGAGGAGGGTAGGATATTTGACTCATATGAGGAGGGTGGGATATTTGACTCATATGTGCAGGGTGGGATATTTGACTCATATGTGCAGGGTGGGATATTTTATTGATATGAGGAGGGTGGGATATTTTACTGATATGAGGAGGGTGGGATATTTTACTGATATCTGGAGGGTGGGATATTTTACTGATATATGGAGGGTGGGATATTCTGCTGATATGAGGAGGGTGGGATATTTCACTCATAAGAGGATAGTGGGATATTTTACTGACATATGAAGTGTCGGATATTTGACTCATATGAGAAGGGTGGGATATTTTACTGATATGAGGAGGGTGGTATATTTTACTGATGTGATGAGCGTGGGATATTTCACTCATATGAGGAGGGTGGGATATTTGACTCATATGAGGAGGGTGGGATATTTTACTGATATGAGGAGGGTGGGATATTTTACTGATATGAGGAGGGTGGGATATTTTACTGATATAAGGAGGGTGGGATATTTGACTCATATGAGGAGGGTGGCATATATTACTGATATGAGGAGGGTGGGATATTTCACTCATATGAGGAGGGTGGGATATTTTACTGATATGAGGAGGGTGGGATATTTGACTCATATGAGGAGGGTGGGATATTTTACTGATATGAGGAGGGTGGGATATTTTACTGATATGAGGAGGGTGGGATATTTGACTCATCTGAGGAGGGTGGGATATTTGACTCATATGAGGAGGGTGGGATATTTGACTCATATGAGGAGGGTGGGATATTTGACTCATATGAGGAGGGTGGGATATTTTATTGATATGAGGAGGGTGGGATATTTTACTGATATGAGGATGGTGGGATATTCTACTGATATCTGGAGGGTGGAATATTTTGCTAATATGTGGAGGGTGGGATATTTTACTGAAATGAGGAGGGTGGGATACTTTACTGATATCTGGAGGGTGGGATATTTTACTGATATGAGGAGGGTGGGATATTTTACTCCTATGAGGGTGGTGGGATATTTTACTCCTATGAGGGTGGTGGGATTTTTCACTCATATGAGGAGGGTGGGATATTTTACTGATATGAGGAGGGTGGGATACTTGACTCATATGAGGAGGGTGGGATATTTGACTCATATGAGGAGGGTGGGATATTTGACTCATATGAGGAGGGTGGGATATTTTACTGATATGATGACGGTGGGATATTTCACTCAGATGAGGAGGGTGGGATATTTGACTCATATGAGGAGGGTGGGATGTTTGACTCCTGTGAGGAGGATGGATATTTTACTGATATGAGGAGGGTGGGATATTTTACTGATATCTGGAGGGTGGGGTATTTTGCTGATATGAGGAGGGTGGGATATTTTACTCATATGAGGGTGGTGGGATATTTTACTCACATGAGGGTGGTGGGATATTTGACTCATATGAGGGTGGTGGGATATTTGACTCATATGAGGGTGGTGGGATATTTGACTCATATGAGGAGGGTGGGATATTTTACTGATATGAGGAGGGTGGAATATTTTACTGATATATGGAGGGCGGGATATTCTGCTGATATGAGGAGGATGGGACATTTCACTCACATGAGGATGGTGGGATATTTTACTGATATATGGAGTGTGGGATATTTGACTCATATGAGGAGGGTGGGATATTTGACTCAAATGAGGAGGGTGGGATATTTGACTCAAATGAGGAGGGTGGGATATTTGACTCAAATGAGGAGTGTGGGATATTTGACTCAGATGAGGAGGGTGGGATATTTGACTCAGATGAGGAGGGTGGGATATTTGACTCAGATGAGGAGGGTGGGATATTTGACTCATATGAGGAGGGTGGGATATTTTACTGATATGACTAGGGTGGGATATTTGACTCATATGAGGAGGGTGGGATATTTGACTCATATGAGGCGGGTGGGATATTTTATTGATTATGAGGAGGGTGGGATATTTTACTGAAATGAGGAGGGTGGAATATTTCACTCATATGAGGAGGGTGGGATATTTGACTCATATGAGGAGGGTGGGATATTTGACTCATATGAGGAGGGTGGGATATTTTATTGATGTGAGGAGGGTGGGATAGTTTACTGATATGAGGAGGGTGGGATATTTTCCTGATATCTGGAGGGTGGGATATTTTGCTGATATGAGGAGGGTGGGATATTTTACTCATATGAGGGTGGTGGGATATTTGACTCATATGAGGAGGGTGGGATATTTTACTGATATGAGGAGGGTGGTATATTTTACTGACATCTGGAGGGTGGGATATTTTACTGGTATATGCAGGTTGGGATATTCTGCTGATATGAGGAGGGTGGGACATTTCACTCATATGAGGATTGTGGGATATTTTACTGATATATGGAGTGTGGGATATTTGACTCATATGAGGAGGGTGGGATATTTGACTCATATGAGGAGGGTGGGATATTTTACTGATATATGGAGGGTGGGATAATTTACTGATATGAGGAGGGTGGGATATTTTACTGATGTGATGAGGGTGGGATATTTTACTGATATGATGAGGGTGGGATATTTGACTCATATGAGGAGTGTGGGATATTTTACTGATATGAGGAGGGTGGGATAATTTACTGATATGAGGAGGGTGGGATATTTTACTGATATGAGGAGGGTGGGATTTTTACTGATGTGAGGAGGGTGGGATATTTGACTCATATGAGGAGTGTGGGATATTTTACTGATATGAGGAGAGTGGGATATTTCACTCATATGAGGAGGGTGGGATATTTTACTGATCTGACTAGGGTGGGATATTTGACTCATATGAGGAGGGTGGGATATTTGACTCACATGAGGAGTGTGGGATATTTTATTGATTATGAGGAGGGTGGGATATTTATTGATATGAGGAGGGTGGGATATTTTACATATATGAGGAGGGTGGGATATTTTACTGATATGAGGTGTGTGGGATATTTGACTCATATGAGGAGGGTGGGATATTTGACTCACATGAGGAGTGTGGGATATTTTATTGATTATGAGGAGGGTGGGATATTTATTGATATGAGGAGGGTGAGATATTTTACTGATATGACGAGGGTGGGATATTTTACTGATATGAGGAGGGTGGGATATTTTACTGATATATGGAGGGTGGGATATTCTGCTGATATGACCAGGGTGGGACATTTCACTCATTTGAGGATGGTGGGATATTTTACTGATATATGGAGTGTGGGATATTTGACTCAAATGAGGAGGGTGGGATATTTCACTCAAATGAGGAGGGTGGGATATTTCACTCATATGATGAGGGTGGGATATTTCACTCATATGATGAGGGTGGGATATTTCACTCATATGATGAGGGTGGGATATTTCACTGATATGACTAGGGTGGGATATTTGACTCATATGAGGAGGGTGGGATATTTTATAGATTATGAGGAAGGTGGGATATTTTACTGATATGAGGAGGTTGGGATATTTCACTCATATGAGGAGGGTGGGATATTTGACTCATATGAGGAGGGTGGGATATTTGACTCATATGTGCAGGGTGGGATATTTTATTGATATAAGGAGGGTGGGATATTTTACTGATATGAGGAGGGTGGGATATTTTACTGATATCTGGAGGGTGGGATATTTTACTGATATATGGAGGGTGGGATAGTCTGCTGATATGAGGAGGGTGGGATATTTCACTCATATGAGGATAGTGGGATATTTTACTGATATATGAAGTGTCGGATATTTGACTCATATGAGAAGGGTGGGATATTTTACTGATATGAGGAGGGTGGTATATTTTACTGATGTGATGAGGGTGGGATATTTCACTCATATGAGGAGGGTGGGTTATTTGACTCATATGAGGAGGGTGGGATATTTGACTCATATGAGGAGGGTGGGATATTTGACTCATATGAGAAGGGTGGGATATTTTACTGCTATGAGGAGGTTGGGACATTTCACTCATATGAGGATTGTGGGATATTTTACTGATATATGAAGTGTCGGATATTTGACTCATATGAAAAGGGTGGGATATTTTACTGATATGAGGAGGGTGGTATATTTTACTGATGTGATGAGCGTGGGATATTTGACTCATATGAGGAGGGTGGGATATTTGACTCATATGAGGAGGGTGGGATATTTGACTCATATGAGGAGGGTGGGATATTTGACTCATATGAGGAGGGTGGGATATTTTACTGATATGAGGAGGGTGGGATATTTTACTAATATGAGGAGGGTGGGATATTTTACTGATATAAGGAGGGTGGGATATTTGACTCATATGAGGAGGGTGGCATATATTACTGATATGAGGAGTGTGGGATATTTCACTCATATGAGGAGGGTGGGATATTTTACTGATATGAGGAGGGTGGGATATTTGACTCATATGAGGAGGGTGGGATATTTTACTGATATGAGGAGGGTGGGATATTTTACTGATATGAGGAGGGTGGGATATTTGACTCATATGAGGAGGGTGGGATATTTGACTCATATGAGGAGGGTGGGATATTTGACTCATATGAGGAGGGTGTGATATTTTATTGATATGAGGATGGTGGGATATTCTACTGATATCTGGAGGGTGGGATATTTTGCTAATATGTGGACGGTGGGATATTTTACTGAAATGAGGAGGGTGGGATACTTTACTGATATCTGGAGGGTGGGATATTTTACTGATATGAGGAGGGTGGGATCTTTCATTCATATGAGGAGGGTGGGATCTTTCATTCATATGAGGAGGGTGGGATATTTTACTCATATGAGGGTGGTGGGATTTTTCACTCATATGAGGAGGGTGGGATATTTGACTCATATGAGGAGGGTGGGATATTTGACTCATATGAGGAGGGTGGGATATTTGACTCATTTGAGGAATGTGGGATATTTTACTGATATGATGACGGTGGGATATTTCACTCAGATGAGGAGGGTGGGATATTTGACTCATATGAGGAGGGTGGGATATTTTACTGATATCTGGAGGGTGGGGTATTTTGCTGATGTGAGGAGGGTGGGATATTTTACTCATATGAGGAGGGTGGGATATTTTACTGATATGAGGAGGGTGGGATATTTTACTGATATGAGGAGGGTGGGATATTTTACTGATATGAGGAGGGTGGGATATTTTACTGATATATGGAGGGCGGGATATTCTGCTGATATGAGGAGGATGGGACATTTCACTCACATGAGGATGGTGGGATATTTTACTCATATGAGGAGGGTGGGATATTTCACTCATATGAGGAGGGTGGGATATTTGACTCAAATGAGGAGGGTGGGATATTTGACTCAAATGAGGAGGGTGGGATATTTTACTGATATGAGGAGGGTGGGATATTTGACTCATATGAGGAGTGTGGGATATTTTACTGATATGAGGAGGGTGTGATATTTTACTGATATGACTAGGGTGGGATATTTGACTCATATGAGGAGGGTGGGATATTTGACTCATATGAGGCGCGTGGGATATTTTATTGATTATGAGGAGGGTGGGATATTTTACTGATATGAGGAAGGGTGGAATATTTCACTCATATGAGGAGGGTGGAATATTTCAGTCATATGAGGAGGGTGGAATATTTCACTCATATGAGGAGGGTGGGATATTTGACTCATATGAGGAGGGTGGGATATTTGACTCATATGAGGAGGGTGGGATATTTTATTGATGTGAGGAGGGCGGGATAGTTTACTGATATGAGGAGGGTGGGATATTTTCCTGATATCTGGAGGGTGGGATATCTTCCTGATATCTGGAGGGTAGGATATTTTGCTGATATGAGGAGGGTGGGATATTTTGCTGATATGAGGAGGGTGGGATATTTTACTCATATGAGGGTGGTGGGATATTTGACTCATATGAGGAGGGTGGGATATTTTACTGATATGAGGAGGGTGGGATATTTTACTGATATCTGGAGGGTGGGATATTTTACTGGTCAATGCAGGTTGGGATATTCTGCTGATATGAGGAGGGTGGGACATTTCACTCATATGAGGATTGTGGGATATTTTACTGATATATGGAGTGTGGGATATTTGACTCATAGGAGAAGGGTGGGATATTTTACTGATATGAGGAGTGTGGGATATTTTACTGATATGAGGAGGGTGGGATATTTTACTGATGTGAGGATGTTGGGATATTTCACTCATATGAGGATGGTGGGATATTTCACTCATATGAGGAGGGTGGGATATTTGACTCATATGAGGAGGGTGGGATATTTTACTGATATGAGGAGGGTGGGATATTTTACTAATATGAGGAGGGTGGGATATTTTACTGATATCAGGAGGGTGGGATATTTCACTCATATGAGGAGGGTGGGATATTTTACTGATATGAGGAGGGTGGGATATTTGACTCATATGAGGAGGATGGGATATTTGACTCATATGAGGAGGGTGGGATGTTTGACTCCTATGAGGAGGGTGGGATATATTACTGATATGAGGAGGGTGGGATATTTGACTCATATGAGGCGCGTGGGATATTTTATTGATTATGAGGAGGGTGGGATATTTTACTGATATGAGGAGGGTGGAATATTTCACTCATATGAGGAGGGTGGAATATTTCACTCATATGAGGAGGGTGGAATATTTCACTCATATGAGGAGGGTGGGATATTTGACTCATATGAGGAGGGTGGGATATTTGACTCATATGAGGAGGGTGGGATATTTTATTGATGTGAGGAGGGCGGGATCGTTTACTGATATGAGGAGGGTGGGATATTTTCCTGATATCTGGAGGGTGGGATATTTTCCTGATATCTGGAGGGTGGGATATTTTCCTGATATCTGGAGGGTAGGATATTTTGCTGATATGAGGAGGGTGGGATATTTTGCTGATATGAGGAGGGTGGGATATTTTACTCATATGAGGGTGGTGGGATATTTGACTCATATGAGGAGGGTGGGATATTTTACTGATATGAGGAGGGTGGGATATTTTACTGATATCTGGAGGGTGGGATATTTTACTGGTCAATGCAGGTTGGGATATTCTGCTGATATGAGGAGGGTGGGACATTTCACTCATATGAGGATTGTGGGATATTTTACTGATATATGGAGTGTGGGATATTTGACTCATAGGAGAAGGGTGGGATATTTTACTGATATGAGGAGTGTGGGATATTTTACTGATATGAGGAGGGTGGGATATTTTACTGATGTGAGGATGTTGGGATATTTCACTCATATGAGGATGGTGGGATATTTCACTCATATGAGGAGGGTGGGATATTTGACTCATATGAGGAGGGTGGGATATTTTACTGATATGAGGAGGGTGGGATATTTTACTAATATGAGGAGGGTGGGATATTTTACTGATATCAGGAGGGTGGGATATTTCACTCATATGAGGAGGGTGGGATATTTTACTGATGTGAGGAGGGTGGGATATTTGACTCATATGAGGAGGATGGGATATTTGACTCATATGAGGAGGGTGGGATGTTTGACTCCTATGAGGAGGGTGGGATATATTACTGATATGAGGAGGGTGGGATATTTTACTGATATCTGGAGGGTGGGATATTTTGCTGATATGAGGAGGTTGGCATATTTTCCTCATATGAGGAGGGTGGGATTTTTGACTCATATGAGGAGGGTGGGATATTTTATTGATATGAGGAGGGTGGGATATTTTATTGATATGAGGAGGATGGGATATTTTACTGATGTGAGGAGGGTGCGATATTTGACTCATATGAGGAGTGTTGGATATTTTACTGACATGAGGAGGGTGGGATATTTCACTCATATGAGGAGGGTGGGATATTTTATTGATATGAGGAGGGTGGGATATTTTACTGATCTGACTAGGGTGGGATATTTTACTGATCTGACTAGGGTGGGATATTTGACTCATATGAGGAGGGTGGGATATTTGACTCATATGAGGAGGGTGGGATATTTATTGATATGAGGAGGGTGGGATATTTTACTAATATGAGGAGGGTGGGATATTTTACTGATATCAGGAGGGTGGGATATTTCACTCATATGAGGAGGGTGGGATATTTCACTCATATGAGGAGGGTGGGATATTTTACTGATATGAGGAGGGTGGGATATTTGACTCATATGAGGAGGATGGGATATTTGACTCATATGAGGAGGGTGGGATGTTTGACTCCTATGAAGAGGGTGGGATATATTACTGATATGAGGAGGGTGGGATATTTTACTGATATGAGGAGGGTGGCATATTTTCCTCATATGAGGAGGTGGGATTTTTGACTCATATGAGGAGGGTGGGATTTTTGACTCATATGAGGAGGGTGGGATATTTTATTGATATTAGGAGGGTGGGATATTTTATTGATATGAGGAGGGTGGGATATTTTATTGATATGAGGAGGATGGGATATTTTCCTGATATCTGGAGGGTGGGATATTTTGCTGATATGAGGAGGGTGGGATATTTTACTGACGTGAGGAGGGTGGGATATTTGACTCATATGAGGAGTGTTGGATATTTTACTGACATGAGGAGGGTGGGATATTTCACTCATATGAGGAGGGTGGGATATTTTACTGATCTGACGAGGGTGGGATATTTGACTCATATGAGGAGGGTGGGATATTTGACTCATATGAGGAGGGTGGGATATTTTATTGATTATGAGGAGGGTCGGATATTTTACTAATATGAGGAGGGTGGGATATTTTATTGATTATGAGGAAGGTGGGATATTTTACTGATATGAGGAGGGTGGGATATTTGACTCATATGAGGAGGGTGGGATATTTGACTCATATGAGGAGGGTGGGATATTTATTGATATGAGGAGGGTGGGATATTTTACTAATATGAGGAGGGTGGGATATTTTACTGATATCGGGAGGATGGGATATTTGACTCATATGAGGAGTGTGGGATGTTTGACTCCTATGAGGAGGGTGGGATATATTACTGATATGAGGAGGGTGGGATATTTTCCTGATATCTGGAGGGTGGGATATTTTGCTGATATGAGGAGGGTGGGATATTTTACTCATATGAGGGTGGTGGGATATTTTACTAATATGAGGAGGGTGGTATATTTTACTGATATCAGGAGGGTGGGATATTTCACTCATATGAGAAGGGTGGGATATTTTACTGATATGAGGAGGGTGGTATATTTTACTGATGTTAGGAGGGTGGTATATTTTACTGATGTTAGGAGGGTGGGATATTTTACTGATGTTAGGAGGGTGGGATATTTGACTCATATGAGGAGGGTGGGATATTTTACTGATATGTGGAGGGTGGGATAATTTACTGATATGAGGAGGGTGGTACATTTTACTGATGTGAGGAGGGTGGGATATTTTACTGATATGATGAGGGTGGGATATTTTACTGATATGAGGAGGGTGGGATATTTTACTGAAGTGAGGAGGGTGGGATATTTGATTCATATGAGGAGTGTGGGATATTTTACTGACATGAGGAGGGTGGGATATTTCACTCATATGAGGAGGGTGGGATATTTTACTGATCTGACTAGGGTGGGATATTTGACTCATATGAGGAGGGTGTGATATTTGACTCATATGAGGAGGGTGGGATATTTTATTGATTATGAGGAGGGTGGGATATTTTACTGATATCTGGAGGGTGGGATATTTTACTGATATATGGAGGGTGGGATATTCTGCTGATATGAGGAGAGTGGGATATTTCACTCATCAGAGGATAGTGGGATATTTTACTGACATATGAAGTGTCGGATATTTGACTCATATGAGAAGGGTGGGATATTTTACTGATATGAGGAGGGTGGTATATTTTACTGATGTGATGAGCGTGGGATATTTCACTCATATGAGGAGGGTGGGATATTTGACGCATATGAGGAGGGTGGGATATTTGACTCATATGAGGAGGGTGGGATATTTGACTCATATGAGGAGGGTGGGATATTTTACTGATATGAGGAGGGTGGGATATTTTACTGATATGAGGAGGGTGGGATATTTTACTGATATAAGGAGGGTGGGATATTTGACTCATATGAGGAGGGTGGCATATATTACTGATATGAGGAGGGTGGGATATTTCACTCATATGAGGAGGGTGGGATATTTTACTGATATGAGGAGGGTGGGATATTTGACTCATATGAGGAGGGTGGGATATTTTACTGATATGAGGAGGGTGGGATATTTTACTGATATGAGGAGGGTGGGATATTTGACTCATCTGAGGAGGGTGGGATATTTGACTCATATGAGGAGGGTGGGATATTTGACTCATGAGGAGGGTGGGATATTTGACTCATATGAGGAGGGTGGGATATTTTATTGATATGAGGAGGGTGGGATATTTTACTGATATGAGGATGGTGGGATATTCTACTGATATCTGGAGGGTGGAATATTTTGCTAATATGTGGAGGGTGGGATATTTTACTGAAATGAGGAGGGTGGGATACTTTACTGATATCTGGAGGGTGGGATATTTTACTGATATGAGGAGGGTGGGATATTTTACTCCTATGAGGGTGGTGGGATATTTTACTCCTATGAGGGTGGTGGGATTTTTCACTCAAATGAGGAGGGTGGGATATTTTACTGATATGAGGAGGGTGGGATACTTGACTCATATGAGGAGGGTGGGATACTTGACTCATATGAGGAGGGTGGGATATTTGACTCATATGAGGAGGGTGGGATATTTGACTCATATGAGGAGGGTGGGATATTTTACTGATATGATGACGGTGGGATATTTCACTCAGATGAGGAGGGTGGGATATTTGACTCATATGAGGAGGGTGGGATGTTTGACTCCTGTGAGGAGGATGGATATTTTACTGATATGAGGAGGGTGGGATATTTTACTGATATCTGGAGGGTGGGGTATTTTGCTGATATGAGGAGGGTGGGATATTTTACTCATATGAGGGTGGTGGGATATTTTACTCACATGAGGGTGGTGGGATATTTGACTCATATGAGGGTGGTGGGATATTTGACTCATATGAGGGTGGTGGGATATTTGACTCATATGAGGAGGGTGGGATATTTTACTGATATGAGGAGGGTGGAATATTTTACTGATATATGGAGGGCGGGATATTCTGCTGATATGAGGAGGATGGGACATTTCACTCACATGAGGATGGTGGGATATTTTACTGATATATGGAGTGTGGGATATTTGACTCATATGAGGAGGGTGGGATATTTGACTCAAATGAGGAGGGTGGGATATTTGACTCAAATGAGGAGGGTGGGATATTTGACTCAGATGAGGAGGGTGGGATATTTGACTCAGATGAGGAGGGTGGGATATTTGACTCAGATGAGGAGGGTGGGATATTTGACTGATATGACTAGGGTGGGATATTTGACTCATATGAGGAGGGTGGGATATTTGACTCATATGAGGCGGGTGGGATATTTTATTGATTATGAGGAAGGTGGGATATTTTACTGAAATGAGGAGGGTGGAATATTTCACTCATATGAGGAGGGTGGGATATTTGACTCATATGAGGAGGGTGGGATATTTGACTCATATGAGGAGGGTGGGATATTTGACTCATATGTGCAGGGTGGGATATTTTATTGATATGAGGAGGGTGGGATATTTTACTGATATGAGGAGGGTGGGATATTTTACTGATATCTGGAGGGTGGGATATTTTACTGATATATGGAGGGTGGGATATTCTGCTGATATGAGGAGGGTGGGATATTTCACTCATAAGAGGATAGTGGGATATTTTACTGACATATGAAGTGTCGGATATTTGACTCATATGAGAAGGGTGGGATATTTTACTGATATGAGGAGGGTGGTATATTTTACTGATGTGATGAGCGTGGGATATTTCACTCATATGAGGAGGGTGGGATATTTGACTCATATGAGGAGGGTGGGATATTTGACTCATATGAGGAGGGTGGGATATTTTACTGATATGCGGAGGGTGGGATATTTTACTGATATGAGGAGGGTGGGATATTTTACTGATATAAGGAGGGTGGGATATTTGACTCATATGAGGAGGGTGGCATATATTACTGACATGAGGAGGGTGGGATATTTCACTCATATGAGGAGGGTGGGATATTTTACTGATATGAGGAGGGTGGGATATTTGACTCATATGAGGAGGGTGGGATATTTTACTGATATGAGGAGGGTGGGATATTTTACTGATATGAGGAGGGTGGGATATTTGACTCATCTGAGGAGGGTGGGATATTTGACTCATATGAGGAGGGTGGGATATTTGACTCATATGAGGAGGGTGGGATATTTTATTGATATGAGGAGGGTGGGATATTTTACTGATATGAGGATGGTGGGATATTCTACTGATATCTGGAGGGTGGAATATTTTGCTAATATGTGGAGGGTGGGATATTTTACTGAAATGAGGAGGGTGGGATACTTTACTGATATCTGGAGGGTGGGATATTTTACTGATATGAGGAGGGTGGGATATTTTACTCCTATGAGGGTGGTGGGATATTTTACTCCTATGAGGGTGGTGGGATTTTTCACTCATATGAGGAGGGTGGGATATTTTACTGATATGAGGAGGGTGGGATACTTGACTCATATGAGGAGGGTGGGATACTTGACTCATATGAGGAGGGTGGGATATTTGACTCATATGAGGAGGGTGGGATATTTGACTCATATGAGGAGGGTGGGATATTTTACTGATATGATGACGGTGGGATATTTCACTCAGATGAGGAGGGTGGGATATTTGACTCATATGAGGAGGGTGGGATGTTTGACTCCTGTGAGGAGGATGGATATTTTACTGATATGAGGAGGGTGGGATATTTTACTGATATCTGGAGGGTGGGGTATTTTGCTGATATGAGGAGGGTGGGATATTTTACTCATATGAGGGTGGTGGGATATTTTACTCACATGAGGGTGGTGGGATATTTGACTCATATGAGGGTGGTGGGATATTTGACTCATATGAGGGTGGTGGGATATTTGACTCATATGAGGAGGGTGGGATATTTTACTGATATGAGGAGGGTGGAATATTTTACTGATATATGGAGGGCGGGATATTCTGCTGATATGAGGAGGATGGGACATTTCAATCACATGAGGATGGTGGGATATTTTACTGATATATGGAGTGTGGGATATTTGACTCATATGAGGAGGGTGGGATATTTGACTCAAATGAGGAGGGTGGGATATTTGACTCAAATGAGGAGGGTGGGATATTTGACTCAAATGAGGAGGGTGGGATATTTGACTCAGATGAGGAGGGTGGGATATTTGACTCAGATGAGGAGGGTGGGATATTTGACTCATATGAGGAGGGTGGGATATTTTACTGATATGACTAGGGTGGGATATTTGACTCATATGAGGAGGGTGGGATATTTGACTCATATGAGGCGGGTGGGATATTTTATTGATTATGAGGAGGGTGGGATATTTTACTGAAATGAGGAGGGTGGAATATTTCACTCATATGAGGAGGGTGGGATATTTGACTCATATGAGGAGGGTGGGATATTTGACTCATATGAGGAGGGTGGGATATTTTATTGATGTGAGGAGGGTGGGATAGTTTACTGATATGAGGAGGGTGGGATATTTTCCTGATATCTGGAGGGTGGGATATTTTGCTGATATGAGGAGGGTGGGATATTTTACTCATATGAGGGTGGTGGGATATTTGATTCATATGAGGAGGGTGGGATATTTTACTGATATGAGGAGGGTGGTATATTTTACTGACATCTGGAGGGTGGGATATTTTACTGGTATATGCAGGTTGGGATATTCTGCTGATATGAGGAGGGTGGGACATTTCACTCATATGAGGATTGTGGGATATTTTACTGATATATGGAGTGTGGGATATTTGACTCATATGAGGAGGGTGGGATATTTGACTCATATGAGGAGGGTGGGATATTTTACTGATATATGGAGGGTGGGATAATTTACTGACATGAGGAGGGTGGGATATTTTACTGATGTGATGAGGGTGGGATATTTTACTGATATGATGAGGGTGGGATATTTGACTCATATGAGGAGTGTGGGATATTTTACTGATATGAGGAGGGTGGGATAATTTACTGATATGAGGAGGGTGGGATATTTTACTGATATGAGGAGGGTGGGATTTTTACTGATGTGAGGAGGGTGGGATATTTGACTCATATGAGGAGTGTGGGATATTTTACTGATATGAGGAGAGTGGGATATTTCACTCATATGAGGAGGGTGGGATATTTTACTGATCTGACTAGGGTGGGATATTTGACTCATATGAGGAGGGTGGGATATTTGACTCACATGAGGAGTGTGGGATATTTTATTGATTATGAGGAGGGTGGGATATTTATTGATATGAGGAGGGTGGGATATTTTACATATATGAGGAGGGTGGGATATTTTACTGATATGAGGTGTGTGGGATATTTGACTCATATGAGGAGGGTGGGATATTTGACTCACATGAGGAGTGTGGGATATTTTATTGATTATGAGGAGGGTGGGATAATTATTGATATGAGGAGGGTTAGATATTTTACTGATATGACGAGGGTGGGATATTTTACTGATATGAGGAGGGTGGGATATTTTACTGATATATGGAGGGTGGGATATTCTGCTGATATGACCAGGGTGGGACATTTCACTCATTTGAGGATGGTGGGATATTTTACTGATATATGGAGTGTGGGATATTTGACTCAAATGAGGAGGGTGGGATATTTCACTCAAATGAGGAGGGTGGGATATTTCACTCATATGATGAGGGTGGGATATTTCACTCATATGATGAGGGTGGGATATTTCACTCATATGATGAGGGTGGGATATTTCACTGATATGACTAGGGTGGGATATTTGACTCATATGAGGAGGGTGGGATATTTTATAGATTATGAGGAAGGTGGGATATTTTACTCACATGAGGGTGGTGGGATATTTGACTCATATGAGGGTGGTGGGATATTTGACTCATATGAGGGTGGTGGGATATTTGACTCATATGAGGAGGGTGGGATATTTTACTGATATGAGGAGGGTGGAATATTTTACTGATATATGGAGGGCGGGATATTCTGCTGATATGAGGAGGATGGGACATTTCACTCACATGAGGATGGTGGGATATTTTACTGATATATGGAGTGTGGGATATTTGACTCATATGAGGAGGGTGGGATATTTGACTCAAATGAGGAGGGTGGGATATTTGACTCAAATGAGGAGGGTGGGATATTTGACTCAAATGAGGAGGGTGGGATATTTGACTCAGATGAGGAGGGTGGGATATTTGACTCAGATGAGGAGGGTGGGATATTTGACTCAGATGAGGAGGGTGGGATATTTGACTCATATGAGGAGGGTGGGATATTTTACTGATATGACTAGGGTGGGATATTTGACTCATATGAGGAGGGTGGGATATTTGACTCATATGAGGCGGGTGGGATATTTTATTGATTATGAGGAGGGTGGGATATTTTACTGAAATGAGGAGGGTGGAATATTTCACTCATATGAGGAGGGTGGGATATTTGACTCATATGAGGAGGGTGGGATATTTGACTCATATGAGGAGGGTGGGATATTTTATTGATGTGAGGAGGGTGGGATAGTTTACTGATATGAGGAGGGTGGGATATTTTCCTGATATCTGGAGGGTGGGATATTTTGCTGATATGAGGAGGGTGGGATATTTTACTCATATGAGGGTGGTGGGATATTTGACTCATATGAGGAGGGTGGGATATTTTACTGATATGAGGAGGGTGGTATATTTTACTGACATCTGGAGGGTGGGATATTTTACTGGTATATGCAGGTTGGGATATTCTGCTGATATGAGGAGGGTGGGACATTTCACTCATATGAGGATTGTGGGATATTTTACTGATATATGGAGTGTGGGATATTTGACTCATATGAGGAGGGTGGGATATTTGACTCATATGAGGAGGGTGGGATATTTTACTGATATATGGAGGGTGGGATAATTTACTGACATGAGGAGGGTGGGATATTTTACTGATGTGATGAGGGTGGGATATTTTACTGATATGATGAGGGTGGGATATTTGACTCATATGAGGAGTGTGGGATATTTTACTGATATGAGGAGGGTGGGATAATTTACTGATATGAGGAGGGTGGGATATTTTACTGATATGAGGAGGGTGGGATTTTTACTGATGTGAGGAGGGTGGGATATTTGACTCATATGAGGAGTGTGGGATATTTTACTGATATGAGGAGAGTGGGATATTTCACTCATATGAGGAGGGTGGGATATTTTACTGATCTGACTAGGGTGGGATATTTGACTCATATGAGGAGGGTGGGATATTTGACTCACATGAGGAGTGTGGGATATTTTATTGATTATGAGGAGGGTGGGATATTTATTGATATGAGGAGGGTGGGATATTTTACATATATGAGGAGGGTGGGATATTTTACTGATATGAGGTGTGTGGGATATTTGACTCATATGAGGAGGGTGGGATATTTGACTCACATGAGGAGTGTGGGATATTTTATTGATTATGAGGAGGGTGGGATAATTATTGATATGAGGAGGGTTAGATATTTTACTGATATGACGAGGGTGGGATATTTTACTGATATGAGGAGGGTGGGATATTTTACTGATATATGGAGGGTGGGATATTCTGCTGATATGACCAGGGTGGGACATTTCACTCATTTGAGGATGGTGGGATATTTTACTGATATATGGAGTGTGGGATATTTGACTCAAATGAGGAGGGTGGGATATTTCACTCAAATGAGGAGGGTGGGATATTTCACTCATATGATGAGGGTGGGATATTTCACTCATATGATGAGGGTGGGATATTTCACTCATATGATGAGGGTGGGATATTTCACTGATATGACTAGGGTGGGATATTTGACTCATATGAGGAGGGTGGGATATTTTATAGATTATGAGGAAGGTGGGATATTTTACTGATATGAGGAGGTTGGGATATTTCACTCATATGAGGAGGGTGGGATATTTGACTCATATGAGGAGGGTGGGATATTTGACTCATATGTGCAGGGTGGGATATTTTATTGATATGAGGAGGGTGGGATATTTTACTGATATGAGGAGGGTGGGATATTTTACTGATATCTGGAGGGTGGGATATTTTACTGATATATGGAGGGTGGGATATTCTGCTGATATGAGGAGGGTGGGATATTTCACTCATATGAGGATAGTGGGATATTTTACTGATATATGAAGTGTCGGATATTTGACTCATATGAGAAGGGTGGGATATTTTACTGATATGAGGAGGGTGGTATATTTTACTGATGTGATGAGGGTGGGATATTTCACTCATATGAGGAGGGTGGGTTATTTGACTCATATGAGGAGGGTGGGATATTTGACTCATATGAGGAGGGTGGGATATTTGACTCATATGAGAAGGGTGGGATATTTTACTGCTATGAGGAGGTTGGGACATTTCAATCATATGAGGATTGTGGGATATTTTACTGATATATGAAGTGTCGGATATTTGACTCATATGAAAAGGGTGGGATATTTTACTGATATGAGGAGGGTGGTATATTTTACTGATGTGATGAGCGTGGGATATTTGACTCATATGAGGAGGGTGGGATATTTGACTCATATGAGGAGGGTGGGATATTTGACTCATATGAGGAGGGTGGGATATTTGACTCATATGAGGAGGGTGGGATATTTTACTGATATGAGGAGGGTGGGATATTTTACTAATATGAGGAGGGTGGGATATTTTACTGATATAAGGAGGGTGGGATATTTGACTCATATGAGGAGGGTGGCATATATTACTGATATGAGGAGTGTGGGATATTTCACTCATATGAGGAGGGTGGGATATTTTACTGATATGAGGAGGGTGGGATATTTGACTCATATGAGGAGGGTGGGATATTTTACTGATATGAGGAGGGTGGGATATTTTACTGATATGAGGAGGGTGGGATATTTGACTCATATGAGGAGGGTGGGATATTTGACTCATATGAGGAGGGTGGGATATTTGACTCATATGAGGAGGGTGTGATACTTTATTGATATGAGGATGGTGGGATATTCTACTGATATCTGGAGGGTGGGATATTTTGCTAATATGTGGACGGTGGGATATTTTACTGAAATGAGGAGGGTGGGATACTTTACTGATATCTGGAGGGTGGGATATTTTACTGATATGAGGAGGGTGGGATCTTTCATTCATATGAGGAGGGTGGGATCTTTCATTCATATGAGGAGGGTGGGATATTTTACTCATATGAGGGTGGTGGGATTTTTCACTCATATGAGGAGGGTGGGATATTTGACTCATATGAGGAGGGTGGGATATTTGACTCATATGAGGAGGGTGGGATATTTGACTCATTTGAGGAGGGTGGGATATTTTACTGATATGATGACGGTGGGATATTTCACTCAGATGAGGAGGGTGGGATATTTGACTCATATGAGGAGGGTGGGATGTTTGACTCCTGTGAGGAGGATGGGATATTTTACTGATATGAGGAGGGTGGGATATTTTACTGATATCTGGAGGGTGGGGTATTTTGCTGATGTGAGGAGGGTGGGATATTTTACTCATATGAGGAGGGTGGGATATTTTACTGATATGAGGAGGGTGGGATATTTTACTGATATGAGGAGGGTGGGATATTTTACTGATATGAGGAGGGTGGGATATTTTACTGATTATGGAGGGCGGGATATTCTGCTGATATGAGGAGGATGGGACATTTCACTCACATGAGGATGGTGGGATATTTTACTCATATGAGGAGGGTGGGATATTTCACTCATATGAGGAGGGTGGGATATTTGACTCAAATGAGGAGGGTGGGATATTTGACTCAAATGAGGAGGGTGGGATATTTTACTGATATGAGGAGGGTGGGATATTTGACTCATATGAGGAGTGTGGGATATTTTACTGATATGAGGAGGGTGTGATATTTTACTGATATGACTAGGGTGGGATATTTGACTCATATGAGGAGGGTGGGATATTTGACTCATATGAGGCGCGTGGGATATTTTATTGATTATGAGGAGGGTGGGATATTTTACTGATATGAGGAAGGGTGGAATATTTCACTCATATGAGGAGGGTGGAATATTTCAGTCATATGAGGAGGGTGGAATATTTCACTCATATGAGGAGGGTGGGATATTTGACTCATATGAGGAGGGTGGGATATTTGACTCATATGAGGAGGGTGGGATATTTTATTGATGTGAGGAGGGCGGGATAGTTTACTGATATGAGGAGGGTGGGATATTTTCCTGATATCTGGAGGGTGGGATATTTTCCTGATATCTGGAGGGTGGGATATTTTCCTGATATCTGGAGGGTAGGATATTTTGCTGATATGAGGAGGGTGGGATATTTTGCTGATATGAGGAGGGTGGGATATTTTACTCATATGAGGGTGGTGGGATATTTGACTCATATGAGGAGGGTGGGATATTTTACTGATATGAGGAGGGTGGGATATTTTACTGATATCTGGAGGGTGGGATATTTTACTGGTCAATGCAGGTTGGGATATTCTGCTGATATGAGGAGGGTGGGACATTTCACTCATATGAGGATTGTGGGATATTTTACTGATATATGGAGTGTGGGATATTTGACTCATAGGAGAAGGGTGGGATATTTTACTGATATGAGGAGTGTGGGATATTTTACTGATATGAGGAGGGTGGGATATTTTACTGATGTGAGGATGTTGGGATATTTCACTCATATGAGGATGGTGGGATATTTCACTCATATGAGGAGGGTGGGATATTTGACTCATATGAGGAGGGTGGGATATTTTACTGATATGAGGAGGGTGGGATATTTTACTAATATGAGGAGGGTGGGATATTTTACTGATATCAGGAGGGTGGGATATTTCACTCATATGAGGAGGGTGGGATATTTTACTGATATGAGGAGGGTGGGATATTTGACTCATATGAGGAGGATGGGATATTTGACTCATATGAGGAGGGTGGGATGTTTGACTCCTATGAGGAGGGTGGGATATATTACTGATATGAGGAGGGTGGGATATTTGACTCATATGAGGCGCGTGGGATATTTTATTGATTATGAGGAGGGTGGGATATTTTACTGATATGAGGAGGGTGGAATATTTCACTCATATGAGGAGGGTGGAATATTTCACTCATATGAGGAGGGTGGAATATTTCACTCATATGAGGAGGGTGGAATATTTCACTCATATGAGGAGGGTGGGATATTTGACTCATATGAGGAGGGTGGGATATTTGACTCATATGAGGAGGGTGGGATATTTTATTGATGTGAGGAGGGCGGGATCGTTTACTGATATGAGGAGGGTGGGATATTTTCCTGATATCTGGAGGGTGGGATATTTTCCTGATATCTGGAGGGTGGGATATTTTCCTGATATCTGGAGGGTAGGATATTTTGCTGATATGAGGAGGGTGGGATATTTTGCTGATATGAGGAGGGTGGGATATTTTAATCATATGAGGGTGGTGGGATATTTGACTCATATGAGGAGGGTGGGATATTTTACTGATATGAGGAGGGTGGGATATTTTACTGATATCTGGAGGGTGGGATATTTTACTGGTCAATGCAGGTTGGGATATTCTGCTGATATGAGGAGGGTGGGACATTTCACTCATATGAGGATTGTGGGATATTTTACTGATATATGGAGTGTGGGATATTTGACTCATAGGAGAAGGGTGGGATATTTTACTGATATGAGGAGTGTGGGATATTTTACTGATATGAGGAGGGTGGGATATTTTACTGATGTGAGGATGTTGGGATATTTCACTCATATGAGGAGGGTGGGATATTTCACTCATATGAGGAGGGTGGGATATTTGACTCATATGAGGAGGGTGGGATATTTTACTAATATGAGGAGGGTGGGATATTTTACTGATATCAGGAGGGTGGGATATTTCACTCATATGAGGAGGGTGGGATATTTTACTGATATGAGGAGGGTGGGATATTTGACTCATATGAGGAGGATGGGATATTTGACTCATATGAGGAGGGTGGGATGTTTGACTCCTATGAGGAGGGTGGGATATATTACTGATATGAGGAGGGTGGGATATTTTACTGATATCTGGAGGGTGGGATATTTTGCTGATATGAGGAGGTTGGCATATTTTCCTCATATGAGGAGGGTGGGATTTTTGACTCATATGAGGAGGGTGGGATATTTTATTGATATGAGGAGGGTGGGATATTTTATTGATATGAGGAGGATGGGATATTTTACTGATGTGAGGAGGGTGCGATATTTGACTCATATGAGGAGTGTTGGATATTTTACTGACATGAGGAGGGTGGGATATTTCACTCATATGAGGAGGGTGGGATATTTTATTGATATGAGGAGGGTGGGATATTTTACTGATCTGACTAGGGTGGGATATTTTACTGATCTGACTAGGGTGGGATATTTGACTCATATGAGGAGGGTGGGATATTTGACTCATATGAGGAGGGTGGGATATTTATTGATATGAGGAGGGTGGGATATTTTACTAATATGAGGAGGGTGGGATATTTTACTGATATCAGGAGGGTGGGATATTTCACTCATATGAGGAGGGTGGGATATTTCACTCATATGAGGAGGGTGGGATATTTTACTGATATGAGGAGGGTGGGATATTTGACTCATATGAGGAGGATGGGATATTTGACTCATATGAGGAGGGTGGGATGTTTGACTCCTATGAAGAGGGTGGGATATATTACTGATATGAGGAGGGTGGGATATTTTACTAATATGAGGAGGGTGGGATATTTTACTGATATCAGGAGGGTGGGATATTTCACTCATATGAGGAGGGTGGGATATTTTACTGATATGAGGAGGGTGGGATATTTGACTCATATGAGGAGGATGGGATATTTGACTCATATGAGGAGGGTGGGATGTTTGACTCCTATGAGGAGGGTGGGATATATTACTGATATGAGGAGGGTGGGATATTTGACTCATATGAGGCGCGTGGGATATTTTATTGATTATGAGGAGGGTGGGATATTTTACTGATATGAGGAGGGTGGAATATTTCACTCATATGAGGAGGGTGGAATATTTCACTCATATGAGGAGGGTGGAATATTTCACTCATATGAGGAGGGTGGAATATTTCACTCATATGAGGAGGGTGGGATATTTGACTCATATGAGGAGGGTGGGATATTTGACTCATATGAGGAGGGTGGGATATTTTATTGATGTGAGGAGGGCGGGATCGTTTACTGATATGAGGAGGGTGGGATATTTTCCTGATATCTGGAGGGTGGGATATTTTCCTGATATCTGGAGGGTGGGATATTTTCCTGATATCTGGAGGGTAGGATATTTTGCTGATATGAGGAGGGTGGGATATTTTGCTGATATGAGGAGGGTGGGATATTTTAATCATATGAGGGTGGTGGGATATTTGACTCATATGAGGAGGGTGGGATATTTTACTGATATGAGGAGGGTGGGATATTTTACTGATATCTGGAGGGTGGGATATTTTACTGGTCAATGCAGGTTGGGATATTCTGCTGATATGAGGAGGGTGGGACATTTCACTCATATGAGGATTGTGGGATATTTTACTGATATATGGAGTGTGGGATATTTGACTCATAGGAGAAGGGTGGGATATTTTACTGATATGAGGAGTGTGGGATATTTTACTGATATGAGGAGGGTGGGATATTTTACTGATGTGAGGATGTTGGGATATTTCACTCATATGAGGAGGGTGGGATATTTCACTCATATGAGGAGGGTGGGATATTTGACTCATATGAGGAGGGTGGGATATTTTACTAATATGAGGAGGGTGGGATATTTTACTGATATCAGGAGGGTGGGATATTTCACTCATATGAGGAGGGTGGGATATTTTACTGATATGAGGAGGGTGGGATATTTGACTCATATGAGGAGGATGGGATATTTGACTCATATGAGGAGGGTGGGATGTTTGACTCCTATGAGGAGGGTGGGATATATTACTGATATGAGGAGGGTGGGATATTTTACTGATATCTGGAGGGTGGGATATTTTGCTGATATGAGGAGGTTGGCATATTTTCCTCATATGAGGAGGGTGGGATTTTTGACTCATATGAGGAGGGTGGGATATTTTATTGATATGAGGAGGGTGGGATATTTTATTGATATGAGGAGGATGGGATATTTTACTGATGTGAGGAGGGTGCGATATTTGACTCATATGAGGAGTGTTGGATATTTTACTGACATGAGGAGGGTGGGATATTTCACTCATATGAGGAGGGTGGGATATTTTATTGATATGAGGAGGGTGGGATATTTTACTGATCTGACTAGGGTGGGATATTTTACTGATCTGACTAGGGTGGGATATTTGACTCATATGAGGAGGGTGGGATATTTGACTCATATGAGGAGGGTGGGATATTTATTGATATGAGGAGGGTGGGATATTTTACTAATATGAGGAGGGTGGGATATTTTACTGATATCAGGAGGGTGGGATATTTCACTCATATGAGGAGGGTGGGATATTTCACTCATATGAGGAGGGTGGGATATTTTACTGATATGAGGAGGGTGGGATATTTGACTCATATGAGGAGGATGGGATATTTGACTCATATGAGGAGGGTGGGATGTTTGACTCCTATGAAGAGGGTGGGATATATTACTGATATGAGGAGGGTGGGATATTTTACTGATATGAGGAGGGTGGCATATTTTCCTCATATGAGGAGGTGGGATTTTTGACTCATATGAGGAGGGTGGGATTTTTGACTCATATGAGGACGGTGGGATATTTTATTGATATTAGGAGGGTGGGATATTTTATTGATATGAGGAGGGTGGGATATTTTATTGATATGAGGAGGATGGGATATTTGACTCATATGAGGAGTGTTGGATATTTTACTGACATGAGGAGGGTGGGATATTTCACTCATATGAGGAGGGTGGGATATTTTACTGATCTGACTAGGGTGGGATATTTGACTCATATGAGGAGGGTGGGATATTTGACTCATATGAGGAGGGTGGGATATTTTATTGATTATGAGGAGGGTGGGATATTTTACTAATATGAGGAGGGTGGGATATTTTATTGATTATGAGGAAGGTGGGATATTTTACTGATATGAGGAGGGTGGGATATTTGACTCATATGAGGAGGGTGGGATATTTGACTCATATGAGGAGGGTGGGATATTTATTGATATGAGGAGGGTGGGATATTTTACTAATATGAGGAGGGTGGGATATTTTACTGATATCGGGAGGATGGGATATTTGACTCATATGAGGAGTGTGGGATGTTTGACTCCTATGAGGAGGGTGGGATATATTACTGATATGAGGAGGGTGGGATATTTTCCTGATATCTGGAGGGTGGGATATTTTGCTGATATGAGGAGGGTGGGATATTTTACTCATATGAGGGTGGTGGGATATTTTACTAATATGAGGAGGGTGGTATATTTTACTGATATCAGGAGGGTGGGATATTTCACTCATATGAGAAGGGTGGGATATTTTACTGATATGAGGAGGGTGGTATATTTTACTGATGTTAGGAGGGTGGTATATTTTACTGATGTTAGGAGGGTGGGATATTTTACTGATGTTAGGAGGGTGGGATATTTGACTCATATGAGGAGGGTGGGATATTTTACTGATATGTGGAGGGTGGGATAATTTACTGATATGAGGAGGGTGGTACATTTTACTGATGTGAGGAGGGTGGGATATTTTACTGATATGATGAGGGTGGGATATTTTACTGATATGAGGAGGGTGGGATATTTTACTGAAGTGAGGAGGGTGGGATATTTGATTCATATGAGGAGTGTGGGATATTTTACTGACATGAGGAGGGTGGGATATTTCACTCATATGAGGAGGGTGGGATATTTTACTGATCTGACTAGGGTGGGATATTTGACTCATATGAGGAGGGTGTGATATTTGACTCATATGAGGAGGGTGGGATATTTTATTGATTATGAGGAGGGTGGGATATTTTACTGATATGAGGAGGGTGGGATATTTCACTCATATGAGGATGGTGGGATATTTTACTGATATGAGGAGGGTGGGATATTTGACTCATATGAGGAGGATGGGATATTTTACTCATATGAGGGTGGTGGGATATTTGACACATATGAGGAGGATGGGATATTTTACTGATATGAGGAGGGTGGGATATTTTACTGATATCTGGAGGGTGGGATATTTTACTGATATCTGGAGGGTGGGATATTTTGCTGATATGAGGAGGGTGGGATATTTTACTCATATGAGGAGGGTGGGATATTTTACTCATATGAGGAGGGTGGGATATTTTACTGATATGAGGAGGGTGGGATGTTTGACTCCTATGAGGAGGGTGGGATATATTACTGATATGAGGAGGGTGGGATATTTTACTGATATCTGGAGGGTGGGATATTTTCCTCATATGAGGGTGGTGGGATATTTGACACATATGAGGAGGATGGGATATTTTACTGATATGAGGAGGGTGGGACATTTCACTCATATGAGGATTGTGGGATATTTTTCTGACATATGGAGTGTGGGATATTTGACTCAATTGAGAAGGGTGGGATATTTTACTGATATGAGGAGGGTGGGATATTTTACTGATAAGAGGAGGGTGGGATATTTTACTGATATGAGGAGGGTGGGATATTTTACTGATGTGAGGATGGTGGGATATTTCACTCACTTGAGGAGGGTGGGATATTTGACTCATATGAGGAGGGTGGGATATTTTACTGATATGAGGAGGGTGGGATATTTTACTAATATGAGGAGGGTGGGATATTTTACTGATATCAGGAGGGTGGGATATTTCACTCATATGAGGAGGGTGGGATATTTCACTCATATGAGGAGGGTGGGATATTTTACTGATATGAGGAGGGTGGGATATTTCACTCATATGAGGAGGGTGGGTTATTTTACTGATATGAGGAGGGTGGGATATTTCACTCATATGAGGAGGATGGGATATTTGACTCATATGAGGAGGGTGGGATGTTTGACTCCTATGAGGAGGGTGGGATATATTACTGATATGAGGAGGGTGGGATATTTTACTGATATCTGGAGGGTGGGATATTTTGCTGATATGAGGAGGGTGGCATATTTTCCTCATATGAGGAGGGTGGGATTTTTGACTCATATGAGGAGGGTGGGATATTTTATTGATATGAGGAGGGTGGGATATTTTATTGATATGAGGAGGATGGGATATTTTCCTGATATCTGGAGGGTGGGATATTTTGCTGATATGAGGAGGGTGGGATATTTTACTGATGTGAGGAGGGTGGGATATTTGACTCATATGAGGAGTGTGGGATATTTGACTCATATGAGAAGGGTGGGATATTTTACTGATATGAGGAGGGTGGGATATTTTACTGATATGAGGAGGGTGGGATATTTTACTGATATGAGGAGGGTGGGATATTTTACAGATGTGAGGATGGTGGGATATTTCACTCACTTGAGGAGGGTGGGATATTTGACTCATATGAGGAGGGTGGGATATTTTACTGATATGAGGAGGGTGGGATATTTTACTAATATGAGGAGGGTGGGATATTTCACTCATATGAGGAGGGTGGGATATTTCACTCATATGAGGAGGGTGGGATATTTTATTGATTATGAGGAGGGTGGGATATTTTACTGATATGAGGAGGGTGGGATATTTGACTCATATGAGGAGGGTGGGATATTTGACTCATATGAGGAGGGTGGGATATTTTATTGATTATGAGGAAGGTGGGATATTTTACTGATATGAGGAGGGTGGGATATTTGACTCATATGAGGAGGGTGGGATATTTGACTCATATGAGGAGGGTGGGATATTTGACTCATATGAGGAGGGTGGGATATTTTACTGATATGAGGAGGGTGGGATATTTTACTGACATCAGGAGGATGGGATATTTTCCTCATATGAGGAGGGTGGGATTTTTGACTCCTATGAGGAGGGTGGGATATTTTTCTGATATGAGGAGGGTGGGATATTTTACTGATCTATGGAGGGTGGGATATTTTGCTGATATGAGGAGGGTGGGACATTTCACTCATATGAGGATGGTGGGATATTTTACTGATATATGGAGTGTAGGATATTTGACTCATATGAGAAGGGTGGGATATTTTACTGATATGAGGAGGGTGGTATATTTCACTAATATGAGGAGGGTGGGATATTTCACTAATATGAGGAGGGTGGGATATTTGACTCATATGAGGAGGGTGGGATATTTTACTGATATGTGGAGGGTGGGATATTTTACTGATATGATGAGGGTGGGATATTTTACTGATATGAGGAGGTGGGATATTTTACTGATGTGAGGAGGGTGGGATATTTTACTGATATGATGAGGGTGGGATATTTTACTGATATGAGGAGGGTGGGATATTTTACTGATGTGAGGAGGGTTGGATATTTGACTCATATGAGGAGTGTGGGATATTTTACTGACATGAGGAGGGTGGGATATTTCACTCATATGAGGAGGGTGGGATATTTTACTGATCTGACTAGGGTGGGATATTTGACTCATATGAGGAGGGTGGGATATTTGACTCATATGAGGAGGGTGGGATATTTTATTGATTATGAGGAGGGTGGGATATTTTACTGATATGAGGAGGGTGGGATATTTGACTCATATGAGGAGGGTGGGATATTTGACTCATATGAGGAGGGTGGGATATTTTATTGATTATGAGGAAGGTGGGATATTTTACTGATATGAGGAGGGTGGGATATTTGACTCATATGAGGAGGGTGGGATATTTGACTCATATGAGGAGGGTGGGATATTTGACTCATATGAGGAGGGTGGGATATTTATTGATATGAGGAGGGTGGGATATTTTACTAATATGAGGAGGGTGGGATATTTTACTGATATCAGGAGGATGGGATATTTTCCTCATCTGAGGAGGGTGGGATTTTTGACTCCTATGAGGAGGGTGGGATATTTTTCTGATATGAGGAGGGTGGGATATTTTACTGATCTATGGAGGGTGGGATATTTTGCTGATATGAGGAGGGTGGGACATTTCACTCATATGAGGATGGTGGGATATTTTACTGATATATGGAGTGTAGGATATTTGACTCATATGAGAAGGGTGGGATATTTTACTGATATGAGGAGGGTGGTATATTTCACTAATATGAGGAGGGTGGGATATTTCACTAATATGAGGAGGGTGGGATATTTGACTCATATGAGGAGGGTGGGATATTTTACTGATATGTGGAGGGTGGGATATTTTACTGATATGATGAGGGTGGGATATTTTACTGATATGAGGAGGTGGGATATTTTACTGATGTGAGGAGGGTGGGATATTTTACTGATATGATGAGGGTGGGATATTTTACTGATATGAGGAGGGTGGGATATTTTACTGATGTGAGGAGGGTTGGATATTTGACTCATATGAGGAGTGTGGGATATTTTAATGACATGAGGAGGGTGGGATATTTCACTCATATGAGGAGGGTGGGATATTTTACTGATCTGACTATGGTGGGATATTTGACTCATATGAGGAGGGTGGGATATTTGACTCATATGAGGAGGGTGGGATATTTTATTGATTATGAGGAGGGTGGGATATTTTATTGATTATGAGGAGAGTGGGATATTTTACTGATATGAGGAGGGTGGGATATTTGACTCATATGAGGAGGGTGGGATATTTATTGATATGAGGAGGGTGGGATATTTTGCTGATATGAGGAGGGTGGGATATTTTGCTGATATGAGGAGGGTGGGATATTTTACTGATATGAGGAGGGTGGGATATTTTACTGATATGAGGAGGGTGGGATATTTTACTCATATGAGGAGGGTGGGATATTTTACTCATAGGAGGAGGGTGGGATATTTTACTCATATGAGGAGGGTGGGATATTTTACTGATATGAGGAGGGTGGGATATTTTACTGATATGAGGAGGGTGGGATATTTTACTGATATGAGGTGGGTGGGATATTTGACTCATATGAGGAGGATGGGATATTTGACTCATATGAGAAGGGTGGGATGTTTGACTCCTATGAGGAGGGTGGGATGTTTGACTCCTATGAGGAGGGTGGGATATATTACTGATATGAGGAGGGTGGGATATTTTACTGATATGAAGAGGGTGGCATACTTTCCTCATATGAGGAGGGTGGGATTTTTGACTCATATGAGGAGTGTGGGATATTTTATTGATATGAGGAGGGTGGGATATTTTATTGATATGAGGAGGATGGGATATTTTCCTGATATCTGGAGGGTGGGATATTTTGCTGATATGAGGAGGGTGGGATATTTTACTGATGTGAGGAGGGTGGGATATTTGACTCATATGAGGAGTGTTGGATATTTTACTGACATGAGGAGGGTGGGATATTTCACTCATATGAGGAGGGTGGGATATTTTACTGATCTGACTAGGGTGGGATATTTGACTCATATGAGGAGGGTGGGATATTTGACTCATATGAGGAGGGTGGGATATTTTATTGATTATGAGGAGGGTGGGATATTTTACTGATATGAGGAGGGTGGGATATTTTACTGATATGAGGAGGGTGGGATATTTGACTCATATGAGGAGGGTGGGATATTTATTGATATGAGGAGGGTGGGATATTTTACTGATATGAGGAGGGTGCGATATTTTACTGATATCTGGAGGGTGGGATATTTTACTCATGTGAGGGTGGTGGGATATTTGACTCATATGAGGAGGGTGGGATATTTTACTGATATGAGGAGGGTGGGATATTTGACTCATATGAGGAGGGTGGGATATTTTACTGATATGAGGAGGGTGGGATATTTGACTCATATGAGGAGGGTGGGATATTTGACTCATATGAGGAGGGTGGGATATTTACTGATATGAGGAGGGTGGGATATTTTACTGATATGAGGAGGGTGGGATTTTTGCTGATATGAGGAGGGTGGGATATTTTACTCATGTGAGGGTGGTGGGATATTTTACTGATATGAGGAGGGTGGGATATTTTACTGATATGAGGAGGGTGGGATATTTGACTCATATGAGGAGGGTGGGATATTTTACTCATATGAGGAGTGTGGGATATTTGACTCATATGAGGAGTGTGGGATATTTTATTGATATGAGGAGTGTGGGATATTTTATTGATATGAGGAGGGTGGGATATTTTATTGATATGAGGAGGGTGGGATATTTTATTGATATGAGGAGGGTGGGATATTTTATTGATATGAGGAGGGTGGGATATTTCACTCAGATGAGGAGGGTGGGATATTTCACTCAGATGAGGAGGGTGGGATATTTGACTCATATGAGGAGGGTGGGATATTCTGCTGATATGAGGAGGGTGGGACATTTCACTCATATGAGGAGGGTGGGATATTTGACTCATCTGAGGAGAGTGGGATATTTTACTCATATGAGAAGGGTGGGATATTTGACTGATATGAGGAGGGTGGGATATTTTACTGTTATGATGATGGAGGGATATTTGACTCATCTGAGGAGGGTGGGATATTTTACTGGAAGGAGGAGGTTGTGATGTTTTACTGTTATGATGATGGAGGGATATTTGACTCATTTGAGCAGGGTGGGATATTTTACTCACATGGGGAGGGTGGGATATTTTACTGAAAGGATGAGGGTGGGATATATTACTGATACAAGGAGGGTGAGATGTGTTACTGATTTGAGGCCGGTGAGATATTGAACTGATGTGAGTATGCTTGGATATTTTTCTGATATGAAGAGGGAGTGATATATTACTGTTAAGAGGATAGTGGAATCTTCTTCTTTGGCCTCCTTGCCTCGAGAGACAATGTGTTAGTGCCTGGAGGTGGTCAGTGGTGTGTGGAGCAGCGCCTGGAGTGGCTATAAAGGCCAATTCTAGAGTGACAGACTCTTCCACAGGTGCTGCAGATAAAATTGGCTGTTGAGGCTGTTACACAGTTGGCTCTCTCCTTTCACTTCTGTCTTTTTTCCTGCCAACTGCTAAGTCCCTTCGACTCGCCACACTTTAACCCCGCCTTTATGGCTGTCCGCCAGCTCTGGCAATCACTGTCAACTGACTCCCACAACTTGTGATCAATGTCACAGGACTTCATGTCGCGTTTGCAGACGTCTTTAAAGCGGAGACATGGACGGCCGGTGGGTCTGATACCAGTGGCGAGCTCGCTGTACAATGTGTCCTTGGGGATCCTGCCATCTTCCATGCGGCTCACATGGCCAAGCCATCTCAAGCGCCGCTGACTCAGTAGTGTATAAGCTGGGAATGTTGGCCGCCTCGAGGAGTCCTGCGTTGGAGATACGTTCCTGCCACCTGATGCCAAGGATTCTCCGGAGGCAGCGAAGATGGAATGAATTGAGACGTCGCTCTTGGATGACATACGTTGTCCAGGCCTCGCTGCCGTAGAGCAAGGCACTGAGGACACAGGCTTGATACACTCGGACTTTTGTGTTCCGTGTCAGTGCGCCACGGAGAAGAAGATCCCAAACAGTGTAGGTGCAAGAACACAGCTCTGTTTCACGCCACTCAGTTGAGGAAGGGGTCTGATGAGGCGCCGCTATGCTGAATTGTGCCTTTCATATCGTCATGGAATGAGGTGATGATCCTTAGTAGCTTTGGTGGACATCCGATCTTTTCTAGTCGTCTGAAAAGACCACGTCTGCTGGCATGGTCAGCTGATATTTTACAGAAATGAGGAGGTTGGGGTATTTTACTGAAAAGAGGAGGGTGGGATATTTTACTCATACAAGGAGGGTAGGGTATTTACTGGGATGAGGAAGAAGGAATATTTACTGATATAGGGTGTGGAGATATTTGTCTGATACAGGAAAGTTGGGATATTTTGCTGATATTGGGAGAGGCAATATAGTACTGATATGGGGACCGTGGGCTATTTTACCCATATGGGGAGAAATGTGTTATTAATATTACAGAAGAATTTAAAATTGGAAGTCAGGCTTGCGCAGCTTTTAAATATATTGGCTGGTATTTTATGTGGAGGCAGTGGCCCCGCCCACCACCTGGAAAGCCGGGTGTGAGCCCTCCTCCACCAGCTCTAGAAGCCACGACCGTAATCAACGGTCGTCGGGCAATTAATTACCTGCAGTCAGGGCTACAACCCCTCTGAGACAGGATGAGAGAGGAGTGAGAGGAGGAGGATCCAGTTGTCATGATCCGCGTGAGTACCAACGACATCGGTAGGACAAGGAAAGAGGTTCTGCTTAGGGATTATGAGCACCTGGGAGTTAATTTAAAAAGCAGAATGACAAAGGTAATATTTTCTGGATTACTGCCTGAGCCATGAGTTAATCGGTGCAGGGAAAATAAGATTAGAGAGTTAAATGTGAGGTTCAAAGATTGGTGTGGGAGAAATGGGTTTTGATTCATGGGGCACTGGCACTAATACTGGGGAAAGTGGGGGCTGTACTGTTGGGACGCTTGAACCATGCTGGGAACAGTGTTCTGAAAGTTGTACAACTAGGCCGATAGAGAGGGCTTTAACCTAAATAGTGGGAGGGGGGCATCACATGAGGGGAGAAGGGGTAAATTGAAGAGAAAGTACAAGGCAATAGAGTAGGGTAGCATTAAGGGTAATGATAACAAGAGTGTCACAGGAAGGGACAGAGTGTATAAACTGAAGTGTGCACCAGCAGATAAGGCCAGTGTTTGCAAGAATGGTAAAAAGACAGAGTTAAAGACTCTGTATCTGAATGCATGTAGCATTCATAACAAAATGGATGAGTTGATAGGACAAATGGAAAAAATATGTATGACCTGATAGCTTTTTCAGAGACCTGGTTGCAAGGTGACCAAGGCTGGGACCTAAATATTCAGGACTATTTGACATTTCAGAAGGACAGGAAACTAGATACATGAGTACAGTAGTGAGAGATGACAGTTCAGTAAATCAAGATGTAGAATCAGTTTGGGTAAAGATAAAGAAAAAACAAAGGTAAGAAGTCACTTGTAGGTTTAGTTAATAGTTGCCCTAACTGTAGCTACACTGTAGGACAAAGTATACAGGAAGACAAAATTGGGGCTTGTAAGAAAGGTACTGCAATAATCATGGGTGATGTTAATCTTCATATAAATTGGACGAATCTGATTGGCAAAGGTAGCCTGGAAGATGAATTCACAAAATGTATTCAGGACAATTTCTTACAGCAGTACATTCTAGTACCAGGGAACAGGCTGTTTAGACCTGGTAATGTGCAATGAGACAGGATTATGTAACGTCCTCATAGTAAAGGAGTCTCTAGGCAACAATGATCACAACATGATAGAATTCCACATTCAATCTGAGGGCAAGAAGTGTGGGTCTAAAAGTAGTGTTTTAAACTTAAATAAAGGCAATTATAAGGGTATGAGGACAGAGTTGGCTAACGTGAGCTGGGAAATAGGTTAAAAGGTAAGACAGTAGAGAAGCAGTGGCAGACATTTAAAGAGATATTTCATAATTCTCAGCAAAGATATATTCTGTTGAGAAAGAAAAATTTTATGAGAAGGATGCACCATCCGTTGCTAACTAAGGAATTTAAGGAAACTATCAAAATAACACTGTGAAGATTAGTGGTAGGTCAGAAAATTGGACAGATTTTAGAAACCAGCAAAGAATGACTAACAAATGGAAGAAGAAATTAGAGTATGAGAGAAAGCGTGACAGAAATATCAAAACAGATTGTAAGAGTTTCTACAAGTATTTAAAAAGGAAAAGAGTAACTCAATGAATGTTGGTCCCTTAGAGGGTGAGACTGGGGAATTAATAATGGGAAACAAGGAAATGGCAGAAGCGTTGAACAGGTATTTTGTGTCTGTCTTCACTGTCGACAACACAAACATAATCCCAAGAATACTTGAAAATCAAGAGGTGAAAAGGAGGGAGGAACCTAAAACAATCACAATCGCTAGGCAAAATATACTGGGAAAATTATTAGAACTAATGGCTGACAAGTCCCCAGGACCTGATGGCTTGCACCCTATGATCTTAAGAGAAGTGGCTGCTAAGATAATAGATACATTCGCTGTGATCTTCCAAAATTCCATAGATTCTGAAAAGATGCCAGCAGATTGGATTATCAGATTGGAGTGGGCTTCGCCATCAGAAACTCCTTGCTCAGCATGATAGAGCCTCCCTCAAATGGCTCGGAACGCATACTGTCCATCCGACTGCTCACCACCTCTGGTCCAGTACACCTACTCAGCATCTATGCTCCAACACTCTGTTCCGCACCTGAAGCTAAAGACCAGTTCTATGAACAACTCCATAACATCATTAGCAGCATCCCCAACACCGAACACCTATTCCTGCTGGGGGACTTTAATGCCAGGGTTGGGGCCGACCATGACTCATGGCCCTCCTGCCTTGGGCGCTATGGCGTTGGAAGGATGAATGAGAACGGGCAGAGACTGCTTGAGTTGTGTACCTATCATAACCTCTGCATCACCAACTCGTTCTTTCACACTAAACCCTGTCACCAGGTTTCATGGAGGCACCCAAGATCACGTCGTTGGCACCAGCTAGACCTCATTGTCACAAGGCGAGCCGCCTTAAACAGTGTTCAAATCACACGCAGCTTCCACAGTGCGGACTGCGACACCGACCACTCCCTGGTGTGCAGCAAGGTTAGACTCAGACCAAAGAAGTTGCATCATTCCAAGCAGAAGGGCCACCCGCGCATCAACACGAGCAGAATTTCTCACCCACAGCTGTTACAAAAATTTCTAAATTCACTTGTAACAGCCCTTCAAAACACTCCCACAGGGGATGCTGAGACCAAGTGGGCCCACATCAGAGACGCCATCTATGAGTCAGCTTTGACCACCTACGGCAAAAGTGCGAAGAGAAATGCAGACTGGTTTCAATCTCATAATGAAGAGCTGGAACCTGTCATAGCCGCTAAGCGCATTGCACTTTTGAACTACAAGAAAGCCCCCAGCGATTTAACATCCGCAGCACTTAAAGCAGCCAGAAGTACTGCACAAAGAACAGCTAGGCGTTGCGCAAACGACTACTGGCAACACCTATGCAGTCATATTCAGCTGGCCTCAGACACCGGAAACATCAGAGGAATGTATGATGGCATGAAGAGAGCTCTTGGGCCAACCATCAAGAAGATCACCCCCCTCAAATCTAAATCGGGGGACATAATCACTGACCAACGCAAACAGATGGACCGCTGGGTTGAGCACTACCTAGAACTGTACTCCAGGGAGAATGCTGTCACTGAGACTGCCCTCAATGCAGCCCAGCCTCTACCAGTCATGGATGAGCTGGACATACAGCCAACCAAATCGGAACTCAGTGATGCCATTGATTCCCTAGCCAGCGGAAAAGCCCCTGGGAAGGACAGCATTACCCCTGAAATAATCAAGAGTGCCAAGCCTGCTATACTCTCAGCACTACATGAACTGCTATGCCTGTGCTGGGACGAGGGAGCAGTACCCCAGGACATGCGCGATGCCAACATCATCACCCTCTATAAAAACAAAGGTGACCGCGGTGACTGCAACAACTACCGTGGAATCTCCCTGCTCAGCATAGTGGGGAAAGTCTTTGCTCGAGTCGCTCTGAACAGGCTCCAGAAGCTGGCCGAGCGCGTCTACCCTGAGGCACAGTGTGGCTTTCGTGCAGAGAGATCGACTATTGACATGCTGTTCTCCCTTCGTCAGATACAGGAGAAATGCCGTGAACAACAGATGCCCCTCTACATTGCTTTCATTGATCTCACCAAAGCCTTTGACCTCGTCAGCAGACGTGGTCTCTTCAGACTACTAGAAAAGATCGGATGTCCACCAAAGCTACTAAGTATCATCACCTCATTCCATGACAATATGAAAGGCACAATTCAACATGGTGGCTCCTCATCAGAGCCCTTTCCTATCCTGAGTGGTGTGAAACAGGGCTGTGTTCTCGCACCCACACTTTTTGGGATTTTCTTCTCCCTGCTGCTTTCACATGCGTTCAAATCCTCTGAAGAAGGAATTTTCCTCCACACAAGATCAGGGGGCAGGTTGTTCAACCTTGCCCGTCTAAGAGCGCAGTCCAAAGTACGGAAAGTCCTCATCAGAGAACTCCTCTTTGCTGACGATGCTGCTTTAACATCTCACACTGAAGAATGCCTGCAGAGTCTCATCGACAGGTTTGCGTCTGCCTGCAATGAATTTGGCCTAACCATCAGCCTCAAGAAAACGAACATCATGGGGCAGGATGTCAGAAATGCTCCATCCATCAATATTGGCGACCACGCTCTGGAAGTGGTTCAAGAGTTCACCTACCTAGGCTCAACTATCACCAGTAACCTGTCTCTAGATGCAGAAATCAACAAGCGCATGGGTAAGGCTTCCACTGCTATGTTCAGACTGGCCAAGAGAGTGTGGGAAAATGGCGCACTGACACGGAACACAAAAGTCCGAGTGTATCAGGCCTGTGTCCTCAGTACCTTGCTCTACGGCAGCGAGGCCTGGACAACGTATGCCAGCCAAGAGCGACGTCTCAATTCATTCCATCTTCGCTGCCTTCGGAGAATACTTGGCATCAGGTGGCAGGACTATATCTCCAACACAGAAGTCCTTGAAGCGGCCAACATCCCCAGCTTATACACACTACTGAGTCAGCGGCGCTTGAGATGGCTTGGCCATGTGAGCCGCATGGAAGATGGCAGGATCCCCAAAGACACATTGTACAGCGAGCTCGCCACTGGTATCAGACCCACCGGCCGTCCATGTCTCCGTTATAAAGACGTCTGCAAACGCGACATGAAATCGTGTGACATTGATCACAAGTCGTGGGAGTCAGTTGCCAGCATTCGCCAGAGCTGGCGGGCAGCCATAAAGACAGGGCTAAATTGTGGCGAGTCGAAGAGACTTAGTAGTTGGCAGGAAAAAAGACAGAGGCGCAAGGGGAGAGCCAACTGTGCAACAGCCCCAACAAACAAATTTCTCTGCAGCACCTGTGGAAGAGCCTGTCACTCCAGAATTGGCCTTTATAGCCACTCCAGGCGCTGCTTCACAAACCACTGACCACCTCCAGGCGCGTATCCATTGTCTCTCGAGATAAGGAGGCCCAAAAGAAAAGAACACCTCAATTCAAGAAAGGAAGGAGACAGAAACTAGGAAACCATAAGCTAGTTAGTCTAACATCTGTCATAGGGAAAATGCTAGAATCCATTATTAAGGAGGTAATAGCTGGACATTTAGAAAATCATAATACTATCAGGCAGAGACAACATGGTTTTGTGAAAGGCAAATCGTATTTGAATAATTTATTAGAGTTCTTTGAGGAAGTAACAAGCAAGGTGGATAAAGGGGAACCTGTAGATGTGGTGTACTTGGATTTCCAAAAGATATTCAATAAGGTGCCACATCAAAGGTTACTGCACAAAATAAGAGCTCATGGTGTAGGGGTTAACATATTAGCGTGGATAGAAGATTGGTTAGCTAACAGGAAACAGACAGTAGGGATAAATCCATCATTACAGGTTGACCAGCCCACTCTGATTTGCTGATGACATAGAGACAGGTAGAAATGTAAGGTGTCAAGAGGACATAAAGGGCTGAATCTTCTGTGCCCACCGCCAAGGTCGGTGCAGGCGAAAAAAACAGCAGCCCACCTAGACCGGCCGCATGTCACAGAGCCACCACAATCTTCCATGTGGTGGCTCATTCGAATGGTCGGGATAGGCCGCCGCACCCCCCCACCACCAGCAATCACATGGAGGGGATAGCCTGTCAGTCCCACCAATGGCGTCAGCTGCCTGTGCACAGGCGCTGACGCCATTTTTGAAGGGCTGTCACCCCTACCAGCAGACTTAAATATTTAAAGTTAAAGTGATTAAAAAAGTTAAATATATTTATTTTGCCCCTCCCCCACTCCCCAATAACCATAAAATTATTAATTTCCCCTTTCCCCTCAAAACACTTACCTGCACAATCTGACGTCCCCCCCCCCACCAATCTGCATAAACTTTAACCTCCAACCCTTCCCACCATCCCCTACGCCAATGATGTCACTTTGACCCCGTTCCCCCCACCTCCACCCCCACCCCCGCACTGAGAAACTTACCTCCATCCTCTTCCCCACCAGTGCGGCACCTTGTTTCCCCAGACAGGGATCTGAAGGCGCAGGAGTGCCGGCCACCGGGCCGATGATCAGAGCAGGATGGAAGGTGGCGGCGTAAGTATAATTAATTCATTACTTTTAATTTATTCAAATATTTCATAATAAGAACTAGGAGCAGGAGTAGGCCGTCCGGCCCTTCGAGCCTGCTCTGCCATTCAATAAGATCATGGCTGATCTTTTCGTGGACTCAGATCCACTTACCCGCGCTCTCACCGTATCCCTTAATTCCTTTATTGTTCAAAAAGATATCTACCTTAGCTTTAAAAACGTTTACTGAAGAAGCATCAACTACTTCACTGGGCAAGGAATTCCATAGATTAACAACCCTCTGGGTGAAGAAGTTCCTTCTTAATTCAGTCCTAAATCTGCTCCCTCTAATCTTGAGGCTATGCCCTCTTGTCCTAGCTTCACCTGCCAGTGGAAACATCCTCTCTACTTGTATCTTATCTATTCCCTTCATAATTTTATATGTTTCTATAAGATCCCCCCTCATTCTTCTGAACTCCAATGAATATAATCCCAATCTACTCAGTCTCTCCACATAAGCCAACCCCCTCAACTCCGGAATCAACCTAGTGAACCTCTTCTGCACCCTCTCCAGTGCCAGTATATCCTTTCTCAAGTAAGGAGACCAAAACTGCACACAGTACTCCAGGTGCGGCCTCACCAGTACCTTATACAGCTGCAACATAACCTCTCTGCTTTTAAACTCAATCCCTTTAGCAATGAAGGACAAAATTCCATTTGCCTTCCTAATTACTTGCTGTACCTGCAGACCAACCTTCTGCGATTCATGCACAAGGACACCCAGGTCCCTCTGCAGCATGCTGCAACTTTTTACCATTCAAGTAATAATCCTTTTTACTGTTACTCCTACCGAAATGAATGACTTCACATTTATTAACATTGTATTCCATCTGCCAGACCTTTGCCCACTCACTCAATGTATCTATGTTCCTCTGCAAAGTTTCACAGTCGTCTGCACACTTTGCTCTGCCACTCATCTTAGTGTCATCTGCAAACTTTGACACCCTACACGTGGTCCCCAACTCCAAATCATCTATATAAATTGTAAATAATTGCGGTCCCAACACCGATCCCTGAGGCACACCACTAGTGACTGATTGCCAAGAATAGCACTCATTTATCCCCACTCTCTGCTTCCTGTTAGTCAACCAATCCTCTATCCATGCTAATACTTTACCCCTGACGCCATGCATCCTTATCTTATGCAGCAGCCTCTTGTGCGGCACCTTGTCGAAGGCCTTTTGGAAACCTAGGTACGCCACATCCACTGGGTCCCCACTGTCCACCTTGCTCGTAATGTCATCATAGAATTCCAAAAGATTTGTCAAGCATGACCTGCCCTTCATGAACCCATGCTGTGTCTGCCCAACGGGACAATTTCTATCGAGATGCCCTGCTATTTCTTCCTTGATAATAGACTCAAGCATCTTCCCCACTACAGAGGTTAAGCTAATCGGTCTGTAATTCCCCATCTTTTGTCTACCTCCCCTTTTAAACAGTGGCGTCACATCTGCTGTTTTCCAATCAGCTGGGACTACCCCAGAGTCCAGCGAATTTTGGAAAATTACCGCCAGTGCACCTGCTATTTCTCCCGCCATCTCTTTTAGTACCCTGGGATGCATTCCATCAGGGCCAGGAGGCTTATCAATCCTTAGCTCCATTAGCTTGCCCAACACTACCTCTTCCATAATAATGATTGTTTCCAGGTCCTCACCTATGTTCGTCTCTTTGTCAATTACTGGCATGTTATTAATGTCCTCCACTGTGAAGACCGATACAAAATACCTGTTCAATGCCTCAGCCATTTCATCATATCCCATAACTAAATTCCCCTTCTCATCCTCTAAAGGACCAACGTTTACTTTAGCCACTCTTTTTCGTTTTATACATTTATAGAAACTTTTGCTATCTGTCTTTATATTCTGTGCTAGTTTTTTCTCATGTTCTATCTTACTTTTCTTTATAGCTCTTTTTGTGGCTTTCTATTGACCTTTAAAGTTTTCCCAATCTTCTAGTTTCATGCTGCTTTTGGCCAGTTTGTATGCCTTCTCTTTCAATTTGATAGCCTCCCTTATTTCCTTAGAAACCCATGGCAGATTACCCCTTTTCTTCCAGTCCTTCCTTTTCACTGGAATATACTTTTGCTGAGCACTTTGAAAAATTGCTTTGAAAGTCCTCCACTGCTCGTCAACTGTCCCACCATAACATCTTTGTTTCCCGTCTACTTTAGCCAAGTCCTCCCTCATTCTATTGTTGTCCCCCTTGTTCAAGCGCAGGACCCTGGTATTGGATTTTATCTTCACACTCTCCATCTGTATACTAAATTCAACCATACTGTGATCACTCCTTCCAAGAGGATCCCTAACTATGAGGTCATTAATTATTCCTGTCTCATTACACAGGACTAGATCTAGGATAGCTTGCTCCCTCGTCGGTTCCATTACATACTGTTCAAGAAAACTATCACGGATACACTCAACAAACTCCTCCTCAAGGCTACCCTGACTGAGCTGGTTCGACCAATCTACATGTAGATTAAAATCCCCCATGATAATTGCCGTACCATTTTTACAGGCATTAGTTGTTTCTTTGTTTATTGCCCACCCCAATGTGATGTTATTATTTGGTGGCCTATAGACTACGCCTATCAATGACTTTTTCTTCTTAGGGTCCAGTTGCTGGACAGCGGGGGGGCCGTCACAAGGCCTCGCCGCCACCAGCCATATCGGGCCGGGCCCTCCCAGCGTCGGGGTGTGTGGCGGCCCTCTCCCGGAGGCATCTTCAGCACCCTCCCTCCACCACCCCCCTCCCTGTGCCACGGACCCCAGTCCCTGGGGGAGAACTAAATCCAGCCCATTGAGTCTACAAAGGGATTTACATAGGTTAAGTGAGTGGGCAAAAATTTGGCAGATATAGTACAATGTGAAAAAATGTGAACTTGTCCACTTTGGCAGGAAGAATCGAAAAACAGTATATTATTTGAATGGAGAGAGACTACAGAACTCGGCAGTACACAGGATCTGGGTGTCCTAATACATGAATCACAAAAAGTTAGCATGCAGGTACAGCAAGTGATTAGGAAGGTAAATGGAATGTTGGCGTTTCTTGCAAGAGGAGTTTAAAAGTAGGCAAGTGTTGCTACAGCTGTACAGGGCTTTAGTAAGACTGGAGTATTGTGTACAGTTTTAGTCTTCTTACTTAAGAAAGGATACAACTGCATTAGAAGCAATTCAGACAAGGTTATCTCAACTGATTCCTGGGATGAAAGGGTTATCTTATGAGGAAAGATTGGGCTGATGCCGATTGGAGTTTAGAATAATGAGAGGTAATCTTATTGAAATGTACAAGATCCTGAGGGGACTTGACAGGGTGGATGGTGGGAGGCTGTTTCCCCTTGTGAGGGAGTCTAGAATTAGGGGACACACTTTAAAAATTAGGGATCTCTCATTGAAAACTGAGATAAGGAGAAAGTTTTTCGCTCAAATGGTCGTTAGTTTGTGGAATTCTCTTCCCCAGAGATCAGTGAAGGCTGGATCACTGAATATATTCAAGTCAGAATTAGACAGATTTTGATCGACAAGGGAGTCAAGGGTTTTGGGGGGACAGACCAGAAAGTGGAGTTGAGGCCACAATCCGATTAGGCATGATTTTATCGAATTACGGGGCAGGCTTGAGGGGCTGAATGGCCTAGTCCTCCTAATTCTTGTGTTCTTGATGTCCTGCCTCCAAGAGCTGCCAGCCAATCAGAGGGCTGGCAGCTGTTCAGGCTCAGTGGCGCCACTGGGACCAGTGGCCACTGCTGGGACTGCACCCAGCAAGAAGAGGCACCATGGATGCCGGCCTCAGAAGAAGGTAGATCGGATCGGGGCTTGCCAAGTGCAATAAGCGAGGCTCCAGCGAGGCAGAGAGGGTTTTATAGAGAGGGCATTGGAGGTCTTACAGCAGGGATGGCCTGTGCTGCTGGGGGGGGCATCTGTGAGGCACAGGATGCCTGATCAGCAGGGGCCCCCCAGCCCGCAAGAAGGCTGTTTAACTGCACAGCCTCCCCAGGTGGCAATATACCCATCTGCCACTGGTAACATGGCAGCAGTGGCGGGAATAGACCCTTAAACTGGCCATTAACTGGCTACTTTAGGGCCTCCATTAGATTAAGGGTTGGTGAACTGCCTGCCACCTCCCCCACTGCAGGTAAAATGCCAGCTGGGGTGTGTAGGCGATGGACAATTTTATACAACTCCGCCTCCAAGCCTGCTCCAGCGGTGAGGGGGAGGGGCATGGGTTGGCATAAAAATCTGACAATTGGTTTAGATATTAAGCAAAATAGTTTGGGAATAACTATAAATCAACAATCCTAGTTAGAGCATGATGCTCCCATTTTGTTTAACCATGCTGGATAATCGCACAAAGAGATGCTATATCTAAGGAAGAGACTGAACAATTGCAAAGCTTGATTGATCAGTTAACCTGGTTGAGCACTCAGGCTAGACCAGATACTAGTTTTGTTATGTTGGAGTTAAGTACTATGATGAGACACCTGAAAGTACAGAATATTTTAAGGCAAATAAAACATTTAAAGAATTAAATCTGAATCAATGTGTACTTGAGTTCCCATCCTTAGGTGACCCAAAGAACATGAAACTAGTCATTTTTAGCAATACTAATCTTCTTGATGAGTGTTCCAGTACAGTTGCTTTCATAATATTTCTGATGGGTGAAAATGGGAAGTGTTGGGAAGCCAAGAAAATAAAAAGGGTTGTTGAAAGTACTTTAGCTGCCTAAACACTGATTGTTGTGGATGCAGTGGATATGGAATTCTATTTGTCACATATTTTAGGCGAGATTCTGCAAAATGGGTTTGTTGAATACAGTATAACCATTGAATGTTATGTAGCTAATTGTCCCTTGTGGGACAATGTATAGCCTACGAAAGGTGTAAGTGAGAAAAGGTTATAGATTGACCTTATTGACTTAAAATAAATGCTGGAGATGCAGGAAATCTCTAAAAATTAAACGGTTGGGTGTGAGTCATCGACTGTCTGATTGTTTTACAATGAGAAATGTGTGTACAAATAAATTGTTAGAGGTCCTAGAGGAGGGTGTCTCATAATGTCATGCTTTTTACAGAATATGGAGGTCTTTGGTTTAATTTGTTTTGAAATCTTGGTTGAATATATCAACTCTTCTCTTTATTGAAAGAGAGAGAAGAAAATTGTATTTTACTTACAGATAATAGTATGCAGGTGGTGGCATTAACTTGGGATTCACTTGTGCTCTATAAAGAGGAACAGACTGAAACTGGTTGGTGGGTGAGAGTTTATAACGTGTAGCTCTGTAAATAAATCCTTAAAAAGTGTGTAAAGATTGGCTCTAGTTCTATCTTCACCACCTGGTTTTCCGGAATATAGAATAGAGCAAGATGCTGACTAAGGAAAGAGTAGGGATGATTAGAGACCGCAAAGGTAACTTGTGTGGGGAGGCAGAAGACCTGGGCATAGTTCTCAATTAATACCTTGTGTCTGTTTTCAAAAATAGAGAGAGATATCTGACATTATATTTAAGAAGGAGGAGTGTGGAGTGTTGGATGGTATAAACATAGTGAGAGAGGAAATATTAAGGCGTTTAGCATCTTTGAAAGTGGATAAATCACCAGGCCTGGATGCATTGTATCCCAGGTTGCTAAGAGAGGCAAGGGAGAAAATAGTGGAGGCTCTGACCATCATTTTCCAATCCACTCTGGCTACAGGCGTGGTGCTGGAGGACTGGAAGACTGCTAACGTTGTCCCGTTATTTATAAAGGCAAGAAGACATAGCCCGGGTATTTGTAGGCCAGTCAGCCTAACCTCAGTGGTGGGCAGAATATTGAAAAAAGTTCTGAGGGACAGTATAAATGGTCATTTAGAAAAGCACAGATTAATCAAAGATAGTCAGCATGGATTTGTTAAGGGAAGGTTGTGTCTGACAAATTTGGTTGGATTTTTTGAGGCAGTAACAGGAGGGTCGATGAGAGTTGTATTTTTGTTGTAGTTTACATGGATTTTAGCTAGGATTTTGACAAGGTCTCAAATGGAAGACCAGTCAGAAAAGTAGGAGCTCATGGGATCATAGGACAGGTAACAAGTTGGATCCAAAATTGGCTCAGTGGCAGGAAGCAGAGGGTTATGGTCAGCAGGTGTTTGGTGACTGGAAGGCTATTTCCAGTGGGGTTCCACAGAGCTCAGTATTGGGCCCCTTGCTTTTTGTGGTATCAATGATTTATATTTAAATGTAGGGGGGCATGACAAAGACATTTGCAGATCATACAAAAATTGGTCATGTGGTTGATAGTGAAGAAGAAAGCTGTAGCTACAGGAAGATATTAACGGTCAGGTTAGTTGGGCAGAAAAATTCAATCTGGAGAAGTATGAGGCAATGCATTTGGGGAGCGCAACAAAGACAAGGGAATACGCAATAAATGGTATGATTCTGAGAAGTGTAGAGGAACAGAGGGACCTTGGACTGCATGGGCTGGATTTAATGTTCGCATTGCAGCTTCTGACGGTGGACCCGGAAGTGGGCACCATCGCCACTTGACACGTGTGTGGCTGGCCCACCACAATCACGTAGCGGGCAGCCAATTATAATAATGGAGGTGCGGGGCCCAGTCAATCACATGGTGGGGCAGGATTTGAGGCACCAAATGCAGCATCAGATGATGCCGGAGCAGGTGCTGGCACCTTATTTAAAGCCCTGCTTTCATTGCTGCTTTAGAGTCATTCGTTGTTTGCTACTGAGACTGGTGCTGCAGTGACTCCTGGACCCCTCCCCCCACCTCTCTGTCAAAGAAACTGCAGAATGGTTCAGCCAAGACACTGGTACCCCATGGCTTACTGATGCGTCCCTGGAGAGTCCCCAGGGTTGGAGAGAAGAGGTCCTCCTTCCTGACCTGGATGGAGATCATGGGGTCACACCCCGAACATAGGTCCATTGCAGGAATAGAGTCAACGACCTTGTTCGGTCAGCCAAGGTGAGTGCGCTATAGCACCCTCCATTTTGGAAATTATATGTGACTACACAGGTGGATGCGTGACATGGAGAGAGAGGCACCTCAAAGGAGTTGACAAAGGAGGATAGACATCAACACATCCTGGATGCATGGCAGCATCTTGGCCACAGACCATCGTCTTTCATATCTCACCCCCATTACCTCCTCTGACAGCTGACGTGCGGATGAACCATACAGGAAAGCCCTGCAGGGTTCAAGGGGCTGCCACTAACATGCCTGTCCTGTAGCTCTTCCTGTGGAATATGATTATTTCCGTCATTCCAGTTGCAGAACAAGAGAGCCCATAACAACAGGGAGACCTTGTGGACTGGTGGAGGAATTGCTGACATACAACCTCTCTCAGCAGCTAAGAGTGAAGCACCGGAGTTGGCAGGGACCCAATAGCGAATGGTGAGACTGGAGTCTCCACACAAGAGAGTAAGGATTGCCTTCCATCAACATGCAGCACAATTCTGGAGATCCTCGAAATGCATGGATATCATAAGATCTGCAATGTCTAACCCACACCTTTGTGTTTTCTCATGCAGGTCGCCATCCTCAGGAGGCTCCATCAGAAGGGTGACATCATCAACCTCTGAGGAGGAGAACTCAGAGGATGCACCATTACATGACTGTCCCGCACCTTCCACCAGCACAGATACTTTCACCTCGGTGGGTTTCTGCTCAGTTTTAGAATCAGGGTCACCAGCTGGTAAAAGCACCACACATGCCCGAGCAGCTGGCTGCAGCTGAGACTGCCGTGGCCTCTGCTAGTCAGAGGACTGTGGGTGGCCAGGCCCAAGTTGAGCCCAAGGTGGATGATGAGCCTCTGGTGTCAACACACAGGGAATTCTGGAGTTGCAGGGAGAGGTGAAGCAACCTTCAGCGGAGCTGCCGGAGACCATGCACAAACATGAGCAGACGATGGAGGTGTCGATCCATGCTAAGACTGCTGCCATGTCTCAGGTGTGCGAGCTCATGGTTTCCTCCATTGAGAGCTTGGTGACCCTCATGGAGAGCCAGATCCCATGGATGCAAGCACACCTGCACACCATCACTTTGGCCATGAGCTCAACACAGGATTGGCAAGGTGAGTGAGGTCCTTGTCCTCTGCTGAGCTGGAAGACTCAAGTGAGCCTTGAAATGGAGGAAGAGAGGCTGATCTCCACATCAAGGGGCTCCCTTCAGAGCACTGTCTTCAGCTGCTTCATCAATGACCTTCCTTCAATCATGAGGTCAGAAATGGGGATGTTCGCTGATGATTGCACAATGTTCAGCAACATTCGCTACTCCTCAGATACTGAAACAGTCCGTGTAGAAATGCAGCAAGACCCGGACAATATCCAGGCTTGGGCTGATAAGTGACAAGTAACATTCATGCCACACAAGTGCCAGGCAATGACCATCTCAAACAAGAGAGAATCTAACCATCTCCCCTTGACATTCAATTGCATTACCATCACTGAATCCCCCACTATCAACATCCTGGGGGGTTACCATTGACCAGAAACTGAACTGGATTAGCCAGTGGCTACAAGAGCAGGTCAGAGACTAGGAATCCTGTGGCATGTAACTCACCTCCTGACTCCCCAAAGCCTGTCCACCATCTACAAGGCACAAGTCAGGAGTGTGATGGAATACTCTCCACTTGTCTGGATGGGTGCAGCTCCAACAACACTCAAGAAGCTCGACACCAGCCTGCTTGATTGCCACCCCATCCACAAACATTCACTCCTTCCACCACCAAAGCACAGTGGCAGCAGTCTGTACCATCTACAAGATGCACTGTAGCAACTCACCAAGGCTCCTTCGACAGCACCTTCCAAACCCGTGACCTCTCCACCTAGTAGGACAAGAGCAGCAGATGCATGGGAACACCACCACCTGCAAGTCACCTCCAAGTCACACACCATCCTGACTTGGAACTATATCGCCATTCCTTCACTGTCGCTGGGTCAAGATCCTGAAACTCCCTTCCTAACAGCACTGTGGGTGTACCTACCCCACATGGACTGCAGCAGTTCAAGCAGGCAGCTCACCACAACCTTCGCAAGGGCAATTAGGGATGAGCAATAAATGCTGGCCTAGCAAACGATGCCCACATCCCATGAATGAATTCAAAATTTTGAGTGTGGACGGTGGCTCCTCAGCCCCTCTGCCAGTGAGCCCAGCTCCAGTAGCCGCAATATCTGAGGACAGTCCTGCACCAGGGCTGAAACCCTCGGGAAGCTGGGCCCCTCCAGACCTCAGGCAGCCGGAGGATGCCCACCGGAGTTATCACAGGCCAAGGGGCAGCCTGATAGCAACCTGCCTCCCACCTAGTTGTTAGCACAGAGGTCACAACTTGTAGGAGCACTTGAAATCATGTAAAAAAAAAACAGACACATTTGAGTTTTCACGGATGCTTGCAATTGCCATGTGTCTTCAGCTATAAACTTTATTCGCTTTTGATGTTGGCATTAACGCCTTAATTGTGAGATGCTGACTTTATCCTTCGCTCATATTGGGCTGTCAGTCAAGGCTCTACCCTCCATTGGTAAGTGCCCCTGGGTGCGTGAGTGGTTTGGACACGAGGCACCAATCCCAGACAGAAAGGAGGTGACAGAATGAATGCTTTTAGTTAAGTTTATACTGCTTTCACTCTGAGAGGCAAACATGGTGGCTGCAAGTGACTAATTGTGAGATTGTCTCTTGGCTCCTGGATCTTCCTCCATCGGTGGCACTGCATCACACCACGGGGGTCCACAAAGGCAGGGTTTATGGGACCCATGCCAGGTGATCAACAGGCCTCCAGAGCACTGTCCTTGCAGAAGCAAAGTTGCCCTCGCATTTTTGCCTTTGCTACTCCTCTCGGCTTACGCGTGATGGTCCTCAGTGGCCACCCTTACTGATAGCCAACCCTCTCACCTGATAGTATGGCAATCCTACCCTGTCACCTAGCTGTATAACTACCTGACCCTTTCAGCCAGCTGTATGGACTCCCGTGCCAACCATCCGAGACTATGCCCACCCATGCAGAGTTCACAACACTGCAGGCCAACAATGGCTTTTGCTCCCCCTACTTCCCCTATCCACACCTCAGTGCTGTCATCTTTCAACGGACAGGGACCCGAAGACCGGTGAGGACCAGCCGTCATCAACGTAATTCCAAACTCCCCATGGAATCGCGATCAATTACATTCAAATGTATTTAATCTAAATGTTCAGAAATTCAAATTGCACTCCCATCACGTCAGAATGGTGAGGCTGCCTTGGTGCTTTCCCACCGCTGACTAAATCTTGAACTGACGTCACGACTCTGGATTCTGGACGGACGCATCCATCACTATTCTCCCGCCCCCCTACACCTCCAAACAGCCTCACTAAATTCAGACACTAGAAGGGTTTAAAATTGATCAGGAGCAGGTGTTAGATGGGCTGTCTGTACTTAAAGTGGATGAGGCACCAGGACCGGATGAGATGCATCCAAGGATACAGGGGGAAGTGAAGGTGGAAATCGCGGAGGTACTAGCCATAAGTTTTTAGTCTTCCTTCGACTTGGGGGTGGTGCCAGAGGACTGGAGAATTGCAAACTTTACACTCTTGTTCAAAAAAGGGTGTAAAGATAAGCCCAGCAACTACAGGCCAGTCAGTTTAACTCCGGTGGTGGGGAAACTTCTAGAAAGAGTAATTTGGGAGAAAATTAATAGTCACATGCACAAATGCGGGTTAATCAAAGAAAGCCAGAATGGATTTCTTAAGGAAAAATCATGTTTAACTAACTTGCTGGAGTTTTTTTGGAGAGGTAACAAAGAGGGTTAATAAGGGCAATGCAGTTGATGTGGTGTACACGGACTTCCAAAAGGCATTTAATACATTGCCACACAACAGACTTGTGAGCAAATTTATAGCTCATGGAATAAAAGGGACAGTAGCAATATGGAATTGGCTGAGTGACAGGAAACAAAGAGTAGTGTTAATGGATGTTTTTTGGGCTGGAGGATGGTTTGTAATGGAGTTCCCCAGGGGTCAATGTTGGAACCCTTGCTTTTCCTGATATATATTAATGACCTAGAACTTGGTGTACAAAGTTTGCGGATGATACGAAACTTGGAAGCATTGTGAACTGTGAGGAGGATAGTACAGAACTCTAAAAGGACATAGACAAGTTGGTGGAATGGGCAGACAGGTGGCAGATGAAGTTCAATGCAGAGAAATATGAAGTGATTCATTTTGGTAGGAGGAACATGGAGAGACAATATAGAATAAAGGGTACAATTCTAAAGGGGGTGCAGGAGCAGAGAGACCTGGGTGTATATGTGCATAAGTCATTGAAGGTGGCAGGACAGGTTGAGAGAGCGGTTAATAAAGCATACAGTATCCTGGGCTTTATTAATAGGGGCATAGAGTTCAAGAGCAAGGAAATTATGTTGAACTTGTATAAGACACTGGTTCGGCCTCAGCTGGAGTATTGCGTCCAGTTCTGGGCACTACACTTTAGGAAGGACGTGAGGGTGTTGGAGAGCGTGCAGATAAGATTCATGAGCATGGTTCCAGGGATGAGGAACTTTAGCTATGAAGATAGATTGGAGAAGTTAGAACTGTTTTCCTTGGAGAAGAGAAGGCTGAGAGGTAATTTGATAGAGGTATTCAAACTCATGAGGGGTCTGGACAGAGTAGATAGAGAGAAACTGTTCCCACTCGTGAAAGAATCAAGAAGGAGAGGGCACAGAGTTAAAGTGATTGGTAAAAGAAGCAAAACTAACATGAGGAAAAACTTTTTCATGCAGCGAGTGGTTGAGATCTGGAATGTGCTGCCTGAGAGTGTCTTTGCCGCGGCTCCTGAACACAGCCACAGAATTCGCATCCCACTTCAGAATTCCCCAACCAATCATAGAGTGCAGGCACAATGATGACCCGCACTCCAAAAAAGAAGGATTTCTATTTAAAGGGGCCTTGGTAGGGGTCCAAATGGCTGCAGGAAACCTTTACTGTGAAGGCTTGTTCCAGTGAAGAAATGGAAAGAAGATGTGGAAAGGATGACCGCCCCCCCACCCAGGTTGTCTGACTCTGTCCTGGAGGTCATTTTGAATGCAGTGGGGGTCCATAGGGACATCTGTTTCCTCAGAACAGAAGGAGGAGTCCAGCCACCCAAATTAAAGTGGCATGGCTGGAAGTAGCAGCAGTGTGGTGCCCAGGTGAGTGGCTTGCCATTTTCACTCTGACTTCCATAGCATTCTTGCAGTTCCACACGTTCCTTTTTCTTCAGCATCTCCTCAAATCTCCATCTGAACAGCCAACACTCACACTCTCCCTCATCCGACTGCCATCTCACATTCATCCCTCACAGTCACCCTCCACAAATGTTTTCATTCTATCCTGCCCACACATTGCACTTCTTACACTCGTCATGCTTTGCTATCTCTCATTGCAGGAGAAAAGAAGCACACAAATCCAGGACGAGGCAGAGAAGCGGGCTGGGCCTGCAGTCATGGCCACCCTGACCACATTGGAGGGGGACAGCTTGGAGATCGGCAGGGTGAAAGCAAATATTAGGCATCGGTGATGGAAAGATGGGGGTGGCTCAGACACCTGGGGCTGAATTTTATTTTCCTGCCGCCGGGAATGGCAGCGGGTGAAAAAATGGCGGCCCGCATATGCGGGCTGCGCGCCACCACACCGCCACAATCTAGTGCACAGCAGCTCATTTAAATATGCACGGTGGGCCACGCCTCCAACCATGTGGCGGGGGCGGCCTCGGCGACGCTATGAATAGCGTCAGCTGCCTCTCCACAGGCGCTGCGCCATTTGTAAAGGGTTGCCAGAGCTGCTCAGAAACTACAGAGTTGAACCCCATACCCCCGTACCCCCGCGCTGGAAATACATTTCTAGCCTGTCCCCACCACAATACAATGAAAATAAATGGCCGCCCCATTCCCCCCCACCCCCCCCAAAACACTTACCATGAAGATTTGACCTTTTCCCCCCTCAACTGTACAAAATGCAGAGGTCACCCCCTTCCCCCAACCCCCCCACACTAGAAATACAGAGTTGACCCCAATCTCCTACTGCCCCCCCGCACTTCACTAAAAATCCTATGTTCCCCCTTCCCCACCTCAGTGGCACCAGCTTTTCCTGCTTGGGAAAGTGAAGGCTCATGAGTGCTGCCCGTCACAGGGAAAATCCCGGACAGCCGGTAAGATTGTGGGGAATTGTAGATAAATGTATTCATAAGGGTTATTTAAATATTTAAAGTCAGGTCCCATCACCGAGTGGCAGAGGGGCCGCCACGGAGCTTCACCACTGCCGAAAAGATCGGGCCCGGCAATCCTGGCGCAGGCTCCATGACAGGCCGCTGGTGCTGCCATCTCCTTGCACCCCCCACACCCCACACCCCCCCACCTCCGCCAAAGAATCCAATGTGGGAGTTCAACAAAATTCAACCCTTGGTGACAGCATTAAATATCATACAGCCACTTGGCATCTAACAGTCACTCACTGTAATGTCATACTACACACCATGTCAAGTTTGAACCCCTTCCCCATGTCAGCACTAAATCATGTCTTGAACTCCCACACGTCCTTCAAGGTTGACATTGGAACTGTTATGGAGGAGGCTGAGGAGTCCTCATTGGAGGGGATTCACTTGGGTGTGCAGAGTGTTACGATCCTGTTAGAGACTATTAACTTTTAAAAAGAGAAAGTCGAATTCCCAGTTATTACTGAAAGAATAACGCCACAAGATTTCATATTTTAAACAAAAACTTTACTGTACAAGAGTTAAACAAAGCAAAACACTACTAACCTAACACTACAACAGACCATGAACATGAATACTTCAAATTCTAAATCTCAACAGAGCCCTCTTGTTTGACTGTTACTTCCCCAAACCCCCTATACTTTACAGGATCTTGGTGGTTTGTTCACTTCTCCTGGGACCAACTGAAAGTGTACCAAAGCTCTTAGGAATTCACTTTGATTTCCTTAATTTCACAGCTGTCTTCTGAGGTTTGAGATTTCCTGGGAATTCTCCCTCTAGCTTCAGCTAGGCAGATCCTCCAGTTCACCTTCAACACCTCACAAATCTGGAATTCCCAGCTTGAGCATGGGCCTGCCTCAAAACAGAAACACCCCTGGTTCCTGATGGTCTCTCTGCTCCTGAGTCCAACAGCTTTCCAAAAGTGCTGTCAAAGAAGCCTTGGCAAGTTGCTGCAGTGCATCTTGTAGATGGTATATCGCAGGCACACTGCACCAGTGGTGGAGGGAGTGAATGATTAAGATGGTGGATGGGGGGAAGTGGGTGGCAATCAACCGGGCATATTTTTCCTAGATTGTGTTGAACTTCTTGAGTCTCCTGGAGCTGCACTCATGCAGGCAAGTGGAGAGTATTCCATCACACTCCTGACGTGCCTTGTAGATGGTGGACAGGCTTTGGCGAATTAGGAGGTAGAGACACTTGCCACTACAGTGTTTATGTGGTTGGTCTATTTCTGTTTTTATGGTCGATGGTAACTGCAGAATGTTGACAGTGTGGAATTCGGTGATGGTCATGCCATTGAATCTCAGGTGGAGGTAGTTAGACTGTCTCTTGTTGGGGATGGTCATTGCCTGGCATTTCCTTGGCGTGAATGTTACTTCTCACTTATCAGCCACAGCCAGAATGTTGTCCAGGTCTTACTGCATGCAGGCATAGACTGCTTCAATACCTGAGGAGTTGTGATTGGAACTGAACACTGCAATCATCAGCGAACATCCCCACTTCTGACCTTACGATGAAGAGGAGTTGACGATGGTTGAGCCTATCACCCATGCAGCAATGTCCTACAGTGAAATGGTTGGCCTCCAACAACCACAACAATCTTCCCATGGACTCCAGCCAGTGAAGAGTTTTCCCTTAATCCATATTAACTTAATTTTGCTAAGGCTTCTTGCAAAGTCAAATTCTGCTTTGATGTCAAGGGCAGTCACTCTTACCTCACCTCTGGAATTCAGCTGTTTTGTCCGTGTATGGACCAAGGCTGTAATAAGGTCTGGAGTCAGGTGGTCCTGGTGGAAGTAAAACTGTGCATAAGTGAGCAGGTTATAGATGGGTAAGTGCCATTTGATAGTACAGTCAATGACATGGGAACATAGGAACATAGGAGATAGGAGCAGAAGTAGGTCACTCGGTTCCTCCAGCCTGCTCTACCATTCAACTAGATTATGGCTGATCTTCTACCTCAGCGACATTTTCCCACACTATCCCCATATCCCTTGTTGCCTTTAATAGCTAGAAATCTATCAATATCTGTCTTGAACATACTCAATGACCGAGCCTCCAAAGCCCTCTGGGGTAGAAAATTTCAAAGATTCACCACCCTCTAAGTGAAGAAATTCCTCCTCATCTCAGTCCTAAATGGCCTATCTCTTATTCTGAGACTGTGTCCCCTGGTTCTAGACACCCCCAGCCAGGGGAAAAATTCCTTCCTGCATCCACCCTGTCGAGCCCTGTAAGAATTTTCTATGTTTCAATGAGATCACCTCTCATTCTTCTAAACTCCAGAGAATACAGACCCAGCCTCCTCAATCTCCCCTCATAGGACAATCCAGCCATCCCAGGAATTAGTCTGGTGAACCTCCGTTGCACTGCCTCAATGGCAAGTATATCCTTCCTTAGGTAAGGAGACCAAAACTGTATACAACACTCCAGGTGCGGTCTAACTAACGCTCTATACATTTGCAGCAAGACATCTTTACTCCTGCACTCAGATCTTCTTGCAATATAGTCCAACACGCCATTTGCCTTCCCAATTGCCTGCTGCACCTATATGTTAGCTTTCAGTGACTTATGAACAAGGATACCCAGGTCCCTTTGGACATCAACACTTCCCAAGCTCCTACCATTTAAGATTTTGACACTGCGACAATGAAGGAACAGCAATATAGTTCCAAGTCAGGATGGTGTGTGGCTTGGAGGAGAACTTGTAGGTGGTGGTGTCCCCATGTATCTGCTGCCCTTGTCCTTCTAGGTGGCACAGGTCACGGGTTTGAAACGTGCTGTCAAAGGAGCCTTGGTGAGTTGCTGCAGTGCATCTTGTAGATGGCACATACTGCTGCCACTGTGTGTTGGTGATGGAGGGAGTGAATGTTGAAGGTGGTGAATGGGGTGCCAACCAAGCGGGCTGCTTTGTCCGGATTGAGGTTGAGTTTCTTGAGTGTTGATGGAGCTGCACCCATCCAGGCAAGTGGAGAGTATTCCATTGCATTTCTGATTTGGGCCTTGTAGATAGTGGACAGGCATTGAGGAGACAGGAGGTGAGCTACTCACTGCAGAATTCCCAACCTCTGACCTGTTCTTGTAGCCACGGTATTGAGATGGCTACTCCAGGTCAGTTTCTGGTCAGTGGTAACCCAGGATGTTAGTGAGGGATTCAGCGATGGTAATGTCATTGATCATCAAGGGGAGATGGTTAGATTCTCATGTGTTGCGAGAATGATTCTATTTTTTGTAAAATATGTTTTAAGGACTTATAGTTGAATTATGGACATTGATTCGTCTGGAAGCTTGAAGAGATGCTGAACTTTGTGTTTTTTAAAAAGAAGTCACCAGAAGTTTCCTGGACTTGGCTTGTTAGCAAGCCCTTACTGGAAGGCACCTGTTTTCAGATCAAATACCAGTAGGGAGCTTGTTGTTTTGACTTGACTTGGAGAAGATGTTTACAGAGAAGTGACAGGTCAAGATTTATAGAGGTCTATAGATTTATAGAGGCTTGACGTCTGGAATGTATTTGGTTTCACTTTTTGAATTGTTACAAAAGACGGTTGGTTTTTGCCTGCTAAAAAAAAAAACCCAGCTCATCTCTCTCTCTTGGAAAGAAACCCTGTATATCCAATGTGTTAGTCTCCTCTTTCCTCCTGTATTTGAAGAAACCCTGCGTATCCCATGTGTTTGGGAACTGAAAACCCTGTTGCCACATTTCTCCTGTAAGGCCTATCTGTAACTTATGTTCCTGCATGTCTTGGAAAGCCTACCCAAATTGATCTTCATCGCCTGGCAAGAACTGCTTTAGGAAGATCCCAGTGACAGCCGTCGAGATGCATTTGGAACGCCAAACCAGAACAAAAGACATCTTTCCATATCTTCTGTCTTTCCTCAAGAATGAGCAAGTATTCATCCTGACTGTTTTATTTGTCTTTCTCTTTTTTTTGTAACAGAGCTGTAAAAAAAAATCCCCTTTAGTTTTGCGGTGTGTGTGTGAGGGGCTAAGGTAAAAAGTGAACTTTCATATTTGTGTGTTTATGCTTTATTTTATTACTGGTTAAGACTTGTTTTATAATCTGATAATTTTGTTGTTTATTAAAGAAACCTGGTTGGTGCGTTTTATTCCGGGATAAAAGTACAGTCTATGGTAGACCGTGCCGATAAGTGGGAAAAATTTAAATATACTTAGTGATCCGTGGAGAAGTGGAAGTAGAATAAACAGTGCGTTTGTCCCACCTTGGCCATAACACTTGTTTGAGATGGTCATTGCCCGCCGCTTGTGTGGCACGAATATTACTTGCCACTTATCAGCCCAACCCTGAATGTTGTCCAGGTCTTGTTGCATATGGACATGGTCGGCTTCAGTATCCGAGTCATCGTGAATGGTGCTGAACTTTGCGAATTCATCAGCGAACATCCCCACTTCTGACCTTTATGGAGAGAAGGTCATTGATGAAGCAGCTGAAGATGGTTGGGCCTCGGACACTACCCTGAAGAACTCCTGTAGTGATGAACTGGAGCTGCGATGATTGACCTCCAACAACCACAACTATCTTCCTTTGCGCGAGGTATGAGTCCAACCAGCAGAGAGTTTTCTCCCTGATTCCCATTGACTCCAGTTTTGCTAGTGCTCCTTGATGCCATACTCTGTCAAATGCTGCTTTGATGTCAAGGGCAGTCACTCTCAGATCACCTCTAGAGTTCAGCTCTTTTGTCCATGTTTGGACCAAGGCTGTAATGAGGTCAGGAGCTGAGTGGCACTGGCAGAACCCAAACTGAGCGTCAGTGAGCAGGTTATTGCTGAGAAAGTACCACTTGATAGTACTGTCGACGATCCCGTCTATCACTTTGCTGATAGGGTGGTAATTGGCCGGGTTGGATTTGTCCTGCTTTCTGTGAACAGGACATACCCAGGCAATTTTCCACATTGCTGGGTAGATGCTAGTCTTGTAGCTGTACTGGAACAGCTGGGCTAGGGGCACAGCTAGTTCTGGAGTACAAGTCTTCAGTACTATTTCTGGAATGTTGTCAGGGCCCATAGCCTTTGTGGTATCCAGTGCCTTCAGCCATTTCTTAATATCACGTAGAGTGAATCAGATTGGCTGAAGACTGGCATCTGTGATGCTGGGGGCCTCAGGAGGAGGCCAAGATGGATCATCCACTTGTGGTGGTTAGGAAGGCATACGGAATACTTGCCTTTATTAGCCAAGGCATAGAATATAAGAGCAGGGAGGTTGTGTTAGTGCTGTATAAAACACTGGTTAGGCCACAGCTGGAGTACTGTGTACAGTTCTGGTCACCACACTATAGGAAGGATGTAATTGCACTGGAGAAAGTGCAGAGGAGATTCACCAGGATGTTGCCTGGGCTGGAGCATTTCAGTTATGAAGAGAGGTTTGATAAGCTGGAGTTGTTTTCCTTGGAGCGGAGAAGACTGAGGGGGGACCTGATTGAGGTATACAAAATTATGAGGGGCATTGATAGGATAGATAGGAAGAAACTGTTTCCCTTCGTGGAGGGGTCAATAACCAGGGGGCATAGATTTAAGGTAAGGGGCAGGAGGTTTAGAGGGGAGTTGAGGAAAACTTTTTCACCTAGAGGGTGGTTGGAATCTGGAACACACTGCCTGAAGGGGGGTAGAGGCAGGAACCATCACAACATTTAAGAAGCATTTAGATGAGCACCTGAAACGCCATAGCATACAAGGCTATGGGCCAAGTGCGGGAAAAAGGGATTAGATTGGACGGGTGCTTGATGGTCGGTGCAGACGTGTTAAGCCGAAGGGCCTGTTTCTGTGCTGTAGAACTATATGACTCTATATATATATAAATACTCTGCATTTCTGATTTTCCTATAAAGTGGATAACTTCACATTTTTCCACATTATTTTCCATCTACTATGTTCTTGCCCACTCACTTAGCTTGAAGCCTCTTTGCATCCTCCTCACAATTCACATTCCCACCTAGTTTTGTGTCATCAGCAAACTTGGAAATATTACATTTGGTCCCCACATCCAAATCATTGATATAGATTGTGAATAGCTCGGGCCCAAGCACTGATCCTTGCAGTACCCCACTAGTCACAACCTGCCAACCTGAGAATGACCCATTTATTCCTTCTTTCTGTTTTCTGTCCGTTAACCAATTCTCAATCCATGCCAGTATACTACCCCCAATTCCATGTGCTCTAATTTTGTTTACTAACCTCTTGTGTGGGGCCTTATTGAAAGTCTTCTGAAAATCCAAATACACCACATCCACTGGTTTCCCTCTGCTCTACCCTCAAAAAATTCCAACAGGTTTGTCAAACATGATTTCCCTTTCATAAATCTATGTTGACTCAATACTACCATTATTTTCGAAGTGCCCAGTTATCACATCCTTTATAATAGATTCTAACATTTTCCCTACTACAGGCGTCAAACTAACAGGCCTTTAGTTCCCCATTTTCTCTGTCCCTCCTTTCTCAAATAGTGGGGTTACATTTGCTACCTTCCAATCTGCAGGAAGCATTCCAAAATCTATAGAATTTTTAAAGATGACCAGCAATGCATCCATTAACTTTACAGCCACCTCTGCCATTTCCTTATTCTCCATTATAAAATCTCCTGTCTCTGCCTGTAATGGGCCACATTTGTCTTTGCTAATCTTTTCCTTTTTACCTATAGAAGCTTTTCCAGTCCATTTTTATGTTTCTTGCTAGTTTACTTTCATATTCTATTTTCCATTTCTTTATCAGATTCTTGGTCCTCCTTTGTTGAATTCTAAAATACTCCCAATACTCAGGCTAACTACTTTTTTTGGCAACTTTATGAGCCTCTTCATTTGATCTAATACAATCATTAACTTCACTTGTTAGACACGGTTGGATCACTTTTCCTGTTGGGTTTTAGTGCCTCAAAGGAATGTATATTTGTTGTAAACCATGTATTAATTCTTTAAATGCTATCCATTGCCTATCTACCATCATACCTTTTAATGTAGTTTCCAAATCTACTACATAAAACCTGCCCCTCATATATTTGTAGTTTCCTTTGTTTAGATTTAAGACCCTAGTTCCAGATTGGACTACATCACTTTCAAATTTAATGTAAAATTCTATCATATTATGGTCACTCTTCCTTAAAGTTTCCTTTACAGTGATGTTATTAATTATCCATTTCTCATTGCACAATACTAGAAATATAAATTATATAACTACATTATGTTAAACATAAATTAATTAAGAGAAAATAAATTTAATTAAATTAAATTAACACAATAAATATGACAGGACAGATGACGCATCATGGTTGCAGTATGTGGGAGCTCCTGGATGCCATGGCAATCATGTCTGTAGTGGCTGCAGCTAGAGGAGCTTCAGCTCAGAGCCATTGAACTGGAAGCCGAGCTACAGACACCACGATGCATCAGGGAGGGGGCAAGTCATTGGACACTTTGTTCCAGAAGGCAATCACATACCTTAGGATAAGGTCATCTGTTGTCAGTGGTCAGGGACAGGAGGGTGTGACTGCAAGTCAGGCAGGTAAGGGGATCGAGAAGGTAGGATTGGAGGAGCCTCAGCCCTTGCAATTGAGCAACATGTTCGAGGTTCTTGCAGCTTGTATGGACAAGAGCGAGGGCTTTAGTGTGGATGAGCCGACTCACCATGGCACCATGGTACAAGAAACCGTTCAAGACCGGGATCAAAAAGTAAAGTATTGGTAGTAGGGGATAGTATAGAGAGGGGGATAGACACTGTTCTCTGCAGCAAAGAGCAAGAGTCCAGAAGTCTGTGTTGCCTGCCCGGTGCCAGGGTTCAGGACATCTGCTCAGGGCTGGAGAGGAACTTACAGTGGGAGAGGGAAGATCAGTGGTTGTGGTCCATGTAGGTACCAATGACATAGTCAGGTCAAGGAAAGAGGTTCTGCATAGTCAATATGAGGTGCTAGGCACCAAGTTAAGAAGCAAAACCTCAAAGGTAATAATCTCTGCCTCAAAAACTGGTGTGGTAGAAGTGGGTTCCAGTTCGTGAGGCACTGGTGCCAGTACTGGGGAAATTGGGGGCTGTATTGTTGGGACGGTCTACACCTGAACCATGCTGAGACCGGTGTTCTAGTGAGTCACATAACGAAGGAAATAGGGAAGATTTTAAACTAAATAGTGGGGGCAAGGGATAAAATTTGGGAAGATATGGTAAATCAAAGAGTAGAGACAAGGCAAGAGAGAAAGGTATTAATATGGGAAAAGATAAACAGACTGTGACAGGAAGGGACAGTGATTACAAATCTAAAAGTAAATCATCAAACAAGGTTAGAGATTACAAAAATAATAAAAGGACAAAACTAAGGCTCTGTATCTGAATGCATGTAGCATTTGAAACAAAACAAATGAACTGATAGCGCAAATAGAAATAAATAAGTACGATCTGATAGCTATTACAGAGACATAGATGGAGGATGGCATAGATTGGGACCTAAGTATTGAAAGGTATATGACACTTAGGAAGGACAGGAAGCTCGGAAAAGGTGGGAGGGGTGGCTCTGTTAATTAATGACGGTATTAGCACAATAGCGAGGGATAATCTAAGTTCAGGAAACCAGGATGTAGAAGCAGTTTGGGTTGAGATGAGAAATGATAAAGGCAGAAGTCACTTGTGGGAGTGGTGTACAGGCCCCCTAACAGTAACCATATGGTAGGATGGGGTATACATGAAGAAATAATGGGTGCTTGTCAGAAAGGTACAGTGATAATCATGGGGATTTTAATCTACATATAGACTGGAAAAATCAGATGGGCAAAGGTATCCTAGATGAGGAATTCATAGAATGTTTTCAGGATAGTTTCTTAGAACAGCTCATTCTGGAGCCAACCAGAGAGCAGGCTATACTAGACCTGGTATTGTGCAATGAGATAGGATTAATTAATGACCTCGTCGTGAAAGCGCACCTAGGCAGCATCGATCATTATATGAGCGAATTTTACACTCAGTTTGAAAGAGAGAAGAATGGGTCTAAGATTAGTATTTTAAAATTAAATAAGGGCAATTATGAGGGCATGAAAGCAAAGCTAATAAAAGTGAACTGGCAAAGTAGATTAAGGGATAGTTCAATAGAAATGCAGTGGCAGACATTTAAAGGGATGTTTCAGAATACACAGAATAGATACATTCCATTGAGAAAGAAAAATTCTAAGGGTGGGACCCAACATCCATGGTTAACTAAAAAAGGTAAAGATAGTATCAGCCTTAAAGAAAAAGCATATAATTGCACAAAGATGGGTGGCAGGTCAGAAGATTGGACAGAATATACAAAGCAGCAAAGAATGACTAAAAGATTAATAAGGAGGGAACAATTAGAATACGAGATAAACATAGCTAGAAATATAAAGACAGATAGTAAGAGTTTCTACAGATATTTAAAAAAGAAAGGTGTTAACAAAGTGAGTGTTGGTCCTATAGAAAATGAGTCTGTGGAAAATAAGGGAAAATAAGAAAATGGCAGATGAAATGAACAGTTATTTTGCATCGGTCTTCACCATAGAGGATACAAGTAACATCCCAGAAATAACTGCAAATCAGGAAATCGAAGGGAAAGAGGAACTCAAGAAAATTACAATCAACAGGGAAGTGGTACTGAGCAAATTGTTGGAGCTGCTGGCTGACAAGTTCCCAGTCCTGATGGACTTCATCCTAGGGTCTTAAAAAAAGTGGCTCACGAGATAGTTGATGTGTTGGTTTTGATTTTCCAAAATTCCCTATATTCGGGGAAAGTTCCATTAGATTGGAAAATAGCCAATGTAACTCCTTTATTCAAAAAGGGAGGGAAACAGAAAGCAAGAAACTGCAGGCCAATGAGCTTAACATCTGTCAGGAAAAATGTTAGAAGCTATTAGTAAATACATTATCGCAAGGCACATTGAAAAATTCAAGGTAATCAGGCAGAGTCAGCATGGTTTTGTGAAAGGGAAATCATGTTTAACCAATTTATTGGAGTTCTTTGAAGAAGTAACATGTGCTGTGGCTAAAGGGGAACCAGTGGATGGCCTGTACTTAGATTTACAGAAGGCATTTGATAAGGTGCTACTTCAAAGGTTATTGCAGAAAATAAAAGCTCATGGTGTAGGGGGTAACATTTTGGCATGGATAGAAGATTGGCTAGCTAACAGGAAACACAGAGTAGGCATAAATGGGTCATTTCCTGGTTGGCAAGGTGTGCTGAGTGGTGTGCCACAGGGATCAGTGCTGGGGCCTCAACTTTTTACAATTTATATAAATGACTTGGATGAAGGGACCGAAGGTGTGGTTGCTAAATTTGCTTACGACACAAAGATAGACAGGAAAGTAACTTGTGAAGAGGACATAAGAAGGGTAAAAAGGGATATAGATAGGTTAAGTGAGTGGGCAAAGATCTGGCAACTGGAGTATAATGTGGGAAAATGTGAAATTGTCAATTTTGGCAGGAAGAATAAAAAAGAAGCATATTATCTAAATGGTGAGAAATTGCAGAGCTCTGAGATTCAGAGGGATCTGGGCGTCCTAGTGCATGAATCGCAAAAGGTTAGTATTCAGGTACAGACAAGTAATTGGGAAAGCTAATAGAATGTTATTACTTATTGCGAGGGGAATTGAATACAAAAGTAGGGAGGTTATGCTTCAGTTATATATTGGTAAGACCACATCTGGAGTACTGTGTAGAGTATTGATCTCCTTATTTAAGGAAGGATGTAGATGCATTGGAAGCAGTTCAGAGAAGGTTTACTAGACTAATACCTGGAATGGGTGGGTTGTCTTATGAAGAAAGATTGGACAGGCTAGGCTTGAATCCGCTGGAGTTTAGAAGAGTAAGAGGCAACCTGATTGAAACATATAAGATTCTGAGAGTCTTGATGGGGTGGAAGTGGAAAGGATGTTTCCCCATGTGGGAGAATCTAGAACTAGGGGTCATTGTTCAAAAATAAGGGGTCACCCATTTAAGACAGAGATGAGCAGAAATGTTTTCTCTCAGAGGGTCGTGAGTCTTTGGAACCTTCTTCCTCAAATGGCGGTGGTAGCAGAGACTTTGAATATTTTTAAGGCAGAGGTATATAGATTCTTGATAAGTAAAGGGGGACAGGTTATTGCGGATAGACGGGAATGTGGAGTTCAGGTTACAATCAGATCAGCCATGATCTTTTTGAATGGTGGAGCTAATAGAATGTTATTACTTATTGCGAGGGGAATTGAATACAAAAGTAGGGAGGTTATGCTTCAGTTATATATTGGTAAGACCACATCTGGAGTACTGTGTAGAGTATTGATCGAGGGGCCAAGTGGCCTACTCCTGCTCCTAATTCATATGTAGATCTCAAATAGCTTGTTCTCTAGTTGGTTCCTCAACATACTGTTCTGGAAAAGCATCATGTATATATTCGAGGAATTTGTCCCCCACAGCATTACTGCTAATTATGTTTACCCAGTCTATATGTAGATTGAAGCCCCCCATGATTACTATATTACCCTTGTTACATGCACCTATAATGTTTTGATTTATACCATGCCCTACATTATCACTATTGTTTGGGGGGGCCTATAAACAACTTCCATCAATGTTTGCTGCCCCTTGCTGTTTCTTAGCTGTACCCAAACAGATTCTACATCTTGAACTTCTATTCTAAGATCCTCTCTCACTAATATACTGATCTTATCCACCTACCCCACCTCTTTTTTCTTTTTTACTATCCTTCCTAAATGTCAAATATCCTTGAATATTCAGTTCCCAGCTTTGGTCACCCTGCAGCCACGTCTCCGTAATGGCAATTAGATCATACACATTTACTTCTATCTGTGCCGTCAATTTCTCTATTTTGTTGCAAATGCTGCATACATTCACATAGAGAACCTTTAATTTTGCCTTTTTAACATTTTTCTGTAATTTGACCCTATTTGCTGCTGGCCTTGGTTTCTTCTGCCTTCCAATTTTGCTAACTACTTTTCTTCCTACCATCACCATCTTTGTTTCTCTTCTATCTGAAATCCCTCTTAGGTTCCCATTGCCCTACCACGCTAGTTTAAATCCTCCCCAACAGCACTAGCAAATCTCCCTGCAAGGATATTGGTCCCGGTCCTGCTAAGGTGTAACCCATCTTTTTTGTACAGGTCCCACCTGCCCCAGAACCAGTCCCAATGCTTCAGAAATGTAAAGCCCTCCCTCCTGCACCATCTCTCCAGCCACGCATTCATTTGCTCTCGCCTTCCATTTCTGTACTCTCCTTCCACCAGGTTGCTAATGATTGAGATTAGACTGATGGAGTGGTAACTGGCTGCATTGGATTTGGCCAGCTTTGTGTGGACAGGATATAACTAGGTAATTTTCCACTTTGTCAGATAAGGGCTGGACGTTGCTAGCTCGCCGTTGATCTCAGTGGTAAGCTTCAAAGGTGGCAGGGCGCACGCACAGGATTTTCTCCGTGGAGCTGCCTCGATATTAAACGTGGTGGCTCATTTACATGGCCGAGGTGGATCGATGACATGGAGGGGCAGGCGCTCTGTCCCCTGCACTGGCACCACCGCCATTTTTAAAGGGCTTAGAGCCCTAAATAGCAACTTACATTTTTCAAGAAGCAGTGCATTTAAAGGTATTAAAATTAATTTAAAAAATATTTCCAGCCTCTCTCCCACCACCCCACCTCCCATAGCTTTAAATGTCATTCCTGCCTTCTACCCCCACAATACCTACCTTCAGTACCTGACCATTCTCCGCCCAAAGTTCAGAAACTTTTACCTTTACCCCTTCCCATCATCCCTCGACCGATCAGGTAAGTTTGACCCCATTCCGCCCCCCCACACTGAAATACTTACCTCCTCCCCCCTCCTCACCAGTCTCCCACATCGGATCTCCTGTTGGAGATCTGATGGATGGCGTGGGAGTGCCGGCTACCGAACATAATATCGGAGCAGGATGGCCCATGATGGGCCTCTCCCGGAGGCATTTTCCGGGCCATTCCACCACGACCCCTAATATCAGGGGTCTGGTAAAATTCAGCCCAGATGTCAGTGTTGTAACTGTACTGGAACAGCTTGGCTGGAGGCATGGCTAGTTCTGGAACACAAGTCTACAATACTACAGCCAGAATATTATCAGGACCCATAGCCTTAGCTGCACCTGGTGTGACCAGCTCTGTCTTGATCTCACAAGGAGTGAATCAAATTAGCTGAAGTCTGCCTTCTATGATGGTGGGGGCCTAAGGAGAAGGCCAAGATGGCTCATCCAATCAACACATCTGGCTGAAGGTGGTTGCAAATGCTTCACCCTTGCCTTTTGCACTCCCGTGCTGGTCTCCACCATCATCGAAGAAGGGTAGGTTCGTGGAGCCACCTCCTCCCATTACCAAAGATGGGATACTTACCGAGGGTGAGATGCTTTACCGAGGGTGGGATATTTTAGCGAGGATCAGTTACTTTACAGACAGTGGGATATGTTACAGAGGATGAGATAGTTTGCTGAGGGTGGGATTTTTCCTGATAAGGGATATGTTACAGAAGATGAGCTACTTTACTGTGGACAAGACACTTTAACGAGGGTGGGATATCTTACTTACGGTGGAACACATTGTCGAGGATGGGATACCCTACTGAGGATGAAATACTTTACAGAGGGTGGAATATTTTACCAAGGATCAGATAATTTACTGACAATGAGATGCTTTACCAAGGATGGAATATTTTAACAAGGAGATACCTCACGGAGGATGAGACACTTTATCGAGAATGAGATAATTTACTGCTGATGGAATAATTTACCAAGGATAAAATACTTTATCAAAGGTGGAATAATTTTTCTGAGGAGAAGATAAGTTGCAAAGGGTGGGATACATTATCAAAAATGTGATACTTTACAGAGGATGAGGGCGTTTATCGAGGATGAGAGACTTTACCGAGGTTGAGGGAATTTATGGGTGGGATATATTACAGGAGATGGGATATATTTCTGAGTGCAAGATGTACTACTGATAAAGTGATATATTACCAAGGGTGGGATATATTAACGAATGTGACATATAATTACCGAGGGCAGGATATATTACTGAGGGTGGGATCTATGAACCAAGGGCAGGATATATTACCAAAATCAGGATATATTAGGAAGGGTAGGAAATATAATGGAGGACTGAATATATTACCGAGGGTGGAATGAATTACTGAGGGTGTGATATATTACAGAAGGAGGGGTATATTACTGAGTAGGCTAAATTACCATCTGCAAGATATATTACTAAGGGAGGGATATATTACTGATGGCGAGATATTTCATCAAGGGGATATTACTGAAGGCAGGGAATATTACCAAGGATGGGATATAATATCAAGGATGGGATATATTACTGAGGATCGGATATATAACTGAATATGGGATATATTAGCAAGGGTGGGAAACATTACTGAGTGTGGAGTACATTAATAAGGGTGGGATTACTGAGGGTGGCATATATTACCAAGGGTGGGATAGGTTACCGAGTCCAGGATATATTATCAGGGCATGATATATATTACTAAGGGTGGGATATATAACTGAGGGCAGAATATATTGTCAAGTGCGGGATATATTAGTGAGTGTGTTATATTTTACTGAAGTTGGGATATATTATCAGGATAAGAGTGGGTATTACACCAATGTGTTTTGTTGAATAATTTTCTTTCATCTACTGACTGGAGATCTGAATTTATATTTTTTTAAAAGAGACATTTTAAAAAGACAATCTGTCAGCAAAGTCATCCTTTCAGCTTAAGATGATCACCTAGTTTGCTACACTGTATTCTACATTGCAAAGGACTGTGAGGAGAGAGACAAAGGCCTGAATTTTACGAGTGCGACGCAAATGGTGACGGTGCACTTAGAAGTCGACGGTCCGCCCGGCGGAGCAGCCGCCGCTGAGCCCCCGCAGTATATCGCGCGTGGGCTTATTTAAATGGAGAGACAGAATGGGAGCCCCCAATGACACCATCGGGGGCAGCTGCTCTGTCTCAGGCAATGGCATTGGCGCCACCGCGCACAACCAGCGCCATTTTAAAAGCGCTTCAAGCCCTTAGAGGAAATTGGAATTTTTAAAGGTACATCATTATAAATGGTCTTTAAAAAATTAAACAAAAGCTGGAGGCTTTTGACTGAGTATGGCATCAAGGAGCCCTAGCAAAACCAGAGTCAATGGGAATCAGGGGGAAAACTCTCTGCTGGTTGGAGTCGTACCTAGCACAAAGGAAGATGGTTGTGGTTGTTGGAGGTCAATCATCTGAGCTCCAGGACATCACTGCAGGAGTTCCTCAGGGTAGTGTCCTAGGCCCAACCATCTGCAGCTGCTTCATCAATGACCTTCCTTCAATCATAAGGTCGGAAGTGGGGATGTTCGCTGATGATTGCACAATATTCAGCACCATTCGCAACTCCTCAGATACTGAAGCAATCCATGTAGGAATGCAGCAACAAGAGAAAATCTAACCATCTTTCCTTGACATTCAATGGTATTACGATCACTGAATCCCCCACTATCAACATCCTGCGGGTTGCCATTGACCAGAAACTGAACTGGAGTAGTAAAATAAATATTGTGGCTACAAGAGCAGGTTATAGGCTAGGAATCCTGTGGCGAGTAACTGACCTCCTGACTCCCCAAAGCTTGACCACCATCTAAAAGGCACAAGCCAAGAATGTGATGGAATACTCTCCACTTGCCTGGATGGGTGCAGCTCCAACAAGAAGCTCGACACCATCCAGAACAAAGCAGCCCGCTTGATTGGCACCCCATCCACAAACATTCACTCCCTCCACCACCGATGCATAGTGGCAGCAGTGTGTACCATCTACAAGATGCACTGCAGCAACACACCAAGGCTCCTTCAACAGTACCTTCCAAACCCGCGACCTCTACCACCTAAAAGTACAAGGGCAGCAGATGCATGGGAACACCACCACCTGCAAGTTCCCCTCCAAACCATACACCATCCTGACTTGGAACTATATTGCCATTCCTTCACTGTCACTGGGTCAAAATCCTAGAACTCCTTTCCTAACAGCACTGTGGGTGTACCTACCCCACATGGACTGCATCGGTTTAAGAAGGGAGCTCACCACCTCCTCAAAGGCAATTAGGGATGGGCAATAAATGCTGTCCTAGCCAGCGATGCCCATATCCCATATCCCATGAACAAATCTTTTAAAAATACATATATATTACCGAGGGAGGGATGTATTACTGAGTTGGGATATGTTACCGAGGGAGGGATAAATTACTGAGGGCAGGACATATTACCAGGAGAGTGTGTATTACCTTGGGCATGATCATTACATAGGCTGGGTTATATTACTGAGGACGGGATATATTACCAAGGGTTTGTAGGCAAGGGGAGCATATAATGGGTGGGATGGTGGCTGGGGGGATGACCCATCATCTTCCTGCCTCCACCTAAATTAAGTCCAGGGTGGAAAGGCCTCTGTACGGCCTTCCCGTCCCACCGCAAATTGAGACCACCATTTTCCAGATAAAATACCGGCCATCATGTCAAGGTATGTGGAAATATCTAATTCCAGATATAAGGCTCGCTCATATAACAGTGGCAATTTTGAATTTTAAATGTTTACAGCTGTGAATTGGAATTTGGAATCATCCTGGTTGTATTAAAAATAAACTTGGGTTAGAAACTTCTTACAAAAAGATGTTAAAAAGTTTGGAAACAGTTTGAGTTTAAACTAAAATGCAGATGGAGATGTTTTCCTTTGAAGTTGATAACGTTACTAATGATTTTTGTTGTTTTCAATCGCGAAGGATACCAAAAAGAGTTGGAAAAAACTGTTTGAAATGGAATTGGTTCTTTTTTGATTGGGAAAGTTTTTTTAACAAAACAAATACATGAAGTGATGGAATCACATGCACGAGAATGTTTTGCTCTGCCTCCTTGAAAACAAGCAGAGCAGTTAACCCTTTCTGCCAAAGGTAGGTTATATCACCAATGGTCAGATAGGTTACTGAAGGTAATAGGTTATCAGAGAGGGGACATATTAGTGAGGTTGTGATCTAGTGCTGAAGTCAGGATATATTACAGGGGTGGGATATATTGCCAAGATTGAGATATATTACCAAGGAAGGAAAATATTATGAAGGCACGATATATTAGCAAGGGCAGAATATATTACCAAGGGTGGGATATTTTACCAAGGAGGGGATGAGTTACCGAAGGCAGGATATATTACCGAGGGAGGGCATATATTACCAAGGATGGCAAATATTACTGAGGCAGGAAACATTACTGATATTCCACCAACAGTAGGATATGTTAGATGGGGGTGGGACATATTATCAAGGGCAGGATATATTACCAAGGGTGGGATGTATTATCAAGAGTGGGATATGTTTCAGAGGGCAAAGTATATTACTGAGGGTGGGATGTATTATCAAAGGTGGGATATATTGCCAAGTCCTGGTATATTACAGAGGGCGAGATATATTGGTGAAAGCAGGATATATATTACTATTACGGAGGGTGGGAAATGTTACTCTAAGCAGGATATATTACCAAGGGTGGGATACATTGCTGAGAACAGGATATGTTGCCAACTGCAAGATATATTACCATGAGAGGGATATATTACAGAGGACAGGAAATAGTAGCGAGGGTGGACTATATTACCAATATGGGATATATTACTAATAAGTGATATATTTCTGAGTGCCAGGATGTATTACTGATGGTGAGGATATATTACTGATCGTGGAATGTTTTACCAAGGGCAGGACATATTAGCAAGGGCAGGATATATTACCAAGGGTGGGATATATTATTGAGGGCATTATATATTACTGAGGGTGAGATATAATACTGAGGGTGGGATATATTAATGAGGGCAATAAATAACTTCTGAAGATAGGATCTATATACAGAGGGCATCATACAGAGGATAGGAGGTCTTAACAAGGGCAGGATATATTACAGAGGGAAGAATAAATTACTTAGGGCACAATAAATTGCTGAGGGCGTGGTATTTTACTAAGTGCAGCCTATATTAAAGTGTGCAGGATGTATTACCAAAGGAGGGATATATTACTTATTGTGAGATATTTCACTGAGGTTAGGATATATTACCAAGGATGGGATATATGACTGAGGGCAGGATGTAATACCAAGGGTGAGATATATTACCAAGAGCGAGGTATATTACCGAGGATGGGATACGTTACTGAGGGCAGGATATATTAGTGAGGGCATGATAGGTAACTGAGGGCGGGATATATGTCAAGGGTGAGATATATTACCGATGGTAACATACATTACCGAGGGTAGAATATAATACCGAGGTGGGGGGGGACTTATTAACAAGGTCTAGATGTATTACCAAGGGTGGGATATACTAACAATTGTGATATATTTTACTGAAGTCGGGATATATTACCAGGGTAAAGATATATTACCAAGACTGGGAAATAGTACTATGGGTTGGATACATTACCAGGAATGGTTTATATTACCTAGGATCGGAAATAATAATGAGGGCAGAATTCTATGTGGATTTTGAGGATGGGAACGGAGGCAGGGGGCATTAAATCGGGATGGGAGACGTCGGAAAGGATGTCCCCTCCCTATTTTATGGATGGCAGCAAACATGGAGGGCAGACGAGCAGACATTGATGCAGCAAACAGGCAATTAAGGTATTTAAGAGGCCTATTGACAGCAATTTTATTCCTGGTTTTAAATTTTATTAACGGCGTCAGGAATCACAGGGCTTTAGACAATTAGCAGGTAGAGGGAGATAACATGGAGGCAGGAGCTCATTGCTGGCTACAAAAGGGAGCATCAGAAAAGGCAGCATCATCCATCAGGAAGGGTGGAGAAGGGAGAGCATTGGGCATCGTCTGAGGAGTGGGGACAAAGATGCCAGCACTACGGGAGGGGGCACCATACTAGGGAGCCAATGTGTAAGTACCACCTTGTGAGAACTGGCAAATGGGGGGTCATTGCCAGTGAAGGCCTTGTACTTATGGAGAAACCACCTATCAGGGGCATCATTCATCCAGGCTTCAGGGGCCCCATTGAAAAGGCGGTGCAGCAGAGCGGGGGGATGTCCAGGCACCGGCAGCAGCACCACAATGACCTGTGAGCCCACAGGAGGCTCACCAGCAGCCTCCAGATGGTGGAGAAGGGCAGAGAGGGGAAAGCCTGCAGTTTCCCCCACACAGCAGGCGCTAACTCCAAAAAGGGTCTACCAGTGAGGCTGAATTACCTACAGATGTCCAAGAGGCAGTGCCAATGACGCTGTCACTGACCTATGCACTATGATACAGGATGAGCTGAGCCCCAGGGGACTTGGTGGAAATTCAATGTCAGTTGTGCTGAAGGTCACCGTGGCACTGAATTTCGACACCTCTGGATCATTCCTGGGATCCAATGGTACATGTGTGGGATCTCACAATCAACAATCCATTGATGTATCAAAGAGGTCACCAATGCCCTGTTCAGGAGAGCAGATAACTGTGTGCGCTTCCACAAGGATCCCAATGCTCATGCTGAGAGGTCCATTGGATTCAAGGCCATCGTTGTTTTCCACCAGGTGCAGGGTGTTATCGACTGCATGCCTGGGACCATCAAGGCTCCTGCACACCAGCCCGAGGCCTTCATCAACAGGAAAGGCTTACACTCCCTCAATGTACAGCTTGTCTGTGACCACGTAAACGGATCCTTCAGGTCTGTGCACACTTCCCGGGAAGTTGTCACGATGCCTACATTTTAAGGTAGTCCAAAGACACAAAGTTTTTCCAGCCTCCTGTGCGCCTTCAAGGATGGATCCTTGGAGACAAGGGCTCCCCACTCAGGACATGGCTCCTGATTTGGTAAGAAGCCCACACACATGCGGAGGAGAGGTACAAGTCCTGCCACGGGACAATGCTAGCAACCATTGAGCAGGCCATTGGTCTGCTCAAGGTGACATTCAGGTGCCTAGATCAGTCCGGTGGAGCCCTTCTGAATGCCTCAGCGAGGGTCTCACATATCGTGGTGGTCTGCTGTGCACTGCACAATCTGTCGCAATAGAGGGGGGAGGAATTGAACAATGAGGATAGCGAGGAGCATGATACCTCCTCGGAGGATAAAGAGGAGGTAGCTGGCCAGGCATTGCCAGTTGAAGGACCCCAGCGACAACAGGAGAGATGCCATGTGATATGTGCAAGGGAGGCTCACGATGCCCTGATAAATTCACATTTCTTTTGATCCATATTGCCAGTTGTAGGTGGACCAAGAACGAATTAACTTTATGCAGCCCTGCTGTCGCCTTCCTCCCGCCAGGAAGATTTGCTCAGTGCCCAGATGCCCCAGTCCTTAGCTGGCAAAGGTATGATCCCTCACAGAGACAGCGTTGAAATAAAGCACCAAAGGCCATAATTAAGATAGGGAGATCTTGTATGATATAGCATAATGTTTTAAGATTCTTGACAACACGCCACCCTTTCTGTTCACATGACACATTCACCCGTGAATTCTCCATGCTCTGAGAGGCTGCAGGGCATTCTGAGGGGGGGAGGGTGAGCAGCCAGTTGCCGTGGTACATATCAGTACCAATGACATAGGTAAAAAAAGGAATGAGGTCCTACAAGCTGAATATAGGGAGTTAGGACGTAAATTAAAAAGTAGGACCTCAGAGATAGTAATCTCAGGATTACTGCAAGCGCCACGTGCTGGCGAGAGCAGAAATAGCAGGATATGTCAGATGAATACGTGGTTGGAGAAATGGTGTAGGGGGGATGGATTCAGATTCCTGGGACATTGGGACTGGTTCTGGGGAAGATGGGACCAGTACAAACTGGACGGGTTGCATCTGGGCAGGACTGGGACCAATTTCCTCAGTGGGGGGGTTGTGTTTGCTAATGCTTTCGGGAAGGGTTTAAACTAGAATGACAGAGTAATGAAACTCTGAGCAGGGAGACAGAGGAGGGGAATACAAGGATAGAAATGAAAGACAGAAAGGTAAGAAGCAAAAGTGGAAGGCAGCGAAAACAAGGGCGAGAAACAAATGGGGCCGTACTGCAAAATAAAGCTAAGATGACTAACAATGTTAAAAAGACAAGTCTAAAGGCATTGTGTCTTAATGCGCAGAGCATTCACAATAAGGTATATAAATTAACAGCACAAATAGATATAAATGGTTATGATATAGTTGTGATTACGGAAACATGGCTGCAGGGTGACCAAGGATGGGAACTGATCTAGGGGTATTCAATATTTAGGAAGGACAGGCAAAAAGGGGAAGGAGGTGGGGTAGCATTGTTAGTAAAGGAGGAAATCAATGCAATAGTGAGGAAGGATATTGGTTCAGAAAATCATGATGTGGAATCTGTATGGGTGGAATTAAGAAACACCAAGGGGCAGAAAATGTTGGTGGGGGTTGTCTATCGGCCCCCAAACAGTAGTGGAGATGTAAGGGATGGCATGAAACAGGAAATTAGAGACGCATGCAATAAGGGTACAACTGTAATCAAGGGTCACTTTCATCTACATATAGATTGGTCAAACCAAATTAGCAATAATACTGTGGAGGGGGATTTCCTGGAGTGTGTACGTGACGGTCTTTTCAGACCAATACATTGAGGAACCAACTAGAGAACAGGTTATCCTAGACTGGGTATTGTGCATTGAGAAAGGATTAATTAACAATCTTGTTGTGCAGGGTCCCTTGAGGAGGAGCAACCACAAGCTGATAGAATTCTTCATTAAGATGGAGAGTGAAGTAGCTGAATCCAAAACAAGGGTCCTGAATCAAAATAAAGGAAACTATGAAGGTATGAGGCGTGAGTTGGCTATGATTGGGGGACTTTACTAAAAGGGTTGACGGTGGATAGGCAATGGATAATATTTAAAGAATGTGTGCATGAATTACAACAATTATTCAATCCTGTCTGGCACAAAAACAAACCGGAAAGGTGACTCAACCGTGGCTTACAAAAGAAATTAGGGATAGTATCAGATCCAAAGAGGAGGCATATAAAATTGCCAGAAAAAGCAGCAAGTCTGAAGATTGGGAGCAGTTCAGAATTCAGCAAAGGAGAACAAAGAGGTTGATTAAGCGGGGGGAAATAGAGTATGAGAGTAAACTTGCGGGGAAAATAAAAACTGACTGCAAAAGCTTCGATAAATACGTGAAGAGAAAAAGATTAGTGAAAATAAATGTAGGTCCCTTACAATCAGAAATGAGGGAAATTATAATGGGGAACAAAGAAATGGCAGAACAATTAAATACATACTTTGGTTCTGTCTTCACAAAGGAGGACACAAATAACCTCCCAGAAATGTTCGGGAACCAAGGGTCCAATGAGAGAGAGGAATTGAAGGAAATCAGTATTAGTAAAAAAATAGTGCTAGGAAAATTAATGGGGGTTAAAGACTGACAAATCCCCAGGGCCTGATAATCTACATCCCAGAGTACTAAAGGAACTGGCCCTGGAAATAGTGGATGCATTGGTGGTCATCTTCCAAAATTCTCTGGAGCAGTTCCTACTGATTGGAGGGTGGCAAATGTAACCCCACTATTTAAAAAAGGAGGGCGAGAAATAACAGGGAATTACAGACCAGTTGGCCTTACATCAGCCGTGGGGAAAATACTCGAGTCTATTATAAAGGATGTGATAGCAGAACCTGGAAAGCAGAAACGGGATTGGACAAAGCCAGCATGGGTTTACAAAAGAGAAATCATGCTTAACAAATCTACTGGAGTTTTTTGAGGATGTAACGAGTAGAATAGATAAGGGAGAACCAGTGGGTGTGGTGTATTTGGATTTTCAGAAGGTTTTTGATAAGGTCCCACCTAAGAGGTTAGTGTGCAAAATTAAAGCACATAGGATTGGGGGTAACATACTGGCATGGATTGAGAATTGATTGACAGACAGGAAACAGAGTAGGAATAAACGGGTCTTTTTCCGGGTGGCAGGCAGTGAATAGGGGGCACCGCAGGGATCAGTGCTTGGGCCTCAGCTATTCACAATATATCTTAATGACTTGGGTGAGGGAACTAAATGCAACATTTCCAAGTTTGCAGACGACACAAAGGGGTGGTGGGGAGGTGGGGGGGGGGGGGGAGAATGCGAGCTGTGAGGAGGATGCAAAGAGGCTCCAATGTAATTTGGGCAAGTTGGGTGAGGTGAGTGGGCAAATGCATGGCAGATGCAGTCTAACATGGATAAATGTGTGGTTGTCCACTTTGGTTGTAAAAACAGAAAGGCAGATTATTATCTGAATGGTGATAGATTGGGAAAGAGGGAGGTGCAACAAGACCTGGGTGTCCTTGTACACCAGTGGCTGAAAGCAAGCATTCAGGTGCAGCAAGCAGTTAGGAAAGTGAATGATATGTTGGCCATCATTGCAAGAGGATTTGAGTGCAGGAGCAAGGATATCTTACTGCAGTTATACAGGGCCTTGGTGAGACCACATCTGGAGTATTGTGTGCAGTTTTGCTCTGCTTATCTGAGGAAGGATGTTCTTGCCATGGAGGGAGTGCAAAGAAGATTTACTAGGCTGATTCCTGGGATGGCAGGATTGATGTATGAGGAGAGATTGGGTTGACTAGGCCTATATTCACTAGAGTTTAGAAGAATGAGAGGGGATCTCATAGAAACCTAGAAAATTCTAACAGGACTAGACAGGCTAGATGCAGGGAGGATGTTCCCAATGGCTGGGGAGTCCAGAACCAGGGGTCACAGTCTCAGGATACGGGGTATGCCATTTAGAACAAAGATGAGGAGAAATTTCTTCACTTAGAGGGTGGTGAACCTGTGGAATTCTCTACCACAGAAGGCAGTGGAGGCCAAGTCATTAAATATATTAAAGAAGGAGATAGATATATTTCTTGATGCTAAAGGGATCAAGGGATATGGGGAGACAGGGTACTGAATTGGAAGATCAGCCATGATCTTTTTTGAATGGCGGAGCAGGCCCAAAGGGCCGAATGGCCTACTCCTGCTCCTATTTTCTATGTTTCTAGCTACTCTTCTTTATTCTTCTGTGTGCACTCCTAGGCGGTGCTCCCCCTGCACTGTCAGCTGAAGTGGAAGCAGGCTGCTGACATTGCTGCCCCTTGGCTAGGGATGACCTTGATGGTTGTCCTCTGGATGCCTGAGGTCTGGAGGGCCCGGGGATGCTGAGGGCCTCCTGCACTGAACCAGTACCACCCTCTGTCATCAGGGATAAAAGGTGATCTAGTGTCACTGGCAGAGGGGCGGAGGAACTGCTTCCCACCCCAGGAGCACCCGAGGAGCCCCCAGCTGCAGTGGAGGGTTGGGGGGGCGGTGGTGGGGCGGGGGGGGGGATGTCGCTCCTCCTCCCTTGCAAGACAAAATTGTGCCTCCCTGCTGACCTGAGAGGATAAAGGACCTGGTGGTGACTCCAGGTCCCCCCCCGTCCCCCTCTCGCTTTGCCACTGCTGCGTTGAGTGCATGGTCAAGACACGGGTATGCAAGTCTGCACAAATCTCCTGCAGACACTGGGCTGAATTTAGTAGGACTGTTTGGAGCTGGAATCACGGTGTGGGGGGTGGGGGGTGTGTGGGGGTGGGCAGAGAGTAGCGTCGGATGCATCAGTTCCAGATTTAGTCAGCAGTGGGAAAGCTCCAAGGCAGCTTCACCGGTCGACACGACAGGAGTATAATTTAAATTGTTGAACAGATAGTTATAATGCATTTGCATGCATTGAAAGCGATTCAATGGTGGGCTTGGAATTAAGTAGACGCGAGCGGCCCTCGTGTGTCTTCGGGTTGCCAGCCATTGAAAGGTGGCTCATCGAGGCGAGGCCTCAGTGCCGTGACGGGAAGGCAGCCATGATCAACACTGGATAGGGGAAGAGTGGGGAATGGAGGACGTTGTTGCCCTGCAGTGCTGGGAACTCTGCATGGTGGGCATGTTGCCAGGTGGCATTAACGGGTGGCCATACTAGCACGTGAGAGGGTTCACTCTCAGCACAGGTGGGCACTGGAGGCCATTAGCGAGGAAGCTGAGAGGAGTAGTGAAGGCAAAGCTGCCAAGGCAACTTCATCGCTGCAAGGACAGTGCTCTGGAGGCCCACTGATCACCTGGCAAGGGTCTCAAAAACCATGTCTTTGTGGACCCCCGTGGTGTGGTGCAGCGCCTCCAACGGAGGGAGGGCCAGGAGGCAGGTATGCCTGCCCATGAAGCTCCACGATGAGAGCAGTAGCAGGTGGCCATGCCAAGAAGGGCCTACCTGTGCCAGAGAGTCTGGCAGAGCTACTTCCAAATGTCCGAGTAGTAATGTCAGTGATGAATGTGGCTCTCCAGGGAGGATGTAGCTGACTTATGTGCTCTGCTACAGGACAAGTTGCGATCTATGGGATTCAGTGGTCACCCTCTGCACTTGGCCTTGACAATCACAATGGCACTTCAATTTTACGCATCTAGATTATTCCAGACATCCACCGGGACATGTGTGGGGTCTCCCAGACAGCAGCCCACCACTGCATCAAGGAGGTGACCAATGCCCTGATCAAGAGGGCAGGCGATTATGTGCTCTATCAGACCCTGACAATCAGGCCGAGAGGGCCATTGGATTTGGAGCCATCGCTGGATTCCAGGTGCAAAGTGTGATAAACTGTGCGTGTGTGACTATCAAGTCTCCAACAGACCAGCCAACTGCTTTCATCAACTGGAAGGGCTTCCATTCCATCAATGTTCTTTTGGTCTGTGACCACCGAAAGCATTTCCTGCAGGTGTGTGCCCACTTCCCGGGAAACAGCTATGACGCCTACATAATTCGACAGCCCCAGATGCCACAGCTTTTCAAGCCCCCCCCCACTCACCTTCAGGGTGGATTCTCAGGGACAGGGGCTACTCATTTAAGATGTGGCTACTGACGCCTGTGTGGGGCCTTCGCACTGTAGCAGAGGAGAGGTACAACACTTGCCACGGCTCCACCTGAGCGACCATCGAGCAGGCCATTGAGCTGCTGAAGATGAGATTCTGTTGTCTGGATCGGTCCAGTGGAGCCCTGCAGTATGCCCCAGTGAGGATCTTGTGGATCGTGGTGATCTGCTGTGCTCTGCACAATCTAGCACTGCAGAGGGGGGAAGCCTGGCATGAAGAGGATGTTATTGATTGCCACTCCTCAACCGACGAGGAGGACGTGCAGGAGGGTGATGAGCAGGCAGCACTGGATGTAGAACCCCAGAGGCCAGGCACATTGAGTCACAGGCCAAGGAGGCATGAGACAGTCTCATACTTACCCACTTCCAGCCACCATGATGACCTCTCATAGTGAACTCAACAAAGACTCACCTCAGTGCATTCAGTCTGTTGGCTCCTTTCTATCGTGATTCTGTGCTTAGAGCCCTGCTTAACCACGCACTCTGACACATGTGAGATGCTTACCAAAGGAGGGCTGTGCCTATACTGGCTGCCCCCTAAGGGAGAAGGGTAAAGGCAGCATCTCACAATTAAGGCATGAAAGAATAAACATTTTCCACAATGAATGTTAACGTCAATGATGAAAAATTTAATAACACAAAACAAATGGCAAATGTCAAACACCTGTGAAACCCCTAGTTTCCCTGGGTGGTTTTCTTTATACGTTTACGCATGCTTCTACAAGGTGTGACTAGCACTAGCAGCTGGGCTGAAGACAGGCTGCCCCTTGGCCTGTGATGGTTTCAGCGGCTGTCCTCTGGGTGCCTGAGGGTTTTCTGTACAGACATCGCTGCTGCTGGGCTCATGGGCAGAGGGGCTGAGCAGCTACTGTTCACACTCAGAGCGCCCTGAGGGAAGCCTCCAGCAGTGGAGGTCAGCCTCTCCTCCTCCCTTTCAAGGCTCACTTGAACCACCCTGCTGTCCAGAGAATGATGAGGAGCTGGAGAAGACTCTGGGGGCCTCGTCCTCCCGCCTTGCCACTGCTGCATTGAGCTCATGGCCGAGGCGCTGGTGTGCAGGTCTGCACGTATTTGTGAGATTTGGCTCTCCATGAGGACCAACCTCTCAATGGAGGAAGCCATGTGCTCAAATGCCTGAGACATGGCAGCACTCATGGTGTGGATGGACTGCTTCATCATCCGCTCATCGCTGAGCATTGCCTCTGACACCTCTGCCAGATGTTGCATTACCTCTCTCTGCAACTCCAAAAGTGCCCTATGCTGTCGACATCAGAGGCTCATCATCAGCCTGGGGCTCAGCATGGGCCTGGACACCCAGAGTCCTCCGACTGTCAGAGGCCTTGACTATCTCACCCTCAGCCAGCTGCTCAGGTGTGTGTGCGGTGCTCTCAGCAGCTTGTGACTCTGACTCTACAGCCGAGCTGAAACCCATTGAGGTGAAAGTATCTGCACTGCTGGAAGGTGCAGGAGAATAATGGGATGGTGCATCCTTTGACTATTCCTCCTCCTCAGAGGTGAACGCCTGACTGAGTCTCTTTCGGACACCGACCTGCATGAGAGAACACAAACATGTGTGGGTTAGGCAGTGCAGATCTTGTCATGCCAACCATGCATAATGTGGATCTCAAGAAGTGTGCTATATGTCAAATGAAGGTAATCTTCACTCTCTTGCGCAGAGATTCCATTCACTCGAGTGCCCTGGGTCCCCATTAACTCCAGTGCTTCATTCTCACTGCTGAGAGAGAGGTCGTATGTCTGCAATCCCTCCGCCAGTCCACGGGGTCTCTCTGTTGTTATGGGCCTGCTTGTCCTGCAAGTGGAAAGACGGAGATAGCAATACTATGCAGTAAGAGCAACAGGACAGTTATGCTAGTGTCGGCCCCTTATCTTTCCTCACTGGCTCATCCCCACGTCAGCTCTCAGGGGAGGTAACAGGAGTGAGCTTCATAAGATAGTGGCCTTTGGCCAAGATGCAGCCATGCCTCTGACAGGATGTGCTGATGCCTAACCCCCCCCCCTTGCCAGTGCCTTTGTGATACATCTCTCCCCGTGTTCCACTTCTTCTGCAAAGCCACACACAAACCCTAAAAAGGAGAGAGGTGGCAGAATGGAGGAAATCGTTGACTCTCTTCCTGCACTGGACCCATGTTTGGGGGCGGGGGTGGTGGGGGGTGATCTCCAGGGAGGCATCACCGAACTGTGATGCCACCCTGTGTCTGGCCTCTGCCCTACTACAGCATCCTTGACAGGGAGGTGGGTGGTCCAGGAGTCATTCCAGCACCAGTTTCAGCAATAAACAGCAAATGATTCAAAGGCAGCAATGAATGCAGGGCTGGCAGAGCTTTAAACAAGGCACCAGCACCTGCTCTGGACTCATCTGACACCGCATTCAGTGCCTCGACGGCCGCCCATCACATGATTGGACAAGCCCCGTGCCTTCATTGTTATAATTGGCCGCCCACCTCATGATTGCGATGAGCCTGCTGCCAGAAGCCGTGACGGGAACGTTAAATCCAGCCCACTGAGTGCTCTGCCGGATGTGACTCTCCAGGAGAGCCGCCAATCTCTCAATGGAGGATACCACTTGTGCACTAGTCAGAGACAATGCAGCACCCAATGCCTGGATGGACTCCTCCAACGTTTGTGCTTGGGCAAGCATAGCCTCCAGCATCCCTGCCAGATGTTGCCTAACCTCTTGCTGCAGCTTCAGCATTTCCTGTGATGCTGGTGACACCAGAGGCACTTAATAGGCTGGATTTTGTGTTGGAGGCGGGGCTCCCGGCATTGGGCCGAAATGGAAGGAGGGAATCCCGCCTCTGCCTTTCCATACCCCTCCCAACCACCCCCATCCTCGGAGAGATCCTCCGGTCTTTTTGATTCAAAGTTTCAGGAGGCAGGATCCCCATCCCGTTAAAGATGGAGATCCCGCCTCCAGGAGCTGCCAGCCAATCAGAGGGCCAGTAGCTCAGCAGTATTGGTAGTGCCACTGGGAGCGGTGGCCATTGCTGGTACTACAGACGCCTTGGACCCAGGCCCAGCGGTGGAATCCTGAAACACAGGTAGGTGAGGCAGGGTCATTGAGGCCAGTCTGGAAGGCCCCCGTGAGGGGGTAGTGGGGGGGTGGTCTATCAGTCCATGGGGAGGGGGATTCCAGGAGGTAAAGATGTTCTCAGTAGGGGTCTTCCGTGGGCCACAAATTGCCCATGGAGAAGGGACCCCCCACAAAGTCCACAGGAGGATGCCTCATTTTACAGAGCATCCTCCCTTTGTGGCGGAGGCACTCCTGCCATTGGTAAGATCCCAGAGGCGGTGGGAAGAGGCTCTTAATTGGCTCTTAATAGGCCACCTAAGGGACTCAATTGGCCTCTTGTTTGGTGCCATGAAACCATCAATGATCGTCGTAAAAATCCATCTGGTTCACTTATGTCCTCTATGGAAGGAAATCTGCCATTCTTATCCGGCCTGGCCTACATGTGACCCCAGACCCAAAGCAATGAGGTGGATTCTTAACTGCCCTCTAAATGGCCCAGCAAGCCACTCAACTCAAGGGCAATTAGGGATGGCCAACAAATGCTGGCCTAGCCAGCTTTACCCACATCCCATGAAAGAATTTTTAAAAAGTCCTCCGACTGTCAGAGCCCTGGGCTGTCACAGCCTCTGTCAGCTGCGCGGACACATCTGTGCTGTGTCCACCAGGTTGTGTGTCTGAATCTAACTCTGAGTGCATACCCACTGATGTGAGAGTATCTGTTCTGGTGGAGGGTGCGGAGGTATGAGGTGATGATGCACCTTCTGAGGCTCTGTCCTTCCCCTCAGAGGTGGCAGGCTCTCCCACAGTCTCAGAGGCTTTTCGTTGATGTTCTACGTGAGCTGCCTGAGAGAAGGGAGCCATTGAAGGTCAAGGGCCTCCCATCCCAACACAGCAAACACCCCAATGTAGGAAACCCCTGTAAGTATTGGATGCCTCATGAGCAGCATAGCTCCATCACCGCTGATGCACCTTGTACCGCATGGTGAGCTGATTCACTGTCTTGGGATGGTGCCCATGTCTCTCTGTCCGCAACGCACCATCCATCCTGCGGCCATGCCATCTCCATGGCCTCCACCTCCATTGACTCAGGACATGGAGATTTGGTAGTCCACCGCTGGCCTTGGCCCACTCTCTGTGATTCTGTGCTGTCTTCTCCTGCAGACACAAAGATGAATGTCGTTGGTCTCCCAGCGGGGACAAGCCCAAGACCTATGCTGGTGGTATTCCAGCGGTTACTGATGGGGGCACACAGGTGCCTCCTGCATGCGGCCCCTTTTGTGTGAGGGTCTCCAATGACTAAAGGCCACCTTTCAGCATTATTTTGCAATGCCTCAGGCAACTTGTTTCTATGCTCTGACCCTTTGCCCATGTCTGGGTGGGCACTCCCTCTCCACCCAATGCATCCTCCTCCTCTGACACATGCAAGGCCCAAGAGCTGAAGTCTTTAAAGAGGTATTCACTTTTGCTGGATGAGGTCTTTGAGCTGCTTGCGACACTGAATCCATGTCCTTGGGGTGACCAGCCCTGATGGTGTGCTTTTTTAATTTCTTTCATGGGATGTGGGCATCACTGGCAAGGCCAGCATTTATTGCCCATCCCTAATTGACCTTGAGAAGGTGGTGGTGAGCTGCCTTCTTGAATCGCTGCAATCTGTGTAGTGCAGGTACACCCACAGTGCTGTTAGGGAGGGAATTCCAGGATTTTAGGTGTGATATATTAATGATGGCAGGATATATTACTGAGGGTGGGATATATTACCTAGTGCGGGATATATTACCGAGGCAGGGATATATCACTGACGTCGGAACATATTACCAAAGGTCAAGATATACTACTGAGGGCAAGATACGTTATCGAGGGCAAGATATATTATCAAATGTGAGATATGTTATGACGGTGATATATATTCCCCGTGCAGGAGATACTACTGAGGCTGGGTGATGTTATCAAGAGCAGGTTATATTCCTGACACTGGGATATATTACTAAGGGCAAGATATATTACTGAAAGCAGGATATATGATTGAGGCCAGGATATATTACGGGAAATATTATCGAGGGTGGGATACATTACCAAGAAGGGGACTTATCACTGAGAAGGGGAGAAATTACCAAGGATAGGATCTATTACAGAGTGTGAGATATATTACAAAGGGCAGGATATGTCACTGAGGGCAAGATATATTACCAAGAATGGGATATATTACTGAGGGGAAGGTATATTACTGAGAGCAGGGGATATTGGGCTGTAATTTATGGTCCTGCCACTGTAATTGACGGCGGGTAAAAATAATGGTGGCCCGTCCATGTGGTCCGTACGTGGCGGAGCTGCTGCGATATTAAGAGTGGTGGCCCATTTAAACAGCCGGAGCGGACCACACACCCCGATGACATGGAGGGGGCAGGCTAGCTGTCCCTGGCAGTGGCCCAGCAGCCTTTGCGTAGGAGCTGACGCCATTTTTAAAGGGCTTTGAGCCCTACATTTCAATTTAAATATTTAAAGATAAATTGATTTTTTAAAATCAAATAAATTGATCCAGACCCTCTCCGCCCACCCCCCCCCATAACCATAGAATTAATTGTTTGCCCCCTCCCCCCTTGCGCACCTGACCTTCCCCCCCAAAGTGCATAAACCTTACACTTTACCCCTTCTCCCCATCCCCTACACCAATGAAATGACTTTGACGCCGCTCCCACACCCCCATCCCACCTCCCCCCCCCACAACACTGAGAAACTTACCTGCTCTCCCCTCCCCACCAGTGTTCTGTCTCGAATTACCAGACAGGGATCCAAAGGTGCGGGAGTGCTGGCCACTGACACCAATATAGCGCTGGGACAGATGGCAGGAGCGTGAAGGTATTTCATTCGTTCTTTTACATTAATTTTGATATTTAAATTGGGCTCTCATTGCCGAGCGGTGCGGGGGTCGCCACGAGGCCTTGCTGCCGCCGGCAACATTGGGGCAGGCCATCCCGGCGGCGAGCTCCATGGCGGGCCTCTCCCGGAAGCATTTTCTGCCCCCCCCACCCCGCCATGACCCCCGACATCGGGGCGGGGGGTGCTGTAAAATTCACCCCATTATCAAGATTGGGATACCTTACTGAGGGCAGGATGTTTTACCAAGGGCAGGTTATATTACCGAGGGTGGGAAATCTTACTGAGAACAGGATATATTTTTGAGGATGGAACATTTTACTGAGAGCAGAATATATTACCAAGTGCTGGATATGTTAATGAGGGCAGGATATATTAGTGGGATCAGAATATATTCCCAAGGGCAGGAAATATTACTGAGGGTGGAGTATATTACTGAGCATGGATATGTTACTCAGGGCAGGATATATTACAGAGGATGGGATCAGGGCTGGATTTTGTAGCACTGATGGGGCTGCTGGCGCCAGTCCAAAAAAGGCAGGTGGAATACCGCCTCGGAACTTTCTGAGCCTCCCCGGCACGATCTTGCATTGTTCCGGTACTTATGCGGCCAGTGCCAATCACAGGGCCGGCACCTCAGCAGGGTGGGGAGCAGTGGTCAATGCCGCTACCACAGAGGCCTTGGACCCAGGCCCAGCACTGGAGACCCGGACCGCAGGTAAGTGCGGCAGTGTCGGCAGGGCCAGTCCAGAAGGCCCTGGTGAGGGTGGGCGTGTAGTGCAGGGAGGGGGGGGGGTCCAGGGAAGTGGAGATTTTCCCAGCGGGCGTTCTCTGTGGCAGATTGCCCACGGAGGAGGAAACCCCCCCAGGCCTGCAGGGAGGGTGCCTCGTATTAATGAACAACTTCCTCGCAAGGTGGAGGCATCCCCCGCTGCTGGTTAAATCCAAGTTGTAGGGGATGGGGGGGATAGTCTACCAAAGGCAGGTTATATTATTTATGGTGGGACGTATTATTAAGGGGGGCATATATTACCAACAGCAGGATATATTACCAAGGGTGGAACGTATTACCAAGGGTGCGATACAGTACTGAGAGTGTGACACATTGGCAAAGGCAGGATATTTCACCAAGTCCCAGATACATGACTGAGGGCGAGATATATTATTGAGAGCAGGCTATATTACTGAAGGTGGATATACTACCGAGAGTGGAATATATTAGCAAGGGCAATATATACTATCGAAGGTGGTATGTATTACTGAGAGTAGGATCAATATACATAGGACAGGATATATTACCAATGGTGGGAAATATTATTGAGGGCAGGATACAGTGCCGAGGGTGAAATAAATTACTAGGGGTGCAATATATTACCAAGGAAGGATATATTACTCAAGGTGGGATATATATACCAAGGGTGAGATATATTACTGATGGTGGCATATATTTCTGTGGCGAGAATATATTACTGAGTCGGGCATACATTATCAAGTTATGGGGGGAAACCAGGAAAGTGGAGTTAAGGCCTCAAACAGATCAACCATGATCTTATTGAATGACAGAGCAGGGTCATGGGGCCAAATGGCCTAATCCTGCTCCTAATTCTAAAACTAAAACTACGGCAGACTATATTACCAAGGGTTTGATATATTGGCAAGGGTGATATATTACTGAGGAGGGGATATATTAAAGAGGGCAGGATATATTTCCAAGTGCAGGGTAAATTAGCGATGGGGTGATATATTGTCAGTGTCTACGAAGGACAGGAAATATTACCGACAGCAGGATATAGTAACAAGGATAATATCTATTACCAAGGGAATGTTATATTACTGAGCGTGGGATCTATATATCAAGGGCAGGATATATTACTGAGCGTGGGATCTATATATCAAGGGCAGGATATATTACTGAGCGTGGGATCTATATATCAAGGGCAGGTTATATTACTGAGAGTGGGATCTATATATCAAGGCAGGTTATATTACTGAGCGTGGGATCTATATATCAAGGGCAGGTTATATTACTGAGCGTGGGATCTATATATCAAGGGCAGGATATATTACTGAGTGTGGGATCTATATATCAAGGGCAGGTTATATTACTGAGCGTGGGATCTATATATCAAGGGCAGGATATATTACTGAGTGTGGGATCTATATATCAAGGGCAGGATATATTACTGAGTGTGGGATCTATATATCAAGGGCAGGTTATATTACTGAGCGTGGGATCTATATATCAAGGGCAGGATATATTACTGAGCGTGGGATCTATATATCAAGGGCAGGATATATTACTGAGCGTGGGATCTATATATCAAGGGAAGGTTATATTACTGAGCCTGGGATCTATATATCAAGGGCAGGATATATTACTGAGCGTGGGATCTATATATCAAGGGCAGGATATATTACTGAGCGTGAGATCTATATATCAAGGGCAGGTTATATTACTGAGCGTGGGATCTATATATCAAGGGCAGGTTATATTACTGAGCGTGGGATCTATATATCAAGGGCAGGATATATTACTGAGTGTGGGATCTATATATCAAGGGCAGGTTATATTACTGAGCGTGGGATCTATATATCAAGGGCAGGATATATTACTGAGTGTGGGATCTATATATCAAGGGCAGGATATATTACTGAGTGTGGGATCTATATATCAAGGGCAGGTTATATTACTGAGAGTGGGATCTATATATCAAGTACAGGTTATATTACTGAGCGTGGGACCTATATATCAAGGGCAGGATATATTACTGAGCGTGGGATCTATATATCAAGGGCAGGATATATTACTGAGCGTGGGATCTATATATCAAGGGCAGGATATATTACTGAGCGTGGGATCTATATATCAAGGGCAGGATATATTACTGAGCGTGGGATCTATATATCAAGGGCAGGATATATTACTGAGCGTGGGATCTATATATCAAGGGAAGGTTATATTACTGAGCCTGGGATCTATATATCAAGGGCAGGATATATTACTGAGCGTGGGATCTATATATCAAGGGCAGGATATATTACTGAGCGTGGGATCTATATATCATGGGCAGGATATATTACTGAGCGTGGGATCTATATATCAAGGGCAGGATATATTACTGAGCGTGGGATCTATATATCAAGGGCAGGATATATTACTGAGCGTGGGATCTATATATCAAGGGCAGGATATATTACTGAGCGTGGGATCTATATATCAAGGGCAGGATATATTACTGAGCGTGGGATCTATATATCATGGGCAGGATATATTACTGAGCGTGGGATCTATATATCAAGGGCAGGATATATTACTGAGCGTGGGATCTATATATCAAGGGCAGGATATATTACTGAGCGTGGGATCTATATATCAAGGGCAGGATATATTACTGAGCCTGGGATCTATATATCAAGGGCAGGATATATTACTGAGCGTGGGATCTATATATCATGGGCAGGATATATTACTGAGCGTGGGATCTATATATCAAGGGCAGGATATATTACTGAGCGTGGGATCTATATATCAAGGGCAGGATATATTACTGAGCGTGGGATCTATATATCAAGGGCAGGATATATTACTGAGCGTGGGATCTATATATCAAGGGCAGGATATATTACTGAGCGTGGGATCTATATATCAAGGGCAGGTTATATTACTGAGCGTGGATATACTACCGAGAGTGGAATATATTAGCAAGGGCAATATATACTATCGAAGGTGGTATGTATTACTGAGAGTAGGATCAATATACATAGGACAGGATATATTACCAATGGTGGGAAATATTATTGAGGGCAGGATACAGTGCCGAGGGTGAAATAAATTACTAGGGGTGCAATATATTACCAAGGAAGGATATATTACTCAAGGTGGGATATATATACCAAGGGTGAGATATATTACTGATGGTGGCATATATTTCTGTGGCGAGAATATATTACTGAGTCGGGCATACATTATCAAGTTACGGGGGGAAACCAGGAAAGTGGAGTTAAGGCCTCAAACAGATCAATCATGATCTTATTGAATGACAGAGCAGGGTCATGGGGCCAAATGGCCTAATCCTGCTCCTAATTCTAAAACTAAAACTACGGCAGACTATATTACCAAGGGTTTGATATATTGGCAAGGGTGATATATTACTGAGGAGGGGATATATTAAAGAGGGCAGGATATATTTCCAAGTGCAGGGTAAATTAGCGATGGGGTGATATATTGTCAGTGTCTATGAAGGACAGGAAATATTACCGACAGCAGGATATAGTAACAAGGATAATATCTATTACCAAGGGAATGTTATATTACTGAGCGTGGGATCTATATATCAAGGGCAGGTTATATTACTGAGCGTGGGATCTATATATCAAGGGCAGGTTATATTACTGAGCGTGGGATCTATATATCAAGGGCAGGTTATATTACTGAGCGTGGGATCTATATATCAAGGGCAGGTTATATTACTGAGCGTGGGATCTATATATCAAGGGCAGGTTATATTACTGAGCGTGGAATCTATATATCAAGGGCAAGTTATATTACTGAGCGTGGAATCTATATATCAAGGGCAGGTTATTTTACTGAGCGTGGGATCTATATATCAAGGGAAGGTTATATTACTGAGCGTGGAATCTATATATCAAGGGAAGGTTATATTACTGAGCGTGGGATCTATATATCAAGGGCAGGATATATTACTGAGCGTGGGATCTATATATCAAGTACAGGTTATATTACTGAGCGTGGGATCTATATATCAAGGGCAGGATATATTACTGAGCGTGGGATCTATATATCAAGGGCAGGATATATTACTGAGCGTGGGATCTATATATCAAGGGAAGGTTATATTACTGAGCGTGGGATCTATATATCAAGGGCAGGTTATATTACTGAGCGTGGGATCTATATATCAAGGGCAGGATATATTACTGAGCGTGGGATCTATATATCAAGGGCAGGATATATTACTGAGCGTGGGATCTATATATCAAGGGCAGGATATATTACTGAGCGTGGGATCTATATATCAAGGGCAGGATATATTACTGAGTGTGGGATCTATATATCAAGGGCAGGATATATTACTGAGCGTGGGATCTATATATCAAGGGCAGGATATATTACTGAGCGTGGGATCTATATATCAAGGGCAGGATATATTACTGAGCGTGGGATCTATATATCAAGGGCAGGATATATTACTGAGCGTGGGATCTATATATCAAGGGCAGGATATATTACTGAGCGTGGGATCTATATATCAAGGGAAGGTTATATTACTGAGCCTGGGATCTATATATCAAGGGCAGGATATATTACTGAGCGTGGGATCTATATATCAAGGGAAGGTTATATTACTGAGCCTGGGATCTATATATCACGGGCAGGATATATTACTGAGCGTGGGATCTATATATCAAGGGCAGGATATATTACTGAGCGTGGGATCCATATATCAAGGGCAGGATATATTACTGAGCGTGGGATCTATATATCAAGGGAAGGTTATATTACTGAGCCTGGGATCTATATATCAAGGGCAGGATATATTACTGAGCGTGGGATCTATATATCAAGGGCAGGATATATTACTGAGCGTGGGATCTATATATCAAGGGCAGGTTATATTACTGAGCGTGGGATCTATATATCAAGTACAGGTTATATTACTGAGCGTGGGATCTATATATCAAGGGCAGGATATATTACTGAGCGTGGGATCTATATCAAGTACAGGTTATATTACTGAGCGTGGGATCTATATATCAAGGGCAGGATATATTACTGAGCGTGGGATCTATATATCAAGTACAGGTTATATTACTGAGCGTGGGATCTATATATCAAGTACAGGTTATATTACTGAGCGTGGGATCTATATATCAAGGGCAGGATATATTACTGAGCGTGGGATCTATATATCATGGGCAGGATATATTACTGAGCGTGGGATCTATATATCAAGGGCAGGATATATTACTGAGCGTGGGATCTATATATCAAGGGCAGGATATATTACTGAGCGTGGGATCTATATATCAAGGGCAGGATATATTACTGAGCGTGGGATCTATATATCAAGGGAAGGTTATATTACTGAGCGTGGGATCTATATATCAAGGGCAGGATATATTACTGAGCGTGGGATCTATATATCAAGGGAAGGTTATATTACTGAGCCTGGGATCTATATATCAAGGGCAGGATATATTACTGAGCGTGGGATCTATATATCAAGGGCAGGATATATTACTGAGCGTGGGATCTATATATCAAGGGCAGGATATATTACTGAGCGTGGGATCTATATATCAAGGGAAGGTTATATTACTGAGCCTGGGATCTATATATCAAGGGCAGGATATATTACTGAGCGTGGGATCTATATATCAAGGGCAGGATATATTACTGAGCGTGGGATCTATATATCATGGGCAGGATATATTACTGAGCGTGGGATCTATATATCAAGGGCAGGATATATTACTGAGCGTGGGATCTATATATCAAGCGCAGGATATATTACTGAGCGTGGGATCTATATATCAAGGGCAGGATATATTACTGAGCGTGGGATCTATATATCAAGGGCAGGTTATATTACTGAGCGTGGGATCTATATATCAAGGGCAGGATATATTACTGAGCGTGGGATCTATATATCAAGGGCAGGATATATTACTGAGCGTGGGATCTATATATCAAGGGCATCATATATTACTGAGCGTGGGATCTATATATCAAGGGAAGGTTATATTACTGAGCGTGGGATCTATATATCATGGGCAGGTTATATTACTGAGCGTGGGATCTATATATCAAGGGCAGGATATATTACTGAGCGTGGGATCTATATATCAAGGGCAGGATATATTACTGAGCGTGGGATCTATATATCAAGGGCAGGTTATATTACTGAGAGTGGGATCTATATATCAAGGGCAGGATATATTACTGAGCGTGGGATCTATATATCAAGGGCAGGTTATATTACTGAGCGTGGGATCTATATATCAAGGGCAGGTTATATTACTGAGCGTGGGATCTATATATCAAGGGCAGGATATATTACTGAGCGTGGGATCTATATATCAAGGGCAGGTTATATTACTGAGAGTGGGATCTATATATCAAGGGCAGGATATATTACTGAGCGTGGGATCTATATATCAAGGGCAGGTTATATTACTGAGCGTGGGATCTATATATCAAGGGCAGGTTATATTACTGAGCGTGGGATCTATATATCAAGGGCAGGTTATATTACTGAGCGTGGGATCTATATCAAAGGCAGGATATATTACTGAGCGTGGGATCTATATATCAAGGGCAGGTTATATTACTGAGCCTGAGATCTATATATCAAGGGCAGGTTATATTACTGAGCGTGGGATCTATATATCAAGGGCAGGTTATATTACTGAGCGTGGGATCTATATCAAAGGCAGGTTATATTACTGAGCCTGAGATCTATATATCAAGGGCAGGTTATATTACTGAGCGTGGGATCTATATATCAAGGGCAGGTTATATTACTGAGCCTGAGATCTATATATCAAGGGCAGGTTATATTACTGAGCGTGGGATCTATATATCAAGGGCAGGTTATATTACTGAGCCTGAGATCTATATATCAAGGGCAGGTTATATTACTGAGCCTGAGATCTATATATCAAGGGCAGGTTATATTACTGAGCGTGGGATCTATATATCAAGGGCAGGTTATATTACTGAGCGTGGGATCTATATATCAAGGGCAGGTTATATTACTGAGCGTGGGATCTATATATCAAGGGCAGATTATATTACCAAGAATGGGATATATTATCAAGGGTTGGAATTATTACTGAGGGTGGGATAAATTACAAAGTATGTAATAAATTACTGAGGGCATGATATATTACCAAGTGTGGGCTCTACTGCTGAGGACACATTATATTACAGTGTGCTCAATATATTAACAAGGGAGGGATATAATACCCATGGTGAGATATTTTACTGAGGGCAGAATATATTACTGAGGGCTGCATGTATATTCAAGAGTGGGATATAATACCAAGGATGGGATATATTACTGAGGGCGAGATATATTACTAAGAATAGGATATATTACCGAGGGTGGATATATTGCCAAGAGTGATATATATATTAGCAAGAGAAGGATATAATACATCAGGCAGGATAAATTGCTGAGGGTGGGATATATTATTGAGGGGGGTATATAACCAAGCGTGGAATATATTAATGAGGGCAGGATATATTACTGTGTGTGAGATATATCATGTGACTGGGATATATTACCAAGGGTAGAAAATATTACTGAGTGTGGGGTATATTACAGAGGGTAATATGGGATGATGGGATATATTGCTAAGGATGATATATATTATTGAGGCCAATATATAATACTGAAGACAGGATATATTACCATAAGTAGTCTATATTACTGAAGGCGGGAGGGAAAAGTGAGGTTGGGTATATATTACCAAGGGTGGGTAATATTACTCATGGTGGGATGTATTACCAACAGGGGATTATATTACTGTGGGCAGGGTATATTACTGAGGGCCTGATTTATTACTGAAAGTGCAATACATTACTGAGGGCAAGACATATTACCGAGCGTGGGATATGTGACTAAGAGTGGAATTTTGAATCATGGATGGGAAATAGTGCCGAAGGCAAGATGTATTACTGAAGGCAAGATATATAAGCAAAGATAGGATATAATACCAAAGGTGGGATAGGTTACTGAAGGCGGGATACATTATCAGGAAAAGGACATATAAATGAGGGGTTTTAGTTTTAGTTTTAGAATTAGGAGCAGGATTAAGCCATTTGGCCCCTTGACCCTGCTCTGCCATTCAATAAGATCATGGTTAATCTGATTGAGGCCTTAATTCCACTTTCCTGTCTGCCCCCATAATGTTTGACTCCCTTGTAGATCAAAAATCTGTCTAGCTCAGCCTTGAATATAATCAATGACCCAGTCATCACTGCTTTCTGGCATAGAGAATTCCAAAGGTTAATGACCCTCTAAGAGAAGAAATTCCTCCTCATCACCCTCTTAACTGAGAGAAAGAGAGAGAGAGATGAATAAAGACAGACAGACAGAAATAGAAGGAAAGGAAATCTGTCGTTCTTACCTGGTCAGGCCATCATGTGACTCTAGACTCACAACAATGTGTTTGACTCTTCATTGCCCTCTGAAATGGCCCAGAAAGCCACTCAGTTGTATCAAATCAATACAAAAAAAGTAGAATAAGTAAAATACCGGACGGACTACCTGGCATTGACTTAAGCACCGGAAATGACAAAGGCACACCCTGCCCAGTGATCCCTCAAAAACGTCTGGGGACTTGTGCCAAAATTGGGAGAGCTGTCTCATAGACTAGTCAAGCAACAGCCTGCCATAGCGATAGTCACAGAATCATAACCTACAGCCAATGTCCCAGACTCTTTCATCACCATCACTGGGTATGTCCTTTCCCACTGGCAGAACAGACCCACCAGAGGTGGCAGCATTATACAGGGGCAGGATACATTACTGGGGTGGTATATATTATGGGGTGCGGGATATTGTACCAAAGGAAGGATATATAACCTCAGATGGGATGTATTACTGAGGGCAGAATATATTACCAGGAGTGGGATATATTGCTGAGGCAAGTGTATATAACCCAGGATGGAACATATTACCAAGCACGAGGTATATTCCCAATGATGTGATATATACATTACCAAGAGTGGGAAATATTACCGAGTGATATATTACTCAGGATGGGATATTTTACCAAGGGCAGGACATAGTTATCGTGGGTGGGATATATTCCTGAGGCTGGGATATATTCCCAAGGGTGGGATATACTACTGAGGGTGGGATATTTTACTGAACTTGGGATAAACTACTAAGGGTGTAAAATATAACTGAGTGTACAATATCTTACCGAAGGATGGCTATTTTGCCATGGGTGGGATATATTACCAAGCACGGGATATATTACCGAGTACAGGATATAATACCAAAGGCAGAATATATTACTAAGGGCAGAATATATTACCGAGGGCAGGATATATTACCGAGGGCAGGATATATCACCGAGGGCAGGATATATCACCGAGGGCAGGATATATTGCCAAGGGCAGGATAAACTAGCAAGTGTGGGATATCTTCTGCTTAGGCAGTCCCTCGGGAATGAGGATGACTTTCTTGGGTTGTGGATTCTTAGGTGACTGAATAGTCCAATCCTGATATTCCAGGTCCCAAAGTTCATTTTGAGGGATGGAAGATGCCTGTGTGTGGGTTCTTTTAACGTGGGCTGGCCATTAAACACCAAATACCACATGGTCTGAGCAAAGCAAGATCTTTGTCCAACGGCAGTGATGGCTGAGACAATTGGAGACCAGGCTCCGCTACATGGATGGGGAGTAATACACACACATGGTCAGCTTGTCCAGCTGGTGAGCCTGGATGCAGGCCATGTGAACCTGCGTCAGGGTGTTCTTGAAGGGGTAGCTGAAAGCCTGCTCCAAGGGCTCCTGTGACAAGGGCTCCCCAGGACCTCTCATGTAGCTGGCAGGAATAGGCTGAAGCAGAAAAAACAGTCTCACCAGTAACTACTGAGGCAGCAATATATTATTTTGGACGGGATATATTACCAAGGGTGGGATATATTACCAATGGTGAGATTTATTACCTTGGGCAGGATATATTATCAAGGATTGAACATGTTACCGTGGGTGGGATATAATACTGAGGGCAGGAGATGTTGCCAACAGTGGGATATATTACCAATGGTGAAATATATTACCAAGGGCGAGATATATTACTGAGAGAGGAATATATTACTGAGGGCAGAATATATTACCGAGGGTGGCATATATTAAGGATACTGGGGTGTATTACCAATGGTCGGATATATTACCAGGGTGGGGGGTGTTCTATTATCAAGCATGGGATATATCAGCAAAGATGGGATATATTACTGAGTCTGGGATACCATACAATAGGCAGAATTCTTTCCTAATGTTGGATTTGTATGGTATTCCGGTGAGCTGGAAATGGCTGTATATTTTCAGGCATAGGCGAACTGCTGATTATGCTACTCTTAGTACTCCTCTAGTATGTCTTCACTCTAACTGTACAATAGATGGAGCTCTTCTTCATCAAGTAGGGGTCTTGTTCTTGCAGAACAATCTTTGATAATATAGTAACCAACCTTTCACATGTACAGCATTTCTCCTTCAGATCTGAAAATAACAAAGTTCCATCGAACGCTGCCTGCATTATTTAAGTTACAGACTCACTGTATTGCTTATCAGCTACTTATAAACTGAAATTAGGGTTTAACTTGCTGACTGTATTGCTTATTATATCTACTGACCATATTGTCTAAATTGGTAACTTATGCAAAGCAGATAATTAGATTATACTGATTTTACCGATCATATTGTTCATATGGTATACTGATCATATCACCGATCACATCTAAGACATATAGTAAATAAGAGGCAAGTAGAGCATTTAAATTAACCGACCTATAAAATAAAGTGATGTCAGCACAAGGGAAGGAGCTGATTGGTGAGTAGATGGTGAGTGTTTATTTTAGTCTTAAGTTTATTTCTCTTAATTTAGTTAATAGCCCAATAAATAGAGGTATGGTAGGGCACCTCAGTCCCATGGAACTCCTGTGTGCCACTTGCTAGTCAGTATAGAAATAGGAAGATATAGTAGATAAATATGTGGCAGGGGAGATGGTGCAGTAGTAGGGTTTTAGATTCCTGGGACATTTTGTGCGGCCGTTTAAGGTGGGTATGATGGTGTGGGGTGAAGGAGAATTGCAGCGGAGCTGTCCACCTGGAAATCTGATGTCGTGATGTCAATTCCCGATTTTGTCAGAAGCGGGAAAGTACAATGGTGGTATTTACGCCCCGACACGACGGGAAACTATTTTACATTTTTGAGATGCTGTTTAACATAAATTTAAATGTAATTATTTGCAATTTAATGAGTGAACTGTGATTTTGTGAATGGCGGACAGCACTCGCATGCCTTCAGCTTTGCAACTGCTACAAGTTGGCGACACCGAGGCAAAAGGCCTCAGTACCGCAACAGGGAGGTATCCTGAACAATGCAGCATAAGAGAAGTGTGGGGTTCTATGGTCATTGCTGCTTTGCTGACGTAGGGTCTGCAAGGGGGCTGTGTGTATCGCGGGGCTCTGCAAGGGGGCTGTGTGTATCGGGGGGCTCTGCAAGGGGGCTGTGTGTATCGGGGGGCTCTGCAAGGGGGCTGTGTGTATCGGGGGGCTCTGCAAGGGGGCTGTGTGTATCGGGGGGCTCTGCAAGGGGGCTGTGTGCATCGCGGGGCTCTGCAAGGGGGCTGTGTGTATCGGGGGGCTCTGCAAGGGGGCTGTGTGTATCGGGGGGCTCTGCGAGGGAGTTGTTTTTATCAGGGTCTCTGCAAGGGTTTAGGTTGGATGTGGGTGGGCATTCGAGGGTTTCCTAACTGCTGTGTTATTGTGTTACCCAACAAGCACCTCTGCCTGACCCTGAAGCTCCACATCGAGAACTGCAGCAGCTGGCCACCTAAGAAGGGTCCACGTACGCCAGAGAGTCTACAGACCTCGCATCACCTACCTCCAAATGTCCGAGTGACAATGTCAGCAAAGACAATGGCTTTCCAGGAAGACCGTCACCGACTTATGCGGCCTTCTGCAGGATGACCTGCGATCTCTGGGATTTTGGGTGAACTCTTTGTCAGTGGTCCTGAAGATTTCTGTGACACTAAACATCAATGGCACATTCCAAGGTCCAGGACTACATGCTGAGGGACGCTCTAAAGCTTGGGCAGCCGCGGCAAAGGCTCAATGGGAAAAGACCACTGTGTAAGGTCCCCCCACCAAGGTGAACTGAGGGGCTGGATCTATGGGAAACCCCTCGAACTGTATCCAGAAAATATTTGTTTGCTGTAAAATGTACATGGCATGTAAAATGAAATGGAAGGGTTGTGAGGCAACTCACTCCTGTATTGAAGGAAACTGATCTCCTTTGCACTCTTTGTATTGTTTGACTTGGTGCTTTTTGGAACTGTTTTGTAATGTATTTTTTTACAGATTTTTACGAATAAAGTAGATTTTGGAAATAAAAACAAACGAAACTTCTACGGAACAGGATCTTTCCAGGGATCTCTTCTTCTTCTTTGGCCTCCTTGTCTCGGGAGACAATGGGTAAGCGCCTGAAGGGGGTCAGTGGTTTGTGGAGCAGCGCCTGGATTGGCTATAAAGGCCAATTCTAGAGTGACAGACTCTTCCACAGGTGCTGCAGATAAAATTGGTTGTCGGGGCTGTTACACAGTTGGCTCTCCCCTTGCGCTTCTGTCCTTTTTCCTGCCAACTGCTAAGTCTCTTCGACTCGCCACACTTTAGCCCCGCCTTTATGGCTGCCCGCCAGCTCTGGCGATCGCTGGCAACTGACTCCCACGACTTGTGATCAATGTCACAGGACTTCATGTCACGTTTGCAGATGTCTTTAAAGCGGAGACATGAACGGCCGGTGGGTCTGATACCAGTGGAGAGCTCGATGTACAATGTGTCCTTGGGGATCCTGCCATCTTCCATGCGGCTCACATGGCCAAGCCATCTCAAGCGCCGCTGACTCAGTAGGGTGTATAAGCTGGGGATGTTGGCTGCCTCGAGGACTTCTGTGTTGGAGATACGGTCCTGCCACCTGATGCCAAGGATTCTCCAGAGGCAGCGAAGATGGAATGAATTGAGACGTCGCTCTTGGCTGACATACGTTGTCCAGGCCTCGCTGCCGTAGAGCAAGATACTGAGGACACAGGCTTGAAACACTCAGACTTTTGTGTTCCGTGTCAGTGCGCCATTTTCCCACACCCTCGTGGCCAGTCTGGACATAGCAATGGAAGCCTTTCCCATGCGCTTGTTGATTTCTGCAACGAGAGACAGGTTGCCGGTGATAGGTGAGCCTAGGTAGGTGAACTCTTGAACCACTTACAGAGCGTGGTCGCCGATATTGATGGATGGAGCATTTCTGACGTCCTGTCCCATGATGTTCGTTTTCTTGAGGCTGATGGTTAGGCCAAATTCATTGCAGGCAGCCACAAACCTGTCGATGAGATTCTGTAGACACTCTTCAGTGTGGGATGTTAATGCAGCATTGTCAGCAAAGAGGAGTTCCCTGATGAGGACCTCATCAGGGAACTCCTCTTTCCAGGGATCTACTGGGGACATATGTGGGGATTCCCAGGACTCAGCCCACAGCTGCATTGAGGAGGTGACCAACGTCCTGTCCAAGCGAGTATGTGCACAGCCTGACTGATCCTGACAGTCAGACTGAGAGGGTCGGGGCCGTAGCTGGTTTTCCACAAGTGAAAGCGTTTCCTGCAGGTGTGTACCCACTTCCCGGGAAGCAGCCATGACGCCTACATACTTTGACAGTCCCAGGTGCCACAGCTTTTCAGTCACCCACATTTGGGGATGGATTCTCGGGGACAAGGGTTACTCATTGAAGACAAAGCTACTCACGCCTGTGATGAACCTTCACAATGATGCGGAGGAGAGATACAATGCTTACCATGACTCCACCTGAGCGACCATCGAGCAGGCCATTGGGCTGTCGAAGATGAGATTCCGGTGCCTCATCGATCTGGTGAGTCAATTCGATTCACTCCGCGTGATATCAAGAAACGACTGAAGACACTGCAAACTGCAAAGGCTATGGGCCCTGACAACATTCCAGTAATAGTACTGAAGGCCTGTGCTCCAGTATTTGCTGCGCCCCGAGCCAAGCTGTTCCAGTACAGCTACAACACTGGCATCTCCCCTGCAATGTGGAAATTTGCCCAGGTATATCCTGCACACAAAAAACAGGACAAGTCCAAACCGGCCAATTACTGCCCCATCAGTCTACTCTGAATCATCAGTAAAGTGATGGAAGGTGTCGTCGACAGTGCTATCAAGCGGCACTTGCTTAGCAATAACCTGTGCAGTGATGCTCAGATTGGGTTCTGCCGGGGCCACTTAGCTCCAGAACTCAGTTTAGCCTTTGTTCAAACATGCACAAAAGAGCTGAACTCAAGAGGTGAGGTGAGAGTGACTGCTCTTGACATCAAGGCAGCATTTGTATGTCATCAAGGAGCCCTAGCAAAACTGAGGTCAATGGGAATCAGGGGGGAAACTCTCTGCTGGTTGGAGTCGTACCTAGCACAAAGGAAGATGGTTATGATTGTTGGAGGTCAATCATCTGAGCTCCAGGACATCACTGCAGGAGTTCCTCAGGGTAGTGTCCTAGGCCCAACCATCTTCATCTGCTTCATCAATGACCTTCCTTCAATCATAAAGTCAGAAGTGGGGATGTTCGCTGATGATTGCACAATGTTCAGCACCATTCGTGACTCCTCAGGTACTGAAGCAGTCCGTGTAGAAATGCAGCAAGACCTGGATATTATCCAGGCTTGGGCAGATAAGTAGCAAGTGACATTCGCACCACACAAGTGCCAGGCAATGCCCATCTCCAACAAGAGAGAATCCAACCATCTCCCCTTGATGTTCAATGGCATTACCATCGCTGAATCCCCCACTATCAACATTCTGGGAGTTACCATTGACCAGAAACGGAACTGGAGTAGCCATATAAATACCGTGGCTACAAGAGCAGGTCAGAGACTCGGAATCCTGCGGTGAGTAACTGACTTCCTGACTCCCCAAAGCCTGTCCACCATCTACAAGGCACAAGTCAGGAGTGTGATGGAATATGGGTGCAGCTCCAACAACATTCAAGAAGCTCGACACCATCCAGGACAAAGCGGCCCACTTTATTGGCACCCCATTTACAAACATTCATTCCCTTCACCGCCAATGCACAGTGGCAGCAGTGTGCACCATCTACAAGATGCACTGCAGCAATGCACCAAGGCTCCTTCGACAGCACCTTCCAAACCCGCGACCTCTACCAGCTAGAAGGACAAGGGCAGCAGATGCATGGGAACACCACCACCTGCAAGTTCCCCTTCAAGTCATACACCATCCTGACTTGGAACTATATCGCCGTTCCTTCACTGTTGCTGTGTCAAAATCCTGCAACTCCCTTCCTAACAGCACTGTGGGCGTACCTAACGCACATGGACTGAAGTGGTTCAAGAAGGCAGCTCACAACCACCTTCTCCAGGGCAATTAAGGATGAGCAACGCCCACATCCCATGAATAAATTTTTAAAAAGCAATGCGCAAAGTGAGGCAAGAGACAACCTCAGAATGATCCATTTTCAGCCACTCTAACATGGCGATCGGAAAAGCCTGGACGATGAATGTGTTTGAACGATGTGGACGGCCTATTGGGAATAAAGGTGCCCCCGAACACGAAAAAGCCACGACCCGGCCCCAGTTGACTCCATTGCGGAACAGCTCCTCGGCCACCGCTCCAAAGCACCCGCGGGCGGTGTCCAGCTCGAAGCGCATCTGCAGCGTAATGTCGGAGAATTCCTGCTGGTACTGGCGCTCGAAGCTGTCGCCCACCTCCCGGAGGACGCAGTGAGCTTTCTCGGCGGCGATGGTGGGAGCTGATGAAATGTTTTATGACCTGCACCCCCTTCCCCCCACCCCCCTCCCCCCCGCTCCCCCTTCCCAGCTCCCCCCTCACACCCACTTCCCAGCTCCCCCCTCGCACCATCTTCCTCTCACACCCCCTTCCCCTGCACCCACTTCCCTACCCCCCTCGCACCCCCTTCCCTCCACCCCTTCCCCCGCATCCCCTTCCCCCCACCTCCTCCCACCGGCATCCACCTGTCCCTGAGCAGGGGCCCTAACAACCCCACTGCCTTGTGGGTGTCTCAGGAAAGACCAAGGCTAAGGGAGTAAACCCTAACAGAAAATCCGGAGCGGAACCCCGAAGGCGGTCCTGTGTCACCTTTGGCATGTTTCCGGCAGTTCCTGCAGCCAAAACAGTGCCAAACGTCGTGCTCTGCACTCCTTTGGACCCCACCAGGAAGCCGAGAGGTGGGTTTTGACACTTCGGCAACTCTCAACCTCCATACATCCGCCCAGGCATGCGCCATGGAGAGGTCACTCCATAGTCGTCTCACAGCAACCAAAACAACACGGAAGGCAGCAGTTATGGGTTATAAGTCCAGCTCAATTGGCGTCGAGATTGGGCGCCACGGGTTGCCTTTGTCGGTGGAAGAGGTCATTGCATCTCACTGGACAGCTACCGCCCGCCTCAAACTGGGCAGCCCCCAGTCAGTAAGGTTCTGTCCTGCCACAGTCCACCTGCTTCAATGGGTGCTTGGAGCTCAGGGTCATTGCCCGACAAGTGGACTGTAACATCGCACCAAACAGCACGACAAAAAAAGGAAAGAAGGTACCAGCCCTTCGTTTTGCAAGCTGGAACGTCAGAACTATGTGTCCTGGCCTGTCGGAAGACCTTACACAAATCAACGATTCTCGGAAGACCGCCATCATTAACAACGAGCTCAGTAGACTCAATTTGGACATTGCAGCACTTCAGGAGACACGCCTCCCTGTGAGCGGATCTCTAAGAGAGCAAGACTATACCGTCTTCTGGCAGGGTAGGGATCCTGAAGAACCAAGACAGCATGGAGTGGACTTCACCATCAGAAACTCTTTGCACAGCATCATAGAGCCACCTTCAAATGGCTCAGGACGCATACTGTCCATCCGACTGCTCACTGCCTCTGGTCCAGTACACCTACTCAGCATCTATGCTCCAACACTCTGCTCCCCACCTGAAGTTAAAGACCAGTTCTACGAGGAACTCCATAATATCATCAGTAGCATTCCCAATACCGAACATTTGTTCCTGCTGGGGGGACTTTAATGCCAGGGTTGGGGTCGACCATGACTCATGGCCCTCCTGCCTTGGGCACTATGGCATTGGAAGGATGAATGAGAATGGACAGAGACTGCTTGAGTTGTGTACCGATCATAACCTCTGCATCACCAACTTGTTCTTTCCTACTAAACCCTGTCACCAGGTTTCTTGGAGGCACCCAAGATCACGTCGTTGACACCAGCTGGACCTATCGTCACAAGGCGAGCCTCTTTAAACAGCGTTCAAATCACATGCAGCTTCCACAGTGCGGACTGCGACACCAACCACTCCCTGGTGTGCAGCAAGGTTAGACTCAAACCAAAGAAGCTGCATCATTCCAAGCATAATTTCTTATGCACAGCTGTTACATAAGTTTCTAAATTCACTTGACAAAGCCCTTCAAAACACTCCCACAGGGGATGCAGAGACCAAGTGGGCCCACAGCAGAGACGCCATCTATGACTCAGCAATGACCTCCTTTGGCAAACGTGTGAAGCAGAATGCAGACTGGTTTCAATCTCACTTTGAAGAGCTGGAACCTGTCATAGCCGCTAAGCACATTGCACTGTTGAACGGCAAGAAAGACCCCAGCGAGTTAACACCCGTAGCACTTAAAACAGCCAGAGGCGCTGCACAAAGAACAGCCAGGCGCTGCGCAAATGACTACTGGCAACACCTATGCAGTCATATTCAGCTGGCCTCCGACACCGGAAACATCAGAGGAATGTCTGATGGCATTAAGAGAGCTTTTGGGCAAACCATCAAGAAGATCGCCCCCCTCAAATCTAAATCAGGGGACACAATCACTGACCAACGCAAGCAAATGGTCCGCTGGGTTGAGCACTACCTAGAACTGTACTCCAGGGAGAATGTTGTCACTGAGACTGCCCTCAATGCAGCCCAGTCTCTGCCAGTCATGGTTGAGCTGGACGTAAAGCCAACAAAATCGGAACTCAGTGATGCCATTGATTCTCTAGCCAGCAGAAAAGCCCCTTGGAAGGACAGCATTACCCCTGAAATAATCAAGAGTGCCAAGCCTGCTATACTTGCAGCACTCGACGAACTGCTTTGCCTGTGCTGGGACGAGGGAGCAGTACCCCAGGACATGCGTGATGCCAATATCATCACCCTCTATAAAAACAAGGGTGACCGCGGTGACTGCAACAACTACCGTGGAATCTCCCTGCTCAGCATAGTGGGGAAAGTGTTCGCTCGAGTCGCTTTAAACAGGCTCCAGAAGCTGGCTGAGCGTGTCTACCCTGAGGCACAGTGTGGCTTTTGAGCAGAGAGATCGACCATTGACATGCTGTTCTCCCTTCGCCAGCTACAGGAGAAATACCGTGAACAACAGATGCCCCTCTACATTGCTTTCATTGATCTCACCAAAGCCTTTGACCTCGTCGGCAGACGTGGTCTCTTCAGACTACTAGAAAAGATCGGATGTTCACCAAGCTACTAAGTATCATCACCTCATTCCATGACAATATGAAAGGCACAATTCAGCAGAGCGGCGCCTCATCAGACCCCTTTCCTATCCTGAGTGGCGTGAAACAGGGCTGTGTTCTCGCACCTACACTGTTTGGGATCTTCTTCTCTCTGCTGCTCTCACATGCGTTCAAGTCTTCAGAAGAAGGAATTTTCCTCCACACAAGATCAGGTGGCAGGTTATTCAACCTTGCCTGTCTAAGAGCGAAGACCAAAGTACGGAAAGTCCTCATCAGGGAACTCCTCTTTGCTGAAGATGCTGCATTAACATCTCACACTGAAGAGTGTCTGCAGAGTCTCATCGACAGGTTTGCGGCTGCCTGCAACGAATTTGGCCTAACCATCAGCCTCAAAAAAACGAACATCATGGGACAGGACGTCAGAAATGCTCCATCAATATCGGCGACCACGCTTTGGAAGTGGTTCAAGAGTTTACCTACCAAGGCTCAACTATCACCAGTAACCTGTCTCTTGATGCAGAAATCAACAAGCGCATGGGAAAGGCTTCCACCGCTATGTCCAGACTGGCCAAGAGAGTGTGGGAAAATGGCGCACTGACACGGAACACAAAAGTCCGAGTGTATCAAACCTGTGTCCTCAGTACCTTGCTCTACAGCAGCGAGGTCTGGACAGCGTATGTCAGCCAAGAGCGACGTCTCAATTCATTCCATCTTCGCTGCCTCTGGAGAATCCTTGGCATCAGGTGGCAGGACCGTATCTCCAACACAGAAGTCCTCAAGGCGGCCAACATCCCCAGCTTATACACCCTACTGAGCCAGCGGTGCTTGAGATGGCTTGACCATGTGAGCAACATGGAAGATGGCAGGATCCCCAAAGACACATTGTACAGTGAGCTCGTCACAGGTATCAGACCCACCGGCCGTCCATGTCTCCGCTTTAAAGACATCTGCAAACGCAACATGAAGTCCTGTGACATTGATCACAAGTCGTGGGAGTCAGTTGCCAGTGATCGCCAGAGCTGGCGGGCAGCCATAAAGGCGGGGCTAAAGTGTGGCGAGTCGAAGAGACTTAGCAGTTGGCAGGAAAAAAGACAGAAGCGCAATGGGAGAGCCAACTGTGTAACAGCCCCGACAACCAATTTTATCTGCAGCACCTGTGGAAGTGTCGGTCACTCTAGTATTGGCCTTTATAGCCATTCCAGGCGTTGCTTCACAAACCACTAACCACCTCCAGGCGCTTACCCATTGTCTCTCGAGACAAGGAGGCCAAAGAAGAAAAAAAGAATGTGCACTCACTGACAATCAAGAAAAGACTCACCTTCACGCATGTAGTCTGCAGCCTCCTTTCCATCTTTGTTCCCTGAATGCCAACCAGCTGCAATGAGTGCTAATGCCCATGGGAGAACATATGCAGTGCTACAACCGAGGCGGGAGGAGTGCACTGTTAATTCAGTCCCACTTCTCCACAGGTCACAGCATATCAATAAATTTTCCCACTTACCGAACCAACCAATTACATACTCTATTTGTCCCCAGAATAAATCACACCAACAAGGTTTCTTTAATAAACAACAAAATTATCTGTTTATTATAAAACCAAGTCTCAACCAATCAAGAAGTAAATACATATATGCGAATTGAAATAGTAAAGCCCCGTATTTTTATATCCTAGCCCTCACATACCCGCACATACATCCAAAAACTGGTTAACTGGGAAAAAAAGGATTTTTGTTCACAGCTGTTACAAAGAAATAGTAGGAATAAAAAAAAATAACTTTTACTGAAAAGATATGGAAAGAAGTCATTTGGCTTGGTGAGGTGTCCCAAAGTTGAATAATTGGTGACCACTAGGATGTTTTCCAGGCAATTTCCAGATGAACAGTCTGCTTTAGGTAGGTATTCAAATAAATTCAACTGCAGAAGGCTTCACATAGGTCTTCCATCAGGTGTGCAGCAACAGATGTCAGTTCTCACATACATTCGATACAAAGTTAAATTGGAGATGCAAGCTTTCTGCAAATATTCAGGGTTTCTTAAGAATTACAGAATGCAACAGTGCCACTTCATACAAGCCTTTGCTTTTCAAGAGCAGGGATTCTTCAAAGAGAGGTAATAGCTTTCTTCTGAACTCCTGGCAGGTCCATTTCAAATTCCAATTGCCTGCTTTGGTCCAAACCCACTGACTTTTAACGGTTCAAAATGAAACTACTTTTCCAAGCAAGTCTCGTGCTCGTCATAAATTCTCTATTGTCACAACAAAGAGTAGCTCTTAAGTGAAACCTGTGGTTTACTTGAAATCACCTGGTTTCCAGTATTTGTTTACTGGTCAAAGCCAGGAACCTCTTGTTGACCTTCGGTTTTGTTTTTGAAAGCATCCATAAAGTTCAGCTATCTCCAGATGTTTCAATGTCCACCGCATTTATTTTTTATTTTTTTAAAAATATAGATTCCCAGGTTTTAACACAAAAAATTGAATTTCTGTCACAGCAGTTATATTGCCATGATAATGAGGGCTGTGGTCACATTGTGGTAGGGTGGAAGTCAGAAGCTCAGAATTAAGGCATTACGGAACATGGGCTTCACACAATGATAGCTAATGATTGGCACAAAAGAACATTTAATTAAATTCCAAAGTACATTTTCACAAAACCCGTGAATCCGCAAGTATGTCTTGGTGCTTTTCTTAATACATTTATGGGTGCTCCTATTTGGTGTGACCCCTGTGCTAGCAGCTGTGCTGGCAGCAGGCTGCTGGTCAGGACACCTCTTGGCCTGAGATGACTTTGGCGGCCATTCTCTGGGTGCCTGAGGCCTGGAGAGCCCTGGTGCAGGACTCTCCTCAGGCGTTGCAGCTTCTGGAGCTGGGCTCACTGGCAGAAGGGCTGAGGAGCCGATGGCCACACTTGGAGTGCTCTGAGCGGAGTCCCCACATGTGGAGGGCAGCCTCTCCTCCTCCCTTTCAAGGCTCACTGAAACCTTCCTGCTCACCAGAGAAGGACAAGGAGTGGAAGAAATCTCCGGGCTTCTGGTCCTTCTCTCGCCTCGCCAATGTTGAGTTGAGCTCATGGCCAAGGTGATGGTGTGCAGCTCCTGGTGCATCTGTGGAATCTGACTCCGCATGAGCTCGCCAGCTTCTCGATGGAGGAAGCCATGCACTCATATGCCTGGGACACAGCAGTAGTTATGGCAGGCATGGACTCCTCCAGCATCCGCTCAAGCCTTACCATGGCCTCTGGCACCTTCGCCCTATGTTGCCTAACCCCTCTCTGCAACTCCAGCATGCCCTATGCTGTCGACACCAAAGACTTGTCATCTGCCTGGGGCTCAGTATGGGCCTGGCCACCCAACAGTCCTCCAATTGTCAGAGGCCTAGGCTGTCTCAGCCTCAGCCAGCTGCGCAAGTGCTTGTGCAGGGCTCTCACCTGCTGGTGACCCTGATTCTGATGCCGACTGATTACCCACCAGGGTGAAAGTATCTGCACTGGTGTGAGGTGCAGGAGAGTCATGGAACAGTGCATCCTCTGAGTGTTCCTCCCCCTCAGAGGTTGACAGCTGTCCCTGTGTGGCTGTAGTCACCTGAGAGAACACAAACATGGGATGGAGGCGGGGTTGCCCACTGAATTGTGACGGGCGGCGAAGTGGCGGAGGGCCCATCACCAAGGAATTTTGTCAGGGGCAAGATTAGCCGATGGTGGCCTTTCTGTCCAGAGGCAAATTGAGGCCCTTAAATGGCCTATTAATGGTCACGTAAGGGCCTCTTCCCCACCCCATGCCCGCTGTTGGGATTTAACCAGCGACAGGGGCTGTTACCACCACGCGGGGAAGTCGCCCAGCAATTATGAGGCGTCCTTCCTGCAGGCTTAGGGTGGGAGGGGGGCCCTCCTCCGTAGGCAATCTGTGTCCCACGGTGGACCCTCGCTGGGAAAAACTCCACCTCCCTGGGCCCCCCCTCGCCCTGCACATAATGCCCACCCTCAGCAGAGCTTTCCGGACTGGCCCTGGTGATCCTGCCTCACTTACCTGAAATCCGGGTTTCCACCACTGGGCCTATGTCCAAGGTCTGTTCAGTACCGGTGGTGGCCACCGCTCCCGATGGCACTGCCAATACTGCTGAGCTGCCGGCCCTGTGATTGTCCGGCATCTCTTGGAGGTGGGATCCTTGTCTTTCAAGGGGCGGGGATCCCGGCACCAGCCACTTATGTGCTGGAACAACATAAGATCGTGCCAGCGGAGGACTCGGAATGGCCGAGGCAAGGTTCCCCCCACCTTTTTGACCAAGTGCCACGAGCCCCACCGGTGCCACAAAATCCAGCCCCAAATGTGGGTTTGGCTGCACCTGTAATGTCGAACATGCCTGATGTGGTTCTCCATAACTCATAAATATTTTGATGAGCAGCAAGAATCACTCTTGTGCAGGAACTCCATTCTCCCCATTGGATATTGCGCATCTGCCCTGGCTCTCCGCCAATTCAAAGCCTCTTCCTCGGCGTGGCTTCAAGGACGAATGTCAGGGAACCCCTCCACCAGGCCTGGCCGCCTCCCTTCTGTTATGGGTCTTCTTCTCCTACAAGAGAAATGATGGAGAAATTATAACTTAGACTATGTATCACCTTGACAGTTCTGCTACTATGGGTCCCTCGTCCCCAACTTGGGGATCTGATATATCCCATGATATACAGGAGTGTTTGTGCAAGGCAGGAGTGACTGCAGGACTGACAGGCTTTTAAAGATGGTGCCAGCACCTGATCCGCTGTCAGCTGACGCCCTAATCAGTGTCTCGCCTCCCGCCTCCATTATGCCAAATGGCCGCCCGCCACCAAAATCGCAGCAGTGCAGTCGCACACGTGACACAGGTGAATGCCGCCCATTTCCAGGCCCAGCACCAGGGCCGGCGACGGGCTCATTAAATTCAGGCCCAGAAGTGTGATGCCCTGAACTCGACACAATCCTCCAGCTGAGGCCGAGCCAGTGTTTTATACAGGTTTTTCATAACTTCCTTGCTTTTGTACTCTATGCCCCTATTTATAAAGCTCCATTAACTGCTTTCTCAACCTGCCCTGTCACCTTCAATGAATTTTGTAAATATACCCCCAGCTCCCTCTGCTCCTGCACCCCCTTTAGAATTGTACCCTTTAATTTATATTGCCCCTCCTCGTTCTTCATACCAAAAAGAATCATTTCACACTTCCCTGCAATAAATGTTATCTGTCACTTGTCCACCCATTCCACTATCCTGTCAGGTCCTCTTGAAATTTATCACTGTCCTCTTCACAGTTCACAATATTTCCAAGTATTGGCAGATGAAATCAAGGAAAACCTAAAGATGTTTTATAAATACCGAAAGAACACGAAGATAACTAAGGAAAGAATAGGGCCAAAAAGAGACCAAAAAGGTAACTTGTGTATGGAGGCCATTCTTAATGAATACTTTGGGCTGGATTTTACCTTAGGCGGACGGGAATTCGCCACCGCCATAATAGTCGGTGGCGAACCCACTTCTGCCGAGTCCGGGGATCCGTCCCGCATTTTATGGGTCCCCGGGCTTTAATTGTCCCGAGGCAGGACTTCCACCCGCTTGAGGCAGGCGGTCCCACCTCACTGAGCTCCCAGCAGCGCCACCGGGAGCAGTGGCCACTGCTAGGACTGCAGCCCAGCCGACCAGATGGAGCCAGGAATCCAGGTAAGTTGGGCATGCCTCACCAGGGTGATCGGTCCTTCCCTGGTGAGGCCATAGTGGTCGTTTGGGGGAGGGGGGCATCTTGGGTCCCAGGGGTGGGTTGGGAGGCGGGGGCAGCTCTCAATTGGGCACCCAGTGCCCAACTGCCATGGCCCTGCCCCCGGCACACGGAAAGGCCGAAAGCTATCGCTGGGCGGCCTTTCATGTCCCCAGCACGCCCGCTTGCCATGGGTAAAATACCCATGGAGGTGGGCAAGGGCCCTTAAGTGGCCATTAAGTGGCCACTTAAGGGCCTTGATTGGCCCCGAGCGAGCAGGCTGTTTCCCCCCCCACCTCCCTACCTGACGCCCTAAAGTTGACCAGAGACGGGAGTGGGGCGGGTCGGCCTCCCGGAGCCTCCCGCTCAAGTTTACGCCATCCCCACGCCACCATTCAACCCACTGGGGCGGCATAAAATTCAGCCGTTTGTGTCTGTTCCTACAAAAGAGAGGAACAAAGCAGACATTGCAGTTAAGGAGGAGGAATGTGAAATATTGGATGGGATCAATTTTACCTGGGAGGAAATATTAAGGTTTTTAGCATGCTTCAAAGTAAATAAGAGAATGACAGGGATTGTAGATAGCGGTAATGTTCCTGGACTAGTAACCCAGAGACCTGGACTATTGATTTATTTTTTTAAATTTTATTTAGAGATACAGCACTGAAACAGGCCCTTTGGCCCACCGGGTCTGTGCCGACCAATGGCCACCTATTTATACCAATCCTACATTAATCCCATATTCCCTACCACATCCCCACCATTCTCCTACCACCTACCTATACTAGGGGCAATTTACAATGGCCAATTTGCCTATCAACCTGCAAGTCTTTGGCTGTGGGAGGAAACCGGAGCACCCGGCAGAAACCCACGGAAACACAAGTTTAAATCCCACCACGGCAGAGGGTGGAATTCAAATTCAATTCATCAATAAATCTTGAATTAAAAGCTAGTCTCAGTAATGGTGATCATTAAACTACTGGAAACTACTACTAACGTTCTTGAGGGAAGAATATCTCCTATCCTTTCCTTGTCTGGCCTACTTGTGACTCCAGACACACAGCAATGTGGTTGACTCTTAACCACCCTCTGAAATGGCCTAGCGACCCACTCAGTTGTACCAAACTGCTACAGAAAATTTGAATAAGAATATAAACAGATGGACCATCCGGTATCGACCTGGGCATCGGGAATGACAAAGGCACTCCCTGCCCATTCGATGCTGAAAAGTCCTCTCACTAACATCTGGGGGCTTGTGCCAAAGTTGGGAGAGCTGTCCCACAGACTAGTCAAGCAACAGCCTGACATAGTCATACTCACCGAATCATACTTTACAGGCAATGTCCCAGACACCCACATCACCATCCCTGGGTATGTCATGTCACACCAGCAGGACAGACCCACCAATGGTGGTGGCACAGTTGAGAGGGAGTTGCCCTGGGAGTCCTCAATATTGACTTCAGACCCCATGCAGTCTCGTGGCATCAGGTCAAACATGGGCAAGGTAACCTCCTACTGATTACCACCTACCGCCCTCCCTCGGCTGATGACTCAGTACTCCTCCATGTTGAACACCACTTGGAGGAAGTACTGAGCGTGGCAAGGGCACAGAATGTACTCTGGGTGGGGGACTTCAATGTCCATCAACAAGACTGGCTCAGTAGCACCACTACTGATCGAGCTGGCCGAGTCCAGAAGGACTATTTGCTAAACTGAGCCAGTAGCAAGTGGTAAAAGAACAACAGTGGGGAGAAACCTACTTAACCTCGCTCTCACCAAATTACTGTCGCTGATGCATCTGTCTAGGACAGTATTTGTAAGAGTGATCACTGCACATTCCTTGCGGAGACCAAGTCCCGTCTTCACACTGAGGGTACCCTCCACCATACTGTGTAGCACTACTACTGTGCTGAATGAGATAGATTTTGAACAGATCTAGCAGCTCAAAACTGGGATTCCATGAGACGCTGTGGGCCATCAGCAGCAGCAGAATTGTACTCAAGCACAACCTGTAACCTCATGGCCCGGCATACCCCCCACTCTACCATTACTATCAGCCCAAGGGATCAACCCTGGTTCAATGAGGGTGCAGAAAAGATTTACGAGAATGTTTCTGGGGTTGAGACACTTCAGTTACATGGTTAGATTGGTGATGTTGGGCTCTTTCTGCTTAGAGATGAGACGTTTGACAGGAGATTTGATACAGGTGTTGAAAATCTTGAGAGGTCTGAACAGAATAGATAGCATCAAATTGTTCCCATTCGCAGAAGGGTTTAGAACCAGAGAATACCGATTTAAGGTGATTTGTGAAAGAACCAGAGGTGACATGAGGAAGAGCTTTTTATACAGTGGGTGGTTCGGATATGGAACGCACTGCCTGAGAGTGTGGTGGAGACAGATTCAATCATGGCTTTAAAAAGCTAATTGGCGAATTGATTTATGGGGCTACGTGGAAAAGGCAGAGGAATGGGACTAGCAGAGTTGCTCTTACAGAGAGCTGGTAGGGACATGATGGGCTGATTGGCCTCCTACTGTGGTTCTGTGATAACTATACACTGATCATATTGTAACTCGATAGCAATCCTATTTAAATCTGCATTGATCACATTGTTACACTGCATTGATCACGGGTCGGCATTGTGTCCGTACACGGACACCAGTATCCGTGGTAAAAGATTTTGGGGTCCTTGACTGCAAATTTCAGGGACCAGAAGTTTCCCATTGGCTTCTTCTGACAGACTTTTTTTAAAAATCGCAAGTGTCAGCTTCACAACTGACAGGTACTGAAGCAGAACAGCGCTTCTGAACTTCGGACTGATTTGGGGTTTTCCGTTGGGTTCCAATTTTTTAAAAGTCTGCCAGAAAACCCTGAATCTGTCCCAAGTTCAGAAGCAAGGTTCCCACTCTCCGTAATGTTCAGAGAGAAAGTGAGAGAGAGAGAGGGGGTGAGAGAGAGTGTGATGGGGGGTACAGAGAGAGAGAGAGAGAGTGTGGTGGAGAGAGAGAGGGAGTGGGAGAGGGGAGACAGGGAGAGAGAGTGGGAGAGAAAGAGAGAGGGAGTGGGAGAGGAGGGACAGAGAGAGAGTGGGGGAAAGACAGAGACTGTATGGGTACAGAGAGAGAGAGTGGGGGAGAGAGTAGGAGAGGGGACAGAGAGAGAGAGAGAGAGAGAGAGAGAGTGGGAGAGAGAGTGGGGGATGTAATGAGTTCTTTATGTTCTCTGATGCAGCATAAATGAGATGCATGGTGTCCAGTTCATTGAAGATCTCAAACAAGTATATTACAGCTAAACTATTATATACAGTTCAGAGCAAACTATTTACAGAACCTTACTCTGGGTGTTACAGTTGCAGAGTGACTCTGGCTCTGAATCACAAGTGATTGCCTACTGGACCTTTGCTTATTAGCATACTAAGATCTTGAAGGGACATCACTCCTAAAGATAATCATACAACAGGAGAGAGAGAGTGGGAGGCGGGGGGACAGAGAAAGAATGAGGAGAGATAGAGAGTGGGGTGGGAGATAGAAAGTGGGACAGAGAGTGGGAGGGGGGGGACAGAGAAAGAGTGAGGAGAGATAGAGAGTGGGACAGAGAGAGGGAGTGGGGGGAGAGAGTCGGGGAAAGAGCAGGGTTTGGCAATGTGTCCATACATGGACACCAGTGTCTGGTTAAAAAAATGTTGAGGTCCGTGACTGGTAATTTCTGGAATGAGAAATGTCCCATTGACTTCTTCTTTCCCCAGGCCAGCTTTAAAAACACTCACAGCCATTAGTTTCAGTTTCACAGCTGATTTTTAGAATGGGAATAGTAGCTTCCAATTCAGACAAGATCGGGGTTTTCGGTGGTTTCCGACTTTTTTAAAAAGCCCACCAAGAACCATGAACTTGTCCTGAGTTCAGAAGCTGCTGTTCCCGTGCTAAAAATCTGTCAACTGTGAAACTGCCAGCTGTGAATTTTTTTTTAAAACTGACCAATCACAAAGCAGCTCTGGGGAGAGTTCCCACTCTCTGCAACTGTCAGAGAGAGGGAGAGGGAGGGGGGGAGAGGGAGGGAGAGACAAAAGGGGGAGAGGGAGGGGGAGGGGGAGAGAGGGAGAGGAGGAGAGATGAGGGGAGAGAGAAAGTGGGAGAAGGGGAGAGAGAGGGGGGAGAAAGAGGGGGGAGAGAGGGAGGGGGAAGGGAGAGTGGTGGAGAGAGAAAGAGGGGCGGGGGAGAGAGAGTGGGGTGAAAGAGAGTGGGGTGAGTGAGTGGGGAAAGAGAGAGAGAGTGGAGTGAGAGAGTGGGGTGAGTGAGTGGGGAAAGAGAGAGAGAGTGGAAGAGGGATGGACAGAGAGGGGAGAGAGAGGGGGAAAGAGAGGGGAAGATGGATAGACAGAGAGGGGGAGAGAGAGGGGGGGGAGAGAGATGAACACAAAGTGGGGGGGAGAGAGAGGGTGAGAGATGGACACAGAAAGGGGATAGGGATTGACACAGAGAGGGAGAGAGAGAGAGAGGGAAGAAGAGATCAAGATCACACCTGACAGATGGACATCTATCTGGATTCTACACATTGCTACAAGTGTGTGGGTAGACATTGACAACTGGTGCCAGCAAAAACAATGCCAGGTATCACACTAAATAAGGAGAAATGTGTTTTAAATCAGACTGTGTGTTGATGGCAGTAGGTTTGCTATACACTTTATATACAGATTAATTACCCCCATGTCCGTGGCTGAGTCAATAATTTTGTCAAATGTCTGTGGTGCAACATGGTGGTGCCTATCCCTGGGAAAGAGAGAGTGTGGGGAGAGAGAGAGTGGGGGATAGAGAGAAAGTGGGAGAGGTGAGGACAGAAACAGAGAGAGAGAGTGGGTGGAGACAGAGTGAGGACAGAGAGTGGGAACAGAGAGAGTGGCAGAGAGACAGAGTGGGGGCGAGCGCGAGAGAGAGTGGGGGGAGAGAGAGTGGGGAGAGAGAGAGGGGGAGAGAGAGAGAGAGAGAATTGGAGGAGTTGGGAGACAGAGAGAGTGAGGAGAGAGAAAGGGGGGACAGAGAGCGAGAGCAGGGGAAGAGAGAAAGAGAACTGGGGGAAAGAGAGAGGTGGGGGGGACAGAGAGAGAAGTGGGGGGGGCAGTGAGAGGGAGACAGAGGGATAACACAGACATTTGTAATTTTTATGCTTGTGTCTTTCTGCAGCAAAAAGATGAGAAACAACTGAACTCTGACATGTGCAGACCCAAATGGGTGATCCCTCTCTCTCTTTCTGTCTCTCTCCATTCCAGCTTGAAAGCTTTCAAATCCTGCTTGTTGACTGACCACCTTTGCATACTCTGGCTACAATCAGAAACACCGTTGGAGGAAATCATCCACATCGCTGTCTCCAAGAGACCCACCAAACCAGTCATCCACCTCTTCAAACTAAAAGCCTCAGGACCATGGAATTCAGCTAGAAGCTAGCCAAATCACCATATACCACAGACTGTATACCTTTTTTATAGATTCTAATTCAACCAATCTGCCTTTGTCCACTCTGTAACCTATTTGTGTGTGTAAACCTCCAGAGAGTGTTTGAGTGAAAGTTCATACAATCATAGAAAGTATACGGCACAGAAAGAGGCCACTTGGCCCATCGTGTCTGTGCCAGCCAAAAAACGAGCCACCCGGTCTAATCCCACCTTCCAGCATTTGGTCCATAGCCCTGCAGGGTACACCACTTGAGGTGCACATCCAGACACCTTTGAGGGTTTCTGTCTCTACTATCCTTCCAGGGAGTGAGTTCTAGACCCCTACCACCCTCCGGGTGAAAAAGGATTTCCTCATCTCCCCTCTAATCCTTCTACCAATCAGTTTAAATCTATGCCCCTAGTCACTGACCTCTCTGCTCAGGTAAATAGACCCTTCACATCCCCTCACAATTTTGTACATTTCAATCAGATCTCCCCTCAGCCTTCTCTGTTCCAAGGAGAACAACCCCAGCCTATCCAATCTTTCCTCAAAGCTGTATTTTTCCAGTCCTGGCAACATCCTCGTAAATCTCCTCTGTACCCTCTCTAGTGCAATTACATCCTTTCTGTAATGAGGTGACCAGAACTGCACACAGTACTCAAGTTGTGGCCTAACCAATGAGTTATACAGTTCCAGAATAACCTCCCTGCTCTTATATTCTATACCTCAGCTAATATAGGAAAGGATTCCATATGCCTTCTTAATCACCTTATCGACCTGTCCAGTTACCTTCAGGGATCTGTGGACATTCACTCCAAGATCCCTCACTTCCTCTACACCTCTCAGTATTTACCCATTAATCGTGTATTCCTTTGCCTTGTTTGACCTCTGCCAATGCATCACCTCAAACTTCTCCGGGTTGAATTCCATTTGCCACTTTTCTGCACACCTGACCAGACCATCAATATCTTCCTGCAGCCTACAGCAATCCTCCTTATCTACCACACTGCCAATCTTTGTGTCATCTGAAACATCTTGATCATGCCCCCCACATTGACATCCAAATCATTAATATATACCACAAAAAGCAGGGGACCCAGTACTGAGCCCTGATGAACGCTGCTGGAAACAAGCCTCCAGTCGCAAAAACACACATCAAAAATTTGTTTCCTGCCACTGAGCCAATTTTGTATCTACCTTGCAACATTTTCCTGGATCCCATGGGATTTTATTTTTTTTTAACCAGTCTGCCATGTGGGACCTTGTCAAAAGCCTTGCTAAAATCCATGTAAACCACATCAACTGCACTACTCTCATCAATCTACCTTGTTACTTCAAAAAATTCGATCAAGTTGGTCAGACAAGATATTTCCTTAACAAATCCATGCTGACTATCCTTGATTAACCTGTGCCTTTCTAAGTGACAGTTCATCCTGTCTCTCAGAATTGATTCCAATAATTTGCCCACTACTGAGGTTAGACTGACTGACCTGTAATTATTTGGTCTATTCCTTGCTCCCTTTTTAAACAGAGGTACAACATTAGCAGTCCTCCAATCCTCCGGCACCTCACCTTTATCCGGTGAGGACTGGAAAATGATGGTCAGACCTTTCACTATTTCCTCTCTTGCTTCTTTGAACAGCTTGGGCACATTTCATCTGGCCCTGGTGATTTATCAACTTTCAAGGATGCTAATCCCATTAATACTTCCTCTCTCCCTATGTTTATCACATCCAATACTTCACACCCCTCTTCCTCAATGACAATATTTGCATTGTTCCCCTTCTTTTGTGAAGACAGACACAAAATATTCATTAAGAACAATACCAACATCTGCCCCTACACATGGGTTACCGTTTTGTTTATTATGGGCCCTACTTTTTCTTTAGTTATCCTCTTACTCTTAAAGTATTGATAAAACATCTTTGGGTTCACCTTGATGTTGCTTGCCAATATTCTTTCATGCTCTCAGCTGCACAGGAGGGGAGGATGATGAGTGGAAGAACAAGAGTGATAGGGGATTCAATAGTCAGGGGACCAGACAGCGTTTCTGCAGCAGTAAATGTAACTCCAGGATGATGTGTTATCTCCCTGGTGCCGAGGTTAAGGATGTCACTGAGCAGCTGCAGGACATCCTTCTGGGGGAGGGTGAACAGCCAGAGGTCGTGGTCCACATTGGTATCAATGACATAGATAGGAAGAGGAATGAGGTCCTGAAAGCAGATCTTAGGCAGTTAGGAAGGAAATTATAAAGCAGGACCTCCAAAGCAGTAATCTCAGGATTACTCCCAGTGCCACATGCTAGTGAGCATAGGAATAGAAGGATTAATCGATTGAACACGTGGCTGGAGAATTGGTGTAGGAGGGAAGGCATCAGATTTCTCAGACATTGGGACCGGTTCTGGGGCAGGTGGGAGCTGTACAAGATGGATGGGTTACACCTTAACAGGACCAGGACTAATATCCTCGCAGGGAGATTCGCTAGTGTTGTTGGGTAGGGTTTAAACCAGCTTGTGAGGGGGATGGGAATCTGAGGGGTAGCTCAAATGGGAAGAAAGTAAAGCTGGCAACAGGAGGTAGAAAAGTAGGAAACGAAATTATAAGACAGGCGAAACAAAGGCGAGCATCAACTAGGCTTAGAATGCAGAACATCAAGAAGACAAGGTTAAGGGCACTCTACCTAAATGCACGCAGCATTTGCAACAATGTAGATGATTTAAAGGCACAAATGGAGGTAAATGGGTATGATCTAATTGCCATTACAGAAACATGGCTACAGGGTGACCAGACTGGGAACTGAATATTCAAAGATATTCGACATTTAGGAAGGACAGGCAAAAAGGAAAAGGAGGTGGTGTTGCACTGATGATAAGTGATGGGATCAGTACATAAATCAGGGAGGATCTCAGAATCTGTTTGGGTGGAGCTAAGAAACAGCAAGGGGCAGCAAAAATTGGTAGGCGTTGTTTATAGGCCACCAAACAGTTGTGGTAGTGTGGGGCATGGTATTAATCAGGAGATCAGCGAAGCATGTAGCATGGGTAATGCAGTAATCATGGGCGACCTCTATCTGCATATAGACTGGGTAAACCTAATGAGCACTAATGCTGTGGAGGATGAGTTTCTGGTGTGTGTTAGGGATGGTTTCTTCGAGCAGTATGTTGAGGAACTGACTAGAGAACAGGCTATTTTAGATCTGTTATCATGTAATGAGAAAGGGCTAATTAATAATCTTGTTGTAAAAGGACATTTAGGGATGAGTGACCATAATATGACAGAATTTTACATTATGTTTGAAAGTGAGATCAATCTGCAGCCAGGGTGTTAAATTTGAACAAAGGAGATTATAAAGGTATGAGGGGCAAATTGGCTGAGGTGGTTTGGGAAAATACATTAAAAGGTATGACAGTTTATAGGCAATGGATAGTCTTTAAAGAATTATTATATAGTTTACAGCAACTATACATTCCTTCAAGGCACAAAAGCCCAAAAGAAAAGGCAGTCAACTGTGGCTAACAAAGGAAGTGAAGGATAGTATAAGATTAAGAGAAAAGGCCTATAAAGTTGCCAGAAATAGTAGTAAACCCTAGGATTGGGAGCATTTTAGAATACAGCAAACGAGGACCAAGAAACTGATGAAGAAAGGGAGAATAGAATATGAATGTAAACTGGCAAAAAACATAAAAACAGACTGCAAAAGCTTCTATAGATACATAAAAAGGAAACATTTGGCTAAGACAAATGTGGGTCCATTACAGGCTGAGTCAGGAGAATTTATAATGGGGAATAGAGAAATCGCAGAGAAGCTAAATAATTACTTTGTATCTGTCTTCACTGAGGAAGATCCAAGAAATCTCCCAGAATTAGAGATCCAAGGGACTAGAGAGAATGAGGAATTGAAGGAAATTAGTATTAGTAAGAAGGTTATATTGGAGAAATTAATGGGACTGAAGGTTGTTAAGTCCCCAGGACGTGATATTCTACATCCCAGAGTGTTGAAAGAGGTAGCTATGGAGATAGTGGATGGATTGGTGATCATCTTCCAAAATTCAATAGATTCTGGAACAGTTCCTGCAGATTGGAAGTTCGCAAGGGTCACCCCACTATTTAAGAAGGGAGGGAGAGAGAAAACAGAGAATTACAGACCTGTTAGCCTTATATCAGTAGTAGAGAAAATGCTACAATCTATTCTAAAGGATGTGATAAATGGACACTTGGATAATGATCTGACTGGGCATAGTCAACATGGATTTCGGAATGGAAAATCATGTCTGACGAACCTGTTGGAGTTTTTTGAGGATGTTACCAACAGAATTGATAAAGGGGAGTCGGTCGACATGGTATACTTGGATTTTCAGAAGGCTTTTGATAAAGTCATCCACAGAAGGTTGGTTAGCAAAATTAAATCACATGGATAGGAGGTAATATACTAGCATGGATTAAGGATTGGTTAGCAGGCAGAAAACAGAAAGTAGGAGTAATTGGGTCATTCTCGCCTTGGCAGGCTGTGACTAGTGAGGTACCGCAAGGATCAGTACTTGGGCCTCAGCTGTTCACAATATATACCAATGATTTGGATGTAGGGACCAAATGTAAAATTTCCAAGTTTGCGGATGACACAAAACTAGGTGGGAATGTGTGTTGTGAGGAAGATGCAAAGTGGCTTCAAGGAGATTTGGACAGACTTAGTGCATGGGCAAGAACGTGGCAGATGGAATATACTGTGGAAAAATGTGAGGTTATCCACTTTGGTAGGAAGAACAGATGTGCAGAGTATTTCTTAAATGGTAAGATATTAGAAAGTGTAGATGTACAAAGGGACCAAGGTGTCCTTGTCAAAATATCACTGAAAGCTAGCAAGCAGGTGCAGCAAGCAATTAGGAAGGCTAATGGTATGTTAGCCTTTATTGCAAGAGGATTTGAGTGCAGGAGTAATGAAGTCTTGCTTCAATTGTATATAACCTTGGTTATAGTGCACCTGGAGTACTGTGTGCAGTTTTGGTCCCCTTACCTTAGGAAGGATATTATTGCCATCGAGGGAGTGAAACAAAGGTTCACCAGACTTGTTCCCTGGATGGCGGGACTGTCCTATCATATTAGGGATGGCGCAGTGGGGCAGTGGCTAGCACCGCAGCGTCACAGCTCCAGCGACCCGGGTTCGGTTCTGGGTCCTGCCTGTGTGGAGTTTGCAAGTTCTCCCTGTGACTGTGTGGGTTTCCTCCGGGTGCTCTGGTTTCCTCTCATGTGCCAAAGACATGTGGGTTGATAGGTAAATTGGCCATTGTAAAAATTGCCCCTAGTATAGGTAGGAGAATTGAGGGAAGTTGGGGATGTGAAAGGGAAAAAATGGGATTAATGTAGGATTAGTATAAATGGATGGTTGATGGCTAGCATGGACTCATTGGGCCGAAGGGCCTGTTTCAGTGCTGTATCTCTCTATGACTCTAAGAGAGATTGGGGGAAACTGGGCCTGTATTCTCCCAAGTTTTGAAGAATGAGAGGTGATCTCAGTGAAACCTACAAAATACTTAAAAGGATATCCAGGGTAGATGCAGGTAAGATGTTTCCCCTGGTTGGGAAGTCAAGAACCAAGGGACACAATTTCAAAATAAGGGGAAAGCCACTTAGGACCAAGATGAGGGGAAATTGCTTTACTCAAAGGGTTGTTAATCTTTGGAATTCTCCACCCCAGAGGGCTGTGGAAGCTCAGTCATTGAGTATGTTTAAAGCAGAGATTTCTAAATACCAATGGCATAAAGGGATATGGGGATAGTGTGGGAAAAAGGCATTGAAGTGGATAATCAGCATGATCGTATTGAATGGCGGAGCAGACTCATTGGGCTAAATGGCCTACTCCTGTTCCTATGTTCTCTCTTAGCTTTCCTAAATTCCTTTTTGATTTCACCCCTCAACTTCCTATACTCCTCTCGGCTTTCTGTATTCTTGAGTTCTATAAATGAAGTAGCTAAGCATACAAACATCAATGGAGAGCAGCACAACTGTATTAGCCAATTAGCAAGCAAAATAGTATGCAATGCCAATACAAATTACTTTTGTTGACAGAATAGAGCTAGCTACACCATATCACAGGGTGGTAGATGGACCTTATCATGTGTCAGGAGTGAAAATTCATCCAATAAACCATGAAACTCAAGGACAGGATTGTTGTGGTGATTATTGAGGTGAGGCAGTAGAAAAATCAGCAATAGGAAGACGGACCATTTCTCACACTGCTGTTGTCACAAGACAATTTAACCTGTGGTCAATGTTTATGCAATTTCCCCACCTGCTTGTACTATGTGTCTGAAGACAGGACAGCGAATAAAAGGGCAGTGATCTCCAAATCAGGAGAATTTAGTACTTGAGAAGACTCATGTAAAACAGAAAAGCAGAGTGGGACAGGAAAAGTCAGAGAGATTAATGGTAGGTAGCCAAGACTAGTTTATTCATTTTAACAGGCTGTTAAACTAGTCCTGGATTCTAAAATACAGAAACAACAGAATCTTTCATGGACAAAATGCCATTTGTTCACCAAAACAAGTGACAAAATTAGATAAACACAATGACAACTAAAGAGTGCCCTTCAGTTCCTCCACTAAAGCGATTCTCTTAAATTCACTTATGTCTATATCTCAGTCCATCACTGTCAATTCTGATTCAACTCTGATAAGATTATTAACAAAACTCTTTTCTGCAAAATGTTGAGTGGTTATTACTGCATGCATTATACAGTTACAAAATATTTGGTCACTATCTGTGAGATTGTACGCCAGATTAACCAATTTATGTCAAGCCAAATCTCTTACCTGTTAGCAAAGGTTCACTTATAATGGAATGGAATTATATTACAGACAACTTTCAAATGACCACTCAGGGTATCTGCTCTCAAACTATATAGTAAATGATGCACATTACAGTTACTGATATTTGTCATACTTCTGAAACTTGCCCTTTAATCCAATTCACAGGAAAAAAAAAGTCTGTTCATCACTTTTTCTAACATGGTCATTGAAACATATCAAATTTTTGCTATGCCTTCTCCAGCAGTTTTTAAAACTGTAAATGCAGCATCAATTTTGTTAAGGAATTGTAGACAGTTCATCATAGATTTAGGTTTATTAAAGCTATCTGTTACATTCTATTTACCAACTATTGTATATGGGTCGGCAGCATCTTGTTCTTGCCAATATCACTCATCCCTCATATACCATATGCTTATATTCATGAGCAACTTACAGTTCTGACCTCTGGAGATTCCTTGCATTTTCTTGCCTGTTTTCCCCTCAATACAAGTTCTGGAACAATATAAATAGCAGCAGGATTGTGACATTTATGTAGAAATAAAAGTCCAGTAACTTTCAACATGTCACTGAGCTTATGTCCCAAGTGAAAGTAATGCGTGCCAGAGCGTAGAAATAGAGACATTCCCTAAGTGACTTTTGCCATTTTAAAATGAGATTACATTGTAAACTTGCAATTTAAAATAACCTAGCTGCTAAGTTATTTTAAAACACAAGGTTAAAGGCTTGGAGCAGGGGTATCCAACCGTTTTGCGCTGTGGGCCACATTACAATTTTTGTCTTACCCAGGGGGCCAGTGATACAATTTCAGAAAGATAAAGACATTAAAAATTTATCTTACTATTCAGCAAAACAACAACAAATGTGCATTTTTGTGAAGAAGCTTTAAATGAGAGGATTAATTTATTGATTTACTTTCTTGCCAGTATGTTGGACACTGATTTAGTGAGATACCTAGCATTTCTTTGCTTGCACAAGTAGTCAATGTCTGCCTGCACGCTTGTGTAGAAATGTGGAGAATCCTGGATAGATGTCCATCTGTCAGGAGTGATCTTGATTGCTCTCTCTCCCTCCTCTCTCTGTGACTGTCTGTTGTTATGGTCAAGTGAGGAGGGGTTGAAGGACTTCCCTCTTTTTCCTCTCCTTGTTTGGCCACAACAGGTTTAATTCTTTCTTAAAGTGAATGTACTGGCCAATTCAGAAGGTTGAGGGGAGATCTGATTGAAATGTACAAAATTGTGAAGGGCCTGGATAGAGTGGATGTGAAGAGCCTATTTACTTAGCAGAGAGGTCAGTGACTAGTGGGGTCTCGATATAAAGTAATTGGTAGCAAGGTTAGAGGGGAGATGAGGAAAGATTTTTCACCCAGAGGGATCTGGAACTCACTGCCTGAAAGGGTAGTAGAGGCAGAAACCCTCAACTCATTTCAAAGGTGTCTGGATATGCACTTCAAATGGCATAACCTGCTGGACTCAATGCTGGAAGGTGGGATTAGACTGGGTGGTGCATTTTTTGTCCAGCACAGATGGGCTAAGTGGCCTCTTTCTGTGTCGTAAACTTTCTATGATTCTATGATTATACTGATTATATTGTAACAACACTGATCATATTGTAACATCACACCAATCATATTGTAGCACTATTGAAATTGTAACACTGTAATGATCATATTGTAACATTATACCAATGATATTTGAACTCTGCACTGATCGTATTGTAACCCTACACTGATCATATTCTAACATTGTACTGAAGATATTGTATTACTATACTGAAGGTATTGTAAAACTACATTGATCATATTGTTACATTATGGTTGGCATAATTCCATCTATGAAAAATGATGGACATGCAGCAAACATGATGGCTGCGAAGGCCAATCCTTGAGAGGCAGGTTCTGTTACAAGTGCTGCACAAGAAGCTGCCAAATGACACTGTGAATTGTTGTTTTTGATGTTGCCGCCTGTTGCCAAGCTGCTGTTGCAAACAGTCATCATGGTAGTGCACACCAGTCCACAGGAAGTGCTGCCATTTCCCTCTTTCAACAGCTAGTGTCTCCCAGATGCGATAGTGGACATCTAGGGAATTCATGTCAAAAAAGGGTTAGTTAAAGCAGCATTGCCACCAAGAAAAGACAGGCTGTAATAGGTTTTAGGATTTATGAATGAATGTGAATGAATGTGAGAGACAGACACGCATGCTTTTTGCCTGTATTGTATATTTTCTCTCTCAACCCTTTTTAATGAAATGCATCTCAAATCGCATTTCATTCTGCTGGGTGTGGAGGTGTCATGCAGACCCCCACCTGCCAAGAATGAGGCATATTAATTTTGTCATATGAACATTTATTTTAAACTGTTGCTGGAGCGAGGAAATGACATTAAACTGATCAGCCATGGCTGGAAAAAAAATTACATACTAACACACAGTGCTTGTCAAGACAAAGGACCATTCGCCGACATATTCATCCCATAATGGACTTTGATCACCAGACATTGACAGCGAGGATGTTCACATTCCAGGATGACTGCTAAGATGGCCAAATCCACAAACAGACGTAGTCAAACTAGCGAGTCATGTGACCAACCTGCTGGGCAACCTGAGTTTTTTTTAATTGTACAGAGAGTTTGAGAAGGAAAGACAGCTTGCTCCTCGACTGAGAAGACCTATCTTGTCTGCTCCCAACTCTTTCTCACGGAACTCCAAATCCGCTGAAGATGTGAACATCAAGAGAGAAAAGGCTCCTACATCAAACAAGATTTAAGAAGAATACTGGGCCCTAATGAAAAGCAAGAGCTACCTACAATCAAGGACTCTACAGTGAGCTCCAAGAACAGAAACCAAGACCATCTTCAGATATTGCCTCAAACCTTTTCACTTTATTTATTCTGCTCTTTTCTGTCTCTATTTGCATGTGTGTATCGCGTATGCATGCTAGCATGGGCATGTCGCGTATCCTTAAGAGTTAACCAAATTAGAGTTTAAGTTTAATAAAGTTCAACCTTTCGTCTTTAAACCTAATAAAACCAGTTTGGCTGGTTTCTTTGCCTTATAATTGAAAAGAAGTGTACAAGAATTCACTAAGGGGAGCTAAAAAAAAAAGTGTGTTTAAAATTAAATCCTATTATGGTGAGACGAGGCAAAGGCTGAGAGGGAACCCTAGACCCCTTTCTCACCTGGTTGTAACACTATAGTAATAACGCTGATCATATTACAACACTATGCCAATCATATTGTAACATTATACCAATGATATTGTCATTCTACACTGATCATATTGTAACACTATAGTAGCCATATTTATCACTACACTGATCATATTGTAACACTGTTGTTACGGTCAAGTGAGGAGGAGTCGAACGGCTTCCCTCTTTTCCTTCTCCTTGTTTGACCACAACCATTTTAATTCTTTTTTAAGTCCAGTTGTTTCTCCTCTGCTGCAGAGAAAAACACCAGCTAAAACCACAGACGGGGAGGAGCCTGTCACATGATAGTCCCTCAGTTATTCAAACATTGCAGTATTTCTCTGCTTGCTGAAAGAACAAGCAGTTTCTTTTAACTTCCTGGGTCTTGGTTCTCACTGGGAAATGCACAGACATTTCATCTCCCTCTTCATAGTCCTTCGCAATGTAGGATATAGTGTCGCAAATTAGGTGATCATCTTAAGGTGCCAGCAATCATCCTGTTTTAAATGCTCTTTTTAAATTTCTTCAAAAAAATATAAATTCATATCTCCAGTCAGTGGAGCAACAAAAATTATCATTCAACAAAGCACATTGGCATAACACCTGCCCACCACACAAAATGAAATGTGACAACAGGAATATTTCATTATGAGGCCACAGATTTAAAAGAAACTGTGCACACACACTCATCAGTCCCACTGTCAAAGCTGTTTTGTTTTGTTTTCATCCGGGATTGGGCATGAGCACAACTGGGGATCTCCAGCTGCTCTGACTGGGCTCAATCAGCTTGTGTTCCAGCATATACTGAACTTCCTTGTGTATTTCTACAATATCTTCCTTTTCCAGTTTCTCAATATCAGTGAACTCACCCCTGGATTCAAAGATGTTCACATGTTTTTTCCTGCTCTCCACCAGGCCAACAGCTTGCTTTGCAGAGCAACTTGAAAACCAACTGCAAAGAGCGCAGAGAGCAGGGAGAGGCTTCATTGAAAAGAGCGCGGAGAGCAGGGAGAGGCTTCATTGAAAAGAGCGCGGAGAGCTGGGAGAGGCTTCATTGAAAAGAGCGCGGAGAGCTGGGAGAGGCTTCATTGAAAAGAGCGTGGAGAGCGTGGAGAGGCTTCATTGAAAAAAGTGGGGAGAGGCTTCATTGAAAAGAGAACAGGGAGAGGTTTCATTGAAAAGTGCTGGGAGAGGCTTCATTGAAAAGAAGACAGAGAGTGGAAGAGGCTTCATTGAAAAGAGAGTGGGGAGAGTGGGGAGAGGCTATCTTATCCTCTACCTCTATCCTATCCTCTATTTAATCGGATCCTTTGTTCAGTGGAACGAGCCCATTCAAGAAAATCAAGTGTGACTTCACAGGCAAGAAGGTAGGTGATTGTTTGGAGAAGAAGCTACCTATTTAGTGAGTTTCTGGTAAGTGATTAAGGGCCATTCTAATCCTAGTGTTTAAAATAGTAAAGGAACTAGTGGTAAGCTTAATAAAATATATTTAAAAAGGGAAAATAAAATAAATAATTGAATACAAGAATTAAGTAGTCAATTAAAACACATTAAGGATGGCAGAACAGGTGCTGTGTCACGGCTGCAGCATGTGGGAGCTCCTGGATGCCAGTGTGATCCAGGGCAAACACATCTGCAGTAAATGTTTGCAGCTCGAACAGCTTTGGCTCAGAGTCATTGAACTGGAGTCCGAGCTGCAGACACTGCAACACATCAGGGAGGGGGAAAGCTACCGGGACATTTTGTACCAGGTGGTGGTCACACCCCTTAGCCTTCTGATTTGGTCAGTGGTCAGGGACAGGGGAGTGTGGCTGCAGCTGAGGCAGGTAAGGGGACCCAGAGGACAGGAGTGCAGGAGCCTCAACCTTTGCAATTGTCCTACAGGTTTGAGGTTCTTTCAGCTTGTTTGGATGAGAGTGGGGGCTGCAGGGTGGATGAGCAACCTGACCATGGCACCATGGTACAGGAAGTCATTTAAGCAGAGGGAGAAAAAGAGAATCTAGTGGTAGTAGGACATAGTATAGTTAGCGGGATTGACACTGTTCTCTGCAGCAAAGAGCGAGAGTCCAGACGGTTATGTTGCCTGCCCAGTGCCAAGGTTCGGGACATCTGCTCAGGGCTGGAGAGGAACGTACAGTGGGATGGGGAGGATCCAGTCGTCGTGGTCCATGTAGATACCAACGACATAGGCAGGACAAGGTAAGAGGTTCTGCATAGTCAGTATGAGGAACTAGGCGCCAAATTAAGAAGCAGAACCTCAAAGGTAATAATCTCTGGATTATTACCTAAACCATGTGTAAATTGACACAGGGCAAATAAGATTAGAGAAATTAATGCGTGGCTCAAAGACTGGTGGGCACTGACACCAGTACCGGGGAAAGTGGTGGCTGTACAGTCGGGACGGTCAACATCTGAACTGTGATGGGCCAGTGTTCTAGCAAGCTGCATAACTAGGGAAGTAGAGAGGGTTATAAACTGAATAGTGGGGACAAGGGATCAAATTTGGAAAGATATGGTAAATCAAGGAGTAGAGACAAGGCAAGAGAGAAAGGTATTAATAAGAGAAATGATAAACAGACTGTGGGAGAGTGTACAAATTTAAGAGTAAATCAACAGGTAAGGTTAGAGGTTACAAAAATAATCAAAGGACAAAACTAAAGGCTTTGTATCTGAATACACCTAGCATTCGAAACAAAACATGACAAAGAGTGCAAATAGAAATAAATAAGTACGATCTGATAGCCATTATAGAGACATGGTTGCAGGCTAACATAGATTGGGACCTGAATATTCAAGGGTACATGGCATTTAGGAAGGTCAGGAAGCTAGGAAAAGGTGGAGGGGTAGCTCTGTTAATTAATGATGGTATTAGCGCAATAGAGAGGGATGACCTAAGTTCAGGAAACCAGGATGTCGAAGCAGTTTGGGCAGAGATGAGAAATCTTAAAGGCAAGAAGTTACTTGTGGGAGTGGTGTACAGGTCACCTAACATTAACCACTCCGTAGTACAGGATATAAAGGAAGAAACAATGGCAGCTTGTCAGAAAGGTACAGCAATAATTATGGGAGATTTTAACCCACATATAGACTGGAAAAATCAAATGGGCAGAGGTAGCCGAGATGAGGAGGACATAGAATGTTTTCAGGATAATTTCTTGGAATAATATGTTCTGGAGCCAACCAGAGAGCAGGCTATACTAGACCTGGTATTGTGCAACGAGATAGGATTAATTAATGACCTCATAGTTAAGGCACCCCTAGGTAGCAGCAATCATAATATGATTGAATTTTACATTCAGTTTGAGGGAGAGAAGAGTAGGTCCAAGACCAGTATTTTAAACCTAAATAAGGGCAATTATGAGGGCATGAAAGCAGAGCTAGCAAAAGTGAACCGACCAATCAGACTAAGTGATAGGTTGATACAGATGCAGTGGCAGACATTTAAGGGGATATTTCAGAATACGCTGTATAGATACATTTCAATGAGAAATAAAAATTCCAAAGGTAGGACCCATCATCCGTGGTTAACTAAAACAGTTAAAGACAGTATCAAACTTAAAGAAAAAGTATATAATAGTGCAAAGATGGGAGGCAGGTCAGAAGATTGGACAGAATATAAAAAAACAGCAAAGAATGACCAAAAGATTGATAAGGAAGGTAAAATTAAAGTATGAGAGAAAGCTAGCTAGAAATATGAAGACTGATAGTAAGAGTTTTGAAAGACATTTTAAAAAGAAAAGAGTTAACCAAGTGAGCGTTGGTCCGATAGAAAGTGAGTCTGGGGAATTAGAGTCATAGAGTCATAGAGAGATACAACACTGAAACAGGACCTTCGGCCCACCAAGTCTGTGCCGACCATCAACCACACATTTATACTAATCCTACATTAATCCCATGTTCCCTACCACATCCCCATCTTCCCTCAATTCTCCTACTACCTACCTACATGAAGGGCAATTTACAATGGCCAATTTACCTATCAACCTGCAAGTCTTTGGCTCTGGGAGGAAACCGGAGCACCCGGCGGAAACCCACGCGGTCACAGGGAGAACTTGCAAACTCCGCACAGGCGGAGAATTAATCACTAAATTAAAAGCAAAATACTGCAGATGCTGGAAATCTGAAATAAAAACAAAAATGCTGGAAATACTCAGCAGGTCTGGCAGCATCTGTGGAGAGAGAAGCAGAGTTAACATTTCAGGTCAGTGATCCTTCTTCAGAACTGGCAAATATTAGAAATGTAAAAGGTTATAAGCAAGTAAAGTGGGGGTGGGGCAAGAGATAACAAAGGAGAAGGTGTAGATAGGACAAGATCACAGAATAGCTGACCAGAAGGTCATGGAGCAAAGATATGTTAATGGTGTGTTGAAAGACAAAGCACTTGTACAGAAAGGGTGTTAACGGACTGAAAATTGAACAGCAACAAGTACAAACATGAAAAAAAAGTGGGTAAGCAAACTGAACAAACTAAGATGAAATAAAATAAAACAAACACAAAAGAATATATATTTAAAAAAAGGAAAAAGATTTAAAAACTAAAAATAAATGTAAAATGGGGGGACATTAAATTTCAAATTGTTACTGGGAAGAAGAGAAAGCCTATTACAAGGGGTTACCAAGCCCCTAACTGACAGCAAAGGACCATTCCCTGACCCACCCAATACCACAGCCAGAAGTGGTTATACCAGTCACGTGACTACCCTGCTGGCCAACTTGGGCAGTTTTAAATTGTAGCAACAGTGTTTGAACTGGCAGAAAACTCTTGGTGCCTGGATTGAAAAGAGCCTCTCCTGTCTGCTCCCATCTCTTTCTCAAGGAACTCCAAGATCCATTGAAGGCACATGAACCCCAAGAGAGAAAAGTTTCCTACAGTGAACAAGTTTTAAGAATAATACTGGGCCCCACAAAAAGCAAGAATTACCTACAAACAAGGACTCTACAGTGAGCTCGAAAAACCATAACAACTCCAGATATTGCCTCAAACCTTTCCACTTTATTTTTTCTTCTGCTCTTTTCTGTCCCTATCTGCATGTGTGTATCACATTTGCATGCTAGTGTGGGCATATCGTGTATCCGTAGGCGTTAACCGAATTAGAGTTTAAGTTTAATTTTAATAAATTTCACTTTTCTTCTTTAAACCTAAGAAAGCCTGTTTGTGCTCGTTTCTTTGCCTTATAATTGAAAAGCGGTGACCAAGGATTCACCAAGGGGGAGCTCAAAAGACGGTGTGATTAAAATTAAATCCTGTTACAGTAAGACCAGGTGAAGGCTGAGAGGGACCCCTAGATACCTTTCTCACCTGTTTGTAACAGTGCCCTAGTGCATGAATTGCCAAAGCTTAGTATGCAGGTACAGCACGTAATTAAGAAAGCTATTAGAATGCTTTCGTGTACAGTACTGGTCTCCTTATTTAAGGAACGATTAAAATGTGTTGGAAGCAGTACAGAGAAGGTTTACTAGAATAATACCTGGAATGAGCGAGCTGTCTTACGAGGAAAGATTGGACAGGCAAGCCCTGTATTCACTGGAGTTTAGAAGAGTAAAAGACGACTTGACTGAAACATATAAGATCCTGAAGGGTCTTGACAGGGTGGATGTGGAAAGGGTGTTTCTCCTTATGGGAGAATCTAGAACTAGGGGTCACTATTTCAAAATAAGGAGTCATCCATCTAAAACAGAGAGGAGGAGAAGTTTTTTCTGTCAGAGGGTCGTGAGTCTTTGGAACTCTCTTCCTCAAAAGGCGGTGGAAGCAGAGTCTTTGACTATTTTTAAGGCAGAGGTAGATAGATTCTTGATTAGCAAGGGGGTGAAAGGTTATCGGGGGTCAGTGGAAATGTGGAGTAATCAGTTCAGCCATGAACTTATTGAATGGAGCAGCAGGCTCGAGGGGCCGAGTGGCCTACTCCTGCTCCTAATTCGTATGTTTGTATCTTCGTATGCATCTAGTAAAATGGTGAGTTCAATTGTGTGGATTAGTTGTCCTGGCATAAATGCAAGTGGGCCAAATGGCACCATAACATCATGTGACACATTGTCAGGCAAAGTTTTAAGCCTGCCTTGAAGTGCTTGATAATCATTTTGTACTTTAATCCAGTGCTAGATTTTTTTCCTTGCAGCTTGAGACAATCTATCAATTCTGTTCTGCATCTCTTCCTGTTGTTCCAGCTCATCCAGTCTGGCCCACAATTCCTCCTCAGTTAGGATACTTGACTTGCAATCACCACCACCATCACCACCCTCCAGCTCTGCCGCGAAAGCCTTTTTGGGCTTAGGGGTTTCCTTTGACTTATGAGCTTTTCTGTGTCTCCCCTCAGAACTTAAATCTTTAATTTCAAATTCTCCATTTGGAATTGCCTCCCGAATCTGGGTCAGTTTCCTGGGACCTGGGCGATCGAGATTTTGTTTTATGGGAAAGGTCTCTCCCACATCCCCATGGTGTAGTGTTAGGTGTTGTTCACCCTGGTTTGTCCTTGCAGATCCCTTTAAACGCTGTGAGCAACCTTGTTAGGTCTCCTCTCTGTCCTGTATTTAAATAGGAGAGTACAGGTTCTAATTTCCCTAACACTTCAGTGTTAGCTAACCGGACGGTAGGTGGTTCGATTTGAGAATTCTCCAGGCCTCCCTCTAACTCATCCTCACCACTTCCTCATCAGCACCTCATTCTTTAAATAATAGCACTCTGGAACTGCCTGTGCTTCAGCTTCAGTTTGGGCAGTCTGTGCTAACTTTTTTAACCCTGGGTCGGCCTGCTGAGCCTCGACCAAAGAAGATCTGTTTAACCCACCCTCTGGGTCCTCTAACCTCCCTTTCAATTAACCAGACAGTAGGGTCATCTGTCTGCAGTGCCAGTTCAGACACCTCTGATGGAACTTGTTAGACCGCGGACTGGGTCACCGCACAGTCAGGAGAAATGCCAGTGACCTTCTTCTGTAACTGCTTTCTCTCTCGGTCTCTCTAAAACCACTGGGGAGGCTACCACCTTCGTCCCCGTCATGTCATTACCAAGGAGCAGGTCGATCCTGTCCACAGGTAAACCAGGGACAATCCCCACAGTTACCAATCCTGAAACAAGGTTGCACTCCAGGTGCACCCGATATAAAGGTATGGACATATACCTTCCCCGATACTGTTTACTAGCACTCTAGCAGTCAATGCACTCTCTGGGGAAAGGTCATGCCTTTTCCCAGCAGAATGGATTGGATGGCCCCTGTATCCCTAAGTATGACTATGGGCTTACTCGCCTCACTCAAGGAGTATGGGGTCACTTTTCCTCTGGACACAAAATCCCGGTAACTCTCAGGGATTTTGTTAAGTTTTCCCGCAATCTCAGCAGTAGGTTTACTGGGTTTTACTGCCACAGTTAAAGCCACAGCCTGGTCTGCTGTGCTTTCCATCAGGGCCCCTTCTCCTGCACTGGTCTGGTGTGCCCTGACTAAACCTATGCATTTTCCCCATAACTTCCAGCAGTCAGCTCGAAGATGACCTGACTTGTTACAATGGAAACACACAGGCTTTCAGGCATCACTCCTGTTCTCAGCACCTTCCTTTTTGGCCTGAGGAGGGCCCTCTGTATTTCCAGTTCTCCCTTCTCTCTCATGGCTGTTCATCCTCCTTTCACCCTCCCACCTTCTACCCTTTTCAGGTTTTTGGAGGTGACTAGGGAAAGGTTTCTCTTGGAGCAAGGACTTGTGAATAAGTATATAATCATCAGCCAGGACTGCTGCCTGCCAGGCTCTTGGAACCTTTTCTTCCTCCACGTGGTTTCTTATGGAAAAGGGAAGTGAGTTTTTGAACTCCTCAAGGAGGATCACTTCTCTGAAGTTTTCATAGGTGGACTCTACATTAAGTGCCCATATCCATTGGTCAAAAGCGATTTGCTTAACCCTTTCGAACTTAATGTAAGTTTGTTCTGGCTGCTTTCAGAGAGTTCAGAACTTTTGACGATACAGCTCTGGTACTAACTCATATGCACTCAGGATAGCATTTTTAGTCATCTAATAATCTGATGAACTCTCATCAGGCAACAGTGAATAAAGTTCATGGGCTTTTCCTGTTAGTTTGCTTTGCAATAATAGTGTCAAGCTCTCTGCCAGCCACTTCAGCTGTTTTGCAAGCTTTTCAAAAGAGATGAAAAATGTTTCCATATCCCCCTCATTGAACTTTTGTATCAATTGGAAGAACACTAAGAGCTCAGCACCCAGTCCGGAGCTAGGGGTAACCCTCTCACTAGTGGTGCCTTCACTGGATGCATTGGGTCTTCCCCTATTCAATTCAAGCTGCTTTAACTCCCTTTGGAAAGCTGATTCTTTTTCCTTTTCCTCCCTTTCTTTTTTCCCTTTCCTGGAATTCTCTCTCCTCTCTCTCTGAAATTCTAATTCTAGTCTGCTCTGTTCTAGCTGTATCTTAGCTAATGTTATTCTGTCTGTTTCAGATTCTATGCCTGTCTCTGGTTCTTCAGTGTCAATGTTAAAATCGTTGGTCACAAGTTTTAGGGTTTTGGGTTTCCTAGCTTTTGGACGGTGTGACGGAAACCACACCTGCCAAATGGAAACATATTAATTGCGTTATATGGAACACTATTTGAACTTTTACTGGACATTGAACATAACTTGTTTAAAAAGACCACAGAGCTGAACGGCTGAAAACATGGCTGCACATTGACATTCTGAGAGACAGTTGAATAGAGACAATGGACGTGCTCCCTGATTCAATTAGCAAGATGGGTTTTGTCAATAGTGATGATCAAAAGACATTGAGAATGTTTGGCTGCGTAAGAGCCAGCATTCCACCTCCCGCCTTGAGTGTGACTGGAGAACTTTTGAAATCAACAATCCTCGCAGACGATGCCATTTCAAACAAAGAGTTGGTAACATGATTAACCTACTGGCCAACCTGGGGACTTTTTGAATTGTGCCACACAGAAAGGGCAGACTGCAATAGAACTTCATGAAGAAAGCACCGCTCTCTCCCTGTCTCTCTCTTAGGCAACGTCCCAGGGACCCACGGAAGCAGCTTAAACCTAAAGACAGAGGACTGCTTCAGCCTGCTGGTACCAATGAAACAAGTTTGAAAGTGTGCAACGGGCCCCAATGAGAACTGCAAGACTTAACTCCAATCAAGGGCTTTCATCCAAACTAAAAACAGTAACTGAATTCCAGCTACTACTCCAAGCCCTCCCCCTTTAATGCTTTCTCCTCCTCTGTATGTATTTTTGTGTGTGCATGTCTTGTATGTATGCTAGCCTTGTTGTTTCGCGTAATTTTAGTAAGTTTAACTGAGTTAGAGTGTTAAGGTTAATAAACTTACACCTTTCTTGCTTAAACCTAAGAAAGCCTGTCTGTATTGTTTCATTTACAATTACAATTAGAGAACAGTGAGTAAGGACACACTGAAGTGAAGCTAAAACACTGTGTTTTTCAAAGTTAAACCCTGTTATGGCCAAATCAGGAAAGGGGCCAGAGGGGAGCCTGAGACCACTCCCTCACCTGGTCATAACACTGGATAGTAATCTCTAACTGCCCAGCTACATTCCTCAACTCTTCAACAGATAAAGCTTTTAACCTGTCCCAAGTTACTTCACTCTGTTCTAGGAAGGTATTGTCATCGAATGTGGACATTTTAGTGCTCTAACACTGAAAACACAACAAAAACCTGCATTGAAGTTTTTAAATTATTGCAAGAAGATCAATTTGGTTTCCCACGTCCAATTTCCCGATTGGCTTTGGGTTTGATCTCAGACATGAGCCCCCAAATTTCTGTTACAGTCAAGTGAGGAGGGGTCAAAGGGCTCCCCTCTATTCTCTGTCCTTGTTTGACCACAACAGATTTAATTCTTTCTTAAAGTGGATATACTGACCAATTCAGTAGGTGTTTGATGACTTAGTTGCTATGATAACAACAAGAACCAATGGGATAGGTTTTCTTGAATTTCACAAAAAAAGAGGTTAACTTCATTGTACTTAAACTGAACGAGTGAAAACAATAAACTACATGCCAACATTCACCCTCACACACACACACCAGACATTTACATATATACAAATAGGTTACAGAGTGGGGAAAGGTAGACTGGTCGAGTTAGAATCCATAGAAAAAGGGGTCTGTGGAGTTTAGTGATACAGCTGGCTTCTGGCTGAATTTGGTGGTCCTGAGGCTTTTAGTTTGAAGAGATGGACGACGGATTTGGTGGGTCTCTTGGAAACAGCAATGTGGATGATTTCCTCCAAAGGGGTTTTTGATTGTTGCTGGAGTATGCAAAGGTGGTTAGTCAATAGGCAGGATTCAAAGCTTGCAAGCTGGAATGAAGAGAGAGAGAGGGGAAGAAGGGACCCCCACTTGGATCTGCACAAGTCAGAGTCCAGATGCTTCATTTGCTGCTGCAGAGAAATACCAGCTTAAAACCACAGAGGAGCGGGGTGGGGGGAGGAGAGGGCTTGTCACATGACAGTCATCCAGTGATTCAAGCATGGCAGTTAGCTGTATATTTCTTCTTGCTAAAAAGAACAGCTTAAATTTCCTGGGTCTTGGTTCTTGCTGGAATGAGCAGACATTTTAGAAACATAGATACATAGAAAATAGGAGTAGGAGTAGGCCATTCAGCCCTTCGAGCCTGCTCCGCCATTCATTATGATCATGGCTGATCATCCAACTCAGTAACCTGTTCCCGTTTTCACCCCATATCCTTTGATCCCTTTCGCCCCAAGAGCTATATATAACTCCTTCTTGAAAACATACAATGTTTTGGCCTCAACTGTTTTCTGTGGCAGTGAATTCCAGTCTCTGGGTGAAGTAATTTCTCCTCATCTCAGTCCTGAACGGTTTACCCTGTATCCTTAGACTATGACCCCTGGTTCTGGACTCCCCCACCATCGGGAACATCCTTCCTGCATCTACCCTGTCAAGTCCTGTGAGAATTTTATAGGTTTCTATGAGATCCCCCCTCACTCTTCTGAACTCCAGCGAGTATAATCCTTACCGACTCAGTCTCTCCTTATATGTCAGTCCCGCCATCCCAGGAATCAGTCTGGTAAACCTTCGCTGCACTCCCTCTATAGCAAGAACATCCTTCCTCAGATAAGGAGACTAAAACTGCACACAATATTCCAGGTGTGGCCTCACCAAGGCCCTGTATAATTGCAGCAAGACATCCCTGCTCCTGTACACGAATCCGCTTGCTATAAAGGCCAACATACCATTTGCTTTTTTTACTGCCTGTTGACCCTGCATGCTTACCTTCAGCGACTGGTGTACGAGAACACCCAGGTCTTGTTGCATATTCCCCTCTCTTAGTTTATAGCTGTTCAGATAATAATCTGCCTTCCTGCTTTTGCTACCAAAGTGGATAACCTCACATTTATCCACATTATACTGCATCTGCCATGCATTTGCCCACTCACTCAACTTGTCCAAATCACCCTGAAGCCTCTCTGCATCCTCCTCACAACTCACCCTCCCACTGTTTTGTGTCATCTGCAAATTTGCAGATATTACATTTAGTTCCCTCATCTAAATCATTAATATATATTGTGAATAGCTGGGGTCCTAGCACCGATCCCTGCGGTACCCCGCAAGTCACTGCCTGCCATTCAGAGAAAGACCCATTTATTCCTACTCTTTGTTTCCTGTCTGCCAACCAATTTTCTATCCATCGCAATACACTACCCCCAATCACGTGCCCTTAAATTTTACATGCTAATCTCTTATGTGGGACTTTGTCAAAAGCCTTCTGAAAGTCCAAATAAACCACATCCACTGGCTCCCCCTCATCAATTCGACTAGTTACATCCTCGAAGAATTCTAGTAGATTTGTCAAGCATGATTTCCCTTTCGTAAATCCATGCTGACTCTGTCCAACTCTACCTCTGTTCTCCCAGTGCTCTGCTATAAAATCTTTGATAATGGACTCTAGAATTTTCCCCACTACTGACATCAGGCTGACTGGTCTATAATTCTCTGTTTTCTCTCTACCTCCCTTTTTAAATAGTGGGGTTACATTAGCTACTCTCCAATCTGTAGGAACTGTTCCAGTGTCCATAAAATCTTGGAAGATGACCTCAATGCATCCACTATTTCTAGGGCCACTTCCTTAAGTACTCTGGGATGTAGATTATCAGGCCCTGGGGATTTATCGGCCTTCAATCCCATCAATTTCCCCAACACTATTTCTCTACTAATACTGATTTCCTTCAGTTCCTCCCTCTCACTAAACCCTGTGTTCCCCAACATTTCTGGTATGATATTTGTGTCCTCCTTTGTGAAGACAGAACCAAAGTACGCATTTAGTTGGTCAGCCATTTCTTTGTTCCTCATAATAAATTCCCCTGTTTTTGTAGGGACCTACATTTGTCTTCACCAACCTTTTTCTCTTCACATACCAATAGAAACTTTTACAGTCAGTTTTTATGTTCCCCGCAAGCTTACTCTCGTACTCTATTTTCCCCTTCTTAATCAATCCCTTGGTCCTCCTTTGCTGAATTCTAAACTGCTCCCAATCTCAGGTTTGTTGTTTTTTCTGGGAAATTTGTATGTGCAGACAGAGCCAAGCTTCTGGCACTGCAAGCATCCTGTCTGCACAGGAAGGGGGAAAGAGAGGAAGAGCAATAGTAATAGGGGATTCTATAGTCAGGGGAACAGATAGGCGCTACTGTGGCCGTCAACGTGACTCCAGGATGGTGTGTTGCCTTCCTGGTGCAAGGGTCCGGAATGTCACTGAACGGCTGCAGGGCATCCTGAATGGGGAGGGTGATGAGGCAGAGGTCATGGTACATGTTGGTACCAATGACATAGGTAGAAAGAGGGATGAGGTCTTGCATCAAGAATTCAGGGAGTTAGGCAGTAAACTAAAAAGCAGGACCTCTCAGGTTGTAATTTCTGGATTACTCCCAGTGCCATGTGCTAGCGAGTATAGAAATAGGAGAATAGCACAGATGAACGCATGGCTTAAGAGTTGGTGCAGGAGGGAGGGTTTTAGATTCCTGGACCACTGGGACCGTTTCTGGGGAAGGTGGGACCTGTACAAGCGGGACGGTCTACATCTGAACCAGAGGGGGACTAACATCCTTGCTGGCGGGTTTGCTAGTGCTGTTGGGAAGAGTTTCAACTAATTTGGCAGGGGGAGGGGATGCAGACTCCGAGCAGAATAGGGACACAGCTAAACACAGGAAAGCAAACAAGTCAGAGGGAATACAGCGAAAGTAAGTTTCAAGGGAGCAAGACCAGGATGGAAGGCCTCTACTTTAATGCCAGGAGTATTACAGGTAAAACGGATGAGTTAAAGGCACGTGGAATTGTGGTTTGGTAGTATCATGGAGGCATGGTTGAGGGAGGGGCAGGATTGGCAGCTCAATATCCCAGGATATAGGATCTTCAGGCGAGACAGAGGAGGGGGTAAAAGAGGAGGGGGCATTGCAATATTAGTTAAGGAGTCAGTTACTGCAGTAAGGAGAGATGATATCTTGGAGGGGGCATCAAATTAAACTTTATGGGTAGAGTTTAGGAATAAAAAAGGGACAGCCACATTGCTAGGTGTTTATTATAGATCCCCGGATAGTCAACGGGAAATTGAGGAGCAAATATGTGCGCAATTTGCAGAGGTGTGTAAAAATAATAGGGTAATTATATTCGGTGATTTCAACTTTCCCAACATTAATTGGGATAGTCATCGTGTTAAGGGCTTAGATGGAGTGGAGTTCTTAAAATGTATACAGGAGAACTTTTTAGCTCAATATGTAGAGGATCCAACAAGGGAGGGTGCAGTGCTGGACCTAATTCTGGGGAACGAAGCCGGACAGGTGGTTGATGTGTTGGTGGGGGGGCATTTTGGTGATAGCGACCACAACATGGTACAATTTAAGCTTGTTATGGAGAAAGAAATAGACAAGTTGCAAAAAAAGGTTTTGGATTTGGGGAGAGCAAATTTTAGTAAAATAAGGCAGGATCTGGCCAAGGTAGACTGGAAAGAGTTACTTGTTGGGAAATCTACAGAAGAGCAGTGGGGGGCATTCAAAAAGGAAATGGGTAGGGTACAGGCCCAACATGTTTCCTCTAGGGCAATAGGTAGGAACAACAAGCCCAGAGAACCATGGATGACCAGAAACATTCAGGGTACGATGAGAAGGAAAAGAAAGGCTTTTAGCAAATACAAGGAGAGCAAATCAACGGAAGCATTACTGGAGTACAGAAAGTGTAGGATGGAGCTTAAGAAAGCAATTAGGAGAGCAAAGAGGGGATATGAGAAAGCTCTGGCTGGTAAAAGTAGGGAAAATCCCTAGATATTCTATAAGTATATCAATGGGAAGAGGATAACCAGGGAAAGAGTAGGACCCATTAGGGACCAAGGGGACATTGGTAGGGTGTTGAAAGAATACGTCACATCTGTCTTCACCCAAGAGAATGAGGATGTAGATATGGAACTTAGAGAGAGAGACTGTGAGGTTCTTGAGCAAATTGTCATAGGGAGTGACAAGGTATTGGAGGTTTTGGAAGGCTTAAAAGTGGACAAATCTCCAGGTCCAGACAATTTGTGTCCCAGGATGCTGAGGGAGGCGAGGGTGGAGATTGCAGGGGCTCTGACCCTAATTTTTAATTCCTCTCTGGTCACAGGCGAGGTGCCAGAGGACTGGAGAACAGCTAATGTGGTCCCACTATTTAAGAAAGGTTGTAGAGATAAGCCAGGGAACTACAGACCAGTGAGTCTCACGTCAGTGGTAGGGAAACTATTGGAGAAAATTCTGAATGAGAGATCCTATCTCCACTTGGAGAGGTAAAATTTCATTAAGAATAGTCAGCATGGCTTTGTCAGAGGGAGGTCATGCCTAACAAATTTGATTCAATTTTTTGAGCATGTGACCAGGTGTGTAGATTAGGGTAGTGCAGTTGATGTAGTTTACATGGATTTCAGCAAAGCCTTTGACAAGGTCCCACATGGGAGACTTATCAAGAAAGCAAATGCACATGGGATACAAGGTAACTTGATAAGTGGATTCAAAATTGGCTTAGCTGTAGGAGACAGAGAGTGATGACAGATGGCTGTTTTAGTGACTGGAAGCCAGTGTCCAGTGGCATACCACAGGGATCTGTGCTGGGTCCCCTATTGTTTGTCATTTATATAAACGACATAGATGACTATGTGGGGGGTAGGATCAGTAAGTTCGTGGATGACACAAAGATTGGCCAAGTGGTTAACAGTGAGATATAGAGGGAATGGTCACATGGGCAGAAAAGTGGCAGATGGAATTTAACACTGAAAAGTGTGAGGTGATACACTTTGGAAGGAGTAATGTGACACGGAAGTATTCAATGAATGGCCTGACACTGAGAAGTTCTGAGGAACAAAGGGACCTTGGCGTGTTTGTCCATAGATCTCTGAAGACAGAAGGGCAGGTTAATAGGGTGGTGAAAAAGGCATATGGGACACTTGCCTTTATCAATCGAGGCATAGATTACAAAGGCAGGGAGGTCATGTTGGAGTCGTACAGAAATTTGGTAAGGCCACAGCTGGAATACTGTGTGCAATTCTGGACGCCACATTATAGGAAGGATGTGATTGCATTGGAGGGAGTGCAGAGGCGATTCACCAGGATGTTGCCTGGGTTGGAATATTTAAGCTATGAAGAGAGGTTGGAAAGGCTTGTGTTGTTTTCGCTGGAGCAGAGAAGACTGAGGGGTGACCTGATCGAGGTGTACAAGATTATGAAGGGCATGGACAGAGTGGATAGGGAGCAGCTGTTCCCCTTAGTTGAAGGGTCAGTTACGAGGGGTCACAAGTTTAAGGTGAGGGGCGGGAGGTTTAAGGGGGATTTGAGGAAGAACGTTTTTACCCAAAGGGTGGTGACGGTCTGGAATGCCCTGCCTGGGAGGGTGGTAGAGGCGGGTTGCCTCACATCCTTTAAAAAGTACCTGGATGGGCACTTGGCACGTCATAACATTCAAGGCTATGGGCCAAGTGCTGGCAAATGGGATTAGGTAGACAGGTCAGGTGTCTTTAATGCATCGGTGCAGACTCGATGGGCCGAAGGGCCTCTTCTGCACTCTGTGATTCTGCCTCTTACTTGGATCTAATGCTATCTCTAATTTCCCTTGTAAGCCATGGCTTGGTACCTTTCCCGTTTTACTTTTGCACCAGACAGGGCTAAACAATTGTTGCAGTTCATCCATGCGCTCTTTGAATGTTTGCCATTGCCTATCCACCATCATCTCTTTAAGTAACGTTTCCCAATCCATCATAGCCAACTCACACCTCATACCTTCGTAGTTTCCTTTATTAAGATTCAGGACCCTAGTCTCAGAATCAACTATGTCATTCTCTATCTTGATGAAGAATTCTATCATATTATGGTCGCTCATCCCCAAGGTGTCTCGCAGAACTAGATTGTCAATTATTCCTCTCTCATTACACAATACCCAGTCTAGGATGGCCTGTTCTCTAGTTGGTTCCTCAACGTATTGGTCCAGAAAAACATCCCGTACACACTCCATGAATTCCTCCTCTATGGTATTGTGAATAATTTGATTTGCCCAATCTATATGCAGATTAAAGACACCCATAATTACAGATGTTCCTTTATCGCATGCGTCTCTAATTTCCTGTTTATTGCCATTCCCAACATCACCACTACAGTTTGTGGGTCTATATACAACCGCCACAAATGTTTTTTCCCCCTTCGTGTTTCTCAGCTCTACCCATACAGATTCCACATCGTCAGAGCTAATATCTTTCCTCACTATTGCGTTAATTTCCTCTTTAACCAGCAATGCAACTCCACTGACTTTTACTTTTTGTCTGTCCTTCCTAAATACTGAATACCCCTGGATGTTCATTTTCCATCCCTGGTCACCCTGCAGCCAAATCTCGGTAATCCCGACTATATCATACCCGTTTACATCTACTTGCGCGATTAATTCATCCACTTTATTGCGAATGCTCCGTGTGTTAAGGCACAAAGCCTTAAGGCTTGTCTTTTTTTTGTCTCCACCTCACAGGCCTTGCAATGTAGGATACAGTGTTGCAAATTAGGTGGCCATCTTAAGCTGCTAGCAAAGTCATGTTTTATCTGTCCCACTTTTTAAATTTCTTTTAAAAATATAAATTCAGATCTCCAGTCAGTGGATTAAAGAAAATTATTATTCAACAAAGCACGTCAGTGTGACACTACACTGATGATATTGTAACTCTGCACTGATCATATTGTAACACTACATTGATCATATTGTTACATTATACTGAATATATTGCAGTACTACACTGATCATATTGTAAGATGATACTGAACATGTTGTAACACTACATTGATCATATTGTAACACTATATTAGTCATGTTTTAACACTGCACTGATCATGTAATATTACACTGATCATATTGTAACACTATACTAATCATATTGCAACATATAGACGATAATGTAACCCTACCCTGATCATATTTAACACTGTATTCAAGATATTGTGATGTTACACTGATGGTATTGTAAAACTACACTGATCATATTGTAACACTGTTCATATTGTAACACTGTAATGATCGTATTGCAAGACTGTTGTGCTCATATTGTAACATTATACTGCTGTTATTGTCGCCCTACACTTATTATATTGTAACAATATACTGATGATACTGTAAACCGACACTGATCATATTGTAACTTTACGTTGATCATTGATATCTGAACTGAACTTGATATGATTTAGGACTTGGGCTGCAGAGATTTGGATGAGATCAAGTTTATGGAGTGTGGAAGGTTGGAGCCCGGCCAGGAAAGCAGTGGAACAGTTTAGAGTTAACAAATGCATTGATGAGTGCTTTATCAGGATATTAGCTGAGGCAGCCACAGATTCGGGTGTTGTTATGTTATTGGAAGTAGGTTGTCTCAGTGATGGTGAGGATGTGGTCAGAAGTTCATCTTGTGGTCAACTATAGCACCAAGGCTGAGAGCAGACTGGCAGCCCCACATAGTTGCCAAGGAAGGGATGGAGTTGGTGGCGAGGAAACAGAATCTGTGGCTGGGACGGATGGCAAGCGCTTCAGTCTTCCCAATGTTTAGTCAGAGGAAATTTCTGCTCACCCACTCCTGAATGTTGGACAAGTAGTCTGACAATTTTAAAATAGTGGAAGGTTGAGAGAGATGGTGGTGTGGTACAGCTGGGTATCGTCAGCATACATATGGAACCTCACGTTGTGTTTCAGGATTGTGTCATCAAGGAGCAGCATGTAGATGAGAAGATGAGAAGGCTAGAACCTTGGGGGCTCCACAGGTAACGGTGCAGAAACAGGAAGAGACTCCATCACAGGCGATATGCTTCGCTATGGTTAGATAGGCAAGAACAGAACCAGGCAAATGCAGTTCCACACAGCTGGACAATGGGGGAGAATGATGAAGGAAAATGGTGAAGTCAACCATGACAAATGCTGCAGACAAGTTGAGAAGGATGAGGAGGGATAGTCTACCTTTGTCACAGTCACATAGCTTGTTATTTGTGACTTTTACAGGAGCCGTTTGGTGCTGTGGCAGAGGTGGGAACCTGTTTGGAAGGTTCCAGCTTGGAGTTCTGGGAAAGATGGTATCTGATTTTGGATGCAGCAGCATGTTCAGGGACTTAGGAGAGGAAAGGGAGGTTTCAGATGGCGCAATAGTTTACAAGGAGAGAAGGGTCAAAGGGTTTGGTTTTTGAGGAGAGGATGATGATGACAGATTTGAAGGGGAAAGGGAGAGTACCTGAGGAGAGGGAACTGTTAACAATATCAGTTAACATGAGGGCTAGTAATGAAAGTTGGGTTGTCATTGGAAATAGGGTCAATAGAGCAAGAACTGGGTCTCACCACAAATCATTGTGACATGGGTTTCTCATTATCCATAGATAATGAGAAAGCTGTAATGTGGTCTGAAACCTTTGTATGGATTAGCAATTCATGTATTCCAGTTGCCAGGTATATTTCTGCAATCTATCTAGTATATAGTACTATTTTATAGCTGTACGTTGGCACCTTCCTCAAGATCTTTCAGCTCCTTCTGCATCTGTTCCTGGCCCTATAAGTACTAACTTACTTCCTGCCATGTGTGCTACCCCTGCTAGCTCCTGATGAGGGTGCCTTGCATACAGTTCTCACCTCACGGACCAGCAACTCCACTTCACCATTAATCAAATAGAGGGTTCAGGTGCTGCATTTCCTCTTCACCTACCCATAGAGCTCAGTTCCTGTCTCCACCTTTTAGAAGAGTCACTGGCAATGATTTTACCTTTGTGAAGCCACACTGTGCTTTGATTCTGCTCTTGCTTACTCAGAGTGTACAATATATACCTCCCTGGCTGATCCTCAGGCTAAAGGAACTTTGCCTTGGTCTAACAGCATTTTTTTGCATTCTCAGGATGTAGATGTTAGTTAGTTAGTTAGTTAGAGATACAGCATTGAAACAGGCCCTTCGGCCCACCGAGTCTGTGCCGACCATCAACCACCCATTTTATACTAATCCTACACTAATTCCATATTCCTACCACATCCCCACCAGTCCCTATATTTCCCTACCAACTACCTATACTAGGGACAATTTATAATGGCCAATTTACCTATCAACCTGCAAGTCTTTTGGCATGTGGGAGGAAACCGGAGCACCCGGAGGAAACCCACGCAGACACCGGGAGAACTTGCAAACTCCACACAGGCAGTACCCAGAATTGAACCCGGGTCGCTGGAGCTGTGAGGCTGCGGTGCTAACCACTGCGCCACTGTGCCATGGTAATGGTTACTGGTAATGCTGGCATTTATTGCCCATCCATGCAGTTTTGCTAGGCCACTTCAGAGAGCAGTTTAGAGGCCAACACATAGGTGTGGGACTGCAGTCACAAATAGTGTAGTATAAGGATCTGAAAGGGTTAATCCTGAGAGTGTGTAAAGAATACCTCCTACCATGATGATGTAAGAGATCACATGTGAGAGAGACTTGAAGCTAGATGCAGCATGGCTTTGGTGGAGTCACACAGACTAGTGTGAAGATGTATATAGCTCTAATGTAATAAATATCAGTGTCCTAACTGACCCAGATTGAAGTATCTCTATCAGCTAGACTAAGTAAGGTGGCAGTGTACCAAACAAACATACACATGGTGATCACGAGTGAGATCGACACCAATGAGATTTCTTTCTAGGCTACATCTACAAGAAGAATTTGAAAGAAGTTAAAAAAGCTGACCTAAAAGAAAAGAGCCAACACTGCAGGACTCAAGAGGAGGCTGTAGAAAGTTCCAGAGCTCCAGACACAGAGATTTGGGGAATCAGCAGTAGGAGTCTGGTCCAGTGAGCACAGGCTTCAAGTTGGAGAACCAAGCAAAGTTCAAGGATCTGGTGAGCAACCCTGCTAAAGGGGGAAAAATCCATCCATTATGGTATTAGACAGGCAGCACTGGGAAAGTCCGCAGTGAGGGCTGATCCAAGGTCGGTGCCATTACACGTGGCATCCATAGGAAAGAAAACTGACGAGGCCGCAAATATTTGATTCTCTATGTGAAGAGAGTTAAAAGAGATCACAGTAATGCTATAAAAAGCAGAATTTAATATAAGGAGGGAAGTAATCCTTAGTCTAGCGGCGAGATTTTTGAAGGCTGAAACGGCCATAACAGGAATCAACACGGAGCTAAGAAAAGTGCAGGAAACTTCCAATACTGGAGGAAGAACACGAAAGTGAAAGAAAAACTAACTGAAACCACGGAGCTTAGATTCCCAATTCCAGAGAGATCTGGAGATATGGAAGGACCAAATGAAACAGAAAATTGGTCACTCTAGCAAAACCGATTCCTCAGATAGCGTAAAAATTGGATGGCCAGTCTGAAACAGAACAAGTTATCACTTTATTATATTCAATTGGGGCTATAGAAGATGATGTTATTGCAAGACAAGGTATGAATGATCAGGTGGCAGGTTATTCAACCTTGCCCACCTAAGAGCGAAGACCAAAGTACGGAAAGTCCTCATCAGGGAACTCCTCTTTGCTGACAATGCTGCATTAACATCTCACACTGAAGAGTGTCTGCAGAGTCTCATCGACAGGTTTGTGGCTTCCTGCAACGAATTTGGCCTAACCATCAGCCTCAAGAAAACGAACATCATGGGACAGGACGTCAGAAATGCTCCATCCATCAATATCGGCGACCACGCTCTGGAAGTGGTTCAAGAGTTCATCTACCTAGGCTCAACTATCACCAGTAACCTGTCTCTAGATGCAGAAATCAACAAGCGCATGGGAAAGGCTTCCACTGCTATGTCCAGACTGGCCAAGAGAGTGTGGGAAAATGGCGCACTGACACGGAACACAAAAGTCCGAGTGTATCAAGCCTGTGTCCTCAGTACCTTGCTCTATGGCAGCGAGGCCTGGTCAACATATGTCAGCCAAGAGCAACGTCTCAATTCATTCCATCTTCGCTGCCTCCGGAGAATCCTTGGCATCAGGTGGCAGGACCGCATCTCCAACACAGAAGTCCTCGAGGCGGCCAACATCCCCAGCTTATACACACTACTGAGCCAGCAGCGCTTGAGATGGCTTTGCCATGTGAGCCACATGGAAGATGGCAGGATCCCCAAGGACACATTGTACAGCGAGCTTGCTACTGGTATCAGACCCACCGGCCGTCCATGTCTCCGCTTTAAAGACGTCTGCAAACGCGACATGAAGTCCTGTGACATTGATCACAAGTCGTGGGAGTCAGTTGCCAGTGATCGCTAGAGCTGGCGGGCAGCCATAAAGGCGGGGCTAAAGTGTGGCGAGTCGAAGAGACTTAGCAGTTGGCAGGAAAAAAGACAGAAGCGCAAGGGGAGAGCCAACTGTGTAACAGCCCCGACAACCAATTTTATCTGCAGCACCTGTGGAAAAGTTGGTCACTCTAGTATTGGCCTTTATAGCCACTCCAGGCACTGCTCCACAAACCACTGACCACCTCCAGGCGCTTACCCATTGTCTCCCGAGACAAGGAGGCCGAAGAAGAAGAAGAAGAAAGAAGAAGAAAAGAAGACCTCACCCTGGACAAAGCTATTCAGCTGGTGAGACAAGCAGAGGTCCGGAAGAACAACAGATCAATCCTGAGAAGTGAAGAAAGACCTTGGCTCATGAAACCTCCAGCAGCCGTATAGTTCCTTAACCAGAGGGCTGTGAAAAAGGCACCAGAAGAAAAGTTACCCTGGGCAGGGGAGGTGGGAGGAAGCGAAAGATGTCATTAAACCCTGCCAGCGATGTGGCACCATAAGTACCCACAGATGCGAACAATGTCCTGCAAACAAAGCAAAATGCTTCCACTGTGAGAAATAGGGCATTTCAGTAAAATGTGCCAGATAAAAATATCTACTCCTACAGATGCGTAAGAAAAGTAATTCAAGAATAGAGTGGTCAACGAAGTTAAAACAACTTTCTTCAGAAGAGCAACCAATGCATTTTCTTAGAGAGATCCTAATCAGGCATTTTGGTCTGCAGGTCAATGGACACATCACTAATTTTAAACACAACATCGAAGTGAGTGTAATGATCTTATCAGACAAACAGCCGTGGTTATCAACACATTTTCTGCAACCAACAGAAACCCAGTTACATGTCCCAGGAGGGGTTGAACTTGAAGTAAAGGGGAAGCTACAGGCAACAAGGGAAAGCAAATATTAGAAACTCCGTATGTTCTAAAGAATCAGGAATTCTCTCTTTTAAGTAGAAGAGCTTGTATTGACTTTCATTAAGTTAAGCAACAAGAATCTGGGAGTCACTTCCAAGAGGAATTCCCAAAATTGTTCACCGGTCTAGGCAGACTGAAGACCAAATATAGTATTACATTGCGGAAAGATGCTAAACCAGTATGTCTTTTCATGCCTCGGAAGATTCTATACCCACTAATAAAGCAAATCCAACATAATTAGAAGATATGACCAAGATGGGAATCATTTCTCCTGTTACTGAACCTACAGGGTGGTGTTTAGGAATGGTTCCAGTTCCTAAACCTAACGGTAATCTTCACATTTGTGTAGACTTAACTCAACTTAATAAAGCTGTGGCAAGAGTAGTTCATCTGATGTCCTCAGTAGCCAAAAGCTTGGCGAAGTTATCCAAAGGTTCCGTGTTCATGAAACTTGATGCGAATAGTGGCGTTTGGCAAGTTCCTTTAGATAATAAGTCAAGATTATTGACAGCCTTCAGTACTCCCTTTGGAAGATTTTGCTTTAACTGTCTACCATTCGTTATCACATCGTACTGGAAATATTCCAGAGAACTATGCTGAATATTCAACAGGGCCTTGAAGGTGTACTATGCCATATGGACGACATTTTAGTTCATGGAGAGTCCATTGGAGAACATAACCTAAGGGTTAGAGTGGTTTTGAATCATCTGCAGGATGAAGGCCAATGAGAAATGTGAGTTTTCAAAAACATCCATTTGATTTTTAGGACACATTCTCAGCAGTAACGGCATAATGGCAAACCCACAAAAGACCAGAGCCATTAGTGAATTTATACTTTCTATTTCGGTCCAACAAATTCATCAGGCGCCACCATGTCCGACAATATTGCAAGCAAGGTTGGCCCCAACAGAGGAGCCCTAGTGGTAAGAGGATGAAAATCTTCTTCAAACACAGAAGACACTTTACATAGTGGATGATGTGCTGGTATATGACGAGAGATTGGCGATTCCAGAGTCACTCCGAGTAGAGACCCTGGAGAAAATACACCAGGGTCATATTGGCATGACTAAATGCAGAGCACGGGCTCAAGCATCTGTGTGGTGGCCAAGAGTATCAAAGGATATTGAAGAAATGATCTCAAATTGTCACGTGTGTGCAATTCACAAACAAGATCAGAGAGAACCTCTTAACTCGACCCAATTCCCAACCAGACTGTGGGAACATTTCACAATGGCTCAGTTCATCTTTGATAGAAAATCTTATCTGATTGTAATAGATTACTTTTCAAGATGGATCGAGATTAAATGTACGTACACAACAACAACTGAATCAGTCATTCGAGTGTTACAAAAATCTCCGCAACACATGGTATACCTGATCAGAGAGTGTCCAATAATGGACTGCAATTTGCAAATGATTACTTCAAAAACTTGCAGAAATCAGTGGATTTGTGCATATAACAAGTTCCCCTAAATATCCACAATCTAATGGAGAAGCTGAGCAAGAAGTCAAAACTATTAAAGCACTGTTAAAGAGAAATCAAGAATTCCAATTAGCACTTCTGAACTACAGAATTACTCTGTTGTTATGCGGATTAGCACTATCCGAGATGTTAATGGGAAGAAAACTTAGGATGCAACTTCCAATTTTACCTAAGAAATTACTACCAGGGATACAAATCCAGGATTATCAGAGAGTTGAAGACGGAGAAAAGTCTTACCAGAAGAAACAAACCCATGATTATTACAGGAAACACCGTACCAGGAACCTACCGAAGTTGCCAGTAGGGCAAAAGGTATGGGTACGAGACCAAAACAGAGGAGAGGAGAATCAACGGTGATCTTATTTACTAAGAACTTCAGAAGGTAATATACGAAGAAATAGAAGGAATCTTATTCCTTTAAAGAAGTCAATCGGTCATACATTTAGACAAATCAGATGTTGAACCGGAAATTTAGAAAACTCAGTATAGTACAAACCTCAATGAAGACCATCCAAGTCAAGAGGCAAGAGTTCAGAGAAAGATGACCAATCTTCCACATCTGATGACAAGGGAGAGTTGTGAAGCCTCCTGACAGATTGAATCTATGAAGTCAGAGACTTGGGGGGAAATGGGGTAGGATGTAAATAAAAAGTGAATGCATATAAATATATATTTAGATAAAGATTTGTGGGGAGATGTAGTATAAGGATATGAAAGGGTTAATCTTGAGAGTGTGTAAAGAATACCTCCTACCACGATAATGTAAGAGATCATATATGAGAGACTTGAAGCTATATACAGTGTGGCTTTGGTGGAGTTACACAGACTAGTACGAAGATGTATATGGTTCTAATATAATAAATATCAATGTTCTAACTGACCCAGATTGAAGTATCTCCATCAGCTAGACTAAGTAAGGTGGCAGCATACCAAACAAATATACAACAAATAGGACAGCCTGGGTAAGGGCAGCGGGTCTCATCCTTAAAGAACATTGGTAAACCCTGTTGGGTTTGTATTGCAATCTGACAGTTTCATGGTCACTTTTACTTCCAGGTTAGTCTCACTGTCCTGCCCTTTCCCCATTGCCCTGCAATTTTTTCCCCTTTAAGTGTTTATTTCCACCTCATGTGTTGGCTGAGATGTTGTGCAAGCCGTGGCAGGCAGGGGGCGGTAGGCAGGGCACGAGTGGGGAATTCTCTTTAAGCCCCATTAGTGTAGGGAGTTTCTTTTTCTCTGATTTTTTCACATTCGTCTTGCTTATCTTTCCGAAGTGACCACGTGGACAAATAATTCCCTCTTATCCAGCTGTCTGTGTGATATGTTTTGGTTGCTGGGAGGGAAAGAAAGGCAACTTGTTTGCTAATATTTTAGTCTTGGTTTTGAATTCAAGTTCCGCTATCATTTGCCACCCTTCTGTGGGCTGTGACTCCACATAGTGGGGATAGTGCTGAGTGACATATAGTTGGGGCTTTTTGTAACTTAAAAAGTTCAAGTTGCTTCACTGACTGTAATGTCACTGTGAGTCTTGTGTGCTGTTTTAATATAAGTTCAGTGTTTGTGGAAATTTCCCTCTCGAGATGAGATGACTAATCAACCTTGAGGATCTCCTCTCATCCTTAAGGTAGCAATCACTAAACTGGAGAACAATGTGTCAGAGGGTAGGTGCATGACTCCTTCAGTGGAGTCATTCTGAATACAATACAATGACCCAATTTTAATTCTGTGCAAGTAGGTAGGTTTTGAGTGAGTTAAAATCTCGCCCCTGTGTATTGTAGTATTCTTCAATGTATTTGCCCATAACCTTACCAGTGCTGTATTATCTTCCATTCTTTCACAATAATATCCATTTTATCTCTCCAATTATTAGCTACCACTATCGAAATGAGACTTCAATAAGGTAGGGAATTCCTTTATAGTTCAGACAATAAAATGTTAGCAGTTGACTTGGCATATGTGGTACAGCATATTTTAAAATCTTTTACAGTAAAATAGATTGAAGTATGGATTTATAAATTGTGTTGTTAGACCACTGGGACTTCTAATGAGGCATTGTTCAGCTTTAATACTAGAAATTGCAGACCTTAATTGACAATTAAAATTAAAATGTGCTGTGGAGCTGTCCTTTCAGCACTAGGTTTCTTGTGTGCTTTTTTATAATTATACATTAGCATGCGGTCTTTGTTGTCGCCTGCAGTGAATCAGTGGACACACAGTTATATAATAGGGCTGTTAACAGAGTGATGAGGAAAGTGCGAAGGGAAAAGTGTTCCAGTAAGTAGTGTGATACCTACAGGAAATGCACACTAAGCCAAGACTTTAAATATATTACAGATCTCTATGAGTAAATGTTCTGAATGTGTGAGCTTCCAAACTCGAGCTTCACCCAACCAGGGGCACAAATCAGGAAATCATAGTGCATGCTTCATGATTTAAAATAGACATCTTTATAAAATGTGTCTAAAGCCCTCACCTATCTCCAGTCTTGTACATCATTGTGTTTTAATGCAGCTCTTAAATAAAACTGCTTTCTTTTACTTCTATTTAATGTTCCTATGGTGTCTTGGAGACTTGGGAAATATCATATTCAGATATATAACTGGATAAGTGAAGGTACAGTATTAGGGAGTGAGATAAGGTACCTTGCACTATGGAGTAGTAGCGCACAGCTTCCTCTCTGTGATTAGCCACATGCTAATGTCATGAACACAGCAGGCGAGTTAAGGAGCGGTTTGAGCTGAGCCTAATTACTTCTCCACCTGTTTTTCCTTCACAGTGTATCATTGGTTCAAGGCCTGTTCCAGAAATCTGACCAGATAATCTGGGCTGACAGTTCAGTGCAATACGGAATGGGTGCTACACTGTTAAAGGTGATATCTTCTGGATGAGATTATAACTGAGGCCCTGCCCTCTCAGACAGATGCAAAAGATCCCAAGGCATTATTGAAACAAGAGCAGCGAATTCTCCCTAGTGTTCTGGCCAATATTTCTCCCTCAATCAACATTACCAAAAATAGATTAACTGGTCATTTACCTCAATGCTGTTTCCGGGACCATGCTGTGTGCAAATTGGCTGCCACATTTGTCTACATTATGCAGTGACTACACTTCAAAAGCAATTGGTTGGCTGTGAAGTGCTTTTGGAGATCCTGAAGACAAGACACGATGTAAGTGGAAGCTCCTGGTACCTTTATGTAGCAGCTGGTTGTAGAACTACGTTAACAGAGCTTACCAATTTGCTCTCTCCTGGGTATGAAAGGCTCCTCAAGATCTTTTGCATCTACCTGAGAGAGAAGGGCCTCAAGAAAGGAAAATGGTAACTAAAATATAGAAAGAAAAATAAGACCTAGCAAGCATTATGGCCAGGTTTGCTGATCATATTAAAAAGATGTGCCATGGAGAGGGATATAATTTAAAGCGAGACAATCTGGGAAGAGAAGTCAAAGGTGGCACTATCAATTAATATAAATAAATGTGGATATCAAGACAGCAAATATAAGAATAAAAGTAAATAGGAAAACACACAAATAACACAGTAAAGACTTGTATGGAATGAAATGTTGACTGGTCAGTGAAAACCTCTCTGGTGAGGGACAAGGAAGGAACTGACTAACTTGTATTTATATAGTGCAGACGTTGGCTTCCAGTCTACCAATGCATCCAATTTAAAATTCTCATTCTTACACTTAAATCCCTTCATGATCTTACCCTCACAATCTGAGCTCCGCCAGCCCTAAATCCCACCCCGACTCTCCATTCACCTCACAGGCCTCTTGTTTGACCCCCTTCCTTATCCTCACCATTGGTGCTGTGCCTGAAACTATTTAGGCCCCATCCTCGTAAATTTCCCTCCATAACCATTCTGCCTCTCCACCACTTTGTCTTCCTTTAATATCCTTCTTTTAAGCAAGTTGGACCCTAGCTGGGGTGACGATCACCTTGCACAAAATGTAGGTACTGTGAGGAATTATCTGGGTCAGGGTGATCTCCTGGCCTCATTTCAATTGGCCAGAAGGGTGGGGGGAGGGGGATAGTGGTGGTGGTCAGAGAGAAATTTCCCAGATTTCATCCCCAAATTAGCCTGGGTTTTTAATTTGGGCTTTGACCTCGCTCCTGGGATCATGTGGTTTCAGGTAGGCTGGGAAGTGTATATATTGTGATGCACATCTGGATGTGAAAGCTGGATGAACGAGAGGATCTTTTCTTGTCTGTAATTGTTCATATGTTTGTAACATTTGGCCTGCAGGGAACTTTGCTTCGGCTCATGTTACAGTATAAGAACATAATATTGCGCGAAAAGTTTGATTCAGCTTTACAGAGGGTTAACTCCCAGAGGTAGACAAACCATTTATATTGTTGATTAGTATGGCTCAAACCCATGACATTCAAAAAAAGAGAAAAAGTACCCTCCCAAACCTCCAGTCTGATGGCATTCAAACAGCTGGCACTGGTCAGCAGAATGTGACAGCACTTTTTATGGATGAATGAAAAATACCAGGAAATTCCAAATTCCCAAAAGACTTGGTAAAAATGAAATGAAACTGTTGCTGAAGTGCAAGAGAAGATAAGGAAATATAAAACTAATTTTTAATTGTTAAAGCCAAATATTTGAATTTATTTAAAAAATGAATAATGTTGCTCAAGTTTGTGAATACAGTATTGTAGACACACTGATACAAGCTCCCATCTTCAACTGAGATAAGCTATAATTTCAAGCTATTTGATTGGTTAACTACTACATTTCTCTAGAGTTGCAGCAAGCCTTCCATATCTAATGGACACAGTAATGTGCCAAGCCAAATTATTTGCGTGGTCCCAAATGGATCATTACATAAATTCCTTCTATTTTTATTCTTCCTCTATTCTCCTGATATCCAAAGATTTCTCTGTTTCTGTCAGTTGATCCAGCTCCTTCTTAGCCTCGGTGACCTGCTGAGCGACCCCGGGCCGTTCCTCATTATCGTGCGCTTCGAGGTCAAGTTCCTCAAAGGACGATCCGCTCGCCATTGACTCGCTTTTGTCGCTCTTATCGCTGTCTTCAGGTTCCTTGGCGGTAAGGCTGGGGGTGACTGACTTTGCCAGTGATGTTTCCCTGCTCTCTGTGTAAGCCTCATAAGTCATTGAGCTGTTGTCACTGAATGAATCTGCGCCTAAGGTCAAAAGAGAAAAGGTCAGGCATGATTGATATACATACATTGACATCACCAATGCACATTTTACAGGGATTTTTCCCAAATAAAAAATACAAGATAATGAAATCCTTTCAGCTTCTTAGAACTGACCAGATTGTAGTCTCTGCTCAACCACAACAATTTGCATTTCACTTCACCCTTCATGCAGATAATTATCTTGGGATGTTTTACAAGATGAGGAGGATATTGGCGAATGGGAGATAATGGTGGTGTGCGGGGGGAAGATTGTAAACACGACGGAAGAGATGCCCATATTTCAGATGGATGTAAGCTGAAAGTAATGGTCCTGGGATTCGCTAGAATTGGCAGTTGAGTTGCCCTGCCGGGATTTGCTGCCAACAGAGCAAATGGCCCCTGGTTGAAGGGAGCAGGAACTATTGAAGGTGCGTTCACAGTTAAAACTTGTTGAGGACAGACACATGCAGCTGTCTTGAAGCAAACTGCAACCATAAATATAAGAGCCCCGACGACCTCGCAAAGGTCAGGGCAATGCAGATTTTTCTTTTTATTCATTCATGGGATGTGGGCGTCGCTGGCCAGGCCAGCATTTATTGCCCATCCCTAATTGCCCTTGAGAAGGTGGTGGTGAGCTGCCTTCTTGAACCGCTGCAGTCCATGTGGGGTAGGTACACCCACAGTACTGTTAGGAAGGGAGTTCCAGGATTTTGACCCAGCGACAGTGAAGGAACGGCGATATAGTTCCAAGTCAGGATGGTGTGTGACTTGGAGGGGAACTTGCAGATGGTGGTGCTCCCATGTATTTGCTGCCCTTGTCCTTCTAGTTGGTAGAAGTTGTGGGTTTGGAAGGTGCTGTCTAAGGAGCCTTGGTGCATTGCTGCAGTGCATCTTGTAGATGGTACACACTGCTGCCACTGTGCGTCGGTGGTGGAGGGAGTGAATGTTTGTAGATGGGGTGCCAATCAAGTGGGCTGCTTTGTCCTGGATGGTGTTGAGCTTCTTGAGTGTTGTTGGAGCTGCACCCATCCAGGCAAGTGGAGAGTATTCCATCACACTCCTGACTTGTGCCTTGTAGATGGTGGACAGGCTTTGGGGAGTCAGGAGGTGAGTTACTTGCCTCAGGATTCCTAGCCTCTGACTCGTTCTTGTAGCCACGGTATTTATATGGCTACTCCAGTTCAGTTTCTGGTCAATGGTAGCCCCTAGGATGTTGATAGTGGGGGATTCAGTGATGGTAATGCCGTTGAATGCCAAGGGGAGATGGTTAGATTCTCTCTTGTTGGAGATGGTCATTGCCTGGCACTTGTGTGGCGTGAATGTTACTTGCCACTTATCAGCCCAAGCCTGGATATTGTTCAGGTCTTGCTGCATTTCTACACGGACTGCATCAGTATCTGAGGAGTCACGAATGGTGCTGAACATTGTGCAATCATCAGCGAACATCCCCACTTTCGACCTTATGATTGAAGGAAGGTCATTGATGAAGCAGCTGAAGATGGTTGGGCCGAGGACACTACCCTGAGGAACTCCTACAGTGATGTCCTGGAGCTCAGATGATTGACCTCCAACAACCACAACCATCTTCCTTTGTGCGAGGTATGACTCCAGCCAGCGGAGGCCAGTGTTGTAGCTTTACTGGAACAGCTTGGCTAGGGGCGCGGCAGGTTCTGGAGCGCAGATCTTCAGTACTATTGCCGGCATATTGTCAGGGCCCATAGCTTTTGCAGTATCCAGTGCCTTCAGTCGTTTCTTGATATCACGCGGAGTGAATCGGATTGGCTGAAGTCTGGCATCTGTGATGTTGGGGACTTCAGGAGGAGACCAAGATGGATCATCGACTCGGCACTTCTGGCTGAAGATTGTTGCAAATGCTTCAGCCTTATCTTTCGTACTGATGTGCTGGGCTCCCCCATCATTGAGGATGGGGATATTTGTGGAGCCACCTCCTCCAGTTAGTTGTTTAATTGTCCACCACCATTCACGGCTGGATGTGGCAGGACTGCAGAGCTTAGATCTGATCCGTTGGTTATGGGATCGCTTAGCTCTGTCTATCACATGCTGCTTACGCAGTTTGGCACGCAAGTAGTCCTGTGTTGTAGCTTCACCAGGTTGACACCTCATTTTGAGGTATGCCTGGTGCTGCTCCTGGCATGCCATCCTGCACTCTTCATTGAACCAGGGTTGGTCTCCTGGCTTGATGGTAATGGTAGAGTGGGGGATATGCCGGACCATGAGGTTACAGATTGTGGTTGAGTACAATTCTGCTGCTGCTGATGGCCCACAGCGCCTCATGGATGCCCAGTTTTGCATTGCTAGATCAGTTCGAAATCTATCCCATTTAGCACGGTGATCGTGCCACACAACACAATGGACGGTATCCTCAATGTGAAGGCGGGACTTCGTCTCCACAAGGACTGTACGGTGGTCACTCCTACCAATACTGTCATGGACAGATGCATCTGCGGCAGGCAGATTGGTGAGGACGAGGTCAAGTATGTTCTTCCCTCATGTTGGTTCCCCACCACCTGCCGCAGACCCAGTCTAGCAGCTATGTCCTTTAGGACTCAGCCAGCTCGGTCAGTAGTAGTGCTACCGAGCCACTCTTGGTGATGGACATTGAAGTCCCCCACCCAGAGTACATTTTGTGTCCTTGCCACCCTCAGTGCTTCCTCCAAGTGGTGTTCAACATGGAGGAGTACTGAGTCATCAGCTAAGGGAGGGCGGTAGGTGGTAATCAGTAGGAGGTTACCTTGCCCATGTTTGACCTGATGCCATGAGACTTCATGGAGTCCAGAGTTGATGTTGAGGACTCCCAGGGCAACTCCGTCCCTACTGTATACCACTGTGCCACCACCTCTGCTGGGTCTGTCCTGCCGGTGGGACAGGACATACTCGTGGATGGTGATGGCAGTGTCTGGGACATTGTCTGTAAGGTATGATTCCATGAGTATGACTATGTCAGGCTGTTGCTTGACTAGCCTGTGGGACAGCTCTCCCAACTTTGGCACAAGCCCCCAGATGTTAGTAAGGAGGACTTTGCAGGGTCGACAGGGCTGGGTTTTCCGTTGTCGTTTCCGGTGCCTAGGTCGATGCCGGGTGGTCCGTCCGGTTTCATTCCTTCTTATTGACTTTGTGGCGGTTAGGTACAACTGAGTGGCTTGCTAGGCCATTTCAGAGGGCATGTAAGAGTTAACCACATTGCTGTGGGTCTGGAGTCACATGTAGGCCAGACCAGGTAAGGACAGCAGATTTCCTTCCCTAAAGGACATTAGTGAACCAGATGGGTTTTTACAACAATCGACAATGGTTTCATGGCCATCATTAGACTAGCTTTTAATTCCAGATTTATTAATTAAATTCAAATTCCACCTTCTGCAGTGGTGGGATTCGAACCCAAGTCCCAAGAGGAATACCCTGAGTCTCTGGGTTACTAGTCCAATGATAATAACACTACGCCACCGCCTACCCTCAGATTCTACTTTTATGTGGGTTTCCTAGCTTTGTTGATATTGGGCATTTCAGGAATGGCAGTGTTGGGAAGTGAGAACACTCTAGATGGGAGAAGGTTACCTCACTGTCCTCTTCTGGAACCAGACTGATAAAGCACCTCAGTGCCTCCAGGTGTGGCAGTGGCTACTGTTTACCTGGCTGGGGGCTGGTGGTGCTACTACCCTGCACAGACTCTCCCATGATCTCAGGAAAGGTCCAGTGGTCAGACGAGAGGGATGTTTCCTTTGTTTGCTGCCTTCGTTCTCACAGCTGCCTCAGTGAAAACAAGGAAGGTTCTACAAACCTGGGAGACCTGACACTCTGCAGAAATCAAGCGAATGAGGTGCCTGACTACAAGGGTACATATATGAGGGAATGGTAAAGTATTGGGTTATATTACACTGGGTATATAGGAGGGGATGGTGAATTATGGGTTGTATTACACTAGGAATATATGAGGGGAACATAGGAGAAGTAGGCTATTCAGCCCATCGAGCCTGCTCCGCCATTCAATATGATCATGGCTGATCATCCACTTCAATGCCTTTTTCCCACACAATCCCCATATCCCTTTATGTCATTGGTATTTAGATAGCTGTCAATCTCTACTTTAAACATACTCAATGATTGCGCTTCCACAGCCCTCTGTGGTAGAGAATTCCAAAGATTCAAACCCTCTGAGTATAGAAATTTCTCCTAATCTCTGTCCTAAGTGGCTTCCCCCTTATTTTGAAATTGTGTCCCCTAGTTCTAAACTCCCCAACCAGGGGAAACATTTTATCTGCATCTACCATGTCTATCCCTTTAAGTATTGTTACGACCGAGGCGGGAGCAATGCACTGTCAATTCAGTTCCATTATCCACAGGTCACAGCATATTATTAAAGCTTCCCACCTACTGAAAATTAGCCAAATTAAACACTATTAACCCCCAGAACAAAACACACCAAACCAGTTATGTTTAAACAACAACACATTAACTATTTATTAATAAACTAAATCTTAAACAATATTGAGATAAATCTATGTCTAAAAAGACTTTTCACTTCTTATTCCTCCGAACCCTCATGCACACACACACATACATTCAAAAACCAACCGTTAACCAGTTCTAAAATGATGTTTTAAATTAGAACTGTTTCTTCGGAATAAAAAAAACAACTGGGTTGTAAATCCTGGTGGGTTACTTTCCCGGTTTGGTGAGGTGTCCCAGAGCCGAATAGTCAGATGCTCTAACTGTCGAAATTCTCGAGAATACAGGCCCAGTTTCTTCAATCTCTCTTCACAGGAACATGTCTGGTGAACCTTGGTTGCATTCTCTCTATGGCAATAATATTCTTCCTAAGGTAAGGGACCCAAAACTGCACACAGTACCAGGTGCAGTCTAATCAAGGTTCTATACAAATGAAGCAAGACTTCATTACTACTGTACTCAAATCCTCTTGCGATAAAGGCTAACATACTGTTAGCCTTCCTGATTGCTTGCTGCACCTGCATGTTAGCTTTTAATGATTTACTGACAAGAACACCCAGGTCCCTTTGTACATCCACACTTTCTAATCTCTTACCATTTAAGAAATACTCTGCACATCTATTCCTCCTACCAAAATGGATAACCTCACATTTTCCACATTATATTCCATCTGCCATATTCTTGCCCACGCACTACGTCTGTCCAAACCTCTTGAAGCCGCTTTGAATCTTCCTCACAACACACATTCCCACCACTTTTGTATCATTCGCGAACTTAGAAATATTACGTTTGGTCCCCACATCCAAATCATTGATGTATATTGGGAACAGCTGGGGCCCAAGTAATGATCCTTGCGGTACCCACTAGTCACAGCCTGCTAAAGCGAGAATGATGCATTTATTCCAACTCTGTTTTCTGCCTTTAACCAATCCTTAATCTATGCCAGTATATTACCTCCTATCCCATGTGCTTTCATTTTGCTAACCAACCTCCTGTGGGGGACTTCTTCAAAAGTCTTCTGAAAATCCAATGTCCACCAATCCTATGTCCACCAACTCCCCTTTATCCATTCTGCAGGTAAAACATGATTTCCCGTTCATAAATCCATGTTGACTGTGCCCAATCAGATCATTATTATCCAAGTGTCCATTTACCACATCCTTTAGAATAGAATGTAGCATTTTCCCTACTACTTATGGAAGGCTAACAGGTCTGTAATTCTCTGTTTTCTCTCTCCCTTCCTTCTTAAATAGTGGGGTGACATTTGCTATCTTCCAATCTGCAGGGACCTTAACAGAATTTATAGAATTTTGGAAGATGATCACCAATGCATCCACTATCTCCATAGCTACCTCTTTCAACACTCTGGGATGTAGAATATCAGGTCCTGGGGACTTACCAACCTTCAATCCCATTAATCTCTCCAATACAACCTTCTTACTAATACTAATTTCTTTCATTTCCTCAGTCTCCCTAGTCCCTTGGATCTCTAATTCTGGGAGATTCCTTGTATCTTCCTCAGAAAAGACAGACACAAAGTAATCGTTTAGCCTCTCTGCCATTTCTCTATTCCCTATTATAAATTCTCCTGACTCTGCCTGTAATGGACCCACATTTGTCTTAGCCAAATGTTTCCCTTTTACATACCTATAGAAGCTTTTACAGTCTGTTTTTATGTTTTTTGCTAGTTTACACTCATATTTTATTCTCCCTTTCTTTATCAGTTTCTTGGTCCTCCTTTGCTGTATTCTAAAATCCTCCCAATCCTCAGGTTTACTATTTCTGGCAACTTTATAGGTCTTTTCTTTGAATCTTGTATAATCCTTAACTTCCTTTGTTATCCACAATTGACTGCCTTTACTTTTGGGGTTTTTGTGCCTTGAAGGAATGTATAGTTGCTGTAAACTATGTAAGCTAAAAATCAGACTGTTCTAACTACCGTGGGATCACCCTCCTTTCTATTGCTGGGAAGATCTTGGCTGGAATACCTCTGAACAGGCTTGTGCCTACCATAGTGAAGAAAACCTCCCAGAAAGCCGTGTGGTTTCAGAGCAAACAGAGGCACCACAGGACATGGTATTTGCACTTAATTACGAGAAATGTGTCGTGAGCAAAACAAAGGCCCATACGTCACTTTCGTAGACCTCACCAAGGCATTCGACACTGTGAGCAGAGATGGACTTTGGAAAATCCTTGTAAAATTTGGATGCCCACCCAGGTTCCTGACCATGGTGAAGAGTTTCATGAAAATCAGTACGGACAAGTCAAGCAAAAGAGCGCCCTCTCGAGTCCCTTCTGAATATCCAACGGCATGTAGCAGGGATGTGTGCTGGCCCCGACCTTATTCACCATCTTTTTCAGCATGATGCTGCAGCAGGCAACAGAAGACCTTAAGCAGGAAGTTTACGTATGCTTCCGGACTGATGGAGGCCTTTTCAACCTTAGGCGTCTTCAGGCTCACACAAAGACACAAAAAAACCCATCCATGAACTTCTTTTTGCCAATGATTGTGCTCTCCTGGCCCACAGTCAGTCAAACCTGCAACGTAGAACAACATGTTTTTCCGAGGCGGCACAACTCTTCGGACTAAAAATCAGTTTAAAGAAAACTGAAGTCCTGCATCAGTCTGCACCCCAAGAAGAATATAGACCACCAAGAACTGTCATCAAGAGAACTGAGCTGAATGCCGTCAAGCAATTTACCTATTTGGGGAGCGTCATCTCGTTTGATGCCACCATAGACAAGGAAGTGGACAAGGCTTTCAAAAGCAAACAGTACATCTAGCAGACTCTGCCTCAGAGCACAGACCAAACTCAAAGTGTATAAAGCCATAGTCCTCACCACCCTTCTGTATGGCGCCGTGTCATGGGTCCTATACCGCCGTCACTTACATCTTCTACAGCGCTTCCATCAGCGCTGCCTCCGCAGCATCCTCACGATCCGCTGGCAGGACAACATCTCAAACATTGAAGTCCTGGAAACAGCCAACATCACGAGCATCGAGGCTATCCTCCCACAAAGCCAACTGCATTGGGCGGGTCATGTTGCCCAGATGGATGACAGTCACCTTCCAAAGATCGTGTTGTATGGACAGCTGACCACTGGTAAAAGGAACAGACGAGACCCATGCAAACGTTTCAAGGACTCCCAAAGGAAGTCCCTCTCTGTGTGCCACATCGACCATCGCCAGTGGGAAGTGCAGGCCATAGATCGTGATGCCTGAAAATGCTACAGCAGGAGGGCTAAAGACATCATTAAGACTGAGTGAGGAACCAGCATGAAAGAGAAAAGGAGAAGGATAGATCCAGTTCCTCCAGCAGGAACTACACCTTCACTTGTACCCACTGTGGGAGAACCAGCCAGACACGATAGGCCTGACTAGCCACCAGTGAGCCTGCAACCGATGAGAACAACCTTCCCAAGATCTTCATCCGCGAAGAAATGCCAAGAGAGCCATTGCCTATGTACTGTCATACTTTTTAATGTATTTTCCCAATCCAGCTCAGACAATTTGCTCCTCATACCTTCATAATTTCCTTTGTTCAAATTTAACGCCGTCATGCTGGGGCCCCACTAGCCAAGTATGAGGCATTGTAATTTCACCATGTGGATATTAAATTTTAAATTGTTGCTGGGAAGAAGAGAAGGCCTGTTACAAGGGCTGCCAGACTTGGATGGAGGACATTTGCATACCAGTAGGAACAAGAGAGGTTACTTTAAAGTAGAAATTGACAGATTTCTAAATACCAATGACAGGGATATGGGGATAGTGTGGGGAAAAGGCATTGAAGTGGATGATCAACCATGATCATATTGAATGGAGGAGCAGGCTCGATGGGCTGAATGACCTTCTTCTGTGATGTTCCTATATTTCCTATGATTCCCTTATCCAATTTAACCCACAATGGACTTTGAGCACCAGACATTGAAGGTGAGGGAACACAAATTTCAGGATGACTACTGGGATAGCTGGATCCACAAACAGACGTGGTCAGACCAGCTGGTCACTTGACTAGCCTGCTTGTACAATTCAGAAAAACCAGGTTGCCAGTTTAAACTGAGAAAGACTGTTTGCTCCTGGATTGAGAAGATCTCTTTCTCACAACCTCTGAATCCACTGAAGACACATGAACCCCAAGAGGGAAAGGTCTTCTACAGCAAACAAGGTTTAAGAAGAATACTGGGCCCCAACGAAAAGCAAGATCTACCTACAATCAAGGACCCTACAGTGAGCTCGAAGAACCATAACAAAAACTCTTCATTTATTGCCTCAAACTTTTCCACTTTAATTTTTTCTTTTGCCCTTTTCTGTCTCTATCTGCATGTGTGTATTGCGTATGTATGCTAGCGTGGGCACGTCATGTATCCGTAGGCATCAACCGAATTAGAGTTTAAGTTTAATAAATTTCAATCTTTCTTCTTTAAACCTAAGAAAACCTGACTATGCTTGTTTTGTTGCCTTATAATTGGAAAACGGTGAACAAGGATTCACCAAGGGGGAGCTAAAACACGGTGTTTTAAAAATTAAACCCTGTTACGGTAAAACCATGTGAAGGCTGAGAGGGAACCCTAGACCCCTTTCTCACCTGGTCATTACAACACCCTGGCTTCAGATTGAACTATCTCACATTCAAACATAATGTAAAATTCTATCATATTATGGTCACTCATCCCTAAAGGTTTACTCTGGCTGCACTCCCCTGAGGAACCATCCCCCACACCAGTATCAAAAATGGAAAACTGATTAGCAAGCAAGATAGACTCAGGGAACTCCTGCACTGCCTGCCTGGTTCTCTTAGACTGCCTGGCAGTCACCCATTCCATCTTTGCCAGCATGATCCTAACCCGCGATGTGACCACCGCCCTAAATGTGCTATCCATGTAATCCTTCGCCTCATGTTTGCACACAGTGACTCCAGCCGCTGCTCGAGTTCCGAAACTCAGACTCAAGTTTCTGCAGCCAGTGACACTTCCTGCAGATGTTAGTCCAGGACACGTGGTGCATCCAAGACTTCCCACATACCTCAGTATGTACATTCCACTTGGCTGAACTGACCTGCCATACTGTAATGGATGGGGGTGGTGAAGTAGGGGTTATATTACACTGGGTATATATGAGGGGTGGATAAAGTATGGGTTATATTACACTGGGTATATATGAGGTGGTGGATGAAGTATGGGTTATATTACACTGGGTATATATGAGGGGTGGATGAAGTATGGGTTATATTACACTGGGTATATATGAGGGGGTGGATGAAGTATGGGTTATATTACACTGGGTATATATGAGGGGGTGGATGAAGTATGGGTTATATTACACTGGGTATATCTGAGGGGGTGGATGAAGTATGGGTTATATTACACTGGGTATATATGTGGGGGTTGATGAAGTATGGGTTATATTACACTGGGTATATATGAGGGGGTAGATGAAGTATGGGTTATATTACACTGGGTATATATGTGGGGGTGGATGAAGTATGGGTTATATTACACTGGGTATATATGTGGTGGTGGATGAAGTATGGGTTATATTACACTGGGTATATATGAGGGGGTGGATGAAGTATGGGTTATATTACACTGGGTATATATGTGGGGGTGGATGAAGTATGGGTTATATTACACTGGGTATATATGAGGGGGTGGATGAAGTATGGGTTATATTACACTGGGTATATATGTGGGGGTGGATGAAGTATGGGTTATATTACACTGGGTATATATGAGGGGGTGGATGAAGTATGGGTTATATTACACTGGGTATATATGTGGTGGTGGATGAAGTATGGGTTATATTACACTGGGTATATATGAGGGGGTGGATGAAGTATGGGTTATATTACACTGGGTATATATGTGGGGGTGGATGAAGTATGGGTTATATTACACTGGGTATATATGAGGGGGTGGATGAAGTATGGGTTATATTACACTGGGTATATATGAGGGGGTGGATGAAGTATGGGTTATATTACACTGGGTATATATGTGGTGGTGGATGAAGTATGGGTTATATTACACTGGGTATATATGAGGGGGTAGATGAAGTATGGGTTATATTACACTGAGTATATATGTGGGGGTGGATGAAGTATGGGTTATATTACACTGAGTATATATGAGGGGGTAGATGAAGTATGGGTTATATTACACTGGGTATATATGTGGTGGTGGATGAAGTATGGGTTATATTACACTGGGTATATATGAGGGGGTAGATGAAGTATGGGTTATATTACACTGAGTATATATGTGGTGGTGGATGAAGTATGGGTTATATTACACTGGGTATATATGAGGGGGTAGATGAAGTATGGGTTATATTACACTGAGTTTATATGTGGTGGTGGATGAAGTATGGGTTATATTACACTGGGTATATATGAGGGGGTAGATGAAGTATGGGTTATATTACACTGGGTATATATGTGGTGGTGGATGAAGTATGGGTTATATTACACTGGGTATATATGAGGGGGTGGATGAAGTATGGGTTATATTACACTGGGTATATATGAGGGGGTGGATGAAGTATGGGTTATATTACACTGGGTATATATGAGGGGGTGGATGAAGTATGGGTTATATTACACTGGGTATATATGAGGGGGTAGATGAAGTATGGGTTATATTACACTGGGTATATATGAGGGGGTGGATGAAGTATGGGTTATATTACACTGCGTATATATGAGGGGGTAGATGAAGTATGGGTTATATTACACTGGGTATATATGAGGGGGTGGATGAAGTATGGGTTATATTACACTGGGTATATATGTGGGGGTTGATGAAGTATGGGTTATATTACACTGGGTATATATGAGGGGGTGGATGAAGTATGGGTTATATTACACTGGGTATATATGAGGGGGTGGATGAAGTTTGGGTTATATTACACTGGGTATATATGTGGGGGTGAATGAAGTATGGGTTATCCTACACTGGGTGCAATCTTTATTCAAGATGGTTCCTGGGCAGTCAGCTCCCTAGGGAGCTGCTCATTGCAAACCTCTATACTTGGCCAACGTCTGCCATACTTGGCTTTGTTCCCAAATCTCCCCTATTACACTGTTTAAACTCCCCTGGCTCAAATATTGTGTGCATTTTAGCCCTAATTTCAAGTTAACTGCTAGTTTCAAGTGCCACTGCTAATCGTCTGAGCATTTTTGCTCACTGCTTTCCACAGTTCAAATTCCTGGACTCCTCTGAACATTAAGGCTACGCTTCTGCACTTGACTACACAGGGATTGCACTGCAGGACTGAACTGCTGTGTCTCTGATCTGCTGCACTCTTTCTTATATTTTCAAGAAACTTTGATCAGCTTCAGCCCTTGCCCCACTGCTGCTGTGATGGAGGGCCACAGGGAGTCACATGCTAAACCTGGTTTTACTGATTCATCTGCTTCAGCTACAGACTGGTCCCTGGTCCGAAGGACATCCCTCCCTGCTTCTGGATCGTATGGTGATCTCCAACATCGCTGTCATCTTTCTGCCCTGCAACTGATTATGCACGCCTCCTGGATCTTCATTCCAAAGGGAATTCCTCCATCAGCGCATCCTCTGATTCTCTACACTTCAAACAGTTTCTGGACCTCACGTGCCCACCTCTGAACTTGGACAACGTTTCATCAATTCTCCATGCTGACTCTACCTACCCTACATCAACTTTAACCTATTATGGGAGTTATGATTTTAACTCTGGACTCTTTCCTATTGTCTCCTCTCTATTCCCCATTTACTACTAGGATATGTGCATCCTGATTAATGCTACGTTACCATGCCTATGTAATTTAAGTTTTCTGCGTCATTCTCATGCCCAAGCCTGAGCCCGAGCCAGAGCCCATCACTTCCATTTCCACTTTATTATTTGCCTCCCTCTTTTTAGTTCTTTTCTCTCTACCTCTCCTAGACCCTTCTTTCCTATTGTTATGACTCCTTTCATTTCTCCCCTCTCAGGTACTCTGCCTCCCCAAATCCCTATCCCAACCCTTCTGTACTCTTTGACCTTCCTATGCTCCTGCTGCCGTCCCAGGCATGATTTTCTCTTACATAAGCCTACAGCTGCCCTCTCTGCCCCACTCGCCATCCTCTGAAGGGCTCATCAAGGTACTTGTCGCTGCCTCTTAATGAGCATCAAACCCAACGCCCCATCCTACTCTCTCATGAACCTCCTGTCCAGCATGGCGGCTGGAAACTGATCTTGCCAATCTCACCCCTGTCCAAGTCACCCTTCCCAGTGCTGATACTGTGGAGTCGGCCAGTGGTTCAGTTATCATTATCCATCTCCACATCTCCCTCCAGTACATCTGTTCAATGGTGAACAAAGCCTTGCAATCCATGAGCTTATTGTGGATGATTACATCAACATTCATGGCCTTAATGGAAACCTGGCTGAAGGGTGCTGACACCTTCCCCCAAACAAAGCCACTCCTTCAGGCTATACTTTTCACCACTTGCCTTGCCCAGACAGTCACCAAATCATACCTTGGTCTGTACCCCCTTCTCCTTTGGCACTTTCACCTCCTTTGAGCATCTCACCTTGTTCCACCCATCTCACTGTCATTTAAAAACCTTGTTGTCTACCGCCCACCCAAGTACCATGTGAATTTCTTCAATGAGCTATCTTCACTGTGTTCCTCCCTCCGCCTCTGCATCGAGTGACTTCTCATCCTTGGTGATTTTAACCTCCATTTCAATTCATCATGCTCTCTCTCCTGAGTTCACTACGCTGTTATCCTCCCTTAATCTCTCTCTCCATGCAAACTCCCCAACCGATATTCTCAGCTACCCTTTTGACCTTGCCATCTCACGTAGCCTCGCTACTCCCACTGTATCAATCTCAGATAAGGCCATCTTCAGTCACTTCCTTGTATCGCTCTCCACCCACATCAAGCTTCCCCCTCCAAACCCTACTTCCTTCTATATTGCCCTTGAAAAAAATATCACGCCCAATTCGCTTACAACTGTCTAGCTTTTGGCCCTCCATTCACCATGCAGCTTCCTATCTGCTCAACCACACCCTCATTTCCATCTTTGATACCCATGTCCCCATTAAAACTATTACTCTCTCTCACCCTGGCAATTCCCCCGGTACAACCCTCATCTCCACTCCCTTAAGTCCAAGGAATGTAGACTTGAACGGACATGGCGGCCAACTGGTTTAGCCATTCAGTGCCAGTTTGGGCTGGAACACATAAAGCACTATCAGGCCCTTTTCTCGTCTGCTCACTATCCCAGGATTATTCTCAAATGAAAAAATAATCCCTGGCTTCTTTTCTCTACTGCAAACTGTACTCTTAAACGCCTGTCATGCCAAAGTGCTTTGTTAAATGATAATTTTCTTTAATCCACTGGCTGGAGATCTGAATTCATAATTCTTAAAAGAAATGTAAAAAGGAACAGATAAAAGATGACTTTGCTAGCAGCTTAAGATTGCCACCTAATTTGCAACACTGTATCCTACATTGCAAGGTCTGTCAGGTGAAGACGAAATGTCTGCTCATCACAGCAAGAACCAAGACCCAGGAAGTTTAAGGGAACTGCTTGTTCCTTTTAACAAGAAGAAATAGACTGCTAACTACCATGCTGAATCACTGGGTGATTATCATGTGACAAACCCCCTCCCCACACCCCGTGGTTTTAAGCTGGTGTTTCTCTGCAGCAGGTTTAGAAGCATCTGGACTCTGACAAGCACAGATCCAAGTGGGGATTCCTCTCTCTCTCTCGTTCTATTCCAGCTTGCAAGCTTGCCTGCTGACTGACCACCTCTACATACTCCAGCTACAATCAGAAACCACTTTAGAGGAAATCATCTGCATCGCTGTCTCCAAGAGATCCACAAATTCATCACCTGCATCTTCAAACTAAAAGCCTCAGGACACTGAATTCAGCTGGAAGCCAGCAGAATCACCAAACTCCACAGACAGTATATCCCTTTTTCTATGGACACTAACTCAAGTAATCTACCCTTCCCCACTCTGTAACCTATTTGTGTGTGTGCAAACCTCTCATGTGTGTGTGTGCATGTAAGAGTTTGCACATAGTTTATTATTTTACTTAGTTCGGTTTAAGTACAACAAACTTAACCTCTCTTTGTTAAACTCAAGAAAACCTGTCCAATTAGTTCTTGTTATGATCATAGCAAGTAAGTAAATGAACATCTACTGACTTGGCCAGTATATCCACTTTAAAAAAGAATTAAACCTTTCCAGGTCAAACAAGGACAGGGAAAAGAGGGAACCTCTTCGACCCCTCCTCCCCAGACCATAACACCCCTCTCCCCATCTTCTCCACTTTCACCTCCAACAAGAAGTGCAAGACTGTCACAGAGGTCTTTGTCACCAAGATTAAGATCATCCGATTGGCTGCCTCTGCCACTTCCCTCCCTTCCCCTTGCCCACTGGGCCAAACTTCCTCGAAGGCTCCCTCCTGCCCTAGCATTGAACACGTACCTCCCCTCATACCATCTCAGAGCTCATTTTGCCCAAGACACTCACTTCCTGCTCCCTCGATCCTATTCCCACTAAACCGCTCAACTTCCCCTCCTGGTCCCCAGGTTAGCCCATATTGTTAACCGTTATCTCTCCTCAGATTCTGTCCCTCTCTCCTTCAATTCTACCATTATCACTCAGCTGCTCAGAAAAAAATCCTTGACCCCTTCATCCTTGCAAACCATCACCCCCACTCCAACCTCCCTTTCCTTTCCACAACCCTTGAACGTGTTGTCACCTCCTGAATTCGTGCCCAACTTACCCGGAACTCCATATTTGAACCCCTCTAATCAGGTTTCTGCCCCTGCCACAGTACCAAAACAGCTCTTAAATTACAAATGGCATTCTATGGGCTGGATTTTGTAGTCCTGCCGCCGGGTACGGCAGCGGGTGTGGAAATGGCGGCCATCCCCCACGGAGCCTGTGCCGCCTTGCCGCCGCAATCCAGTGGCGGGCAGCTGCTTTACATATTCACAGTGGCTGCCTCCCAATTACGTAGTGGGGGCAGGACTGGCGACGCTGTTCACAGCGTCACTGATGTGGAAGTAGGTGCTGGCGCTATTTTTAAAAGGCTGCCAGCCCTGCAGGTAGTTCAACAAAGAGCAGAGTTCAGTACTTCCACCCCTTCCCTATACACAAAGTGCAGCGTTCACCCCTTCCCACCACCCCCTACCCAACAGGGTGCAGAGTTCACCCCTTCCCACCATGCCCTACCCAACATGGTGCAGAGTTCACCCCTTTGCACCACCCCCTACCCAACATGGTGCAGAGTTCACCCCTTCCCACCACCCCCTACCCAACAGGGTGCAGAGTTCACCCCTTCCCCACCTTGGTGGTGCCAGTTTTCCCTGGACGGGAAAGTGAAGGCACGTGAGTGCCGTTCGTTGTGCTGAGGATTGGGAACTGAAGGTAAGATTGCTGTGGTTTATATTTTAATTCATGCAAGTGTGCTATTTACATATGTTAAGTTTGTCCCGTCGCAGAACAGCGGAGGGACCGCCATAGAGCTTCTCCAGCGCCGGGAAGATCGGGCCCAAGAATCCTGACGCCGGGTTCCGTAGGTGGCTGCTGCCGCGCCCAGTTTCCAGCCCCCACCCCCCACCACGGAACCCGACATCGAGCTGGGAACAAAATCCAGCCCTATGTGACCAAAGTGCAGCTGGGTGAGCAGCTCCATTTTTATCTATTAACTCATAGCCAGAGAATCGCCATCAATAGTTTCTCTTCCTACTCCCACACAGTTATCGCTGGTGTTCCCCAAGGATCTATCCTTGGTACCGTCCTATTTTTCAACTATATGCTGCCCCGTCATCCGAAAATACGACGTCAGTTTCCACATGCATGCTGATGACACATAGCCCTGCCTCAACACCAGCTCTCTTGAGCCCCGCCACTCTTTCTAAATTATCAGACTGCTTATCCAACATCCAGTACTGGATAAGTGGAAATGTCCTCCAATTAACTATTGAGAAGACTGAAGCCATTGTCTTCAGTGGAGAGAGAAACAGGATTAATGTTTCAGGTTGTGACCTTTCATCAGACATTTCAGCACTTCCGATGAAAGGTCTCTCCACAGATGCTGCCAGACCTGCTGAGTATTTCCACATTTTCTGTTTTTGTTTCAGATTTCCAGCGTCCACAGTATTTTGCTTTTGTTTCCATCGTCTTCGGTGTCTGCCACAAACTCTGGTCCTGCGCCACTGGCTCCATCCCTCTCCCAGGCAAGTGTCTGAGCTGAACCAGACTGTTCCCAACCTCAGCATCATACTTGACCCTGAGATGAGCTTTCAACCACATATCCATGTCGTCATTAAGACTACCTATTTCCACCTCCATTGCATTGCCCGACTCCCCCTTTGCCTTAGACCTTCTGCTGCTGAAACCCTCATCCATGCCTTTGTTACCTTGAGACTTGATTTTTCTAACAAAGTCCTGGTTAGCCTCCCACATTCAACCCATGTGGCCATCAAGGCACCCAGTGACTGGCCAGTGAGAACCATCAACAGGAACGGCTTCCACTCCCTCAATGTCCAACTGGTCTGTGACCACAAAAACTCCATATTTGTGCTTACTATCCTGGCAGCGGCCATGAACAAAAGAACAAAGAACAAAGAACAGTACAGCACAGGAACAGGCCATTCGGCCCTCCAAGCCTGCGCCGATCTTGATGCCTGCCGAAACTAACACCGTCTGCACTTCCGGGGCCCATATCCCTCTATTCCCTTCTTATTCATATATTTGTCAAAATGTCTCTTAAATGTCGCTATCGTATCTGCTTCCACCACCTCCCCTGGCAGCAAGTTCCAGGCACTCACCACCCTCTGTGTAAAAAACTTGCCTCGCACATCCCTTCTAAACTTTGCCCCTCGCACCTTAAACCTATGTCCCCTAGTAACTGACTCTTCCACCCTGGCAAAAAGCTTCTGACTATCCACTCTGTCCATGCCGCTCATAACTTTGAAAACCTCTATCATGTCGCCCCTCCACCTCTGTCGTTCCAGTGAAAACAATCCGAGTTTTTCTAACCTCTCCTCATAGCTACTTTCAATCCTCTAAGAGGACAGGAAACTCATCTCCATACCAATTAAGGCTTTCCTACTTGAAAATTGCAACCTGAATCAGCTTCCCAGAGATGGCAGATTTCAGACCAAAAACCAGTCCAGGCTCCTGTTTCCTGACTTCACTTTGAAAATCTGACCCATATAGTCAGGTTAAGTGTGAGGTGTTACGCCAAGATGCTTTGTTGAATGATAATTTTCTTTAATCCACTAACTGGAGATCTGAATTTATTTATTTTTTTAAAGACAGTTTTAAAAAGACCAGCTAAGAAGGATGACTTTGCTGGAAGTTTAAGATGATCACCTAATTTGCAACACTGTATCCTACACTGTAAGGACTGTGAGGAGGGAGGAGAAATGGCTGCATTTCACAGCAAGAACCAAGACCCAGGAAGTTTAAGGGAACTACTTGTTCTTTTTTCTTTTCAGCAAGAGAGAAATACTGCTAACTGCTAGGTTTTGAATCACTGAGTGACTGTCATGCAACAAGCCCCTCCCCATCTTTGGTTTTAAGCTGGTGTTTACTCCACAGCACAGGAGAAGCAACTGGACTCTGACACGTGCAGACCCAAGGGGTCTCTCTCTCTCCATTCCAGCTTGTTAGCTTTCAAATCCTGTTTGTTGACTGACCATCTCTGCATACTCCGGCTACAATCAGAAACCCCTTTGGAGGAAATCATCCGCTCTGCTGTCTCCAACAGACCCACCGAACCAGTCATCTACCTCTTCAAATTAAAAGCCTCAGGACCACCAAATTCAGCTAGAAGCCAGCCGAAACACCAAACGCCAAAGAATGTATACCCCTTTTTTTTCTATGGACTCTAACTCAACCGATCTAGCTTTTCCCACTCTGTAACCTATTTGTGTATGTGTGTAAACCTCCAGAGTGTGTGTGTGAGTGAAACTTGATGCATTGTTTATTATTTTACTTAGTTCAGTTTAGATACAATAAAGTTAACCTCTTTCTTTGTTAACTCAAGAAAACCTGTCTGATTGGTTCTTGCTATGATCATAACAGGAACCAAACAATTACTGAATTGGCCAGTTTATCCACTTTAAGAAATAATTAAACCTGTTGTGGTCAAACAAGGAGAGGGAAAAGAGGGAAGCCCTTCCACACCTCCTACATGACCATAACAGGTTATTCAATTTGGTAGTCGGAATAGAAAAGCAGAATATTTTTTAAAAGGTGTGAAATTTTAAAGGTTGATGTTCAGATAGACTTGGGTTTACTCATTCAAGGAACACAGAAAGTTAACATGCAGGTACAGAAAGCCATTCGGAAGGCAAATGGCATGTTGGCCTTTACTGCAAGGGACTGGAATGCAAGAATAAGGAAGTCTTGCTACAATTGTATAGGGTTTGGTGAAGACCTCACCTGGAGTACTATGTGCAGTTTTGGTCTCCATTTCTAAGGATGGATATACGTGCCTTGGAAGCGGTATAGCGAAGGTTCACTAGATTGGTTCATGGGATGAGAGGGTTGTCCTATGGTGAGAGGCTGAGTAAATTGGGTCTATACTCTCTGGAGTTTAGAAGAATGAGAGATGATCTCATTGAAATGTATAAGATTCTGAAGGAACTTAACAGGGTAGACAGAGAGAAGCTGTTTCCCCTGGCTGGAGAACTGAGAACATGGAGGCACAGTCTCAAGATAAAGGGTTGATCTTTTAAGACTGAGATGTGGAGACATTTCTTCACTCAGAGGGTTGTGAATCTTTGGAATTCTCTCCACCAGAGGGCCGTCGATGTTCCATCATGGAATACATTCAAGGCTGAGATCGATAGATTTTTGGTCTCTTGAGAATCAAGGGATATGTGGACTAGTCGGAAAAGTGAAGTTGAGACCCAAGGTCAGCCATGTTCATCTTGAAAGGTGGAACCGGCTCGAGGGGCTGTATGGTCTACTCCTGCTGCTATTCCTTATGTTTTACTCGATACTGGAAGTCAGACAAGCAGTGTAACAAATCGGAGACAGTGGAGAGGTCAAAAGAGGTAGTGGTGAGGTAGAGCTAGCTATTGTCAGCATACATTTGGAACCTTTATGCTGTATTTTCAGATGATGTCCCCAAGGGGCAGTGCGCAGATGAGAAATAGGAGGAGGCCTAGGACAAATTCCAAAATGAAGCCTCTCTACTGAGCACAACAATACCCAGTGGTAGCATTCAGCCTCTGAGTGGAATACATTTTGATAGGAATTCTTCACAAATGAATTTTCAATCCTGAATGCACCAATCAGCACCGGCAACCAAAACAGAATCATAATGGCACAGAAGGAGGCCATTAGGCCCATTGAGTCCATGCTGGCTCTCTGCAGAGCAATCCAATCAGTTAATTAATCAATCCAAATGGAGCAAGACCTGGACAATATCCAGGCTTGGGCTGATAAGTGGAAAGTAACATTTGTGGCACACAACTGCCAGGCAATGACCATCTCCAACAAGAGAGAATCTAACCATCTCCCCTTGACATTCAATGGCATTACGATTGCTGAATCCCCCACTATCAACATCCTGGGGGTTTCCATTGACCAGAAACTGAACTGGAGTAGCCATATAAATACCATGGCTACAAGAGCAGGTCAGAGGCTAGGAATCCTGCGGCGAGTAACTCATTTCCTGACTTCCCAAAACCTGTCCATCATCGACAAGGCACAAGTCAGAAATGTGATGGAATACTCTCCACCTGCCTGGATGGGTACAGCTCCAACAACACTCAAGAAGCTTGACACCATCCAGGACAAAGCAGCCCACGTGATTGGCACCCCATCTACAAACATTCACTCCCTCCACCACCCACGCACAGTGGGGGCAGTGTGTACCATCTACACGATGCAATTCAGCAACTCACCAAGGTTCCTTCGACAGCACCTTCCAAACGCGCAACCTCTACCATCTAAAAGAACAAGGGCAGCAGATGCATGGGAACACCACCACCTGCAAGTTCCCCTCCAAGCCACACAGCATCCTGACTTGGAACTATATCGTCGTTCCTTCACTGTCGCTGGGTCAAACTCCCTCCCTAACAGCACTGTTGGTGTACCTATCCGACATGGACTGCAGTGCTTCAAGAAGGCAGCTCACCACTACCTTCTCAAGGACAATTAGGGATGGGCAATAAATGCTGACCTAGACAGCAACGCCCACATCCCAGGAATTAATTTTTTTTTAAGTCCTATTCCCTGGCTCTATCCCGGTAGACCTGTAAGTTTATTTCCCTCAAGTGCCCATCTAATTTCCTTTAGAAATTATTCATTGTCTAAGCTTTCACCAACATTGTAGGCAGCGAGTTCCAGGTCATAACCACTCGCTGCATAAAGAAGTTCTTCCTCACATTCTTCCCTGCATCTCCTGCCCAAAACCTTAAACCTGTGTTCCTTGTCATTGTACCACTAGCTAATGGGAACAGCTTTTCTTTGTCTACCCTATCCAAACCTGTCATAATCTTGTACATCGCTAACAAATCTCCCTTCAATGTCCTTTGTTCCAAGGATAACAATTCCAGCTTCTCCAATCTAACCTTGTAGTTAAAATCCCTCAACCCTGGAACCATTCTGGTAAATCTACTCCCTTTCAAGGACCCTTATATCTTTCTTAAATTGTGGTGACCAGAACTGGATGCAATACTCTAGTTGTGAACCTGTGCTTTATACAGGTTCAGCATAACTTCTAAAATAAAAGCAAAATACTGCGGATGCTGGAAATCTGAAATAAAAGCAAGAAATGCTGGAAATCTGGCAGCATCTGTGGAGAGAGAAGCAGAGTTAATGTTTCAGGTCAGTGACCCTTCATCAGAACTTCTCTCTCCACAGATGTTGCCAGACCTGCTGAGTATTTCCAGCATTTCTTGTTTTTATTTCAGCATAACTTCCCTGCTTTTGTATTCAATACCTCTATTTATGAAGCCTAAGATGCCATATGCTTTGCTAACTACTCTCTCAACATGTCCCAGCATCTTCAAGGATCTATGCACAGGAATCCACAGCTCCCTCTGTCCCTGTACACTCTTTAGAACTGTGCCATTTAGTCTGTATTGCCCCTCCTTATCCCTTCTGCCAAAATGCATCACCTCACATTTCTCTCTATTAAATTCCATCTGCCACTTGTCTGTCCATTCTGCTAGCCTATCCTGTTGCTATACACCAGCTTTACAAAATATTGATTGATGTTATACCATAATAGACAATTGGTGCATAATATGTATAGTAATGTAGCTATTTCTGAACATCTGAAAAGACCACTCGGTCCATTAAGCTTGCCCCACGTTGATGATGCCTGCAGCCTGATAGTTTCACATGTACATGGACAACACCCACCCCACCACCACCTCTCTCAACCCCATCTCTGTCTCTAAACTATTAGACTGCTAGTCTGACCATCCAGTATTGGATAGGCAAAAATCTTCTCCAATTAAATATTGGGAAGATTGAAGCAATTGTCTTCAGTCGCCACTACAAGCTCCGCTTTAAGGAGAGTGTTAAAGGAGGAAAGAAAGAACAAATTCCAGAGTTTAGGGCCTAGGCAGCTGAAAGAAAGGCTGATGATGGTGGAGCACAGGGATTTTCAAGTGGCCAGTATTAGAGGAGCAGAGATATAAAAAAGACTTCCATTTATATAGTGCCTTTCACTACCACTATCACAGCCAATGAAGTACTTTTGAAATGTAGTCACTGTTGTAACGTAGGAAATGCATCAGACAATTTGTGCAAAGCAAGCTCTCACAACAGCAATGTAATGGTGACCAGATAATCTGTTTCTGTGATGTTGATTGAATAGTAAATATTGGCCAGGACACAGGGTAACTCCCGGCTCTTCTTTGAAATAGTGCCATGGGATATTTTATATCCACCTGAGAGTGAAGATGGGGCTTCAATTTAACATCTAATCCAAAAGACAGCACCTCTAACAATGCAGCACTCCCTTCGGACTGCACTGAAGTGTCAGCCTCGATTTTTGTGTTTAAGTCCTGGAGTGGGACTTTAACCTACAACCTTTGACTCAGAGGCAAGAGTGCTACTAACTGAGTCACGGCTGACACAACTAAAGCACCAATTAGTTTACAATTATGGGTAGCTCGCGGAATGAAACTTAAATCATTAAAAACTGGATAACACACCAAAAGTTACTTCCCCCAGTACCTTTGCAATCATCAGACAGCAAAGATTTCCATCCTAACTGTTTGGATTGCATTCAAAACTAGGTCTCAAATATGGAAGAGTGGTATTTTAACTTAGTATTACCTAGTTCCAATCTACAATCCAATCAAGAACAAATTCTTTTCGTTATAACACATAAGAATAAAAGTGAAAATGCTTGCTGCCAGCACATGCAACAGGCTACAACATAAGAGCCTCACTTCTGCAGGCTCTCAAACATATTTAATAAGGCTATGAACCAAAAGGAAAACTTCACCATTTTTGCCCTATAGTGTCCTATCTAATATAGTACTATGCATGTGGGAGTAAAATACACTGCCAAACTACTTTTACTCTTTGCAAGTTCGCCCACACACATAAATATACAATTGCACACTAAAACGGAATTGAAAAAAAAATGTATTATATGTATATCTTGGGGGGTTGTAGAGCTGGACAAGATTACAAAGATAGGGAGAGGTGAGACCATTGAGGGATTTGGAAACAAATTGTGAAAATGGAGTTGAAAAATAGTGACAGAGTGATAGAGACACAATCTGTTAGTGATGTTTTAAACAGTGTGTCTTTAGGGAAGCTTTTGCTGGAATCAGGATGTCAAATTAGAGTAGAGTCATTTACAGCACAGAAGGAGGCCATTCGGCCCATTGAGTCCACGCTGGCCCTCCATGGAGCTATGCAATCAGTCCCATTCCCTAGCTCGATGCCCGTAGCTCTGCAAGTTTATTTCTCTCTGGTGGCCATCCAACTTCCCCTTGAAGTCATTGATCATCTCAGCTTCCACCACCCTTGTGGGCAGCGAATTCCAGGTTATTACCACCCGCTGCATAAAAAAGTGTTTCCTCATTTTTCTGCCTGCATTTTTTGCCCAAAACTTTCAATCTGGGTCCCCTAGTCTTTGTACTATTTGTTAATGGGAACAGTTCTTCCTTGTTTAACCTATCTAAGCCTGTCATAATCTTGTACAAATCTATTAAATCTTCCCTCAATCTCCTTTATTCGAAAGAGAACAAACCCAGCTTTTCCAACCTAACCTTGTAACTAAAATCCTGCTTTCCTGGAACCATTCCGGTAAATCTCCTCTGCACCCTCTCAAGGGCCCTCACATCCTTCCTTAGGTGTAGTGACCAGAACTGGATGCAATACTCCACATGTAGCCTAGCCAAAGCTTTATAAAGGTTCAGCATAACTTCCCTGCTTTTATCCTCAATGCTTCTCTTCAGGAATCCCAAGATCCCATATGCTTTCTTAACCACTCTCGGAATATGTCCTGCCACTTTCAAAGATCTATGTCCTCTGTTCCTGCACACTCTTTACAACTGTGCCATTAAGCATATATTGCTTCTCCCTATTCCTTCTGCCAAAATGGATCACCTCACACTTGTCAGTATCAAATTCCATCTGCCACCTCTCTGCCCATCCTTCTAGCCTATTGCAGGTGCTTCATATCATCCTCACGGTTTGCCATACTTCCAAGTTTGGTTTTGTCAGCAAATTTTGAGATTCTACTCTGTATTCCAAGATCCAGTCATTTATGTATAGCAAAAAAAATCAGTGGCCCCAGCACGGACCCTTGGGAAACATCACTGTCTACCATCCTCCAGTCTGAAAAGCAACTACTTACTACGACTTGCTGTTTTCTGTCCTTAAGCCATTTTTTAAAATCCAATTGGACAATAACCCTTCTATTCCATTTTGTTAACCAGCCTTTTATGTGGTACCTTATCAAATGCTTTCTTAAAATCCATACAAGCAACATTTACCGCTATCCCTTCAACAACCTTCTCTGTTACTTCATCAAAAAATTCAATTAGATTAATCAAGCATGATCTGTCTTTTACAAATCCATGCTGGCTATCTTTAATTAACTCAAACCTCTCCAAGTGCCTGTTGATTTTTTTTCCCCTGATTATTGTTTCTAAAACCTTACCCACCACTGATGTTAAACTAACCGGCCTGTAGTTGCTCGGACTGTCCTTACACCCTTTTTTAGATAAGGGTGTCACATTTGCCATTCTCCAATCTTCTGGTACCTCTCCCGTATCCAGGGAAGATTGTAAGATTATGACAAGCCGTTCTGCTATCCCCACTTCCTTTGGCAATCTGGGATGCAAGCCATCTGGACCAGGTGACTATCTAAGCATAGCCAGCCTTGAAATGAAGGAGGTAGTTAGAAGTTGTCATGTTTAAGGTAAGCAAGATCACCTGCTGCTGTGAGAAGGCATAGCATATTCATTTTTTTTTATTATTAAGTGAAGGAAAGTTTACGTATGTCTAAGCATAACTGCTGCTCTGCATGTCTACTTGTGTTGCATGAAAATAGCAGCTGAATTACTTATATCGGGTCCTGTCATAACAAAAGCGAAGGATGTTAGGAAGTTTACTAAAGGCATGATATCTTCTTTATATGTCAAGGGGCATGCATCCTGTCAGTTAAGCTCTTGTATAAGTAGTATTAGGCACTGCGAGTCGACTCAGAACATAAAGGGTGTGGGATATGCTTAGAGTGTTAATTAATGCCAATGAACCTGAGAGGACATTGAAAGTAGACCTGAAACACAAAAGTCAGCGACTGTGGTTATGTCTTGAACATTGGCTCAATCTCTAACAGTTAATTATCACAGTTAATCCTTCTTGACTCAACTGAAAATGTCTCCCCTTGGATTTAGATGTCTCTACTGTACTGGTCTAACTCTCAGCCCTGCTTTGAAAGGAATTAAATTGGCACAGAATTAGTAATTAGTAAATTAAATTCACCGCTCTGGGAAAAAAATTCAAGTCTGCAGTCTCATTGAAGCATGTTAGCTTTATAGAAAGAAAGAGCTTACTTTTATACAGTGCTTTTCATGACTTCAGGGCATCTCAAAGCCCTTCACAATTTATGCAAACCAAAGGCCCACAAACAGCAATGGTATTAATGACCAGATAATCTATTTTAAATTATTTTTGGACAAATAGTGGCCAGGATACTGGGAGAACGCCCCTGTTCTTCACTGAACAGTATCCTGGAATATTTTACATGTCCCTGAGAGGGCAGATGGGGCCTTGCTTTAACATTAGATCCAAAAGCCAGCACCACCAACAGTGCTGCACTCCCTCAGTACTGCACTGGAGTGTTAGCCTAGATTTTGTGTTCAAGTCTCTGGAGTGGGGCTTGACCCCACAACTTTCTGACTGAGAGGCCTGAGTGCTACCACTGAGTCAAGCCTGGCACTTATGCCCTCTAGCACCAATCTCACTGTCCAAGTTAAACTTGTCTTTTCACCCCTTGCTTAGCATTCTTTTAAAAAAAAAATATTGCCCCTTTGAGACAATCTTTGTTCATTAGCCAATAGCTTTTCCCTGCTTTTCAAAAAACAGGAAATACTCAGCAGATCCATCTGCATCCATAGATAGTAAGTGTTTCAGGTATGAACAAAGTTCTGACAAAGAGTGACCACTAGAAACGCTAACCTTTTCTCTTTTCAAGTGCTGTTGCGTGTTTTCAGCATTTGCTGCGCCTAATTTGATTTTCTGGTTTTAATTTTGCTATTGCTCCAAGTTAAAACAGCATTTATATTTCAACTGTGGTTTTTTTCAGGTCAAAAGACTAGGCTACTCCTCCTCCATCCTTGGCTAACCTATAAATCCTGCTACCAAAGCAGTCAATCCTCTTGTGTGGCAGAGATGTAATTACTGTCTGTGTTTTAATTAGACTGTGTTAATTGTGCACAGTGATTAAATGGCAGAATATTCAGAGTATTTAATTGGTCTTGGGTGAAGTTGCAATCAATAACATTGGATAAAGCAAGAGTACACGCACATTAATAATGATTAATTATATACAGTAATGGCAGCAGTTAGCATATTGGATGCAATTTTGAAAGCACTTGCATCAATATAAGTAGTATAAGATAAATTTCACTTCCTTAATGTGGGTAAATTCAAGTTTTTTTGGGGCAGATCTGTTGTGTTTTTGGTGATTAGAACGACATTCTTACTAATTAATTTTTGAGCTGGTATTGTCGCTCACTTTAAAGGGGCCCACACAAATGATGCCAGGGTCAGCCTCAGTTGAGTTAACTCATCTTAACTGCAGCAGTGGTATGGGTGATACAAATGGTCTCTGAAGCTGCTTTTACATTGGCATTTGAGGGCCCCATGCACTGCCAATACCCAATACAGGGACTCTGGCACATGTGGGAAAACCCCAATGTAAAGTTGCTGGATTGGCTATAATTGGTGACTGTAGAAGTCCAGTTTTACTATACGTTTTCCTGGTTAGGAGTCTAAGTGAATCTGGAAACTTTACATTGGGAAAATAAGCAGAAATGCTGGCAGCACACAGGTGGTCAGTCAGGGTACGTGGAGAGAAGAGTTTCAGGCTGAATGGGCCCTCCCACAAAGCAGAGCCAGAAGAACAGCCTAGTCTGAAACGTCTCTCTTCTTGCCTGTTCTCCTCACAGATGTTGACTGGCCTGCTGGGTGTTTTCAGCATTTTCGGCTTGCCTATCAGTTTTCCAGCATTTGCAGAGTTTGCAAGTTTATTATTAAAGTTTACGTGAAGGGCTGTCACCAGATGCAAGAAACCCTCACCCAGAACCATTGGCACCACTTGAGGGTCTGTTTGGAAATCAAAATCTGTTGTTTATCTGATGAAGTCTCTACACATTTACAACATTTTCTGTTCTAGCAAAACTTGACACTATTGGACATTGTTATGTAAGAGTCTTATAGTGGCATATCATTGTAACAAGTGGTGTGGTAAAAGACCTGTATTTATATAGCACCTTTCACAACCTCACGACGTCCTAAAATGCTTTACAGTCAATGAAGTACTCTTGAAGTACAGTCACTGTTGTAATGTAGGAAAAGGTGGCAGCCAATTTACACACAGCAAGATCCCACAATTATATGATCATGACCAGATAATCTTATTAGGTATTGGAAATATTGGCTGGGACACTGGAAGAAATACGCTGCTCTTTTTTGACTAATGCAATGGGATCTTGTAAATTCTTCTGAGAGGGCAGACTGGTTTAACTGGTCAGCTATTCTGTGACCTTGTCCTATCTACACCTTCTCCTTTGTTATCTCTTGCCGCACCCCCGCTTTACTTGCTTATAATCTTGTACATTTCTAATATTTGCCAGTTCTGAAGAAGGGTCACTGACCTTAAACGTTAACTCTGCTTCTCTTTCCACAGATGCTGCCAGACCTGCTGAGTATTTCCAGCGTTTCTTTTTTTACCTCAGTTTAACTTCTCAGTTGGAAAATGGCACCTCTGACAGTGCAGCTATCTCTCAGTACTGCACTGGGAGTGTTGGACTGGATTATGTTCTCTAATCTCTGGAGTGGGGTTTGAACACACAACCTTGTGAATCAGAGATGAGAGTGCTACCACTGAGCAAAGGCTGACACCTAGATAGAGTAGTCGTACAGGAAGAGGCATGATAGATCAGACTATATTGTAATTTGGGATATGGTATATCAGCGGGTGAGTGTTGTGTTAAGAATCCTCAGCACTCCTAAGATAAGCTGGGAAAAATAATCTGGTACTGTTCAGGCTGAATGGTTGGGTTAAGGACAGGATTGGGTTCACTCATAGCGCCCCTTTCAGTGGAATAGTCTTCTGCTACTCATTGGTTCGGGTTCACATGTGAAAAGTGACAGCCGAATGAGATATCACAGGGTTGCCCTCACCCGTGGAACTGTAGCCAACATGAGATAATGCATTCAACGGGGAGGAGGTAGGAAGGGGTAAAATACATCTAAAGCATTGGGGAAAGCTTAAACTGTAGCACCAACTGTGAAATAGAAACTGTTCTTCAGCAACCAACAGAAGTCTCTGGCTCAGACCACAGTCCTCACAGCTGAGGGTGACAGCACTCTCTCAAACATCCTGTCTACAGCCGACACTTTGTGTCATACCCTTCCCTCTATTATTCCCTTTTCTTTATCCCCCTCTCTATCCATCTTCCTCCTTTCACCTGTCCATCCCCTCCTTCTCTCCCTCCTCCCCAATCTATCCTCCCTTCACCCAACCCTTCCTGTCTCTCTCTCTCCCGTCCCACCCCTCCCTCTCTGTTTTCCCTTCCCCATCTCTATCTCCCTTCCTTTCTCCTCCCTTTACCTTTGTTTTTCCCTCCCTTTCCATCTTCCCTCCCCCTCCCCAGCAGTGACATTTATTAATTTTCCCTGAAATACTATCACTTTTGCCAGCCTGTTCATGGAAAAGATCCCGTGGGTCTTGAAGTTATCATCAGATATGTTGCTTTATTTGTTTGCAGGGCTGCAGTGAAACTAAGTGAATGTACAGGTTAAAATGACATGCTGGGCACGGATAGAATGTTACAGAGAAGGAACTGTTACTGAGATACTGAAAATTGCAGGTTCTACTGGATTGGCATGGCATCAAAAACTAGTGTGACTAGGGGCAATTTACAACTGGAGTTCAGATTGGGTGGCCGGGGTAGGGGGGTTGTTGGGAGAACAATCGTGTGTTCTGACCGATGGCTCCAGTGAGAAGCGCAAAACATTTCCATGGTCAGGCCTCATATGCTGAACAAATTGTCTGAGCTCAGTGAGTGCACACAGCCAGCTTGTTGCTGGAGGTGACAGGCAGATATGAGGACCCTGTAGGGGGAACATGGCAATGAGACGGGACCAATGAGATGGGGAATACTGAGTGGCTGGAAGCAGCCTGACGATTTTGTTTGGGACGGCGCTAGGATGAAAATGAATGTTCCTCATGGCCCCACAAAAAACATTGTTGAGAAAGATTTTGTGGCTGTTTTCTAGTGGTCGCTTTAAAGGGTCACTGGTTAGGCCCCTCAATGACAAGTACAATTGCTGGAGCTCTGCCCATTGCTATTGTAAGGCTTGACCTGTTTCAGGTGGGAGTGCCTGCCACTGATTTTGTCGAAAATCATTTTGGGCGGTTCTCAAGCAGCCAATCAAAGGGACAGTTTAATTTTCAACTTTCAGCTGCCCGCCATCCCAATTTCCAGCGTGACTGGGGTGAACTGACAATCTCACATCATCCTTCACTGTCAGGTTGGGTCTACATAAATTTCAGCCTTAAGGCTCTCCTTATACCTCTACCCAACCCCACCCCCCACCACCATAGTAGAACTAAACTAGGTTTTGTATATTCTAAGATAGAGGTTTCCCAGAATCCAGTACATGACTATTATAGAAAATCTTGGGCACCATTCCACAATCAATAATTACATTTTGACAATTATTTTAAATGGCTTAAGGAATTTGGGAAGAGCTTTCAAAGCTTTTGATTTAAATAGAACACTGCCATTAAGATAGCGGACCTAGGAATTCCATACAAACCAGCTCCCATGAGTACAGCATAATATGAAGGCCTTTTACACTTACAGGGACGCTCAGAACTTGGAGACAGACCTAAATAGAACACTTTCCAGTTGTCACTCTTTTCTCAAAACTGCAGTGAACAAAGAGCCCATTATACAGACTGTTATGTCCTCCAGGTAAATGAGGATCAAATGTGTACTAAAGATCCCATGGCATTTTTTTCAAAGGATAGGAAGCTTTCTGATATCCAGGCCAACATCCCTCAGCCAGCACCAGTAAAAACTGTTCATTTATCTCATTGCTATTTGTGAGAACTTGCTGTGAGCAAATTGGCTACTGCTTTCCCCTACAAACATAACCGTGACTACAGTTCAAAAGTAGCCACCACCATTTATAGCAGGTGCATTACTGGGAGTACGATTTGCTGCTATACGTGATGGCTAGTTTAACATGGTAGACAGTTAAAATCCTTGCAGACAGCAACAGGATTAAGACAAAAACAAATTAAAAATACTAAACATAAAATTAAATATGGAACAAAGAAGCGTGGTGTAGCAAGATATGGATCAGGAACTGTGTAGATGCCTTATTTATTCAGCAGGGTCAGGGCAACTCACTGTGCAACTACTGTTTATCCAAAAGGGTAAGGACTAGGAATGTTAGGGACAAGAGTATCCCTATTCCATATTCCTTGATATCCTCGCCTAAGAAAGTCTAGCGATCTTAGTTTTGAAAGCACCAATTGACTCGCAGCATCCACACCATTTTGGCAGAGAAAGCTAAAAATTTCCACTATCTTTTGTATGAAAAATGCTTCATGATTTTCCTCTTAAATGGCCTAGTTCTAATTTTAAGACTATGTTCCCTTGTTGTTAATTTCCCCTACCAGAGGAAATAGTTTCTTTGTATCTACTCTATCAAATCCTTTTAACATTTTAAACATCACAATTAGATCATTTCTCAATCTTTTAAACTCAAAGGAATACAAGCCAAGTTAATGCAACCTGTCCTCATAATTTAACCCTCCAAGCACCGGTATCATTCTGTCATTTCTTGAGGTGTACCTTTAGGATACTTTATTCAGCAGGTCAAGGATTAACCACTGTGCAACTGTGAATGCTGTGATTTAATTTCACAGGATAAGTACTATTCACAGCAGTTGTGTACCTGTACAGTTCAAGCTTATTCAGCAATGCAAGAGTTAAAACATGAGTCTTAGCATTTGTTGGGCAACCATATGGTGTATTGGTTTATGCAGCGGGGTAAACATTAAGATTCTAGTTAGCATATGTTATGCTAAATGTATAGAATCCAGGATGTAACACACTTCATACGACTGGCACAAAATCACTAAACTAAGGACGGCACGATGGATTAGAACACTGACTTTTGATTAAATCGAGCTGAGGGGTCCCTTTTCCAGATGGCTGTAAAGCTTTTCAGTAAAGTGGTTGGGCATTCTCATCCCAGTGCCTAGTGGGTCCAACTCCATAGCACAGAACTTTCTAGGATTTGACATTGGTTGTACAAAACTGTCCACAATATGTGCTTTCAAGTAAGGAAGGTCACTGTGAGAAATGGAAATGTCACACTGCCGCCAGACATGGCCAGTATGAGGAAGGGGTTAAGTCAAGGTGTTGGAGTTTCACCTGGCATTTAACCCACAAGTACCTGATCTGGCACTGCTCAATGTTTCCACCAGGTTCAAAATGTAAAAGCAAAATATTCAACCCATAGAATCATACAACACAGAAGGCGGCTGTTGGCCCATCCTGCCTGTGCTGTCTCTTTGATAGACCTATCCAATTAGTCCCACTGCCCTACACTCCCACTCCCGCTCTTTTCCCGCTGTTCTGCAAATTTTTCCTGAGTACTAATGTGTTCACCTTAAACGTGAAATTCACCAAATGTCAGAATCAGTAAGGCACTGAGCTGGATAAAAAGCTCCCTCCTGTGTTACACAATTAAATTATAGTGATTTAAACTTAATCATCAAGCATGCTGCGAGCTTTATTTTTACCATACTGCTTCGGGAACAGAATATATTTTTATAAACCAGATGTTTTACGTTTTTGGTAGGGAGGGATGTATAAGATTTGACCTGGTTTTAACACGTTTCATACCTGCGACTTGGAAATAGCTGTCATTGTTGAAACACCCCAGTGACTGCCACCTGCTGCAGTCTAAACAATATGGCAGAAGATTTGAGAATTTTTCTGAAGCGTCAAGCAAAATCTAGGTGCTGCAACTCAATGGTGTAGCACAAGTTAAGCAGTCGAGGCAGGCTCAAGCTCTGGTCTGTGCTGAGTTAGCTATCACAGTCAGGCAATAGGGATTCTAGAATTGGCCTCAGTGCCCTGGGTTGGGGAAAGGGACAAAATCAGCAGTTCCCCTTTCAACGGCTATTCAATACAAAGTATATGCATGTCAACACTGGGTAAACAGATGACTGATACCATCCATGGAAGCACATCCTAATACTGATGGTCTAGACTCATGTATTAAGAATAGCCACTTGAGTGGGGTATAGCAAGGGGTTGATAGCCTTGGATCTGTATCCCTGTAGAGTTCAGTGCTTTTAGCAGAGGAGATAAAATTGAAGTGGAGAGGTTTGTAAGTAGTGATTAATATGCAGTCGGGCTTGAGTGAAAGGTAAATGGTACTGGGGGGTGACCCACAATGAGGCAGCGGTTTAACATTGTACATGTACCCAAACACAATGAAATCAATCCTCAACCTGGAGGAAGTGGAAAGAGTTAATGTGAACAGTCAATGTACAAGTCAATGCCACGAAGCAACTTTTAAAAATGTGCCTACTTGCTGTGTTCACCTTTTTCTTATCGTACTAAATCAGTAAGGTTGATTCAAAAATCCAGATACCTTTTTTTATTCATTTCATGTGATGTGGGCATCACTGACAAGGCCAACATTTTTGCCCATCCCTTATTGTCCTTGAGAAGGTGCTGGTGAGCTGCCTTCTTGAACCTCTGCAGTCCATCTGTTGCGGTAGGAACAGTGCTGTTAGGGAGTGCCAGGATTTTGACCCAGTGACAGTGAAGGAATGGCGATATAGTTCCAAGTCAGGATGGTGTGTGGCTTGGAGGGGAACTTGCAGATGGTGGTGTTCCCACGTGTCTACTGCCCTTGTCCTTCGAGGGGGTAGAGGTCGTGGGTTTGGAAGGTGCTGTGGATTGAGGCCTGGTGAGTTGCTGCAGTGCATCTTGTATATGGTACACACTGCTGCCACTGAGCGTTGGTGGTGGAGGCAGTGAATGTTGAAGGTGGGGTGCCATTCAAGTGGGCTGCTTTATCCTGCTTTATCGATGATTGTCAAGCTTCCTGACTGTTGTTATAGCCACACACAGTATTCCATCACACCTCTCACTTGTGCCTTGCAGATGGTAGACAGACTTTAGGGAGTCAGGAAGTGGGTTTCTCACTGCAGAATTCCTAGGCTCTGACCTTTTCATGTAGCCACAGTATTTATATGGCTGCTCCAGTTCAGTTTCTGGTCAATGGTAATCCCCAGGATGTTGATAGTGGGGGATTCAGCAATGGCAATGCCAGTGAATGTTAAGGGGAAATGGTTAGATTCTCTTTTGTTGGAGATCATCATTGCCTGGCACTTGTGTGGTACGAATATTACTTGCCACTTATCAATTCCAGCCTGACTGTTGTCTAGGTCCTGTTGCATTTGGACAGGAACTGCTTCGGTATCTGAGGAGGTGTGAGTAGTACTGAACATCGTACAAACATCAGTGAACATCCCCACTTCTGACCTTATGATGGAGGGAAGGTCACTGATGAAGCAGCTGAAGATGGTTGGGCCTAGGACACGACCCTGAGGAACTCTGGCAGTGATGTCCGGGGGCTGAGAGGCTGAGATGATTGACCTTCAACAATTACAACCATCTTCCTATGTGCTAGGTAAAGCAAGGATCCTGCTCCTGAAATATGGCCCCAAATTGTTGACAAACACAATCTGAATACAAAAGGGTCGAATGATATCTTAACCTGAAGTTCAATCTTAAAATAACATGAAGTACTGCTGGAGTACAGATTGAGCAAGAACAGATTTCTGACCTACCTATGTGCACAAATTTAATTTTTTCAAGGCTACCTGTGCTCCAAGCCAAAACGCTGCCTTCAGCAGCTCCATAATGTCCATCAGAAATACCCAAACCCTGTCCTGAACAGTGTCCATCACAAATACCCAAACCCCATCCTGAACAGTGTCCATCAGAAATACCCAAACCCTGTCCTGAACAGTGTCCATCAGAAATACCCAAACCCCGTCCTGAACAGTGTCCATCATAAATAGCCAAACCCCGTCCTGAACAATGTCGATCAGAAATTCCCAAACCCTGTCCAGAACAGTGTCCATCAGAAATACCCAAACCCCGTCCTGAACAGTGTCGATCAGAAATTCCCAAACCCTGTCCTGAACAGTGTCGATCAGAAATTCCCAAACCCTGTCCTGCACAGTGTCCATCAGAAATACCCAAACCCCGTCCTGATCAGTGTCAATCAGAAATACCCAAACCCCGTCCTGAACAGTGTCGATCACAAATACCCAAACCCCGTCCTGAACAGTGTCAATCAGAAATACCCAAACCCCGTCCTGAACAGTGTCGATCACAAATACCCAAACCCCGTCCTGAACAGTGTCGATCACAAATACCCAAACCCCGTCCTGAACAGTGTCCATCACAAATACCCAAACCCCGTCCTGAACAGTGTCGATCACAAATACCCAAACCCTGTCCTGAACAGTGTCGATCAGAAATACCCAAACCCTGTCCTGAACAGTGTCGATCAGAAATACCCAAACCCTGTCCTGAACAGTGTCCATCAGAAATACCCAAACCCTGTCCTGAACAGTGTCCATCAGAAATACCCAAACCCCGTCCTGAACAGTGTCGATCAGAAATACCCAAACCCTGTCCTGAACAGTGTCGATCAGAAATACCCAAACCCTGTCCTGAACAGTGTCGGTCAGAAATACCCAAACCCTGTCCTGAACAGTGTCGATCAGAAATACCCAAACCCTGTCCTGAACAGTGTCCATCAGAAATACCCAAACCCCGTCCTGAACAGTGTCCATCAGAAATACCCAAACCCCGTCCTGAACAGGGTCCATCAGAAATACCCAAACCCTGTCCTGAACAGTGTCCATCAGAAATACCCAAACCCCGTCCTGAACAGTGTCCATCAGAAATACCCAAACCCCGTCCTGAACAGTGTCCATCAGAAATACCCAAACCCTGTCCTGAACAGTGTCCATCAGAAATACGCAAACCCCGTCCTGAACAGTGTCGATCATAAATTCCCAAACCCTGTCCTGAACAGTGTCCATCAGAAATACCCAAACCCCGTCCTGAACAGTGTCCATCAGAAATACCCAAACTCTGTCCTGAACACTGTCCATCATAAATAGCCAAACCCCGTCCTGAACAATGTCGATCAGAAATTCCCAAACCCTGTCCTGAACAGTGCCCATCAGAAATACCCAAACCCCGTCCTGAACAGTGTCGATCAGAAATTCCCAAACCCTGTCCTGAACAGTGTCGATCAGAAAGTTCCCAAACCCTGTCCTGCACAGTGTCCCATCAGAAATTCCCAAACCCTGTCCTGAACAGTGTCGATCAGAAATTCCCAAACCCCGTCCTGAACAGTGTCGATCAGAAATACCCAAACCCCGTCCTGAACAGTGTCAATCAGAAATTCCCAAACACCGTCCTGAACAGTGTCCATCAGAAATACCCAAACCCCGTCCTGAACAGTGTCCATCAGAAATACCCAGACCCCGTCCTGAACAGTGTCAATCAGAAATACCCAGACCCCGTCCTGAACAGTGTCCATCAGAAATACCCAAACCCCATCCTGAACAGTGTCCATCAGTAATTCCTAAACCCGTCCTGAACAGTGTCGATCAGAAATACCCAAACCCCGTCCTGAACAGTGTCGATCAGAAATACCCAAACCCCGTCCTGAACAGTGTCGATCAGAAATACCCAAACCCCGTCCTGAACAGTGTCCATCAGAAATACCCTAACCCCGTCCTGAACAGTGTCCATCAGAAATACCCAAACCCCGTCCTGAACAGTGTCCATCAGAAATACCCAAACCCCGTCCTGAACAGTGTCCATCAGAAATACCCAAACCCCGTCCTGAACAGTGTCCATCAGAAATTCCTAAACCCGTCCTGAACAGTGTCCATCAGAAATACCCAAACCCCGTCCTGAACAGTGTCGATCAGAAATACCCAAACCCCGTCCTGAACAGTGTCCATCAGAAATACCCAAACGCCGTCCTGAACAGTGTCCATCAGAAATACCCAAACCCCGTCCTGAACAGTGTCGATCAGAAATACCCAAACCCTGTCCTGAACAGTGTCCATCAGAAATACCCAAACCCTGTCCTGAACAGTGTCCATCAGAAATACCCAAACCCCGTCCTGAACAGTGTCCATCAGAAATTCCTAAACCCGTCGTGAACAGTATCCATCAGAAATTCCCAAACTCTGTCCTGAACAGTGTCAATCAGAAATATCCAAACCCCGTCCTGAACAGTGTCCATCAGAAATACCCAAACCCTGTCCTGAACAGTGTCCATCAGAAATTCCTAAACCCGTCGTGAACAGTGTCCATCAGAAATTCCCAAACTCTGTCCTGAACAGTGTCAATCAGAAATATCCAAACCCCGTCCTGAACAGTGTCCATCAGAAATACCCAAACCCCGTCCTGAACAGTGTCAATCAGAAATACCCAAACCCCGTCCTGAACAGTGTCCATCAGAAATTCCTAAACCCGTCCTGAACAGTGTCCATCAGAAATACCCAAACCCCGTCCTGAACAGTGTCCATCAGAAATACCCAAACCCCGTCCTCAACAGTGTCGATCAGAAATACCCAAACCCCGTCCTGAACAGTGTCCATCAGAAATACCCAAACCCCGTCCTGAACAGTGTCCATCAGAAATACCCAAACCTCGTCCTGAACAGTGTCCATCAGAAATACCCAAACCCTGTCCTGAACACTGTCAATCAGAAATATCCAAACCCCGTCCTGAACAGTGTCCATCAGAAATACCCAAACCCCGTCCTGAACAGTGTCCATCAGAAATACCCAAACCCTGTCCTGAACACTGTCAATCAGAAATATCCAAACCCCGTCCTGAACAGTGTCCATCAGAAATACCCAAACCCCGTCCTGAACAGTGTCAATCAGAAATACCCAAACCCCGTCCTGAACAGTGTCAATCAGAAATACCCAAACCCCGTCCTGAACAGTGTCGATCACAAATACCCAAACCCCGTCCTGAACAGTGTCAATCAGAAATACCCAAACCCCGTCCTGAACAGTGTCCATCAGAAATACCCAAACCCCGTCCTGAACAGTGTCCATCAGAAATACCCAAACCCCGTCCGGAACAGTGTCCATCAGAAATATCCAAACCCCGTCCTGAACAGTGTCAATCAGAAATTCCTAAACCCGTCCTGAACAGTGTCCATCAGAAATACCCAAACCCTGTCCTGAACAGTGTCCATCAGAAATACCCAAACCCTGTCCTGAACAGTGTCCATCAGAAATACCCAAACCCCATCCTGAACAATGTCCATCAGAAATACCCAAACCCCGTCCTGAACAGGGTCCATCAGAAATACCCAAACCCTGTCCTGAACAGTGTCCATCAGAAATACCCAAACCCCGTCCTGAACAGTGTCCATCAGAAATACCCAAACCCCGTCCTGAACAGTGTCCATCAGAAATACCCAAACCCTGTCCTGAACAGTGTCCATCAGAAATACCCAAACCCCGTCCTGAACAGTGTCCATCAGAAATACCCAAACCCTGTCCTGAACAGTGTCCATTAGAATGGCCCAAACTGTGCACTTTGCTTTTCATGAACTCTTATTCAGAAAGGCTAGGATCATTTGTATTATTTTGGTGACTCATAATTGTTGATAGATATGCAAAGAAGATCACATGCACAGTTCCCAGCATGCCCTTTTTAAAAATCTGAGTGTTGTTATTGGGATGACAAGTTAATTTGCATGGAAGAACAAGCAGATGGAATAACAAAGAAATAGATGAAGACAGCCATTAAAATACTGAAATGTACACTGAACATATGTTGGGGCGTTAATTAGTTCACTGGAACACCGTATAATTAAAGAGCGAGTCTCACAATCAAAGCTTCTTTTAAACATCAAAATCTTTACAAAAAATTACCATAAAATTTTATATTAATTATTTGGTCTACTTCTGTTTGAGTATTTGAACATTTAAAAAAAAATAATGATTGCTGATGTCATTTGGAGCTGGGGGAGGGGACTTGATTGGAGGAGTCACTGGGGCTGGACATGATACCCATTCACCTCGGGTGGGTCTGTGACCTTGTTGGTTCAAAGCTGTCATTGTTAAGACAGATTTTTGATGCTGTTGGTCTCAAGAATTCATCCAGACAGCTCCACCTGCACAAGATAGTTCATAACTTGCTGGGTGTCAGGCATCTGCCATCTTGAGTTGTAGCCAAAGCCAAGATAGTCAATGCTTTTTAAAGGACTGAAAATGATCACTATTCTTTATATTGGTACCTGATGGTCTCTAATATTCTTTCAAACTGGGTGGTGCATTTCAGGGTGAAGACTATCAGTGCCGACGGAATACTCTCACTGTTGTCACCACTTCTGTTCACAACATGATGGAGCACATCCTTAGTGTGAAGACAGGATTTTATCTCCACAAGGACTGCACAGTGGTCACTCCTATCTATACTTTCATGGACAGATGCATCTGTGACATGTAGATTGGTGAGGACAAGGTCAAGTAAGTTTTTTCCTCCAATGAAAGGTCAATGACCTGAAACGTTAACTCTGTTTCTCTTGTCACAGATGCTGCCAGACCTGCTGAGTATTTTCAGCACTTTCTTTTTTTCCCCTCTTGTTGGTTCTCTCACCACTTGCCACAGGCCCAGTACAGCTTCAACACTGGCATCTGCCCGACAATATGGAAAACTGCGCAGGTATGTCCCGTACACAAACAGCAGGTGGTGATGTACCGCCAATTACCACCCCATCAATCTACTCTCCATCATCAGTCAAGTGATGGAAGGTGCCATCGACAGTGCTACCAAGCAGCATTTACTCAACAACAACCTGCTCACCGATGTTCAGTTTGGATTTTGCCAGGGTCACTCGGCTCCTGACCTCATTACAGCCTTGGGCCAAACATGGACAAAAGATCTAAATTGACCAAGACGAGAGTGACTGCCCTAACATTAAGGCAGCATTTGATTGCATGTGGCATCAAGGAGCCCAAGCAAAATTGAAGTCAATGGGAATCAGAAGGAAAACTCTCCACTGGATGGAGCCATACCTAGCATAAAGGTATGTAGTTGTGTTTGTTGGAGGCCAATCATCTCAGCCCCAGGTCAACGCTGCAGGAGTTCCTCAGGGCACTGTCCTAGGCCCAACCATCTTCAGCTACTTCATCAATGACCTTCCCTCCGTCATAAGGTCAGAAGTAGGCAAATTCACTGATGGCTGCAGTGTTCAGTACCATTTGCAACTCCTCAAATACTGAAGTAGTCAGTGCCCTCATACAACATTCAGACTTGGGCTGATAAGTGGGAAGTAATATTTGCACCACACGAGTGCCACACAATGACCATCTCCCAGGGATTAGTCTGGTGAACCTCCGTTGCACTCTCTCCAGTGCTGGTGGCCCTTTAAGGATGGCGCCAGCACATCCTACTGTGTCAGCTGATGATGCAGCTGCTGCCTCAGGCCCCCCTCTGGCCAATGAATGGTCAGCCATCCTGCCCGCCAGCCGTTAACTGGCCAAGAATGGGATTCTGCGTGGGAGTGCCCAACACCACCTGCTCCGGTCCCACCTTCCCCTGCCCGCTGGGTCAGATAAAATCACCACTGCCCTCTAGTTTCCTTTTGAAAACATCTAAGCTATTTTCATCCACTTCCTGCAGTAGCGCGTTCCATATTCTAACTTTTCTGAGTAAAGAAATTTCTCCTTATTTCCCTATGAGATATATTAGTAACTACATTGCATTTATGGCCCCTAGTTTTGGATTCTTCCACAATTGGAAACATTCTCTCCACATGCACCCTGTCCAATCCATTCATAATTTTAAAGACCACTAAGTCTTCTCTTTTCTAAAGAAAAAAGCTCCAACCTTGTCAATCTTTTCAGATATATGTAATCTTTCTGTATAATCCTTGTAAATCTATTTTCACTTTCTCCAGTGTTCTTATGTCCTTTTTATAGTATGGAGACCAGAACTGTGCACAACACTGTAAGTGCAGACTAACCAGGGTCTTAGACAAGTTTAATATAACTTCACTACTTTTGACTCCTACACCATGCGCGGGAGGAACCAGACATAGTAAGGTTTATTGAGACATGGTACAGAAAAATCAGGACTGAGAATTAAACATTGCAGGATAGTACATATATAGAAAAGATAGAGAGGGAAAAAGGAGAGGTCGAGTAGCTATACTTATTAGGAATAACATAATGGCAGTAGAAAAAAGGGACGTGGCTATTAGCAAGGCAAAAACAGAATCCAAATGGATAGAGATAAAAGATATTAGAGGATCAATCACACTAATAGGTGTTTTCTACAGACTACCTAATAGTGGAAGGGAGGTGGCGGAAGAAATGTGCAGAAAAATTAGGGAATTGATTAAAAAACATAGAATGGCGGATTTCAACTACCACAATATTAAATGGACAGAAGAGGTAGGTAAAGGGGATAAAGGAATGGAGTTCCTACAACATGTACAGGACTCCTTTCTAACCCAACATGTTAAAAGCCCAACAAGGGAAGATTCACTATTGGATCTAATAATGGAGAATGAACCAGAGCAGATAAGAGAAGTAATGGTAGGGGATCATCTTGGAATACACATTATGATAATAGAGAAGGACATAAATATGACGAAAACCAGATTAATAGACTGAAGAAAAGCTGATTTTGAGGGGCAGAGAACAGAATTTGGGAAAATAAAATGGGCAACAATATTGGCAAACAACAATGTAGAATAACAATGGGAAACATTTAAAGCGCTGCTCAACAGAGTGCAGGGAAAGTATATTCCATTAAAAGGATAGTACAAACTAAACACGAGTGAGACTCCATGGATGAATAAAGTCTTATGGGAACATTTGAAGATTAGGAAAGAGGTATACATTAAGCAATGCACCAAGGCTCCTTAGACAGCACCTTCCAAACTCGCGACCTCTACCACCTCAAAGGACAAGAGCAGCAGATGCATGGGAACATCACAACTGCAAGTTCCCCTCCAATCCACACACCATCCTGACTTGGATCTATATCGCCGTTCCTTCATTGTCGTTGGGTCAAAATCATGGAACTCCCTTCCTAACAGCACTGTGGGTATACCTACCTCACATGGACTACAGTGGTTCAAGAAGGCAGCTCACCACCACCTTCTCAAGGGCAATTAGGGATGGGCAATAAATGCTGGCCTAGCCAGCGACGCCCACATCCCATGAATGAATTAAAAGTACATTTGCAGCAGAGGAGTGCACGATAAGAGAGAATACAGAGAGATTAGGAGCAAAGTAAAAAAAAAATTAGGAAGGCATAGAGGAATTACAAAACTAAATTATCAGGGAACATAAAAAAAGCAAAATATTTTACAGGCACATCAATGAAAAAGGAAGGCTGGGATGGGAACAGGACCATTAAAGGATAGACTGGATGGTATCACAGGTAATGATAGAAAGATGGCATAAATATTAAATAATTATTTCACTTCGGTATTTACCCAGGAGAAAGAGCAGGTAGACATGACATTGAATGATGAGATGAGTAATGAGATAAGTGCATTTGAAATAAAAAAGGGGAATGTTGAATAAACTAATCAAACTAAAAGGGGATGAAGCCCTGGTCCGGATGGATTGCATCCACGCATTTTAAAATAATCCTGGGAAGAGATACCTGAGGCATTACTACACATATTTAATAATTCATTCGAAAAAGGTGTAGTGTCACAGGACTGGCGATAGCTGACGTAATTCCTATGTTTGAGAAGGGGGACAGAACATGCCAATGGAATGATAGACCAGTCAGCTTAACATCAGTGGTAGGGCAAATAATGGAATCCTTACAAAAGGAGAAAATAGAACAGTTAGAAAAGAAAAATGTAATAACGAATAGTCAGCATGGATTTCAACAGGGAAAATCTTGCTTGACCAACCTATTGACTTTTTTGAGGAGGTAACAGAGAAAATAGACAATGGTAATGCAGTAGATGTAATTTATCTGAATTTTCAAAAAGCCTTCAATAGGGTGCCCATAATAGATTAATGAATAAGGTCAGAGAATGCAGAGTCAGAAAGCAGAGAGTGGGAGTATTTGAAGTGGCAGAATGTGGGAAGTGGTGTTCCACAAGGATCAATGTTGGGACCGTTGCTGTTCACAATTTAATCTAACAATTTGGATTTTGATTTCAAAAACACAATTACCAAATTTGCCGAAGACACCAAATTGGGGTGGGGGGTGGAATAGTCAATACTGAGGAGACTGCAACAAATTACAGGAGGACATTAATAAACTTGCAGCAAGGGCAAATAATTGGCAAATGAAGTTCAGCACAGATAAATGTGAAGTAGTACATTTCGGTGGGAAGAATAAGGAAGTAATTTATTACTCAGAATGTGTGAGTCTTGGTGGGGTAGAGGAACAAAGGAATACAAATACATCAATCACTAAAAGTTACATCGCAGGTTAGCAAAGCCATAAAGAAGCAAACAGAATACTCGGCTTTATTTCTGGAGTTCTGATGAAAGGTCACTGACCTGAAACGTTAACTCTGCTTCTCTCTCCGCAGATGCTGCCAGACCAGCTGAGTATTTTCAACACTTTTTGTTTTTATTTATTTCTGGAGGGATAGATTTGAAAAGTAGGGAAGTTATGCTAAACCTGTATTGAACCTTGGTTAGACCACACTTAAGAGTATTGCGTGCAGTTTTGGTCACCCATGTTACAGAAAGGATATAGAGGCACCGGAGAGGGTGAAGAGAAGATTTTCAAGGCTGATACCAGAAATGCGAGGGTATACATATCAGGAAAGAAGGAACAGGCTGGGTCTTCTTTCTCTTGAAAAAGAAGACTGAGGGGTGACCTAGAGGTCTTTAAAATTATGAAAGATTTTGATAGAGTGGATACATAGAGAATGCAGAGCATAAGTAGAGGCCATCAATATAAGATAGTCACCGAGAAATCCAATAGGGAATTCAGATGAAACCTCTTTACCCAAAGAGTGGTGAGAATGTGGCACTCGATACCACAGAGAGTGGTTTAAGTGAATAGTATAGATGCATTTAAGGGGAAGCGAGACAAGCATATGAGGGAGAAAGGAATAGAGGGTTATGATGATAAATTTAGATGAGGAAAGATCGGAGGAAGCTCGAGTGGAGCATAAACACCAGCATGAACTGGATGGGCTGAATGGCCTGTTTCAATGCCATATATCCTATGTGCTGCTAGAAATTAATCCTATGTTACGGCCACGTGGTGTGACGTGTGTTGCCCCCTGTTCAACTCCCCACCTGACCGCAGAAAGTGTATTTGTATTAGAGTTTAGCCCCTTGGTGTTTTATTTCTGAAATAAACAGACAGTGGCAGGTTTTCTTATAGCTTTGAGAAACAGAAAATTAATTGGTTATTGATCAATACGCCTTATCCCGAAATTGTCACAACCGCATCCATACACACACATATAAGAGACAGATAGAGAAGGGAAAAGGAAGGTGGTTTTCAGTTGGGAGGAAAGGTTATGTTAACTTGGTGAATTCTCTTAAGTTCTCGATGGTTGCAGACCTGAGATGATTGTAGATTTCTCTCTTGACTGAAGGTTCTGTTGAAGATGGTTGGTTACTTCGAGCTCTCAATGCTGTATACTGTAGATGTCGGATTTTTTTCAGCAGGACACTATGCTTCCAGCCTTGGCTGGAACCCAAGCTGTTACAGGTGAAGCTGGTAGCTTCACCTTCTTGGTCATTCTCTCTCTCTGGCTGTCTTCTTTTAAGGTAAAACTGCATCACCTCTCACTTCCTGATAGGAGACATTCTCATCTCTTCCCCATGGTGATTGCACAATAGCACAGGACATGGCTACTTCACACCTCCTTTGTTTCAGAATGATTTCATGCGGGAATGTTTTTAGGATAGGTGTAAAATAGGTTCCATTAACACCTTTTGGCTTTGAAGATTTGTCCTTTGTCTTTGTCAGAGTGCTTGAATACACAAAAGACTTTTTCCTCATTGGCCATTTTGGACCATTGCTCACTTTTTAAAATAACGGTTCATTTTTTTAAAGACAAAGTTTATTCTTCATAACTCTTCAGAGTTAGTCAGTTATTGTTGTATCATCACACTTGTGGTGTGTGTGACACCTAGTGCTTTGTTAGTATTTTTAATTCCCTTGCTGACCTGTGATGTTTTTAATGATTTGTTCACCTGCATTCCTTGAACCTTTTGCTCTTCTAACACATTCAGTTTCTTATTTTCTAAGGTGTAGGTGATGTTTCTGTTTTACCTACCAAAGTGCAAGGTTTATCTATATTAAATAAAAACAAGAAATGCTGGAACCACTCAGCAGGTCTGGCAGCATCTGTGGAAAGAGAAGTAGAGTTAACGTTTCGGGTCAGTGACCCTTCTTCGGAACTGACAAATATTAGAAAAGTCACAGGTTATAAGTAGGTGAGGTGGGGGTGGGGCAAGAGATAACAAAGGAAGTCGAGATTGGACCAGGCCACATAGCTGACCAAAAGGTCACGGAGCAAAGGCAAACAATATGTTAATGGTGTGTTGAAAGACAAAGCATTAGTACAGATTAGGCGTTAATACACTGAATATTGAACAGCAGCAAGTGCAAACCTGAAAAAAAACAGTGGGTAAGCAAACTGAACAAACTAAGATGAAATGAAATAAATGCAAAAAAAAGATTGTAAAAAATGTAAAAAAGAATGTAAAAAAAAAAGGAAGAAAAAATAACTAAAAATGAAAGTAAAATGGGGGGCTGTCATGCTCTGAAATTATTGAACTCAATGTTCAGTCCGGCAGGCTGTAGTGTGCCTAATCGGTAGATGAGATGCTGTTCCTTGAGCTTGCGTTGATGTTCACTGGAACACTGCAGCAATCCCAGGACAGAGATGTGAGCATGAGAGCAGGGGGGAGTGTTGAAATGGCAAGCAACCGGAAGCTCAGGGTCCTGCTTGCGGACTGGATGTCACAGAGCAGCTGCAGGACATTCTTCTGGGGGAGCACGAACACCTAGAGATCATGGTCCACACTGGTACTAATGACATAGGTAAAAAGAGGGATGAGGTCCTGAAAGTAGAGTTTAAGGAGTTAGGAAAGAAATTAAAAAGCAGGACCTCAAAAGCAGTAATCTCAGGATTACTCCCAGTGCCACATGCCAGTGAGCATAAGAATAGGAAGATTAAGTGATTTAACATGCGGCTGGAGAATTGGTGTAGGAGGGAGGGCATCAGTTTTCTGAGGCATTGGAATGTGTTCTGGGGTAGGTGGGACCTGTACAAGATGGAGGGATTGCACTTTAGCAGGATTGGGACTAACATCCTCACAGGGAGATTTGCTAGTGCTGTTGGAAAGGGTTTAAGCTAAATTGTCAGGGGGTTGGGAACCTAAGAGGGAGCTCAGATTGGAGGGAAGCAAAACTGGTAACAGGAAGTAGAGAAGTAGTAAGCAAAATTGGAAGGCAGACGAGACAAAGGCAAAGATCAAATAGGATCGAAATGAGGAATAATGTTAAGATAAAGATAAGGGCACTCTATCTGAACGCACGCAGCATTCACAACATGAAAGATGATTTGAAGGTACAAATAGAAGTAAATGTGCATGATTTAATTGCCATGACAGAAACGTGATTACCAGGTGACTAGGACTGGGAACTGAATATTCAGGGATATTCGTCATTTAGGAGGGATAGGCTGAGGGGAAAAGGAGGTCGGGTAGCGCTTGTAATAAGGGATGGGATCAGTACTTTAGTGAGAGAGGATATTAGATCGAAGGAGCAAAATGTAGAATCAGTTTGGGTGGAGCTAAGGAACAGCAAGGGGCAGCAAACATTGGTGGGAGTTGTTTACAGGCCACCAAACTGTAGTAGTAACGTTGGGCGCAGTATTAGGAAATTAGAGCTGCATGTAGCATGGGCAATACAGTAATAATGGGCAAATTCAATTTTACATATAGATTAGGTAAACCTAATTACACTAATGCTATGGAGGATTAATTCCTGGAGTGTGTACAAGATGGGTTTCTGGAGCAGTACATTGAAGAAACAACTTAGATTAGATTAGATTAGAGATACAGCACTGAAACAGGCCCTTCGGCCCACCGAGTCTGTGCCGAACATCAACCACCCATTTATACTAATCCTATACTAATCCCATATTCCTACCAAACATCCCCACCTGTCCCTATATTTCCCTACCACCTACCTATACTAGTGACAATTTATAATGGCCAATTTACCTATCAACCTGCAAGTCTTTTGGCTTGTGGGAGGAAACCGGAGCACCCGGAGAAAACCCACGCAGACACAGGGAGAACTTGCAAACTCCACACAGGCAGTACCCGGAATCGAACCCGGGTCCCTGGAGCTGTGAGGCTGCGGTGCTAACCACTGCGCCACTGTGCCGCCCACAGGATTGGGCTATTTTAGATTTAGTATGATGCAATGAGAAAGGGCTAATTAATAACCTTGTCATAAAGGAGCCATTAGGAAATAGTGACCACAATATGATAGAATTCCAGATTAAGTTTGAAAGAGATGTACTTTATTTTGAAACTAAGGTCTTAAATCTGAACAAAGGAAACTATGAGGGTATGAAGGGCAAATTGGCTATGGTGGATTGGGAAAATACATTAAAAGATTTGATTTAAAGCATTTAAAGAAGTATTACATGGTTTACAACAAATATACATTCCTGGAACACACAAAAATCCCAACAGGAAAGGTGATTCAACCGTGGCTAACAAAAGAAGTTAAGGATTGCATTAGGTCAAACGAAGTGGCTTATAAGGTCGCCAGAAAAAGTGGTAAGCCTGATGATTGGGAGCGATTTAGAATCCAACAAAGGAGAACCAAGAAACCAATAAAGAAAGGGAAAAGAGATTATGAAACTAAGCTAGCTAAAAACATAAAAAGCTTGTTTACGTATGTGAAAAGGAAACAATTAGCAAGGACGAATGTGGGTCCATTTCAGGCGGAGACAGGAGAATTTGTGGTGGAGAATGAGGAAATGGCAGAGGGACTAAACAATTGCTTTGCGTCAGTCTTCACGAAGGAAGACACAGAAAATCTCCCAGAAATACTAGGGAACCAAGGGACTTGCAGAAATGAGGAACTGAAAGTAATTAGTATCAACAAAGAGGTAATACTCGAAAAATTAACTGGATTGAAAGTTGATAAATCCCCTGGACCAGATGAGCGACATCCCAGAGTATTGAAGGAGGTGGGTATAGAGAAAGTAGATGCATTGGTGGTTATCTTTCAAAATTCTATAGATTATGGAAGGGTTACTGCAGAATGGAAAGTAGCAAATGTAACCCCACTATTTAAGGGAGCGAGAGAGAAAATGGAGAACTACAGACCTGTTAGTTTAACATCAGTAGTAGGGAAAAAGGTGGAATCTATTATAAAGGGTGAGATAACTGGACACTTGGAAAATAATGATATGATTGGGCAGAGTCAACATGGATCAGTGAAAGGGAAATCATGTTTGACAAACCTGTTGGACTTTTTTGAGGATGTTACTTGTAGCAAAACCAGTGGATGTAGTGTATTTCAATTTTCAGAAGGCTTTTGTTAAGGCTTTTGGGCATCACTCCTGTTCTCAGCACCTTCCTTTTTGGCTATGTGTTTCCAGCTCTCCCTTCTTGACCATGGCTGTTCATCCTCCTATTACCCTCCCACTTTCTAACCTTTTCAGGTTTTTGGAGGTGACTAGGGAAGGGTTTCCCTTGGGGCAAGAGCTTGTGAATAGGTGTATAATCATCAGTTAGGATTGCTGCATGCCTGGCTCGTGGAACATTTTGTTCCTCCATGTGCTTTCATCATCCTTCTCTGTTACTTCAACAAAAAATTCAATTAGATTAGTCAAGCATGGACTGGAATATAATAGTAATGCCAGTTAGCACTGTGACAGATAATGATTACTATGTCCTCCTCCCTTCGGAACTTGTCAAGTTCTTCTTCAAAAGCTGTGGCATTCTCACCCCAACACAACCCTTTGGTAACCTGCTACAGAGGGCAATAAACATCTGAACTACTTAAAACAAAATATTTACAACATCTAATCCAACTCATTTTCTACACATTTTATGGACATGTGCTCCTCTCCATTCACCATTCATTTTAAATATTCAATGATGTCTATCGACAGCATCCATCACTTTTAGAATTTTAAAATCCCCTCCAAAGATACATTGATCCGAGGATTGCCAACTCTAGTTGGACGTGTTCCTGGAGGTTTATTTACATGTCATCCCACCCAGTCAAACAAGCTTTCAGCCGATCTCTAATATTTTTTATCACTAATTGTTATGAATGCTGGACTTTGTAACATGATGATGTTTTGAAAACTGCGATTTTTAAAAGTTTAAGATGGAGTCAGGTGACCTCACATCAACTCTGCTTAAAGACAAGACAGAAATCTTGGGTTCCCAGGACACAGATAAAAGACTTTGTTTGAAAAAACAGAGACTGCAGGGGTGTAGCACCTGAAGATCAATGGGTTTTATCCTCCCAAACTTCCGGATCATAAACAAGGAATCAGTGATTTTGAGAATGTAAATGTGCATAGCAGCTGCTAACATTGAAAAGCCCAGGTGGCACTGCTGAAGCCAGACTTGTGGACTTTGTATACTGGAAAAGGACAATAGGCTATTGACTTGTGATTCCAGATAAACTTTGCAGATTTTCTGGAGGCAGACAGATGTAAGAAAGGAAACCAGTGGTTGCAGCCTCAGAACAGGCTGTAAGAAGACAACCAGCCTCAAGGGAGAGAGAGGGAACACCTGCTCTCAGAGAAGACCGATACAGCGAAAGGTTGTGAAGACTTGAACCCGTTTTGAAAGTTGAAGTTTGCGGAGAAGAAAAGACTGACAGGATCATCAGGAATCACCTTATTCAGGGATATTCAGGTTGAAAGTGCATATAGAAGTGAACAAAGAGGACATTTACTTTGACTCTATGACTATGACTCTATGAGAAAGGTTTGTGAGATCCAACCCATGGCAACTGGGAGGTGTTTGGGACTTTTGCTTGCAGGTGGAACAAGCAATTAAGAAGGTTAATGGTAAGTTAGCCTATATCGTAAAAGGATTTGAGTACAGGAGTAGTGAAGTCTTGCTTTAATTGTATAGAACCTTGGTTAGACTGCACCTGGAGTACTGTGTGCAGTTTTGGTCCCCTTACCTCAAGAAGGATATTATTGCCATAGAGGGAGTGCAACAAAGGTTCACCAAACTTGCTTCCGGAATGACGGGACTGTCCTATGAAAAGAGATTGGGGAAACTGGGTCTGTATTCTCGAGTTTCGAAGAATGAGAAGTGATCTCATTGAAACCTACAAAATACTAAAAGGGATGGACAGGGTAGATGCAGGTAAGATGTTTCCCCTGGTTGGGGAGTCTAGAACCAGGGGACACAATTTCAAAATAAGGGGAAAGCCACTTAGGACAGAGATGAGGAGAAATTTCTTTACTCAGAGGGTTGTGAATCTTTGGAATTCTCTACCCCAGAGGGCTGTGGAAGCTCAGTCATTGAGTACGTTTAAAGCAGAGATTGACAGATTTCTGAATACAAATGACATATGGGGATATTAGGATAGTGTGGGAAAAAGGCATTGAAGTGGATGATCAGCCATGATCATATTGAATGGTGGAGCAGGCTCGATGGGCTGAATAGCCTGCTGCTACTCCTATGTTCCTATGCAAAGATTTTACCATCAAAGAGGACTGTGTAACATATAAGTGTGATGTGAGGTTTTCAAGTGTTTTAATAAGTTAAAAAAAAACTTTCTTTATAAGTTGGGATATCAGCTACTTACAAAGTACTATTTAGTTAATGGGCATTTCTTCTATTTTAGTTGTTATAATAAAAGTCTTAAAACATGAAAGTCTTGTCATGTAATTCTTTAAATTCGTCTGGTTCATATCTCATATTTTAAGTATTTTAAGTCTTCAAAGAAAATTTAAAAAATGCACGATTCTTTTAATGCCCCCTATGAGTTTTCTCCTTATTTGCTCATAGCAGTGTCTGCAAGATTAATCGTCAATTCCTTAAGATTTCAGGAGAATCCTGGAGGGTTGGAAACCTTAATATCCCCCAACTTTCCTCGTAACTAAGAGCTCTAAGTTGGGATGTCAACCTCCACGCTATCTCAAGGGCCTCAATAGTCATCAATGAATATGGGTCCAAAAACTGGGCACAGATACACCAAAGCCTTCTATAGCCGTAGTATAGCACTCTGAGGGTTAAAATTAGTTTGCCCCCTGTTTTGGATGCTGGTCATAAGTTGTGACCTTTCCATTTCCAGTAGAGGTGGGTAGCACGTAAATTTGGTGCTGCCCCCTCATTTATCTGATAGTAGAGTTGGACAGAGTGGCTCCCACACTGCTGGCTGCCTCTGTGCTCAGCATGGGGCCAATCAATGCATGCTAATAGCAAATGGTGCAGTCAGCCTCTGTTCTTAAAGGCTATTCCTCTGAAAGGGAAGCTGTACAGAATTACAAGAGGCTGCAGCTGAATACTACGGCTACAATTCTAAACAAGGAAAACAAAACACTCGGGCAAGGAGAGCAGGCTCCAGAGTCATGGATGTGGCGCTGGAGGCCTTATTGGTGGAAGTGGACAGTAGGAGTGACAGCATGGTATCATAGGTGGCCAGGAGGCCCTCTAGGACGACCCTCAGAAGGGATTTGGAGGAGATGGCCAAGGAGGTCAATTCCGGTGTCCGGACTCAACGACCTGACAGCTGAACTACAAGAGGTTTAATGACCTCATGAGAGTGGTCAAGGTCATTGAATGTATCTTCACATCTCCTACCCACACCATGTTGTTCAGTGCATCACATCCCCACTACTCACCCATCAGCAGACCCTGGCACTCAGGACTCGCTCTAATATCAATATTCTCCACCTCACCCTCACACACCTGGAATGCTGCCATGCTGCTAGCCTCACACCCACCTCTCACCATCTCCACATACCTTCAGCTATTCAGCTATTGCAGGCACATTACCCAACCAATGCTACAATTACTGACATTCTGCCCTCTCTCTTGCAGGACAAGTGGACACACAAGGAACGGGGCAGAGCAGAACTGGTGGGGAACAAGAACACCTGCATCTCCTGAGCACTATGTAGGAGATGGCTTTCAGCATCATGGAGCTGGTTGTGACAGAGCCCATGGAATGGGTATCACTCAAACATTCAGGGTGATCGTATGTTCTTGCCTTCTGCTCCTTCTCAACTCCCAGCTCACCTTCACCCTGCTATCTGACATGAACAGCAAGCTGCAGATGGTGTAACAATGGATCACTCACTTCCCAGCCCACCCTCCTTCCCTCATCCCTGCTCACCGGGGCGCGAGGTTGCAGATGAGTTCTGCTACAGGAACTCTCAGGAGGACCTCAATGGGGTGGGAAACAGGAGAGTGCTAATAGACATGCACACAGAGATGCTGGATGCGTTGGATGGCCCACCAGATAGCCTCCTGTCACTGTCAAGGAGCATGAAAGTTCCTAATTGGCAGAGGGCATTGCACAGAGCTTGCTCTCTCTGCAGTCTGCTCTGTCTCCCTGTTATGTTGCAGGCCCAGAGACACTGCAACTGCAGCCCGCATATCTGTTGCAGCCTTTTTGTGGACAGGCCATCTAATCGCTTCCCCACCTGTGAGAATGCAGCAACTCTCCCTGCCAAATCCAGTAACTGACAACACCTCCATTAACTCTCAACAGTGCTTCCAGACACTTTGCAATAGCAGAAGTTCTTAAAAATCACCTCATCTACAAGTTATGTGCCTGGTCCTTAAAGTAACATTAATGCTGTGCACCTCTTGCAGCTGACTGCCTGACTCTAGTTGAACGATGTGCAAATTCGTAAATGGACCTGCACAGTCCAAAATTGGGTAATGGGCGTCAAATGAGCTGGTACATTGTGTCATGTCAGGATAGCATCGGCTCAGCTGCTTCCAGCACCGCAGGGGAAGCCTGCGCGGGCGCCCTTCGGAAGACAGTACATTGCGTGTGTCAAGCTAGAAGCAACTGTGCATAGTGCATGCCCCAGAGGGCGATTGAAGACAGTGCTACAGGGATGACATTCGTGCCCCTGATCTCTTGGTCGAGCCCTACTTTCGTGAATTCTATTTGCTCTCCGTTTGGCTACCTCACATCGCTTGTAAATATCTTGAAACTATTAATACTGGTCAATGACTACACCCAGTCTCTTGCCTGTTCTATTACTTTTAATGAACATCTAATGGCAAAATCATGAAACTACTTTTTTTATAAAAGTATATATGATTTCACTACACCTAACATCTATAGAAGCTCTTCCTCCATTGATGCAAGATTAATAGATTGGTAATTGCCCAGGCCAGTTTGTCATTTGTTTTTGAAAATACAAATACACACCATAGAGCTAACTTTCAATCTGACAGAGAGTCACTAGTGTTCATTATGCTCCTCACATTAGCTGTCAGCATCTCACAGACCTCGTTATATGCTTTTCTAAATACTCTAGGATACATACCATCCACTCCGAAGTCTTGTTTGCTATCCATCTCATACATGTGTAAATTATTTATCTTCCTTGCATTATTGAGTAATAGTCATAGGGCAGGATATTACCGCGGGCTTCGGGGTCCCGGTGCCGAGACAAAATGGGGATCCTGAGTCCGCACTTGCCAGAAGTGGGACCAGCTCAGCAAATTTACTGAAGGTGGCCACCTAATTGGCTGTCTCCTGGTTCTTCGTCCAATTAAGGACAGTGGGTGGGATGTAGATGCTGTTGGTCCAATCAGAGGGCCGGCAACTCTCGAGCCTCAGCAACCCTACTGGGAGAGGTGGGCGCTGCTGAGGCAGCTTGAAGAACAAGAGCCTGGAGAGGTAAATTTTAAATTAAAATTCTGGGGGCCAAGCAAGCTGGCCCCTCCGGAAGGCCCATTGGGGCTGCACGGGCAGCCTTCCCTGCCGGTGGTCACCTTTTTGGGTCATGGAGCCTCCATGTCCGATGGCCCCCCAGGCTGCTGCAGTGAGGTTACCTCCATGAAGCGGGCGACTTCCCCATGTGGTGGGGGAGGGGGGGGCACTCCACCCGAGGAAACGACCCTAATGGGTTTCTGCATCTGGTCCCTCCTCTGGGAAACTTCCCTGGCAGTGGGATTGCGTCAGGGAGCCACCCGGACGGGGCTCCTTACTATTTTCCTGTCCTCCCAACCTGCCACGCAGGGTCGGGAAAATTCTGCCCATAGAGTCATTATGGCACAGAAAGCAGCCATTCGGCCAATCGTGTCCATGCTGGCTCTCTGTAGAATAATCCAGTCAGTCCCATTTGCCCACTCTATCCCCGTAGCCCAGCAAGTTTATTTCCCTAAAGTTCCCATCTAATTTCCTTTTGAAATTATTGATCGTCGGCAGTTTGTCACGCCAACTTGCTTTGCTGAAAGATAATTTTCTTTAATCTACTGACTGGAGATCTGAATTTTTTTTTTTAAAAGGACATTTTTAAAAGACTAGCTAAAAGGATCACTTTGCTGGCAGCTTAGGATGGCCACATAATTTGCCACACTGTATCCTACATTGCAAAGGACTGAGAGGAGGGAGGCAAAATGTCTGCTCATTTCCCAGCAAGAACCAAGACCCAGGAAGTTTAAGGGAACTACCGGTTCTTTTTATCAAGAAGAAATACACTGCTACCATGTTTGAATCACTGGGTGACTGTCATGTGACAAGTCCCTCCCAATGTGTGGTTTTAAGCTTGTGTCTTTGTAGCAGAGAGAAGTTTCTGGACTCTGACATGAGCAGACCCTAAATGGGGTCCCTCTCTCTCTCTCTCTCCATTCCAGCTTGAAGGCTTCAAATCCTGCTTGTTGACTGACCACCTTTACAGACTCTGGCTACAATCAGAAACCCCATTGGAGGAAATCATCCACATCACTGTCTCCAAGAGACCCACCAAAGCAGTCATCTAGCTCTTCAAACTAAAAGCCTCAGGATTACCGAATTCAGCTAAAATCCAGCCAAATCAACTCCACAGACTGTATACCCCTTTTTCCATGAACTCTAACTCAACCAATGTACCTATCCCCACTCTGTAACCTATTTGTGTGTGTGTGTGTGTGTGTGTGTGTGTGTGTGTGTGTAAACCTCTAGTGTGTGTGTCTGTGTGAGAGTGAAAGTTGGCGCATAGTTTATTATTTTCATTAATTCGGTTTAGGTACAATAGTGTTAACCTCTTTCTTTGTTAAACTCAAGAAAACCTGTCTGATTGCTTACTTGCTATGATCATAACAAGAACCAATCAAACACCTACTGAGTTAGCTAGTACATCCACTTTAAGAAAGAATTAAATCTGTTGTGGTGAAACAAGGAGAGGGAAAAGAGGAAAGCCCTTCAACCCCTTCTCACTTGACTGTAACAAGTTCCTGATTGTGAAAGGCATGATTGTGGTCTCTTGTCTAGAATACTTGGAGGAAGTAATCATAGAATCAAACTGATAGTGCCACATCGGAACTAACTACTCTAATCACCTTTCTATGCTCGCTTATCATTATTCTTCAATATGCTTCTTCTTTAAGTGATTATCTAACTCCCTCTTAAATGCTGATTTTTTTGGTTTTAATAGCCATGTGTGGTAATAAATTCCATATTCTAATAGTCCTTTGTATGAATAAACCTTTGCTAAGCTTTGTGCTCCTAGTGCTGCTCCTGAGTTTATGTTTGCAATCTACCAGTTCACCAACTAGGAGAAATGATCATTCACTATTTATCTTTTACAATACTTTCAATATTTTGAACAGTTCTATTAGATCTATCCATAACCTTCTCTGCTATAGATGGATACAGTCTCAGTTTTTCAGGTTCTTGCACAACTATATTCTTACAGCATTGGTACCATCCCGGTGAATCTATGTTGCACCTTTTCAATGGTTACAATATCATTCTGAAATGGGGTTCTTGAAACACCACACAATACTGCAATTGGCGTCAAATCAGTGTCCTGTAAAATTCAAACACCCACTCCACCCCCTGCTATTGTACTCAATATCTATTAAAAAGGGCAAATGAGACCCAGGGTTATAGCTTTATCCCTGCAATTCCACTATTAAACATCTCTGGATCAGCACTCCTAGAACTCTCCAGTCCTCCAGTCCATTGGGATTTTTCTTATTTAGGGTATACTTCCAGTCCTGTTCTTTTGAAAAAATGAATAACCCCCCGCAACCTGGTGGCACTATTGCTGAGTCAGAAGATTGTGGATTTAAGCCCCACTCCCAAGGTTGAGCACGTCATCTAGGCTGACATACCAATGCATTACTGAGGGAGTACTGCACTGTTGGACGTGCTGTCTTTCAGATAGGATGTTGAACTGCTGCCCCGTTAGCCTTTTCTGGTGGATGTAATAGATATCCATTGCACAACTCGAAGAAGAGCAGGAAAGTTCGCTCTGTGTCTTGGCCAATATTTACTCCTCAAACAACATCTATTTATTTAGAGATACAGCACTGAAACAGGCCCTTCGGCCCACCGAGTCTGTGCCGACCAACAACCACCCATTTATACTAACCCTACAGTAATCCCATATTCCCTACCACCTACCTACACTAGAGGCAATTTACAACAGCCAATTTACCTATCACCTGCAAGTCTTTGGAGGTGGGAGGAAACCGGAGCACCCGGCGAAAACCCACGTGGTCACAGGGAGACTTGCAAACTCCGCACAGGCAGTACCCAGAATCGAACCCGGGTCCCTGGAGCTGTGAGGCTGCGGTGCTAACCACTGCACCACTGTGCTGCCCAATCACGAAAAGAGATTTTCTCACTGCTGTTTGTGGAAACTTGTTTTTTTTTTAATTCATTCATGGGATGTGGGTGTCGCTGACAATGCCAACATTTATTGCCGATGCTTAATTTCCCTTGAGAAGGTGGCCTTCTTGAACTGCTGCAGTCTGTGTGGTGTAGGTATACCCAAGTGCTGTTAGGTAGGGAGTTCCAGCATTTTAACCCAGCGACAGTGAAGGAACAGCAATACATTTCCAAGTCAGGATGGTGTGTGAACTGGAGGGGAACTTTCAGGTGGTGGTGTTCCCAGGCACCTGCTGTCCTTGTCGCCCAGTTCCTTCTGGAATGTGTCTTTTCAAAGAAGGTCTGGAAAGAGCTGCAGTGGTTTTTGCCAAGGTTCATCCCAAGCAGCTCAGAACTCTGCTCTGTGGGCTGTTTCCAGGGACACATGCCGAAATAACATCTACAGTTGCCAGCGGATGATCAACTTGGTGAAAACGCTCTTTGGTCTGCCCCACACCTGCTGGTCTTTCAGTGCAAAGAACTGTCCACAACCCAGTGTTGCAGACTGGCACATTCTAAGGTCCAGGACTACATGCTGAGGGATGCACTAAAGCCTGGGGCAGCCACTGCAAAGGCTTAATGGGGAAAGGCCACAGTATAGCACCCTCCCGCCATATTACACCAAAGGGCTGGAAACCATGGAAAAGCTCTCGGACTGTATGCATCAGAGAATGTTTGACACCAAATGTAAATGTATATTGTAAATATAACCTGTAATTTTAAATGTAGTGAGCACTGTACTGTACTGAAAGATATTGAACTTTATTGCACTTTATGTAATGTCACATTTGAACTATTATGTCATGTATTTTTTATGAATAAAGTATATTTTTTGTAAAAAAGAAAATCTGGTCCAGCTCACAAGGGAAGATGTTGCTGTGTCCCTGGATTATGCTATTGTAAAGGCAGATACAGTGCAAGTCAAGCCAGTTAAAAGTCAGATGCTTAGACTGCTTAGCGGAATAACACCACCGAGCCCCAGAAAGTTTCCATGGCAAACTCAAATTTATAATTTAGCAAAATGTTTTGAAAATCCAAGTATACTCCAATTACTACATTCTGAGTCCAGAGGTACCCGATCTATTGTACTTATTTGGGTATGTACATGCAACCTGGTGAGAGGGAGCACATCTAAAGTTTAAATCCATGTTTTCATTAGTTTGCATAATTCTATGCTGCTGATACAGATTTTGGGGTTCTGATATTTTTAAATTGATTCATAGGATGTGGACATCACTGACAAGGCCAGCCTTTACTGCCCATCCCTAATTGTCCTTGAGAAGGCGGTGGTGAGCAGTCTTCCTGACTCACTGCAGTCCATGTGATGCAAGTAAACCCACAGTGCTCTAAGGGAGGGAGTTCCAGGATTTTGACCCAGTGACAGTAAAGGAGCACCGATATAGTTCCATGTGTGTCATGGAGGGGAACCTGAAAGTGGTGGTATTCCCATCTGCTTGCTGCTTTTGTTCTTCTCGATGGTGGAGGCCACGGATTTGGAAGGTGCTGTCAAAGGAGCTTTCGTGAGTTGCTGTTGTGCATCTTGTAGATGGTACACACTGCAGCCACTATACGCCTGTGTGGAAGGAGTGAATGTTTAAGGTGCTGGATTAGTTGCCAATCAAGCAGGCTGCTTTGTCCTGGATGGTGTTGAGCTTTTTAAGTGCCGTTGGAGCTACACCCATCCAGGCAAGTGGGGGCATTCCATCACACACTTAACCTATGCCTTGTAGATGGTGGATAGGCTTTGGGGAGTGAGGAGGTGAGTTACTTACCACAGAGTTCCTAACCTCTGACCTGCTCTTATAGTCACGGTATTTATGTGGCTAGTCCATTTAAGTTTGGGGTTAAAGGTGACCCCCAGGATGTTGAAAGTGGGCAATGATAATGCCCCTGAATGTTATGGGACGATATTCTCTCTTGTTGGAGATGGTCATTGTCAACTTATGTAGCACAAATGTTAAAAATTGAGGATTTATCCAACCAATGAAGCACCAGAGTTGAAAACTGGCCTTCACAAACTTCCAGGTCCTCAGAATTCATAGAGGACAAACTATGAATAAAAATTCATGCACAATTAGAACAGAGCTCCCTGGGTTTCAACGGCAGGATCGCCATGTGGGACACACTGCCTTAGTCTATATACCTTGTAATTTCCTTGAAGAATTCAATTAAGTTCAGCGTGGCTTGCCCATTACAAATCACTGAGTATATTCGTTATTTTATGTTTATCCTGTGTTTCAGCACATGAGTAACCTTAAGATGTTCATCTCTTTTCCTCCTGCTTTCTTACTGTTATAATAGAGATAACATCCCGCTGATCAGTCAGATTTAGCTGATCTCAGACTGGATGTTAGTAGAACAAGAAGAAGTTGTATTTACATAGCAGCTATAACACAGTAAAACGTCTCAAGGCACTTCACAGGAGCACTATCAAACAAAATTTGACATTGAGCCAGACAAGGAGCTTTCAGGACAGGTGACCAAAAGCTTGGTAAAAGAGGAGGTTTTAAAGGGCATCTTCAAGGAGGAGAGAGAGGTGGAGAGGTTTAGGGAGGAAACACTAGGACTTAGGGCCTAGGCAGCTGAAGGCACAGCCGCCAATAGTGAAGTGAATTAAAGTGGGGATGCACAAGAGGGCAGAGTTGGAAGAGTGCTGAGATGTTGGAGGGTTGTAGGGCTGGTGAAAGCTACCGAGATAGGGAAAGGCAGGGCCATGTTGGGATTTGAAAGCAAGAATGAGAATTTTAAAATCGAGCTGTTGCCGGACTGGAAGCCAATATAAGTCAGTAAGCATGGTTGATCAGTGAATGGCATTTTGTGCAAGTTAGGATAAGAGCAGCAGAGTTTTCATTGAGCTGAAGTTTATGGAGGGTGGCAGATGTTAGGCCAGCCAGCAGCAATGGAACAGTCAAACCTAGAGGTAACAAAGAGTTTCAGCAGCAGATGAGTTGAGGCAGGGAGCAGAGATGGGAGATATTACAGAGGTAGAAGGAGGCGGTCTTAGCAATGGAGAGGAAATGAGGTTGGAAGCTCATCTCAGGATCAAATAGGATGTCATGGTTGTGAACAGTCTCATTCAGCCTCAAATCGTGGCCAGGAAGAGGGATGGATTTGGTGCCAAGTTAACAGAATTTGTGGTGCAGATTGAAGATATTTAATTTGGTCTTTCCAATATTTAATTGGAGGAAATTTCTGCTCATACAATGCTAGATGTTGGAGAAGCAACATGAGAAATCAGAGGCAACCAGGGTTCCCAGTCTTGTTGGAAAGTCAATGTGTGGACATTGAATAAGAAAATGATCAAGTTCAGTGGTGGTGCTTGCATTTGGTATCTGGTACTTTAGCCTAAGTTGCTCCTCAGTTGTCAATTCCCATAGGGCAGGTCTCATACATCAGGAGGCAAAATTAGCTGCAATTTCCCAGAATTTTTAAGACCAGTGGCCCAGAAGCCCTGCTTTACTTCAATTGCATGCTGCCAACGGCTTCTGGTCCATCTTGGCCAGTGAATGTAATGTCGCAATGTCAGCAGCTTGAACATGCGAATTGATCAAAGTTGCATGGCCAGGTTGCACGTGGGTGAAATAACGTGCCCCAAGGGGCAGTTGCCTCACAGGAAGACCGGCTGCAGTATAGACTGGTAGATGTGAGAGTGCAGTCCGTTAACATTCTCCCAAGGCCCAAATAGCTGTTGCAGTGTTACACCCAGACTCACACCAGAAGAAGGATCACCAGGGTAAAGTATCACTTGGTGGCTGGAACTGCACCTCAGGAAGTGGTGGGGAGGGGGGGCTGCAGGAGAGAGCAAATTGAACAAAATGTTTTCTTTTAAATCAAAAAATAGCAGTTTAGCTTATTTTGCATTCCTGTTTACAGACATAACCGAGGTTAGTAGGAGCCACTACGTGTAACAGAGTGAGGGACATAAGATACACATTTACACAATCACTGAACCTCCTACCCCTCTCCAAGGTAACTGCACCTTGCCAATAGTAAAACTGTTCCTGTTCTCAAGATGCTTTTCCTTTAATGTAGGTCTGGGTCAGGGTCCTAGGACCAGCCCATGTGCAACATCACTATCCTGCATGTTGACGGCAACCTGGACCAGCTCCATGATCATAGATGCACCGTTCTGTCCTTGCACTGCTCCCACATACTGACACTGACTTTTGTTGTGCTGTGGACCCACCTTGATCTGGCTAGTTACCTGCTGCTAAGCCACTCCCATGTGTTCAACTGCTCGCAGCATGATGCAAGCGCTCTGATGTACCTCACTGAACTGGATGGTTTGAAAGACCAACAGGGGAGGTTGCAGATCGGGGACATCCATGACAAACAGCTTGGTGCTAATACATATGTATCTTCACATTCCCCAGTACAGGTTGGAAGGCAAAGGCATTGCAGCAATGCCCAAGCCTTCAGTCAGGTTCAGTTAACTTCTTCCAATTCTAAATGACAGGTACTGACACCACAATTCAGTTCTTAAACAAAAAAAAAATCATAACGCAAAACAAAATCTGTGCAAAAAAGGCACCAACGTTAATTATAACTTCTTGTAATGGTATGATTTAGTCATCCTCTGTGGGAGACTGCATCAACAACAAACAGCTTCCCAAGAACTCAAGCCTTTTTGGATGGGTGAGTTAATGGCCTTTCTCATCTGTATCGATCTTGTGAAGGACAAAGTACTACAGCTCACTGGAGTCGAGACAGAGCACAATTTGTAGATGGATTATAATGCAATCTGTTGTTAGTAACTACTGATACACTTTTCTGATTTAAGCCATAACTCAGCATTAATGGGATGAGAGGGGATCCAGGCAGAGTAAAAAGGAACTAAAGATTGACAGGAAAAACTGTAACGGAACAGTGGGTGCTCTATGAGAAGGCCATATTTCACAGGAGTCTGTGCTCTACGGGCTGTTCCCAGGGACGCACACCGAGATAAACATCAACTGCTGCTGGAAGACTATCAATTCGGTGAAAGACGCCCTTTGGTCTGCCCAAAACTTGCTGGTCCTTCCAGCGCAAAGAGTTGTCCACAACCGAATGTTGCAGATTGGCACATTCCAAGGTCCAGGACTACGTGCTGAGGGACGCACTAAAACTAGGGGCAGCCACGGCAAAGGCTCAATGGGGAAAGACCACTGTGTAAACTGAGGGGCTGCATCCATGGGAAACCCCTCAACTGTATCCAGAAAATATTTGTTTTGCTGCAAAATGTCCTTGGCATGTAAAATGAAATGAAAGGGTTGTGAGACAACTCACTCCTGTATTGGCATCACTGGGGTAGCTGGGGTCGGCAAGGGAAGGCCTGGTGAACGCACAAAGCCCAGCTGAGGGACATCAGACGGGAATAGGCTACTCTAACATTGGGCAAAGCAGCTAGGATGAGCTGCGGCAGATGCAACCTTCTGGACAGCAGAAGGCCGGCGAGCATAGTGGGGGCTGCAATAGGAAGAAGGCGCAACCCAAGACATCAGGACCACCGCCCAAGAGCCAGCTATCTGCAAATAACAGTGTCAGTGCCATAGGAGGCTGCGCCTATCCAGGGAGATGGTCTCGGACATTTGTGATCTGATCCACAATGACCTGCAGCCGTCAAGGTCTCCATTGCCCTGAATTTCTATGCAACCAGGTCATTCCAGGTGCAGACCAAGGTGGCATCTTGCAGTTAGAAGCTCATCATGCCTTTAGGCAGGTCATGTTTGCCATATCCAGGAGGGCAGGGGACAACATCTACTTTGACACAGATGGGCCTGCAAAGGCACAGAAGGCACTGGGTTTCGCTCTATCACTGGATTCTCTCAGGTGCAGGGCATCATCGATTGCACCCATGTAGCCATCAAGGCACCGAGTGAATGGCCGCTGAGATCCATCAACAGGAAGGGCTTCCACTCCCTCAACATCCAACTAGTCTGCAACCACAACAAGAGCTTCCTCCACGTGAGCACTCGCTTTCCTGGCAGCTGCAAGGACTCATTCATCCTCCACCACTCCAGGCTGCCTTGAATCTTCATTCCATCTCCCAAAGTATGTGACTGGATCCAAAAGGACAAAGGAAATCCCTTAAAGAGATGTCTACTGACCTCTCCATGGGAGCTGCAGACAGAGGCACAAAGGCGATACAACCAATGCCACCTGCTCAGCAGACCAACAATTGAGAAGTCCATCGGGCTTCCGAAGAAGCAATTCCAGTGCCTGGATCGGTAGGGTGGTGCCCTCCAATACTCTCCTGAAAGGGTCTCTGTCACTGTGATAGTCTGCTGCGTTCTCCAGAACATGGCCCTCCAGGGAGGTATGTGGACAGAGAGGTCCTGGTAGGAGACAGCTCATTGGGGGAGGAACAGGAGGCAAGACAGGAGCAGGAAGAGGAGGTGGAAGGGAATAACACGAAACAGAGAGGTACTACTGCTACACGATGAGGTGGCCTCCTCCTACCACCCTCTGGAAAGAGGACCTCCCCCCTCTCCCTCAGGACCTCATAAGATCCAGGTCAACATCGACGAAGCGAGGAAATGCCCTGCCCAACTGCAAGGCCTCTAGCTCCCCTGTGACATTTCACTTCCCTCGGGTGCAATGGAAGGTTTTGGCACAAACCACAGATTTCTCCAGCAGCCTCAGTGATGGCTGCCGTAGGGTGCCTACATGAGTCCCACACTTAACCTGATCAACCTCCATTCCTGGCCCCACTGGCTCTGAGTGGACAGGAAACCCATCTCCATACCAAGGGGTTACCCATTTGAAAATCTGAACCTGAATCAGTTTCTCAATTGGAGGCATGTTTCCGACTCAAAACCGACCCAGCTCCTGCATTCCACCTCCATGACAAAAATCCAGCCGAGAGAGTAAAATGAAGCAGAAAAAGGGTGCATATGACAAATGTCAGGTCTATAATACAGTAATAATTATACAAGTGAGAACCAAGCTGAATATATAAAGTTCCATGGGGAAGTGAAAACCAAAATAAGAGGCAAAGAAAGAGTATAAGAAGAGCCTCGTAGCTAACATAAAATGGAATCCAAAAGTCTTCTATACGCATATAAATATTAAAAGGGTAGTAAGAGGAGAGGTAGGGCCGATTAGGGACCAAAAAAGGGATCTACGCATGAATAAAAAGGCATGGCTGAGGAACGAAATAAATACTTTGCGCCTGGTCTTTACTAAGGAAGAAGATACTGCTGAAGTCATAGTGAAAGAGGAGGTAGTTGAGAAACTGGATGGGCTAAAAATTGATAAATAATTAATAACTGACAAAGACTGGCTACACTTAAAGTTGTTAAGACACCAGGACAAGCTGGGATGCAAGAAAGTATACTGAGGGAAGGTAAGGGAGGAAATAATGGAGGCACTGGCCATAATCTTCCAATCCTCCTTAGATAAAGGGGTGGTGCCAGAGGACTGGAGAATTGCAAACATTACACCCTTGTTCAAAAAAGGATAAACCCAGCAACTACAGGCCAGTCAGTTTAACCTCAGTGGTGGAAATGCTTTTAGAAATGATAATCCGGGACAAAATTAACAGTCACTTGAATTAATTAAGGAAAGCCAGCACGGATTTGATAAAGGCAAATTGTGTTTCACTAGTTTGATTGAGTTTTTTGATGAGGTAACAGAGAGGGCTGATGAGGGTAATGTGGTTGATGGACTTTTAAAAGGCATTTGATAAAGTGCCTCACGTTGTGCCTCTGTTTAAAAAGGGAGCAAGGGATACACCGAATAATTACAGGGCAGTCAGTCTAACCTCAATAGTGGGCAAATTATTGGAATCAATTCTGAGACACGGGATACACTGTCACTTAGAAAGGCACAGATTAATCAAGAATAGTCAGCATGGATTTGTTACGGGAAGATCTTGTCTGACCAACTCGATCGAATTTTTTGAAGCGGTAACAAGGAAGATCGATGAACGTAGTGCAGTTGATGTGGTCTATACTTGGCCCCCTCCTATTTCTCGTCTACATGCTGCCCCTCGGCGACATCATCTGAAAACACGGCCTTAGTTTTCACATGTACGCTAATGACACCCAGCTCTACCTCACCACCACTTCTCTCGACTCTTCCACTGTTGTTATCAGGCTGTTTATCTGACATCCAGTTCTGGATTAGCAGAAATTTCCTCCAATTAAATATTGGGAATACTGAAGCCATTGGTTTTTGTTTCCGCTTCAATCTCCGTCCTCTAGCTACCGACACCATCCCTCTCCCTGGCAACAGTCTGAGATCAAGCCAGTCTGTTTGCCAACCTTGGTGACATATCTGACCCCAAGATGAGCTTTCAACCTCATATTTGTGGCATCACAGAATCGTTACAGTGCAGAAGGAGGCCATTCAGCCCATCGTGTCTGCACCGGCTCTCAGAAAGAGCAATTTACTCAGTTCCATTCCCCTGTCTTCTCCCTATAACCCTTCACATTCTTTCTTTTCATATAACTGTCCAGTTCCCTTTTGAATGTTTCAATTGAACCTACCTCCACCATGTTCTCAGGCAGTGCATTCCAGACCTTAACCACTCTTTGCGTGAAAAAGTTTTTCCTCATGTCACTTTTGCTTCTTTTACAAAATACTTTAAATATGTGCCCTCTCGTTCTCAATCCTTTCACAAGTGGGAACAGTTTCTCTCTATCTACTCTGTCCAGACCCCTCATGATTTTGAATACTTCTATCCAATCTCCTCTAAGCCTTCTCTTCTCCAAGGAAAAGAGTCCTAATTTGTTTTTTATTCATTCATGGGATGTGGGCGTCGCTGGCCAGGCCAGCATTTATTGCCCATCCCTAATTGCCCTTGAGAAGGTGGTGGTGAGCTGCCTTCTTGAACCCCTGCAGTCCATGTGGGGTAGGTACACCCACAGTGCTGTTAGGAAGGGAGTTGCAGGATTTTGACCCAGCGATAGTGAAGGAACGGCGATATAGTTCCAAGTCAGGATGGTGTGTGATTTGGAGGGGAACATGCAGATGGTGGTGTTCCCATGCATTTGCTGCCCTTGTCCTTCTAGTTGGTAAAGGTTGCGGGTTTGGAAGGTGATGTCAAAGGTGCCTTGCTGCAGTGCATCTTGTAGACGGTACACACTGCTGCCACTGTGCGTCGGTGGTAGAGGGAGTGAATGTTTGTAGATGGGGTGCCAATCAAGCGGGCTGATTTGTCCTGGATAGTGTCGAGCTTCTTGAGTGTTGTTGGAGCTGCACCCATCCAGGCAAGTGGAGAGTATTCCATCACACTCCTGACTTGTGCCTTGTAGATGGTGGACAGGCTTTGGGGAGATAGGTAGTGAGTTACTCGCCGCAGGATTCCTAGTCTCTGACCTGCTCTTGTAGCCACATTATTTATATGGCTACTCCAGTTCAGTTTCTGGTCAATGGTAGACCCTAGAATGATGATAGTGGGGGATTCAGCAATGGTAATGCCATTGAATGTCAAGGGGAGATGGTTAGATTCTCTCTTGTTGGAGATGGTCATTGCCTGGCACTTGTGTGGCACGAATGTTACTTGCCACTTATTAGCCCAAGCCTGGAAATTGTTCAAGTCCTGCTGCATTTCTACACAAGAAGTGAAATTAGGCGGGATAGCTTTTCTGCTTGGCATAGACACAATGCTCTGAATGATCTCCTTCTGTGTTGTAAATTTTCTATGTTTTTACATAGGACCTGCAGTACATAAATCTTTGAAGGTGGCAGGGCAAGTTTAGAAGTTGTTAAAAAAGCATATGGGATTCTTGGATTTATTAATAGAAGCATAGATTGCAAAAGCAAGAAACCTATGTAAAACCTTTATAAAACACAGGTTAGGCCTCAGCAGGAGTGATTGTGTTCAGTCCTGGTCAGCAAATTTTATAAAGACTGTCCAGACCTTAGGGAGGGTGCACGGGAGGTTTACTAGAACGGTACCCAAGGATGAGGGACTTTATGAGGAGTTATGTGGAGAGACTGGAAAAATTGTTGCCGTTCTCTTTAGAGGAGATCTGATAGTGGTGTTCCAAATCAAGAATGGTTTTAATAGAGTAAATATGGAGAAACTGGTTCCAGTAACAGAAGAGTCCAGAGGACACATATTTGAGGTGGTTGGCAAAATCACCAGAGATGATATGAGGAAACCTTTTTTTACACAGCAAGTTATGATGATCCAGAATACACTACCTCCAAAATATCTGCTTGGATTCTCTCTGCATGGATCGTGTAGCGGTCAGAGCATCAGGTTACCAGTGTGTGTGATGGAGTGAAGTGCTTTTATACCTCAGATACCAGGACATCTTTGATGGTGAGACAGCATGTTGGAATACACAGAATTTCATAAGCACAGTTCTTGATCATGATGCTTTTGTACATTGTTATAATCCAGACACAGAAAAGGAGAAGGAGGAACCTTTTGGAAATTGTACATGACAGATGGTTTGATAGCATCACTTGTCATCTGCAATGGAAATTTCCATGGGATTGTCCCACTTGGCCATTACTTCAGCAAAAACACAGTCAATGCATATAACTGAGATTTCTTCCAGAGTTACAGCAGCTCAGTGGGAGAAGTAACTAGGAAATTAACACCCCTATTGTTTTTATAAATAAGATTTGGTGCCTTCCATGTCAGATGCAATTGGTTGGAGACCCCAAAGTATGTCTGTAATTCACCACAAACAGTCATTGCTGGACATTTTAAGCTGCTGAACTTTTGTGCAAGATAGTTCACTAATTATATTCATAGAATTGAACAACAATCAAATGATACAGTACAGGAGTCCATTCGACCCATCTTTAAAAGAGCTATCTCATGATGGAAGCTTTTTCAATGGTAACTTTCAAAAGGGATAGTTGAAGGGAAATTTTACAGACCTATGGGGCAGAAGCAGGAGAGTGGGACTAATTGAGATAGCTCTTTTAAAGATGGGTCGAATGGCAAGCAGGACAATCTCCATGGAAATTTCCATTGCAGATGACAAGTGATGCTAACAAACCATCCGTCATGTACAACTTCCAAAAGGTTCTTCCTTCGCCTTTTCTATGTTTAGATTATAAAAATGTACAAAAGCTGTACTAATGAGATTCTATGCATTCCAACATGTTGTCTCGCCATCGAAGATGTCCTGGTATCTTCACTCCATCACACACACTGGTAACCTGATGCTCTGACCTCTACACAACCCATGCAGAGAGAATCCAAGCAGATATTTTGGAGGTGACCATATGAGTGCAGGAAGAGGTGGCATTGCTGGATGTGCGCTGGCTGCACTGGGGCAGGTACGAATGGAATATTGCTAACAGGCAGTCTCAGTACTATGGGCAGGATGGATGTTTGACTAAAAAGTTTTCAACTGGGAATTGTGAGAGAGGTGAGCATGAATTTAGGAGGCAAGATATGTTTGAGAACCTGAGCGAGGAAAGGGAGGTTAGAAACAAGGTAATGGTGGAGAGGACTTAGGGTGGGCTTCTTTAAAAAGGAGGTAATGACTATGACTTTGGAGGGGAGGGAAATGATGCCTAAACGCAGGGAACCATTTACAATATCAATGAACAGGAGGGCAAGTGAATTGGGTAGTCAGGAGTCAGGATAAGAGGAAAGAAAAGGTGTGTTTCATGAAGGAGGTGAGCCTGTGAATGCATGGAAGGAGAATGGGGGGGGGGGGGAGGGGAAAGAGGGGGGAGGAAAGAAACTACAAAGTTATGAGTCAACAACAACAACTTATATTTATATAGCTCCTTGGATGTAATAAAACATCCCAAGGTGCTTTACAGACGATTATAAAACAAAATATGACATCAAGCCACAAAAGGAGATTCTAGGTTAGATGACCAAAAGCTTGGTCAAAGAGGTAGATTTTAAGCAGTGTCTTAAAGGAGAAAAGTGAGGTGGAGAGGCAGAGAGGTGTAGGGAGGGAATTCTTGAGCTTAGGGCCGATGCAACTGAAGGTACTGCCACCAATGGTGGAGCAATTAAAATCAGGGACGCACAAGAGACCAGAATGGGAAGAGCTCAGATATTCCGGATGGTTGTGGGACTGGAGGAGATTACAGAGATAGGGAGGGGTGAGGTCAAGGAGGAATTTGAAAACAAGCATGAGAATTTTAAATTAAGATGTTGCTTAACCAGGAGCCAATGCAGGTCAGCGAGCACAGGGGTGATAGGGAAACTGGACTTGGTGCAAGTTACGACATAGCTAGCAGAGTTTTGGATGACCTCAAGTTTATAGAGAGTAGAATGTGGGAGACCATCCAGGAGTGCGTTGGAACAGTCACATCAAAAGGTAATGAAGGCATGACTGAAGGTTTCAGCAGCAGATGAGCTAAGAGGTTAAAATAGGCAGTCTTAGTGACGGCACCAATATGAGGACAGAAGTTCATCTCGGTGTCAAATATGACACCAAGGCTGGAGAACAGACTAGGTTAATCTGTTGCCAAGGAGAGGAATGGAGTCAGTCGCTAGAGAACGGAGTTTGGATTGGGGACCAAAATTAATTGCTTCAGTCTTCCCAATATTAAATTTGAGGAAATGTCTGCTCATCCAGTACTGGATGTCAGATAAGCAGTCTGATAATTTAGTAACGGTGGAGTCAGGGCTAAGATGAGATACAAGGTTGGTTACTTAGGAACATAGGAGCAAGAGTAGGCCATTCAGTCCATCAAGCCTCCTCAGCCATTCAATACAATCATGGCTAATCATCCACTTCAATGCATTTTTCTCACACTATCCTAATATCCCTTTATGTCATTGGTATTTAGAAATCTGTCAATCTCTGCTTTAAACACATTCAATCACTGAACTTCCACAGCCCTCTGGGTAGAGAATTCCAAAGATTCACAACCCTGAGTAAAGAAATTTCTCCTCATCTCTGTCCTAAGTGGCTTCCCCCTCTGGTGCTACACTCCCCAACCAGGGGAAACATCTTACCTGCATCTACCCTGTCTATCCCTTTTAAGTATTTTGTAGGTTTCAATGAGATTACCTCTCATTCTTCGAAACTCTAGAGAATACAGATCCAGTTTCCCCACTCTCTCTTCATAGTACAGTCCCGCCATCCCAGGAACAAATCTGGTGAACCTTCAATGCACTCCCTCTATGACAATAATATTCTTCCTAAGGTAAGGGGACCAAAACTGCACATGGTACTCCAAGTGCGGTCTAACCAAGGTTCTATACAATTGAAGCAAGACTTTGCTACTCCTGTACTCAAATCCTCTTGCGATAAAGGCTAACATACAATTAGCCTTCCTAATTGCTTATTGCACCTGCATATTAGCTTTCAGTGACTTATTGACGAGGACACCCAGGTCCCTTTGTACATCTATACTTTCTAATCTCTTACCATTTAAGAAATATTCTGCACATCTGTCCCTCCTACCAAAATAGATAATCTCACATTTTTCCACATTATATTCCATCTGCCATGTTCTTGCCCACTCACTAAGTCTGTCCAAATCCCCTTGAAACCGCTTTGCATCACACATTCCCACCTAGTTTTGTGTCATCCACGAACTTGGAAATATTGCATTTTGTCCCCACATCCAAATCATTGATATATATCATGAATAGTTGGGGCCCGAGTACTGATCATTGCGGTACCCCACTAGTCATAGCCTACCAACACGAGAATGACCCGTTTATTCCTATTCTCTGTTTTCTGCCTTTAACCAATCCTTAATCGATGGCAGTATATTACCTCCGATCACATGTGCCTTAATTTTGCTAACCAACCTCCTGTCGAGGACTTTATCAAAAAGCCTTCTGAAAATCCAAGTATACCATGTCCACTGACTCTCCTTTATCAATTCTGTTATTAACATCCTCAAAAAACTCCAACAGGTTCGTCAAACATAATTTCCCATTCATAAATCCATGTTGACTATGCCCAATCAGATCATTATTATCCAAGTGTCCATTTATCACATCCTTTAGAATAGATGCTAGCATTTTCCCTACTACTGATGTAAGGCTAATAGGTCTGTAATTCCCTTTTTCTCTCTCCCTCCCTTCTTAAATAGTGGGGTAACATATGCGACCTTCCAATCTGCAGGAACCATTCTAGAATCTATAGAATTTTGAAAGATGATCACTAATGCATCCACTATCTCCATAGCTACCTTTTTCAACACTTTGGGATGTAGAATATCAGATCCTGGGACATATCAACCTTCAGCCCCATTAATTTCTCCAAGACAACCTTCTTACTAATACTAATTTCCCTCAATTCCTCATTCACCCTAGTCCCTTAGATCTCTAATTTTGGGAGATTTCTTGTATCTTCCTCAATGAAGACAGACACAAAGTAATCATTTAGCTTCTCTGCGATTTCTTTATTCTCCATTATAAATTCTCCTGACTCTGCCTATAATGGACCCACATTTGTCTTAGCCAACCGTTTCCTTTTTACGTACCTATTGAAGCTTTTACAGTTTGTTTTTATATTTTTTGCTAGTTTACATTCATATGCTATGCTCCCTTTATCAGTTTCTTGGTCCTCCTTTGCTGTCTTCCAAAATTTTCCCAGTCCTCAAGTTTACGACTATTTCTGACAATTTTAAAGGCCTTTTCTTTTAATTTTATACAATCCTCAACTTCCTTTGTTAGCCACGGTTGACTGACTTTTGTGCCTTGAAGGAGCGTATAGTTGCTGTAAACTATGTGATAATTCTTTAAAGAATATCCATTGCTTATATACGGTCATATCTTTTAATGTATTTTCCCAATTCACCTCAGCCAATTTGCCCCTCATACCTTCATAATCTCCTTTGTTCAAATTAAACACCCTGGTTTCAAATTGAACTACCTCACTTTGAAACATAATGTTAAATTATATCATATTATGGTCACTCATCTCTAAAGGTTCTTTACAATGAGATTATTAATTAGCCCTTTCTCAATACATAATACTAGAACTAAAATAGCCCGTTCTCTAGTCGGTTCCTCAACATACTGCTCCAGAAAACCACCCCTAACACACTCCAGAAACCCGTCCTCCATAGCATTAGTGCTGATTAGGTTTACCTAGTCTAAATGCAGATTGAAGTCACCCATGATTACTGTATTACCCATGCTATATGCTCCTCTAATATTCTGATTAATAGCATGCCCCACACTACCACTACTGTTTGGTGGCCTATAAACAACTCCTACCAATGGTTGCTGCCTATGCTGTTTCTTAGCTCCACCCAAACAGGTTCCACATTTTGTTCTTCTGATCTGAGATCCTCCCTTTCTAATGTATTGATCCCATCCTTTATTATCAGTGCAACACCACTTCCTTTTCCTTTTTGCCTGTCCTTCCTAAATATCAAATATCCTTGAATAGTCAGTTCCCAGTCTTGGTTTCCTCGTAGCCACATTTCCGTAATGGCAATTAGCTCATACCCATTTACATCTATTTTTACCTTTAAATCTGTTGCAAATGCTGTATGCAGTTAGGTGGAGTGCCCTTAACTTTGTCTGTTTGAAATTATTCTGCATTCTAACTCTAGTTGATGCTCAGCTTTGTTTTACCTGCCTTCTAATTTGTTTGCTACTTTTCTACTTCCTGTTACCAGCTTTACTTCCTTCCAATTTGAGCTGGTTTGGGGGTTCATAATGGATTGTCCTCATTGTCTGAAACTCATCTCTGTTAAGTAAAGAACAGAACCTGCCTGCTAGTGTAAGAGATGTTTGCAAATGGTAGCTTGTGACTTACTGGATCACCACATCTCAAAAGCACATGGCAAACTTTCCAGTCCAAAACTCTCAGGTGAAGAGAACTCCCGGGACAACCAAACACCACATCCACCCTTGTCAGCCTGTGTCAAATTTCTTCCTTTACCCTCGTGCCCCATCCTTTTTAATATACGATTGCAAGGGCCATCTTCATGTAACTGGTGAGCTCACAAGCCAATTAACAGCAGCCATGATGGACATGCATGTCCCACACACACCTAGAGATCCTATGGTCCTCTGGCAGTTTTATACAAATTAAGGTTGTCAACTCTTGTTAGATGTCTCTCTGGAGGTTTCATGATATGATCTTCAGCATCCGACTGCTTCACAGAGTACCTTCATGCAGATGGGACGTTAAACCAAGGCCTATCTGTTGTCTGAGATGGATGTAAAAGATCCTACAAAACTATTCAAAGATTAGTGGAATTCTCCCGCTGATCAACATTTATCTGCCAACTATCACTAAAACAGATTATCGTAATTTATCTCTTTGCTGTTTCTGGGTTGTTGCTGTCTGCAATTTGGCTTCCACATTTCCCTACATCACAATAGGGCTTTGTTGACTGTGAATTTGTTGGCCACAGCCAGTTGTGAATGGTGGTGGACAATTAAACAGGAGGAGGAGGAGGCTACATTAACATCCCCATCCTAAATGACAGTGGAGCCCAGAATGTCAGTGCAAAAGACAAGGCTGAAGTGTTTGCACCGGCTTTAGCCAGGACTGCAACTGGATGATTCATCTCAGCCTCTTCCTGCGATCCCCACCATTACAGATACCAGTCTTCAGCCAATTCAATTCACTCCACGTAATATCAAGAAACAGCTGAGCATACTGGGTACAGCAACATCCCAGTAATAGCGCTGAAGACTTCTTCTTCCAAGCTGGCAGTCTCTCTAGCCAAGATGTCCAGTACAGCAATGACACAGGCACCTACCGACAATGTGGAAATTTCCCAGCTGTGTCTTGTCCACAAAAAGCAGGACAAATCCAATTTGGCCGATTACTGCCTCATCGGTCTACTTTTGATAACCAGAAAAGTGATGGAAAGTGTTGTTAACAGTGTTAACAAGCAGCACATACTCAGCAATAACCCACTCACTGATGCCCAATTTGGGTTCCACCAGGATCACTTGTCTCCAGACCTCATTACAGCCATTTATCTATTACACGGATAAATAGAGTGAATTCAAGAGGTAAGGTGACAATAACTGCTCTTGACATCAAGGCAGTGTTTAATCGAGTGCAGTATCAAACAGCCTTAGCAAAAATGAAGTCAATGGGGATCAGGTGGAAAACTCTCCATTAGGATTGGAGTCATACTTAGCAAAAAAGGAAGATGGTTGTTGTTGTTGAAGCCAATCATCTCAGCCCCAGGACATCGCTGCTGGAGTTCCTCAGGCCCTACGCCTAACCATCTTCAGCCGCTTCATCAATGACCTTGCCTTCGCGATTAGGTCAGAAGTGGGGATGCATGATAATTAAGCAGCATTTAGTTCCATTAACAACTCCTCAGAAAATGAATAAGTCCATGCCCGTATGCAGCAAGAGCTGGGCAACATTCAGGCTTGGGCTGGTTCGTGCCACACAAATGCCAGGCAATGACCATATCCAACAAGAGAGAGTACACCACCACTTGACATTCAGCAGCATTACTATCACTGAATCCCCCACTGGTAACATCCTGGTGGTTATCATTGACCAGAACCTTGACTGGACCAACCACATAAATACTATGGCTACAAAAGCAGGTCAGAGGTGGGAATTCTGCTGTGAGTCAGTCACTTCCGGACTCCCCAGAGCCTTTCCACCATCTACAAGGCACAAGTCAGGGGTGCAACTTGCCTGGACGAGTGCAGTTCCAACAACACTCAAGTAGTTTGACATCATTCAGAACAAAGTAGCCCGCCTGATTGGCATTCTTTGAAACCTGTGACCACTACTACCTAAAAGAATATGGACAGCAGGCACATGGGAACACCATCACCTCCAAGTTCAAGTCACACACCATCATGACTTGAAACTAAATCGCCATCCCTTCATCGTCGCTGGGTCAAAATTCTGGAACTCCCTCCCTAACAGCACTGTGGACTACTATTGTAGCGGTTCCAGAAGGCGACTCATCACCACCTTCTCAAGGGAAAATAGGATAGGCAATAAATGCTGACCTTTCCAGTGACATCCATATCTGGTGAATAAATAAAAAAAGTGCTTTGGGGCATCCTGAGGTTGTAAAAGGCACTATATAAACATAGGTTATTTCTTTATTAGTCATTTGTTCCTGTGCAGTTTGCTTGAGTGAGAGACTAGTCACGCATTTCAGATATTTATCTAATTGGCAGTTCCTGTTGAATTTAACAGACAGTTATGTAAATTTGGGGTTATTTCTTAACCTGCACTATTCAACCCAATTAATTTAATCTTGAGCCTTCACAGACAGTCAAAACAATCACTCTTCAATTTTCTTATCTAATAACCTCACTACAAAGAGCATAGGCCTGTTGGACAACAACAGCTAATATGTCCTGTTGATAGGAATGTTACTGCCCTCAGTAATAAAAGTCAAACTGGAACAGGATGGGATTGCGATTCCACTTCCCAAATATCCATCGTGCAGGGAGTGGTTTTTAACATCAGGGATTGTTCCAGTTTGTGAAAGGTGGATGCGTTTTGATGTAGATTAATATCAGGTAACGAAAATAGTAAAAAGAACATGTGACACACACGGATTTAACAAAAGAAAGTCTAAAGGAAGGAAAGAAAAGTATTGGGAAGTATTGGGTTAGAGCTCAAGGCTAGTTAGTTGCAGCTGCTTCTAAAGTGTACTGGTAAATGCTTCATATCTTTCTGTGGACTCCTGGTCTACTCTGAGTTGACTGATTTCAAATAATATGCCAACCAGGCACTACAACTGGCTTCATCACTTCTGAGTTAGGGAGCAAAAACTGTCAAGGAATCCCACTCCTATTTGCTATTCATTGACTTGCGGAAGTATGCATGTGCACACAGCAAGAGGATAGCAGCCAGCGGCGCTGATGCATCCCCATTAGAATAATTTGTCTGAGCAAAGAACTGCAGGGCACCCAGTGATCACAGAACTGTACCGAAACAAGAAGCCAACACCTGCAGGAAAGAAGGTGAAGTAAGGGCAGGAAAAATTGGTACAGGAGGAGTAAAACTAAGGCAGGATGGCAAGATCTTGCCCTATAGAGCAGAAAGGTATTCATGCAGCATGGATTCCATTGCGACTGATGGAATGTTACTTTAATGTAAATTAGTTTCTAGATAAACTCCTCCAATCCCCCTTCGGAAAGCGATAGATTACTGCTTTAATTCAGGCTCCAAACACATTAATAAAAGTCAGTATTAGATATTAAACACCAGCACTGACACAAAGCACAGAATACACAGTTATTAATTTTATATTACTCACTACTACTCAAGATTTACTTTGGGGACATCACCAGAAAGGGCTTCAATAAGACACTAATTCTGTAGTATGCAGAGAAATCACTGAAATATTGAAAAATAAGGGGCTCATCAAAATTTAGGAACTGTCATCTTTCATTAACTCATACTGCACTGGATTTGCTCTTGACTGGACTAGCTTCAGAGCTGGATTTTCTCTCATATTGAATTCTAGTACACGGTTCGCTCTAATAGATTTGCTGTGGACTTGTATTTTCACTGCACCCGCACTCTCACTATCCCATCCCCTCTACTCACTCTCACTGTCCCACCCCCCACTCACTGCACCCTCACTCTCACTGTCCCCCTCATCTCACTGTCGCTCCCTCTACTCACTGCACATTCACGCTCACTGTCCCATCCCCTCTACTGAACGCCTAAAAAAATTTCAGCTAATCAGGGACAGCCAGTATGGATTCATGATGGGAAGGTCATGCCTGACAAATCTCATTGAATTTTTTGAAGAGGTGACTAAGGTAGTGGACAGGGAATGTCTATGGATGTTATTTATATCGACTTCCAGAAGGCATTTGATAAAGTCCCACATAACAGACTGTTAACTAAGGTAGAAGCCCATGGAGTCGAGGGCAAATTATTGACATGGTTAGGAAGTTGGTTGAGTGGTAGGCGACAGAGAGCGGGGATAATGGGTAAGTACTCTGATTGGCAGGACTAGTAGTGTCCCACAGGGATCTGTGTTGGGGCCTTGGAGGGAGTGCAACGTAAGTTTACAAAAATGATATCTGGACTACAGGGGTTACGTTACGAGGAGCGATTACACAAATTAGGCCTGTTTTCGCTAGAATTTAGAAGGTGATCTGATTGAAGTCTTCAAGATATTAACAGGAAAAGACAGTCTAGATAAAGATAAACTATTTCCACTGGTTGGCAATTCTAAAACTAGGGGGCATAGTCTAAAAATTAGGGCCAGACAGTTCAGGAAAGATGTTAGGAAGCACTTCTTCACTCAAAAGGTGGTAGAGGTTTGGAACTCTCTCCCACAAACAGCAGCTGAAGCTAGAAGAGTTGTTAATTTAAAATCTGAGACAGATAGATTTTTGTTAAGCAAAGATATTAAGGGGTATGAGCCAAAGGCAGGTATATGGAGTTAGGCCACGGATCAGCCATGATCTCATTGAATGGCGAACAGGCTCGAGGGGCTGAATGGCCTACTCCTGTTCCTATCTTCCTCTGTTCTACTCACTGCACCCTCACTCTCACTGTCCTCCCCGCCCCCCTACTCACTGCAGCACTAACTTTCATTGTCCTTATACACCCCCTCAACTCACTGCACCACTCATGCTGTGTGTTTGCCTGAGGTTCACACTCATTCCCACAATTCAAAGCTTTGTGTGAATTGCACAACCTGGTCTGGAAAAACAGCTCATTCAAAGTTAATTAAGAAAGAGAAATGGAGCATCAGCTACCCAACACCTATTTAGTGAGTGAGTTAATGGTCTCAGTGAAATCCTAGTGTAAAGTTATTCCAATATTCCCTGGTTAAAATGTGCAGCAAGGTAAAACTTACAGAAGGATGGGAAGATGTAAAAGGAGATTATTAATACACATTGGTTGAAAATTACTTTGTCTCTGACTATCCTCACAATTTCTACTATCGCAACAACTGTAAACCCACTTTTATAGAATCATACAATAGAATCTTAGAATGGTTGCAGCACAGATGGAGGCCATTTGGCCCGTTGTGTCTATGCTGGCTCTTTGAAGGAGCAATTCACCTAGTACCACTCCCCGTCTACTCCCCGTAGCCTTGCAAATTCTTCCGTTTCAGATAATAATCCAATTCTGTCTTGAATGCCTCTCAGGCAGTGGCTTCCAGATCCTAACCACTCGCTTCTTTTGCCAATTACCTTAAATTTGTGCCCTCTGGTCTGGATCCTTACACCAAAGGGAACAGTTTCTCCCTATCTACAAAGGATGCTGGAAATACTCAGCAGGTCTGGCAGCATCTGTGGAGAAAGAAGCAGAATTAACGTTTCAGGTCAGTGACCTTTCATCAGAACTGGTAAAGGTTAGAAATGTAATAGGTTTGAAGCAAATAAAGCAGGGGTGGGGCAAAAGATAACACAAGGGAAGGTGTTGATAGGACATAGGGTCACAGAATAACTGACCAGAAGGTCATGGAGCAAAGGCAAAGAGTGTGTTAATAGTGTGCTGAAAGACAAAGCATTAGTGCAGAAAGGCTGTCAAATGACAGAATAATGAACAGCCGTGGCCAAAAGCACAAACCTGAAAGAAAAACAGTTGGCAAGCACATAGTTAGAAAATGAATGATGAAAAAAACTAAAATAAAGTAAATAAAAAATAAAACTAAAAATAAAAAAGGGGCCAGTCATACTCTGAAATGACTGAACTCAATGTTCAGTCCAGTAGGCTGTAGTGTGCCTAATCGCTAAATGCTCGAGCTTGAGGAACAGCATCTCATTTACCGATTAGGCATGCTACAGCCTACTGGACTGAACATTGAGTTCAGTAATTTCAGAGCATGACTGGCCCCTTTTTTCTTCTTATTTTTTCTTTTTATTTTATTTTAGTTTGTTTCATCATTCATTTTCTAACCATGTGCCTGCCCACTGTTTTTTTTTCATGTTTGTGCTTTTGGCCAGGCTGTTCGTTATTCTGTCATTCAATACCCTCTCTGCACTAATGCTTTGTCTTTCAGCACACCATTAACACATTCTTTGCCTTTGCTCCATGACCTTCTGGTCAGTTATTCTTTGTGACCCTCTGTCCTATCAACACCTTCCCTTGTGCTAGCTTTTGCTCCACCCCCGCTTTATTTACTTAAAACCTATTACATTTCCAACACTTGCCAGTTCTGATGGAGGGTCACTGACCTGAAACGTTAACTCTGCTTCTCTCTCCAGATGCTGCCAAACCTGCTGAGTATTTCCAGCATGTTTTGTTTCTATTTGCCAATTTCCAGCATCTGCAATATTTTGCTTTTATTCTCCCCATCTACCCTGTCCAGACCCCTCATGATTTTGAATCTCCTCTCAACCTTCTCTTCTCCAAGGAAAACAGTCCCAACTTCTCCAATCTATCTTCATAACTGAAGTTCCTCATCTCTGTAACCATTCTCGTGAATCTTTTCTACACTCTCTCCAATGGCTACACATTCTTTCTAAAGTGCAGTGCCCAGAATGGATGCAATACTCCAGTTGAAGCTGAACCAGTATTTTATACAAGCTTAACATAACCTCCTTCCTCTTGTACTCTATACCCCTATTGATAAAGCCTAGGATACCGGACGCTTCATTAACTGCTCTCTCAACTTGTCCTGCCACATACAATGATTAGTGCACATGTACACTTTTTTTTAAATTTGTTTGTGGCTTGTGGGCAGTGCTGGTGGGACCAGCATTTATTGCACATCCCTATTGGCCCTTGAACTGAATGGATTGCTAGGCTATTTCAGAGTCAACCACATTGCTATGGGTCTGGAGTCACATGTAGACCAGACCAGGTAAGGATAGCTGATTTCCTTCTCTAAAGGATCTGAGTAAGCCAGATGGGTTTTTACAACAATCAACACTGGTTTCATGGTCACCAATAGACTAGCAGATTTAAGAATTGAATTCAAATTTCATCATCTGCCGTTGCAGAATTCGAGCCCATGTCCCCAGAGCACTAGCCTGGGCCTCTGGATTATTAGTCCAGTGACATTATCACTATTACCGCCTCCCGCTGCTCCTGCACCCCCTTTAGAATTGTACCCTTTTTTAATATTGGCTCTCCATGTTCTTTCTACCAAAATGAATCACTTCACATTTCTCTGCATCAAATTTCATCTGCCATTTGTCCACCCATTCCACCAGCCTGTCTATGTTATCATGCAGGCCCACACCTGGTAAGAATGGGGCACATTAATTTCGCCACATGGACATTAAATTTCAAATTGTTGCTGGGAAGAGGAGACGTCCTGTTACAAGGGGTTGCCAGGCCCCTGGTTGGAAAGACATTTTTGCATATTAACCGACAGTGCTTGTAGACAAATATTCCCTGCTCCAATTCAATCCACAAACAGACGTGGTCAAACCAGTTAGTCGCATGGCTAACTGGCTGTTGCAGAGTTTGAACTGAGAGTTTTAAATTGGAGAGACAGTGTTTGAACTGGCAGAAAGCTCTTGGCTCCAGAATTGAAAAGACATCCTCTCTCCTGTCCTGTCTGCTCCCATCTCTTTCTCACGGAACTCCAAAAACCCACTGAAGGCACCTGAACCCCAAGAGAGAAAAGTCTCCGACAGTGAACAAGGTTTAAGAAGAATACTGGGCCCCAACGAAAAGCAACAGCAACCTACAAAAGGACTCTACAGTGAGCTTAAAGAACCGTAACAACTGTTCAGATATTGCCTCAAACCTTTCCACATTATTTTTCCTTCTAGAATTAGAACATTACAGCGCAGTACAGGCCCTTCGGCCCTCGATGTTGCGCCGACCTGTGAAACCATCTGACCTACACTATTCCATTTTCATCCATATGTCTATCCAATGACCACTTAAATGCCCTTAAAGTTGGCGAGTCTACTACTGTTGCAGGCAGGGCGTTCCACGCCCCTACTACTCTCCGAGTAAAGAAACTACCTCTCACATCTGTCCTATATCTATCACCCCTCAACTTAAAGCTATGTCCCCTTGTGTTTGCCATCACCATCCGAGGAAAAAGACTCTCACTATCCACCCTATCTAACCCTCTGATTATCTTATATGTCTCTATTAAGTCACCTCTCCTCCTCCTTCTCTCCAACGAAAACAACCTCAAGTCCCTCAGCCTTTCCTCGTAAGACCTTCCCTCCATACCAGGCAACATCCTAGTAAATCTCCTCTGCACCCTTTCCAAAGCTTCCACATCCTTCCTATAATGCGGTGACCAGAACTGCACGCAATACTCCAGGTGCGGTCTCACCAGAGTTTTGTACAGCTGCAGCATGACCTCGTGGCTCCGAAAATCGATCCCCCTACTAATAAAAGCTAACACACCATATGCCTTCTTAACAGCCCTATTAACCTGGGTAGCAACCTTCAGGGATTTATGTACCTGGACACCAAGATCTCTCTGTTCATCTACACTACCAAGAATCTTCCCATTAGCCCAGTACTCTGCATTCCTGTTACTCCTTCCAAAGTGAATCACCTCGCACTTTTCCGCATTAAACTCCATTTGCCATCTCTCAGCCCAGCTCTGCAGCCTATCTATGTCCCTCTGTAACCTACAACATCCTTCGGCACTATCCACAACTCCATCGACCTTAGTGTCATCCGCAAATTTACTAACCCACCCTTCTACACCCTCTTCCAGGTCATTTATAAAAATGACAAACAGCAGTGGCCCCAAAACAGATCCTTGCGGTACACCACTAGTAACTAAACTCCAGGATGAACATTTGCCGTCAACCACCACCCTCTGTCTTCTTTCAGCTAGCCAATTTCTGATCCAAAGCTCTAAATCACCTTCAACCCCATACTTCCGTATTTTCTGCAATAGCCTACCGTGGGGAACCTTATCAAACGCCTTACTGAAATCCATATACACCACATCCACTGCTTTACCCTCATCCACCTGTTTGGTCACCTTCTCGAAAAACTCAATAAGGTTTGTGAGGCACAACCTACCCTTCACAAAACCGTGCTGACTATCGCTAATGAACTTATTCTTTTCAAGATGATTATAAATCCTGTCTCTTATAACCTTTTCCAACATTTTACCCACAACCGAAGTAAGGCTCACAGGTCTATAATTACCAGGGCTGTCTCTACTCCCCTTCTTGAACAAGGGGACAACATTTGCTATCCTCCAGTCTTCCAGCACTATTCCTGTCGACAATGACGACATAAAGATCAAGGACAAAGGCTCTGCAATCTCCTCCCTAGCTTCCCAGAGAATCCTAGGATAAATCCCATCTGGCCCAGGGGCCTTATCTATTTTCACACTTTCCAAAATTGATAACACCTCCTCCTTGTGAACCTCAATCCCATCTAGCCTAGTAGCCTGAATCTCAGTATTCTCCTCGACAACATTTTCTTTCTCTACTGTAAATACTGACGCAAAATATTCATTTAACGCTTCCCCTATCTCCTCTGATTCCACACACAACTTCCCACTACTATCCTTGATTGGCCCTAATCTGCTCTTTTCTGTCTCTATTTGCATGTGCGTATTGCATTTGCATGCTAACATGGGCGCATTGTGTATCCGTAGGCATCAACTGAATTAGTGTTAAGTTCTAAGTTTAATAAAATTTTACCTTTCTTGTTTAAAGCTAAAAAAGCCTGTTTGTGCTCGTTTCTTTACCTTACAATTGGAAAGCGGTGAACAAGGATTCAACAAGGGGGAGCTAAAAACAGTGTGTTTAAAATTAAAACCCTGTTGCAGTAAGACCAGGTGAAGGCTGAAAGGGAACCCTAGACCTCTTTCTCACCTGATCGTAACAATGTCCTTTGAAAGTTCTATACCATCCTCCTCACAGTTCACAATACTTCCAAGTTTCGTATCATTCGCAAATTTTGACATTGTGCCCTGTACACCAAGGTCTAGGTTATTAATATATATCAGGAAGAGCAGGGTTTCCAACACTGACCCCTGGGAAACTCCACCATCAACCTTCCTCCAGTCCGAAAAACGTCCAATAATCACTACTCTCTGTTTCCTGTCACTCAACCAATTTTGTATCCATGTTGCTACTGTCCCTTTTATTCCATGGGCTCTAACTTTCCTGACAAGCCTGTTATGTGGCACTTCATCAAATACCTTTTGGAAGTCCATGTACACCATACCAACCACATTACCCTCATCAACCCTCTCTGTTACTTCATCAAAAAACTCGAGCAAGTTAGTTAAACACAATTTTCCCTTAATAAATCTGTGCTGCTTTTCCTTAATTAACCCACATTTGTCCATGTGACTATTAATTTTGTCCTGAATTATTGTTTCTAGAAGCTTCTCCACCAACCAAAGGTTAAACTGACTGGCCTGTAGCCAAGGCTTATCTTTACACCCTTTTTTGGACAAGGGTGTATCATTTGCATTATCCAGTCCTCTGGAACTGAATCTGAAGACGACTGGAAAATTATGGCCAATGTCTCCGCAAGTTCCACTCTCACTTCCCTCAGTATCCTTGGATGCATCTCATCTGGTCCTGGTGCCTTATCACCTTTAAGTACAGGCACTTGACCAAATACCTCCTCCTTATCAATTTTAAACCCTTCAAGTGTCTGAACTACATCCTTTCACCATGAGCTGTGCAGCATCTTCTTCCTTGGTAAAAACAGATGCAAAGTATTCATGTAATACCCCAACCATGCCTCATGTCTCTATGCTTATATCCCCTTTTAAGTCCCTAATCAGCCCCGCTCCTCCTTTTACCACCCTTTTACTATTAATATTCATATAGAATACTTCTGGATATTAAACAGGGCTTCCCTGCTCTTCTGACTAAATTTCTTGCCTGGATTGTGCGTTCAGCAGTGAAATTACGTTATTTGTTGCTGACCTTGAAGAAAGCTGTCCACAAAGATCTAGTGATCTCTGTGGCATGGATTTCACCTTTGCCGATGCCAGTTTGAATCTGGTGCCAAGTCAAGGGGATCTGCAGGCATCCTGCAACAGCGATGTCATCAAGCGGGGTAACCAATCACATTGAAGTATTCTCACAGACGCCAAACTAGGAAGTAAAATGCACTGATTATCCTTCACTTTTTAATATGATTTTACAGGATGTTATGGATATGGGGCAGATGGTGTGGAAGGTTTCCACTTTTCACCTCACAACTGACCGTAGACTTTTTTTTACGAGAATTTTGTTTTAGTCCCTGAGTGTTTTAGTGGTCAAATAAACAGACAAATGACAGGTTTTCTTGTAGGATTAAAAGAAAGATAAATTATTTCTTAAACAATACCTGAAAACATTCACAACCTCATCCACTCACACATGCACACACATGACCACACACAAGAGATAGAGATTAGAGGATAGCAATAATTTAAGTCCAATTGTTGTAAAGAGAGTTCATTCTGAAACTGTTTTTGTTTTCTGGGAGGAGTTTTTTGTACAGCGTGGCAGGCCTGGTGTTCCTTTTCTTGGTTCACAGAAGTACTGCAGACTCTTTTGGTTAAGATTCAGTCAAAGTCGGTGGTGAGAAGCCTGTTACAATTTCTCAGGTGGGGTGTTTTCAAGGTCACCTTGCAGTCTCTGCCTCTGTGGTTTAAAGATGTTACAGGAAGGGTCTTCTTTTTAGCTGGAATGGATTTGTCAGCTTCCTGGCTGGCTGGCTTTCAGAGAAGTCTCTTTTTTAAAGAAAAAAACTTATCAGGTTTGGTTTCGGTCAGGTGACCATAGATGCTGTCCCCTGGTGTGTACATACAATGTCTTTGAATGTGAAGCCATTGTTACACAATGGGGTTTAAACATGGCTTAACTTGATAAAGTGGTATTATGTCCCAGCTATTATCTTGGCTTTGAATCCGGAGTCTCTCTGTCTGTGAAGGCCTTTGTCAACCCAGTTCATGGAGATAGCAGCCATTTAGCATTGAATGGACTGTTTCGCACTTTATGGTACTTTCCCCAGAACTAGTCCAGAATTGATGATGGGTTTAGTTTCCAACAGTCCCTATGTATATGTGCAGTACAGGAGGTGTCATTTGACCTCTTACTCCATCTTGTCTGCAGCAAAGGTGTGTCCATTTTTTGGGGTTTAGTTCATCAGTTCATTTTTACAGTTCATAATTGCTCTAGTTCACTTTAGTTCATAACTGTTCCTTTTGTGAGCGTGACAGGAGAGCAAAAGAAATGATTGGGGCATACCCATGAGATTGAGGTAGAAGCTGAAGTGTTAGAAACACTTAAAAAAATTATTTAAAAATGTGGAATTTTATCATAATGGAGAAATTTGACATTCTAAAAATGTAAATTTGTATTTTTCAGAGCCAATGAAGCTGTTCAGCAGTAATTATGAACTTAGTAGGCTGCTAAATACTGAATAACACCTCATTTAACAAGGTGCAACTTTTTCAAGGGTTTTCACAGCAAGACTAATAGCGTAAAAGGGCAAGTTCTCATCAGTTCAATGATTTCTAATGATTGTAGTCTGTGGGGGCTTCAACAGTACACCCTATGAGGAAGCATAGAATTACTGACAGCAACTTCTGGATGTCCACATTATTCTGCTTCTGTGTGGACTTCCAAAGCTAATGTCCATTTCAGAGGAGTAAAGATGGCAATCACTTACAGTTTCTCCTTCACTATGACTGCAAAATTTGGGACAGTGTACTGCAGCAGCAGGAAGCAGGAGGAAAGTCAGGCCCTTTGATTTTTTTTCATGCCGTCCTCAGCTTTTTTTCTAAACAGTTTAAATCCTCGCTCTGTCACTGCCACCTCATTCCAGTACGTGGCATTCACCAGCTGATAGCTCTCTGAGCTCCAACAGTAGCAATGGCACCTTCACAGAAGAGCTACTCCTCGGTTTAATATTTTTGAAATTACTTTAAAAAAGTACTTTTGAAATGAGTGATTATATTGTCACTGTCTCTCTATGCTGGTGTAATGAGAGAGGAATAATTGACAATCTAGTGGTGCGAGACCTCTCGGGGATGAGCGACCATAATGTGATAGAATTCTTCATCAAGATGGAGAGTGACGTAGTTGATTCTGAGACAAGGGTCCTGAATCTTAGTAAAAGGAAACTACGAAGGTATGAGGCATGAGTTGGCCATGACGGATTGGGAAACATTACTTAAAGGGATGATGGTGGATAGGCAATGGCAAACATTTAAAGAGTGCATGGATAAACTGCAACAATTGTTTATCCCTGTCTGGCGCAAAAGTAAAACAGGAAAGGTAGCCAAACCATGGCTTACAAGGGAAATTAGAGATAGCATTAGATCCAAGGAAGAGGCATATAAATTTGCCAGGAAAAACAACACACCTGAGGATTGGGAGCAGTTTAGAATTCAGCAAAGGAGGACCACAGGATTGATTAAGAAGGGGAAAATAGAGTACGAGAGCAAGCTTGCGGGGAATATAAAAACCGACTGTAAAAACTTCTATAGGTATGTGAAGAGGAAAAGATTGGTGAAGACAAATGTTGGTCCCTTACAGTCAGAAACAGGGGAATTTATTATGGGGAATAAAGAAATGGCTGACCAACTAAATGCATACTTTGTTTCTGTCTTCACAAAGGGGGAGACAAATATCCTACCAGAAATGTTGGGAAACACAGGGCTTAGTGAGAGAGAGGAACTGAAAGAAATCAGTATTAGTAGAGAAATGGTGTGTTGATGGGATTGAAGGCTGACAAATCCCCAGGGCCTGATGGTATGCATCCCATGGTACTTAAGGAAGTGGCCCTAGAAATAGTGGATGCATTGTGGTCATCTTCCAAGATTCTATAGACTCTGGAACAGTTCCTACAGATTGGAGGGTAACTAATGCAACCCCACTATTTAAAAAGGGAGGTAGGGAGAAAGCAGGGAATTTATAGACCAGTCAGCCTGACGTTGGTAGTGGAGAAAATTCTCGAGTCCATTATCAAAGATTTTATAGCAGAGCACTTAGAGAACAGTGGTAGAATCGGGCAGAGTCAGCATGGATTTACGAAAGGGAAATCTTGCTTGACAAATCTACCAGAATTCTTCGAGGATGTAACTAGTAGATTTGATGAGGGGGGGCCAGTGGATGTGTTTTATTTGGACTTTCAGAAGGCTTTCGACAAAGTCCTACATAAGAGATTAGCATGTAAAATTAAAGCGCATGGGATTGGGGGTAGTGTATTGCAATGGATAGAAAATTGGTTGGTGGACAGAAAACAAAGAGTAGGGATATAAATGGGTCTTTTTCTGAATGGCAGGCAGTGACTAGTGGGGTACTGCAGGGATCGGTGCTAGGACCCCAGCTATTCATAATTATACATTAATGATTTAGATGAGGGAACTAAATGTAATATCTGCAAATTTGCAGATGACATAAAACTGGGTGGGAGAGTGAGTTGTGAGGAGGATGCAGAGAGGCTTCAGGGTGATTTGGACAAGTTGAGTGAGTGGGCAAATGCATGGCAGATGCAGTATAATGTGGATAAATGTGAGGCTATCCACTTTGGTAGCAAAAACAGGAAGGCAGATTTTTATCTGAACAGCTATGAACTATGAGAGGGGAATATGCAACGAGACCTGGGTGTTCTCCTACACCAGTCACTGAAGGTAAGCATGCAGGTGCAACAGATGGTTAAAAAAGGCAAATAGCATGTTGGCCTTCATAGCGAAAGGATTCGAGTACAGAAGCAGGGATGTCTTGCTGCAATTATACAGGGCCTTGGTGAGGCCACACCTGGAATATTATGTGCAGTTTTGGTCTCCTTATCTGAGGAAGGATGTTCTTGCTATAGAGGGAGTGCAGCGAAGGTTTACCAGACTGATTCCTGGGATGGTGGGACTGACATATAAGGAGAGACTGAGTCGGTAAGGATTATACTCGCTGGAGTTCAGAAGAGTGAGGGGGAATCTCATAGAAACCTATAAAATTCTAACAGGACTGACAGGCTAGATGCAGGAAGGATGTTCCCGATGGTGGGGGAGTCCAGAACCAGGGGTCATAGTCTAAGGATACGGGGTAAATCTTTCAGGACTGAGATGAGGAGAAATTTCTCCACCCAGAGAGTGGTGAGCCTGTGGAAGTCGCTACCACAGAAAGCAGTTGAGGCCAAAACATTGTATGTTTTCAAGAAAGAGTTAGATATAGCTCTTGGGCCCAAAGGGGTCAAACGGTATGGGGCGAAAGCAGGAACAGGTTACTGAGTTGGATGATCAGCCATGATCATAATGAATGGCGAAGCAGGCTCGAAGGGCCGAATGGCCTACTCCTGCTCCTATTTTCTATGTTTCTAAATAAACAAAACACAATCATCTCACTAGTCGCAAACATAGCAGCACATTTGTTGATTTTAATCTGAGGAGTAGGAGTGCTCCACAAAAATACTACAGCTCGCTGCTGGCTCAAGTTCCACCTCCTCTAGGGTTGTCTCACCCCCAACACCATCACCCCACCATCACCAGTTCAGACCTGCTGGTTGGTTCAATGCTTGAGTTGGCCAATTTCCTGCCATCTCACAACCAGCGAGCTGCAAAGGTATGCCTACTGGGTACCTGTAGTTCACCGGTGGAATTTACATGGGGCTTGAACCCAATAATTGTTGGAGATTCCTGACACTGGCTTCGCATGAGGCTGCTCTTTAGCCTTTCTACTTGTTGCGGACGGAAGCTGAATTTTCTCTCAGAGACAGTATCACAGACATAGGCTCCAGTCATTTCTGTGGGGAATCTTTCTGATCTCGTGCTGTGGATGCGTCGGAAACCCTGAAGAAACAGCACAAAGGTCTAGGGTTTCTGCCAACATACCACCAATGTTAAGCGGAGAGATCGGGGAATACGCTGCAAAAATTGTACCCAGAGTGAAGGAAGCTAATGTCCCCCAGTCTTTCTCCTAGATCAGAATATTATAGGGTGTCAGATGTAGAAAAGGCTGAAATTATTGGTCAGCACTTTGTTCAACCTCTGGTCAGCAGGTTTCTATCAAAACCTTCTGGACTAAATTTTGTATTTGAGCCTAATAAAGATTGTAAAAGGAGGAAGTCAAAAGGTTGAAATGTGATTGCATTCATTCCCAAATGTGCTTGAGTATATAGAAATGATTAAGAGGAGACTGGGAGCATTCTTAACTCCTCATTCAATGCCAATGAATAATTATACTCTAATCAAATCGTCTGCTTAGTAGAAGCTGTTTAATAAATGCAGCCCAAAATGAAAGTGTAAAATTCCCACTTAACTCTGTCATGCCACTTTCATCGCTCTTTGATCATTTCCTTTTTAGCTTCAGCCTTGGCTCAGTGATAGTACTCTCTCACCTGTCAGTCAGAAGGTTGTTGGTTCAAGTCCCACTTCAGAGACCGGAGGACATAATCTAGTTTGACACTCCAGTGCAGTACTGAGGGAGTGCTGCAGTGCTGGAGGTGCCATCTTTCAGATAAAACATTAAACCGCCTGCCCTCTCAAGTGGACTTGGAGAGTTGTGAGAATGTGGAACTCACTACCGCAAGGAGTAGCTGAGATGAGTAGCATAGATGCATTTAAGAGGAAGCTAGGTAAATGCATGAGGGAAGAAGGAATAGAAGGATATGTTGATAGGGTGAGATGAAGTAAGGTGGGAGGAGATACATGACAACCATAAACACTGGTATACACCAGTAGAGTCAAATAGCATGTTTCTGTGCTGTAAATTCTGTGTAATTCTATGTAAAAGATCCCATGGCACTACTCGGGAGAACAGCAGGGGAATTCACCTGGTAATATCTGATCATTATCTCACTGTGGGACCTTACTGTGGCCTAATTGGCTGCCATGCTTGCCTCCATTACAACAATGGCGAGACTTCAAAACTACTTCATTGGCTGTGAAGTGATTGGGATGTTCTCAGTTTGTGAAAGGTACTTTACAAATTTAAAGTCCTTCTGAAGATATTTGTTAAACGTGCTTCCATTTTTTATGTCATACATTTTTCTTTCCCTTCTGTCTGAAGCTGCTTTATAATTTCCAGCATTGTCTCATGGGATATGACACTTACATGCCACTAAGTCATAACGTTCCATGTAACTGAAACATTATCTTGTTACAATTTGCATTTATCTAGCGCCTTTAATGCAGTACAACATTCCAGAGGGATGTCACAGGAGCGTTATCAGACAAAATATGACACTGAGCCACATAAGAAAATAAGAAATAGAAGCAGCAGTACACCATACAGCCCATTGAGGCTGCTCCACCATTCAATACAATCATGGCTGATCGTGGGCTTGAACTCCACTTTCCCGCCTGCTCCCCATATCCCTTGATTCCCTCAAAGACCAAAAATCTCTCTATCCCAGTGTTAAGAACATAAGAAATAGGAGCAGGAGTAGGCCATTCAGCCCCTCAAGCCTGCCCCACCATTCAGTAAGATCACGGCTGATCTGTCCCAGGTCTCAACTCCTCTTTCGGGCCTGCTCCGCATAACCCTCGGCTCCCCGAGATTTCAAAAATCTATCTACCTTTTCCTTAAATAGATTTAGTGACCTAGCCTCCAAAATTCTCTGTGGTAGAGAATTCCAGAGATTCACCACCCTCTGAGAGAAGAAATTCCTTCGCATCTCAGTATTAAATGTGTGCCCCCTTATTCTGTAACTATGTCCCCTAGTTCGAGATTCCCCCACCAGTTGAAACATATTCTCAACATCTACCCTGTCAAGCCCCCTTAGAACCTTCTATGTTTCAATAAGATCACCTCGAATTCTTCTAAACTCCAATGAGTAAAGGCCTAACCTGTTTAGCCGTTCTTAATAAGACAATCCCTTCATTCCAGGAATCAGCCTAGAGAACCTTTTCTGAACTGCCTCCAATGCTAGTATGTCCTTCCTTAAATCTATTCAACAATGGAGTATCCACTACACTCTGGGATAGAGAATTCCAAATATTCGCAACCTTTTGAGTGAAGAAATTTCTTGCTGTCTCAGTCCTAAATGATCATTCCCTTATCCCGAGACCGTGCCCCCGCATTTTAGATTCCCCAGCAAGTGGAAACAATCTCTCAGTATCTATGCTGTCAAGTTCCTTCAGAATCTTGTAAGTTTCAATGAGAGTACCTCTCATTCTTCAAAACTCCAGAGAATACAGGCCCAATTTACTCAGCCTCTCATCATAGGACAACCCTCTCATCTCAGGGACTAATCTAGTTAACCTTTGCTGCACTGCCTCCAATGAAAATCTATCCTTCCTTAAATGTGGAGACCAAAACTGCACACAGTATTTCAGATGTGGTCTCACCAAACCCCTGTACAATTGTAGTAAGACTTCTTAATTCTTGTACCCCAATCACCTTGCAATAAAGGCCAACATCCCATTCGCCTTCCTAATTGCTCGTTGTACCTGCATGCTAACTGTATTCCTTGTATGAGTACACCAAGTCTCTCAGAACATTAACAAGTTTCACACCTTTTAAAAAAATATCCTGCTCTTCTATTCTTACGACCAAAGTGAATAACTTCACACTACCCCACATTACACTCCAACTGTCACCTTGTTGCCCCCTCACTTAACTTGTCTACGTGTCCGCCTCACAGCTTGCATTTCCACCTACCTGTGTACCATCAGCAAACATAGATACATTACTCTCTGTCTCTTTGTCTAAGTCATCACCTCGTTACAGTGTGACATGTCACCATGACATCACCATGTTACAGTGTGACATATAACTGGAACGTCATCTCGTTACAATGTGACATGTAATCATGACATCACAATGTTACAGTGTTACATATAACTGAAACATCATGTTGTTAGTGTGTGACATGCAACCATGACGTCACCTCGTTACAGTGTGACATGTAACCACCATGTTACAGTGTGACATATAACTGGAACATCATCTTGTTACAGTGTGAATTGCAACTGAAATATCACCATGTTACAGTGTGACATTTAACTGGAACATCACCTCATGACAGTGTGGATTGTAACCATGATATCACCATGTTACAGTCTGACATATAACTGAATATCACCTGGTTAGAGTGTGAATTGTAACTGAAACATCAGCTTGTTACAGTGTGACATGTAATGGGAACATCACCTTATTACAGTGTGAATTGTAACTGGAACATCATCTCATTACAGTGTGACATGTAACTGGAACTTCACCATGTTGCAGTGTGACATATAACAGGAACAGCATCCTGTCACAGTGTGACATGTAACCATGACGTCACCATGTTACAGTGTGACATATATCTGGAACATCACCTTGTTACAGTGTGACATATATCTGGAACATCACCTTGTTACAGTGTGAATTGTAACTGAAACATCACCTTGTTACAGTGTGAATTGTAACTGAAACATCACCTCATTACAGTGTGAACTGTAACTGGAAAATCACCTCGTTACAGTGTGACATGTAACTGGAACACCAGCTCGGTACAGTGTGATTTGAAACCGAAACATCACCTTGTCACAGTATGAATTGGAACTGAAACATCAGCTTGTTACAGTGTGACATGTAACGGGAACATCACCTCGTTACAGTGTGACATGTAACGGGAACATCACCTCGTTACAGTGTGACATGTAACGGGAACATCACCTCGTTACAGTGTGACATGTAACGGGAACATCACCTCGTTACAGTGTGACATGTAACTGGAACACCAGCTTGTCACAGTGTGACATATAACTGGAACATCACCTTGTTACAGTGTGAACTGTAACTGAAACGTCACCATGTTACAGGGTGAATTGTAACTAATAACATCACCTCATTACAGTGTGAATTGTAACTGGAACATCACCTCATTACAGTGTGACATGTAACTGCAACACCAGCTCGGTACAGTGTGAATTGCAACTGAAACATCAGCTTGTTACAGTGTGACATTTAACTGAAACATCACCATGTTACAGCATGAATTGCAACTGGGCGGCGCAGTGGTTAGCACCGCAGCCTCACAGCTCCAGGGACCCGGGTTCGATTCTGGGTACTGCCTGTGCGGAGTTTGCAAGTTCTCCCTGTGTCTGCATGGGTTTACGCCGGGTCTACGGTTTCCTCCCACCTCCAAAGACTTGCAGGTTGATAGGTAATTTGGCCATTGTAAATTGCCCCTAGTGTAGGTAGGTGGTAAGAGAATTGTGGGGATGTGGTAGAGAATATGGGATTAATGTAGGATTAGTATAAATGGGTGGTTGTTGGTCGGCACAGACTCGGTGGGCTGAAGGGCCTGTTTCAGTGCTGTATCTCTAAATAAAATAAAAAATAATATGAAACATCAACTCATTACAATGTGAATTGTAACTGGAACATCACCTCGTTACAGTGTGACATGCAACTGGAACACCAGCTTGATACAGTGTGAATTGCAACTGAAACATCAGCTTGTTACAGTGTGACATGTAACTGGAAGACCACCTTGTTACAGAGTGACATATAACTGGAATATCATCTCATTACAGTGTGAATTGTAACTGAAACATCACCTCATTACAATGTGAATTGTAACTGGAACATCAGCTTGTTACAGTGTGACATATAACTGGAACAACACCTCATTACAGTGTGACATGTAAGTGAAACATCACCTCATTACAATGTGAATTGTAACTGGAACATCAGCTTGTTACAGTGTGACATTGTAACTGAAACAGTACCTCATTACAGTGTGACATGTAACTGAAACAGTACCTAATTACAGTGTGACATGTAACTGGAACAACACCTCATTACAGTGTGACATGTAACTGGAACAACACCTCATTACAGTGTGACATGTAACTGCAACATCAGCTCGTTTCAGTGTGACATGTAAACATGACATCACCATCTTACTGTGTGAATTGTATTTGGAACATCAGCTCATTACAGTGCGATATGTAACTGGAACGGCAAAGATGCAGTATCTTCTTAACCTAATCTTTCTTCTCATTTCCCCCTCACTCCTCACCCACGCTGTCTTCAGACTGACACAAAGCAGATGGTACAGTCATGCACCTTTTACTTCACTGCCCATTATCCCACTCTCTGCAGCACAGCCTCAGCCTTGTGCCTTTCTCCTTTCAGATTCCCAAGAAGTGCAGCCTGGTCGGGCAGTGGAGGTACAGCAAGGAGAGAGTGATGATGAAGACTCCCATCATTTGATTTCACACTCACAGCCACCAGCTAGGATACTGTCACTACACAATTTTAGAGGATAGGATAGAGGTGGAATCTGCTTATGGTGAGACACTGGACACGAGTGGCCTGCAGCCAGGGCAGGGGGCAAGGACAGTACAGCTGCCAGTTCGCCAGAGGGCGAGCTCGCACATGGGTCCTGCTGCAGTGGACTCAGATGAGCACTTCGATGGAAAAGCCTACAGAAGAACGCTGATGGGTATGCATAGCCAAATGCTTTGTGTATTGGGAAGCTTGCGATCAATGTCATGGAGGAATCCAGCATCAACTGGGCATAGGGTTTTGCACAGAACTAGCATCCCATCCTTTCCTGCATAGAAGTAGTGACCAATTCCATCAGCACACTTGTGGACCCAACCATGATTCAGTATCTGATGGTTGATGCCTCTGCGTCCATTGCAGCACAAGCAGCTTGCATCAGAAGTCTGAGTGCTGCAGTGGAAGCTCAGACTGAAGTCATGCAAGATCAGACTGCTGCCATCATAACTGTAGATTACAATGTGCAAAAGGCTTTGCAGGATATCACTGCAACCCACAGCAACAGATTACAAGGATTTCTGAGGCACATCCTGTGGGAGTGGCAGGCCCTCCACGGAGCACAAATCTGCTGTCCTCTCTCAGGATGACAGCATTCCTGCTCTCACTCCTGACACTCCACCAGTGCCCTTGCCTTTGCCAGTCAGCTAGCCAGTCCAGATTGCAGCCACCAATGCCAAGATGGTACACTCTGCAGCTGGCCTTCATGACCCAGACATGGTCAAGGTCATCCTCCCAGGCCATCTGCAGTCTCTTTCACTGAAAGTCAACAGACTACCACCAGCCATGCTGCAGCCACTGTTGTAGAACGGAGTAGTGGCATTAGGAAAGGCAAAGGCCAATGGAAGACAGGCACCAAAGGAATGCACAAGTTTGATTAGTTAACTTTTGTATGCAATATGGAATAATTTCATTCATAAATTTGGTTTGGAAAGTTATTTTGTGGTGGCTTTTATTTTTGCCAAGCGGATGTTGTGATGGTTAGTGACAGAGGGAAGGTAAGGTGTGGACCCATTGATGAATGGAGAATTGGGGTTGTGGTTTATGGTATCGCACTCAGATGAGTTCTTCATGAACAACCCAGCCCAAAAGGAGTTATCTAGGTTACCTCTTCTCTTCCTCATGCTCCTGCTCCTCAGCTGCTTGCAGTGTACTGGTGCAAGGACTGACCCTCATAATGGCGAGCTTGTACAACATACAGCAAACCATGATGAATCCCGACACCTTGATTATTGTAGGACTCCTCTAGAGTGGTCCAGGCAGTGGAAGTGTTGTTTCAGCATGCCAATGGTCTGCTCTATCAGATATCTTGTGGGAATGTGGCTTTCATTGTATGCTGCACACATGTGCATGGGTTGTGCACTGGAGGCTTCAGCCATTCAGCGGATAGCCTTTGTCACCCAGTAGCCGCCCGATGTCTAGTCATGGTGGCTCAAGTGCAGCTGGCACAGCGCACTGATGTAGAATGAAGACATCATGACTACTGCCAGGGTACTGGGCATTGACCTGGTTGATTCTCTGCCTATGATCACACACCAGCTGGATGCTGAAGGAGTGGAATCTCTTTCCATTTCGGTAGAGGGCAGAGTTGACATGCGGCACCTGCAAAGCAACATGCGTGCAGTCAATGGTACCATGCACCACGGTGAAGCCCAAAATCCTAGCAAAGCTGTGTGTTTGTTCCTGCTGCTCTCTGGCAAGAGAGAAATGTATTCAACTCTCAATGAATAGACAAGTTCAGTAAGTTCCCTTATGCAACAGGGGATGGCAAACTGCAAGATGTTACAACTATCTCCAGTTCAAGCCTGGAAGGAGTCTGACACATAAAAGTTCATCGCCACAATCACCTTTACAGCCACTGGCAATGTGGTTCTTGCCCTACTCTGAGGTTGCAGTGTGTCTGCAGCAGGTGGCAGATTTCAGTGAGGACATCCTTTCTGACGCGCAGGCATCATATACTTTGTTCCTTGTTGAGGTTCAGGTTGGAGAATGGCTGTCTGAACACCCTGGGCAGTTATAGCCTTCTTCTGAGACCCCTTCTCTCTCTCCTCCTTCTCCCTCTTTTAGGAGCTTGTCCTGCTCTCAGCTCATTCTCCAAGTCATGCTCAGGGATAGGCACCAACATGCTACCCCATGGACATTTGACAAAATTATTGACTCAGCCATGAACATGGGGGTAATTAAGCTGTATATAAAGTGTATAGCTAATCTAATGCCATCAAAACACATTACAATTGAAAAGACATTTCTCCCTATAAATAAAGTAGCTAAGCATACAAACATCAATGGAGAGCAGCAATACCAATGCAAATTACTTTTGCTGACAGAATACAGCTAGTTACACCTTGTCACAAGGCTGTAGATGGACCTTATCGGATGACCTCTGTGAATTCACACTGTGTCAGGAGTGCAAATTCATCCAATAAACCATGAAACACAAGGGCAGGATTGTTATTGTGGTTATTGAGGTGTGGCAGTAGAAAAATCAGCAACAGGAAGATAGACCATTTCTCACTGGTGTCACAAGACAACGTAACCCGTGATGGTCAATGTTTGTGCAACTTCTTCACCTGCTTGTAATATGGGTTTGAAGACAGGGCAGCCAACAAAAGGGCAGTGATCTCCAAATCAGGAGAATGTTATAGGATGGAGCAGATAGCACTTCAGAAGAGTCATGTAAAATAGAAGGCAGAGTGGGACAGGAAGGGACAGAGAGATTAACGGTAGGTAGCCAAGACTAGTTTATTCATCTTGACAGGCTGTTAAACTAGGTCCTGGATTCTAAAACACAGAAACAACAGCATCTCTCATGGACAAAATTTCATTTACTCACCAAAGCTAGTGACAAAATTAGATAAACACAATTACAAATAAAGAGCGCCCGTCAGCTCCTCCAATAAAGCAATTCTCTTAAATTCACTTATATTTATATTTCAGTCTATCACTGTCAATTCCAATTCAGCCCTGGCAAGATAATTATTAATACAAAGTTTTTCTGCAAAAGTTTGAGTGGTTGTTACTACATGCATTATTCAGTTACAAAATGTTTAGTCACTATCTAAGATTGTACTCCAGAGTAACCAATTTATATCCAAGCCAAATCTCTTACCTGTTAGCAAAAGTGCACTTTTAATGTAATGCAATTATATGATACAGACAACTTTCAAATGACATTGACCACTCAGGTTATCTGCCCTCAAACTGGATAGTAAATGATACACATTACGGTTACAGATCTTTGACATGCTTGTAAACCTTGTCTTTAATCCAATTCACAGCAAAAAAAAATCAGTTAATGACTGGTCCTAACATGGTCATTTGAAACATAATAAATTTTTACTATGTTTTCCCCGACAGTTTTTAAAACTGCAAATGCAAAATGGATTTTGTTAAGGAATCATACACAGTTCATCATAAATTAAGGTTTATTAAAGCTATCCATTACATTATATTTACTGACTATTGTATATGGGTCAGCAGCATCCTATTTTAGCCAATACCACTTAGCCCCATTACACCATACTCTTGTATTCATGAGGAACTTACAGTGCTGAGGTCTGGAAATTCTTTGGATTTTCTTGCCTGTTTTCCCCTCAATACAAGTTCTGGAACAATGTCATTCCAAATGGATAGCAGCGGAATTGCGACATTTATATAGAAGTAAAAGTCCGGCAACTTGTCACTGAGCTTGTGTCCCAAGTGCAAGTAATGCATGTCAGAGTGTAGAAATTGAGACATTCCCTCAGTGACTTTTCCCATTTCAAATGAGTTTACATAACACAAGCCTTTAAACATGTGTTTTAAAATAACCTAGCTGCTAGGTTATTTTAAAACACCAGGTTAAAGGCTTGGAGCAGAGGTGACCATCCATTTTGCGTGGGGGGCCACATTACAATTTTGGTCTTACATAAGGGCCCGGTGAGACAATTGCGGAAAGATAAAGGCATTGGAAATTTATCTCACTATTACTCAAAACAACAAATGTGCATTTTTGTGAAGAAGATTTTAATGTGAAAACTAATTTATTGACTTACTTTCTCGTCACTATGTTGGACTCTGATTTAGTTAGATACCTGGCGTTTCTTTCTGCCTGCACACTTCTTGTAGTGATGCGGAGTATTCTGGATAGATGTCCAGTTAGGAGTGATCTTGATCGCTCTCTCTCCCTCCTCTCTCTCTCAGTGTTCCCCCTCACTGTGTCATCCCCCCCTCTCTGCGTCGTTCCCCCCACCGCTATTGTTCCCTCCCTTCTGTGTCATTCCCTCCCTATGTGTCATTCCCCCCTCTCTGTGTCAGCCCCGCACTCTCTAACCCCCTCTCTCTCTCTTTCCCCTCTCTCAATTCCCACCATTCTCTCACTCTGTCTCCCTGCTCTCTCTCTCTCTCCCTGTGACCTTGTTCTCTCTCTCCCTGTGACCTTGTTCTCTCTCTCTCTGTGACCTTGTTCTCTCTCTCCCCCACTCTCTCTCCCCCTCTCCCTCTATCTGTCCCCAGCTCTGTTTGTCTCCCCACTCTCTGTCCCTTAATCTATATTACAATATATATTAATGAGAGATGAAGAGGCTGAGTAATGTATCTAGGTTTGCTGATGATACAAAGGCAGGTGGAAAGGTAAGCTGTGGGGAGGACACAGAGAGACTACAAAGAGATATAGACAGGTTAAGTGAGAGGGCAACAAGATGACAGATGGAGTATAATATAGGCAAGTGTGAAGTTATTTACTTTGGTCATAAGAACAGAAAAGCAGAATTTTTTTAAAAGGTGTGAGACTTGTAAGTATTGATGTTCAAAGAGACTTGGGTATGTTTGTACAAGGAATGCAGAAAGTTAGCATGTAGGTACAGCAAGCGATTAGGAAGGCAAATGGCATGTTGGCCTTTATTGCAAGGGGATTGAAGTACAGGAATAAAGAAATCTTGCTACAGTTGTACAGGGTTTAGGTGAGACCACATCTGGAGTGCCGTGTGCAGCTTTGGTCTCCACATTTAAGAAAGGATATACTTACATTGGAGGTGGAACAGCTAAGGTTTGTTGAATTGGTCCCTGGGATGAGGGGGTTGTCCTATGATGAGAAGCTGAGTAAAGTGGGCCTATATTCTCTGGAGTTTAGAAGAATGAGGGGCGATCTTACTGAAACACACAAGATTCTGAAGGGGCTGGATTATTTCCAGAGATATTATTTCCACTGGTCGGGGAATCTAAAACACGGGGGCACAGTCTCAGGATAAGGGACCGACCATTTAGGCCTGAAATGAGGAGAAATTACTTCACTCAAAGTGGTTGATAATCTTTGTAATTCAGCATCCACAACCCACAGCAAAGGGTTGTGGATGCTCCATTGTCGAATACATTTAAGATTGGGATAGAGAGATTTTTGGACTCTCAGGGAATCAAGGGATATGGCAAGTGGGCAGGAAAGTGGAGTTAAAGCCTAAGATCAGCCATCATCATGTTGAATGGCAGTGCAGGCTCAATGGGTCATAGTCTACTCTTGCTCCTGTTTCTTGTGTTTCGTGTGTGTGTGTGTGTGTGTGTGTGTGTGTGTGTGTGTGTGTGTGTGTGTGTGTGTGTGTCTTTCTCTCTCTGTCCCCACCTCTCTCTCTCTGTTCCCCCTATACTTGCTCTCTCTCTTTCTCTCCTCCCTCTCTGTTCACTCCATCTCTCTCTGCCCCCCTCTCCCTGTCCTCCCTCTTCCCCCCTCTCTGTCTTCCCCCCATCTCTCTCGTTCCCCCCTTTCTCTCTCTCTCTCTGTCCCCCCCTCAAATTCCACCCCCTGACCGTTTCTTAGAGCGGCAACAGCAGCTTCCGAACTCCGGACAGATTTGTGGTTTTCCAGAGGATTTTTTAAAAACAAATCGGAACCTGCTGGAAAATCTCGAATCTGTCTGAAGTTCAGAAACCGCTGTTCCAGCTCTCAGCACCTGTCCGCTGTGAATATGGAAAGGAATGTTAATGAGCATTAGATAAAGATCTGAGCTTAAAAATTCTAATTCAGCTGTGAAACTGACAGTTGCGATTTTTTTTTAAAGCCAGTCTGGTCGGAAAGAAGAAGCCAATGGAAAATTTTTCATCACTGAAATTACCAGTCATGGACCTCAAAGGCTTTTAGCATGGCCATTGGTGTCCATGTACGGACACGTTGTCGACCCTTGGTCATGCTGTATTCCAAGGGGAATGGCTATTCGTGCACCCGTGTCTGGCAGCAACTGGTTTGTACAGAGGCCTGGAAATCAGCAAAAACTCATTCAGCACCTGCCCACACCTCTCCCTGTAGACTTTTGCAACTTGAAACAACTATAGAAAGCACCAAACACTTGTAAGATTGAAGCAACAGCCAGAAGAAATCAACCTGTAAATAACTTGTAAGTGGCTGATGACCCTGTTAAATAACAATGATGAGGTCCTTCCTGTTGCTGAACATGTGTTCAACTGTACAAGATTAAGAGAGGGTGTTAGCTGGAATGTTGAGCTTCAAAATGGCACTACTGGCGTCAATTCATCGTTGCAAGTCATAATCGCGACTTTGCATATTTCCTGCTACCATTCACTATATATGCTCTAACACTCTCACCAATACGGTATTCATAGTGACATGCCCCAAAAGTATGTGTGTGCACCGCAAACGCCATTTTGAAAGTCTATGGGCGCTTGTAGCCCCAAAAAAACAATTGTAAACAATCCCAATTTTATGCCCACTGTCCATTTATTTTTTATTTATTTAGAGATACAGCACTGAAACAGGCCCTTCGGCCCACCGAGTCTGTGCCGACCAACAACCACCCATTTATACTAACCCTACAGTAATCCCATATTCCTTACCACCTACCTACACTAGGGGCAATTTACAATGGCCAATTTACTTATCACTTGCAAGTCTTTGGCTGTGGGAGGAAACCGGAGCACCCGGCGAAAACCCACGCGGTCACAGGGAGAACTTGCAAACTCCGCACGGGCAGTACCCAGAATTGAACCCGGGTCCCTGGAGCTGTGAGGCTGCGGTGCTAACCACTGCGCCACTGTGCTGCCCAAATTAATTTCCTTGATATCTGTATGTGAAGTTAGAGGTACTCTCTGTTATTTACCTGTGATGTCTGTATGTGCATTATCATACAGTCTAGTATTTGATGTTTTTATGTTCATTAAGGTACTTTCTATGTAGGTATGTGCGTTAGGATACAGTCTATTACTTACTTGTGATGTTGATATGCATATGTGCATGGGTATCTGTCACTTACCTGTGTCTGTATGTGCATCGTCTGTCTCATCCTCTTCCTGCTTCTTGTCAGCCTCCTTTAGTTCAGGTACATAGAAGTCACCCTGCCGTGCCAGAGGACACATGAAGTAGATCATGTCTCCACGATAGATCTCCAGGCAGGGGTGGGCACACAGCTTCCGTTCCTAAAGAAAAAGAAAAGTAAGAGTTGTAAAAAATTGAATCACATTAAACTAACTTCAGTCATAAAGTCTGTATGAGTAGCTGCACACTAATGGTTGGCAGGAGATAAGACATTAGTGAGTGTTTGGTTAAAGTACCTGGCATCACAGTGCATAAGATAGCATAGTGAGACGATGATGCAATTACTAAAGAAACTTTCCAACCGAAAGAAACCAGTTAACTCTTTTTCTCTCTGCACAGATGCTTGCCAGACCTGCTGAGTATTTCCAGCAGGTTCTGGGTTCAGCTCTGAAAGACACCGTTGCAATGAAGTTACTCTGGAAGCTCCAATCCCTCAGGAACACTCACACTAACCATTAGCTCTGCTGTTGAACAGGACACTGAAGAATACTTAAAGGACTGTTGCAACGCACTGTGTCACACTGTGTATAGAAGAATGCACTCATTGAGTCTGATGTTATATTTCTATTCAAATACAACTTGAAAGAGGACAATAATACACAGAAGTTTTCAGATCAGCCTCCTCCTGGTATTGATGCAGCCCAACCCCTCCCCAGTGATCAGATTACAGGGATACTAATCCTCGAAATACATTAACTACATACTGCAGTCAATTGGCCAGGGAATATCAGTAGTGAGTTGAGGGTTTCTGCCTCCACTATCCTTTCAGGCAGTGAGTTCCAGATGCCTACCACCCTCCGGGTGAAAAATGTTTTCCTCATCTCCCCTCTAATCTTTCTACCAATTAGTTTAAATCTATGCCCCCTTGTCACTGACCTCTCTGCTAAGGCAAATATGCCCTTAACATCCACTCTATCCAGGCCCCTCACAATTTTGTACATTTCAATCAAATCTCCCTCCAGCCTTCTCTGTTCCTCGGAGAACAACCCCAGCCGATCCAATCTTTCCTCATAACTGCATTTTTCCAGTCCTGGCAACATCCTCGTAAATCTCCTCTCTACTCTCTCTAGTGCAATTATATCCTTTCTGTAATGAGGTGACCAGAACTGCACACAGTACAGTTCCAGCATAACCTCCCTGCTCTTGTATTCTATACCTCGGCTAATAAAGGAAAGGATTCCATATGCCTTCTTAATGACCTAATCAACCTGTCCTGCTACCTTCAGGGATCTGTGGACATTCAGTCCAAGATCCTTCACTTCCTCTACACCTCTCAGTATTCTCCCATTAATTGTGTATTCCTTCTTGTTGTTTGACCTCCCCAAATGCATCAGCTCACACTTCTCCATGTTGAATTCCATTTGCCACCTTTCTGCCCACCTGACCAGACCATCAATATCTTACTGCAGCCTACAGCTATCCTCCTCGCTATCTACCCCACGGCCAATCTTTGTGTGATCTGCAAACTTCTTGATCATGCCCTCTACATTTACGTCCAAATCATTAAAATATACCACAAAAAGCAGGGGACCCAGTACTGAGCCCTGCGGAATGCCACTGGATACAGCCTTCCAGTCACAAAAATACCCGTCAACAATTACCCTTTGTTCCCTGCCATTGCGCCAATTTTGTATCCACCTTGATACATTTCCCTGGATCCCATGGGATTTTATTTTTTAACCAGTCTGCCACGTGGGACCTTGTCAAAAGCCTTGTTAAAATCCATGTAGACCGCATTAACTGCACTAGCCTCATCAATCTTCCTTGTTACTTCTTCAAAAAAAATCAATCAAGTTAGTCAGGCAAGATCTTCCCTTAACAAATCCATGCTGACTATCCTTTATTAATCCGTGCCCTTCTAAGTGACAGTTTATCCCATCTCTCAGAATTGATTCCAATAATTTGCCCACTACTGAGGTTAGATTGACCTGTAGTTAGTCGGTCTATCCCTCGCTCCTTTTTTAAACAGAGGTACAATGTTAGCAGTCCTCCAGGCCTCCGGCACCACACCTGTATCCAAACAAGGACTGGAAAATGATGGACAGACCTTCCACTATTTTCTCTCTGGCTTCTTTTAACAGTCTGGCATCCATTTCATCCTTTGGAAATGTGACACGTTTTCTCCTTATTTACTCTAACAAAACCATTTATGATTTTGAATACCGCTATCAAATCTCTTAACCTTCTCTGCTATAATGATAACAACTCCAGCGCCTCCAGTCTCCATGTAACTGAATTCCCTCATCCCTGGTAAATCTCCTCTGCACCTGCTCAAAGGCCCATATTTCCTAAAATATGGTGCCCAAAATTGAGCACAAAATTTCAGCTGAGGCTGAACCAGTGTTTTATCCAAATAAGGCATATATTGTGATGAACCCAGGATGCCCTCGCAGGAAACCTCAGACTAAGATAAACCTGAGATTCCATATAGCTGGAATGTTAGACTGAGGGATACATGTAATTCCATATACAGGAAATCTCAGGCTAAGATAAACCTGGGATTGCATACACTGGGAATGTTATAGCTAGATTGCATACACAGAAAACATCAGACAGGAAGGAACAGAAACACCACACTTCTATATTGAACCTTTAATGTAAAAGCCATGTGAAGGCAATTCACAGGTAGCTATAAGGGAACCTGAGCCAGGAAGACAAAGGTCGATGAAAGAGATGGAGTTGAGGAGAATTTTAAAGGAAGGAAGTAAACAGGTGGAGGACTGAAAGGTGCATTTCACCATCTAAATGGTCAACCTTGGCTCAGTCGTAGCATTAGCACCTCTAAGTCAGTAGGTCATGAGTTCAAGCCTCTAATGCAGCCTCTCCAGTGCAGTACTGAGGGAGTACTGCAGCATCCAATGTGCTGTCTTTTGGATATTAAACCAAGTCTGCCCTCTCAGGGGGACATAGAGATCCCACGGCACTTCTCAAAGAAGAGCAGGAAAGTTCTTCTGGTGTCCTGGAAAAACATTTATCCATCAAGCAATATCATAAACAAACTACCTGGTCATTTATCTCATTGCTGTTTGTAGGATTTGTTGTGTGCAAATTGGCTGTCATGCTCCTACACAATGACAGCATGTCAAAAATATTTCATTGGCTGTAAGTGCGTAGGGTTGTCCTGAGTTTGAGAAAGATGCCACCACAGGAAATCTGCCGTCCTTACTCGGCCTGGCCTATATGTGACCCCAGACGCACAGCAATATGATTGACTCTTGACTGCCCTCTGAAATGGCCTAGCAAGCCACTCAGTTGTATCAAACAGCCACAAAAAACCCCAAATAAGAACAAAACTGGAAGGACTACACAGCATTGACCTAGGTACCAGATATGACAAAGGAACAGTCGATCCTGCAAAGTTCTCCTCACGAACATATGGGCACTTGTGCCAAAATTGGGAGAGCTGTCCCACAGACGAGTTAAGCAACAGCGTGATAAAGTCATACTTACAGAATCATACCTTACAGCCAAGGTCCCAGACTCCTCCATGAACATCCCTAGATACGTCCTGTCCCACTGACAGGACAGAGCCACCAGAGGTGGTGGCACAGTGGTATACAGTTGGGAGGGAGTTGCCCTGGGTGGCCTCAACATTGACTCTGGACCCCATGAAGTCTCATGGCATCAGGTCAAACATGGGTAAGAAAGCCTCCTGTTCATTACCACCTATCACCTTCCCTTTGCTGATGAATCAGTACTCCTCCATGTTGGACACCACTTGGAAGAAGCACTGAGGATAGCAAGGGCACAGAATATACTCTGGGTGGGTGCTGCAATGCCCATAACCAAGAGCGACTTGGTAGCACCACTACTGACCAAGCTGGCCAAGTCCTGAAAGACATAGCTGCTAGACTGGGTCTGCGGAAGGTGGTGAGAGAACCTACATGAGGGAGAAATCTACTTGCCTCGTCCTGAACAATCTACCTGTTGCAGATGCATCTGTGGGTGACAGTATTGATAGTAGTGACCATTACACGGTCCATGTGGAGACGAAGCCCTCCATTGTGTTGTGTGGCGCATCCACTGTGCTAAATGGGATAGATTCAGAACAGATCTAGCAGCTCAAATGTGGGCATCCGTGAGGCGCTGTGGGCCATCAGCAGCAGCAGAATTGTATTCAACCACGATCTAAAAACTCATGGCCCAGCATATCCCTCACTCTAACATTACCATCAAGCCAGAGGGCCAACCCTGGTTCAATGAAGAGCGTAGATGAGCATACCTGAAAATGAGATGCCAAGCTGGTGAAGCTACAACACAGGATTACATGCATGCTAAACAGTGGAAGAAGAATACCAGAGCTAACCCACAACCAACGGATCTGATCAAAGCTCTGCAGTCATGCCACATTCAGTTGTGAATGATGGTGGACAATTAAACAAATAACGGGATGAGAAGGCTCCATGAACATCCTCATTCTCAATGATCAGCCAGCCCAGCACGGGAGCTCAAAAGCCAAGGCTGAAACATTAGCAATCATCTTCACCCAGAAGTGTTGAGTGAATGATCCGTCTTGGCCTCCTCCTGAGATCCCCACCATAAAAGAAAAGAACAAGGAGCAGTACAGCACAGGAACAGGCCATTCGGCCCTCCAAGCCTGCGCCGATCTTGATGCCTGTCTAAACTATAACCTTCTGCACTTCCGGGGTCCGTATCCCTCTATTCCCATCCTATTCATGTATTTGTCAAGATGCCTCTCTTCAGCCAATTCAATTCACTCCATGTGATACAGCAAAGGCTGGAAGCCTTGATAACATCCTGGGTTGCTGTGCTGAAGATTTGTGCTCCAGAACTAGCCGTGCCCCTAGCCAAGCTGCTCCAGCACAGTTGGAACACTGGTAGCTACCGGAGAAAGTAGAATATTGTCCAATTATGTCTTGTCCACAAAGAGCAGGAGAAATTCAATCCAGCCAATTACCGCCCATCAGTCTACTCTCAATCATCAGCAAAGTGACAGAAGGTGTTGTCGACAGTGCTACACTTACTCAGCAATAACCTGCTCACCGATGCTCAGTTTGGGTTCTGCTAGGATCACTTGGCTCCAGACGTATTACAGCTGTGTCCAAGCATGGGCAAAAGAATTCCAGAGGTGAGGTGAGAGTGACTGCCTTGACAGCAAGGCAGCATTTGACAGGAATATGGTATTAAGGAGACCTAGTAAAATAAGTCAATGAGAATCGGGGAAAAGTCTCCGCTCGCTGGAGGTATACATAGCACAAAGAACACAAAGTGGTTGTTGGACATCAATCATTTCAGCCCCAGTATTACACTGCAGGAGTTTCTCAGGGCAGTGTTCGAAGCCCAAACAGCTTCAGCTGCTTCGTCAGTGACCTTCACTCCTTCATAAAGTTAGAAGTGGGGATGTTCACTGATGATTGCAATGTTCAGTTCCATTCTCAACTCCTCAGATAATGAAGCAGCTCGCATGCAGCAAGACCAAGACAACATTCAGGCTTTGGTTGGGAAGTGGCAAGTAACATTTGCACCAGACAAGTGCCAGGCAGTGACCATCTCCAACAAGAGTAAGTCTAACTGCCTCCCCTTGACATTTAATGGTATTACTGTTTTTGGGTGCATGTCTTTCTGTACGTGTTGTGTGTGCCTGTGTGTCTTTCTGTATGTGTGGCTTTCTATATGTGTCTGTGTCTTTCTGTATGTGTGTAGGTGTGTCCTTCTGTACGCGTGTGTAGGGCTTTCTGTACGTGTGTGTTTGTGTCTATGTGGGTGTTTGTTTCACAGGTGTGCACAATGACATCTGAAAACTGATTCCTAATCGAATCTGGGAACTGGCAGATCACATGCTGTCAGTTTGCCAAAAAAACTATTCTATTAGTGACTGAGCCCCTGAAAAACACCGGGTAACGTTGCGTAAGATCACTGCCTTTCCATTTTGACAGGCAGACCCCAGAGACTAATGTAACAAAATCAGAACTGCACTAACTCAGCTATCACAAAACACTGGCCTGATGATAACTGCCACCATTCTGGGCACTTCCTAAAGCTCAGCCCAGCCAACAGTGCCACCATCTGTTGGGAAGTTCATTGATGATTCTGAGCCAGGAGAGCGCTCTGCATAATGTCAGAATTTGTTTGAAGTGCACAGCCCTCCAGGAGATACAGCTCCCACTTCATTAACTTTCACTTCTACTTCCTTGTTCAAATTCATCAGGCAGATGAAATTCAGGAGTAATTACTGTACATAAATGTTTGTTAATTCAATTTGCATATGAGTTTGCAGTAGTGATCAGATATAATCAAATGAGAAGATGAACTGTTCCTTGTTTGAATTGTGCATCAGACATCTGGGTCTTCCTTTTCTCTTGCATAATAAATCAAGAGTGATATACAACTCTAAGTCAATGGAGGCCACTCATAAAACTGAGCAATTTTGAACAAAACTTACTTCAACCCCATGTAAAATAATGGAATTGATTATTAGGAATAAATTTAAGGACAATTTGTACAATAACCTAGTAAACTGCAGCCAGCATAGATTCAGAGATTAGATGGGGAGTGATGTAAAAGGGGCTGTCAATTCACTATCAGCCATTTTACACTATCACTCAAAGTCAAAATGGCCCCCACAGGTTATTTTTTCTTCTTTTTTATTATTCGTTCGTGGGATGTGGGCATAGCTGGCCAGGCCAGCATTCATTGCCCATCCTTAATTGCCCATAAGAAAGTGGTGGTGAGCTGTCTTCTTGAACTGCTGCAGTCCATGTGATGTAGATACACCAACAGTGCTGTTAGGAAGGGAAGTCCAGGATTTTGACCCAGCAACAGTGAAGAAATGGCGATATAGTTCCAAATCAGGATGGTGTGTGGCTTGGAGGGGAACTTGCAGGTGGTGGTGTTCCCATGCATCTGCTGCCCTTGTCTCTCTAGGTGGTAGAGGTTGCAGGTTTGGAAGGTGCTGTCGAGGGAGTCTTGGTGAGTTGCTGCAGTGCATCTTGTAGATGGTACACACTGCTGCCACTGTGCATCGGTGGTGGAGGGAGTGAATGTTGAATGTGGTGAATGGGGTGCCAATCAAGCATTCTGCTTTGTCCTGGATGGTGTTGAGCTTCTTGAGTGTTGTTGGAGCTGCACCCATCCAGGCAAGTGGAGAGTATTCCACCACACTCCTGACTTGTGCCTTGTAGATGGTGGAGAGGCTTTGGGGAGACAGGAGGCGAGTTACTAGCTCTAGAATTCCCAGCCTCTGACCTGCTCCTGCAGCCACACTGTTGCACTGCAGCAACTCACCAAGACTCCTTCGATAGCACCTTCCAAACCTGAAACCTCTACCACCTAGAAGGAGAAGGGCAGCAGATGCATGGGAATACCACCACCTGCAAGTTCCCCTCCAAGCCACACACCATCTTGACTTGGAACTATATTGCCATTCCTTCACTGTTGCTGGGTCAAAATCCTGGACCTCCCTTCCTGGTTGGTCCAGTTCAATTTCTGGTCAATGGTAACCCCAAGGATGTTGACAGTGGGGGATTCAGTGATGGTAATACCATTGAACATCAAGGGGAGATTGATGGATTCTCTCTTGTTGGAGATGGTCATTGCATGGCACTTGTGTGGCGCGAATGTTACTTGCCACTTATCAGTCCAAGCCTGCATGTTGTCCAGATCTTGTTGCATCTGGACACAGGCTGCTTCAATATCTGTGGTCTAGCGAATGGTGCTGAACATTGTGCAATCATCAGCGAACGTCCCCACTTCTGACCTTATGATGGAGTGAAAGTCATTGATGAAACAGCTAAAGATGGTTGGGCCCAGGACACTACCCTGAGGAACTCCTGCAGTGATGTCCTGGGACTGAGGTGATTGACCTCCAACAACCACAACCATCTTCCTTTGTGCTAGGTATGACTCCAACCAGCAGAGAGTTTTCCCCTGATTCCCATTGACTCAAGTTTTGCTAGGGCTCCTTGATGCCATACTCGGTCAAATGCTGCCTTTTTATAAAGGGCAGTCACTCTCACCTCACTTCTAGAGTTCAGCTGTTTTGTCCATGTTTGCACTAAGGCTGTAATCAGGTCAGGAGCTGAGTGGCCCTGACGGAACCCAAACTGAGCATCACTGAGCAGGTTATTGCTGAGCAGGTGCCGCTTGATAGCAGTGTCGACGACACCTTCCATCACTTTGCTGATGATCGAGAGTAGATTGCTGAGATGGTAATTGGCCGGGTTGGATTTGTCCTGCTTTTTGTTTACAGGACATAACAGGGCAATTTTCCATATTGCCAGGTAGATGCCAGTGTTGTAGCTGTACTGGAACAGCTTGGCTAGAGGCGCGGCAAGTTCTGCAGCACAAGCCTTCAGTACTATTGCCAGAATATTATTAAGGCCCATATGCTTTGCAGTATCCAGTGCCTTCAGCCATTTCTTGTTATCACATGGAGTGATTCAGATTGGCTGAAGACTGTCATCTGTGTGTTGGGGACTTCAGGCGGAGGCCGAGATGGATCATCCACTCGGCACTTCTGGCTGAAGATGGATGGAAATGCTTCAGCCTTGTCTTTTGCACTTATGTGCTGGGTTCCCCCATCGTTGAAGATGGGGATAATTGTGCAACCTTCTCCTCCTGTTTGTTGTTTAATTGTCCACCACAATTCACGACTGCATGAGGCGGGACTGCAGAGCTTCGATCTGATCTGTTGGATGTGGGATCACTTAGCCCTGTCTAATGCATGCTGCTTACACTGTTTGGCATGCAAGTCGTCCCCTGTTGTAGCTTCACCAGGCTGATACCTTATTTTGAGGTATGCTTGGTGCTGCTTTTGGCATGTCCTCCTGCACTCTTCATTGACCCAGGGTTGGTCCCCGGCTTGATGGTAATGGTAGAGTGGGGGATATGCCAGGCCATGAGGTTACAGATTGCGGTTGAATACAATTCTGCTGCTGCTGATGGCCCACAGCACCTCATGGATGCCCAGCTTTGAGTTGCTGTTCGAAATCTGTCCTATTTAGCACGGTGGTAGTGCCACAGCATGATGGTGAGTATCCTCAATGTGAAGACAGGACATTGGGACATTGTCTGTAAGGAATGATTCCATCAGTATGTCTATGCCAGACTTTTGCGTGACTAGTCTCCCAATTTTGGCACAAACTCCCAGATGTTAGTAAAGAGGACTTTGCAGGATTTGCCCTTGTCATTTTCAGTGTCTAGGTCAATGCCGGGTGGTCCATGTGGTTTCATTCCTTTTCTTAGACTTTGTAGGTTTGATACAACTAAGTGGCAGTTAAGAGTCAACCACATTGCTGTGGGTCTGGAGTCGCATGTAGGCCAGACCAGGTAAGTACAGCAGATTCCTTCCTTCAAACAACATTTGACAGTGGTTTCATGGTCAGCATTAGACTAGCCTTTAATTACACATTTTACATCAATTGAATTCAAATTTCACCATGTGCCATGGTGGGATTTGAACCCATATCCCCAGAGCCTAGGCCTCTGGAATACTAGTTCAGAGACATTACCACTATGGCACTGCCTCCCCATCAGAAGTAAAAATGGGGAGTAAAAGGGTCTGTCAATTCACTATCATCCATTTTACACTATCACCCAAAGTCAAAATGACCCTCACAGTTAATGTGAAGCTAATCTTTAACTTACATTATTCTCTCTATCTAAAGTCATATAAGAATAATGTAACATACAAAGATTCTTGAAGCATATAAGATCTTGAGGGGTCTCGACAGGGTGGCTGTGGAAAGGATGTTTCTCCTTGTGGGACAATCTAGAATGAGAGCCGCTATTTAAAAATAAGGGGTCACCCATTTAAGACAGAGATGAGGAGAAATCTTTTCTCTGAGGGTCGTGAGTCTTTGGAATTCTCTTCCTCAAAAGGCAGTGGAAGCAGAGTCTTTGAATATTTTTAAGGCAGAGGTAGATAGATTCTTGATAAGCAAGGGGGTGAAAGGTTATCGGGGGTAGGCGGGAATGTGGAATCGAGGTTACAGTCAGATCAGCCATGACCTTATTGAATGGTGAAGTAGGCTCGAAGGGCCGAGTGGCCTACTCCTGCTCCTAATTTGTATGGTTTGTATGATGCATGATGAGTTCCTCTTACTATGGTCTTTTGGACCCCCTCCATTCACCCCATTACTGCTGGCTGTGACTTCAGCCATCTAGACCTCACACTCTGAAATTTCCTCCTTAAACCCCTCTGTTTCGCCAACTTCCTTCCTCTCTTCCATAAAACCCACCTTTTTGATCAAGCCTTTTATCACTCCTCCTGATCTCTCCTTGCTCATACCTCTGTGAAACATCTTTAGACTTTTTTTATGCTAAAGGCCCGACATAAATGCAAGCTGTTATTGATCGCTAGCTCTGACCCTATCATAGTAATATTACACAAACTGTTACTGCTAATATATTGCACTGTATACATATTGTGGTTATATTTTACTGTCACATATACTCAATGACTCTGTGATATTACTCAATCACTGTTGTTGTTATATTATATCCCTGTAATTATCTAATCTCAGTCTGCTGTATATTTATTACACTGTGCCTTACTATTTTAAATTACACTAATGTGTTTTTTGATACTTGAGGTATATTTATCAACATTTCTTTTAGCTAACCTAACTATACACAACGTTCAATAAATTATTCCATCACTGTAAAGCACAACCATGAAATTTTATATATCTCTCACTAATAAGCAAACCCCTCAATACAACACTCGCTCACTATCTGCACAATATTCATTCTGGCCCCTCACTCCCTGTAACATTCTCTTTGGAACAAAATGCACCCATAACTCACCCCTCACCATACAATATTTCAGTGCAACACTGTAAAGCAGAATCACAGAACTGTAACTGTGCAGAAGGAGGCCATTTGGCCCATCGTATCTGCACCAGTTCTCTGAAAGAGCAATTCTCTCAGTTCCATTCCCACGCCTTCTCCCCATAACCCTGCACATTCTTCCTTTTCATACAGAAACATAGAAAAATAGGAGCAAGAGTAGGCCATTCGGCCCTTCGAGCCTGCACAGCCATTCAATACGATCATGGCGGAACATCCAAACTCAATACCCTGTTCCCGCTTTCCCCCCCATCCCTTGATCCCTTTAGCACTAAGAACTATATCGAACTCTTTCTTCAATATATTTAATGAGTTGGCCTCTGCTTTCTATGGTAGAGAATTCCACAGGTTCACCACTCTCGGGGTGAAGAAATCCCTCCTCATCTCAGTCCTAAATGGAGTATCCTTAGACTATGACCCCTGGTCCTGGACTCCCCCGCCATCGGGAACATCCTTCCTGCATCTTGTTTGTCCAGTTCTGTTAGACGTTTGTAGGTTTCTATGAGATCCCCTCTCATTCTTCTAAACTCTAGCGAATACAAGCCTAATCAACCCAATCTCTCTTCAGACGTTAGTCCTGCCATCCCAGGAATCAGTCTGGTGAACCTTCGCTGTACTCTCTCCATAGCAAGAACATCCTTCCTCAGATAAAGAGACCAAAACTGCACACAATACTCCAGATGTGATCTCACCAAGGCCTTGTATAATTGCAGCAAAACATCCTTGCTCCTGTACTCAAATCCTCTTGCTATGAAGGCCAACATACCATTTGCCTTCTTAACTGCCTGCAGCACCTGCATGCTTACTTTCAGCGACCGGTGCACAAGGACACCCGGGTCTCGCGGCACATCCCCCTTTCCCAATCTATTGCCGTTCAGATAATAATCTGCCTTTCTGTTTTTGCCACCCAAGTGGATAAGCTCACATTTATCCACATTATACTGCATCTGCCACGTATTTTCCCACTCACTCAACCCGTCCGAATCACACTGGAGCTTTTCTGCATCCTCCTCACAGCGCACACTCCCACCCAGCTTTGTGTCGTCTGCAAACTTGGATAGATTACATTTAATTCCCTCATCTATATCATTAATATATATTGTGAATAGCTGGGGTCCTTGCACTGATCCCAGCAGTACCCCACTAGTCACTGCCTGCCACTCGGAAAAAAACCCATTTATTCCTACTCTTTGTTTCCTGTCTGCCAACCAGTTCTCTATCCATGTCAGTACCTTACCCCCAATCCTATGTGCTTTAATTTTACACGCTAATCTCTTATGTGGGACCTTCTGAAAGTCCAAATACACCACATCCACTGGTTCTCCCTTATCTATTCTACTTGTTACATCCTCAAAAAATTCCAGTAGATTTGTCAAGCATGATTTCCCTTTCGTAAATCCATGTTGACTTTGTCCGATCCTGTCATTGTTTTCCAAGTGCTCTGCTATTACATCTTTTATAATGGACTCTAGCATTTTCCCCACTAGTGATGTCAGGCTAACCGGTCGATAATTCCCTGTTTTCTCTCCACCTCCTTTTTTAAATAGTGGGGTTACATTAGCAGTAGTGGGGTTACATTAGCATTACATATAACTGTCTAATTCCCTTCTGAATGCTTCAGTTGAACCTGCCTCCGCCACACTCTCAGGCAGTGCATGGTAAGCAAGACTCCCAAGTGCCAAGCCAATTACACCATTTAACACATTGCAGGTTGAAAGGTATGGGCTGAAGTCAGAAGTCAGTTACATTCAGCACCAGAAACATCTAATCTTATAAATTTCATAATATCATTTGTTTATACTATGTACAATTAGGCAATCAGTTTAAAATGACAGTTTTAATGATGTAATGTCTCCTTTTGCATATTACAATGTAGCTGAAAGCAGTGTCAATACTAATCAGGCTGCTGTTGTGTTATGTGTGCTTAGAATAAATATGTTTCAAGTATTCTCCTTAACTAATTTCTTAAAGAACTTGCATTTAGAAACGGTCTTCATTATTTCACAAGCATTGCAAAGCTCTTCGAGCGGGGGAGTGGGACTGACTGGATAGTTTCATGGAGAGCCGGCATGGACTCGATTGGCCGAATGGCCTCCTTCTGTGCTGCAAATGACTCTATTTAGATAGTCAAACTATTTGCAGCAATCACAACAGCGTGAGATGATATAACTCACACAGGACATGGAATCTGCAATTATGGTATAAATGAATATCTAGCTATCAATTAATATATATCTATAGTATATAAACTGTATCTCTGAAAACACTTTTCACCTGAGTGTTATACTTCCTATGCTACACTGGCATAAACAAAGTTTCCAAGTTTCTTGTGGTTGATTGGTTGGTATGCAATTTAATAACAAAGGCAAAGCAAACCGAACATATCCTCCTAAATAAGAACAAAGAACAGTACAGCACAGGAACAGGCCATTCGGCCCTCCAAGCCTGCGCCGATCTTGATGCCTGCCTAAACTAAAACCTTCTGCACTTCCGGGGATCCGTATCCCTCTATTCCCATCCTATTTATGTATTTGTCAAGATGCCTCTTAAACGTCGCTATTGTACCTGCTTCCACCACCTCCCCCGGCAGCAATTTCCAGGCACTCACCACCCTCTGTGTAAAGAACTTGCCTCGCACATCCCCTCTAAACTTTGCCCCTTGCACCTTAAACCTGTGTCCCCTAGTAACTGACTCTTCCACCCTGGGAAAAAGCTTCTGACTATCCACTCTGTCCATGCTGGTCATAACTTTGTAAACCTTTAATTTATGAAAATCTTGTTACAGTCATACAGCACAGAAGGAGGCCATTTTGCCCATCGTGCCCAAACCACCTCTTTGAAAGAGCTATTCAATTAGCTCCACTCCCCTGCTCTTCACTCATAGTCCTGCAATATCTGCCCTTCAAATGTTTATCCAATTCCCATTTGAAATTTACTATTGAATCTAATTGCACCAGTCTTTCATGTAGTACATTCCAGATCATAACTACTCACATAACATGTTGCCTCTGGTTCTTTTGACAATTACCATAAATGTGTCCTCGGTTACCGACCCTTCTGCCCTGGAGACAGTTTCTCTTTTTTTTTCCAAAACCATTCATAATTTTGAGCACCTCTATCAAATCTGCCCTTAACCTTCTCTCCTCGAAGGACAATGACCCCAGTTTCTCTAGTCTCTCCATGTCACTGAAGTGTTTCATCACTGATATTATTCTAGTAAATCTCTTCTGCACTTTCTCTAAGGCATTGACAACCTTCCTAAAGTGCAACGCCCAGAATTGGAAGCAATACTCCAGCTGGGACCTAGCCAATGTTTTATAAAGGTTTAGCATAACCTCCTTGCTTTTGCACTTTATGCCTCTATTTAGAAAGTGAAGGATCCTGAATGCATTTTTAGCAGTCTTCTCAACTTGTCCTCACACCTTCAATGATTTGTGTGCATAATCCCCAGGTCTCTCTGTTCCTGCAGCCCCTTTAAAATTGTACCATTTAGTTTATATTGCCTTTCCCGTTTTCCTACCAAAATGAATCACTTCACACTTCTGTGTGTTAAGTTTCATTTGCCATGTGTCTGCCCATTTTACCAGTGTATGTGCTCCTAGAGTCTTTACTATCCTTCTCTCTGTTTACCGTATTTCCAAGTTTCATGTCATCTGCAAATTTTGAAATTCTGCTCTTTATACCTAAATCCAGGCCATTAATGTACATCAAATAGAGCAGTGGTGCCAACATGGGAGATGTCTCTGTATACTTCCCTCCAGTCTGACAAGCAACCGGTCACAACTTTCCTGCTCTCTTTTTTGTTTCTTAGCTAATTTCATAACCGCGCAGCTATTGCCCCTTTAAGCTTATCGGCTTCAATTTTACTGACAAGTCTGTTATGTGGTACTTTATCAAACAACTTTTGAAAGTTCACATACACAACATCAACTGCACTACCCACATTAACCCCTGTTACTTCATCAAAGAACTGAATCAAATTAGTCAAACAATTTGCCTTTAAAAACTCATGCTGTCTTATTTATCCATAAATCCATAAAAACCATATTTATCCAAGCGCCAATTAATTTTGTCCCAGATTAATGTTTCTAAAAGTTTTTCCACCACAGACATTAGACTAACTGGCCTGAAGTTGTGGGATGTATCCCTTTCCCCTTTTTTGAACAGGGCTCTAAGAAATGCAATCCTCCAATCCTCTGGCACCACTCGCTTATCCAAGGAGGATTGGAAGACTATGGCCAGCAACTCCCACTCGTACTTCTCTCAGTAACCCAGGATCAATGCTCTCTCGAAAACTTTTTGTTGTGTATGGCCTGTTCATTTAAACTCATGGTACTGACATGGGGTATCTTAAACGTGGCAACTTGTGAACAGCCTCTGCTGTAGCTTCCAGGTTGGTGTACGGTCCAGCATGTGAGCGCAGCTTACAGGGAACACTGCGTAAGATGCCTCCCAATGGGACTGGGTGACTTTTCTACTTTGAGCACTGCCAACCTTTTAAGTACCACCTGTTTATCTATTTTTATTCTATCCGATTTGTCTACTGCCTCCTCCTTTACTGTGACATTGCAGTATTCTATTCCTTAGTGAAGACAGATGCACAGTACTCATTTAGTACCTCAACCATGCCCTCTAGCTCCATAAGTTCATCTCTTTTTTGATCCCTAATCGACTCCACACTTTTACCATTTATGTTTATAAAAGACTTTTAAATTACCCACTAATCTATTCTCATATACTCTCTTTGCCCTATTTATGCTGTTTTTTCAGTTCTCCCTTGTACTTTTTGTATTCAACTTGGTTCTCCACTGAACTATGAGCCAGATATTTATCATAACCCTTCTTTTACTGTTTCATTTTAATCTCTATATCTTTAGCCATCCAGGAAACTCTAGCTTTATACATCTTTCCTTTCCCCCACCACCAAATGTGTCAAGAATGTCTACTCTTTGAAGGCCTCTTATTGCTCATTTACCGTCTTACCTGAAAACCCCTTTTTTAACACTTAAATTAGCTCTCCTCCAGTTGAAAATTTTCACATTCGAGTTTTCCTTGTCCTTTTCCATAACTACTCCAATGCTATTGTGATCATTGTTTCTCAAATGTTCTCCCACTAAAACCTGCTTCATTTGCCCCTGTCATTTTCCAGAATCAGATCCAGCACTGCTTCCTTCCTCATTGGGCTGGAAAAAATACTGATCAAGAAAAGTTCGCTTGCACACACTTCAGGAATTCCTCACCCTCTTAGCCCTTTACACTGCTATTTTCCCAGTTTGTATTAGGATAATTGATGTTCCCCATTATCACTACTCTAAAATTCTTGCATCTTTCTGAAATTTTCCTGCAAAGTTGCTCCTCTATCTCACTATTTTTCCCCCTCACACCATTGACTGTGTACAGATAAAAATCACAATTTATAAAGAAGGTAATGTAAACATGTGGAAAACAAATGCTGTAAATATTTCAAGTTGCCTATATTGGCAATACATCAATATGGAGTTGTGCCCACTGAGGCTGAACTTGTGAGATGAAACCAGTTTGAGTTTCTAGCCAAAGCCCAATCTGCTGTGACTTGTTTCCAGCCTCTAGGTACTCAATTTCCTGGGGAATCTGCGACCAACAATTTACCTATCCAGCCCCTCTGACTCATTCCCAGCCTTCAGCCTCTCCCTTCCGCTCCGCCCTTGGGCCATCAGTTCAGATCCTGCAATGAAGTTGATTTTTACAGCTATATATGCTTTAATACTGGATTTGTTGACTGTATGCTTACACATCTGCCCCTTAACCTAAATCTGAATTAACCTCCAAGAACCACGGGCTCAAACAGTTAATGGATGTTAAAATGATAAAAACAAGGTTAAATGGTGGCTACAATGTGGACATGCAAATTTTAAAGTATTTTTGTAAACTAAAATTAACTGTTTTGTTCCTTATATAAAGGACTTGGAACAATGCCCAATTATCTCAGTGGGGGACAGCCATATTTATCTCTTTATCCAAAATGGGGTTGGGGTCTGGCCAATACATTAGTTACTAGACACATGTAGCTAATTGGAACTAAGATGTGGCTAATTGAATTTCTGATTAGTAAATGAACAGATGAGTACTAGACAATATGGTTGGAGATGTGACCCTTAGTACTCATATTCGCCTGGTGTACATATGTGAACTTTGATCTTTTGCGCGTTTGTCAGTAAATGTTTTTACTGACTGTTTAGTTTAGTTTAGAGATACAGCACTGAAACAGGCCCTTCGGCCCACCGAGTCTGTGCCGACCATCAACCACCCATTTATACTAAGCCTACACTAATCCCATATTCCTACCACATCCCCACCTGTCCCTATATTTCCCTACCACCTACCTATACTAGTGGCAATTTATAATGGCCAATTTACCTGCCAACCTGCAAGTCTTTTGGCTTGTGGGAGGAAACCGGAGCACCCGGAGAAAACCCACGCAGACACAGGGAGAACTTGCAAACTCCACACAGGCAGTACCCAGATTTGAACCCGGGTCGCTTGAGCTGTGAGGCTGCGGTGCTAACCACTGCGCCACTGTGCCGCCCGTGAATGCTTTACAATTGGCTCACAGTGATACATAAGTCTAAAGCCTTGAAAATGGCCAATACTGTGCAAGTCATGGTACCACTAATTTTAAGCCTTGTAACAGCATGGACACCAGAAACATAAGACTCCTGCAGTATAAGTTGTTGTTCCCTTTGAAATTTGGCATTCTTACGTGTGTCCCGATGAGTACAAGATGAAAAGCTTCGACAGCATGTCTTTTTTTTCAGCAATACACCTTGGAATACAACAGTATCCACACTAATGGCGAGTTCTGTGAAAAGCATTGCAGAAAGTGTTTGGGTAGTTACCCACAGTACATTGTAATGCTCATGGGTGCTGTTGAAACTGATTATATTAATTGGATTAATAGTATACCAACTGATTTCAGAACCACAAGGAGCTAAAAGTCTATTTACCGTGTTTGTGTGTCACTGCTATTTATAATTTTCCTACAATATAGCATTGATTGATGTTGGAGTGTCTCATGTAATTTCTATTTAAATGTCCCATTATTGAAAAAGTCTGGGAATTTTAATTTTTAGTAATTGCCTTATAGGGAATAATAGATGGATTGGACGCTTTCCTGTGTGCATGGGTTAGTATGTGAGCTGAAGTACAGTGGCTGCATATTCCTTCACTTAAGGTCCTCAGTTATGTGTGTTCAGGGAGGATTTTATGGCCATTTGCTGTGTGTGACATGAGGAAGTCATGGCAGGCTTAGCAGCGCATTGTCATGCACACATTGTAAATTTGTATTTTAAGCTGATATCATTATGCAGGTTTTTTTCAAAGAAGCAAACTGTTTTAAATTTTGTTTTTTTTTTGTACTCTTGAATCTGCTGCCAGGAGAAGGGAGCGGTGTAAATACTGTGAGCCAGTTCATCGGCATGGGGAGTCGCAGAATTAAAACCAATACAGCACCAATATAAAAATGACTCATCACATCTTCCATTGTCTAATGAATGGGGATAAGATGTGGATGAATTATAGTTCTGTAGTTATAGTCAGTCCCTCGGCACAGTGGTTAGCACCGCAGCCTCACAGCTCCAGCGACCCGGGTTCAATTCTGGGTACTGCCTGTGTGGAGTTTGCAAGTTCTCCCTGTGTCTGCGTGGGTTTCCTCCGGGTGCTCCTGTTTCCTCCCACATGCCAAAGACTTGCAGGTTGATAGGTTAATTGGCCATTATAAATTGCCCCTAGTATAGGTAGGTGGTAGGGAAATATAGGGACAGGTGGGGATGTGGTAAGAATATGGGATTAGTGTCGGATTAGTATAAATGGGTGGTTGATGGTCGGCACAGACTTGGTGGGCCGAAGGGCCTGTTTCAGTGCTGTATCTCTAAACTAAACTAAACTAAACCTGCTTGGTTACTGAATAGTGGTAGCTATTTAGTAAGTAGATATACACACGAAGTGCATTTATCAGTATTGTGCATGTGTGTGTAAGGCCTTTTCTACTAAAATTAGGGCTTGTGGATGGAACAGTGTTGCCGAAGTCACACTTGTGGCTAGTCAGCAATTTCTATTGGACAACACTGCTTTTACCAGTTTCCCTGGCTTGTTGTGTTATGCTGTCCTCACCTGGCTCTTTTGGACTTCAGCCTTACTTCAAAAGGTTGTCACTTAGTAAGATGGGGATTGAAACTCTCTCACATGTTTGTTTTAATAACTGTGCGTTTACTTAAATTACCAAAGGCGCGGATTCTAGGAATGTTTATTTTAGGATACATTTACGTGAAAATGACTTCAAGAAACAGCAAATTGAATGTGAACCAGCCAGAAAGGCAAACTGAGTCACAGATACCAGCTGGCAAGACCATAGGAAACATTAAGAATTCTGTGCATAGTGTATACCTGTCAACATCGGGAAAGTTATTACTGTTATCCTCCAAACTAGGTTATTCTGGACAACCATCTATGACCATTGATCTACTGACTCGCTGTTATACTGGACACCTGACAGCACAGTGGTTGAATACGAATATTGTAGCAACTTCCCATCCACCCTTTAATTAGTACATTTTCTTATCTGCTTTCAAACACATCTGATTTGTCTCCTGTTGGGTTACTCAGTAAGTTAAAGAACTACATTTCACATCACTTTGGTCAGTTCTTTTCCCACTTTATGTTGAACCCAACCGTGTAAATCCTAGGGCAAAGCGAGTGGATGGATATCCTTTGCTACAAAACCTTCTTATGGACAACAACTTGAAATAGTAATTGCTGGTGCCAAGTGGCTCTCTGGTGCTGCTGGCCCTATAGAATCATGGAGTCATTTACAGCACAGAAGGAGGTAATTCAGCCCATCGAGTCCATGCCGGCTCTCCACGAAGCTATGCATGTCAGTCCCACTCCCTGGCTCAATCCTCATAGCCCTGCAAGTTTAAAATCAACCCAGGTTCGATACTAAATAAGACAAGTAGCTTAATTAAGTTAACAGTTTCTGCAATGACTGATGTCACTGGTGCCGAGGCTGATACTGAGCCAGTTACTGTCTCTTACTCTCAACTGGTATGTGAAAGGAATATCCTGAGCAAGGTTCCATTTTTGGGAATAAAGACAGAAAGCTCAGTCACTGCACACAACAAATCGTCTTTGTTTTACTATTCTGGTTCTCACCTGGCCTCTTTACATTTCAGTGGGAGCTCGCTACCGGTTTTATTCCTGCTCTCAAGACTCCAGTTCAAATCCAGCCCAGGCATTAACTGCTGGAGGATCCCTCTCACTGACAGCCACAAGACTCAGAGTTTGATTTTAAAACTTTAGCTAAATAACTGAGAGTATATATTGACATTGAATCTTTCACTGGCCACTTGGGACTGTGTATTCTGGGAACAGGGCGATGCTCTGCTTAACACCACACTGGCTATGAGTGATCCTTTTGTTCCTTACTGTTCTATTATGCCAAAGCTCATGGTGAGGTTATATCTGGATTATAGGTGAACCTCATTCAGACTATCACATGGGTATGATATGTTAAAAAAGCACAAATGGTCTCAGCTATAGGGGCAGTAGTGGCCTTACAGTTGGCCTCAGAGCCCTTGGTATAGGAAGGCAACAGGTTTCCTGCTCACTACCCAGTAATCCTGGTGAAAGTATAAAGTGTGTATGTGTACCTGTCAGATGAGGATAGGATCAGGCTTGGCTGTGCACCTCCCTTCCCATAGTTGAACGGGACAAATATGAGCTGATCAGAGAGTTAGCATGGATTTGAGAAGGGCAGGTCATATCTAACTAGCTTAATTTTTGAAGATGTTGAATAAGGGTTTTTTTAAATTTGTTCTTGGGATGTGAGCATTGCTGGCAAGGCCAGTATTTATCGTACATCCCTAATTGCCCTTGAGAATGTGGTAGTGAGCTGCCTTCTTTAACTGCTGCCATCCATGAGGTGTGGCTACACCCACAGTGCTGTTAGGAAGGGAGTTCCAGGTTTTTGACCCAGCGACAGTGAAGAAACGGCGATATAGTTCCAAGTCAGGATGGTGTGTGACATGGAGGAGAGCTCACAGGTGATGGTGTTCCCATGTATTTACTGCCCTTGTCCTTCTAAGTGGTAGAGGTCGGAGTTTGGAAGGTGCTGTCGAAGGAGCCTTGGTGAGTCGCTGCAGTGCATCTTGTGGATGGTAGACAATGCTGCCCCTGTGTGCCGGTGGTGAAGGCAGCAAATATTGACGGTGGTAGATGGGGTGTCGATCACGTGGGCTGCTTTGCCCTGATGGCGTCGAGCTTTTTGAGTGTTGTTGGAGCTGCACTCATCCAGGCAAGTTCCTGACTTGTGCCTTTTAGATGGTGGATGGACTTTGAGGAGTCAGAAGGTGAGTTACTTGCCACAGAATTCTCAGTCCCTGACCTGCTCTTGTAGCGACACTATTTATATGACTGGTCCAGTTAAGTTTCTGGTCAATGGTAACTCCCAGGTCGTTGATGGTGGGGGATTCAGCAATGGTAATGCCGTTGAACATTAAAGGGAGATAGAATCTCTCTTGTTGGAGATGGTCATTGCCTGGCACTAGTGTTGCGTGATTGTTACTTTCCACTTATCAGCCCAAGCCTGAATGTTGTCCAGGTCTTGCTGTATCTGGACACAGACTGCTTCAGTCTCAGAGGAGTCGCGAATTATGCTGAACACTGTGAAATCATCCCCACTTCTGACCTTATGATGGAGGGAAGGTCATTGATGAAGCGGCTGTAGATGGTTGGGCCTAGGACACCACCCTGAGGAACTCCTGCAGCGATGTCCTGGAGCTGAGATGATTGGCCTGCAACAACCACAGTCATCTTCCTTTAGAGTCATGAGACGTTTATGGCATAGAAGGTAACCATTTGGTCCATCAAGTCCATGCCGGCTCTCCACGAAGCAATCCAGTCAGTCCCACTGGCCCATTCAATTCCCATAGCTATGCAAGTTTATATCCTTCAAGTGCCCTTCATTTTGCAATCATTGATTGTCACCGCTTCCGTGGGCAGCGAATTCCAAGTTATTATGTATAAAAAGGTTCTTCCTCACATTTCCCCTGCATCTCTTGCCCAAAACCTTCAATCGTCCTTGTACCTTCAGTTAATGGGAACTGGTTTTCTTTGTCTGCCCTGTACAAATCTGTCATAATCTTGTACATCTCTATCAAATCTCCCCTCAATCTTCTTTTCTGCAGGGAGAAAACAGTGGCGCAGTGGTTAGCACCGCAGCCTCACAGCTCCAGCGACCCGGGTTCAATTCTGGGTACTGCCTGTGTGGAGTTTGCAAGTTCTCCCTGTGTCTGCGTGGGTTTTCTCCGGGTGCTCCGGTTTCCTCCCACAAGCCAAAAGACTTGCAGGTTGGTAGGTAAATTGGCTATTATAAATTGCTCCTAGTATAGGTAGGTGGCAGGGAAATATATAGGGACAGGTGGGGATGTGGTAGGAATATGGGATTAGTGTAGGATTAGTATAAATGGGTGGTTGATGGTCGGCACAGACTCGGTGGCCCGAAGGGCCTGTTTCAGTGCTGTATCTCTTTAAAAAAAACTTTTCCAACCTAACCTTATAACTAAAATCCCTCATCTCTGGAACCATTCTGGTAAGTCTCCCCAGCACCCTCACATTCTTCCTAAAGTGTGGTGACCAGAACTGGATGCAATACTCGAGCTGGGCTAGATTTGTGATAGGTATGACTCCAATCAGTGGAGGGTTTTCCCCGATTCCCATTGACTCCAATTTTTGCTAGGTCTCCTTGATGCCACTCAGTCAAAAGCTACCTTGATGTCACTCTCAGTTTACCTCTGGAATTCAGCTCTTTTGTCAATATTTGGATCAACGCTGTAATGAGATCTGGAGCTAAGTGCCCCTAGCAGAACCCAAACCGACCATCGCTAAGCAGGTTATTGCTGAGGAAGTGCCGCTTGATAGCACTCAATGACACCTTCCATCACTTTGCTGATGATTGAGAGTAGGGGCAGTGATTGGTTGGATTGGATTGGATTTGCCCTGATTTTTGTGGACAGGCCAAACCTGGGCAATTTTTCACATTGTCAGTAGATGCCAGTGTTGTAGCTGTACTGGAACAGCTTGGCTGGCATTGTGGCTAGTTCTGGAGCACAACTGTCCACGAATGTTGTCTATATGGACTTCTGGAAGGTATTTGATAAAGTTTGTGCACAAGTCATTATTAGCAAAAATGAAAGTGCATGGATTTGGAGTCAACGTCGTGGCATGGGTTTGAAATTGGTTAGGAGGTAGGATGTGGAATTTGAGTGGCGGGACTAGTAGTGTTGCCCAGGGACTTGTACTGGGACCTCAGCCTTTCCCCTTATATATCAATGACTTGGATGAAGGAATAGAGAGTTGTATAGCCAAGTATGCAGATGACACTAGGGAGAGCCAGCACAGATTTGTAAAAGGCAGATCGTGCTTGACTAATCTAATTTTTGTTAAGTAACAGAGAAGGTTGATGAAGGGGAAAGTAATGGATGTAGTCTATATGAATTTTAAGAAAGCCATTGGCAAAGTACCCCATAAAAGGCTGGTTACCAAAATTGAATAGGAGTGTCAGTGTCAGCTTGGATGAAAATTTGGCTTAAGGAGAGAAAATAGAGAGTTGTGGTAGATGGTTGTTTTTCAGACTGGAGGATGGTAGAGACGTTCCCTAAGGGTCAGTGCTAGGACCACTGCTTTTTTTGATACACATAAATGACTTGGCTATTGGAATACAGACTAAAATTTCAAAATTTGCCAAAGATATGAAACTTAGAGGTGTGGCAAACAGTGAGGATGATACCAATCAACTGCAACAGGACATAGGCAGGCCAGCAGAATGGGCAGACAAGTAACAGATGGAATAAAAACAGAAAGTGCTGGAAATACCCAGCAGGTCAGGCAGCATCTGTGGAGAGAGAAGCAGAGCTAACGTTTCAGGTCTGTGACCTTTCATAAGAACTGGCAAAGATTAGAAAAGAATGAGGTTTTAAGCAAGTGAAGTGGGGGGGGGGGGGGGCATTGGTGGGGAAGAGAATAAAGGGGTGTGTGCTAGGGCAGAGGGCAGGAGAGATTAAATAACAAAGCTGTCCTGGCAAGCACTCGGAAGCTCGGGGTCATGCTTTCGAACTGAGCGGTTGAGGGCCCTGTTACACACAGCGTCTGACCTATTTCCCATACTTCTGCCCTCACCCCTTCCCCTCCCTCCCAGAACTGTGACAGGGTTCCCCTTGTCCTCACTTTCCACCCCACCAGCCTCCACATCCAAAGGATCATCCTCTGCCATTTCTGCCACCTCCAGCGTGATGCCACCACCAAAACACATCTTCCCTTCCGCTCCCGTCAGCATTCCGAAGGCCCCTCCGCGACACCCTGGTCCACTCCTCCAGCACCCTGACACCTCATCCCCTTCCCATGCAATCGCAGGAGATGTAATACCTGCCCTTTTCCCTCCTTTCTCCTCACCATCCCAGGCTCCTTGGCCTGCTTCAGTGTTCCAGTGAAGATCAAAGCAAGCTCGAGGAGCAGCACCTGATCTTTCAATTAGGCACTCTCCAGCCTTGCTGACTGAACATGGAGTTCAATAACTTCAGAGCATGACTGGCCTTTTTAAATTATTTTTATTTTATTTTATTTTTTAATCATGTGACTGTTTTTCATGTAGACAGAGCTGCTCATTATTCTGCTATTAACACCCTCTCTGGACTAATGCTTTATCTTTCACCACAAGCATTAACACATTATAACCCTGGTAATTATAGACCTGTGAGCCTTACTTCGGTTGTGGGTAAAATGTTGGAAAAGGTTATAAGAGACAGGATTTATAATCATCTTGAAAAGAATAAGTTCATTAGCGATAGTCAGCACGGTTTTGTGACGGGTAGGTCGTGCCTCACAAACCTTATTGAGTTTTTCGAGAAGGTGACCAAACAGGTGGATGAGGGTAAAGCCGTGGATGTGGTGTATATGGATTTCAGTAAGGCGTTTGATAAGGTTCCCCATGGTAGGCTATTGCAGAAAATACGGAAGTATGGGGTTGAAGGTGATTTAGAGATTTGGATCAGAAATTGGCTAGCTGAAAGAAGACAGAGGGTGGTGGTTGATGGCAAATGTTCATCCTGGAGTTTAGTTACTAGTGGTGTACCGCAAGGATCTGTTTTGGGGCCACTGCTGTTTGTCATTTTTATAAATGACCTGGAAGAGGGTGTAGAAGGGTGGGTTAGTAAATTTGCAGATGACACTAAGGTCAGTGGAGTTGTGGATAGTGTCGAAGGGTGTTGTAGGGTACAGAGGGACATAGATAGGCTGCAGAGCTGGGCTGAGAGATGGCAAATGGAGTTTAATGCGGAAAAGTGCGAGGTGATTCACTTTGGAAGGAGTAACAGGAATGCAGAGTACTGGGCTAATGGGAAGATTCTTGGTAGTGTAGATGAACAGAGATATCTTGGTGTCCAGGTGCATAAATCCCTGAAGGTTGCTACCCAGGTTAATAGGGCTGTTAAGAAGGCATATGGTGTGTTAGCTTTTATTAGTAGGGGGATCGAGTTTCGGAGCCACGAGGGCATGCTGCAGCTGTACAAAACTCTGGTGAGACCGCACCTGGAGTATTGCGTGCAGTTCTGGTCACCACATTATAGGAAGGATGTGGAAGCTATGGAAAGGGTGCAGAGGAGATTTACTAGGATGTTGCCTGGTATGGAGGGAAGGTCTTACGAGGAAAGGCTGAGGGACTTGAGGTTGTTTTCGTTGGAGAGAAGGAGGAGGAAAGGTGACTTAATAGAGACATATAAGATAATCAGAGGGTTGGATAGGGTGGATAGTGAGAGTCTTTTTCCTCGGATGGTGATGGCAAACACAAGGGGACAGTTGAGGGGTGAGGGGTGATAGATATAGGACAGATGTGAGAGGTAGTTTCTTTACTCAGAGAGTAGTAGGGGCGTGGAACGCCCTGCCTGAAACAGTAGTAGACTCGCCAACTTTAAGGGCATTTAAGTGGTCATTGGATAGACATATGGATGAAAATGGAATAGTGTAGGTCAGATGGTTTCACAGGTCGGCGCAACATCGAGGGCCGAAGGGCCTGTACAGCGCTGTAATGTTCTAATTCTAATTCTAATACTTCCTTTATCCCAGGACAGCTTTGTTATTTAATCTCTCCTGCCCTCTACCCTATCCTTCCCTTTTGTTCTCTTCCTCACCAATCCCCCCCTCCCCTCCCACTTCTTGGAAGGTGGCAGGACATATTGAAAGTAGTCAGCAAAGCATATGGGATCTTGGGCTTCATAAATGGAGATATTGAGTACAAAAGCAGGGAAGTTATGCTGAATCTTTATAAAGCTCTGATTAGGTCATAACTAGAGTATTGTGTCCAGTTCTGGTCACTACAATTTAGGAATTTTGTGAGGGTCCTTGAGAGGGTACACAGGAGATTTACCAGGCATGAGGTATTTTAGCCACAAGGTTAGGTTGGAGAAGCTGGGGTTGTTCTCCTTGGAGCAAAGGAGATTGAGGGGAGATTTGATAGAGATGTACAAGATTATGACAGGTTTGGATAGGGCAGACAAAGAAAAGTTGTTTTCATCAGTTGGTGGCACAAGGACGAGGGGACAGATATTGAAGGTTTTGGGCAGGAGATGCAGGGGGGAATGTGAGAACTTTTTTACGCAGCAAGTCACAATGATCTGGAACTTGCTGTCTGTGACGATGGTGGAAGCAGAGACAATGAATGATTTCAAAAGGAAATTGGATGGGCACTTGAGGGAAATAAACTTGTAGGACTGCCGGGTTAGACGGGGAATAGGACTGATTGGATTGCTCTACAGAGAGCCGGCATGGGCTCAATGGGCCGAATGACCTCCTTCTGTGCCATTATGACTCTGTGACTAATTTAGGAGGCACAATAAGTAGACTAGACAGGAGCAGCAAGTTAAAAAGTGACAGATCAATTAAGTAGGAAAAACTGTGGCAGATGAAGCCTAATGTGGGGAAATGTGAGGTCACTTTGAATCTGAGAAAGACAAATTAGAATATTTTCTTAATGGGAGAAAGTAGGAACTGTGCAGCAACAAAGGTCCATGTTCACAAATTATTTCTTGAACCACTGCTATCTGTGTGGTGATTCCCACAATTTTGTTAGGTAAGGAATTCCAGGATTTTTACCCAGTGACAATGGAGGAATGGCAATATATGTCCAAGGGAAGAAGAGGAGGAGGACAGGAGGGGACCGGATCATTTTCAGAAGGAAAAAAACACAAAAGTAATAATGCAAAAGTGCAAGGAGATTCTTTTGTTTCTTTAATATTCATTTATACCGCAGCCCTGACTTTGGAGGCAATACTGTAACATCAATGAGTTGTTATACTCTCTGTGACTGAACTGCAGCACAATTTACACACTTACAGCACCTTTCACTCAATTAAATATTGCAAGGTCCTTTGCAGGGGAAGGGGTTAAAGAATTTAAGGAAGAAGGATAGAATTAGGGGAGCTGGTCAAAAGCTTTGTCAAAGAGGTCAGTATTAAGATGGCTGTTGAAATGGGCAAGATGGCAGGGATTGAGGAAGGAAATTGCAAAGCGACGTCTGTCCTTGATGGTGGAGCAGAGAAACGGGGGATTAGAGCCAATGCTGGTTGGTGTGCATTTTAAAGACATTAGCTGCACTTGTGACTTTTCAGCAACTGCACAAGTGCAGTTGTAGTATTACCAAGGGCTTCTGAAGACTAGCAGAAGCTGAACGCCAACTTTCTGACACCTCCTCCTACCACCCACTGGACTATGACCCCACTACTGAACATCAAGCCATCGTTTCCAAGACTGTCACTGACCTCATCTCCTCCGTATCAGTCCTGGCTATGCCTGCCTTTTCGTGGGATGTGTGGAAAATTCAATGTTCCAGTCCTACACGGGTCCCCTACCTCAACTCTTTTTCTGGTACACTGATGACAGTATCGTTTTCTGCTCTCCCCTAAACTGGAAAGTTTCATCAACTTTGCTTCCAATTTTCAAGCTTCCCTCACCTTCACATGGTCCATCTTTGACTCTTCCCTTCCTCAACTTATGTCTCCATTTTTGGAGATAGGCTATTGACCAATATTCATTATAAGCCCAGGGACTCCCACAGCTATCTTAACTACACTTCCTCACACCCCACTTCCTATAGGGACTTTATTCCATACTCTCAGTTTCTCGATCTCATCTGTTCTGAGAATGCAGCCTTCCCCTCCCCCACCACACCATGGTTGAAAGGGCCCTCGACCATATCCGTTCCATTTCCTAAACTTCCACTATCACCCCTTCCACCACCCCTGCAACACCTGGCCCCTGGTGAGAACCACGATAGGGTTCACTTTGTCCTCACTTTCCACCCCACCAGCCTCCGTATTCAACCGATCATCCTCCATCATTTCCACAACCTCCAGCATGATGCCACCTCCAAACAAATCTTCCCCTCCTCTCCCCTGCAGCAATCTGAAGGGACCATTTCCTCTGCAATACTCTGGTCCACGCCTCATTCACCACCAGTACCCCTTCCTTTCCCATACAAGCGCAGGAGATGCAACACCTGCCCATTTACATCCTCCCTTCTCCTGCCCAAGGCCCCAAACACTCCTTCCAGGTGAAAAAGTGATTTACTTGTACTTCTGTCAATCTAGTACATTGTATTCATTGCTCATGATGCGATCTGCTCTACACTGGGAAGACCAAACATAGGTTGGATGGTCGTTTTTTGGAACATGTTCAGTCTGCAAGCGTGATCCCAAGCTTCTTGTTGCCTGTCATTTTAATTCTCCACTCCACTCCCACTCTGACCTTCCTATCCTCGGCATCCTATACTGTTCCAGTGAAGCTCAAGGAACAGCACTCATCTCTACAGCCTTTCGAAATCAAGATTGAGTTCAACAATTCCAGGTCATAATCACTGCCCTTGTGTTTGGATGGCAGATGCTGGCAGTGATTCTGCTTTTTCCCATTTATCCTCTTCTGGACCCATCTTTTGTTTCCTTTCTTGTCCCATTAATATCTCATTTGCCTTACACCATCATTCCTTTTGTCATTTAATCTCTCCTGCCTTCCTCGCTATTATGGACCTTTCACATTGTTCTTTCCTCCCCTTCCCTGCTTTTCCTGTCTCGCTTAAAAATCGTAACATTTCTAAGCACCTCCAGTTCTAATGAAGGACCGTCGACCTGAAAGGTTAACACTGTTTCTCGTCACAGATGCTGCCTGACCTGTTGAGTATTTCCAGCGTTTTCTGTTTTTATTGCTGAACACGCCTCGTACAAAAGATGTGCAGACCACCATCTACAAGGCACAAGTCAAGAGTGTGATGGAATACTCTCCACCTACCTGGATGAGCGCAGCTCCTAGAACACTCAAGAAGCTCAACACCATCCAGGACAAAGTAGCCTGCTTGATTGGCACCCCATCCACAAATAATCACACCCTCCACCACCGACGCACAGTGGTAGCAGTGTGTACCATATACAAGATGCACTACACCAACTCAACAACGCATCTTCAACAGCACCTCCCAAACCCACGACCTCTACCACCTAGAAGGACAAGGGCAGCAGATGCATGGGAACACCACCACCTGCAAGTTCCCCTCCAAGCCACGCACCACCCTGACTTGGAACTAAATCGCCATTCCTTCACTATTCCTGCTGTGTCAAAATCCTGGAACTCCCTTTCTAATAGCATAGTGGGTGCGCCTACACCACATGGACTGCAGCAGTTCAAGAAAGTGGCTCACCACCTCTTTCTCATGGGCAAGTAGGGATGGGCAATAAATGCTGACCTGGACAGCGATGCCCACACCCCACGAATGAATACATAAAAAAAAGTGAACTGGATCATATTGGAGACGAATTCCACAAAATATTTGTGTCATTAAATTAACACTGATACCGTAGCTTGCGTGAGCATCTTCTCGGCACACAGATAGCACATGGACCCAGTGACTTTCCTCTTTCTCATAGATTATGCACAATTAGAGCTATTACATATCTTCAACTTACGCTGTGAGGTAAAGACACACTGAGGGATTGGAGATGAGGACACACACACCATGCGACTGACACACTGAGGGATTGGAGATGAGGACACACACACCGTGGGACAGACACACTGAGGGATTGGGGATGAGGACACACACACCGTGGGACAGACACACTGAGGGATTGGGGATGAGGACACACACACCGTGGGACTGACACAATGAGGGACTGGAGATGAGGACACACAAACGGTGGGACTGACACAATGAGGGACTGGAGATGAGGACACACAAACGGTGGGACTGACACAATGAGGGAGTGGAGATGAGGACACACACACTGTGGGACAGACACACTGAGGGAGTGGAGATGAGGACACACACACCGTGGGACTGACACACTGAGGGAGTGGAGATTAGGACACAGACACTGTGGGACTGACACAATGAGGGAGTGGAGATTAGGACACACACACCATGGGACTGACACACTGAGGGAGTGGAGATTAGGACACACACACTGTGGGACTGACACACTGAGGGATTGGAGATGAGGACACACACACTGTGGGACTAACACACTGAGGGATTGGAGATGAGGACACACACACTGTGGGATTGAGACACTGAGGGATTGGAGATGAGGACACACACACCTGACACACTGAGGGATTGGAGATGAGGACACACAAACCGTGGGACTGACACAATGAGGGATTGGAGATGAGGACACACACACCGTGGGACTGACACAATGACGGACTGGAGATGAGGATAAACACACCAGACACAGTGAGGGATTGGGGATGAGGACACACACACCTGACACACTGAGGGATTGGAGATGAGGACACACACACCGTGGGACTGACACACTGAGGGATTGGAGATGAGGACACACACACCGTGGGACTGACAAGCTGAGGGATTGGAGATGAGGACACACACACCGTGGGACTGACACACTGAGGGATTGGAGATGAGGACACACACACCGTGGGACTGACAAGCTGAGGGATTGGAGATGAGGACACACACACTGTGGGACTGACACACTGAGGGATTGGAGATGAGGACACACACACCGTGGGACTGACACAATGACGGATTGGAGATGAGGACACACACAACTGACACACTGAGGGATTGGAGATGAGGACACACACACCGTGGGACTGACACACTGAGGGATTGGAGATGAGGACACACACACCTTGGAACTGACACACTGAGGGATTGGAGATGAGGACACACACCGTGGGACTGACACACTGAGGGATTGGAGATGGGGACACACACACCGTGGGACTGACACAATGACGGATTGGAGATGAGGACACACACACCGTGGGACTGACACAATTAGGGATTGGAGATGAGGACAAACACACCGTGGGACTGACACACTGAGGGATTGGAGATGAGGAGAAACACACCGTGGGACTGACACACTGAGGGATTGGAGATGAGGACACAACACACTGTGGGACTGACACACTGAGGGATTGGAGATGAGGGCACACACACCGTGGGACTGACACAATGACGGATTGGAGATGAGGACACACACACCTGACACACTGAGGGATTGGAGATGAGGACACACACACTGTGGGACTGACACACTGAGGGATTGGAGATGAAGACACACACACCGTGGGACTGACACACTGAGGGTTTGGAGATGAGGACACATACACCGTGGGACTGACACACTGAGGGTTTGGAGATGAGGACACATACACCTTGGAACTGACACACTGAGGGATTGGAGATGAGGACACACACAATGTGGGACTGACACACTGAGGGATTGGAGATGAGGACACACACACCGTGGGACTGACACACTGAGGGATTGGAGATGAGGACACACACACCTGACACACTGAGGGATTGGAGATGAGGACACACACACCTGACACACTGAGGGATTGGAGATGAGGACCACACACCGTGGGACTGACACAATGACGGATTGGAGATGAGGACACACACACTGTGGGACTAACACAGTGAGGGATTGGAGATATGGACACATACACCGTGGGACTGACACACTGAGGGTTTGGAGATGAGGACACATACACCTTGGAACTGACACACTGAGGGATTGGAGATGAGGACACACACAATGTGGGACTGACACACTGAGGGATTGGAGATGAGGACACACACACCGTGGGACTGACACACTGAGGGATTGGAGATGAGGACACACACACCTGACACACTGAGGGATTGGAGATGAGGACACACACACCTGACACACTGAGGGATTGGAGATGAGGACCACACACCGTGGGACTGACACAATGACGGATTGGAGATGAGGACACACACACTGTGGGACTAACACAGTGAGGGATTGGAGATATGGACACAACACACTGTGGGACTGATACACTGAGGGTTTGGAGATGAGGACACACACAATGTGGGACTGACACACTGAGGGATTGGAGATGAGGACACACACACCTTGGAACTGACACACAGGGATTGAAGATGAGGACACACACAATGTGGGACTGACACACTGAGGGATTGGAGATGAGGACACACACACCTTGGAACTGACACACTGAGGGATTGGAGATGAGGACACACACACTGTGGGACTGACACACTGAGGGATTGGAGATGAGGACACACACAATGTGGGACTGACACACTGAGGGATTGGAGATGAGGACACACACACCTGACACACTGAGGGATTGGAGATGAGGACAAATTTACCATGGGACTGACACACTCAGGGAGTATTTTGAAACCTAATTGATTATGGCCTTGAACCGGGTACCATTCAGAATGCACATAATGCTTCAAATTCCCGTGAGCCAGATGCACTATACAATCTGAAGAGGAAGTTACACATGCAGTATAAAGGGTGCAGGAATGCCAATGTGGTCTGCTGCTAGTCTAGCCTGATTTTCACCTTGGTAAGGAATCAGCATTTCCTATCAGTCCATCTCTGCTGTCCATGGTTTGCTTTGAAGAACAGAGCTATTTTTTCTCAAGGATGGAGAATATTATTGTTCTTCATCTCATTTATTATTCAAACCTCCTCAGCTTGCCTCTTGCCCTTTAATTGCATGCGTTCTGCAGTATTCTCTAGATGGTTACACTGCAATGTTCCTCATCATTGCTGGATGATATTGTACTTCTAAGAAATAAATAAGGTTAATTACATTGGAAACCTTTGCGGTTTATTGTTAATAATTAATAGAATTTTATAAATCTGAAGCATGAAATATTCTGGTCACTGGAGGACTGAAAGTTATTTTCCACCTAAAACCATCCTTGTTTTCTAACACCTTCAGGCATCGTCAGAAAGACCTGCAAAGAGAAATAAAGGCCCCTGCACCTCTGGATGCACTTAGCAGCCTATAACATGTGATCCTTCCCAACCTAAATGGGGGAATCCTACATTCTGGCTCCAGACAGCTGGTGAAGCTGAACAGTACAACTATGAATCATCTGAATTCATGTGGCAGTACAGCACACAGCCAGTGATGCTCTGTAGTACAGCTGAAAGGTCCCTGCTAGCAGCCATCCACAGCTCTGAACATATGCACGATGCACCTGCTTGCAGACATACTCTGCCAGTAGGCACAGAATGCAATGCTCAACATGAGAAATGAAGTCTATCCCAACGAGGAACCAGAATCAGAAAGTATACTGAGGTTAATTCAGATTTTTTTTGATGAACTATCCTTAGAGTGGTTAAGCCACACAAAATAGTACAAAATCAACAGTTTAATTAAACACTGTACAGTTTGATCCTCCATCTCATTATGATCCTATATTCACCCTTTGTTGAAACTCTACACCAGAAGAAGCAGAAAAAAGGTTTTGTTTACCTTGGGCAATATGTAGCTGTTTAGGTGGAACATGTGGTCAAAGTCTGAATTTGCAGAGTGATGTGCAGCTTAGAGAAATTGCCTGAATCAGGCAGAACAAAAGGGAAATATAATTGTAACTTCCCAGAGAAAGCTATGAGAGTAGTAACACAATCTTGAGATGAACAGTGGGGGAAATGGCAGGTTGATGTGGTTTGAATTTCTATCTGATATTTGGCTTTGGTGAAAAACAACAGAGCCACTGTAAACTGAGCTTGAAGTCCTGAGGAGTAGGAAGGATTACATAGAATCGACATCACAGCTGGTCTCTGCCAGTGTTTATACGCCATACGAGTTCCATCCTATTCTAATGCTCTCTTCCTGCTCTGCCTCCATATCCCTTCATGGCCTTCTGCCTCATGGATGAGTGCACTGATTCACTCCGTACATCACATCCAATAAAATGATAACTGCCTGCTGACTAAGCAACTAAAAGAAACAGATTAATTAATTTATTAATGTTATGGGGGAAATAGAAGTAGTGGGCTGGATTGGCGGCAAGCTCAAAAAATGGCAGGCTGCACGCCAAACAGCTGCTGTAATCTCCCGCGTGGTGGCTCATTTAATTAGCCGGTGTGGCACCACCCCCCCTCACCCCAAACACATGGAGGGGGCAGGCCGTCCATCCCCGGCAATGGCGTCAGCTGCCTGCCAGAGGAGGTGCTGCCATTTTTACAGGGCAGCCAGCCCTGCCAATCAATTTGAATTTTTAAAAGCAGTATCCTGCCAAAATGTATCCAATATCTTTCTAACACTCCTTCCCAATAACAATGACATTAACTATTTGCCCTTCACCCCCGCCAAGACCTTTTAAATCTGACCTTCCCCCCGGAAAATGCACAAAGTTTAAAGTTCACCCCTTCTCACCATCCCCGGGACCAACTACGTTTACTTGACCTCGTCCCCACCCCAGCACTGAAAATCTAACTCCTCCCCCTCCCCACCAGTGTCACGCTGGCTTTCCCTGGACAGGGAATTGAAGGCACGGGAGTGCTGGCCGCCATGCCAAAGATCACGGCAGGCCCGGTTGATTTTAGGTAATTTATTTAAATTTATTTATGTTATTTATTTAAATATTGAAATGCTGTTCCTGTCGCCTAGTAGCGGAGGGGCCTACCTGGAGTATCGGGCCGGGCCCTCCCGACGTCGGCCTCCGTGGTGGGCTGCTGCCGGACCCATATTCCGGTCCCCACCGCCACCACGTAACCTGGCATTGTGGGCCTGGTAAAATCCAGCCCAGTGAAATTAATGTATTTTCTAAGCTGTAGATGACCCAATCCTGAACCTGTAGGTCAGAGGTGAAGCTTCCCTCCCGTAACTGAGAACATGGAAAACTGCATTCCTCACAATCATAATGCTTGGAACCTAGGCTGATATTTACCTCCAGAACGGCAGGGATCAGCCAGTACAATGCAGCCCACACTCTGTCATTGCATCTGGCAGTGCTTGGGGATAGCATACAGCAAATCTGACTGAATAGAAAAACAGAAAATGCTGCAAATACATAGCAGGTCACTCAGCATCTGTAACGTGATGTGCATCCACTCTGATAAGGGGTTACATACCAAATATTAGCCCTGCCTTCTCCCTTGACGGATGCTGATTGATTAACTGTGCCTTCCCAACAGTTTCTGGCTTTGTTTCAGATATTTGACAGGCATCACGTAGTGACACAAAAACGACTGGAGCTTTAGCTGTCAACATTTAATAGATTGTCAACATAATAATATAGACTCATAGAATAGTTACAGCACAGGAGGCCGCCATTTGGCCCATTATGCTCATGCTGGCTCTCTGCAAGAGCAATTCAGCTAGTCCCACTCCCCGGCCCTTTCCCCATAGCCCTGCAATTATTTTCCCTTCAGGTGCTTATCGAATATCCTTCTGCCAGCCACCATTGAATCTTCCTCCACCACACCCTCAGGCAGTGCATTCCAGATCACAGCCACTCGCTGTTTAACAATGTTCTTCCTCATGTCACCTTTGGTTCTTTTGTCAATAACTTTAAATCTACATCCTCTGGTTTTCCATCTTCTGCCATGGGAACAATTTTTCTCTATCTACTCTGTTTAGACCTCTCATGATTTTGAACATCTATCAAATTACATTCGATTACATTTTTAAAAAGACACCTTTTTCCTCTCTAACAGTTTCCTTTCCTTCTTCATGTAATCCCACAAGCAGAAAGGGAAAGATATACAGCCTCAGCATCTAATCAAAAGTTAATTAGCACATGTTGTTTGCTCTTACCCAGCTGTCATTAAATTTAAACACGACAAAAAAAGTTCCCATGAAAACTGACAGCTTTCATTCACACCCTGTCAGTGAGGTGCTGAGGATACATGATATTACTATGGCAACTCAGAACTTCCACTTCTTATCTGCTCAAATGGGATTGTGACAAGCCAAAGCCTGGTTAATGACTTATTCTCCAGAGGGGTGTGTGCTGTTTTAACCAGTCAGCCCTGAACAAAATGGAGGGAGTAATTTCTGATTGCATCAGTTTCCCACTGAACCTGTTAATATTATATCCCCTGACATGAACTCAGAAATCTGGCCTAATAAGAACTCTAGGCTTGCATTCTATCTCTTTTCACTTTGTTGTACAAGTAACCAATACACTTTGGACACAAAAGGAATCTGTTCACCAATCCATCCCCAATCCATCTGTCCACTGACCCTCCCCACAAGATACACCCCCATGATCTGTCCACTAACCCCACCTCTCCTCGCGATCTGTCCACTGACCCTCCCCATGAGATACTCCCCTGTGATCTGTCCACCAACCCCACCCCTCCTTGCGATCTGTCCACTGACCCTCCCCACAAGATACTCCCCTGTGATCTGTCCACCAACCCCACCCCTCCTTGCGATCTGTCCACAGACCCTCCCCATGAGATACTCCCCCGTGATCTGTCCACTAACCCCACCCCTCCTTGCGATCTGTCCACTGACCCTCCCCACGAGATACTCCCCGGTGATCTGTCCACCAACCCCACCCCTCCTTGCGATCTGTCCACTGACCCTCCCAGCAAACTGTCCACTGACGAAATGTGATCAGATTACCTACCACCGAACCACCTCCCGATGTGACCAAGCCCCTCCTGATGACTCACCCCTTTGCCAATGCCTGATCCCCAGCTGTGGCCTACCAGCCCAACAGCCTCCAATCTGGTCACCTGCGGCTGGGAAATGGAGAATTTAAAAAACAAAATCAGGTCCTGCTGTTAAATTTGGTGGGATCTAGGAAACGCATATTTCCAGGTTTCCCAGTCAATATATCTCCCCCCTAGAACCTTCCTGATTTCCTGTCATTATTGGGGTCTTTGCTATTTCCCTCAGGTTCCATCAGGTCTCAGCACTTTGCCCTCCTTCACTTCAGCAACTTCTCTAATATTTTTCTTCTGTTTTTATAATAGATCTCCTCTTTTAACCAGTTCAGGATTTATCTCCTCCCCAATATCCTTCCCTCCTATAATCACTTAAGTGAACTACATATGAAGTACAGCTGCCCATATCTGCTTAGCTTCAACTAACTGACCATCTCTCCTCTCAGGGGTCCCAGTCACTCTGAACAATTCTTTATACTGGTATATTTATAGGATCCTTAACTGTTCTTTTTTGAATGTTTTTGACATTCATTCCTGATACTTTTTCCTTATTTTCCTTATCTCTTTATTTACTTATTTCCTTATTTTCTCATATTATCTCTTATTTTAATCATTTTTATTACACACATATATCCCATAAGGCCTCTCTTCTTCAATTTAAATTTATTTCTAAACTCCTTCTTTATTCAACTTGAAGTACACACCTTTTTAATGGTATATATTAATTCAGCAACTTGACAAACTCCTTTCTAAAAATAATCGATTGTTGATTTACAGTCCTCTGTGCTAATTTCTCTTTCCACATTACCTCAGCTTGATCGCTCCTGATCTTTCTAAAATCTGCCCTACTCCAATCTTTGGCATTTTGTACTGACTTTTCCTCTCTCTATTTTGACCTTTACAACTTCTATTTATGTAGCGCCTTTAAAGTAATAAAACATCCCAAGGCGCTTTACAGGAACATTATCAAACAAAGTGTGACATTGAGCCACAAAAGGAGATATTAGGTCAGATGACCAAAAGCTTGGTCAAAGAGGTAGGTTTTAAGGAGTGTCTTAAAAGAAAAAAGTGAGGCAGAGAGGTGTAGGGAGGGTATTGCAGAGCTTGGGGACGAGGCAACTGAAGATGCAGCCACCAATGGTGGAGCGACTGAAGTCAGAGATGCACAACAGGCCAGAATTAGAGGAGTGCAGATATCTTGGAGAGCTGTGGGGCTGGAGGTGATTACTGAGATAGGGAGGGGGCGAGGCCATGGAGGGATTTGAAAACAAGGATAAGAATTTTAAAATCAAGACGTTGCTTGACTGGGAGCCAATGTAGGTCAGTGAGTACAGGGGCGATAGGGGAAGATGAACGGTGCAAGTTAAGATATGGGCAGTGGAGTTTTGAATGACCTCAAAGTTTATGGAGGGTAGAATGTGGGAGACCAGTCAGGAGTGCGTTGGAATAGTCAAATCTAGAGATAACAAAGGCAGGAATCAGGATTTCAGCAGCAGATGAGCTGAGACAGGGGAAAAGTCAGGTGAGGTTACGGAGGTGGAAATAGTCAGTATTAGTGCTGGCACGAATATGTGGTCGGAAGCTGATCCCAGGGTGAAATATGACACCAAGGTTGCGAACAGACTGGCTTATTCTCAGACTGTTGCCAGGGAGAGAGATGGAGTCGGTAGCAGGAGAACGGAGTTTGGAGCATTGGTAGGGGTATTTCCTGTTTAGCAGGTTAGGTTAAAGTTATCCTCCAGGTGTTGCCTTTCTGCTGTGGTTCTGAGTTTACAAACAGTCTCAAAGAAAAGTACCACCCTTAAAATAGCTTCTGCAACTGAGATGCTAGAAGAATTATTCCTGCCCTTTTAGTTCTGCATGAAGTACATAAACACACAATTGATTACTAAAAGACATATGGATCAAGAGTGACCAAACAATCCTAAATACTAGAAACAATTAAACTGAATCACTAGGTTAATAACCCATGATGTGATTTAATCAGGTCAACCTTGGCATAACAGCAAAATACTGTGAATGGTGGAAATTTGAAATAGAAACAGAAAATGCTGGAAATACTCAGCAGGTCAGGCAGCATCTTTGGAGAGAAAAACAGTTAACCGGCAGAATTTTTACCTGATGGACCCGCTCGCAGCATTAGGGCTGGGGGGAGGGGTGGCAGAGGGTGGGTACAGCGACAGCAGGTTGGGAACCAGACAGTTAATGGAGTGGGCTGTGCCGGGTCTTTTTAACTCAGCCACAGTGTGAGTATCCTACTTCTGGATTTCCTCACCAGAGAGTGCGAGCGTGATGCTGATCCGCACCTGTCAACTGAAGGATCTCTATGTAAAGGGACCCCAGCAGGGTTCAGAATCGCTTCACTGCAGACCTGTCCCTGAGGATAGAGCAAGAATGAGGATGGATGCATAACTTGTGAAGGCTGTCCCCCGCCGCCCTCCACCCAAGTTCTCCGGTGCTTCCCTGGAGGTCCTGCTGCAGGCTGTGAGTGCCCAGAGGGAAATATTATTCACTGCAGATGGAGGTAGAAACCAGCCTCCCACAAACAGGCGTGGCTGCAAGTTGCTGAGAAAGTGAGCTGCAGGAATGTGGTGCCTTGCTCCTGGAATCAGCATCGAAAGAGATTCAGGGACCTCATTAGGGCAGGAAAGGTGAGTGACGTTCCACATCCAAGTGCCAACCCCCACTTTCTGAATGCCCCAGCATTCTCCTGCACAGCACTCCCCAGACCAATACACCTTGCAGCTCCTCTCATTCCTCGCTCCCAAGGCACTTCCTTACAACCCCATCTGAACAGCCAGCACTCACCCTCATCTTATTGTCATCTCACATCTGTCCCTCACATTCACTCTCCACAAATGTTGTCATTTCATCCTCACCACACAATGCATTTCTGACGCTCATAACGCTCTACTTTCTTTCCTTGCTGAAGAGAGCACAGAGCTCCAGCGAGAGGCAGAGAACGGGGATGGCCCTCCTGTCATAGCCGCCCTGCCTGCTGTGGTGGAGGCAGCCATGGAGACTGGCAGCATGCCTGACCATTGGTATGGAGAGGTACAGGCCTGCTACCCGACCTGAACCATGTACGAGTCCATCACAGGCTTCTCTGACAGCTTGGTGAGTGGTTACAGGGACCCTGGTCACATCAGGCTCCTCCTCATCATGCTTCCCCTCCGGGGATGCAGAGTGGTCATCATCTTCCTCCTCTTGTAGCTCCAGTCCTCTCTGCACTGCTATGTTGTGCAAGGCTCAGCAGACCACTTCAATTCTGGACACTCGTTCTCATACGTACTGAAGGATATCCCCAGATCTGTCCAAGCACCTGAATCACATCTTCAGCATCCCAATAGCTTGCTCTATGACTGCTCTTGTGCTCACGTGGCTCTGGTTGTACCATTCCTCTGCATCAGTGGGAGGGCTCCTCACAGGCGTCAGCAGCTATATCCTTCGAGGGTAGCTCTTGTCTCCAAAAATCTACCTGCTAACTCTTGAGGTGAGAAGATCTGTGGGAGATGTGACTGCTGTATTATGAAGGCATCATGGCAGCTTCCAGGATATCTTACACAGATGTGCATGATAACCTTCTGGTGGTCAGATATCAGCTGAACACTGTTGGAGTGGAATCCCTTTCAATTGACAAATTTTGCTGGCTGATCTGAGGGCACCTTGAATGCCACATGTCTATAACTCCCTGTATCTGTGGGAATCCAGCCACAGCAGTAAATTCCAGTGACCTCTCGTTCTGACTGTCCTTATCAGTAGCAAAGTGGACGTAATTGGTGCCCCTGGTAAACATGGCATTGGTCACCTGGCAGATATACTTGTGCACAGCAGATTGTGAAATCCTGCAGATGTCACCAGACGATCCTGCAAGGAGCTGGAGGTGAAGAAATTCAGGGCTGTAGCGACCTTGACAGCCACTGGCAATGTGTACCCACCTGGCCCTCTTGGAAGGTAGTCTTGTTCCAGGCAGCTGCAGATGACAGCAATGATCTGCTGTGAAAGTCTGAGCCTCCTGAGGCATCATTGTCAAGAAAGCTGATCCTCTGCCTGTATGTCCTGTGTTGGGGTTATCGCCTCCTTCAAGCTGGAGCTCTGTGTCCATCTCCTCTGTCCTGTGGAGCAGTAGGAGGCTGAGGAGAAGGCAGCTGGCTGCTGCTGATCTGCAGGTGTGGCTCCTCCTGTTCCTCATCAGAGGTTCAAGGTACAGCTGCATAAGCTGCACCCATGCTGCAGAGATTGGGAATTCTGCGGTGAGTAACTCACCTCCAGACTCTCCAAAGCCTGTCCACTATCTACAAGGCACAAGTCAGGAATGTGATGGAATACTCTCCACTTGTCTGTATGAGTGCAGATCCAACAACACTCAAGAAGCTCGACACCATGAAGGGCAAAGCAGCCCAATTGATTAGCAGCCCATCCACCACCACAAACATTCACTCCCTCCACCAACAGCACACTGTGGTTGCAGTGTGTACTATCTACAAGATGCACTGCAGCAAATCACCAAGGCTTCTTTAAAAGCACTTTCTAAGCTCGCGACCGCCACCGCATAGAAGAACAAGGGCAGCAGGTGCATGGGAACACCACCACCTACAAATTCCCCTCCAAGTCACACACTGTTCTCATTTGGAAATCTCTTGCTGTCCCTTCACTATCACTGGGCCAAAATCCTGGCATTCCCTCCCTAACAGCACTGTGAGTGTACCTAGACAGCTATTCTACATGAAATGCACTGCAGCCGTTCAAAAAGGTGACTCAGCGCCACCTTCTCAAGGGCAATTAGAGATGGCAATAAATGCTGGCCTTGCCAATGGCGCCCACATCCCACTAATATATATATAAAAATTACATTTTAAAAGTTTTTAGTTGGCTGTAAAGCACTCTAGGACATCATGAAAGGGTTATATAAATGTAATTTCTTTTATTTTTTTAAATGTCTAATGTGTCTTCTCTTCAGTTTCACATGCTAGGGTAGTGTCACATTCTAAAACTTTACTCCTGGTAAAGCAGATTAATTCTTGTTGGGCATCACTGAATCAATTGGTATAATTCCTTCCAAGCTAGAGCATCATTTTTATAGAGCCTTGTTTTTTGGGAGGTTTTATGATCAGCAGATTGATTCACGTATACAGATCATACATGTACCTTCTCTTCATCTTGAGTTTAAGAATACTTTGAATCTGGAGGTTTCTCTGTTCAGGCAGGATCAGAAATGATTTTATCTTTTGAAAACATTCCAGACGCCCAAACATTGGAAGAAACTGAACAAAAACGTCAAACCTTCTACAAAATGTACTTTGATATTCTATTGTAAGTAGCACCTATTGACAGTTCCAGGTTTAAGGCTGAATCCTCTTGTGTCTCTTTGGAATCCGAGTGCCTTTGTTCAGTTTCTTCTTATGATTAGGAAATATGTGCAGTGAGTCTCTAAATTCTGCCCTCAGTGTCCTGGAGCATTTTTCTTTCTTGAATCTCTGATTTCTTTTAATGCCAGATGATTTTATCAAAGTTGTAGCTTGCTAGACAGCTTTTCTAACCTTGGGGCTTGTGGTCTTAAAATCTGAGCTCTTATGAAGCTGAATAACTCTTGATGGCCCTTGCTATCCTGCCTGTAGTAATCTGTTTTGGGCTTTTATTCAGTTCACATGTACTGTTATCTCTTGGTGTCCTTTATGGTACATTCACAATAAGATGATCTTTGATGAAGCTCCTTTAACTCATTTGATCCCAGCCTTCCAGAATACAAACCCTGTCTTCCAGTTAAAGCACCCAGTTGTTAAATGAGTCCAGTGTCCTAGCTGCAACCTCCTTTCCTGGTAACTGTATTCTAGCTGCTGATCATCTTCTGTGTTGATGAATACTTGCACTTACCGTGCTCTAACTTGTGTAAATAAGAACTATCAAAAATTGCTAACCTGCAAAGCTCAGGGATGATCAGTATAATTGATATTTAAGCAACAGAGGTAAGTTGGCCCATCACTCCTGTGTCAACTTCACATGGGAACTTATCTACTCTACTCCCATTTCCCAGCTCTTTCACTCTGCTTTAATATCTTCTTTATTCAAGAGTTTATCTAACTGCTACTTAAATGCCTTGATAGCACATGTGCCTATTGAAGTCATGTCAAACACATTTAATTCTACATTTAATAGCTTAATAACTCTTTGCTTAGCTGCCCCTTTATGCTTTGAGTACTGATCTTAAACGTATTCCCCTTGTTATAGAATGAACTGAATTCTTCCATTGGAATAAATAAGGATCAATTTCTATTCATAAACTTCCTAACACAGCACATATGAAGCTTCTGGTTTCGGTTACATAATAGCAAAGCTTCTACAGTTTGCCAAATATTTGATCCCTTGTCAATGTTCAACTGTTTAAAACTCCTACTCTATACCTTAAATAATATCATTGACAAATTTCTATTGTGCTTCTATACTCAATGGAGCAGATTCTTGAATATGTAAGAGCTTGATGCTCACATCTGTTCAACTAACAAAAGTATTTATTTGAAATACAAAAGCCTCATCAACGGAAGTCTGAACTAAGTGAAGTGTGTCCACTGGTACTAAGCATAGAGCAGCCTAACTGATGGTCCTTAAATGGACTGTTGCAGGCCGCACAAAAAGGTAAGAAAGATTTTTTTAAATAATTTTTGTGGGTTGAGAAGGAACTCTAATGTCCCACAGAATTCTGTCTCCTTCATGATGTGTAAACCTCTACTGCCCTCTCTTGCGATCACATACCCTCCTCCGCATTCAAATTCAAAAGAGGTCAGACAGCATCCACAGGGTGGGTACTTGGCTCAATCCACTGCTGGAAGCAGCCACTTTAAACTCGACCTCAGAACTGAATGTGTCAGCCTTATTGCTTAGGCGAATATTTAGATCTAAATCAATATGACCACCCAATACACTGTAGGAGTGCCAAAATGGGGCACTAACTGAACTGTAGGTGGTGACCAACTATGGCCACAAAGGAAACTGAATGAACTGGTTGGCAGTAACAGTATGACTCTATTAAATGGATGGATTATTCGGGAGTTAAGCAGCATATGATACCAGATGAAATCCCATTGTCTGCCATTTCTCCACTTGCAACAATCAAATAGTGTTTTAATTAAACTTAAAGGATTTAACGTTATCCCTTGGCACCTGACTCAATGGCCTGGATTTTTGCCTGGAGGAGCGTTCCACGTGGTGGGTGGCTGTAGGCTCCTTTAAATTTTTTCTGTTGATTTTCCATCGACAGGCTAGAGACTGGTCAGGCAAAGAGACCTGCAACACAAAGCCGCAGCCAAGGAGAGCAGGTAGGTCTAGTGCAGGGATCTGCAACCTCCAGCTCTGCAGTCCCATGTGGCTCACTAAGGACTCATTTGGCTCCTTACCCTGATTGATTGAACCCATTTTGACAGTAACAGTAATTAGACAGCTTACTTTTTTTTAAACTTTATTAACATTGTACTTGTGAGAAAGTATCATTCAATGAACAACCATTTTGTAAAAACCTTTAAAATGTTGTTGAAATGTGTCTCTGTTTTGTTTTTTCTTATTATTGGCACTTGAGTAACAGCATTGCGGCTCTTAAGATATTGAGTTTTTGACTACATTTTTTTTAAAATGGCTCCTCTTGTAGTAAGGTTGCCGCCCCTGGTCTAGTGGAATGGGTAGGAGTCCTGATTGTGGTGCGTGGGGCGTGGTGGGGGGCAGGTTCCCAAATGTGAAGGGTAGGGGGTAGTAGCTGGTGGTCAAAGAGGGGGGTGGCGAGGGATCACGGATAGAAAGCAAATAGATTGAAGAGGGGAGGACAGGGGAGGGGAGGTTTACTAGGTAACATGTTGGGCCTAGGGGAAACATTCCTATACCTCCTGGCCTGCAAGCAGTGGTGTAAAGGTGCTTAGTTCATGGATTCAGCCTTCTCACCTCCTTTCACTTGCTGGGTTTTCTGAGGCCTGGGAAACGCAGCCAACATGAGTTAAAAATAGAATGACTTCCAAAATGAAGCCGGAGAGCCTCATTATAATATTTAAGTAACAAACTTGCCTCCCACAAGCAGATTGGTTGCTCTCGTCCTGCCTCCACGAAAACTAGAAGTGGGTTCGAGGTGGGTCGGGTTCCTGTTGTAGATATTTTGAATTTTAACCCCTGAGCGGACCCAGTTTTGTTTTTAACATTCAGCCCAATGACAGAGGAGTTGAATGTACTGAAAATGAAATGAATACTGTCAAACTGTAATACATTCTGAAAGCCTTCCATCAAAACCCTCAGAGATACTGCACCTGAGATTCTGTTTTCTTGGTTAGATGCAGTCAGCAGTCAGCCAGTTTCTCCCCTGGCTTTATTCTGCTTGGAAGTGCAGACAGTTGTACAAAAACCCATCACTAACAAAAAATTCAGGGTTTCATGCAACAGTGTCATCAGTCTGCTCTATGACAAGATCTGAATGGCCAAGTCAAATAGACAATCAGAGCTGGATGGTTCAATATATCTGTACTAACTACTCAATACAGCCAAACACATTCTATGTTCTCTTTCCCCTTCCCAAGACTGAGTTTTGTAGCATGGGTCCACTATGATGCAACCATTGTAACTGCACCACTCTATTGTACTCTTGCAGCCTCCCAAGTTGAGTAGTTGATTTTTGGAGCAGTCTGCCATTGCATACACACCTTTCCTGTGTACCGTACACACTCACCAGAGGTAGCGACACAGTGAGGATACCCTCCATCATGTTGTGTGACACTACCACCATGCTAAATAGGATAGATTTCGAACAGATCTAGCAACTCAAAACTGGGCATCTATGAGGCGCTGTGGGCCATCAGCTGCAGAATTGTATTCAACCATAATCTGTAACCTCATGGCCTGGCATACCCCCCACTCTACCACTGCCAACAAGCCAGGAGATCAACCCTGGTTCAATGAAGAGTGCAGAAGGGCATGCCAGGAGCAGCACCAGGCATTCCTAAAAATTAGGTGTCAGCCTGGTGAACACAGGACTACATGCATGCCACACAGCGGAAGCAGCATGCGTTAGACAGAACTACGTGATCCCACAACCAATGGGACACATCTAAGTTCTGCAGTCCTGCCAAATCCAGTCGTGAATGGTGGTGGACAATTAAACAACCAACAGGAAGAGGTGGCTCCATAAATATTCCCATCCTCAATGATGGAGAGACCCAGCAAATCAGTGCAAAAGATAAGGCTGAAGCATTTACAACCATCTTCAGCTAGAAGTGCCGAGTGGATGATCCATCTCGGCCTCCTCCTGAGGTCCCCAGCATCACAATTGCCAGTCTTCAGCCAATTCGATTCACTGCACGTGATATCAGGAAATGGTTCAAGGCACTGGCAACATTCCAGCAATAGTACTAAAGACTTGTGCTTGTTACGCTAATGTGCTTTGTTGAATGATAATTTTGTTTAATCCACTGACTGGAGATCTGAATTTATATATTTTTTAAAAGACATTTTAAAAAGACAAGCTGCCAGCAAAGTCATCCTTTCAGCTTAAGACGATCACCTAATTGGAACACTGCATTCTACATTGCAATGCTTCGGAGGAGAGAGATGGAATGTCTGCTAAGTCCCCAGCAAGAACCAAGACCCAGGAAGTTTTAAGGAACAACCTGTTCTTTCAGCAAGAAGAAGAAATACTGCTATCTGTTTGAATCACTGAGTGACTGTCATGTGACAAGCCCCTCCCCATCTGTGGTTTTAAACTTGTGTCTTTCTGCAGCAAAGTGGGTGGCACAGTGGTTAGCACCGCAGCCTCACAGCCCCAGTGACCCAGGTTCTCTCTATGTCTATGACTAAAGGAGAAGCAACTGGACTCTGACATGAGTAGACCCTAAGTGGGGGTCCCTCTCTCTCTCCATTCTTGCTTGAAAGCTTTCAAATCCTGCTTGTTGACTGACCACCTTTGCATGCTCCGGCATCGCTATTTCCAAGAGACCCACCGAACCAGTCATCTACCTCTTCAAGATAAAAGTCTCAGGACCACTAGAAGCCAGCCAAATCGACAAACTCCAGAGACTGCATACCTTGTTTATGAACTCTAACTCGACCAATCTACCTTTTCCCACTCTGTAACCAATTCGTGTGTGTAAACCTCCAGAGCGTGTGTGTGTGTGTGAGAGTGAAAGTTGGTGCACTGTTTATTGTTTTATTTAGTTCAGTTTAGGTACAATAAAGTTAACCACTTTCATTGTTAACTCAAGAAAACCTGTCCGATTGATTACTTACTTGCTATGATCATAACACGAATCAAACACCTATTGAATTGGCCATTACATACACTTTAAGAAAAAATTAAACCGCGCCCCTAGCCAAGCTGTTCCAGTACAACTACAACAATGGCATCTACCCAACAATGTGCAAAATTGCCCAGGTATATTCTGTGCACAAAAGGCAGGACAAATCCAACCCGGCCAATTACCGCCTTATCAGTTTACTCTCAATCATCAGCAAAGTGATGGAAGGTGTTGTCAACAGTGCTATTAAGCGGCACTTACTCAGCAATAACCTGCTCAGTGATGCTCATTTTGGGTTCCGCCAGGGCCACTCAGCACCTGACCTCATTACAGCCTTGATCCAAACATGGACAAAAGAGCTGAACTCAAGAAGTGAGGTGAGAGTGACTGCCCTTGACATCAAGGCAGCATTTGACCAAGTGTGCGGAGCCCTAGCAAAACTAGAATCAATGGGAATCAGGGGAAAACTCTCTGCTGGTTGGAGTCATACCTAGCACAATGGAAGATGGTTGTGGTTGTTGTAGGAGTTCCTCAGCGTAGTGTCCTAGGCCCAACCATCTTCAGCTGCTTCATCAATGACCTTCCCTCCACCATAAGGTCAGAAGTGGGGATGTTCGCTGATGATTGCACAATGTCCAGCACCATTCGCGACTACTCAAGTACTGAAGCAGTCCATATCCATATGCAGCAAGACCTGGTCAACATTCAGGCTTGGGCTGATAAGTGGCAAGTTACATTTACGCCACACAAGACAGAATCCAACCAACTCCCCTTGACATTCAATGGCATTACCATCACTGAATCCCCCATTATCAACATCCTGGGTTACCATTGACCTGAATCTGAACTGGACCAGCCATATTCCTCCTGTGGCTACAAGAGCAGGTCTGATGCTAGGAATTCTGCGGCTAGTAAGTCACCTCCTGACTCCCCAAAGCCTGTCCAGCATCTACAAGGCACAAGTCAGGAATGTGATGGAATACTCTCCAATTGCCGAGATGAGTACGGCTCCAAGAACACTCATGAAGCTCGACACCATCCAGGACAAAGCAACCTGCTTGATTGGCACCACATCCCACCACCTTCAACCATCACTGATGCACAGTGGCAGCAGTGTGTACCATATAAAAGACACACTGCAGAAACTCACCAAGGCTCGTTCCAAACCCACAACCTCTACCACCTAGAAGGACAAGAGCAGCAGATGCATGGGAACATCACCAACAGCAGGTTCCCCTCCAGGCCACACACCATCCTGACTTGTAACTATATCGCCGTTCCTTCACTGTCACTGGGTCCAAATCCTGGAACTCCCTTCCTAACAACACTGCGGCTGTACCTACACCACATGGACTGCAGCGTTTCAAGAAGGCAGCTCACCACCACCTTCTCAAGGGAAATTAGGGATGGGCAATTAATGCTGGCCTAGCCAGCAACGCCCATATCCCATGAAAGAATGAAAAAAAGGCACAAATCAATGGCTGGGCCCAGCAACTCCCCCAAACCGCTGATTTTTTTCATTGGTAGTACTATTTAAACAAAAAGATCCAAAAAAATCCAAGAGAGACACAGATAAAGGAAACTTGACAATTAAGCGGACAGTGTTGAAACATAAATAGAAACCTCATGATGTATACCTGCAGACATTTCTTGAAGCTAATTTGGGCCAAAACCCAGAGATTTGGGAAATCTAAAAATGTCTTGATTTGGATACAATAGGATAATTTTTCCAAATCTCTGTTGAGAGCAGATGAGTTATTTCAATGCTGGCCTAGAATCAGAACATTTAAGCTAATACTTCTTTAAGACGACTGCTGGCAACAATGCAGGGACTATCTAACCCCTTCTGCACATACGGAATGTCATTCAACCAAGGTGGTGACGATACAGGCAGTGTTATAGGCTAAGGCTCGAAGGCTTGCACCTGGATTGGTAGGCTGCTCTGCGGCCAATTGGTCCTAGGTCTTAATAAAAGCAAAATACTGCGGATGCTGGAAATCTGAAACAAAAACAAGAAATGCTGGAATCACTCAGCAGGTCTGGCAGCATCTGTGGAAAGAGAAGCAGAGTTAACGTTTCGGGTCTTTAACTCCCGAAACTTTAACTCTGCTTCTCTTTCCACAGATGCTGCCAGACCTGCTAAGTGATTCCAGCATTTCGTGTTTTGGTCCTAGGTCTTGCAGTGTGGACTGCCAGTTCCAAAGAAGGGTCACTGACCCGAAACGTTAATTCTGCTTCTCTTTTCACAGATGCTGCCAGACCTGCTGAGTGGTTCCAGCATTTCTTGTTTTTATTTCAGATTTCCAGCATCCGCAGTATTTTGCTTTTATTTTAGTGTACATGGGGTCATTCCTATTGCTACTCTTAGATGAATTCCTCTTGCCCTTCCCTCTCAGCTTTCTCAGTGTAATTTCTTGTATCAGATCCCAACTCCTTGAGGACTATGTTAATGAGAAAGGCACAAGCGACTGAACTTAATTTTACTGAAGAAAAGGTCAAGGGAGGACATGCTACAGGTCTCTAAACTAATGAACAATATAGATAAAGTTGAAGTAAACAAACAATTCACCTTGGACAAACCCACAACTATAACATTTACAAGTCAAAAGCACCGTGACAGATTTTTAAAAATATTTTCCGCACAGGAGTGTGGCAATGTGACACAGATTGTCAGAGAAAGTAGCTGATTCAAGGCTAACTGACAATGTTAAAGGATATCTGGATCAATAGCTTTTGAGAAGGGGGTGCTGGAAGGATATTATTAACATTACTTGATTTTAATGTTCTATGAATTGGGGTGGAGTCCATGATATAATCAGACATGTGCGCTGGATGAAGTGAGCCTGATGCTCCAAAGGGCCTGCTCTAACTCCAGGCCTTGTTATGTTGTTGGGTTTGACTGCATCTCCTCTTAACGCAGCATTCCAACCCTGTGCCCTCTTCCAGTCTCAGGAGGGGCCAGATTGCTTTTAATAATGTTATTTTATTCACTCTGAGGTGCCAGTCACATAACAATACTGGAACATGGTTGATTTTAGAAAGGATCTGAAGGCTTTAGCAAGGGTGCTGAAAAGAGTTATGAGAATGGGGTCCAGGGATGAGGGACTTCAGTAAAGTGAATAGATCAGAGAAGCTGGGGTTGTTCTCCTTAGAGAAGAGAAGGTTCAGAGATGATTTGACAGAGGTGTTCAAAATCATGAGGGGTCTAGACAGAGTAGATAGAGAGAAACTGTTCCTATTGGTGGAAGGGTGGAGAAACAGAGTTCTCCAATTTAAGAAGAATGGTTAAAGAACCAACAGCAATGTGAGGAAAAAGTTTTTTATGCAGCAAGTGGTTGGGATCTGGAATGAACTGCCTGAGAGTGTGGTGGAGGCAGATTCAATTGGCAAATTCAAAAGCGAATTGGATAATTATCTGAAGAGAAAAAATTAGGAAGGCAATGCGGAAAGGGCGGGGGCGGGATAGTTAGGACTAGCTAAGGTACTCTTGCAGAGAGCTAGCATGGACACAATGGGCCAAATGGTCTCCTTCTGAGGAGAAACCATTCTTTGATTCTCTGATTCTAAGTTAGACAGACACAACATGAGGTTAGGCTTACTAATTCTGCTGTCCCCTGCACCCATTTTAAAAATGATACAATATTAGCAGTCCTCCAGCACTACGCCTGTAGCCAGAGAAGATTGGAAAAGGAGGGCCAGAGCTTCCGCTATTTTCTCCCTTGTTTCTCTTGGCAGCCTGGGATAAATTTCATCCAGGCCTATTAATTTATCCACTTTCGAGGATGCTAAACGATTTGATAGTTCCGCTTTCACTAGATTTATCCCAACCAATATTTCACACTCCTCCGGTGGAATTTTATGCTCGCCCCCCGCGGCAGGTTTGGAGGCGGAGAGAGCATAAAGTCCCACCACCATCCCGCCTCCGCCAAAATTTAGTCTGGGGTGGGAAAGACTGTTAACGGCCTTCCCACTCTAAAACTAATTGAGGCCCTTAACTGGGTAATTAACCCCTAATTAAGGGCCTCTTCCCATCGCAGTCAGAATTACCCATGCAGCGGGCAGCCATATCGCCGCACGGGAAGTATGGCTCGAAAAACTGTGCGGGCTGCTTCCTGGCTGCGGGGGGAGGGTCCCTTGTTCAAAGGCAGTTAGTGCCTGAGCGAGGAACCCAGCATTGGGAAGGGGGTGGCCCGCTGAGGGCCCCACCCCTGCCCTTGCTGCCCACCCCGCGAGATCCCTCCCGCCCTATCCAACCTTGAGCCTGGTTCCAGCACCGCTCCTCGGTGTCTGGTCACTGCAGCTACAGCAGCAGCCATCGCCTCTGCAGTGGCACTACAACTGCCAGCCTCTGACTGCCTGGCAACTCTGCCAGGCCGGGACATCTGGTGGGAGTGTCCTACATCATATGGAAGGCCTGGCACTGTCCAGTTAAGTGCCGGATTGGCACTAAAATCAGCGGGCCTTCCGTACAAGAGCCGACGCAGAGATCTCAGTGTCGGTTTCCCTGACGTCAAGACCCCCGCTGCCAGCACACAATTCCACCCCTCCTCTTTGATGACAACATGTTCCTCGTCCCTCCACTTTGAGAAAACCAGTTTAAAATATTAGTTAAGAACCATGCCCATGTCTTCCACCTCCACACACAAATTACCTTTTTGGTCTCTAATCAGCCCTACTCATTCCTTTGTTATCCTCTTACTCTTTTTATATTTATAAAATATCTCTGCATTTTCCTTGATTTTACTTGCTATTATTATTCCATGTCCTCTCTTTGCTTTCTAATTTCCTTTTTAATTTTACCCCTGAATTTTCTTTATTCCTCCAAGGCTTTCTGCAGCATTGAGCTCTTAACATCTAACATAAGCTTTCTTTTTTGCCTTATCCTACTTTGTATGTTCATGGACGTCCAGGGGAGGGTCTAGATTTGGAAGTCCCACCCTTTTCTTAGTGGGAACGGATTTGTTCTGAACCCTCTCTGTCTCCTTCTTGAATGCCTCCCACTGCTCTGACACTAATTTATCGTCGAGTAGCTGTTTCCAGGCCACATTTATCAGCTGAGTAAAATCGGCATTTCCTCCACTAGAACTTTTACTCTTGGTCTATCTTTATCCTTTTCTATAACTAATCTAACATAATTATGCTCACCACCACTAAAATGCTCTCCCACTGATGCCCCTTCCCCATGTCCAGATTCATTCCCTAAAATTCAGTTCAGAACTGTGTCTTCCCTTGTTGGGCTTGCTACATACTGGCTACAAATGGTCTCCTGAACACATTTTAAGAATTCTGCAACCTCTGCACATTTTACACTGAATATATCCCAGCTAATTTTAGGATAGCTGAGATCCCCTACTATTACTGCCCTTTTGCTTCTGCATTTCTCAGCAATTTGTCTACATATTTGCTCTGCTATCTCCCTCTGACTGTTTGGAAGTCTATTGTACACTCCCAGCAGTGTGATTGCCTCTCTTTTGTTTTTCAGTTCAACCCATATGGCCTCATTTAATGATCCTTCTGGAATATCATCTCTCTTTGTATCTGCATTGACGTACATACCACTAATCATTGAACAGCTCCTTTGTTGTCTACAAAGTGTTTCCTGACATCATCCATAAATGGCCTCGTCTAATTTTAAGTTTATACCCTCTTGTCCTGGATTACCCCACCAGAGGAAATAGTTTCTCTCGATCAACCTGATCAACTCCTTTAATCATCTTCAACACCTCAATGAGTTCACCCCTTAACCTTCCATACTTCCATCTTCCATATCATAGCCTAGTATATGCAACCTGTCCTCATAATTTAATCCACTTAACCATGGTATCATTCTGGTGAATCTGCACTGCACCCACTTCAAGGTCAATATATCCTTCCTGCGTTGTGATGTTAAACAAATACTTGAAGAGGAAAAATTTTCTGGGCTATGGGGAAAGGGCAGGGGGAGTAGGACCAATTGGATAGCTCTTTCAAAGAGCCGATACAGGTACAATGGGCCAAATGGCTTCCTTCTGTGGTGCATCATTCTATGATTCTACCATTCTATGATCACAAAGAATTAATTGGAGTTGAGAAGGATTTTACATAGTTGATACTTGTAATGTGGAATTCTCCGCTAGAAACTATTTTGAAGCAGAGTCTGTAAATTTATTGAAAAGGAGATTAGAATCTTGGAAAAGAGGACTATTTGAGGGGAATGAGGAGGGGGCTAGGTGCCTCATATACAGAAAAAAACATCAAATAGTCTCTTCCTGGGCTGCTTGCAATGTTATACAAGTTTACAATGTGCACTGCTTAATCACTCATACCATAATTATGCAGATTGCAAATATAGACACTTTGTAGCAAAAATATTTTTAGAATTTTGCGTACTTTGTCACTTACACAGCAAGACTATTGTTTTGGCACCACTGTGTGAAATGATTTATAGACAAACTAAAGGATTTAAAATAGTAAGGACATCTTTGCTGTATTCAATGTTTCAATCTTCTAATTATGGATGAAGTCAAATATATTTAAATAACAATTGATGCAAGAGTTAGTATCTACTTTTCCAGCAGCTAGTTCCTGAGCTGCTATCGTGCTGCGACCTTATAGTAACAAAATCTTTATTTGCTCACATCACCGATAGTGGAGCGAAGTGTAAAAAGTAAACGTGGAAATAAAGATGTTAAATAAAGTTGACTACTTAAAGCAACCTCCTCTTTACACTGTGGTACACCTTTAAGTAGCAGCAGCAGCTCCTTCTGAACTGTTGCTGCACTGAATTTCACTCACTGTGTGGTTGCATACACATTAGCAGACCATACACGAGCAGCAAGGCAAGCAGCACAGTGGAAAATATGAAATACAGATCACTCATAAGGAAATAAAAGGGTTTGTGGGTGAAATTGGTCTTCAGCAGTTGGGCGAAATGGGCTCATAGCGAAAAGGCATCCCATTCTACACCGTATCCCATTTTTCTTTCTGTTGAAGTTATTGATTTCTCAGGAAAATGTGAACAGGACTCTGAGGGGATAGGGTGGAAAACTGGCTTTACAGTCCACCCAATAATACTCCCCACTGAACTCAATGGAGAATCATTTCCATTGGGGTGTAAAACCAGTGTTGCACTTGATCCTGTTAGTTTCCAGATGGGTGTATTTGGTTAAAATTGCTCCCATGTGCATTCAATCAGCATAACTGCTTTACTGATGATGTATTTACTCAACCTCGTTCAGATTGCAGTGTTTCTGCTCTAACGTGATGTACTGAATTTCCACTGCATCCCTAAATAAAGCCTGATAGCTTGATGACATAATCTGTTTCCAAATATTCCTCGTCAAACTTATTCACGTGGCTGTCTGAAAGACTAATGAGTGTGGCAAGCCGAGCATACTGAAAGTTATTAATATGCGCTGGAGAATGTAAGGAATGCTTACTTGTCACAGGCATCAACCGCCAGCAGCAATGACACCATAGCACTGAATAAATAGATGATACACTGTCACCTCTGCTATATTTTCACAACTGATTTAAATCAGAGGAGTTGTAAAGGCCGCAGGCATAATAGAGACAGAGTTGTCAATTCTCATTCATTAGCGGTGACACTCACTCACTTTGGTTCAATTATATAACCTATATTCATCCACATGACCCTTAAAATAAATATCCTTCCACGTAATGTAACAGGTTTGCAAAAGATTTAATTCTTTACGATCATAAATCTTACTCCTTACATCTCCTCAAAACGAACATGCTTGGAGAAAAGGGGATGGCTTTAACTCCTCCATGAGCTCTTAATTTTCAATCTGCCCTCCTATTGTTTGCATTGCTTTTCCTTTCATTGACCAAGGGCATGAATAGGTGACCTCTGAGCAACTGTGCTCTGGGTAGACCAGGTACAGACTTTCCCTCTCACTCTCCCTGTAAAGAAGGGACCACACTTGGTAGCCCCTGAAAATTAATCACCTACTTATCAATCCAAAGCATTTTAAAATTCTTATGTATAGCGTGCAACTTCTGCAACACCTTCCCTGTCACACTTTGTTCATTTATGAATAACACCACATGGACTGCAGTGGTTCATGAAGGCTGCTCACCACCATCCTTCTAGGGCAATTAGGGATGGGCAATAAATACTGACCTTGCCAGCGACACTCAAAGCGCATGAACGAATTAGAAAAGACAAAAGACTTGCAGGTTGATAGGTAAATTGGCCATTATAAATTGTCACTAGTATAGGTAGGTGGTAGGGAAATATAGGGACAGGTGGGGATGTTTGGTAGGAATATGGGATTAGTGTAGGATTAGTATAAATGGGTGGTTGATGTTCGGCACAGACTCGGTGGGCCGAAGGGCCTGTTTCAGTGCTGTATCTCTAATCTAATCTAATCTAAAAAGAAATGGGAACTGAAGACGTAGGCAACAGATGAAGAGCGAGAAAACTGCCAATCAGAAACTACCAAGGAATTCTCAAGACAACCAAATCAAGGCAACCTATGGCCAACAGAAAGGAGAAAGTGAATGCAAACAGCTCACAACAAATGATTTTTGTGAAGATTTTCCTTCACCATTTTTCCTAACAAATTGAAATTCCTAACATCCAAAACAAGATTTTAAGCAAAGAAAATCAAATAATTACATATTTCACAGTAACATGACTAAATGTTAAATCAGTGTGGTAATCAATCAATGACTAAATCAGTGTGGTAATCTATGTGTGGAGCCACGGGAAATGGGCGAGATCTTAAATGAATACTTCTCGTCTGTATTTACTGTGGAGAAGGTCATGGAAGCTAGTGAGTTCAAGGGAGGGAACATCCTGGAGCATATCAACATTACAAAGGAGGAGGTGTTGAAGGTTTTGAAGCGCATTAAGGTGGATAAATCCCCAGAGCTGGCCAGGTGTATCCTAGGATGCTATGGGAAGCAAGGGAGGATATTGCTGGAGCCCTGGCAGAGATTTGTGTATCATCGTTAGCCACGGGTGAGGTACCAGAAGACTGGAGGATAGCTAATGTTGTGCCTTTAAGAAGGGCAGCAGGAATAAGCCAGGGAACTACAGGCCGGTGAGCCTAACATCAGTGGTAGGAAAGTTATTGGAAGGGATTCTGAGAGACAGGATTTATATGCATTTGGAAAGGCATGGTCTGATTAGGGATAGTCAGCATGGCTTTGTGTGTGGGAAATCATGTCTCACGAATTTGATTGAGTTTTTCGAGGAGGTGACCAAGAGGATTGACGAGGGCAGGGCGATGGACATTGTCTACATAGACGTTAGCAAGGCCTTTGACAAAGTCCCGCATGGTAGGCTGGTCCAGAAGGTTCGAACACATGGGATCCAGGGTGAGCTAGAAAATTGGATACAAAATTGGTTTGGTAATAGGAGGCAGAGGGTGGTAGTGGAGGGATGTTTTTCAGATTGAAGGCCGGTTACCAGTGGTGTGCTGCAGGGATTGGTGCTGGGCCCTCTGTTGTTTGTCATATATATTAATGACTTGGATGTGAATGTAGGGGGCATGATTAGTAAGTTTGCAGATGACACCAAAATTGGTGGTATAGTGGACAATGAAGAAGGTTATCTGAGGTTACAACAGGTTATAGATCAACTGGGAAAATGGGCAAGGGATTGGCAAATGGAATTTAACACAGACAAGTGTGAAGTGATGCATTTTGGGAAGTTAAACCAGGGTAGGACATATACAGTGAATGGCAGGGCCCTGGGGAGTGCTGTTGAGCAGAGAGACCTTGGGGTGCAAGTACCGAGTTCCCCGAAAGTGGCAACACAGGTAGGCAGGGTGGTGAAGAAGGCGTATGGCATGCTTGCCTTCATCGGCCGAGGCATTGAGTACAAGAGTTGGGACGTCATGTTACAGTTGCACATAACATTGGTTAGGCCGCATTTGGAATACTGTGTGCAGTTCTGGTCGCCGCACTACAGGATAGAGGTGATTAAGCTAGAGAGGGTGCAGAAAAGATTCACAAGGATGGTGCCTGGTTTGGAGGGCTTGAGTTATAAAGAGAGATTGGATAGGCTGGGTCTGTTTTCCCTGGAGCGAAGGAGGCTGAGGGGGGACATAATAGAGGTATATAAAATTATGAGAGGCATAGATAGGGTAGATAGCCAGAGTCTGTTTCCCATGGTAGGGGTGACTAAAACTAGAGGGCATAGATTTAAGGTGAGAGGGAGGAGGTTTAAAGGGGATCAAAGGGGTAAATTTTTCACACAAAGAATAGTGGGTATCTGGAATGAGCTGCCAGAGGAGGTGGTGTAGGCAGGAACAGTAGCAACATTTAAGAGGCATCTGGACAGGTACTTGAATGAGCAAGTCATAGAGAGATATGGAATTAATGCAGGCAGGTGGGGTTAGTATAGGTGGCATTATGGTCAGCATGGACGTAGTGGGCCGAAGGCCCTGTTTCTATGCTGTCCAACTCTATGACTTCACAGGTCGCAGCATATAATTAAGGTTTTCCCACCCAACCGGAAAACAGCCAAATTAAACACTCTAATTACCTCCAGAATAAAACAGACCAAACCATGTATGTTTAGACAACAACAAATTAACTATTTATTAAAACTAAATCTTAAACACTAATAAAAGAAATCCTACGTCTAAAGACCTTATAAATTCCTATTTTAACCTAACACACCAATTCACACACATGGGCCGGAATTTTACGCCATCCCAGTGAGCCGGATGGTGGCAAGGGGCTGGCATAAAATTGAGTGGGAGGCTCCGGGGGGGCCTTCCCGGCCCGCTCCCACATCTGCCCCACTTTATATGGGCCCAGGGGAAGGACGACTTAAGGGCATTCGCCTGCTTCCACGGGTATTTTACCCATGACAAGCAGGCGTCCAGTAGACATGAAAGGCTGCCCAGTGATACCTGGCAACCTCTTAGCGCACCGGGGTGGGGGGGACCCTGACAATCGGGCACAGGGTGTCCGATTGAGGGCCGCCCCCACTTCCCCGACCACCCCCAGGATCCGAGACGACCCCCTTCCCCCAAAATGACCACCCTTGCCTCGCCATGTCGAGACCAATTCCCACGGCGAGGAAAACCAATGTTTATTATTGGTAACAAGTGATTGAATCTGAAGCAAGAACAGGTTCGGTATGGTTGGAATTATAACATTGTTATGCACAAACTGGTGGCATTATCAGGCCTATCATTCTAGCTCATTCTTTGCTTGAAAGGAAAAGGGAATTAAATTTTCACAGTTTACACTTTGCTTCATAAACAATCTTCTGTGTGTTGGTCTCCACTCTAATGACTGTTGTATGGTTCATCACCCACACCTCTGCTATGATAGCATGGCCAGGCATGTACCACAAATTACACACCTTTCTCCTCAATAATTTACCAGCACCATTTAACAAAAAAATGTGACTTGCCATTTTTAAACAACCTATGATTTGATGAGGGGATCTAACGAAGACACCTGTATTGAGTCACTTCTACAGTTATGAAATCTATCTTACACAATTGTTCAGTAAAATCCTCCCTTTCTGTAAAACGATTCTATTATCTTGTCATAATACTGAAAACTGCACTATTTCCTAATATGGACAGAGAATAAAACAACCTCCGAGCCCGAGAATGTGGCAGCTACAAGGTACTTAAATAAGACACTAAAGCAGAAACAGATTTTGTGTTGAAGTGTGGCACCAGCTGCAACAAGTGGAGCTGTCTCCAACCTGCCTCCTTGCCTGAAAGTCCCAAATCATATGAGGTAAAGTCCAAGAGGGTCAGCTACCCTTCGGTACATCACTTAAAGTGCCCACTCTACATCTGCCAGCCTCGATGGTGTGTGTCAGCAGACTCTGAAGGGGGTGGAAATCACAATTGTGCTAGATTTGTACTCATCACTTACTTTTCATTAGGTAGCACTCAGAAATGGAAATTGATTGATTTTTTTCCATTGCCATCCCGATGGTACAGCAGCCAATCGGAGCTTCCTTTTCATGGCAGCAGCTATCAGTTCACAGAACTCACACTGGGGATTGAACTTTGGATTTCCCTGATGCGTATGGGTTAGCTTCACATTGGGCAGTGCAATTACTGAACTATAAGAAGAACACTACATTTGGACGTTTAGTGAAGCCAATGAGTGCACCCACTCACTCATGCTTAATTCACATGTAACAAATATAATGTAATGCAGCTCTCTGGAACTCATTGCATAGGCACAGCTGAAATGGCAGCAATCTATAGGGATAGAATTTTTTTGCGCACAAGTTCAACGAAGTGAGGAGTGGAAATCCAAGAATTGGAATTTTTTTTCACTATCCGGACTCAGCACCAGGCACCCCAGTTACAGATACAAGGCCAAATACAACTCCATCTCCATTTCACTGATTTTGTGTCTCACTCCCAAACTGGGATCATTTGGCCATTCTATTTCTCATGTTGATGTTATGACTTCTTTTAATTAAAATTGATAAAATAAATCAGCGTTAGTCTGAACTTGAGGAATGTGATCGACTCTAACGAGACTGCCCATGTTCACACAATGTTTAGGTCTTCTTTAATATACTTTGACCAGGTTTGAGCCAAGGTTGCATTGACTATATGCCAGTGATCTAATGTGTCACCTGTTCCACTGTCACAGAGAGCAGAATATAAGCTTTGCCTTCATGGCTAAATTTGGAAGTTAGATCACAGAGGTGAAAGGTTTCTGATCTAACACACACCAGTGAAATATGATCTTCTTCCCATCTGTGCTGGATTCTTATTTATGTCCCTGGAGTGACAAAACAGCATTCTCATTCACCAAACTCAGCTAGTCTTGCATCAAGCCAGGCCCAAGAGATGAAACAATTATGTTCTTTGCTAACATACTGCCCAGTTGCGTTTCTGTGATACATAAAAAATTTACATCTGTGTGTACTTCCAAATTACAATGTCTTACCTCATTTTGTTGCATTTTTGTCACATTTTTGTGTCAACTTTTTCCCATTATAAATTTGTGCCCACATTTATAATGGAAACTATGTAGACCTGTTGCACTGCAAGTGCTAGTGACAGCAGTATAGCACCTTATTTTGCACTTTCCAGCTCCTCAGTTTGAACTCCTATGTACCAACCAACTGTACTTCTCTGCTTTCATAATTGCCATATGTCAAGTCATTTAACGATAGCTAATAATATAAAATCATTATATAAAAATAAGGGCAGAATGTATGACTTTAAAATGGGGAGTTTATTCCTTCTGTGCACCCTGGGCCAATCATTCCACACTCTCTAACCCCACTTTACCTCAAAACGACATCTCCTGTTGACATCTGTGTGCAATGCTACGTGAGACTGGTTAGTCATATTCAAACATTCCCACTGTAAGCCGTCCAAGAGAAAAACTGCTGGGCTTATCTTTGAGTTGATGACCAGCCTACTTCCTTATCTACTGACAATGAGAAGCTTTATTTTTGAAGTGTGTCTATCTAGTTTTGATGATAAACTGTTGGTTTTATTAAGTTGTGGATTTGAGGATGCTGCTGATTTTAAAATACTGTCTGGGGATGATATTTGTGTGTTAGTGGTGGAGGGGGGAACTCTTCAGAAAATTGTATTTTGTCAGGGCAAGGTTTGGGAAGGAGTATTAACCTTCCAGCCAACTGTGTCGATGGAGTCTTCATTTTCCTGTAAACTTGAAATCACTGATGCTATTTTGATGTTCAGAAAGATTCCATATGAGATAGTTAATCTGTTTTTAGTGATAGAATGAGGAATGTAGATCAGGGAACCAATAGAGCTCCCTGCCTTTCTTGGAATAGTGCCGCGGAATCTTTAACATCTATCGGAGAGGCAGACAATGCCTTCGTTTAACATCTCATCTGATAGATATAGAGAGGAATAATAAATAAAACAATTTAAACTGTTGGTGCAGCAACGTATGCAATAGTCAAAACAAAATGGATGAACTGGAGGCAATAATTTGTAGAGAGGATTCAGGTATAGTAAGGGTGACTGACACAAGGCTACATAGAGTACAGAATTGACAACTAAACATTGTCAGATATAACACATTTAGAAAGGAAGGGGAGGATGTAGAATAGCTGTAAGAGTTAAAAATATCATGGTGGTAGGAAAAAGGATGTAACTAGTAGTAAGATAGATACAGAATCCATATGGATTGAGTTATAAGAAGTGATCCGTCATCCTCTAATAGGGGTATACTATAAACCAAAAAATGGTGGAAGGAAATTGAAGGAAGAGCTATGTAGGTAAATCTATGATGGGAGTTGTAGGCATAGAATAAGAATCGCAGGAGATTTCAACTATCCCCAAATTAACTGGCAGGAAGAAGCGCTGCTGGATCTTGTAATGGGTAATGAACAAGAATAGATATGAGAAGCAACAGTAGGAGAGTATTTTAGTAGTAGTGATCACAACAAAGTAAGGTTCAAGACCAGGATTGAAGGTGACATAAGTAGAGCAAAACATAAACTAATAGATTGGAAAAGAGCAAAGTACGAGGAATTAAGGGTGGAATGAAAAAGGTAAACTGGGAGAAAATCTTGTAAAACAAAGAGACAGAAAACCAGTGGATGAACAAAGAACTAAAGGGAACACTGAAACTAAAGAAAAAAAGACATCTTGGAAGTACTCAGATACCAAAGGAGAAGACGACAAAAGGGAATACAAAGAGCCCAGGAGAGAACTTTTTAAAAACACATCTGGAAGGCAAAGAGAAATTATGCAATCAAATTATCAAGGAATATAAAAAAGAAATAAATATAGACACATATATAAAAGGAAAATTAAAGGGCTATTCTAGGGCTATTAAAGGATGAGCAAGATAAACTCACAGGTAATGACAGAGAAATGACAGATGTATTGAATAAGTAGGTGGCAGAAGATCATCTAGAGACAGAAAATATAACCAAAAATAGCGTGGATTCTGAAAGGCTAAGTCATCGTTAACTAACCTGATAGAATTCTTTGAAGAGGCAACATAAACAGTAGACAAGGGTAATGCAGTAGATGTGACATGCTGATTTTCAAAAGGCCTTTGATCAGGTACCACATGGTAGGTTCATGAAAATGGTTAGGGCATATGGAGACAGGAAACAAATTGGCTAATAAATAGAAAACAGAGAGTAAAGATTGGAGGAAGTAAGAAAGTGGTGTTCCACAAGGATCAGTGCCAGGACCACTGCTATTCATAATTTACAGTAATGATTTGGAATCATTAAAGAGCGAGTAACTCAGTATCAAAATTTGCAGATGATACCAAACACTAAAGAAGAATTTAACAAGAACACATTAGATATCTTGCAGACTGGGCAGTTACGTGCAAATGAACTTTAATATAGAGGTGATGCATTTTGGTAGGAAAAACAGAATCCTTAGAAAATAAGAAACTGAATGAGGTAGAAGAACAAAGGGATCTAGGGATACAGGGGGGTAAACAAGTTATTAAAAGCAGCATTACAATTAAAAATGCTAACAAATCGCTGGGATCTTTAAGGGATAGAATCCAAAAATAGTGAAGTTATGTTAAACCCGGATGGGTCAAGTCACATTTAGAGTACTGTCGACAGTTCTGGTTTCCATACTATAAGAAGGACATAGTAGCACTGGAGAAATTGCAAAAATGATTTACAAGGTTAGTACCAGAAATGAGAGATTACTGCCATCAGGAAACCTGAACAGGTTGAGGCATTTTTCTTTAGAAAAGAGAAGACTTAAAGGAGATCTAATGGAGGTCTTTAAAATTATGAATAGGTTTTAACAGGGTGGATGTGGAGAGAATGCTTCTACTGGTAAAAGAATCCCAATCTAGGGGCCATTGGCACAAGATAATCACTAATAAATCCAATAGGGAAATACGGAGGAATTTATGTAGTCAGAGAATGGTTAGAATGTGAAACTCACTACCAAAGGAACTGGCTGAGGCAAACTGGATGCTTTCAAAAGGAAACTAGACAAACACATGAGAGAAAAAGGTATAGAAAGATATGTTGAAAGGCTGAGATGAGGTAGATGGAATGGGAGGAGACTCATGTGGACACCTGTACAGACCAGTTGGGCCGAATAACCTATTTCTGTGCTGTGTGCTTGATGCAAGTCTATTAAAGAGACATTCTTTCTCAAAGCAGAATTCTCTCCTCTACAGATGTAGCATGCCCTTGGATTCCTTTTGATCTCTGTTGAATTGCAAGAAATCCCCTAAAGACAGCAGCACTCCATTGCCATAAGTCACTTTGAAACACCATCTTCAAACAGCGTGGGAAATGAGCTGCTCCGTCAGTGTTTTATATATAACAATGATTCTCTTGCCTCCTGGAAGGGTGCTCTGTCTGATCAGCTCAGTCATTGCGTCACTTTACGCGCTTTAAATCATTAGACTGTGAGAAACAACTTCTTTCCCTCAACTAGGTAACTTTCTCTGTGAAATAATGGACAATTTTAACCAGGTCAGATAACCGTTTGAAGCAGTACTCTGCCATGGCATGTTGTTGTAGCACCACAGTACGTCCCATTACACTTTCATGATTTCTACAGAACAAGAACACAAGAAATAGGAGCAGGGGTAGACCATATGGCCCATCGAGCCTGCTCCACCATTCAATACAATCATGGCTGATCTTAGGCTTCAATTCCACTTTTCCAGCCACTCGCCATATCCCTTGATTCCCTGAGTGACCAAAAATCAGTCTATCCCAGCCTTAAATGTATTCAACGATGGAGCGTCTACAACCCTCTGGAGTAGAGAATTCCAAAGATTCACTACCACTTTAAGTGAAGTAATTTCTCCTCATCTCAGTTCTAAATGATCAGCCCTTATCCTGAGACTGTGCCCCCGTGTTTTAGCTTCCCCAACCAGTGGAAACAATCTCTCGGTGTCTACTCTAACAAGCCCCTTCAGAATCTTGCATGTCTCAATGGGATCGCCCCTCATTCTTCTAAATCCAGAGAATATAGGCCCAATTTACTCAGCTTTTCATCACAGGACAACCCCCTCATCCCAGGGACCAATTTAGGGAATCTTCACTGTACCACCTCCAATGCAAGTATACCCTTTCTTAAATGTGGAGACCAAAACTGCACTCAGCACACCAGATGTGGTCTCACCAAAACCCTGTACAATTGTAGCAAGACTTCTTTACTCCTGTACTCCAATCCCCTTGCAATAAAGGCCAACATGCCATTTGCCTTCCTAATTGCTTGCTGTACATACATGCTAACTTTCTGCATTCCTTGTACAAGCACACCCAAGTCTCTTTGAACATCAACACTTACAAGTTTCACATCTTTTAAAAAAATATTATACTTTTCTATTCTTACGACCAAAGTGAATAACTTCACACTTCCCTACATTATACTCCATCTGCTATACAGTCATAGTCATAGAGTTTTACAGCACAGAAACAGGCCCTTGGACCCATCGCGTCCGTGCTGGCCATCAAGCACCTATCTATTCTAATCCCATTTTCTAGCACTTGGCCCATAGCCTTGTATGCTATGGCTTTTCAAGTGCTCGGCTAAATACTTCTTAAATGTTGTGAGGGTTCCTGACTCTACCATCCCTTCAGGCAGTGGGTTCCAGATTCCAAGCACCCTCTGGGTGAAAAAGATCTTCCTCAAATCCCCTCTAAACCTCGTGCCCCTGACCTTAAATCTATGAACCCTGGTTATTGATACCTTGGCTAAAGGAAAAAGTTTCTTCCTATCTACCCTATCTATGCCCCTCATAATTTTGTATACCTCTAATCAGGTCTTCCCTCAGCCTTCTCTGCTCTAAGGAAAACAATCCTAGCCTATCCAGTCTCTCTTCATAGCTGAAATGCTCCAGCCCAGGCAACATCCTGGTGAATCTCCTCTGCACCCTCTCCAGTGCAATCACATCCTTCCTATAGTGTGGCGACCAGAACTGTGCACAGTACTCCAGCTGTGGCCTAACTAGTGTTGTATGCAGCTCCATCATAATCTCCCTGCTCTTATATTCTATGCCTCGGCTAATAAAGTCAAGTATCCCGTATGCCTTCCTAACTTCCTTCATACTGTGTTTTCCTAAGTGCATTGTTAAGACTTCCCTAATAATGCCATCTTGTTGCCCACTCACTTAACCTGTCTATATCTCTTTGCAGCCTCTCTGTGTCCTCCCCATAGCTGACCTTTCCACCTAGCTGTGTATCATCAGCAAACTTAGATACATCACTCCCTGTCTCTTTATCCAAGTCATTAAAATAGATTGTAAATAGCTGAGGCCCCAGCACTGATTCTTGCGGCACTCCACTATTTACTGCCTGCCAACTTGAAAATGCCCCGTTTATGCCCACCCGTGGTTTCCTGGCCATTAACCAATCCTCTGTCCACACAACTCTGTTACCCCCAACTCCATGAGCCCTTATTACCTTTTGTGAGGCACCTTATCAAATGCCTTTTTGGAAATCCAGGTATACTACATATACTGGCTCCCCTTTATTTACCTTACTTTTTACATCCTCAAAAAACTCATAGGACATAGGTTTAAGGTGAGAGGGGCAAAGTTTAGAGGGGATGTGCGAGGCAAGTTCTTTACACAGAGGGTGGTGAGTGCCTGGAACTTGTTGCCAGGGGAGGTGGTGGAAGCAGGTACCATAGAGACGTTTAAGAGGCATCTTGACAAATACATGAATAGGATGGGAATAGAGGGATACGGACCCCGGAAGTGCAGAAGGTTTTAGTTTAGGCAGGCATCAAGATCGGCGCAGGCTTGGAGGGCCGAATGGCCTGTTCCTGTGCTGTACTGTTCTTTGTTCTTAAACTTGTCAAACAGAATTTCCCTTTAGTAAATGTTGACTTCTTCTAATCATACAATGTTTTCTTAAGTGCATTGTTAAGACTTCCTTAATAATAGATTCCAGCACTTTCCCAACTGACGTTAGGCTAACTGGCCTGCAGTTCCCTGTTTTCTCTCTTCCTCCTTTCTTGAAAAAGAGTGTAACATTTGCCAACTTCCAATCTGATGGGAACATTCCTGAATCTAAAGAATTTTGGAAAATTATAGCTAGCGCATCCCCTATCTCTGCAGAACCCTACATTGTAGGCCATCAGGTCCTGGGGATTTGTCAGATTTTAGTCCCTTAAGTTTCTCCAATACTTTTTCACTGCTGATATTAATTTCCTTAATTTCCTCACTTTTCTTAGCCCCTAGGCTACCATCTATTTCTGGTGTGAAACTTGTGTCTTCTACTGTAAAGATAGACACAAAATATTTGTTCAATGCCAGTGCCATTTCCTCATTCCCCATGAAAATTTCTCCTGCTTCTAACAACTTCCTAAGAAGTAGGCTTTAAGGAGGACAGAGGTGGAGAGGTTTAGTTTGGGAATTTTGGAGCTCAGGGCCTAGGTTGCTGAAGGCACATCTGCCATGATGGAGTAAAGTTGTGGGGCTGCACAACAGGCCAGGGTTGGAGGAATGTAGAGTTCTCAGAGGACTGTAGAGCTGAAGGAGGTCACAGATATAGGGAGTGATTTACACATGAGAATGAGAATTTCAAAATTGAAACATTGGTGTACCAGGACCTAATTTTGATCAGTGAACACAGAAGTGATGGGTGAGTGGAACTTGGTGTGGGTTAAGATTACGGAGGCTGAAAGTTGGGAGACTAGTCACGAGAGCATTGGAGGTAGCAAAGGTGTAGATGAGAGTTTCAGCAGCTGATGGGCTGAGGCGTTGGGGGAGATGAGTAATGTTAAGGAGGTGGAAGTCGACAGTCTATGTGATGGAAATGTTATGGAGTTAGAAATGCAGCTCAGAGTCGAATAGGACACCATGTTTGTGAACAATCTGGTTCAGTCTGAGACAATGGCCAGGGAGAGGGATTGAGTTCGTGACTGGGGAGTGGAGTTTGCGTTGGGGCCAAAGACAATGGCCTGGAATTTGCAGTCAGTGGCAAAGCAAGGGTACTCGCTGCTGACCTCAAATTAAACTTGCTGAGAGATCTAACAATCTCTCTGGTGAGAATTTCACCCCTATTGCCATGCAGTGGTATTGGAACTGATTTCAGTATTTTCTTTTACTGAGGATTCTCAGTGTGGAGCTGCAGTGTTATCAGCAGGCTGTCCAAGCAACCAATTATATTAAAGGATTTTCATAGACATCCAAACAGGAAACTAAAAGCAGTAAAATAAAATCACTGTAACAAAATTTTCTTCGCAAAGAACAAATTAAAGATTGGGACATACACATAGAGTGAAAGTGGAAGCCAAAATATTCTGAAAAAACTTTTTTTTTAAACTTTAAAAATCTACCAATTAATGATGTAACAGCACTCCACAGAGTAAGTTCTGTTGTTTATCAAATTTTATTAACAAATTCACACCACTGTTAAAAACCTAGTGACACCTGATGGAACAAGGTGTAACTTTTTAATGGGGTTTCTAACAGTGGTGTGCGAGTGGGAAAGTTGACGGTCTCACTGATTTCAATGATTGCTGGCTCTGGGGGGCAACAGCACAGCCTGTGTCGGAGCACTGAGTGACAGATCGTAATTTTAGGATTTGTGTGCTAATCTGCACATGCTGACATTCTGAAGTTGCAGTCAGTTTCAGAGCAGTAATGATGGCGAATGCTGACATTTCACCCACCCCTGCAAAATCCAGCTCAATGGCTTCAGTCTTCCCAACATTTAACTGCAGGACATATGTCAGACAAGCAGGTAAACAACACAGAGAGGGTCATAAGGATGGAGGGGAGATAGTGCTGGGTATCGTCAGAAAACATATAGAACCTGGCTGATTCTATGGGCTGGATTTTTAGCCCGCGCACGGGGTGGAAAATGAGCTCTGCTAGCCAGCGTGCCAGTTCCCCGGCTCCATGCCACCTCCAGGTCATTTTTGCGGAAGTGGGATCAAGGCCGGCAGAGCTACCCACTTGCACACAGGTAGCCGATCAGGCTCGTTAAGAGCCTAATTGAAGCCAATTAAAAGAACGACTACTAGAATTTTCCATTCGGCCTCCAGGTTCTCACACCGGCAGAGGCCAGTTCAGGTGCCTGGAGGCGAGCCTAGGGGCCCTCACTGCCTGCCTGGGTGCCGCTCTGCTTAGAGGGGTCCACACCACCAACAGTGGAGGCCTGGCTGCTGAATCTATTTCATAATTTAAGATTTGAAAAAGTTGAAGAGAGGGCACCTGCATATTGATGAACCCTCTCCCTTACTTATCTTCCGTTGCAGCCTGCTGCTCCTCTGAAGCTGGATTCCTCGAGAGCCCGCCCCGCTGTCTTACCTGGACGGAGAACCTATATGCCAATTAAGGGGATGCCTCTGTGAAAATCCCAATGAGTCAGTGTTTCCCCCGGGGGCGAGTTTGGGACCCAGGAACAGTCCTGATCTCTGTTTGCAGTCCCTGGAGGGAAAATCCAGCCCCATGTCTTTGAATAATGTCACTAAAGGGCAGCATGTTGAGAAATATGAGAGCCAAGGATGGATCCTTGAGGGAACTCCAGAGGTAACGATGCAGGGTGGAATAAAAAGCCATTGCAGTAGATTGGCTGGCTACAATCGGACAGCTAAGAGTGGAACCAGGTGAGGGCAATGCCACACAAATTGTCAAAGGAGGAGAATGGCATAGTTTAAGAATGTCAAAAGCTGCAGCAAGGCTGACAGGAATGATGACAGATAGCACACTATGGCGTCTTGGCCAATATTTAATCCCTCAACTAACATCACCAAAACAGTTTATCTGATCATTATCATTTTGCTGGTTGTGCGAGCTTGCTGCATGCAAATAAGCTGCCACATTTCCTAAATTACAAAAGTACCACATTGGCTGCAAAGCATTTTGGATCATTTTGACGTTGTGAAAGGCACTTTATAAATGCAATTCCTTATTTTACTCCTTTATGTTACAGTCACAAAGGATGTCCTCTGTGACTTTGATAAGGGCCATTTCTGTGCTGTGGTAAGAGTGGTTGAAACAGAGTTGCAATGCAGTAAGTTGTTCAATGACCTCACACAGGTGGTTGAGATTAGTGAATGTATCGTCACATGACATCTCCTATCCATCGCACCACAAACCACAGCTCATCATTCACCCGTCAGTTGTCCGTGGCACTCAGGTTTCATCCATATATTCCACCTCACCCTCACAAACCTAACTATGCTGTTCAGCCTCACACCTACATCTTGCAGCTTCCACATAGCTCCAGCTATGCAACGACGGCAGGCACATCACCCAAACACATTGCAAAACACATAGACGCACTTCCCTCACTCTTGCAGGACAAGGTAGCCCTTAACAGGAGGGAGGAGGGCAAATTTGACAGGGGCAGGCCAACCTGCATCGACTGAGCCCTCTGGAGGAGACAGTGCTCCGCATCATGGGGCCAGCTGTAACTGAGGCCGTTGCATCAGCATCACTGAGAGCCCGGAATTACAGTATGTTCCTTATGCCCTTCTCAAATTTAAACTCACCCGCATCCTGCTATCTGGCATGAAGTGTTAGCTGCAGATGGTGTGACCATGGACCTCTTGCTTTCCATAGCACCCCCTTTTCCCTCACCCCAACCCTACCTTTCTGCATTTATGCTTTCAAATACCCAAGTACTGTCACGTAGCTAGCCAGTGCAGCCTCACAATGAAGGCCAATATCTACACCTAACATCTGGTGAAGAAGTGGCTAACAAAAGAAGTTAAGGCTTGCATTAAGTCAAAGGAAGTGGCTTATAAGGTCGCAGAAAAAGTGGTAAGCCCGAGGATTGGGAGCAATTTAGAGACCAACAAAGGAGGACCAAGAAACTGATAAAGAAAGGGAAAAAAGGTTATGAATCTAAGCTAGCTAGAAGCATAAAGGCAGACTGTAAAATCTTCTTTAGGTATGTGTAAAGGAAACGATTAGCAAGGACGAATGTGGGGCCAATGCAGGCGGAGGCAGGTCATGAGATCCATGCTTGGTGCCATGCAGGCTCAGACTGCTGCCATCACAGCTGCACGTACCAGTGCTCAAAGGGGGCATTGCAGGCTCTCAGAGCAGTCCAGCAATCTATCTTCCAACAGATTACTAAGATTGCTGAGGCACCGCCCTGGGGGAGTGGCAGTGGCGGAGTGGTGTCCTGTCTCAGGTAGCAGCATTCTTGCACCCACCACTGTCACTCCACCAGCCTTTGCTGTTGTCTTTCAGACAGCCAGCCCAGACTGCTGCCATCCATGCTGAGGTGGTGCAGTTCGAAGCTGGACCCACAAAGCCCAGCACTGCTCGAGGTCATCCGCAGTGAAAGTCTTTCACCAGCCATGCTGCAGCCACCTGGGTAGCACTGATTAGGAGCACTGGTACAGGCAAAGGCACCCACAAGACAGACACTAAAGGGAGGCACATGGGTGAATAGTTCAGTTTTGTATGTCTTTGTTATAAACACTGGACTTTGTAGTATGTTTATGTTTTAAAAAATGATCTTTTAATGCAGTGTAAAATGGATATTTGGAGGAGACAATTGGTATGTGACCTCATACCAATTTTGCCCAGAGGCAAGTTAGGGATCTTGGTTACCATGACAACATAGGACCCAGATCAAAGACCCTTTTGAAAACAGGGTGCAAGGTTGTAACACCTGAAGGACAATGGATTTCCAGACTCACAGATGATAAAGAGGGAGCCAGAGAATCTCAAATGCAAATTTGAATTGCAATTATTAACACCTGGAAACAAAGGAAAGTCCAAGTGGTTTTGCTATGGTCAGACTTATGGACTCCGAGGACTGTAAAAGGCAAACGACTATTCCCTTTTTGTTTTGGATAAATTCAACAGGTTTTCCTAAGTCTGACAAGCTGTAAGGCTGAAAGCAAGACACAAAGACCAGCAGCGGCAGCCTCAAAAGAGAGATAGAGAAACAACTGCTCTCAGATCATATAGCAAAAGGCTGCTAAGACTTGAACCCGATTTGAAAGCTGAGATTTGCAGAGGAGAAAAGACCAATGGGGCCACCAGAGATTGCCTTATTAATGGAAGACCAGTTGAATGTGCTTGGGAGAAGTGAGGGAAAAGGACACTAGTTTTGAGAAGGGCACAGGGAAATCCAACTCATTGCAACTGGGAGGAGTTTGGGACTTTTAACTACAGGGATACCTTTTCAATAAGAACGCCGTGTAAAGTATAAATGTGGTGCGGCGTTTTCGAGTTGTTTATAAATTAAAATGGGAAATACCTTTCTCTGTAATTAATTTTGAGTTTAGTGGTTCTAGTAAAATTCTTAAAGCATGAAATCTTGTGTAATTTATTAATCAGTCTGGGGAGTTCATATCCTTTATTTTAAAGTTAAATGTCTCAACTGATATCGTAACAGACTTATTGAAAGAGTTCCGAAGAAGGGTCACTGACCCGAAACGTTAACTCTGCTTCTCTTTCCACAGATGCTGCCAGACCTGCTGAGTGAATCCAGCATTTCTTGTTTTTGTTTCAGATTTCCAGCATCCACAGTATTTTGCTTTTATTGAAAGTGTTGTTGGATAAAGTTGTTATGGCATGGCTGCTCATTAGTGGCTTTTATTTCAGGATTTTGGCCAAGAGGACACTGTGATAGTACGTAGAAGATGGATGAAAAGGTGGGAAAGAATGCAGCGACTGCGATGTGGGATGATATTTTAGGGCAACCAGAGTTTCAGTATCTGTCACAGACAGCCTATTTGGAGCGAAGGGCTCCCAGATGCCTCCTTTTCTTCCTCCTCCTCTCCAACCCCAAAACTCCTCGCGAGTTAGCCTCAGAATGCCAGGTAGCAAGGGCTACACCCTCATGATAGCTAGTTTGTGAAGGACACAGCAGACCACCATGAACTTTGACACACTTTTTGGTGAGCACTGGAGGTCGCCCATCTCCCCCATCCGGCTCGCCAGACAGTCAGCCGACCTGTTGCTTCAGAACGCCGATGGTTTGTTCCACAACACTCTTTGTTGCTCCACAGTTCTAATTATAAGTGGTGTCGTCAAGTGGCAGAGGGGAGTTATTAGGCAGGTGAAGAGCAGGTATCCCTTGTCAACAGCAGCCAGCCTCTCGGTCGTTGTGGTGTGCCAAATATGGCAGGTACGCAGACTGCTGCAGGATGAAGGTATTGTGGCCACTGCCAGGCATCGACCGAGTGGGTATTCTGGTCAAGGTCACCGACTGGATGTTGATAGAGTGGTAGCCCTTGCAGTTATGGAAGATCTCTCCGTTAACATGTGGAGCTGGCAGAGCCACCTGTGTGCAATGGGATGCACTCTGCATCATTGGGAATCCCGCCAGCCTGGTAAATCCATGTGCTCTCTCCTCCTGCTTCCCTCTGGCTAGTGAGAAGATAATTAAGGCCGCTCTCTTTCCGGACAGGGCCTCTGTGACCTCCCTGATGCAGTGATGGACAATAAACTGTGAGACATTGGCCACTACTGCCAGGAAGGGTCCACTGGCATAGAGGTTGAGGCCGACAGTGACCTTGACGGCCACTGGCAGCACCAACCTTGCCCTGCTGTGAGGTTGCAGGAGTTCAGTGACTACCTTCTTGTTGAAACGCAGGTGCCTCATACACAGCTCCTGGTTGAGGTGGAGGTAGGTGAATATGGCCTTCTATTGATAGCCCTCCTCCTTCCTCTGAGCACAGCTTCCTCTCTCCTCTTCCTGAGCACCATTTCCATATCATGCTTACAGTCCCAAAAAGAACTGTAACTGTAGCCTCGATTACTGAAGCAGCCTTTCTCTTGACAGGGCAGAAAACTCCTCTGACTTCCTTGTCAAGATTCAGCACTACTCTGTTGAAAATCAAAAACGTTAGCAAAACTCAAAAACATAACACAGTACTTTCACAAACTCTGCACCAGCAAAAGTAAGTCAAAAGCACCTCATCTTCAAGGTGGATGATTGTCTATTTAAATAGCGCTAGTGAGGGTGGGGTGGGGTCCATCATGCTGCTGAGCATGTTCACGAGGGAGTGTTTGTGCAAGATACTTAACTGGACCTGCGCATTCTAAAATGACGCAGCATGCGCCACAACAACGTTACAGGTTGATTCATGTCACAGTGGCGCAGTGGTTAGCAACCGCAGCCTCACAGCTCCAGTGACCTGGGTTCAATTCCGGGTACTGCCTGTGTGGAGTTTGCAAGTTCTCCCTGTGTCTGCGTGGGTTTCCTCCGGGTGCTCCGGTTTCCTCCCACATACCAAATACTTGCAGGTTGATAGGTAAATTGGCCATTAGCAATTGCCCCTAGTATAGGGAGGTGGTAGGGAAATATAGGGACAGGTGGGGATGTGGTAGGAATATGGAATTAGTGTAGTGTAAATGGGTGGTTGATGGTCGGCATAGACTCGGTGGGCCGAAAGGCCTGTTTCAGTGCTGTATCTCTAAACTAAACTAAAAATAATCTGCCTACTCTGCACGTTTCCAGTGTGTGCACAGCATGCTCGCACATGTCCTGGCAGTCAGGGAGTGCCATGCAGGCCACGCCAAGGGTGGCCAGAAGCATTCCACTTTTGGGCCTTGTGTATTGCCAGCACCAACACTTGTGAAGGAGCTCAATTTCACAGCTCCAGTGTCAGTAATGGTGACTATGAAACTACCAGATTGTCATAAAAACCCACCTGGTTTCCTAAAATCCTTTAGGGAAGGAAATCTGCCGTCCTTACCCACGTTTGGCCTATATGTGACTACAGACCCACAGTGGTATGTTTGACTCTTACCTGCCCTCTGAAATGGAATAGCAAACCACTCAGTTGTATTCAAGAAGGCAGCTCACAACACCATCTCAAGGGAAATTAGGGATGGGCAGTAAATGCTGGCATTGCCAGTGACACCCACATCCCATGTATGAGCAATAAAAAAGTAACTGAGGAGAGGGAACTATTTACAATATCAGGTGGTCCAGGAAGAGAAGTTGAGTAGTCTGCAGTTTCACAAGAAGGAGGTTGAGAGAGTGCAGTTGGTGGATCTCATGGACAAGACAAGCTCAGAGAGGGCATGAAAAGAGACAGGAGAGAACAAACATTCATACAACAGGAATGCAGAAGACTTCAGACATGCTGAATACCTTTTGTCAGCCACATTCTATATTGTAAACAAATCCAGTTCCTGTATTCCTTTGCACCTTCAGTTAAGGGAAGGGAACTTTTAGTTATAAAAACTTGAAGAGCTTTTTTTAATTCATTCATTGGATGTGGGCATCACTGCCTGGGCCAGCATTTATTGCCCATCCCTGATTGCTCTTGAGAAGATGGTGGTGAGCTGCCTTCTTGAACCACTGCAGTCCATGTGGGGTAGGTATACCCACAGTGCTGTTAGGAAGGGAGTTCCAGGATTTTGACCCAGCGACAGTGAAGGAACGGCGATATAGTTCCAAGTCAGGATGGTGTGTGACTTGGAGGGGAACTTGCAGGTGGTGGTGTTTCCATGCATTTGCTGCCCTTGTCCTTCTAGTTGGTAGAGGTCGTGGGTTTGGAAGGTGCTGTCTAAGGATCTTGCACATTTGGTTTCTGGATAAAAGGAAGGGTCCGGCATACCCTTGGAGACTGGCTCCCCTATGTCCAAAGGTGCTGACTGAACAACTGACAAAGGCTGCTAATTTTCACTAAAGACCAGTGGTTCTCCACACGCACACCATGCACTGTGGAACCATAATGGCTAAGAAGGACTTGAGTCATCTGTACTGAGCTGGTTGATCCAATTTGGGGCACTACAATTAGTCTCAGCGTCCTGGGGCAAGGAGGGAAAAAAATCAGCCAGCTTTCCTACTGCTGATGACTACCCAGCAACATCGAATAGAAAGCATCCTTTTGTGGGGAGAATAGGTTTGGTCTTGGCCTCCTTACCTCACTGTTAAAAATAGCCTGCCACTACTCACGATCCAGAAGAAACACTTTTACACAGCAAGTTGTTAGGATGTGACATTCACTTCCAGGGTTCGTGACTGAGGCAGAAACTACTTCAACATTCAAGATTAGGCTGGATAGATGGATCAAGTCTATGGCAAACAGTGGGTAAATGTGACGAGAACTACAGTCTCACATGGAGGGTAAACGCCAACACAGACTGGTTGAACCAAATGGCTTGTTTCTGTGTTGTAACATCTCTTACGTGAGGTGCCCACGGAACTAAGTCCTGTAAAGGGGAGGAACGTGATGGAGGAGAAAAATAACTGATGAGAAAAAAAACTTTTCTTTAAAAAAAAGAGACGCTTTGTCACATGGCAGTTATGTAGAACACTGTAATTTCACCTGCCCAGCTGAAGTGAGGGGACTGGATCTCTAACAGTTGTTAGAGATCTTTTACAAGAGACAATTTGGTCAGTCTTACTCCAGTGCACTGCAATACTGTTTGAGAAATGGGGAATGACAGTAGATGGATGGGTGCATGCAACCAGCCCATGCTAACAAACACCAGGGTGAACATCTGTTTTCACATATTTCAAAACATGTAGAAAAACTCATGAAATTATTTAGATTGTCTACTGCTTATGCAGCCACTTTACTGTGTACCTTATCTTTGAGCGTAGTAATTTGTAATTACAGTGAAGTATGCCTTCACTTACTCTGTAACTTAACGTGGCTGTTTCACATGGGAAAGTGAAATCTCTGATCTTTATAATTCAGGATCCTGAAGCTGTGATGGAGTTCAGACCTCCAGCCAGCATATCATTCCATTACACAAACTGGAGCAGACTCATTTCAATATGATTGCCCAATTTCACTCCCCAGACTCAGCCTGTAATTACTAAAGGTCACATTAAAGAACAGTTCTATTTCTTTGCAAGGACAGTGCATCACAAACACTGCAACCAAGTACTCTGCTTACTAGTTTCTGACAGAATGATAGCTTGTTTCAGCAGGCTGAAGACTGGCAGTGCTGAGATTTACAGTATTTTTCTTTCTATAGCACCTGTGCACTAACATTCACTTTGCCTGCACCAATACTCAACACCAATACTCGACTATTCCCATGAATTCCTGGCTGGCCTACATCCTCCATAAATTTGAGCTCATCCAAAATTCTGCTGCTCGTAGACTAACTCACACCAAGTCCCACTCAGTCATCAGCCCTGTGCTCGCTGACCTACACTGGCTCCTGGTTAAGCAATAGCTCAATTTTAAAATTTTCGGGTTGTTTTCAAATTGCTCCATGGCCTCGCACACTTCCCATCTCTGTAACCTCCTCCACCCCGCAACCCTCCGAGATCTCTGCGCTCTTCCAATTATGGCCGCTTATACATCCCTGATTTTAATCGCCTCACCAATGGCGGCCGTCCCTTCAGTCATCTCAGCCTCCAACACCAGAATTCCCTCTCAAAATCTGGGTGTCAAATTTTGCCTGATAATACTTCTGTAAAGCACCTTGGAATGTTTTACTACGTTAAAAATGCTATATAAATGCATGTTGTTGTTAACTCAAGTACAAACTCACAAAATTACTCCCTGCTCCAATATGTTCTTTCCTATTTTCTGTTTGTAGCTTCAGCAGGTTAAAGCCATCAGTGCTTGTTATTAATACAAAGATCTCCAGTTATATAGCACCTTACCACATATCTCTTGGCATTTTACATACACAAAATTACTTTGAGGTTCAAGACAGCAAGGAGTTGAATCAGCAGCTATTCTGTATTTGATGGTTTTGGCTGAGAGAAGAGTTTTGCCCACGCCTCCAAAAGAAGTCCCTACTCTTCTTCAAACAGTGCTATATTCTTGAATCATGTTTTGTACACTCAGCAATACTGTAACCTATTATCCTGGCGGTGGTGTAGCAATAATGTCACTGGATTAGTAATCCAGATGCCTAGGCTAATACTCTAGGGATATGGGTTCAAATCCCACCATGGCAGATGGTGAAATTTAAATTCAATTAATAAATCTGGAATTTAAAAAACTAGTCTAATAGTGACCATGAAACCAATGTTGATTGTTGTAAAAACCCATCTTGTTCATGAATGTCCTTTAGGGAAGGAAATCTACCATCCATGCCTGGTCTGGCCACATGCGCCTCCAGACCCAAGACCTAGCAAGCCACTCAGTTGTATTAAACCATTACAAAGTGCAGGAAAAGGAATGAAACCGAACGCACCACCCGTAGAGGCCTGCTCAGGTCAGGAAAAAAGAAACCGACCTGAACCCGACTGATCCACAGCGGACCCAAGCCCCTCCAATTTTGCCCCGAGCCCGACCCAACCCGAATCCGCCCTGATCCGATCCGACCATCCCTTTATTTACCTTCCTGAACCGAACCTGCAAGAAGCTGCAGCGCATGCGCGATGATGTTATAGTGACGTCACTTGCTCACTGCGCAGACTCAGTTTCGTCCCGGACTCCCAGCTCTGGTAAGTTTTTTAATTTCAATACTTACCAGCCGAGCACTTACCGTGTGTGTCCGGCCTGACTCGACCCGACTCGACCTGGACTCAGCCCGACCCAACCCGAGCCCGAAAGCCGTACCCAGAACATGGGCTCGACCCGACCCGAACCAGACACATGTTGTCGGGTCCCGTCAGGTTCACGTCGGGGAGCAGGCCTCTACCACCCGGCATCGACCTAAGCACCGGAAATGACAATGGCAAACCCAGCCCTGTTGACTCTGCAAAGTCCTCCTTACTAACATCTGGGTGTGTGTGCCAAAATTGAGAGATCTGTCCCACAGACTAGTCAAGCAACACTCTGACATAGTCATACTCATGGAATCATACCTTACAAACAATGTCCCAGACACCACCATCACCATCCCCGGGTATGTCCTGTCCCACCAGAAAGAAAAATTCTCCAAATCCCAGTACTGCCAGTCTTCAGCCTGCTGAAACAAGCTACCATTCTATCAGAAACCTTATAAGCAGAGTATTTGGTTGCAGTGTCTGTGATTCACCCAGAGGTGGCAGCACAGTGGTATACAGTGGTGAGGGAGTTGCCATCAGCAGCAGCAGAATTGTATTCAACTACAATTTGTAACCTCATGGCCTGGCATATCCCCCACTTTAACATTACCATCAAGCCAGGAGACCAACACTGGTTCAATGAACAGTGTAGGAGGATATGCCAGGAGCAGCACCAGACATACCAGACATTAGAGGACAAGCTGGTGAAGCTACAACACAGGACTACTTGCGTGCCAAACTGCGGAAGCAACATGAGGTAGACAGGGCTAAGGGATCACACAACCAATGGATCAGATCTAAGCTCTGCAGTCCTGTCACATCCAGTCATGAATGGTGGTGGACAATTAAACAACTAACTGGAGGAGGTGGCTCCACAAATATCCCCATCTTCAATGATGGGGGAGCCCAGCACATTAGTGCAAAAGACAAGACTGAAGCACTTCCATCCATCTTCAGCCAGAAGTGCCGAGTGAATGATCCATCTTGGTCTCCACCTGAAGTACCCAGCATCACAGATGCCAGTCTTCAGTCAATTCGATTCACTCTGCATGATATCAAGAAACGACTGAAGGCACTGGATACTGCAAAGGCTATGGGCCCTGACAACATTCCGGCAGTAGTACTTAAGACTTGTGCTCCAGAACTTGCTGCGCCCCTAGCCAAGCTGTTCCAGTACAGCTACAACACTGGCATCTACCCGGCAAAGTGGAAAATTGTCCAGGTATGTCCTGTATACAAAAAGCAGGACAAGTCCAACCCGGCCAAGTACCACCCCATCAGCCTACTCTCAATCATCAGTAAAGTTATGGACATGGTCGTCAACAATGCTACCAAGTGGCACTTGCTCAGCAATAACCTGCTCAGCAATAACCTGCTCACTGACACTCGGTTTGGGTTCCGCCAGGGCCACTCAGCTCTTGACCTCATTACAGCCTTGGTCCAAACATGGATAAAAGAGCTGAACTCCAGAGCTGAGGTGAGAATGACTGCCCTTGACATCAAGGCAGCATTTGACCAAGTATGGCATCAAGGAGCCCTAGCAAAACTTGAGTCAATGGGAATCAGGGGGAAAACTCTCTGCTGGTTGGAGTCATGCCTAGCACAAAGGAAGATGGTTGTGGTTGTTAGAGGTCAATCATCTCAGTCCCAGGACATCACTGCAGGAGTTCCTCAGGGTAGTGTCCTAGGATCAACCATCTTCAGCTGCTTCATCAATGATCTTCCCTCCATCATAAGGTCAGAAGTGGGGATGTTCGCTAATGACTGCACAACATTCAGCACCATTTGCTACCCCTCAGATACTGAAGCAGTCTATGTCCAGATGCAGCAAGACCTGGACAACATCCTGGCTTGGGATGATAAGTGGCAAGTAACATTTTCACCACACTAGTGGCAGGCAATGACCATTTCAAACTAGAGAGAATCTAACCACCTCCCCTTGACATTCAATGGCATTACCATCACTGAATCCCCCACAATCAACATCCTGGGGTCATCATTCACCAGAAACTGAACTGGACCAGCCACATAAATATCTAGCTACAAGAGCAGGTCAGAGGCTGGGAATCCTGCAGCGAGTAACCCACCTCCTGTCTCCCCAATGCCTGTCCACTATATACAAGACACGAGTCAGGAGTGTGATGGAATATTCTTTACTTGTCTGGATGGGTGCAGCTCCAACTATATTCAAGAAGCTCGACACCATCCTAGACAAAGCAGTCCACTTGACTGGCAACCCACCCACCACTTTCAACATTCACTCCCTTCATCACCGATGCACAGTGGCAACAGTGTGTACCATCGATAAGATATACTGCAGCAACTCAGTAAGACTCCTTCGACAGCACCCTCCAAGCCCATGACCCCTACCACCTAGAAGGACAAAGGCAGCAAATGCATGGGAACACCACCACCTGCAAGTTCCCCTCCAAGCCACACACCATCCTGACTTGGAACTATATCACTGTTCCTTCACTGTTGCTGTGTCAAAATCCTGGAACTCCCTTTCTAACAGCACTGTTGGTGTACCTACACCCCGAGGGCTGCAGTGGTTCAAGAAGGCAGCTCACCACCGCCTTCTCAAGGGTAATTAGAGATGAGCAATAAATGCTGGCCTAGATAGCGACACCCACATCCCATGAACAAATTTTAAAAATGTACTAACTGACTTCACCGACTGCAGCAAAAGAGCAAGTTGAAAAACCATCATTGTCTGCTTTACGGAATCATTGCAGCACAGGAGACGACCATTTGCCTCATTGAGTTCATTCAAGCTCTCTGTAGAGCAATCCAGTCAGTCCTATTGACCCCCTCCAGCCCTACAAGTTTACTTCTCTGAAGTGCCTATCCAATTTCCTTTTGAAATCATTGATTATCCCTGCTTCCATCACCCTCGTAGGCAGCGAGCTCCAGGTAATTATCTAAGTTCTTCCTCACATCCCCCCTGTATCTCTTGTCCAAAAGCTTAAAACTGTGTTCCCTTGTCTTTGTACCATCAGCTAATGGGAACAGCTTTTTTTGTCTACCTTATCTAAACCGGTCACATTCTTGTGTACCACTATTCATCTGTCCTCAAACACCTTTGCTCCAAGGAGAACAAACCCAAAAGCCTCTGCAACCTAACCTTGTAGCTAAGTTCATTCATCCCTGGAACCATTCTGGTAAATCTCCTCTGCATCCTCTCAAGGACCTTCACATCCTTCCTAAAGTGTTGTGACCAGAACTGGATGCAATACTCTAGATGTGGCCTAACCAGAGCTTTATAAAGGTTCAGCATAATTTCCTAGCTTTTGTACTCAATACCTCTATTTATGAAGACCAAGATCCCATATGCTTTGCTAACTACTCTCCCACCTTCTCAAGGGCAATTAGGGATGCGATAAATGCTGGCCTATATAGTGATGCCTACATCCCATGAAAGAATAAAAAAAATGTTCAGCCTCCTTCAAAGATCTATGCACATGGACCCCTGGTCCCTCAGTCCCTGTACGCTCTTTAGAACTGTGCCATTATGTCTATATTGCCTCTCCCTATCGCTTCTGCTAAAATGCATCACCTCACTCTTCTCTGTACTAAATTCCATCTGCCACTTGTCTGCCCATTCTGTTAGCCTATCTATGTCCTGTTGCAGTCAATAGATATCATCCTCACTGTTGCCATACCTCCAAGTTTGGTACCTCGGCAAATTTTGAAATTCTACTCTACTGTAATATCCAAGCCATTTATATATAATCAGAAAAGCAGTGGCCCCAGCACTGACCATTGGGGAACATCACTTTCTACCATCCTCCAGTCTGAAAAACAACCATTTACCACAATGTGATTTTTTCTGTGCTTAAGTCAATTTTTTATCCAAGCTGACACAGACCCTCCTATTCCATGAGCCCCAATTTTGTTAATCAGCCGTGATAAGTTCAGTCAAGGCTACACAGACACCTCTGTGCCTCATCTCTATGCGGTGACAAGAGAGGGAGTCTGCAGGTCTCGTTGTTTTCCTGCTCCCTTCACCCTGAATCTGGGCACTCTGCCACTGCAAAATAGTGCACTCTCAATCTAGAACTGATGAACTTTCCTGATAAGGGTAGCAGAAGTTGAATGCTGGCTACTGTTGGGATCTGAACACTGAATTTAAATCTAATAGTTGACTCCTTGTGGTTGTGGGGCCACTTGGTTCATACAATCTTTGGATAATCAGCTTTTCTACTTTTTTTATGGAATAAGGAAACAGAAAAAGGATTTTTCCTTTCTCAGATCATGGTACATTACAGAATGCATCCTACATTAAAGATTGCTTGCAGATACATAGAATGAAGATCTTTACAGATCTGTGCATTTGAGTAACATTACTAATCGGCTGGGACACAGACCAAACTTAGGAGGGGGTTTGGGTGCAGAATGGGTCGGGGGCTTGTTGGGCATTAAAACAGCTGGCACAACTCTTGCTCTCAACTGGCAGAAGCAGCATCTCCAGAAGTCTAATTCCTCCCCTGGGCATCTGAGATATGTTCTAATCTGACCAAGTGATGCACAGGCTGTGCTTGGACATAGAAAAACATAAGTTCGCCTTTGGCAAGTATACCCCACCAAGCAGGGAGTCTTGGAACAACCAAAAATGATTGGCAGCATATTACTTTCCTCTGAAGCACATTTCATTCATCAGCTTTGAAATACATGCAACAGTATTTATTCTACCTGCTGTAGGGAGGAGAAATAAAAGAAAACAGTAAATAAGAACTTACTCATTCAAACACTTATGAGTTGCAGAAATTGTCTTCATTATTTTCTCCCTGTCCACCTGCAGTTCTCCAGTGCATCTGCAGCTTCCTCTACTCTACATCCATCCCCACAGATGTTGACTCGTTTTGCAATGCAGATGCCAAAATGGGATTTGTATTTTAATCCAACCACTCCTTTCACTGCGATGGAAATTTGTGAAAGTCAGCAGTGAAATCTGAGGTGCTATTTAATAATAACAAAAAAATCTTTGGATGGAATAAAATGCTCTCCCTAATTTTCTTTCTTTTCTTTTGGGCCTCCTTATCTCGAGAGACAATGGATACGCGCCTGGAGGTGGTCAGTGGTTTGTGAACCTTCCGTGTTGTTTCAGTCGCTGTGAGGCAACTATGGAGTGACCTCTCCATGGCGCATGCTAGTGTGTTACTAAAATGCAGAAGGCAGCAAAATATATTTTGTACAGTTAATCACTTTTATTCTCCAGGGGAAGGGCAACGAGCCCTTTAACATAAAGACTGCTGTGCCCCGTTAAATGGAATATGTAGGAGCAAAGAGTCAAAGTAACCAAACTAGTACCTTTGATGGTGTACCCCTGGAACCAGGGCTTTGATTATACAAACTGCAAATGTGCCAGCTAAATAAGACTTTAGGAGCAACTCACCAAGGCTCCTTCTACAGCACTGTCCAAACCCGTGACCTCTGCCACCCAGAAGGAAGCATGAGAACACCACCACCTATAAGTTCCTCTCCAAGCCACACACCATTATGACTTGGAACTATATTGTCATTCCTTCACTGTCACTGGGTTAGAAACCTGGAACTGCCTTCCTGACAGCACTGTTAGTAAACCTACACCACATAGACTGCAGCAGTTCAAGAAGACAGCTCACTGGCACCTTCTCAAGGACAATTGGGAATGGACAACAAATGCTGGCATTTGCCGGCTATGCTTACATCCGATGAACGAATAAAAAATAACTTTCAATAACATTGAGACTGAGTTTTGACTTCCCACTCATGACCTGAAACCTCCCTCCAGTTCTGGCTGCATTCTGTTTGGGATAGAATGCAATGCTGTGCCAGTGTGCCTCTTGGCTTGCTGTAGTCATGTGACCGCTGCCATGAGGCACTCTGACTGCAGGCAGCCATTAAAGTCAGTTTCATTAAAAGACTCAGTACACACCAGAATGGTGTCCTGCGAGCTGGTAACATGGTGTCAGAGTGGAGCTGAGATTGAGTGGTGAAGAAGCATAGCTATGAAACAAATGCCACTGGAATGGTCACAACTGCTAAAAGCTGCTAAAAGCCACAGGAAGCCTCAGAAAAGGAACAAAGAAACAGCTGAAAGCACAGGGTAAGACAATGGTTGCAAATTTTCCTCTGCTTGAGCTGGTCGAAATGAAAGGTGATATGAAACAGAACTGGCAGTTTTTCCAGACGCAATGGCTAAATTATGAAATTGTGACAAATTTAACAAACCAGAGCAGCTACAAGTAGCTACACTTTTATCGCTGTTGGGGAGAGACTGTCACAAAGTGTATTCCACCCTAAATCTCTCTGAAGAACAAAAAAATGGACAGCAGAATTTTTGAAAGCTTTGAAGTAACGCTTTGAACCCTAAGTGAACGTAGCCTATGAATAGTATGTGTTTAATTTTAGGGACCAAGGTGAAAGGGTCCATTGATCAATATGTGACTGCATATTGCAGATTCGCAGAATCCTGTGAATTTGTGCAACTAAAAGATGATCCAATTAAAGGCAGGATTGTATTAGGCATAAGAGATCCCGCAGTGAGAGCACGGCTACTAAGAGAGGAGAAATTGACTCTCAGGGAAGCGATTGACATGTGCAGAAGTGCTGAGGTTGTAAATCAGCAGCTAGACCATATTCATGGCAGAACAGACCAGGCCTTGCATTATCCTGATAGACATTTCAGGCCGAAAGGGCAGGAAGATCATAGACAAAGGGCAGGATGCAAATACTGCGGAGGACATCACACACAGGAGAAGAAGGCATGAACAGCATGGGGCAGCAGTGTTCTCACAACAAGAAACCAAATCATTCTTCACACAAGTGTTTGGCCAGAAGGAAACACAATAAGCAGGTACAGATGGCCACTGGAGAGATTCAGCTGAAAATTTTGACCAATCACTATACACCATTCAACAAGTTAGTTCAGTCAGGTCGATAGGTGATAAATGGTTTGTGACTGTTGAAATGATGACTGCAGAAGGAGAATATCAAGTCAACATAAAGTGCCAGATAGACACCGGTGTGCCATGCAACATTATGACCTTCAGAGACCTGTGCTAAGTGGCTCAACATGGCGATCCAAAAATGAAGCCCTCGAAAGTAAGGTTGAGGCTACGTGATGGCACCATACTAGAGCCAAGAGGACAAGTTACTCTGAGAGCCCAATGCAATGGCAAGAATGAAGATCTGGAGTTCCAGATCATAGACGGCAAGCAAAAACCACTCATCTCAGCTGAAGCACGTCTCAACGTGCAACTTCCTGGAGAATATCATCTCGAAGTAGATGAGAGGGTAAGTCCAATTCAGCAACTGCCGAGGAAAGTTCCAGCTGCCCTCAAGGCCAGCCTGAAAGCCAAGACAGAAGAATTGGAAAAGAAGGGAGTAATGAAGAAAGTGACAACCCGTACCGAATGGATTAGCAGCATGGTAACAGTGAAATAATCTGGAAAGCTGAGTGTATGCATTGACCCAAAGGATTTAAATAAAGCTATGAAGAGAGCGCACTACCCCATGCCAACCATTGAAGGAATTTTGCCACAACTTGCAAAGGCAAAAATATTCACTTCCCTAGGTGTGAAGGATGGTTACTGGCAAGTGAAGCTGGATGAAAGCAGCAGCTTTCTAACCACACTCTGGACGCCATTCGGGAGATACAGATGGTTGCACATGCCATTTGGCATTTCCACAGCTCCAGAGGAGTATCAATGCAGACAGCATGGGATAGGCAGTGATCTTCCTGGAGTGGAAGCTATAGTGGATGATCTGCTAGTTTATGGTTGCAGAGACTCAATGGAAGAAGCCATTGCTGACCATGATCAAAATCAAGTTCAACTGCTGGACAGAGCTCACCAGATGAACCTGGAGCGGAACAAGAAAAAATTGCAATTAAAGATGCCCCAAGTCAAGTACGTAGGTCTTGTACTGACAGCAGAAGGTCTTCGCCCGGATCCCGAAAAGGTGAGAGCAGTCATAGCGATGCGGCGACCAACAAATGTAAAAGCAGTGCAATGATTTGTTTGATTCATCAACTGTTGAGCAAAATTCTTGCCCAATTTGTCGTCGGAGTGTGAACCATTACGCCAACTCACTGCCAAGGACGCGCAGTGGTATTGGGGCACAGAACAAGAAGCAGTGTTCACTAAAATCAAGCAACTAGTGACGTCGACACCAGTGGTGAAGTACTATGACATAATAGATGCAGTGTGACGCCAGTGAGACAGGACTTGGAGCAATCCTAATGCAGAAGGAACAACTGGTTGCATTTGCATCCAGGCCATTAATGAAAACGGAACGACCCTACGCTCAGATTGAGAGAGAGTGTCTGGCCATTGTCTTTGCTTGTGAACATTTTCATCAATACCTACTTGGAAGAAAGAAAGTGACAGTCGAGTCTGACCACAAGCCACTCCAAAACATTTTCCTCAAGCCGCTACTATCTGCTCCAAAGTGTCTGCAAAGAATGTTACTCCGGTTACAGAGATATCATCTGGATGTGATATACAAGCAAGAGAAACACATGTACATCACTAACATGCTGTTGAGAGCTGCACTCTCTATGAAGAAAGTAGAGGATGCTACGACTCAGTGTGAAATCTTCCAGATCCAACGTGAAGCTGCTCTGGAAGTCATCAACCCAGCAGAGACAGTGAATCTCACAGACACACGAACAACCAACAAGATCCAACTCTACTAGTGTTGCAAGAAGCAGTGATGAAAGGATGGCCTGAAAGCATCAAGGACACTCCTGTGGTGACAAGAGTGTATTGGGCTTACAGAGATGAATTGACAGCCCAAGATGGCATCTTGTACAAAGGAGTCATTATCCCTAAAGAGTTAAGAGGAGAGATGCTAAAGTGCATCCATGCAAGCCACCAATGAATTGAGTCAAGTCTTAGAAAGACAAGAGAAGTGCTCTACTGGCCAAACATGCACAATGAAATCAAGGACCATATCAGCCAGTGCAGTGCGTGCACCGAGTACCAAGCTAAGCAAGCTAAAGAGCCGCTGATGAGACATGACATCCCAGACAGACCTTGGATGAAGCTGGGAGTAGACCTCTTCATTCTCATAGGAACTGATTATCTTGTCACCGGAGACGACTATTCTGACTTCTGTAAGATAGACCAGCTGACCTCAATGACCACTGATGATACTGTAGAATGCCTGAAAGCACACTTCGGTCGTTAAGGCATTCCAGACATTGTGATGACCGACAATGGCCCGCAGTTCACGAGTGAAGAATTCAGCCGCTTCATAAAGGATTGGGAAATTCAACACCATACATCATCTCCACACTATCCCCAGTCCAATGGAAAGGCTGAGGCAGCAGTGAAAATCACCAAAGGAATCATAAAGAAATCGAGCAAATCTGGCACAGATGTATACAAGGCAATCTTCGAGTGGAGAAACATACCTACCGAAGGCATGGAAAATAGTCCAGTACAAAGACTAATGTCACGCCGCACCAAAACTACTCTTCCAATAGCAAAAAAACTACTGAAGCCAGAAGTAGTGACAGGTGTGAGTGACAAAATCAAGGTGAAACGTCAGAAAGCCAAATTTCACTTTGACAAAATGCCAAACCATTGCCAGAATTGAGTATTGGAGAGCCAGTAAGGGTACAAACCTTCAATGCTCTCAACAAAAGTTAGCCCAAGTGGCAACTTGGGACCTGCATAGAGCAGTTGTCACCTCGGTCGTATGCGATGGAAGTGAACGACCAGATATACCGTCACAACCACAGACACATACGCATAACTAGAGAAGCTGCTCCTTCACGGCAGGTGGCCAATTAGGAAGACGGGAACTCATCAACTGCACAGACTACAGAACAACCATCAGCCCCAGAGGTCCACAGCACCCAAACAACGGAAATGGAACAACAACCGTTACCTCAGCAACAAGTGACAAGGAAATGATACTCGCCGGTGAAGGAAAATCAACCAGGCGAACAACCAACGGCAACGCACACACACTTCATTAAGAGACCGGCATGATTTAATGACTATGTGTGCAATGCGTGTGCAGAGACTAAAAGAATGACGAACTGCATGAGCGCATAGTGGGTAACTTGGGCAACTCACAGCGTAAATGATAATGTATGCAATTTTTTTTGTTTCTTTGTATGAAAGCAGGATGTTTGGGATAGAAATGCAATACTGTGCCTCATGGTTTCCGGTAGTCATTTGACCTCTACCATGAGGCACTCTGACTGCAGGCAGCCATTACAGTCAGTTTCATTAAAAACTCAGTACACATCAGATTGGTGTCCTGTGAGCTCGTAATACATTCGTCCCCCAAGCACCACCCTTACCATGCACCAAATGGCACCCACTGACAGAACCACCAAGTATATATATTGTACTACACTGGATACTTCATAAGCCTACTAGGTGCCGCCAGGTATGCTTATTGTTGGCATAATTACCTTTATTTGAGCATATAATAATAGCATGCAGTTTTCGTCTGTCTGCACTGTTTTGATTGGCCAGTTTAAGGGGTGTGTCTATTGATGGGTTTATTTGGTGGGTGGTGCCTGGGTACACTCAGTACCTGAATGTTGCAATAAAGTTTTAATATATAATTAACCAACTGTCATCCCACAGATGCAAAACAGCAGAGTTTTGCAGAACAACCTCATAAAGCACTCAGTAAGGTGAGGGCGGGAGAAAATGGTATGGAAGGGGGAGGGAGAAATGCATGGGAGGTATGGAATCAGGGATGTGAATGGGATGGCATTGGGGATGGAGATGGCATAGGAAGAAGGGGTGGGATGGGGAATAGCATGGGGATATAAGACAGGGAGAAAGGAATGGACGGAATTCCACAGGATGGGGATTTAAAGAAGTATTGTTGCAATAAAGATACTAGTTGCACCACTAATGTTTTCTGCTAGTATATAAATATATTTTGGTTACATGTTACAATGTACAAAACACTGCAATAAATTGTGGGAGCTTCAATACCTTTGGATCTGCTCCTTAATGTGTTGAGTCTACAGTTTGACAATATTGAAAGTTGTTCCGTGCACAAAAGCAAAATATTGCAGATGCTGGAAATCTGAAATAAAAACAGAAAATGCTGGAAATATTCAGCAAATTAGGCATCTTTGGAGAGAGAAACAAGGTTGATGGGCTGCATTTTAAGAGCGGCCCCCCCCCCCCGCCAAACATGTGCAGGGGGCGGGCTGTCCGTCCCCAGAAATGGCACCAGCGCTGCGCATGTTTTTACAGGGCAGCCAGCCCTAGCGGCAGATTTAAATTTTTAAAGCTATACCTCCCAAAGAGTTCTCAAATAAATTTCCAACGCCCCTTGCCCACCGCCCCCATAACAATTACAGTAACTATTTGTCCTTTCCCCCCACCAAACACTTACCTTTTAAATCTGACCTCCCCTGCCCCCTGCAAACTGCACAAAGTTTAAAGAATTCTCCGTCCCATCGTCTTCTACACCCATTACATTTATTTGATCCCGTTCCCAAAACCCCCCACCTTGAAAATCTTACCTCCTCCCTCCTCCACACTAGTGTCACGCTGGCTTTTCCCGGAAGGCACGGGAGTGACGGCTGCTGCAATGAGGATCACAGCAAGCCCAGAAGATGGAAGGTGAGTTTATTTAAATGTATTAATTTTACTGATTTAAATATTGAAATTCAGGTTCTGTCGCCCAGCAGCGGGGGGGGGCTGCCACAGTGCCTCGTCGCTGCCGGGAGGATCAGACCGGGCCCTCCTGGCGTTGGCCTCCGTGGCGGGCTGCTGCCAGACCCATATTCCGGGCCCCCCTGCCATAGAGCCTGCGTCGTGGGCTCGGTAAAATCCAGCCCAATATTTCACGTCAATAATTTTTCATTAGAACTGGTTAGCGATATAACAGGTTTTATCAAGTACTGAGACAGAGATAGGGAAGGGGAAAGAACAAAAGGGAAGGTCTGTGATGAAGTGGAAGGCAAGAGAAATTAAATGACAAAAAGAATGATGTTTCAAGTTAAAAGGGGATTGTAATGGGACACGCAAAGAAACATAACAATGGGTTCTAGGAGCTATATATGGGAATAGCAGAATCATTACCAACAGCTGCTGTCCAGAAAAATGAGGACAGTGGTTGTGATCTGAAATGTTGAATTCAACGTTGAATCCAGAAGGTTTAAAGTGCCTAATTGAAAAACAAAGTGTTGTCCCTCGAGCTTACATTCAGCTTCACTGGAACAATATACAAGGTTGAGAACAGAGAGGTCAGAGTGAGAGTGGGGGAATTAAAGTGACAGGTGACCAGAAGCTCAGGGTCATGCTTGCAGACTGAACAGAGGTTCCGTGAAACAGTTGCCCAATTGGTGTTTTGTCTCCTTAACGTAGAGGAGGCAGCATCAACAGCAGCAAATAAAGTACACTAAATTGAAAGCAGTACAAGTAAATTAGTGTTTCACCTGGAAAGAGTGTTTGGGATCTTATCACTTTCATTCTTCACCCCACTCCAACTCCAATCTCTCTGTCCTCAGCCTCCTACACTATTCTGATATACTTGCTTAAAACCTGTTATATCTCTAACTTTTTCCAGTTCTGATGAAAGGTCATCAACCTGAAACATTTACTGTTTCTCTCGCTACAGATGCTGCCTGACCTGCTGAGTATTTCCAGCATTTTCTGTTGTTTAGTGTAGTTTAATGTAAATCCACATGATCAGCGGACAATAGAAATGCACTGTGAATTACTGGCCTACAGTCCATACTTGCCAACCTTGAAGACTAGCAAAAGCTGACAAACAGCTCCCAGATAAATAATGGGAGCTCAAAATAGTCCTGAATATCACAGTATGACATGTGTAGACAAGATATTAGCCTAAAAGTGCAGCTGGACACAGGCTTATCATACCTCAAATTGCACGTATACCCAACACGTAATCACTTTTATTGCAGAGCAGAAATCAAAATATACAAAAGCACAATAGCTGAAAGGGGATGCAAGTGCTGAAGGTATGAAATTTATTTTCTATTGAACTCTGGAAGTTTTACTCTTACCCCAAACACACCTCCCAACCCTGTAAAGGAAATTTTGATTCTTAATACTTTATCACTTTATTTGGTGCGTTTCCCACAATCTTGAAGTTTATTGTACTCAGCCTTTGAAGCTGAAATAATTTCTCCTGGAACGGTTACAAACATAAATATGAAACGAATCGTGGTAGAGGCTTGAAATGGTTAAGGGAGAATCCAAACGAGACTCAGGAATCTTAGTATATTCAACACTCAACATGTCCAACCAATGCACAAGTTGCATTCAACTCTGCTTTGGGAAAAGATGAGTGAAACATGGTTTGGAAAGGAGGGGGATAATTTTAACCTAACTGGCCAGCAGCACAAGTCAGGTATGTGATGGAATACTTGCCTGGATAAGTGCAGCTCCAACAACACTCAAGAAGCTCGACACCATCCAGGAAAAAGACGCCCATCCACCACCTTAAACATTCACTCCCTCTACCACCAGCACACAGTGGTAGCAGTGTGTGCCATCTACAAGATACACTGCAGCAACTCGCCAAGTCTCCTTTGACAGCACCTTCCAAACTCTCAACCTCTACCACCTGCCAATTCAGAGCCTTACAGTCTTATCTGGAATTTTATTTCTGTTGGGCTTGAACATGTTTATCCTTCTCTCCCTTTCCCCACCCACTTTTTCAGTGAACCAACAAAGACTCTTGGAAACATACAACATTTTTGTCCCAGGTTGAAAAAGGTGACTTTGGACCTATGAATCTCAAAGCTCTCCACCACTGTATAGTGTTGTGCTGTGTTCTTAAGGCTTCTTTAAATAACAACCGGAGACTTCATATTTAGATTCAACACAAACCTTATTTATTGTCTTACTTATCTCGATTGCGTGATTTCAGGTACAGGACTTTTCTCTCTGCTAGTGTGTGTGTGTTTGTGTGTTCTCTGTAAAGCCACGTGCTGAGTGAGCCTCACAAAATGGTGTCTCTGCCTTCTTTGTTGAATTGATGTTATCAGTTGCATCAGTAGCCTGATCTCTAAAGGTACAGTTTCTTAAAGGTAAAGTCAATAGTGCACTACATTACACACTGGAGTTTTCCTTGTGTAGTTTCCCAGTCTGTTGTTTGCTGGGTCTAATTAAGAGATTGATTGCTATGGTTAATCAACAGCTCCATTATCATTGTATTTTGTGAGGGAGAACTAGCTGGACCTTGGTGTTTTTCGTCGAGCAATTCTTATGTTCCTATCTTATCAAAACCCTTCAGAATTATGAATACTCGATCAGACCTCTTCTTAGCCTTCTGTGCTCTGGTAAATAGATCTGATTTGTCTAATATCTACCCACACATAAAGCCTCTTATCCTTGGTGTAGTGTTGTAGTATTTTGAAATTGCAATTGCATTATGCATTGTGTAATCTAGAGGCTGCTATAACACACATGCTAGCAAAGTGAAAGCAAAACAGAGAATAAAAAGAGAAGCCTTTGTGTTCAGCCGCTGCAGTCTTTCACTATCTGTCTTTGCTTCACATCCTATACCAAATTCGGTTATATCTCACTCAAGTCCTGAGGACAGCACGATGGTGATGTGGTAAACAGAAAAAGGATGAATAAAAATGGAAACATTGCTTTCAGATATGAAAATTTTGGAAGGTTTTTGTCTACTTTCACAGACAGCATTTTAACTTGCAGACTGTGTTAGAGTGACACACAGGAAGCTTGTACAGTGTATACTCATACACGAATCTCTCCAAAATAACCATCCAATCAACAAAAATATATAATCTCGGATTACTGCAGAGAAGTTTCCTCTGAAAGGAACACTATCCCGGATCTTTTTTCACTGCACTGCTGATCAATATGGCTTTGTCTATGCCCAATCTACCACATTTTGATGTGCAGAGTCATCATCTGTATCTCCATGTTGGCAAAAGTGGCTGCGACATTTTGAAGGTGTGATGGCAGGTTTTGCAATCACAGATGGCGCAAGGAAAAAGGCCTTCTACATTATGGAGGTGAAGATATCTTTGAGACATTTACGCCTGAGCAAAATGACTAGAACTCAACAAAAAATGCGCTGACACCCTACTTCATGCCCTAGATAAACACCACACACGAAACCATTGCCTTCTGTCATACTAAGCAAGACGCAAATGAGACAATTGATCAACATTGCACACAATTGAGGTAACTAGCAAACAAATGTGACTTTGGTGATGTTGAGCATGTCGAGCAGGAAATCAAAACACAAATAATCGCAGGTTTTCTCTCCTGTCAACTATGCTGAAAGGCACTCAATAAAGACAGGAAGCTATCAGAGCTACTAAAGTTAGAAAGATCACTCACTCTGAGTCCAGAGCTACTGAAGTTGAGGCTGCTAACTGTAACGACCACAAAGTTCAACTCCTGTGAACACTATTCATCACTCACATGCAGGCAACCATCTGCAAAGCAACAACAGTCGTTTCAAAGAGTTGTGACTTATCCAAAGAATGTTTCCATTGTGGTGGTGCTTTCTCACACCAGACAGTGTCCTGCGACAAGTAAACAGTGTAAAGTCTGTGGAAAACCTAACAACTTTGCTTGTGTTTATCATCAGCAAAATCTACTAAGACTAATACGAACAGAAGGGTCACGTATGCGTACCACAATAAAAGGGCAAGAGAATGGAGCTAACGTAGAGGCAGATGACCCTGAACATACTTTTGAGCTTTCTCTCAGACAGAATAATCATCCACGTGTGACTGTGACCACTGGCTGCTAGGACATAGATGCTCTCATAGATTCAGGAGTGTCTGTCAATGTCATGGGAAACAAAACATTCAACCACCTTTGGGACTGCCCCAATATCTACACACCAGGGAACATGAAAATTTTCCCTTACAACAGCGACAAATTGCTGAAAATCCTTGGCACTTTTGAAATGCCAGCCTCATTCAAAGACACGAGAACAAATGTCGTATTCTGTGTCATATCTGGAGAATGTGACATGATTATCAGTTTCCACACAGCAACAGATCTGCACAAGATTGCTGTTACATATACAATTCCTATGCATAACAAAAACATTCTCAAACTGTATGCTGATCGCTTCACTGGTATCAGCAAACTGAAAGATGTTACATATAATCTGCATGTAGATCCTAATGAGCCCCCAGTTGCGCATCAACAGCCATTTCATGTCAGGTAACAGACAGAGAAGGAACCTCAACACCTACTTGACCTTGGCATTATTGAAAAAATTGGAGATGAGCCAACCCCATGGATCTCACGCATACAAGTCGTCAAGAAACCCAAGAGCAAGAACCAGATTAGAATCTATGTTCATATGCGATCTCTAAACCAAGCCACACAATGAAAAAGACACTTGATACCGACAATCGATGACATCATAGAGAAAGTGAATGGCGCTAAACACTTTGATAAACTTGATCTCAAAGCAGGCTACCATCAAATCGAGCTTGCAGAAGAATAAAGATATCCTGCTGTATTCTCCACTCACATCAGTCTTTTCCGATACAAAAGGCTCAACTTTGGAACCAGCACAGCAGGAGAGATATTTCAGCACATGCTTCAATCTGCACTTCAAGGACTTGAAGGCACGCTGAACATCAGTGATGACATTCGCATCTATGGCCACAATGAAAGGGAACTCAAGACACATCTATATGCATGCCTACAATTTCTCACAGAATATAACCTCACCTTGAACAAAGACAAGTTCACTGAAAGCAAAATTGAATTCTTTGGTCATGTGTTCAGCGGTGAAGGTGCATCACCAAGTCCACGTCAAGGTGAAGCCATTGCAAATGCTGCGGATCCTACAAACTTGCAAAAGGTTCAGAGTCTGCTAGGACTCGTCACATACTGCAGTCGTTTCATTCTTGATCTTGCTACACTCTCTGCCCCCCTACGTGATCTGACAAAAGAGACACCAAGTGGGAATGGACTAACTCACACAAACAGACGGTACACAAGATCAAATGGCATTTGTCAGCAAGTTGCGCAAATGCCTATTTGGACCCTAAGAAAAACACCCAGCTAGTCGTGGGTACAGGCCGAGTTGACTTAGGTGCACTTCTCATATCCTATACCAAACTCAGCTAAACCTCACTCAAGTCCATAGGACATCACAATTGGTATCTTGCTATCGTTCCTGAAGTGCAAAATATGGGACATAATATTCTCTAAGCAGCTAAATAAAAGATTTAGCATTACCTCTGCTTCTGTACTCTGGAATGGAAATTTGTCTCATTCCATATTCAGGCCCATTATCAGCACTACACTGGCACTGCGTGCTCTACCGGGAGGCCTGAGGCCCTTGATCCATGTACTGTTTTGTAAACTGCAGTATCAATGTCCTTCCATTTCTAATGTGTGTTAAAGCAGTCTCTGTGCTGCTCTACTTCTTTTAGTCTTACCATTCAGTGTACATTTGTTCTTCTTATTCCACAATCTATTACCTCACATTTCTTCACATTATATTTCATCTGACATCTGCCAAATCTACTAACCTGTCTATGTCCTCATTTAGAGTTTTCTTCATAGTCTACCACTATAACTATTTTGTGTCATCTTCAAATTTTAATATAGCACCCACTTTTTCCCAGTCTAGGTTATTTCTATATATTGAGAAGAGCAGTCCCAACACTGACTTTGGGGCACCATTGTTTGCATCCCTCCAATCCAAAAAAACATCCACTGACCACTACTTTCTGATTTCTGTCCCTGAGTAGCCTTCCTATCCAGAATTCCACATTCCCTTTAACACCAGGTGCCTCAATTTCATCAATAAGCCTCTTATGCAGCACCTTATGAAAATCTTATGTACCTCACAAGGAGTGCATTTTCTTATTAATACATTCAGCTATCTTCTTGAAGAACTGTATTGGTCACACACAGCTTAGCTTTTGCAAATCCTTTACACTTTTATTTAATTAACCCAGTTTTTCTAAGGGAGTATTAATTTTGTCCAGAATTGTGGAAGCTTACCGACTACTATGTTTAGGCTGACCTACAGTTGCCAGGTTTATCCCTTCTTTCTGTCTTGAACAGAGATTTTACATTGGCAGTTCTCCAGCACAACCTATTCTTCTGTATACTGGGGAAGACTACTAAATACGTGTTTATTTATAAAATGAATATGTTCGTACTGAAGCTACAGAGCAAAATACTAGGCTCAGCTGCTGGGATGGACCTTAGCCAGACTCGAGCACAGGGTACATGATCAGTTCTACAATGCTGTATCTCTATTGCCAACCCATACCCATGTTCAGTGAGGCTTGGCAATGCACTAGGCTCTTGCAATCTGTGCCCTTACATGTCTGTCCACGCAGAGCCTTGTCTAGAAAATCGCAGCTGCTTTGGACTGTTATGTTGTATAGAATGGTTACAGCACACAAGGAGATCTTTGCCAGCTCTCTACAAGAGCAGTTCAGCTAGTCCCACTTCTTTGCCTGTTCCCTGTAGTCCTGCAACTTTTTTTTCTCTTTAGGTACTTATCCAATTCCCTTTTGAAAGCCACAACTAAATCTGCCTTCACTACACTCCCAGGCAGGGCGCTCCAGATCCTAACCATTGCTGTGTAAAAAAGTTTTTCCCTCATGTCTCCCGTGGTTCTTTTGCCAATCACCTTAAAGTAGTGTCCTCTGGTTCTCGATCCTTCCGCCAACGGAAACAACTTCTCCCTATCTACTCTGTCTAGACTCCTCATGATTTTGAACACCTCCAGCAAAATCTCCTCTCAAACTTCTCTTGTCTAAGGTGAACAACCTCAGCTTCTCCAATCTATCCTCATAATTTATTTATTTAGAGATACAGCACTGAAACAGGCCCTTCGGCCCACCGAGTTTGTGCCGACCAAGAACCACCCATTTATACTAACCCTACAGTAAATTGAAGTCCCTCATCACAGAAACCATTCTCATAAATCTTTTCTGCATCCTCTCTAAAGCCTTCACATCCTTCTTAAAGTTTGCTGCCCAAAATTGGACACAATACTCCAATTGGAACAGAATCACTGCTTTATAAAGGTTCATCAGAATGTCCTTGCCTTTGTACCCTATGCCTCTATTTATAAAGCCCAGGATCCCGTATGACTTTTTAACCACTTTATCAACTAGCCCTGCCACATTCAACAACTTATGCACTTATACCCCCAGGTCTCTCTGTCCCTGCACCCCATTTAGAATTGCACCCTTTATTTTGTATTGCCTCTCCTCATTCTTCCTACCAAAAATGTATCACTTCACACTTCTCTGCATTAAATTTCATCTGCCATGTGTCCACCCATTCCACCAGCCTGCCTAGGTCCTCTTGAAGTCTATCACTTCCTCCTCACAATTCACAATATTTCCAAGTTTTGTGTGTTCTGCAAATTTTGAAATTGTGCCCTGTACACCCAAGACTAAGTCATTAATAATTATCAAGAAAAGCAGTAGTCCTAGTACTGACCCCTGGGGTACACTAAAGTATATCTTCCTCCAATCCAAAAAACAACCATTCATCACTACTGTGTTTCCTGTCCCTCAGCCAAATTTGCAACCATGCAGCCACTATCCCTTTTATTCCATGGGTTTTAACTTTGCTGGCAAGCCTATTATGTGTCACTTCATCAAATGCCTTTTGGAAGTTCATATAGACCACATCAACTGCATTGCCCTCATCAACCCTGTTATCTCATCAAAAATCTCAAACAAGTTAGATAAACACAATTTGCCTTTAACAAATCCATGCTGGCTTTCTTTAATTAATCTGCACTTGTCCAAGTGACTGAATGTTTTCCCGGATTATTGTTTCTGAAAGCTTTCTCAGCACTGAGGTTAAACTGACTGGCCTGTAGTTGCTGGTTTTATCCTTGCATCCTTTTTTGAACAATGGTGTAACATTTGCAATTCTCCAGTCCTCTGGCACCACCCCTGTACCCAAGGAGGATTGGAAGTTATGGCCCGTACCTCTGCAATTTCCACCCTTACTTCCCTCAGTATCCTCTGATGCATCCCATCTTATCAACTTTAAGAAGACGGACTTTTTTAATACCTCCTCTTTATCAATTTTTAGCTCATCCAGTATCTCAACTGCCTCCTCGTTCACAATGGCTCTGACAGCATCTTCTTCCTTGTTGAAGAAAAATGCAAAGTACTCATTTACCAACTCAGCCATACCCTCTGCTTCCATGCATCGATCCCCTTTTTGGTCCCTAATCAGCCCCACCCCTCCTCTTACTATTTTATTATTTATATGCCTATAGGAGACTTTTGGACTTCCTGTTATGTTGGCTGCTTGTCTCTTCTCATACACATCAAAAGTTATCTATAGATGGACAATGCCAAAATCCACTTTCTGTCAGCTGTCATATTGGGTACAGGAAAAGGCTATTAAAGCAAGCATGATTACATGCGTAGGAGCTGGATAGGTGGGAACTCAGGATAGGATTTACATCCTTTGCTAGATTATAGGAAGATCAATCGCAATGTAACCAGTGACTAAACAGCCAGTGCAACAAAATAGTTAACTCCAGATAAACCCACATTTGTTCAGAGCACAGAACTCCACTGGATCAAGTCTATTCACTCCCTCATATAGTATTCCAATGGACCTCAGTTTTACCAATGACTTCCACTGTACAGAATTCCAAGGGATTGAATCCCATTTTTATTGATTCTGATCCAAGGTGCACCATCCCCAAATTCTCTGGTTTTTAAGGTTAAAAATAAAATACAATCAATCTGCTGCCAACTATCTCCTGGGCGCAATCAAATGTTTTATTAGTATAATCAGTTCTCAGTAAAATCTGTGACCTTGAAATTATATGTAGGAAAATAGGTCTGAAAGCTTAAAATGTCTGTCTGAAATTCCTCTCTGCAGTTATAGTGGCAGATTTATGTTATTATCTTAAACAAATTAATGTGTTCATTAAAAGAGCAAAGACCAGAGTTTTCGAGAAACTTGTTAGGTGTTTCTACAATATATCTCACAGGGAATTTCAAGGCCTGTCTTTTTTTTAAGTGCTTCCAATTGTGTCCATTTAAATTAAATTGTTGAATTGATGAACTGTGGTATACAGATCTGACAACTGGTTCTTTTTATCTACGGCTTATCACAATCCTGATTCAACTATAACAGTGATTGGCAAAGCAGCCTTGTGTTGATGAGGATCTAGTGTTCATTCTGAAAGGAGTGATGAGGCTTGGTCCCAGCGGGCAGGTGTTCCATGGCTTCCGCTAAGACCGACGTTACGTTTCTAATTCTCACTTATGTCAAAAATGTTTGTGTCTCCTGACCTGATGGTGCTGCCTGCAAAATGGATGAGTATTCAGCAAGGTGAAAATAACTCGGGGAGTGAATAGTTACCTCAATTCTATTAGCACTCAGCTCATGGGATTTCAATGCAAGGCTTCTACCTGGCATAAAATACAAACACAATCTCACTTCAATGGTCAGGTGTTTTTTGTTCCATGAAACGACATACTCAGCCTTCAAATGCTCTTCCATTTCAGCTGGCTATATGACAAGTTATTGCAATTTCTAATGGCTGTTGGAGCACATGAGCATTAAACTTTCAGTGAGGGTTGGGCATTGTCTATCTCTATCCTATTCCAGCTGCCCATTTTCCCCAATCGCTTTACTCCTTTTGTTGTTTTACACAGACTGTTCCCCACAGGGGCGGTCTTCTGACCACCATTTGACCTCAATATTGGGGTCCTGAAGCCCATGGGGAAAAGTTCAGCCCTATGTCTTTTGCAGTGCCCTCACTATATGATTTTTCTGACAATTATGTTTTTAATCCTACCACACCACATATTATTCCCTCAGACTTAGCACTCGTGAAATATGTACAGCACCATCATAATAATGAAGGAAGTACAAGGCAAACCTGTACTGGTCACAGTCACACACTCACCCACACAAGCATACTTACAGACAGACACATGCACGTGTGTATACACAAACTCACACTAACAGTGGCTCACCCTGATGCAGTAGATGTAGTGCCCTGGTGAAGCAGGCACAGCGCCCTGTGTTGAAGAATCATAATGCAGTACTTGTGGAATTTTTAAATGTTTCAAAGGGGCTAAATTTCATCTACATGATATAGTGATGGGGAACTGAAGAAACTGAGTGGGAGGAGATGGTGTGTAGTATAAACACTGGTCAATTGGCCCATTTCCATGAATAGAATCTTTATAACTCTTTTTAAGAACTAGCCCTTTCCATTATCTGTAGCAATTTTGGAAGCATTTTGGAAACACTTCAATAAAATTCCTTTATTTCCATCAACACAAAATTAAATGATTCCAACAATCATATCTCTGTGGTTTCAGATAACCTTTAATTTGGCAATTAATATTACTGGTAGCTTTCCCAAGTGATTCCCTTTAATCCTCTTTCAAAGTGCAGGAATGCCTGTCATTGGGAAACTTCAAAAACAAAGTCTAACATTACAAAGCAGGGCTTACTGCTGTTTGTGCTATGGGTTGAATGAAGGACCGGTCATCATGGCAAAGCTCTAACATACCACATCATGGGATGTCTGGATGCAGGTTTAGCCTTACAATTTCATTGTCAACAACTTGTCTTTAAAAAGCACCTTTAACATAGCTAAATGTCCTAAGGCACTTCACAGGAAAATTATCAAACACAATTTGACACTGAGACACATAAACAGATATTTGGGCAAATGACCATAAGCTTAGTCAAAGAGATAGATTTTAAGGCATATCTTAAAGGAGGAAAGAGAGGTGGAGTGATTTAGGGAGGGAATTCCAGAGCTTAGAGCCTTGGCAGCTGGAGGCACCTCGCTAATGGTGGCGATTAAAATCGGAGCTGCTCAAGAGGCCAGAATTGGAGGAGCACAGCTATCTTTGAGGTTGTAGAACTGGAGGAGATTACAGAGATAGGGAGGGGCAAGGCCATGGAGGGATCTGAAAACAAGGATGAGAATTTTAAACCTGATGCATTGCTTAACCAGGAGGCAATGCAAGTCAGCGAGCACAGGGATGATGGGTGAATGGGACTTGGTGTGGATTAGGACATGGGCAGTAGTTTTGAATGACCTCAAGTTTATAGTTCAATGTGGGAAGCTGGCCAGGAGTGCATAGGAACAGTCAAGTCTGGAGGTACCAAAGGCATGGATGGGGGTTATGGAGGTGGAAATAGGCAGTTTTAGTGATGGTGTGATTGGAAGCTCACCTCGGGGTCAAATTTGTTACCAAGTAAGTGAACAGTCTGGGTTCAGCTTCAGAGAGATGCCAAGGAGAGGGATGAAGTTAGTGGTGAGTAACAGGGTTTGTGGCAGGGACTGAAGACTATGGCTTTCAGCTTCTCACACAAGTCATGGAATAAAAGAGGAAAACAAGGTCTGAATGGTGCGACACCGCGTCTGAAATGATTCCTCTTTAAATGGGGACACGAGATCCTGATTATGTGTTTCTACTACTTTAAACAGGAGCTTTGATAGCGATGATAGAATGTGATCTGACTACAGTATGAGTTTCAAGGATATTTCTGGATTTCCAATTCAGTTTCAGAACATTAGGGAACCACTGTTGTCCCAACATCTGCAAGGCAATGAAGAACAATATTCTGATGCCAAATCATGACTATCCAAGTAGTAGTTTCAAATTGTTATAGATAATCTGCACCATTTACTTTTTCATAGAACTGAATAATGAACATCATTGCAACATCTAGAGCATTGGTACATATCTCTACCACCCAATCGAGAAGCCGAGCTAATCTCAATCCTAGTTCTATCTCACTGTCCAGTGTCACTTACATATAATACCCACGATCAGGCCATTAAGAGGACTTTCTTAAATAAAAGCAAAATACTGCGGATGCTGGAAATCTGAAACAAAAACAAGAAATGCTGGATTCACTCAGCAGGTCTGGCAGCATCCGTGGAAAGAGAAGCAGAGCCAACGTTTCGGGTCAGTGACCCTTCTTCGGAACTTTCTTGTCAGCTGTCCCATTTATTTTATAACACTGTCAACAAACAACAGTCTAAATTCACTGGCTGCTCTATAATATAAATGAGGCACCACTAGTGTCCCTCATTGTACACAGTACATAATCAAGTGATAGTTTGTCCCTGACACTGGAGGCATAGTACTTGGCCTTCAAACTTCCACAGGCTGTCATTTTCCCTCCTTTGTCCAGTTTATCCCACACTTTAAGGGTCTGTACACCCATGTACAAGTGTTTGTGCATTTTGTGCATGCACAGTTGCTTCTCAGTGACTGCCAGTGATGTGAAATTCACCATCTAAACTCTGTCTCCTGAAGGCACCTTTACATTGAGTCACAAGGAATAGCAGCTGCGCAATGATATGATGGAATGGGGGACCTCAGTTGAAAATCAAAGGGGACAGGGGCATCTCAGATACCTCACTGGTACCCAAGACCTGCCTGATCCAATTTTCAGGAAGGCCTGTAAATGGACGAGCAGTAAACTTGCCTTTTTCAGATGGTAGGCTGCTTAGATATTCAAAGTGGGGGCTTACACCAATTGTAGGATGCCAAATACAATCATTAGGCACAAATCAGTGGACATGCACTTTGCACATTTTCCCTATTTGTGCTAGACATTGAGAAGCCTAATCTGTGCTCCTTAAAAGGACAGTTGGTGGCTGCTCAACAAAAGTCCCAAAAATTGTTTTTTGGAGAATATTCAGGAAACAGGGGAGCAGGAATACCGTGCAAAAATACTGCAGGTCACTGCCGGCCTGAGCTTCACCTCCTCCAGCATCGTCACACACCCCCTAGGTCTGGGCTCCACTCCCACTCCCCACCCCTCCAGGTTCAAAAACTTCCAGTATAATAAAAGCACAATACTGTAGATGCTGGAAATCTGAAATAAAAACAAGAAATACTGGAAATACTCTTGCCCTCTCACAACTAGCAAAATGCAAGTGGAGGCTTGCGTGGCACCTGCAGCTTACTGACAGAGGTCAACGAATGCCTGAAGCTGAAGGTGGTTTTGGCCTCCCAATTTCAGTTTCAGGCGAGCGACACAGCCAATCCACTCACTTCACACCTGTTTTGAGCCGACGTTCAAACTCACCCCCACTGTCTTGTGGTCTGAACTAAATCTAAGGCGCCTGGTTCCACACACTGCCTTGACAGGAACGTTCTCCTGGGTCACACTGTTACATAAGACTCATGTTGAAGTGGGAAGGTTTTGCTTGAGAGAGAAAAACTAACAAGATCTATCTTTTATTCTGAACTCCAAAATATAATCACCTGTTGACTTTCCAGATACTTCTCTATGAAAACAGTTCTCACTTCTTCAGAAAGGATAGCATTTCTTTACGATGATTTACCTCATGAATCATTTTCTTCATGAAAGTCACTCTGAAGGATATATTTGAACTGTGGAGCTCATGGATTTAATTGCTGCCTGCAGCAGCAATTATTGCCTTTTATAGTAATTTCTCCCTTTCCTTTCTCAATTGCTTTCTAAGATCTATAGCCTGTGGCTCGTGTGAAAGCACATTACAAAGCAAGATGGACAATGGGTTGGGTTGCTCGGTGCTGCACACTAATGGCACAGTGGTTTGTAAGATTGTGTACTACCACTATATTGTGCTTTAATTTAATGACTGGTTTCTCAGGGTGAATGATTTGTCTCTATCCCTCTGTGCGGGTGCACAAGTGTTCATTCAGGTGAGAGATGCCAGTGCTGGGAATGGAACATTTTTCTTCTTTACACTTTGAGAGTCTCCAGCACTCTAGGTCAGATAGAACAGAACAATCACTCTCTCTCTTTCAAAATCCTGTCACAACATGCCTCCACAAATGTCATTCAGAACTGTACCGTGAAGCTTTATTACCTCTCCCTCCCAATAAAGCTAATCCATACTCTTATCAGCTCCCAGCTGGCCTTCTGCTGCCTGTATTGGACTCTTTGTGGGATGGAGAAATGTCTGTTATGATGACAGATTTTATATTGAGTTCATTAGATTCAGTGGCTTAGTATATGCGAAGAATGGTTATTTCTGCACTTTTCCTAAATATAATAACAGCAGCTTGATATTGCACATTAATGTAGAAAAAAATCCCAATGCACAGAACTCATATATACAGTGCAACTCTGGGTAAAAGGATGGTGCGTGTCAAGGTGCTTTTGCACGAGCTGCTGGTTTACATGGGATAAGTGACAGTCATGTCTGTGAGTCACTCCTCATTGCTACAACTGTACCCCAACAGCAGAATTGATAACATTCATGGGTCTATCGTTCTGCTGTTGGGATTAAAAAGAAAGACTTGGGTTTATAAAGCACTTTTCACGACTACCAGACATCTCAAAGTGCTCTACAGTTAATGAAGTATTTTTGAAGTGTAGTTATTGTTGTAATGTAGGAAAGGCTACAAGGTTTATCAATGTAAATGTAGGGACATTGTTTCCTGTCATCCAAACTTAACAAGCATCAAAGGTATAAGTGCCTTTAAAAGAATCAGTCCCTGAATGTACAAGACATCCCAAGGGAAAAGGAAACTTTTAACTCATACCCTATACCGTTCATCTCCGTGTTAACTTCTGTATGTATAGTAGAGTCTGGGTCCAATGGGAATTTTCACTCTCACTAATGTAGTGTCAACTCCAAGGGTTTAATGTGCGCAGTATTTACATCACTGTAACATCTCCAGCCTCTGCCCCGAATCCATGCTTTTGTCATCTCGCAAGTGGACTTGTCCAAACCCTCTCCTGAACAACTTTCCACTTCCACCCACCATACACTACAAGTTATCAAAACTGTTGCATCTCCTGTCCTTACCTGTGCCAGGTGAATCAATTTTAAGATTCCTGCCCTCATCTTCAAATTCCTCCACAGCTTTACCCCTCCTTATCTGCGATTTCCTCCAGCCTATATCCCGGACATATCCTCTCCTCCTCCAACAATGGCCTACTTCCATATCTCTAACTTTCTCCAGCCCTATAACTATCCACTTCTCTGACTCTGGCCTCTTGTGCTTTGCCCCACCATAGATGGTTTTACTTACAGCCAAACATCTCTAGAATTCACTCCCTAAATCTCACACTTCTCTCCACCTCCCTCTCCTCCTTTAAGATCCTCTTTAAACACTACCTTTTTGACTACTTCACCCCTTCTAATTTCTCTTTCTGTGACTTGGTGTCTTTTTTTCAGTTTGCCTCTGTGAAGCACCTTGGAATGTTTTTCTATGTTAAATGTAAAATTGTTGTTTGCACATTTCAATCACTTTGCCTGATCCTCTGGAAGTCCCTCCCTCCCTTGTTGCCTTCAACCAAGCCAACCTTTAACAATTTCCTTTACACCCTTCTCTTCAATCATGCCTGAGGGGAGGCAGTTGCATAGTGGTATTGTCACTGGACTAGTAACCCAGAGATAAAAAACAGAAAGTGCTGGAAAAACTCAGCAGATCTGGCAGCATCTGTGGAGAGAGAAGCAGAGTTAACGTTTCAGGCCAGTGACCCTTCTTCAGAACTGGTAGATATAAGAAATGTAAAAGATTTTAAGCAAGTAAAGCGGGGGTGGGGCAAGAGATAACAAAAGAGAAAGTATAGATAGGACAAGGTCACAGAATAGCTGACCAGAAGGTCATGGAGCAAAGGCAAACAATATGTTAATGGTGTGCTGGAAGACGAAGCATTAGTACAGAGAGGATGGACTGAAACCTGAACAGCCACAAGCACAAACATGAAAAAAACAGTGGGTAGTCACAGTAGAATCAAACTGAACAAACTAAAATAAAATAAACACAAAAAAAAAGAAAATATAACTAAAGATAAAAGTAAAATGGGAGACGGGCCCCACCATTTTACTTTTATCTTTCGTTATTTTTTCTTTTTTCTTTTTTTTTGTGTTTATTTTATTTTAGTTTGTTTCTACTGTGCCTACCCACTGGTTTTTTCATGTTTGTGCTTGTGGCTGTTCAGGTTTCAGTCCATTAACACCCTATCTGTACTAATGCTTTGTCTTCCAGCACACCATTAACATATTGTTTGCCTTTGCTCCATGACCTTCTGGTCAGCTATTCTGTGACCTTGTCCTATCTATACCTTCTCTTTTGTTATCTCTTGCCCCACCCCCGCTTTACTTGCTTAAAATCTTTTACATTTCTTATATCTACCAGTTCTGAAGAAGGGTCACTGACCTGAAACGTTAACTCTGCTTCTCTCTCCTCAGATGCTGCCAGATCTGCTGAGTTTTTCCAGCACTTTCTGTTTTGATTTCAGAGTTCCAGCATCCGCAGTATTTTGCTTTTATTTTAGTAACCCAGAGACCCAGGCTACTGACCCAGGTACATGTGTTTGAATCCCACCATGACAAACGGTGAAATTTGAATTCAATTAATTTGGGAATTTAAAAAAAGCTAGTTTAATGGTGACCATGAAATTATTGTCGATTGCTGGAAAAACCCATCTAGTTCATTAATGCTCTTCAGAGAAGGAAATCTGCTGTCCTTACCTGGCCTGGTCTACGTGTGACTCCCGACCTACAGCAATGTGATTGACTATTAAAATGCCCTCTGAAATGGCCAAGCAAGCACTCAGTTCAAGGGCAATTAGGGATGGGCAATAAATGCTGGCCTACCCAGCAATGCCCACAGCCCACAAACAAATAAAAAAATGCCTTGCCTCCCCCCCGCCTTCTTCCCTTTTATCCCCCGTAACTCTTACTATGCACTTATTAATTCTTACTAACAACCACTTACTATGCGCTGCCCTGTACAGTCCTCCAAACCATATCTTGCAGATTGTTAGAGTGCTAATGAAAAGCTTGGAGTTTTTGTTGTTGAGAGAAATGAGAATTCTTTCATTTGTGAATTTATGGGGGTTGGAGTGATGATCTGAGGCAGCCGAGATGGAACAGAGGATGAAAGAGTCCTGGCAGCTGCCAGGAAAGCGAGCACAAACATGGAAGAAGCTCTTGTAGTCACAGACCAGTTGGACGCTGAGGGAGTGGAAGCCCTTCCTGTCGATAGATTTCACTGGCTGGTCACTGGGTGACTTGATAGCCACATGGTTGCAACTGATGATGCCCTGCACTTGGGGAATCCAGTGATGGAGGCGAAAGTCAATGCCCTCTGACTCTGTGAGGCCGTGTCCTTCATCAAATGAATATGCTGTCCAGCACTGGCAAAGAGGGCATCAATGACCAGCGAGATGCAATGGTGTGCATCCTTTTGCAAGATGCCACCAAAGTCCGCAGCTGATCCTTGAAAGTAGCCAGAAGTGTTCAAGGCCCACAGTGACTTTAACAGCTATTGGCAGGGGAATGGCAACCAGTGCTACGAGGTGTGAGGCCTTTGGCAACATGGGCACAGATGTCAGTTACCATCTGCCTGGAGAGTCACAGTCTCCTGTGGCACTGGGTCTTGGTCATCTCCAGCTAGCTCCGCCTTCGGTGGTAGATCCTGTGTTGAGAGTATGGCCTTGGTTGCCTTCCTGTCCCTCTTTTCCGTGCCCTCCTGATGTCCGGTACTCCGCCTTTCCTGCAGAGAGTGTTGTCCCTCATTGCCACTGGGCGTAAAATCTGACTGTCGTGCCCTCAATGTCAGCTGCAGCCTTCCTTTTAGATAGGTAGCCATCACATTGTGATTGGCAGCCTTGCCTACTGCTCTTCTGCCCCCACAATGCCGGGTGTGATGACCCCCTTCGATTCCCGGGTGATGAGTGCCCATTCTTCCTGCACAGCGCCAAGGGCACCTGCTTACCAAGTGCCGAGTCCCCCTTTGCCCCACTGACCCTCTTATAGGGCCAGGGTAATGCCCTGGGGCAGCCTTGACTGGCTCCCCACTGTATACCCACCTTCCCTTAGCTGTTCAGAAACTGACAGCTTCCAAAACCCATTTGCCCCTTTCGATATTCCATACTTCCCCTTCAACAAGCTCTTCGGAACCTTTTAACTAGATAAATGCCCTCAATTTGGGGGAGAGCAGGATTCTTGTCCAGCTCTCCCCCCACCCTGGTGATTATTGCCGGTGCTAGGTTCGGCGCCTTAAAATTGGCACTCCACCTAGCGTCGGAACTTTCAGAGCCCACCCCCACCCCACCTCCATTCCTGACTTTGAAGGGCCCTCAAAATGCAGCTGCGTCTCTACTTACATAGAGTCATAATGGTACAGGAGGCGGCCATTTGGTCCACTGAGTTCATGTCAGCTCTCTGTGGGTAATCCAGTCAGTCCCATTCCCATCTAACATCTAGAGGCAAGGTGAAAATATCTCCTTATATGGATGTAAATCAAACTAGCTATATGAATCCAACTTAAATTGGGAACAAAAGGGGCCTTAAGGGACTAGGCTAATTTGGACATGGTCCAGATACTGCCGACCTCAGCACTTTTCTGCAGCCACTTTCTCAAAATGTAGTCAGTACAAGTTGGGATCCAAACACATTGTCACTTAATATAGCTTCTCTAACATTCATAATGAGTGTGATCGAAGTGTAAATTATACACCCAGCATCGCAAAGAAATTTGTGGTTGATAGTGTCTTAAACTATACTGCTGATAGAGGGGCTGGTTTTCACTCAACATCTGAGATTCATTAGTAGAACGATTATTTCCTGAAGGGGGCTTGTATACCTCCTGTACAGTAACAATTTAAATGGTGTCACCCTCCAGTGTATTTCACTCATACTGTATAGAATGCCAATGGATCAAACTATTTTCCATTTATTGTACAGAATTCCATTTCTTTTTTATCCATTGTTTGTTATGCTTCTCCACTGCACTTAAATTCTCCTGCTGCAGCTGGATACATATCCTCCTATGTTTATTTTCTAAAAGAAGAAAATGGACCATTAATTGTTCTGTGCATGTCTGTCTTATCACACCTCCCTCTAGGGTGTGTGCCAAGCGGCTCTCTACATAACTATCAAAAGGTTTAGACAGATTTCACTGACTCCTTAGCTTTTATTTATCTTTTCCCATTTCTAACAGCAGATTTCTCTCCATTTGGTAATTTTAATGAGAAGGTGAATATGAGTAAACAATGCTGTTGCCCACTTTATACTCACGCCTACTTAATATGGAACATTTCTGGTTTTACATCACCAGTTTTTTAATGCAGAACGTTTCCCATTTTATACCCATGCCTATTTAATCTAGAATGCTTCCTATTTTGCATCTACGCCTATATGATTCATAACATTTTCTGTTTTATACCCACACTTATTCAAATAAAATTACCTAAAATACATAGCACAGGCCATTTGGCCCAACCGGTCCATGTCAGCATTTATACCCCACTCAAGTCTACTCCCATCCTTCCTTATCTAGCTTTATCAGCATAACCCTCTATTTCCTTCTCCCTCATATGCTTATCTACCCTCCCCTTAAATATTACTTGACTAAACCACTCTCTGTGGTAGTGACATCCACATTCTCACCACTCTCTGGGTAGGGAAATTTCTTCTGAATTCCCTATTTGATTTCTTGGTGACTATCTTATATTGAAGACCTCTAGTTTTGCTCTTCCCCACAAGTGGAAACACACTCTGTCTGCTCCAACAAAACCTTTCATGATTTTAAAGACCACAATTGTATAGCCTCTCTTTTCAACAGAAAAGGGACCTAGCCTGCTCATCCTTTCCTGATAGGCATAATCTCCCAGTTCTGGTATCATCCTTGAAAATCCTTCTTGTACCCCTCTCCAGTGCCTCTTTCTCATTTTAATAATATAACAAACAGAACTGCACACAGTACTCCAAGTGTGGTCTAACTCAGGTTTGATACAAGGTTAGCATAACTTCCATACTTCTCAATACTATGTCTCTAGAAATGAACCCTAGTGTTTGGTTTAGTTTTGCTATGGCCCTACTGACCCACTGGAAGTGGTTAACAAATTCTGCTACCTTGGGTCCACAGTGACAGACAATCTGTTCCTTGATGCAGAGCTCAATACACGCATAGGGAAAGCAGCTACCATCTTTGGCCGACTTGTGAAACGCGCATGGGATAACACCAAGCTGGCCCTTAGGACCAAGCTGATGGCTTATAAGGCCTGTGTTCTCAGCACCTTGCTGTATGGCTGTAAAACATAGGAGACTTACAGCTACCAGGAAAATAAGCTCAATAATTTCCATCTTTGCTGTCTGAGGCACATTATGGGCACATCTTGGCAGGATAAAATCACAAATGTGGCATTCCTCTCAAAGGCAGAGCTTCCAGTGTGTTGGCACTAATCAAACAGAGGCGGCTTCAGTGGATTGGACACGTCCTCAGGATGGAAGACGGTCGCATACCCAAGGACCTTCTGTATGGTGAGGTAGGCGGAGCCAAATGGCCAGTAGGGCACCCAAAGCTCTGTTTCAAGGATACTTGCAAGCGTGACATGAAGGCCCTAAATGTCGACTACTGGATCTGGGAGCAACATCACAGCGTCACTTGGCAGCTTCACAGGCAACACTTGTGGCAGAACCTGCCTCTCAAGGATTTGCCTTCACTGTCATCAGCAAAGGTGCACCAAGAGAAGACACCCAACCTAAACGGATTGTTTGCTGTGTGTCCATCATCTTTTGTAGATGGAAGGAGGTCAGCTCCATACTGACCTACGTTGCAACTTTGATTGATTTGTATATTTGTACCTCCAGATAGGATAGAGTCTTCTGATTTGCACAGTGGTCAGGGACAGGAGGGTGTGACTACGAGTGAGGCCAGTAAGGGGACCAAGAAGGCAGAAGTGGAAGAGCCTCAGCCCTTGCAATTGTCCAACAGGTTTGAGGTTCTCTCAGCTAGTATGGATAAGAGCAAGAGCTGCAGGGTGAATGAGCAAACTGACCATGGCACTGTGCTACAGGAAGCCATTCATGCAGAGGGAGTAAATAGGAGGAGGTGGTGGCATAGCGTTATTGTCACTGGACTGCTAACCCAGAAACCCAGGGTATTGTCTGGGGACATTGGATCGAATCCCACCACGGCAGATGATGGAATTTAAAAAAAATGCTAGTCTAATGATGGCCATGAAACCATTGTCAATGGTCATAAAAACCCATCTGGTTCACTCATGTCCTTTAGGGAAGGAAATCTGCTATCCTTACCTGGTCTGGCTAACATGTGACACCAGACACACAGCAACGTAGTTGACTCTGAAATGCCCTCTGAAATGGCCTAGCAAGCCACTCAGTTGTATTAAACTGCTTCAAAATCAATAAGGAATGAAAACGAAAAGACCACCTGGCATCGACCTAGACACAGGAAATTACAACAGCAAACCCAGCCCTGCTAACCCTGTAAAGTCCTCCTTACTAACATCTGGGGGCTGGTGCCAAAGTTGGGGAGCTGTCCCACAGACTAGTCAAGCAACTGTCTGACGTTGTTATTGTCACAGAAACATACTTTACAGACAATGTACCAGATACTGCCATCACCGTCCTCGGGTATGTCCTGTCCCACCAGCAGGACAGACCCAGCAGAGGTGGCAGCACAGTGCTATAGAGTCGGGAGGGAGTTACCCTGGGAGTCCTCAACATCAACTCCAGACTCCATGAAGTCTCATGGCATCAGGTCAAACATGAGCAAGGAAACCTCCTGCTAATTACCACCTACTGCACCCCGCCCCTCAGCTGATGAATCAGTACTTCTCCATGTTGCACAGCACTTGGAAGAAGCACTGAGGGTGGCAAGGGTGCAGAATGAACTCTGAGTGGGGGACTTCAACATCCATCACCAAAGAGTGGCTCAGTAGCACCACTACTGACAGAGCAGGCCAAGTCCTAAAGGACATAGTTGCTAGACTGGTCTGCGGCAGGTGGTGAGGGAACCAACAAGAAGGAAAAACATACTTAACCTCGTCCTCACCAATCTGCCTGTAGCAGATGCATCTGTCCATGACAGTATTGGTAGGAGTGATCACCACACAATGCTTGTAGAGACGAAGTCCCGTCTTCACATTGAGGATACCCTCCATTGTGTTGTGTGGCACTATCACCTTGCTAAATGGAATAGATTTCGAACAGATCCAACAACTCAAAACTGGTATTCATGAGGCGCTGTGGGCCATCAGCAGCAGCAGAACTGTACACAACCAAAATCTGTAACCTCATAGCCCAACATATCCCCCACTCTACCATTATCAAGCCAGGGGATCAACCCCTGGTTCAAGGAGGACTGCAGGAGGGCATGCCAGGAGCAGCACCAGGCATACCATAAAATGAGGTGTCAACCTGGTGAAGCTACAACCCAGGACTATCTGCATGCCAAACAGCGTAAGCAGCACGCGATAGACAAAGCTAAGCGATCCCATAACCAGCGGATCAGATCTAAGTTCTGCAGTCCTGCCACATCCAGTCACGAATGTTGGTGGACAATTAGACAACTACCAGGAGGAGCTGACTCCACAAATATCCCCATTCTCAATGATGGGGGAGCCCAGAACTTCAAAGCAAAAGTTAAGGCTGAAGCATTTGCAACAATCTTCAGTCAGAAGTGCCAAGTGGATGATCCCTCTCGGCCTCCTCCTGAAGTCCCCAACATCACAGATGCCAAACTTCAGCAGGTTCGATGCACTCCACGTGGTATCAAGAAACAATTGAAGGCACTGGATACTGCAAAGGCTATGGGCCCTGACAATATTCCAGCAATAGTACTGAAGATTGTGCTCCAGAACATGCTGCACACCGAGCCAAGCTGTTCCAGTACAACTGCAACACTAGCATCTATCAGGCAATGCAGAAAATTGCCCAGGTATGTCTGTACACAAAAAGCAGGACAAATCCAACCCTGCCAATTACCGCCCCATCAGTCTAATCTTGATCATCAGTAAAGTGATGGAAGGTGTCATTGACAGTGCTATCAAGCAGCACTTGCTTAGCCATAACCTGCTCAGTGACGCTCAGTTCGGATTCTGCCAGGGCCACTCAACTCCTGACCTCAATACAGCCTTGGTTCAAAGATGGGCAAAACAGCTGAACTCCAGAGCTGAGGTGAGATGACTGCCTTTGACATCAAGGCACCATTTGACCAAGTATGGCATCAAGGAGCCCTAGCAAAACTGGAGCCAAAGGGAATTCGGGGGAAAACTCTCCGCTGGTTGTAGTCGTACCTAGCACAAAGGAAGATGGTTGTGGTTGTTGGAGGTCAATCATCTCAGCTCCAGAACATCACTGCAGGCGTTCCTCAGGGTAGTGTCCTAGGCCCAATCATCTTCAGCTGCTTCATCAATGACCCCTCAATCATAAGGTCAAAAGTGGGAATGTTCACTGATGATTGCACAATGTTCAGAACCATTTGCGACTCCTCAGATACTGAAACAGTCCGTGCAGAAATGCAGCAAGACCTGGACAATATCTAGGCTTGGGCTGATAAGTGACAAGTATCATTCATGCCACACAAGTTTCAGGCAATGACTATCTCAAACAAGAGAGAATCTAACCATCTGCCCATGACATTCAATGGCATTACCATCGCTGAATCCCCCACAATCAACATCCTGGGGGTTACCATTGACCAGAAACTGAACTGGAGTAGCCATATAAATACAATGGCTACAAGAGCAGGTCAGAGACTAGGAATCCTGCGCTGAGTAACTCACCTTCTGACTCCCAATGCGTGTCCATCATCTACAAGACACAAGATGGGAGTGTGATAGAATACTCTCCACTTGCCTGGATGGGTGCAGCTCCAACAACACAGAAAGTTCAACACCATCCCCAGGTTAAAGCAGCCCACTTGATTGGCACCCCATGCACAAACATTCACTCCCTCCACCACCAATGCGAAGTGGCAGCAGTGTGTACAAGACTGAGTATCTACAAGATACACTGCAGCAACTCACCAAGGCTCCTTGGACAGCACCTTCCAATACCGTGACTTCTACCACCTAGAAGGACAAAGGCAGCAGATGCATGGGAACACCACCGCCTGCAAGTTCCCCTCCAAGCTAAACACCATCCTGACTTGGAACTATATCGCCGTTTCTTCACTGTCACTTGGTCAACATCCTGGAACTCTCTTCCCAACAGCACTGTGGGTGTACGTACCCCACATGGACTGCAGAGGTTCAAGAAGGTGGCTCCCCATCACCTTCTCAAGGGCAATTAGGGATGGGCATTAAATGCTGTCCGAGCCAGCAATGCCCACATCCCACGAATGAATAAAAAAAAGAATGTAGTGGCAGTGGGGGACAGTATAGTCAGGGGGATAGAGACCGTTCCGTGCAGCCAAGAGTGAGAGTCCAGAAGACTCTGCTGCCTGCCTGGTGCCAGGGTTCAGGACCATGTGGGTGGCAACAACAAAGATACAACTAGGAAAGAGGTTCTGCATAGAGAGTACGAGCAGCTAGGGGCTAAATTAAAAAGCTGCACCTCAAAGGTAATAATCTCTGGATTATTACCTGAGCCACAAGCAAATTAGAGTAGAGTAAATAAGATGAGAGTTAAATGCATGGCTCAAAGATTGGTGTGGTAGAAATGGGTTTCCATTCATGGGGCACTGACACCAATAATGAGGAAAGTGGGAGCTGTACTGTTGGGACAGTCTTAACCTGAACCCTGCTGGGACCAGTGTTCTGGTGAGTTGTATAACTTGGGCAGTAGAGAGGACTTTAATCTAAACAGTGGAGGTGAGGGATCAAGTGAGGGAAGATGTGATAATTTGGACAGAAAGGAGAAAGCATGAGAGCAAGGTAGCAATAAGGGAATTGATAATCTGAGTGTGGCAGGAAGGGGAGAATGGAGGGAAGCAAAACTGGTAACAGGAAGTAGAAAAGTAGTAAGCAAAATTAGAAATCAGACAAAGCAAAAGCAAGCATCAAATAGGATCAGAATGCAAAATAATGTCAAAAAGACAAAGTTAAGGACACTATCTGAATGCACGCAGCACTCGCAATAAAGTGGATGATTTGAAGGCACAAATAGAGGCAAATGGGTATGATTCAATTGCCATTACAGAGTCGTGGTTGCAGGGGAACAAGATAGGAACTAAATATTCAAAGATATTTGTCATTTAGGAAGGATAGACAAAAAGGAAAAGGAAGTGGGGTCTTAATAAGGGATGGGGTCAGTACATTAGTGAGAGAGGATCTTAGATGGAAGGATCAAGATGTAGAATCAATTTGGGTAGAGCTAAGAAACAGCAAGGGCAGCAACATTGGTGGGAGTTGTTTATAGGCCAAACAGTAGTGGTAATGTTGGACACAGTATAAATCAGGAAATTAGAGGTGCATGTAATATGGATGTTACAGTAATAATGGGTGAATTCTATTAACATATGGACCAGGTAAACCTAATGAGCACTAATGCTGTGGAGGATGAATTCCTCGAGTGTGTACAAGATGGGTTTCTGGAACAGTACGTTGAAGAACCAACTAAGGAGTTAGTATAATGTAATGAGAAAAACTGATTAATAACCTTGCTGTAAAGGAGCAATTGGGAAATAGTGACCATAATATGATAGAATTTTACATTAAGTTTGAAAGCGATATAGTTCATTCTGAAACTTGGATCTTAAATCTGAACAAAGGAAACTATGAAAGTATGAGGGGCAAATTGACTATGGTGAATTGGGAAAATACACTAAAAGATTTGACTGTAGACAAGCAATGGTTAGTATTTAAAGAAGCAATTACATGGTCTACAACAAATATACATTCTTCTAAGAGATAAAAACCCAACAGTAAAGATGAATAAACCACGGCTAACAAAAGAAGTTAAAGATTGCGTTAGATCAAAGGAAGTGGTTTCTAAGGTTGCCAGAAAAAGTGGTAAGCCCGAGGATTGGAAGCAAATTAGAATCCAGTAAAGGATGACCAATAAACTGATAAAGAAAGGGAAAAGAGACTTTGAATGCAAGCTAGCGAGAAACAAAGGCAGACAGTAAAAGCTTCTTTAGGTATGTGAGAAGGAAAAGATTAACAAGGACAAATGTGGGTCCAGTACAGGTGGCGACAGCAGAAATTATAAATGGAGAATAGGGAAATGTTGGAAAGACTAAACAATTACTTTGTGTCCATTTTCACTAAGGAAGATACAGAAAATCTCCCAGAAATACTAGGGAACCAAGGGACTTGTAAAAATGAGGAACTGAAAGAAATTAGTATTAATAAAGAGGTAGTACTCAAAAAATTAACTGGAATAAAGGTTGATAAATCCCCTGGACCAGATGAACAACATCTCAGAGTGTTGAATGAGGTGGCTATAGAGATAGTTGATATATTGGTGGTTATCTTTCAAAATTCTATACATTCTGGAAAGATTTCTGCAGACAGGAAAGTAGTAAATGTAACCCCACTATTTAAGAAAGAAGGGAGAGAGAAAATGGGGAACTACAGACCTGTTAGTTTGACACCTGTAGGAGGGAAAATGTTAGAATCTATTATAAAGAATGTGATAACAGGACACTTAGAAAATAATTATATGATTGGGCAGAGTCAACATGGATTTATCATGTTTGACAAACCTGTTGGGAGTTTTTGAGGATGTTACTTGTAGCATAGATAAGGAGAATTAGTGGATGTGGTATATTAGGATTTTCAGAAGGCTTTTGATACGGTCCCACACAAGAGGTTAGTAAACAAAATTAGAGCGCATGGGATTGGGGGTAATATCCTAGTATGGATTGAGAATTGATTAACAGATAGAAAACAGACAGCAGGAATAAACAGGTCATTCTCAGGATGGCAGAGTCTTACTAGTGGGGTACCGCAAGGATCAGTGCTGCGGCCACACCAAATGCAACATTTCCAAATTTGCTGATGACACAAAACTAGGTGGCATGTCAGTCGTGAGAAGGATGCAAGGAGGCTTCAAGGGGATTTAGACAAGCTAAGTGAATGGGCAAGGACATGGCAGATGGAATATAATGTGAATAAGTGTGAAATTATCCACTTTGGTAGAAAAACCAGAAAGACAGAGTATTTCTTAAATGGTGCAAGGTTGGGAAGTGTAGATGTCCAAAGGGAACTGTGTGTCCTTGTTCATGAGTCACTAAAAGCTGGCATGCCGGTGCAGCAAGCAATTGGGAAGGCAAATGGTATGTTGGCCTTCATCAGAAGAGTTTTGAGTACAGCGGTAAAGACGTCTTGCTGCAATTGTACAGAGTCTTGGCAAGAGTGCACCTGGAGTATTGTGTACACTTTTGGTGCCCTCAACTAAGGAAGGATATACTTGTCATAGAGGGAGTGCAATGAAGATTCACCACACTAATCTCTGGAATGGCAGGATTGTCTTTTGAAGAGAGAGTGAGGAAAGTGGACCTATATTCTCGAGAGTTTCAAAGAATGAAAGGTGATCTCATTGAAACTTAAAAATTCTTACAAGGTGTGGATGTAGATAGGATGCTTCCCCTGCTGGTGAATCTAGAACCAGGGGAAAGAGTCTCAGAATAAGGGGTAGGCCATTTAAGACTGAGATGAGGAGGAATTCTCTACCCTGGAGGGCTGTGGACGCTCAATCACTGAGCATGTGCAAGACAGAAATCAATAGATATCTGGATACTAATAAGATCAAGGGATATGGGGGTAGCACGGGAAAGTGGCTTTGAGGTAGATGATCAGCCACTGAATGGTGGTACAGGCTTGACGGGCTGCTCCCATGTACCTATGTTTGCTCCTCTACCCCATTTAGATTCTTATTTTCCAAGTAATATGTGGCCTCCTTAATTTTTTTTTTACCAAAATGTAATAATTCACACTTATCTATGTTGAAATTCATTTTTCCAACTCTGGAATTTGTAGTCCCGCCACCGAGAACAGCAGTGGGCACAGAACATGGTGGCCATCCCCCAGGGGACCCACGCTGCCACGATTACGTGGCGGGTGGCCACTTTACATATTGACGGCATCACATGGCAGGGGCAGCCTCAGCGACACCATTCATGGCGTCACCCGATGAAGACGCAGGTGCTGGTGCCATCTTTAAAAGGTCACCAGCCCTGCAAACAGCACACCATAACGCAGAGTTCACCCCTTCTCCTCCCCATACCCGTCAGAGTGCAGAGTTCACCCCTTCCTCACTTCGGTGGCGCCAATTTTCCCTACACGGGGAAGTGAAGGCACGTGAGTGTTGCTTGTCACACTGAAGATCAGTAACTGAAGGTAAGATCGCTGCGGTTTGCATTTTAATTCATGCAAAGATGTAATTTACATATGGTAACTCAGAGCGGCAGAGGGGCTGCCACGGAGCATCCCTACCACCAGGAAGATCGGGCCCAGCAATCCCTGTGTCGGGTTCCATGGTGGCCACTGCCACTCCAATTCTCTGGCCCCCGCCCTGCCACAAAACCTGAAGTTGGGCTAGGAACAAAACCCAGCCCTTCAGGTTTATTAATGTCTTCTGGTAATTTCTTGCAGTCGTGCTCAGTATTGACTACGCCCCCGCTCTCAATTTGGTGTTGTCTGCAAATTTAGAAATTGTGTATTTGATTCTAAAGTCTAAATCATTAATATAAATTGTGAACAAAAGTGTGAACAGCACTGATCCTTTCTACCACTCTGAATCGCTGTCCCTTACCCCTAATCTGTTCTCCTTTGATAAGGATTCCATTATCTTTCCCATCACTGATGTTAAGTTTGACTGGTCTATAGAGGCCTAGACATCTTGTATCTCTCTTAAATACCGGTATAATGTTAGCCATCCGCCAGCCTTCTGGCACTATATCTTTCTTCAATGAATTATTGAATACGTATAATAATATGTTAGAGTGTGCAGATGTAATCTGTTCAACCAGGGGTTTTATCCTCGAAGTTTGATTGGCTTATTTAATATTTCTCCCTTTTCATTTTAAATGCAGCTATATTATTTCTAATCTCTTCCAAAAACATATCCACCTAATCCATCTCCATGGTAACTATTGAAGCAAAATTAATTTTGAATATTTCTGACATTTCACTTTTGTTGCCTGTGATATTATCCATTAAGTGGCTCTATTCCCATTCCTTTTTTTATTTATGTGCGTGTAGAATATTTGACAATTTTGTTTTATGTTCCTTGATAATTTAATTTCATTGTTCCTCTCTGCTTTCCTTTTGTTTGTCTTTTCTCCTAATCTTTCGGATTCTCCCTTGGCTTACTCTCCTCTGCTGTTCATGCACTTAGCACATAGCCCTTTCCTTACCCACAATTTTTCCTTTATGTATGTCTTTATTCATATATGGTGCCTCAATGTATTTAGTTTGTTCTTGTATTTTTGAGGAATATATTTTTTCTGGGCTCACTCAATTTGGAACGTTTCCCTTTTTACACTTGCATCTATTAATACAGTCAGTTAATATGCAAGTTTCCCACTCTTGTGCTTTGTACTCATGTAGTTGTGAGTGCATACGGATTAGGGGTAAGGGACAGCGATTCAGAGTGGCAGAAAGTAGAACGTGGAGTCCTGCAAGGATCAGTGCTGGGACCACTTTTGTTCACAATTTATATTAATGATTTAGACTTTAGAATCAAATACACAATTTCTAAATTTGCAGACAACACCAAATTGGGAGCGGGGGCGTAGTCAATACTGAGCACGACTGCAAGAAATTACTGGAAGACATTAATAAACCTGAGAAAGGGTCCCTGCGGCAGTCTATAACTTGCTACAAAATGTGATATTTCTCACATCACCACTGCCTGTAGCAGTTGGTGTTTGCGTACACGAGACAGGTGAGTGTACTACATGTGTCTAAGGTCACCAACTCTGGTTGGATGCATCTCTAGAGGTTTCATTGCATGACCTCCAACTGCCCTGCCCGCCGCCCCTCCATACTCCCCCATTAGTTTACTAACGTCCATCCTTGCGGGCACTGCCTTTCCACACCAATTGGAAAGCAAACAGATTCTTTGTTATCTAATTGGGTGATTCTTGACCTCGGTCAGTCTTTTCCCCATCCCCAATATTCTATAAACAAGAAATGAAAAATTTCAAAACAAAAATGAATAAAATACAATTTGAAAAAAAATTCTCGCTGTTTGTTCACAGCAGTATCCTGAAAATTAATCTTAAATTTCTGGAGATTTCAGGACAACCATACATGTGCCTGTAGGTCCAGGTCGAACTGCTACTGCAGTAACTGGATTTCTATTGGATATTGGATCCTTAGCTTGGGAGCTGGCAAGAGTGGGAGAAATTAGAGTAAAATTGACTTTTACCTTAAAACTCTTAACATGAAATATTTCCTGTTTTATACCTGGATTGGGCGGGTTGTCTTATGAGGAAAGATTGGACAGGCTCGGCTTGTATCCGCTTGAATTTAGAAGAGTAAAAGGCGACTTGATTGAAGCATATAAGATCCTGAGGGGTCTTGACAGGGTGGATGTGGAAAGGATGTTTCCTCTTATGGTAGAATCTAGAACTAGGGTTCACTATTTAAAAATAAGGGGTCGCCCATTTAAGACAGAGATGAGGAGAATTCTTTTCTCTTAGAGGGTCGGGAGTCTTTGGAACTCTCTTCCTCAAAAGGCGGCGGAAGCAGAGACTTTGAATATTTTTAAGGGAGAGGTAGAGAGATTCTTGATAAGCAAGGGGGTGAAAGGTTATCGGGTGTAGGTGGGAATGTTGAGGTTACAGTCAGATCAGCCATGATCTTATTGAATGGCGGAGCAGGCTCGAGGGACCGAGTGGCCTACTCCTGCTCTCAATCTCAATCCTTTTCAGAATATATTAAATTTGAACAAGGCTTGCTTAAGCATGATGCTGAAGAGATACTTGTGATGCAGAGCGGCAGCCAGCAGAGAGGAACATGTATCCATCCATTAATTAATTCATTCTAAAAATGATACATCTAGCCTAGCACACAAATACTTTATTGAAGATAGACAAATCTCCAGAACCCAATGGTTTCCACCTCATTTTTTTTTCATGTTTGTACTTGCGGCTGTTCAGTTTCAGTCCGTTAACATCCTATCTGTACTAATGCTTTGTCTTTCAACGCACCATTAACATATTGTTTGCCTTTGCTCCATGACCTTCTCGTCGGTTATTCTCTGTGACCTTGTCCTATCTACACCTTCTCCTTTATTATCTCTTGCCCCACCCCCGCTTTATTTGCTTAAAACCTTTCACATTTCTAATATTTGCCAGTTCTGAAGAAGGGTCACTGACCTGAAACGTTAACTCTGCTTCTCTCTCCACAGATGCTGCCAGACCTGCTGAGTATTTCCAGCATTTGTTTTTATTTCAGATTTCCAGCATCTGCAGTATTTTGCTTTTAATTCTTTATTCCATTGTTGTTTCACTTCTATAAAGCTAATGGTAAATAGAAATACATATCTCTACTCAGGACCTTGGAGGTGTGTGATTGAATCCTGAGATCAGATCAGGCAAGCCCTACACAAGGTCAACTCATGGGAAGGCACAGAAGAGAAAACATTGTCTTAAAGTCTCAAATCACTACAATCTCTTTTAGCCTTTTGCCAAGATAATTACGACCACCATAAACCCCTCAATAACTACGGTCCATTCAAACCCGCCAATGCTGCAAGGTCAGAAGAATCTTGAATAGCAACATCAAGCAGCTAAAACTGTTAATAGTCAATAAACTCATCTAGAATGCTGAGATTTGAATGGTTTTTAAAATAAAATGAAAATTTTTAGTAGTGCTTGATCACATTAGTGTAAAGTGCTGAGTCATGAGCTAATGCCACAGTCGATGTTTCACGCAGGAAGTCGGGTAGAACATCAGATGTCAGTCATCAATGTTTGAGCAGAGTTACTGCAGCTGTTTTGACACTATGATCTTTGAATTTTGCAGCTTATTATTGGACACAGTCCACAGAATTTTGAGCGGAGAGGGTTACTATTTGTTGAGTGCAATCAGCTGCTGCTGCAGAATATTTTATTAAAGCAACATCTACTAAAAAGAAAATAAATTAATACATAGATTAGAAAATGGTGCAGTGATGTGATATGGAGCATGACTATGACTTTGCACAGACTTTGTTCTCACCTGCTCAGCTAGGGTATTTAGGACGGGAAAGTTAGGCTGATGGAATGACAGCTCTGGAAGATTAAGTGCATCGGCAGGTCCCAAAACCACCACACCCCGCCCCCTCAATTTACCACTGCCTCAAATACCTATATACTGCTCCTGTATATTTTTCCTCAAACTGCCTCCATGAGCAGTCACAGTCACCAACCTCTGCGTAAAGTAATTGAATCTAAACAGTCTGAGCATCTTCTCTCTCGAAGTTTGCGCTCACGGTCCTTCTGAATCATATTATTGGGGTTCAATTTATCGATTCCCTCAAGGATCTTGAATACTAGAATAATCTTTCCCCTGAACTTTCTAATGGGGAGAGATTATTCAAGTGTTCCCTAATATCCTACCCTCATTTTCTATTTTAACTCTCCTAACCAGTTTCTTAACTCTCCGCTAATTTTTATATTTGTCTCTACCGTGTTATGTATCCTTTAAGAACACTCTCTTTTTTGTACTTATTCCCACATCACTTCTGGAAGGAAGTGCAGAGAGTAAGTCAAGCCATAGGAAGCCCAGTAGCATATTCAGTCCCTCAAACCTGTTCTGCCATTCAGTTAGATCATGGCTGACCTGTACCTTAACTCCATCTTACCCATCTTAGTTCCATAACCCTTGAAACCCTCACCTAATTAGTACTCTCACAAGTGTTTCCTTCATCACCAAACTAACAAAGCAAGAAGTTAGGAGTTTTTTTTTTTAAATGCTGCATTTCAGGATGTGGAATCCCCTACCATATATAGAGGTGGAAGTAGAATCAGCCTTTAAGAGAGAAGGAAATATTAAATGAAGAAAAATTTAAAATGTTAATATGGAAAGGGCCGGGTAGTGGGACCAAGTGGATGGCTGTTTCAGAGAGCTAGCACAGGCAGCATTGGCTGAATGACACCCTTCTATCCTGTCAAACTCCAGGATTCTATGAGATCAAATAAGTGCTTCAACAGTCTGAAGGACTGAACCCTACTATAGACACTGCCACATGCCTGTCTATGTGGTCTTTAATTTTTCAGATTTTTTTTTCATAATTGGTCCGGGATTTTGTTTTTTAAAGCCTTTTCCAGGAGTTCACGTAGTTTTTTGATGGGACGTGTATATCATAATGAACAAGAGATCACAGTTGTGTGGGAAAGGCTGGATGGACCAGTGGGTCTCTTCTTGTCCGTCACTGTTCATACATTCGTGTGGTACCTGCGTGCCTCCTAACTTCACCAAGTCAGATTGGTTGTGTCTGATGCTTTTAAATTACACTGGAGTTTTGCTGAATTTGACAGCTTGTTACTTACACCAATATCCTGACATCCTAGTACGATGAGAAGAATTAGTTTCCCTAACTCGATAGTATGTACTTCGAGTTCTGTTATCCTTAATGCTCATCTGATCTATGTAATGTTATATAGGAATAAGAGATAACCAAGAGTGAGTAAATCTAATCAAAGGATTTAGATGCTTCCATATAGAATAATAGATACCCAAGAGGGAGTTACAGGGTAGAATTTAAAAGTAGGAGTTCAGCTAATGTATATTTAAACAGATAACCAGGCATGAGTATAGGGTGAAATGTAATTGAAGAAATTTGATTGTCTCAGTGTAACTATCTGAATGAAAACATAAGGTTACAGTCTTGTGTGTCAGCCATGGCTCAGTTGGTAGTACTCATGTCTCTGAGCCATAAGGTTCTGGATTTGAGTCCCCACTCCAGGGCTTGAGCACAAAAATCAATGCTGTCCTGAGGGAGTGCTGCACTGTTGGAGGTACCATCTTCTGGCTGAAACAATAAACCGAGGTCCCATCTGCCTCCTCAGGTGGATGTGAAAGACCTATAGCATTATTTCGAAAAGGAGGAAAAGCGCTATATCAACGCAAGTCTTTTTGTTTTCTTGCACTCATTCTAGAGTACATGGCTGATGTAGGCAATTAATGTTCCCATCACCAGTGTAAGCTGGTTCATTACCAGATAGTTATAACCAGAACTGCACACAGAACTGTACTCCAAATGACCTGACCAACGTTATGTACAACTGTAACATGACGTCCCAACTCTTGGACTCAATGTCTCGGCTGATGAAGGCAAGCATGCCATATCCTTCTACACCACCCTGTCTACCTGTGTTGCCACTTTCAGGGAGCTATGTACTTGCACCCCAATGTCTCTCTGCTCAACAACACTCCCCAGGGCCCTGCCATTCACTGTATATGTCCTGCCCTGGTTTAACTTCCCAATCTGCATCACTTCACACTTGTCTGCGTTAAATTCCATTTGCCACTCTCTTGCCCATTTTCCCAGTTGATCAATATCCTATTGTAACCTTAGACAACCTTCTTCACTGTCCACAATACCACCAATTTTGGTGTCATCTGCAAACTGACCAATCATGCCCCTTGCATTCACATCCAAGTCATTAATATATATGACAAACAACAGAGGGCCCAGCAATGATCCCTGCAGCACACCACTGGTCACCGGCCTCCAATCTGAAAAACAAGCCTCCACTACCACCCTCTGCCTCCGATCACCAAGCCAATTTTGTGTCCAATTTGCTAGCTCACCCTGGATCCCATGTGTTCGAAAATTCTGGACCAGCCTACCATGCAGGACCTTGTCAAAGGCCTTGCTAAAGTCCATGTCGAAAATGTCCATCGCCCTGCCCTCGTCAATCCTCTTGGTTATCTCCTCGAAAAACTCAATCAAATTCGTGAGACATGATTTCCCACACACAAAGCCATGCTGACTATCCCTAATCAGACCATGCCTTTCCAAATGCATATAAATCCTGTCTCTCAGAATCCCTTCCAATAACTTTCCCACCACTGATGTAAGGCTCACCGGCCTGTAGTTCCCTGGCTTATTCCTGCTGACCTTCTTAAATAAAGGCACAACATTAGCTATCCTCCAGTCTTTGGGTACCTCACCCGTGGCTAACGATGATACAAAAATCTCTGCCAGGGCCCCAGCAATCTCCTCCCTTGCTTCCCATTGCATCCTAGAATACACCTGGTCAGGCCCTGGAATTTATCCACCTTAATGCGCTTCAAAACCTCCAACACCTCCTCCTTTGTAATGTTGATATGCTCCAGGATATCGCTGTTCCCTCCCTTGAACTCACGAGCTTTCATGACCTTCTCCACAGGAAATACGGACGAGAAATATTCATTTAAGACCTCGCCCATTTCCCGTGGCTCCACAAAGAGATTGCCACACTGATCCTTAAGGGGACCTACTCTCTCCCCAGCTACCCTTTTACTCTTAATATATTTATAGAATCTTTTAGGATTCTCCTTTATCTTATCTGCCAGGGAAATCTTATGGCCCCTTTTTCGCCCTCCTAATTTCCTTCTTAAGTGTAGTCCTACATCCCCTATACTCCTCGAGTGACTTGCTCGATCCCAGCTGCCTAAACCTGACATATGCCTCCTTCTTTGTCCTGACCAGACCCTCAATATCCCTCGTCAACCAAGGTTCCCTAAACTTGCAAGCCTTGCCCCTCCATCTAACAGGAACATGCCGGCCCTGAAATCTTCCTATCTCACTTTTAAAAGCCTCCCACATGCCAGACATCCCTTTACCTGTAAACAGCCTCGCCCATTCAACTTTTGAGAGTTCCTGTCTGATGCCATCGAAATTAGCCTTCCCCCAATTTAGGACTTCAACCTGAGGAACAGTCCTATCCTTTTCCATAACTATCTTGAAGCTAATAGAGTTATGGTCACTGGTCCCAAAGTGCTCCCCCACTGACACATCAACCACTTGCCCATCCTCATTTCCTAATAGGAGGTCGAATGTAGCCCATTCTCCAGTAGGGCCATCCACATACTGCTTCAGAAAACCATCCTGGACACACTTAACAAATTCTTCCCCATCTGATCCCTTAGCACTAAGGCAGTCCCAGTCAATATTAGGGAAGTTAAAATCACCTACTATTACAACCCTATAATTCCTACACCTAACTGTGATTTCCCTACATCTATGCTCCTCCACTTCCCTCTGACTATTGGGGGGCCTATAGTATAATCCCATCAAAGTGATCACCTCTTTCTTACTTCTAATGTCAACCCATATGGCCTCGCTGGACACTTTTTTTTATTCATTCATGGGATGTGGGCGACGCTGGCCAGGCCAGCATTTATTGCCCATCCCTAATTGCCCTGGAGAAGGTGGTGGCCTTCTTGAAACGCTGCAGTCCATTTGGGGTAAGTATACCCACAGTGCTGTTAGGAAGGGAGTTCCAGGATTTTGACCCAGCGACAGTGAAGGAACGGCGACATAGTTCCAAGTCAGGATGGTGTGTGACTTGGAAGGGAACTTGCAGGTGGTGGTGTTCCCATGTATTTGCTACCCTTGTCCTTCTAGTTGGTACAGGTCGTGTGTTTGGAAGGTGCTGTCTAAGGAGCCTTGGTGCAGTGCATCTTGTAGATGGTACACACTGCTGCCACTGTGCATCGGTGGTGTAGGGAGTGAATGTTTGCAGATGGGGTGCCAATCAAGCGGGCTGCTTTGTCCTGGATGGTGTCCAGCTTCTTGAGTGCTGTTGGAGCTGCACCCATCCAGGCAAGTGGAGAGTATTCCATCACACTCCTGACTTGTGTCTTGTAGATTGTGGACAGGCTTTGGGGAGTCAGGAGGTGAGTTACTCACCTCAGGATTCCTAGCCTCTGACCTGCTCTTGGTAGCCACAGTATTTATATGGCTACTCCAGTTCAGTTTCTGGTCAATAGGATGTTGATTGTGGGGGATTCAGCGATGGTAATGCTGTTGAATGTCAAGGGGAGATGGTTAGATTCTCTCTTGTTGGAAATGATCATTGCCTGGCACTTGTGTGGCGCGAATGTTACTTGCCACTTATCAGCCCAAGCCTGGATATTGTCCAGGTCTTGCTGCATTTCTACACGGACTGTTTCAGTATCTGAGGAGTCATGAATGGTGTTGAACAATGTGCAATCATCAGCGAACATCCCCACCTCTGACCTTATGACTGAAGGAAGGTCATTCATGAAGCAGCTGAAGATGGTTGGGCCTAGGATACTACCCTGAGGAGCTCCTGCAGTCATGTCCTGGAGCTCAGATGATTGACCTCCAACAACCACAACCATCTTCCTTTGCGCTAGGTACGACTCCAACCAGCAGAGAGTTTTCCCCGATTCCCATTGACCTCAGTTTTGCTCGGGCTCCTTGATGCCATACACGGTCAAATGCTGCCTTGATGTCAAGGGCAGTCACTCTCACCTCGTCTCTTGAGTTCAGCTCTTTTGTACATGTTTGAACCAAGGCTCTAATGAGGTCAGGAGCTGAGTCGCCCTGGCGGAACCCAAACTGAGCGTCACTGAGCAGGTTATTGCTAAGCAAGTGCCGCTTGATGGCACTGTTGATGACACCTTCCTTCACTTTACTGATGATTGAGAGTAGGCTGATGGGGCGGTAATTGCCCGGGTTGGACTTGTCCTGCTTTTTGTGTACAGGACATACCTGGGCAAATTTCCACATTGCAGGGTAAATGCCAGTGTTGTAGCTGTACTGGAACAGCTTGGCTAGGGGCGCGGCAAATTCTGGAGCACAGGTCTTCAGTACTATTGTCGGAATATTGTAAGGGCCCATAGCTTTTGCAGTATCCAGTGCCTTCAGTCGTTTCTTGATATCACGCGGAGTAAATCAAATTGGCTGAAGTCTGGCAACTGTGATGCTGGGGACTTCAGGAGGAGGCCGAGATAGATCAGCAACTCGGCACTTCTGGCTGAAGATTGTAGCAAATGCTTCAGCCTTATCTTTCGCACTGATGTGCTGGGCTTCCCCCATCATTGAGGATGGGGATATTTGTGGAGCCACCTCCTCCAGTTAGTTGTTTAATTGTCCACCACCATTCACGGCTGGATGTGACAGGACTGCAGAGCTTAGATCTGATCCGTTGGTTATGGGATCGCTTAGCTCTGTCTATCACATGCTGCTTACGCAGTTTGGCATGCAAGTAGTCCTGTGTTGTAGCTTCACCAGGTTGACACCTCATTTTGAGGTATGCCTGGTGCTACTCCTGGCATGCCCACCTGCACTCTTCATTGAACCAGGGTTGGTCTCCTGGCTTGATGGTAATGGTAGAGTGGGGGATATGTCAGGCCATGAGGTTACAGATTGTGGTAGAGTACAATTCTGCTGCTGCTGATGGCCCACAGCGCCTCATGGATGCCCAGTTTTGCATTGCTAGATCTGTTCGAAATCTATCCCATTTAGTGCCACACAACACGATGGACGGTATCCTCAATGTGAAGGCGGGACTTCATCTCCACAAGGACTGTGCGGTGGTCACTCCTACCAATACAGCCATGGACAGAAGCATCTGCAGCAGGCAGATTGGTGACGACGAAGTCAAGTATGTTTTTCCCTCGTGTTGGTTCCCCCACCACCTGCTGCAGACCCAGTCTTTTAGGACTCAGCCAGCTTGGTCAGTAGTGGTGCTACCGAGCCACTCTTGGTGATGGACATTGAAGTCCCCCACCCAGAGTACATTTTGTGCCCTTGCCACCCTCAGTGCTTCCTCCAAGGGGTGTTCAACATGGTGGAGTAATGAGTCGTCAGCTGAGGGAGGGCGGTAGGTGGTAATCAGTAGGAGGTTACCTTGCCCATGTTTGACCTGATGCATGAGACTTCATGGGATCCGGAGTCGATGTTGAGGACTCCCAGGGCAACTCCCTCCCTACTGTATACCACTGTGTCACCACCTCTGGTGGGCCTGTCCTGCCGGTGGGACAGGACATACCCTGGGATGGTGATGGCAGTGTCTGGGACATTGTCTATAAGGTATGATTCCGTGAGTATGACTATGTCAGGCTGTTGCTTGACTAGTCTGTGGGACAGCTCTCCCAACTTTGGCACAAGCCCCCAGATGTTAGTAAGGAGGACTTTGCAGGGTCGACAGGGCTGGGTTTGCCATTGTCGTTTCCGGTGCCTAGGTCAAAGCCGGGTGGTCCATCCGGTTTCATTCCTTTTTATTGACTTTGTAGCAGTTAGGTACAACTGAGTGGCTTGCTAGGCCATTTCAGAGGGCGTGTAAAAGTTAACCACGTTGCTGTGGGTCTGGAGTCACATGTAGACCAGACCAGATAAGGACAGCAGATTTCCTTCCCTAAAGGACATTCGTGAACCAGATGGATTCCCCCCGGGATATCCTCTCTAAGTACTGCCGTGATGTCCTCCCTAATCAATAGTGCAACTCCCCCTCCTCTCTTACCTCCACCTCTGTCACGCCGAAAAGATCGGTACCCCGGAACATTGAGCTGCCAGTCCTGCCCATCCCTCAAACACGTTTCCGTAATAGTTATAATATCACAATCCCATGTACCGATCCATGCTCTGAGTTCATCTGCCTTACCTGTAAGGCTTCGTGCAATAAAGTAAATGCAGTTTAGCCTGTCAGACCTTCCACGCTCCCTGTCCTGCCCCTGCCCGGCCTGCCTACTGGACTTGCTTGCTTTAACCTCTACATTTGCCTCAACTATCTCATCTGAGAGACTACTACTTTGGGTCCCACCCCCGCTGCAAGACTAATTTAAAATCTCCCGAGTAGTGCTAGCAAACCTCCCCGCAAGGATATTGGTCCCCCTCCAGTTTAGATGCAACCCGTCCTTCTTGTACAGGTCACCTCTGCACCAGAAGAGATCCCAATGATCCAAGGAGCTGAAGCCCTCCCCCCTACACCAGCTCTTCAGCCATGCATTCATTTGCCTAATCCTCCTATTCCTCCCCTCACTAGCACGTGAGGTGGCCATATAGATTCCATGGCATGAGCTGAAGAGCAGGGGAGTTCAACCTTTATCTCTCAACCAACACCATCAAAAACAGATTAACTGATCATGAAGGAGTGCAGTCCAGACCATGGCACCAATGGGCAAGGTACTGTACAGGTGGGAACAGCAAAGAGTAGCAATGAAGCCATTATAGGGGGCAGTTAGGGGGACAGACAGACATTTCCGTAACCATCATTGAGTCCCGCATGGTGTGTTGCCTCTCTGGTGCTGGGGGAAATGGTGGTGTAGTGGTAATGTCACTATACTAAAAATCCAGAGGTCCAGGTTAATGCCCTGGGGGCACAGGTTCAAATCCCACCACAGCAGCGTGGTGAAATTGAATTAATTAATCAAAAAGTCTGGAATTGAAATCTAGTTACTGGAGTTACCAGTAATGGTGCCATCGATCGTCAGAAAAATCCTTTAGGGGAGGAAATCTGCTGTTTTTACCTGGTCTGACCTACATGTGACTACAGACCCACAGCAATGTGATTAACTGCCCTCAAAAGCAAGCTACTCCCTTGTCAAGGGCAATTAGGGATAGGCAACAAATGCTGGCCTTGCCAGTGATGTTCACATTCCATGAAAGAATAAAATAAAAATCCATGAAGGATCTCTATCTGAAACATGAACATGCTTTATTCTTCTCCAATGCTGACTGATCCACCATGTATTTCCACAGGTGTTAGTTTTGGGAGAAACTGTTCCCACCCGTGAAAGGATCAAGAATGTGAGGGCACAGATTTAAAGTAATTGGTAAAAGAAGCAAAAGCGACATGAGGAAAAACTTGTTCACGCAGCAAGTGGTTAAGGTCTGGAATGCACTGCCCGAGAGTGTGGTGCATGCAGGTTCAATCGAGGCATTCAAAAGGGAATTAGACTGTTGTCCGAAAAGGATGAATGTGCAGGGTTACGGAAAGAAGGCAGGGGAGTGGCACTAGCTGAAATGCTCATTCGGAGACTCGGTGTTGACACGATGAGCTGAATGGTCTTCTTCTGCACTGCAACAATTCTGTGATTCTTTTATTTCATTGCTGTTTATGAGACCTTGCTGTGCACACATTGCCTGCCATGTTTCTTATATTAGAACAGTGCTTACATTTCACATAATATTTAATGGGCTGTGTAGGACTTTGGGATGTCCACAGGTGCAAAATAAAATGCTCATTAGGATTAAATGTCATTATATTTTTCGACGTATAGCACTAAATATTTGAAACTACATAATACAAACACAGCATCACGGACTTCACAGTCTCACCTTCCCATGAGAAATTGTTAGCTTTTTTTGAAGATGCAGCCTGATGGAATGGGTCTTGCAGTTTAATAAGTTACCCAAACCATTCCTGCATCAATCTTATCTGGTAAAGACAAAAACAGAGGCTGTGTGACGCGTGACCTCTGAACCTAGCCCTGACAGAACAGAGTTACAGCCAGGAAAGTCTCATTAATCTTGGAGCTCACGTGTAAAAATTACGACAGTTCTCATCAGAGCAGGCACAAAGATGAAAGCCAAGAACAGAGGATCACAGAGGTGCAATTTCCAATTCCTAATGATGTGTGAATAACATGACAAGTGCCAGGTAGTTAACACTCCAAACTCCTTTCCTCAATGAAAGCAGTGGACAAGAAGAAAAATATGAGTCGGATAAAGGTGGAATGTGAAAAATAGCAGGAACATTAGGGAGTGAGTAATAATTTCAGAATTTTAAAAGTGTTCCCTCGCCCACTTTAAAGAGGGTCTGCATGGTCTGAGTGTCTGTTCATTGTGTAATTTTAAATTCCTGTGTCATAGACCAGAAGGGTACAGATTAATGGTGGCAATCCACCACACAGTAAAGAAAGAAATACAGCACCTCAACTGTCGCCAGGCTCAGGGTGCTGCTTGGTAGTTATTTCAACTACATTCCACACACACACTGTACCCCTTATAACTCCCCACCCTTTCACACATACTGTATCCCATCCAATTCCCCACACTAGCACACACACTATACCCCATCCAACTCCCCACCCTTCCACGCACACACACACAGTACCCACTCCAACTCCCCACCCTCTCTCACACACACACACACACTACCCCCTCCAACTCCCCACCCTCTCACACACACTGTACCCCGTTCAACTCCCCACCCTGTCACACACACTGTACTCCATCCAATTCCCCACCCTTTCAGAGACACTGTACCCCATCCAACCCAGATAATGCCTCTCCCTTTATGAAAGGGATCCCGATGGTGAGACAACCTACTTGAAGCCCAATTTGCACAGGAGAGAAATTAAACTCTATTAGGGATGCTATTGATCCTGAACTAAGACCATTTATTTTGTTGATGTGTGATCCCTTTCCTGCCCCATTGGCAGGATTTGAATTCATATACTTTCTGCGTCAGAGGCAATACAATTGTTGAGCAAACAGCAGCAGAGACGTTCTGGCAAATTGCCCACAGAGAAATTTCAATGTCACCGATCATGTGAAGAAAAGTAATTTGGGGGTTACAAGATGTCAAGCCTTGCATTGATTTGAATAAGTAATACTTATAGGTAAAGGCAGTTTGGGATAACCTTTAACCCTGCTGATCGTGAATGTTCCTTTCAGCGTTGACTTTTCAGTGTTTATTTTCATCACAGAGCCACAAAGATGCATCCAAGGATACTGAGAGAAGTGAGGGTGGAAATCGCAGAGGCACTGGCCATAAGTTTTCAGTCTTCCATAGTCTCGGGGGTGGTGCCAGAGGACTGGAGAATTGCAAACGTTACATCCTTGTTCAAAAAAGGGTGTAAAGATAAGCCCAGCAACTACAGTCCAGCCAGTTTAACTTTGATGGTGGGAAAAATTCCAGAAAAAATAATTCAGGACAAAATCAATAGTCACATGGACAAATGTGAGTAAATTAAGGAAAGCCAGCATGGATTTCTGAAGGGAAAATCATATTTAACTAACTTGCTGGAGTTTTTGGAGGAGGTAACAGAGAGGGTTGATGAAGGCAATGTTGTTGATGTGGTGTACATGGACTTTCAAGAGGCGTTTGATAGAGTACCACACAACAGACTTGTGAGCAAATTTGTAGCTCATGGAATAAAAGGAACAGTAGCAACATGGATACAAAATTGGCTGAGTGACAGGAAACAAAGAGTAGTGGTTAATGGATATTTTTCGGGCTGGAGGAAGGTTTGTCGTGGAGTTCTGCAGGGATCAGTGTTGAGACCATTGCTTTTCCTGATATATATTAATGACCTAGGCCTTGGTGTACAGGGCACAATTACAAAGTCTGCAGATGGCACGAAACTTGGAAGCATTGTGAACTGTGAGGAGGATAGTGTAGAACTTCAAAAGGACATAGACAAGTTGATGGAATGGGTAGACAGGTGGCAGATGAGGTTCAATGCAGAGAAATGTGAAGTGATTCATTTTGGTAGGAAGAACATGGACAGACAATATAGAATAAAGGATACCATTCTAAAGGGGGTGCAGGAGCAAAGGGACCTAGGTGTATATGTGCATAAGTCATTGACAGTGGCAGGACAGGTTGAGAAAGCGGTTAATAAAGCATACAGTATCCTGGGCTTTACTAATAGGGGCATAGAGTACAAGAGAAAGGAAGTTATGTTGAACTTGCATAAGACACTAGTTCGGCCTCAGCTGGAGTATTGCATCCAATTCTGGGCGCCACACTGAAGGAAAGTCATGAGGGCATTGGAGAGATTACAGAAAAGATTCATGGGAATGGTTCCAGGGATGAGGAATTTCAGTTATGAAGACAGATTGGAGAAGTCAGGACTGTTTTCCTTGAAGAGAAGGCTTAGAGGTGATTTGGTAGAGTAAATCATGAGGGGTCTGGACAGAGTAGATAGAGAGATATTGTTCCCACTTGTGAAAGGATCGCAATTGAGAGGGCACAGATTTAAAGTATTTGGTAAGAGAAGCAAAAGTGACATGAGGAAAAACTTTTTCGCGCAGCGAGTGGTTATGGTCTGGAATGCATTGCCTGAGAACGTGATGGAGGCTGGTTCAATCGAAACATTCAAAGGGGAATTAGACAGTTATATGAAAAGGAAGAATGTATAGGGTTATGGGGAGAAGGCAGGTGAATGGAACTGAGGAAGTTGCTCTTTCAAAGAGGCGGTGCGAACATGATGGACCAAATGGCCTCCTTCTGCGCTGTAATGATTCTGTGAAAAAATGTTTGGAATGTTAGACACTGGAATTAGAGCAATGCAGAGAATCTCAGAATGTTTGTTACAAAGATATGTTAGTGTCTTGGTTAAGATTGAGCGGCTTGTTGTCATATTACCAGGTTGGCAAACAGAACGAAGCAACGATAGTACAATGATATTACCAGTTCCTGCTACCCCTGCATGATGATATCTATGAAATGTTTATTTAGAAATGTAAATATCCACATCACAAGGGTTTATGCTGCAGGACTAACTGCACGTAGTGTACTGCAAACTCTCTCAGAGCCATTAAATCCCCAGATTTGAAGGTTTTGGAACAAACTAGGATTGAATCTTGTTCATAACTCCACTGCAGTCATCTGAATTGTCCCATATTCCTAAATGTTATTGAGGTGATATCTGGACACAACAGAATTGCTCACTCATTTTCTTTTCAAGAGTGAACGCAACCTGTCGTAACATCAAGATTTTGAAGCTCCAGCAGAGATTTGGTCAATGATGGAAGTGAGCTATGTTGCACCACGGACACCTGACAAAATTATTGCCTCAGCCAGGGACATGGGTGGCTCTGCTGCATAGGAAGGGAGGAAGAAGAGTGGCAGGGCTATAGTCATAGGGGATTCAATCGCAAGGGGAACAGACAGGCGTTTCTGCAGCTGCAAAAGAGAGTCCAGGATGGTATGTTGCCTCCCTGGTGCTAGGGTTAAGATGTCTCTGAGTGTGGTTGCAGGCATTCTGGGGGGGTGGGGGAGGGTGAGCTGTAGACCCAGTAAAAACAAATATAGTAAAAACACATAGCAAAAACACATAAGAAATTAGTTAAAACACAGGGGCTCGTAACACAACAATGAACAGTGTCTTGAAGCATAGGGAGGATGGGTAGAAAGGTGCCACAGCGCACAGATGGTCGAGGAATTGTAGATAGTATAGAAAAGATGTTGAGAAGGATCCCAGACACAGTCCTTGAACGTAGCAGATAAAGCCAGTTGTCATGGACACCAGATATGATTAAACTCAACATAGACAATGGGAAACTGAAGTTTTTAACAGGGTCTCACTGAGCCAAATAAGGAATTATCATTATGTCATTATACCAGACCCCTATGAGTAAGAAAGAGGGGTGGGTCTTAGAAACAAGATTTAACCCTTGACTGAAACTGAGGAAGGTACGAGAACCCTGGGGAAGAACACTCGAGAAGATACCCCTGAGCCAAGGGCTCAGAGAACAGAACAGCAGCCGCAAGTCCGAGACTGATCACCTCGTGCCTTGATAGGTAGTTTACTGTGCAAGTTAGTGAGAGCTTGTACTTGATGATTTAGTGTGTGAATAAAATATTGATATAGCTTTCATCAATCAGCTTCCGTGAATTCTTTAAGAGTAAGTGCAGATTTGGCGCAACAGAGCAGCCAGTTGTCGTGGTACGTATCGGTACCAACGACATAGGTGAAAAGAGGAATGAGGTCCTACAAGCTGAATATAGGGAGTTAGGACATAAATAAAACATAGGACCTCAAAGGTAGTAATCTCAGGATTACTACCAGCGCCACGTGCTAGCGAGAGCAGAAATAGCAGGATATGTCAGATGAATACGTGGCTGGAGAAATAGTGTAGGGGGGAGTGATTCAGATTCCTGGGACATTGGGACTGGTTCTGGGGAAGGTGGGACAAGTACAAGCTGGACGGGTTGCATCTGGGCAGGACTGGGCCCAATTTCCTTGGTGGGGTGTTTGCGAGTGCCCTCGGGAAGGGTTTAAACTAGAATGGCAGGGGGATGGGAATCTTAGCAGGTAGACAGAGAAGGGTGAAACAAGGACAGAAATGAAAGACAGAAAGGTAAGAAGCAAAAGTGGAAGGCAGAGAAAACAAGGGTGAGAAACAAATGGGACCATAGTGCAAAATAAAGCTAAGATGACCAGTAGTGTTAAAAAAACAAGTCTAAATGCATTGTGTCTTAATGCACGGAGCATTCACAATAAGGTAGATGAATTAACAGCGCAAATAGATATTAACGGTTATGATATAGTTGCTATTACGGAGGCATGGCTGCAGGGTGACCAAGGATGGGAACTGAACATCCAGGGGTATTCAATATTTAGGAAGGACTAGCAAAAAGGGGAAGGAGGTGGAGTAGCAAAGGAGGAAATCAGTGCAATAGTGAGGAAGGATATTGGCTCGGAAAATCATGATGTGGAATCTGTATGGGTGGAGCCAAGAAACACCAAGGGACAGAAAATATTGGTGGGGGTTGTCTATCGGCCCCCAAACAGTAGTGGAGATGTAAGGGATGGCACTAAACAGGAAATTAGAGACGAATGCAATAAGGGTGCAACTGTAATCATCGGTGATTTTAATCTACATATAGATTGGTCAAACCAAATTAGCAAATATACTGTGGAGGAGGATTTCCTAGTATATGTACGGTTTTTTAGAGCTATAAATTGAGGAACCAACTAGAGAACAGGCTATCCTAGACTGGGTATTGTGCAATGAGAAAGGATTAATTAACAATCTTGTTGTGCAAGGTCCCTTGGGGAGGAGCGACCATAACATGATAGAATTCTTCATTAAGATGGAGAGTGAAGTGCTTGAATCCGAAACTAGGGTCTTGAATCTAAATAAAGGAAACTACGAAGGTATGAGGTGCAAGTTCGCTATGGTAGGTTGGGGAACTTTACTAAAAGGGTTGACGTTGGATAGGCAATGGATAATATTTAAAGGACGGCTGCATGAATTATAACAATTATTCATTCCTGTCTGGTGCAAAAATAAAACTGGATAGGTGGCTCAAACGTGGCTTACAAAAGAGATTGTAAGATCCAAACAGGATGCATATAAAATTGCCAGAAAAAGCAGCAAGTCTGAGGATTGGGAGCAGTTTCGAATTCAGCAAAGGAGGACAAAGAGGATGATTAAGTGGGGGGAAATTGAGTATGAGAGAAAACTTGCGGGGAACATAAAAACTAACTGTAAAAGCTTCTATAAATATGTGGAGAGAAAAAGATTAGTGAAGACAAATGTAGGTCCCTTACATTCAGAAACGGGGGAAATTATAATGGGGAACAAAGAAATGGCAGAACAATTAAACACATACATTGGTTCTGTCTTCACAACCGAGGATACAAATAACCTCCCGGAAATGTTAGGGAACGAAGGGTCTAATGATAGGGAGGAACTGAAGGAAATCAGTAATAGTAAAATAAATTGTGCCAGGGAAATTAATGGGGTTAAAGACTGACAAATCCCCAGGGCCTGATAATCTACATCCCAGAGTACTAAAGGAAGTGGCCCTGGAAATAGTGGATGCATTGGTGGTCATCTTCCAAAATTCTATAGACTCTGGAGCAGTTCCTACAGATTGGGGGCGGTAAATCTAACGCCACTATTTAAAAAAGGAGGGAGAGAAATAACAGGGAATTACAGACCAGTTAGCCTGACATCAGTAGTGGGGAAAATGCTAGAGTCTATTATAAAGGTGGCAGAACACCTGGAAAGAATAAACGGATTGGGCAATGTCAGCATGAGTTTACAAAAGGGAAATCATGTTTAATAAATCGACTGAATTGTTTGAGGATGTAACTAGTAGAATAGATAAGGGAGAACCAGTAGATATGGTGGATTTGGATTTTCAGAAGGCTTTTGATAAGGTCCCACATAAGAGGTTAGTATGCAAAATTAAAGTACATGGGATTGGGGGTAATATACTGGCATGAACTGAGAACTGGTTGACAGACAGGAAAGAGAGAGTAGGACTAAACGGGTCTTTGTCCGGGTGGCAGGCAGTGACTAGCAGGGTACCGCAGGGAACAGTGCTTGGGCCCCAGCTACTCACAATATATATTAATGAATTGGGTGAGGGAACTAAATGTTACATTTCCAAATTTGTAGACGACACAAAGCTGGGGAAGAAAGTTAGCTGTGAGGAGGATGCAAAGAGGCTCCAATGTGATTTGGACAAGTTGGGTAAGTGGGCAAATACATGGAAGATGCAGTACAATGTGGATAAATGTGAGGTTATCAACTTTGGTTGTAAAAACAGAAAGGCACTTTATCTGTATGGTGATAGGTTGGAAAGGGGGAGGTGCAACGAGTCCTGGTGTCCTTGTACACCAGTGGCTGAAAGCAAGCATTCAGGTGCAGCAAGCAGTTAGGAAGGCGAATGGTATATTGGCCTTTATTGCAAGAGGATTCAACTGCAGGAGCAGGGATGTCTTACTGTAGTTATACAGGGCCTTGGTGAGACCACATCTGGAGTATTGTGTGCAGTTTTGGTCTCCTTATCTGAGGACGGATGTTCTTGCCGTGGAGGGAGTGCAAAGAAGATTTACTAGGCTGACTCTTGGGATGGCAGGATTGACGTATGAGGGGA